>NC_080682.1:218634-1418634 GCF_030445035.2 Dasypus novemcinctus
GCCCTCTCTCCTCAGGGGTCCCCGCCCGCCTGCCCTCTCTCCTCAGGGGTCCCCGCCCGCCTGCCCTCTCTCCTCAGGGTCCCCGCCCGCCTGCCCTCTCTCCTCAGGGGTCCCCGCCCGCCTGCCCTCTCTCCTCGGGGGCGCCCGCCCTCTCTCCTCGGGGGTCCCCGCCCGCCCCTCTCTCCTCGGGGGCGCCCGCCCGCCCTCTCTCCTCGGGGGTCCCCGCCCGCCCGCCCTCTCTCCTCAGGGGTCCCCGCCCGCCCGCCCTCTCTCCTCAGGGGTCCCCGCCCGCCCGCCCTCTCTCCTCAGGGGTCCCCGCCCGCCCGCCCTCTCTCCTCAGGGGTCCCGCCCGCCCGCCCTCTCTCCTCAGGGGTCCCCGCCCGCCCGCCCTCTCTCCTCAGGGGTCCCCGCCCGCCCGCCCTCTCTCCTCAGGGGTCCCCGCCCCGCCCGCCCTCTCTCCTCAGGGGTCCCCGCCCGCCCGCCCTCTCTCCTCAGGGGTCCCCGCCCGCCCGCCCTCTCTCCTCAGGGGTCCCCGCCCGCCCGCCCTCTCTCCTCAGGGGTCCCCGCCCGCCCGCCCTCTCTCCTCAGGGGTCCCCGCCCGCCCGCCCTCTCTCCTCAGGGTCCCCGCCCGCCCGCCCTCTCTCCTCAGGGGTCCCCGCCCGCCCGCCCTCTCTCCTCAGGGGTCCCCGCCCGCCCGCCCTCTCTCCTCAGGGGTCCCCTCCGCCCCCCCCGCACCCCGCCCCTCTCTCCTCAGGGGTCCCCCGCCGCCCGCCCTCTCTCCTCAGGGGTCCCCCCGCCCGCCCCGCCCTCTCTCCTCAGGGGTCCCCGCCCCGCACCGCCCCTCTCTCCTCAGGGGTCCCCGCCCCGCCCCGCCCCTCTCTCCTCAGGGGTCCCCGCCTCCCAGCCCGCCCCTCTCTCCTCAGGGGTCCCCCGCCCGCACCGCCCCTCTCTCCTCAGGGGTCCCCGCCCCGCCCGCCCTCTCTCCTCAGGGGTCCCCGCCCGCCCGCCCCTCTCTCCTCAGGGGTCCCCGCCCGCCCGCCCTCTCTCCTCAGGGGTCCCCGCCCGCCCGCCCTCTCTCCTCAGGGGTCCCCGCCCGCCCGCCCTCTCTCCTCAGGGGTCCCCCGCCCGCCCGCCCTCTCTCCTCAGGGGTCCCCGCCCCGCCCGCCCTCTCTCCTCAGGGGTCCCCCGCCCGCCCGCCCTCTCTCCTCAGGGGTCCCCGCCCGCCCGCCCTCTCTCCTCAGGGGTCCCCGCCCGCCCGCTCCTCTCTCCTCAGGGGTCCCCGCCCGCCCGCCCTCTCTCCTCAGGGGTCCCCGCCCGCCCGCCCTCTCTCCTCAGGGGTCCCCGCCCGCCCGCCCTCTCTCCTCAGGGGTCCCCGCCCCGCCCGCCCTCTCTCCTCAGGGGTCCCCGCCCGCCCGCCCTCTCTCCTCAGGGGTCCCCGCCCGCCCGCCCTCTCTCCTCAGGGGTCCCCCGCCCGCCCGCCCTCTCTCCTCAGGGGTCCCCGCCCGCCCGCCCTCTCTCCTCAGGGGTCCCCGCCCGCCCGCCCTCTCTCCTCAGGGGTCCCCGCCCGCCCGCCCTCTCTCCTCAGGGGTCCCCGCCCGCCCGCCCTCTCTCCTCAGGGGTCCCCGCCCGCCCGCCCTCTCTCCTCAGGGGTCCCCGCCCGCCCCGCCCTCTCTCCTCAGGGGTCCCCGCCCGCCCGCCCTCTCTCCTCAGGGGTCCCCGCCCGCCCGCCCTCTCTCCTCAGGGGTCCCCGCCCGCCCGCCCTCTCTCCTCAGGGGTCCCCGCCCGCCCGCCCTCTCTCCTCAGGGGTCCCCGCCCGCCCGCCCTCTCTCCTCAGGGGTCCCCCGCCCGCCCCGCCCTCTCTCCTCAGGGGTCCCCGCCCGCCCGCCCTCTCTCCTCAGGGGTCCCCGCCCGCCCGCCCTCTCTCCTCAGGGGTCCCCGCCCGCCCGCCCTCTCTCCTCAGGGGTCCCCGCCCGCCCGCCCTCTCTCCTCAGGGGTCCCCGCCCGCCCGCCCTCTCTCCTCAGGGGTCCCCGCCCGCCCGCCCTCTCTCCTCAGGGGTCCCCGCCCGCCCGCCCTCTCTCCTCAGGGGTCCCCGCCCGCCCGCCCTCTCTCCTCAGGGGTCCCCGCCCGCCCGCCCTCTCTCCTCAGGGGTCCCCGCCCGCCTGCCCTCTCCTCAGGGGTCCCCGCCCGCCTGCCCTCTCTCCTCGGGGGTCCCCGCCTGCCCTCTCTCCTCGGGGGTCCCCGCCTGCCCTCTCTCCTCAGGGGCGCCCGCCTGCATGGCGCTGAGAGGCGGTGACGGGAGTACTGGGAACAAAGGCAGCGGGGGCTTCCCAAGGCAAGCTGGGCCACACAGGGTCCCTGTCTCCCCCGAGCCCCAGCTCCACGGCCCGTCTGGGGTCTGCCTCTGTGCTGCCAGGCTGGGGCCAAGGGCGCTGCCTTCCAGCTCTGGGGGTGGGCAGGTCGGGGGCTCCAGCGCGCCCAGCGCCTCACTGTCATCTTTCGCTCCCGCAAGGCCCCTGCGCTGCCTCCAGAGCCCAGTCCAGGCATCGGGGTTTTGAGAAGAGAGAAAGCTTGACCGCGAGGGGCCGGGGCCAGGAGCCGGGCCCCACGCTGACCCAGTGCCCGCCCCACGCGCCGGGAGCCGGGCCCCACGCTGCGCCTCCACCTGAGGGCCCGGGAGATTTTGGGGGACGTGGGCACTGGCGTCCTCGCCGAGGGCCCCGGCTGGGCTCCCTGGCTCCAGATTCTCTGCTAAGCAGGCTCCAAGCAGCAGCAGCGGCGCGGGGGGCTCCGCGCGGGGCCACGCGCGCCTCCTGAGAGGTGCCGAGCGCAGGGGACACGGCGCTGCGGGCGGTCCTCCCGCAAACCCGCCTCGCCCGCGGCTCCCACGCCCCTCTCGGACCCTCTGGGGCCGCCCCCGCTTCCTGCCCCGGAGCCCCCGCGTTCCAGGCCCTTCCCGGCCCCGCCTCGGCAGGCGCGGCCGTCACTTCTGGGAATCCGAGGTCAGACGCGGGCGGGAAGGGGCGGGCAGGGGCGGGCGCGGCCTCCCACCCGCATCCGGCTTCTTCCCGCGCCCGCGGGCCACGCCGCGCCCCTCCCCGGCTCCCCGCCCGGCCTCGCAGATCTCGTGCTCGGGCTCCTGCTGCGGCCCTGGCGGGTCGCGGGCCCGCTGCGCTCGAGGGGGGCTCCCCGCACCCGCTCCGCACACCGCGCCCCCGCCGGCGGCCCCGAAAGTGGGCGGGACATAGCCGGGGCGCATCCCCCGGACAGGGTCGAGGTCGCCCCTCCCCGCTCGAGTCGCTCTGGCCCCCTGGTCGCGGGGTGGCGACCCCGACCCGGGCAGGACGCCCAGCCCCTCCCACCTCTGGCGAGAGGCTCCCGGGCGCGCGCGGCGCGCACCCCTCCGGCCACGCGTGGACCTACCACACCACCTGGCGGCCGCCTGGGCAAAATGCGACGACTGGGTAGCGGGCGAGGAGAGCCCCCCCAAGCGCCCTTACCGGATCCCACCTTCAGCGCCCCCACCCCAGGCCGGCCGGGGAGGGGCGTGGGGCCGGGCTGGACTCCCGGGCCGCGGCGCTGGCCTGCCCCAGACCGACCCTGATTCTGACCCGACGACGCCCCTTCTCCTTCCCGATCGGGCTGAAGCCGGGGTGGGGTCGCCCCCTGACGAGGGGGGACGTGTGCGGAGCAGGCCCCTCGCCCCCTGTTCCGCGGCGCGTCCCCCCGCGCTCGCGCAGTCCCGGGCTGGGGAGCGAACCCCTCGTGCGCTTGGTGGAAGGAGGGAGGCGCAGAGGGACGCAGGGCGCCGGGGTCGCCCTCCCGTTCTCCGAACAGCCCACCCAAAGCCGGGCGGGGGGCGCCGGCGCGTCTGGGCTGGGTTTGGGCAGCGGTGCCAAAGCCCGGCCCACCCCCAGGAAGAGGAGGTGGGTAGACGCCCCCCTCTCTCATTCGGCTGAGCATTGAGAGTTGGGGACGCTGACAAGGAGCGAAGCCCCGAGGGCAGAGCCTCTGGCTGCCGGGCTGGAGGCCGCTGCTGTGCCTGGACAAGAAGGGGCTTCTGTGCCCCCAGCGCAGGGCACCCGAGAGGAGGTGGGCTGAGGAGGTGGGCTGACCAGACCTGGAGTCCAAGCAGCTGGTGACCCCTAGGCTGGCCTGGCTGGGGGTGCCTGGCCTCCCATGCAGGGGGCGGAGCCGATCGGGGAATTGCTGCAGAGCCCCCACCCCGGGGAGAGGGCCCCCCTAGATTGGAGCAGGACTGGGAGCAAGGGGGCACAGGGCCTCGGGGCCCACATGGTCACCAGAGTGACTGTGGCCCGCAGCACTGCCCCCGGGACCAGCCACTGGGGTGGCTCAGCCTCCGTGGAGGGTGGGGCCTTGTGGTCTGACCCCTCAGTGAGACATGGAGGAGGCTGGGGACCGGGGTCTCCCCAACAGTCCTCCCCTGGGGCCTCCCCAACAGTCCTCCCCTGGGCCCTCTGGGCAGCAGAACTGCGACCCTCAGGCCACCCTGTCCTGGACTAGCCGCACTGCTGGGGCTGTGCCAAGTCCTGTCTCACACCTCGCTGGACGCGACTGCTGTCAGCAGAGTCCCCTGGCGGGAGTCCCCTGGCAGGAGGCCAGAGCTGCTCCAGCGTCCCGACCTCAGCTGCCATGGGGGTCCCAGACCCCAATGCCGTGACCTTCTCAGCTGACGGCCCACTCAGCCAGGACAAGCCGTGCAGGTCCTTGTCCCTTACAACCTGCGCAGTGCCCAGACAGTCCCGCTGGTCTAGGGCCATGCGCCTCCCCAGTCCTGCTGGGTGGACCCTGGCCATTGTCCCTGGGGAGTGGACCCCCTGCAGGGCGCTCCTTGCACTGCTGCCTGGAGCCAGGAGGCCGCCCCCCACCCAGGACAAGGGAATGTGGTTCAGGGACAGAGTCCGGCCAGTGGCTGCAGGTGATGACGGCCAAAAGGCAGCACCGTCCCCAGGAGGGAGGCTCCCAAGGCCTGCTCTCCCCCCATACAAACACGTGACCCGCGGGTGTGGGCGCTCCAGTGGAGGTTTGTGGCTAGAGCTGATTTGGGTCACTGTTTCCTTGGCTTGGTTAAGCCACTTGAGTAGTGTCACGGAGCATTTGGTCAACAATCAAGCGCATGAATTTGTCTCGCTCTGTGTTTGCACACAGAAGAGTGTGTCATTGACAGCGGCAGGCACAGCAGAACACTTGCTCATGTCCTCATGTCTGTCCCCACAACGCGTGGCCACCTCATCAGGTCAAAAACACGTGGGACATGGTGTGACCAGAACCCTCCGCTCTCCCAGGAGTGGAAGCTCCGTAGCCACTGGATGCAGATAGCAGCCCTGAGGTGGTGGCAGGGGGCTGGTGGGGTCTGCTGGGCCTGGGAAGGAGGGCCACCCCTCGAGCTGCATGCCCCTGTTCACCTTTAGACAGAGGGGCTGATGCTTGGGCCTCCTCGGCCTGTGGGTGTGGAACAGGACGGCCGTGCTTTGGCCGCGTCGCTCTCTCGGTCTCATCTGGGCTGGGCCTGTGCAGTGGGCATCCACGGGAGGTGCCTTGCCTCTTGGCCCATGGCAGTGGCTTTCCAGAGCTTGTGCCCCCACAGAGGAAGGCCTTCAATAAACCACTCAGGCATGACCCAGGTATTAATTCTTTAGCCACAGTCCAAGAGCCAGGGAAACGTGCCATAGCTGAGGAGTGTGTTCAGGGCAACGGTGATGGCGGCTCGTACCCGTTGATATTCCGAGGGTTGTTGGTCTGGATGGACACTGGCCACTTCTGGTTTGAGCCATCAGTAAACCAAGCCTGAGCATCCTTGGGGACTTCCTAAAGGAATGACCCTCAGGCAGCCAAAGCTGCCCCTGTGAGTGACCCAGGAGAGGTGTAGACACAGCCTTTTCTTGGCAGGAGGACACACCTGTGGGACCAGACTTGCGTCTCTCTTGAATGTGCCATTTCCATCTAATAGGAGACCAGGCCTTTCCAATGTGGTTGTTGCCATCCGAGTGGACCCCACCCAAGTAACCCTGTGTAAACTGCTCTGTCTCCACAAGTACTAGGTAGTGGTCTGTAGAAGTTTCCCAAGTGGAATGTGGCTGCACAGCTGTCAGGAACAGATGTGTAGTTCCACCTGGTCCATGGAGCTTGCAGGCCTGCACCTGTTTGTAGCACCTCAGATGCCACACGGCTCATCAGATTTCCCTTCTTTGGGGACTCCAATTATATGTATGTTAGATCTCTTAATGTTGTCCCATTGGTCCCTAAGGGTCTGATTGTTTTATTTCCCATCTATTTTCTCTTTGTCCTTTAGTTTGCATTATTCCTATTGCTTGGTTCTCAGGGTGCACAAGTGACTTCCTTGTGCAGTCACCATTCTGCTATTGGGTTTATTATGGTTCTTTATTTTAGATATTGTATTTTTCAGTTTAAAATTTTCCAATTAATTCTTGTTAATAATTTCTCTGCTAAGAATTCTTATATTTGTATTTATCTCGTGTGTTTTTCTTTGCCTCTTGAAGATGTTTCACAATCTGTCTGAAAATTCCAATATCTAGGTCATCTGTAGGTTGTCTCTTGTCATTTCCTGGTTCATTTGTAGACTGGACATAATGAACATTTTGCCACTTCTGGGTCTTGCTGGAATCTTCTGGAGAATATGATGTTTCATTTTCGCAGCCATGAAGCCAATCATGTCCAGACTGTATGTTCCGTCGCGTGCTCTGTTTGCTTCTCAAAGCTTTTGCTGTGCTGGGTTAGGTCTGGTCTGTCTGACGAGCTGGGCCAGCCGCAGGCTTGCGCAGGGTCATACCCAGACTTAAGACGTCCCTGGACTGGGTTGAAGAGTGTCCCCAAGCCACGAGTCCACCCACAACCTCAGAATGTAACCTAATTTGGAAATAGGGTCTTTGCAGTTGTAACTAGTTGTTAACATGAGATCGTACGGCTGGGTGGGCCCTAGAGCCATTGAGGTTGGGTCCTTCTGAGGCTGAGCAAAGACACAGCCAGAAGGAGGCCGTGGGAGGACGGACGCGCGCCAGGGGCCTCCGGGAGCCCTCCAAGCTGGGGAGGCAGGGAGCGTTCCTCCGGAGCGCCTTCGGGGCACTCGGCCCTGCCGCGCTCTCCAGAACCGAGGCCTGGTGTCTTAAACCACGCAGTCGGTGGTGCTGTGTTACAGAGACAGAACCCGTGCCCTGCTCCGGCTCTCTCTTTCCACCAGAACTTTCCCCACGTTCTCTGGTCTTCAAGGGCCCCTTTTCCTTTTTCCATGGCCAGAAACACACGGAGTTTTCCCAGGAGTTCTAGGTGCCCCTGCTGCTCCATTCCACGGCAGCCCAGGACAACCTGCAAGGCTTTTTATTTTAATTTTTTTTTCAGATTTTATTTTATTTATTTCTCTCCCCTTCTCCCCATTGTCTGCTCTCTGTGTCCATTTGCTGTGTGTTCTTCTGTGTCCGCTTGCGTTATCCAGCAGCAGTGGGAAACTGCATCTCTTTGTTGTGTCATCTTGCTGCGTCAGTTCTCCGTGTGTGGGGCCCCACTCCTGGGCGGGCTGTGCTTTTTCATGCAGGGCAGCTCTCCTTGTGGGGCGCTCTCCTTGTGGGGCGCACTCCTTGTGTGTGGGGCTTCCGTACACAGGGGCGCCCCTGCATGGCACGGCACTTCTTGCACACAGCAGCACTGCATGTGGGCCAGCCCACCGCACGGGTCAGGAGGCCCTGGGGATCGAACCCTGGACCCTCCATATGGTAGGCAGATGCTCTATCAGCTGAGCCACGTCCGCCTCCCTCGAAATGGTGAACTCACCCCATGCAGTTTGCGTCTCCAAGTTATTTGGTCTACAACCCACCTGCTCTCGTTTACTTCTCAGTCTTCAGGTATTTGTGTGTGCATGCATGTGTGTGTGCATGTCTAGAGCTTTTAGTTTAATCAGCAGGAGGGCTTACCAGACCACAGAAGAACCGAAACCTCAGTGCACTTTTTTTAAACTTACATAAACCTCAGTGCACTTTTTTTAAACTTACGTAAAAGGTGCTGTGTTATTTATCTTATTTTTTGTCATTTAGCACTGACTTCTCAAAATCCATCTTTTTCTGTGTATACTTCACCCAATGTTCTTTCTTATTTTAAAGTAATTATAGATTCATAAGTTGCAAAAATAGCGCAGAGGTCCTGTGTGCCAAGCTCCCCCACTGGTCTCATCTCGCACATCACAAGAAAGTATCAAAACCAGGGTACCGGATACTGGCGTTGGCAAAAGCCTCCTGCTTGGTTAGTTTTCCCCAGTTTTTACGTATGCTCATTCGTGTGTGTGTGTGTGTATAGAACTATGCAATCTTTTCAGATTCATGTGACCACCACAATCAAGGCACAGAGCCGTCCCGTCAACACGAAGCTCTCCCTCACACGAGGCCTTGGTGGCCCCACGCGCGTGCACACGCGCCCTGCCGTGTCCTTAATTCCTGACAAGCACTAGTCTATCCTCCCTCTCTGTGATTTGTCACTTCAGGAAAGTTATGCACCACGGAACCTTTGAGTTTGCTTTTTCCGTCCGTGCACTTCCCACGTTCCTTCCTAACAGTTCATTCTTTTTATTGCTGACTAGTATTCTGTACTGGTGTGCTGCCGCGGTCATAACAAAGTACCAAAACCAGTGCCTTAAAACAACACACGCTTATTATCACACCATTTTTAGGTCAGAAGTCTGGCACGTCCCGCCAGGTAAGCTCCAGGATGCGGCTGCGGTATCCTCTGCTGCTTGTTGGGGTTGCCGGCAGAATTCCGTCCTGCGGTTTTAGAAGCAAGACCCCATCGTCCTGCTGACTAAACGGAGGGCTCTTCCCGGCTTCCCCAGCCGCCGCGTCGGTGGCTGTGGCCCCTGCTTCCAGCAGAGGCAGTGGAGGCCACACGTGGCTTCCGGTGGTCCTGTCAGTCTTTAACCTACGCCGCGGTTAGAGCGGGCCCACCTGGGGTCGGGCCCACCTCTCCAGGTGAGGACGCGTCCTCACGGGTCCTGGGGGTTAGGGCCGTTTTCTGTTCCCCACGCGCTACGGTGTGCTTCACCTGCCCGTTGGGCGTGCGTGCTGTTTGCAGATTCAAGTTATTGAAACGAGAGCTTCTGTGAAGGTTCACGTATGGGTTCTTTGTATGGATGTAAGTTTATGTTTCTGTGGGATAATTTCAGGACTGCAGTTGCAGGTCATATGCTAAGTGTATAGGTAGTTGTTTTTATTTTTTTAAAGTAATTAATTAATTTATGTATTTTTAGGAGGTACCATGGACTGAACCTTGGACCTCGTAGGTGGGAAGCAGGGGTTCAACCACTGAGCTGTACCCACTCCCTAGATAGTTGTTTTTAAGGAAACTGCCTGACTGCTCTCCAGCGCAGCCTTAATATTTTACCTTCTCACCACCACTGGATGAGGTAAAGTCTCATCACCCCTGCAGCAGCACTGCCTTTTTTTTTTTTAAGATTTATTTTATTAATTTCTCTCTCCTTGTCCCTCCTCCCCCATGCTCTCTGTGTCCATTCACTGTGTGTTCTTCTGCGTCTGCTTGCATTGTCAAGAGGCTCTGGGAATCTGCGTCTCTTTTTGTTACGTCATCTTGCTGCATCTGCTCTCCATGTGTGCGGCGCCACTCCTGGGCAGGCTGCGCTTTTTTCACACAGGACGGCTCTCCTTCCAGGGTACACTACTTGCCCATGGGGCACCCCTGCATGGCATGGCACTCCTTGTGCAGGGCAGCACTGCACGTGGGCCAGCTCACCACACAGGTCAGAAGGCCTGCGGATCGAACCCTGGACGTCCCTATAGACGGACACTTTCAGTTGAGCCACGTCCATTTCCCAGCACTGCTTTTTATGCTAGCTATTCTAATATAAGTGTAGTGATACCTCATCATAGTCTTAATTTGCATTTCCCTGATGTCTAGTAAGGTTGAACATCTGCAAATGCAGATTTGCCATCTACATATCCTCGTTTTCTAAGTGGTTTGCAATTTCACTGTTGGCTTTTGCGAGTTCTTTACACATTTTAGTTACAATTCCTTTATCAAAGATGTGGGTTTGCAAACATTTTCACCCAGTCTACAGCTTGTCTTTTCATCCTCTAGTCTGTTGCAGAGGAAGTTTTTAATCTTGATGAAGTCCAATTTATCCTTTTTTTTTTTTCTTTTATGGATTGTGCTTTTGATGCTATGCCTGTGAAATCTTCACCTAGCCCCAGGTCCTGAAGACTTTCTCTGCTATTTTTTTCTAAAAATTTTATATTTTTCATTTAAATGCATGATTCATTTTGAGTTAATTTTTGTGTAAGGTGTGAGGTTTAGGTCAAGGTTCCTAGTTTGCCAGTAGTTGCCAATTGCCCCAGCACCATTTGTTGAAATGACTGTCTCTCCTTGATCGAGTTGCTTTCACATGTTTGTCAAAAATCGATGGTGCATAATTCTGTGGGTCCTCTCTCGGGCTGCAACGATCCCGGTGCCTCAGCCATGCCACACTTTCTTTATGGTGTAGGCTCTGTGGGTAGAGTGACTCCTCCAGCTATGCTCTTTATTTTTCAGAATTGTCTTAGCTGTTCTAGTCATTTTGACTTTCCATAGAAATTTTGTAGTAAGTTTGTCTAAATTTACAAAAATCTGACTGCATTTGGTTAGAAATTTCATTAAACTAGATCAATTTGGGGAAAACTGACATACTTACTATGTCAATTAAGTCTACTAATCCAAGAACATAGTATGTATTCGATTTATTTAGATCTTTTTTGATTTCCTTCGTCAGCATTGGTAGTTTTCAGTATACAAGTTTTGTTAGATGTGTATTATTTCTCTTTTTTAAAAGTGAATTATATTGATATTGAGGGTTTTTGAGGCATAAGAATTTTATTCTGAAAGCCATTTAAAGGATTTTAAAACATTTTTAATAAGAGATGCAATTTATGTTTATAATTTTCCAGGACCTACATATATTTTTATTTATATACATATATATGTATTTTTAGAAGGTACCAGGTATTAGAACTAAGATCTCACACTTGTAAAGTAGGAGCTCAACAACTGAGCTACACCTGCTCCCCAATATACATATATATTTTTTTGCAACTTCATTTGATAGTTACAAGTTGTTTATTGTTTTTGTTTTTTTAAAGATTTTATTTTTTATTTATTTCTCTCACCTTCCCCTCCCCCCCAGTTGTCTGGTCTCTGTGTCCATTCGCTGCGTGTTCTTCTGTGACCGCTTCTATCCTTATCAGCTCTGGGAATCTGTGTTTCTTTTTGTTGTGTCATCTTTTTTTTTTAAAAAAGATTTATTTATTTATTTAATTCCCCCCTTCCCCCGGTTGTCTGTTCTCTGTGTCTATTTGCTGCGTCTTATTTCTTTGTCTGCTTCTGTTGTCGTCAGCGGCACGGAAATTGTGGGTGGTGCCATTCCTGGGCAGGCTGCACTTTCTTTTGCACTGGGCGGCTCTCCTTATGGGGCGCACTCCTTGCGTGTGGGGCTCCCCTACATGGGGGACACCCCTGCGTGGCAGGGCACTCCTTGCGCGCATCAGCGCTGCGCATGGGCCAGCTCCACACAGGTCAAGGAGACCTGGGGTTTGAACCGCGGACCTCCCATGTGGTAGGTGGACGCTCTATCCATTGGGCCAAGTCCACTTCCCGATACATATTTTTAATTCATAAGTTTTTGTAAGCAAAGTTACAGGTTTGCAGAAATATCATTTGCATAAAATATATATAATACAGAGTTCCCATACACCACTCTATTATTAAAACCTTGCATTAGTGAGACACATTCATTTTAATTCATGAAAACATTTTTATAATTGTACAATTAACTATAGTCCACCATTTACTTGTGTTGTACTGTCCTATGTTCTTTATTTTGTTGTTCTAGTAATACATATAAACTAAAATTTCCCCTTTAAGCCATAGTCACATTTATAACCCGGAGCTTTTCATTACATTCCCAACGTTGTGTTGCCATCACCAAAACTTTATAATCAACCCCAATGGAAATTTGGCACAACCCAGTCCCCAGCTAGATTCTATTCTAGATTCTGAGTTCGTGAGTTTGCTTATTCTAATTATTTCATATCAGTGAGATCAGAAAATATTTGTCCTTTTGTGTCAGGCTTATTTCATGCAACATGATATTTTCATGGTTCTTCAACATAGTTGCATGAATTAGAACTTCATTTCTTTCTTTAAGCCTGAATAATATTATTCCATTGTATGTATAATATCACCCTTGGTTTATCCATTCATCACTTCATAGACACTTGCATTGCTTCCATCTTTTGGTGATTGTGAATAATGCCACTATGACCATCAGTGTGAAAATATCTGTTCAAGTCCCTGCTTTCAATTATTTTGGTATATACCTAGTTGTGGGATTGCCAGATCATATTGTAATTCTATAACTAGCTTTCTGAGGAACCACCAAACTGTCTTCCACAGTGGCTGCGTAATTTTTACATTCCCACCAGCGATGAATGAGTGTTCCTAGCTCTCCATGTCCTTTCCAATACTTGTTAATTTTGTTTTTTTTTTCTTTTTAAGACTAGCCATTCTAGTGGTTGTGAAATGGTATCTCATTTTGGTTTTGATTTACGTTTCCTTAATTGCTAAGGATTTTGAGCATCTTTTCATGTGCTTTTTAACCATCTGTATAGCCTTTCTGGAGAAATTTTTTTCTTGATTTCCTCCTCAAATTGTTCATTACAAAATTCAATTTTGTCCAGTTTTAACTTGGGTTGTTTGTCTTTTATTGTTGACTTGTTAGATTTCTTATTATATTCTGGATATTAAATCCTTATTGGATATATGGTTTCCAAATATTTTATCCTATTGTTTGTTTTTACACTTCCGTGATAAAGTCCTTTGATGCACAAAGGTTTATAATTTTGATGAAGTCCCATTTATCTAGTTTTTCTTTTGTTGCTTGTGCTTTAGGTGTAAATTTTAAGAAACTATTGCCTTGTAAGAAAGGGTTAAATTTAATTTTCATGGGAAGCGGACTTGGCCGAGTGGTTAGGGCGTCCGTCTACCACATGAGAGGTCCACGGTTCAAACCCTGGGCCTCCTTGACCCGTGTGCAGCTGGCCCATGCGCAGTGCTGATGCGCACAAGGAGTGCCCTGCCACGCAGGGGTGTCCCCCGTGTAGGGGAGCCCCACGCGCAAGGAGTGCGCCCCATAAGGAGAGCCACCCAGTGCAAAAGAAAGTGCAGCCTGCCCAGGAATGGCACCGCACACACAGAGAGCTGATGCAACAAGATGACACAACAAAAAGAGACACAGATTCCCGTGCCACTGACAACAACAGAAGCAGACAAAGAAGAATATGCAGCAAAATGGACACAGAGAACAGACAACTGGCGGGGGGATGGGGGGGAGAGGAGATAAATTAAATAAATAAATAAATAAATAAATAAATAAATAAATAAATAAATAAATAAATCTTAATTTTCACAAAGGGGAAGCCGGAGCTGGCTCTGCCATTCCAGGAGGGAGGGAAGAAGGGGATCTAGTGGCTCTGGCATGCCGGGAATTTGAAAAGTGGCGCTGAAACAAGGAGGGCCAATGGTGAGTGCTGGGGGCAAGGCCAGTAGTGAAAGCGACACCAGATTTGAAAAGCCAACCAGGAGTGAAAGCAGCTCCGAGCCACCCAGCCCGCTTGAGCTTAGAGAGCACGAGAGCATCGACTGAGAGCGGGAACCGGGGAACTTCGTTAGCTCTCTCAGACAGGCTGTGACCCCTGAAGTACCCAATCAATGGGAACAGGGGAGGGACCCGCGTGTCAGTTTTAGAGTATAAATGTCAGTGTTTCTTGCTGCTTGGTGTGCCGCCATGTTATCCAGGTTGTGCGCCTGTTTGGCAAGATCATTAATAAAACTCTTTTCTCCTCCACAATTGGGTGAGCTTTTGTTCTCTTACAGGTACAGCTTTCTTTCTAACAGCCTAATACAAGATGCTGAAGTTTAGGTCTTTGATTCATTTTGAGTTAATTTTTGTATATGGCGTCAGAGGTCATCCTGTTGTTTTGCCTGTGGATATTGAGTTCTCCCAGGACCATTTGTTAAAGAGACTATTCTTTCCCAATTGTGGACACTTAGTAGCCTTGTCAAAAATCAACTGGCCCTCGATGTGAGGGTCTATCTCTGAACTCTCAGTTTGATTCCATTGGTCTAAATATCTATATCTGTCTTTGTGCCAGCACCATGCTGTTTTGACCACTGTAGCTTTGTAGTAAGTTTTAAAGACAGTAAGTGTGAGTCCTCCCACCTGTCCTTGCTGTTCAAGATAGTTTTGGCTATTTGGGGTCCCTTACCCTTACAAATAAATTTGATAATTAGCATTTTCCCTTTCTGCAAAAAAACAAACAAAACAAAAAACAAAAAAAAACTTCTCTTGGAATTTTGATTGGGATTGCATTGAATCTGTAAATCATTTTGTGTAAAATTGACATCTTAACAATATTTAGTCTTCCAATTCATGAGCACAGAATGGTCTTCCATTTATTTAGATCTTCTTTTATTTCTTTTAGCAATTTTTTTAGCAATGTTTTGTAGTTTTCTATGTATAAGTCCATTATATCTTGGTTAAATTTATTCCTAGATATTTGCTTCCTTTAGTTGCTTTGTAAATTGATCTTTTTTCTTTATTTAATCCTCAAATTGATCATTCCTAGCTTATAGCAACACTGCTGATCTTTGCATGTTCATCTTGTACCCTGCCACTTTGCTGAACTCATTTATTAGCTCTAAGAGCTTTGTTGTAGATTTCTCAGAACTTTCGATGTATAGGATCATGTCATCTGCAAAAAGTGTAAGTTTTACTTCTTCCTTTCCAGTTTGGGTGACTTTTATTTCTTTTTCTTGCCTAATTGCTCTGGCTAGAACTTTCAGTACCAAGTTGAATAAGAGTGGTGACAGAGGACATCCTTGTCTTGTTCCAGATCTTAGAGGGAAAGCTTTCAGTCTTTTACCATTGGGAATGATATTAACGGAGGGTTTTTCATAAGCCCTTTATCATGTTGAGGAAGTTTCCTTCTATTCCTGCTTTTATAAGTGTTTTTATAAAGAAAGGATACTGGATATTGTCAAATGCCTTTTCTGCATCAATTGAGGTGATCATATGTTACTGTTGTTTTTTTCCTTCATTTTGTTAATGTGGTGTGTTGCATTAATTGATTTCTTTATGTTGAATCACCGTTGAATACCTGGGATGAATCCCACTTGATCATGGTGTATAATTCTTTTAATGTGCTTTTAGATTTGATTTGCTGTTATTTGTTGAGGATTTTTGCATCTATATTCATAAGAGAAATTGGTCTGTAATTTTCTTTTCTAGGAGTATCTTTGTCGGTGGTTTTAGGGGGATGTTGGCCTCATAGAATGGCTTAGGTAGTGTTCCCTCCTCTTCAGTTTGTGGAAGAATTTGAGTAGGATTGGTATTAATTCTTCTTGGAATGATTGGTAGAATTCACCCGTGAAGACATCTGGTACTGGGCTTTTCTTTGTTGGGAGGTTTACCTGATTCAAACTCTTTACTTATAATCAGTCTGTTGAGATCTTCTATTTCTTGTAGGATTCTAGGAATTTGTCCATTTCATCTAAGTTGTCTTATTTGTTGGCATGTTGTTTCTCATAATATCCTCTTGTGATCGTTTTTATTCTGTTGGGTCAGTAGTAACTTCCCCCCTCTCATTTCTGATTTTATTTATTTTCATTTTCTCTTTTTTTTTTTTTTTTCTTTTTCAGTCTAGCTAAAGGTTTGTCAAATTTGTTGATATTTTCAAATCATCAACTTTTGGCTTATTAATGCTTGCTATTGTTTTTTATTCTCTGTTTCATTTATTTCTGCTCTAATCTTTGTTATTTATTTCTCTCTGCTTGCTTTGGCTTTAGTTTGCTGTTCTTTTTCTAGTTCCTCCAGGTGTATAGTTAGGTCTTTGATTTTAGCCCTTTCTTCATTTTTAATGTAAGCATTTAGGACTATAAATTTTCCTCAGCACTGCCTTCACTGCATCCCGTAAGTTTTGCTATGTTGTATGTTGTATCCTTATTTTCATTCATCTCGAGAAATTTACTGAACTCTCTTCTTTTACCCACTGATTGGTAAGGAGTGTGTTATTTAACTCCCATGTTTTTGTTAGTTTTCCAGTTCTCGGCCAGTTATTGATTTCCAGCTTCATTCCATTTTGGTCAGAGAAGATGCCTTATATGATTTCAGTCTTTCTGAATTTATTGAGACTTGTTTTGAGACCCAGCGTGGTCTATCCAGGTGCACTTGAGAAGAATGTATGTCCTGCTGTTTTGGAGTGCAATGCTCTGTATATGTCTGTGAGGTCTAGTTCATTTATTATATTATTCAAGTTCTCTGTTTTCTTATTGATCTCCTATCTAGATGTTCTATCTATTAATGAGAGTGGTATCTTGAAGTCTCCAACTACTATTGTGGAAGTTTCTATTTTTCCTTCAGTTTTGCCAATGTTTACCCATAGATTTTGGGACACCATGGTTAGGTGCATAAATATTTATGATTGCTATTTCTTCTGGGTGGATTGACCCTTTTATTAACATAGAGTGTCCTTTTTTGTCTCTTATATCAGCTTTTGACTTAAAGTCTATTTTGTCTGATATTAGTATAGCTACCCCAGCTCTTTTTTGGTTATTATTTGAATGTATTGTCTTTGTCCATCCTTTCACTTTCAACCTATTTGTGTCTTTGGGTATAAGGTTTTATAAACTCTTGTAAATTACATATAGTTGGATCATGCTTTTTCAAATCCATTCTGCCAACCTGCCAACCTGTGTCTATGGGTTTGGGGTGTTTAGTTCATTAACATTCTGTGTGTGTGTGTGTGGTGCCACTCCTGGGCAGGCTACACATTTTTCGCACGAGGCGGCTCTCCTTGCAGGGTGCACTCCTTGGGCATGGGGCTCCCCTATGTAGGGGACACCCTTGCATGACATGGCACTCCTTGCGTGCATCAGCACTGCATGTGGGCCAGCTCACCACACGGGCCAAGAGGCCCTGGGTTTGAACCCTGGACCTATATAGTAGGTGAACGCTCTATCAGTTGAGCCAAATCCGCTTCTCTCCTTTGATTTTTATATGTCTTATCTTTTTGTCTCTTTTCCTTTATTGCAGCCTCCTTTTTAAAATACCTTCTTTGTAAAGTACTTTCTTACTGTGGGGTTTGCATTATTTGACCTATGTCTATATTCTACTAATTTGAAAAGATACCCTCTTAGCTTCAGTAGCATATGCATTCTATGCTGCCATATCCCTCCATTTCCCCTCTTTATGTTGTTTTAGTCCCACATTACCTCTTTATATTTTTCAAGTCCATTATCAGGAAATAGGACTTTTTCCCATTCGATTGTATTCTGACTCCTATAGGAATATATACTGAGGGCACAGTTAGGTTTTGCACTTACCCTTCTAGTGGCCCTTCCTGAGCTCTTCAGTTCACTCTACTCCAAGACACTCTTTCCTGCATTTTCCTTTCTTCATGAAGAACTCCCTTTAGCAGGTTTTGTAGGGCAGATCTCTTGTTGACCACCTCTCTATTTCTGTTTATCTGTGAATATTTTAAACTTCCTTTATTTTTGAAGGACAGTTTGCCAGATAAAAAATTTTTGGCTGGGGAGTGGATGTGGCTCAGACAGTTGGGCACCCACCTCCCCCATGGGAGGTCCTGGGTTCGGTTCCCGGTGCCTCCTGAAGAAGAAACAAACAGACGATGGACAGACATGAGCAAACAGACAAGGAAACCATCTCTGGGGGAAGGGGGATTTTAAAAAATAATTTTAAAAAATGTTTGGCTGGCAGATTTTCTCTTTCAGTACCTTAAATATATCCTACCCCTGCCTTCTTGTCTCCATGGTTTCTGATGAGAAATTGGCACTTAGTCTTATTGGGGATCATTTGTGTATGTCAAGTTGCTTTTCTCTTGCTGCTGTCAGAATTCTCTTTATCTTTGGCATTTGACATTGATTAGTATGTGTCTCTGAGCAGGTCCATTAGGGTTTATTCTGTTTGGCATAAGTTTCTCTTCTTCCATATATATATTTATGTCTTTCATAAAAGTTGAGAAATTTTCAGCTATTGTTTCATCAAGTACTCATTCTGCCCCTTTCATTTCTCTCCTTCTGGGACACCCATGATGCCTGTGTTTCTTTGCTTCATGCTGTCACTCAAGACTCTTAAACAGTATTCACTTATTTCTATTCTATTCTCTATCTGTTCTGACTGCATGAGATCAATTTCCCTGTCTTCTTTCTTCTGCCTGTTCAAATCTGCTATTGTATGCCTCCAGTGTATTTTTTTTTCATTTTTCTATTAGAGAAATTGTGAGCTTACAAAACAATCATGCACAATGTGCAAAATTCCCATATATTGCCCCTCCACCAACATCTTACATTGTTGTGGAACATTTGTTACAGATTATGAAAGAACATGATCAGACTACTACCACTAATATGGTCAATAGCTTACACTTGCTGTATTTTCTCTTATACCCCCTGGTTTTGTTTTTGTTTTGTTTTTGTTTTGAGGCCCTGGGGCTGGGGCTTGAACCTGGGACCTCATATATGGGAAGCTGCACTCAACCACTGAGTCACATCAGTTCCCCACATCCCCTATTATTAACCCCATGTAACAGTATTTTGTATTTGTTATAGCTCATGAGAGAACACTCTCATATTTGTACTGTTAACCACAGTCCATCTTCCACCACATGATTCACTGTGTTATACAGTCCCATGCCTTGTACATTCTATCACAAGTGTACACACAGTGGCTCTCACTCTCATCACAGAGTTGTACAGTCATCACCCCAGTTAACCTTTGAACGTTTCCCTTAGTCCAAAAGAGAAAATCCGATACCCCCTGTCATTGACTCTTAGTGTTGCTATAGTACCTTCTTTGACACTGATACAAGAATATTACAATATTGTGTGGGAAAAAGAGTTTAACTTTGTCCTTATTGTAAATGTTGCACCTGTTCTGTTGTTGTGGATGTTGCAGTTGTTCCCTATTAGAGATGATGTTGCAGTTCTGATAGCAAACAGCTGCTTGGTAGTTTCCAATAAATACGAGGTGGAAACTAGGGTGGAGGCTCTCAGTTCCAGAAGTGGTGAGTCCCCTGGTCCCATCTTTATCTCCTCTCTTGTGTCTCTCTCTCTGTCTTTTATTTTGTAAAGTTCTGCTTGCCTTCCCTTCGAGCCAACCTATTGCTGAGCTGGTCTCAGCAATATTGCTGTTGGCTATAATCCATATGTTATATTAATTATATTTTCCCAAGCACACTATATTCTTACCACCTTGTAATAGTAACATACCTTTGTTCTAGTTCATAGAGCATTCTTGTATTTGCATTAGTAACCACAATCCTCATCCACCTCTGGATTCACTGTTATTCAGTCCCTAGATTAGTATCTATCTTTCTTTCAGTTGACATTTATATCCCTAGACTCCCCCCCTTTCAGCCACAATCCCATTTATTTACCAGCTGTTGGGGGAAAATATGGCGCTTACTGGGACACAGACTGAAAGGACTACAGACAAAGAAAGATTTACTGAGAATCTCTCCCAATGGAGGGGGTCCGAAGAGAGACTTCAGCCCACTCCTGGAAGGGGGGACTTGAATTTATACAGAACTTTCCTAGGCAGGGAAATGACAGTTGGTGGGAGGGGGTTGAGGGTCCAAGTGAGGTGCAGGGGCCAATAGGAAGCCCTAGAGGTGAAAACTTTCCCTGAGAGTGACTAGGAGATAGTGGGTTAGAGAGCTATGGTTTCTTGGAATGTTGCAGGAGCAGAAGTTTCTTTGATCTGTAGGAATTTTATCTCCCTCTGATAAGCAGGTAGGGAAGGTTCTCATTTCCCTTTACTCCCTCTGTATGTGGTTTCTTTGTTTAACCTGTGGGGAAGTGCCTGCCCTTGGATAGGCTTATGGGGGATGGGTTAGCCTTTCCCAGTGCTTATCAGGGGAAACTGAGCTGCAGCTTGTTAATTATTGCAAGCCTCTAACATTCCTACTCTTTGTTTATGTATATATATAGGGGGACCTGGGTATTGGGGTATACGGTACTGGGCAGGATGGGAGGGTCAGGGGATTTGGGGCATCGGCTCTGTCTGGCTACTTCCTGCTGTCAAGGGGTGGAGAAAAGCAGTTCCCTCCACCCTGTACGTGGGGCTGTGGTTTCAGGTCCTGCAGGGGTTGATATTGTTGCTCATGCAGCAGAAAGACACTGCTTACATATTCCTGGGACTGTACAATTCAGTTATGAATCGGACAAGAAGCTGTAAAAGACAAGGACCAAAAAGAAGCAGCAGCAGTACTATTAATAATGGTGTTATAATGGGTAAAAGGATTGATTTTTAAGGGTGAAGAAAAAGAAGAAAAGAATGAGGAGAGCCTGACTGATTTCCATAGTTACTATCTGGCTTTCTGAATGATTTCTATGTTTTTTTTCAGGACTGTAAGATTTTCTTTTACCTGACCAGTTCTGTTAAGGTAAAAACAAGTGTCATTTATGATTGCACAGGTGCCTCCCATGGTTGCTGTGAGACCATCCAATGCTCTTCTATTTTGCATGACAACTGAAGCTAGACTATTTATTTCTAACTACTGACTGTCTATGGCCTGCATGGTTGCATTCCAGCATAGTTGTAGTTGGAGAGAAATGTTTAAAATTGATCACTCTAATAGTGGGATTCCTGCAAACCAAAATAGGCTATGGGAGATAGTGTGTTCTATACCAGATTTTTCTAAGATTAGATTGTCATGGGCATGATATCCAAATTCTGGGTTTCCTAAGAAATGTCTTTTCTTTTGTTCATTTTGTTTTTGAGGTTGAAGGGATTTTCAAGAAAGGAACCAAAATTAGGTATCTGTTCAGAAGAGGCCATTTCTTGGGGTTTTAGGATGGTGGCATTTGTAATAATAGATACTTTAGTGCAAGTTTCCATTCATATGATAGGGAGTGTTAGATACACAATATCACCACACGGAAAATAGAAACCTGTGCCTGCAAGTGTTAGTGCTGCTGAGGGGCCTGAGGGGATAAAGTGGGAATGTGGGTGATTGGGAAAGCTGACTAGTTGGGTCCCACCATATACTACATTAACACATAAAGGAGAGTAGTGGGGTTTGGAAGTATTATAGGTTAGTTTGACAGAGAAGATTTCAGAAAAGAAAAGTGAAGGGAAGCGGACTTGGCCCAGTAGATATGGCATCCATCTACCATATGGGAGGTCCACGGTTCAAACCCCGGGCCTCCTTGACCAGTGTGCAGCTGGCCCATGCACAGTGCTGATGTGTGCAAGGAGTGCCATGCCACGCAAGGGTGTCCCCCACGTAGGGACAAGGAGAGCCGCCCAGCGCAAAAGAAAGTGCAGCCTGCCCAGGAATGGCACTGCACACATGGAGAGCTGACACAACAAGATGACACAATAAAAAGAGACGCAGATTCCCATGCCGCTGACAACAACAGAAGTGAGAAAAGAAGAACACACAGAGAATAGACAACTGGGGTGGGAGGGGGGGAAGGGGAGAGAAACCAATGAAAAGTAAATCTTTAAAAGGAAAAAGAAAAGTGAAGAAACTTTTTGGGTTTTTTGCAGGTTTTAACTTGGTTAAATTGTATAATTGTCCTGATTGTGTTCCTACTCCAAATAACTCAGTTTGTTTGTAAGAGCTATTGAAGCACAGTACATTTTCACTATAATTTTTATTGCTTATTTGTGTAGGTAGTGTTTGATTGATGCCTGAGTCATTCCAAAATAGAGTTGAATTAAGATGCCTGTTCGGCATTTTTAAATCTGCCTGCCAGTGCAGTGTGGTAGTGTTGAGAACAGGGTATGATTACAAGATGTAGTGGGTGTGTGTCCTAAATTAGTTGCATAAAGTTGTGTGATGTATTTAAAGCATAAAAAAGGTCTATCCATTAGGACTGTGGCCATACCAACAGAATTTGAATTTTCTCCTAAATGAGAGATGTTTAAGGCCTGACGGAGGGTAAGTATATCTTTGTATTCTGGTAAACTTGCGAGGGGGCGGGGCGGGTTGTAACCCATCAGCCTCCAAAACCAGTGTATTGTGGGTGGACACGTAGGAGGGTTTCTGGACTTAGAGGAACGGCAAGTGAGGACATAGTTTCTGTGTGGGTGTGCTCAGGGCACATCCAACCATCGGAGCGGTTAATCGCAGTTGCTATGGTTTGGGTGGTGTTTGTAGGGGATGATAAGGGTTTTTTTTGAGAGGTTAGAACAAAGAGTGGAAGGGTAAAATATAGGACATTCATTGTAGAGGGACTTTAGTCAGTAAAGAAAAGGAAGAGGGCGCCAAAAGAGAAGAAGAGGATTTCTTCAGGGTAAAAATCAGGAAGATCTCCTTGTAACCACAGGTCTTGAATGATGTCGAGGTATTGTTCAATAGATAGGGTAGAGGGGATGACAAAGTTAGTGAAGTGTGCGGAGAGAATATTACAAAAGGAGTTGGCCCCGTGCATCATTGGGTTGGTGTTGTGAGAAGTTTGTTTTGGGGGTTCTGTCACCTCTGTCTTTCCTGAGCCTCGGTCGTAGGTTTCCAAGAGCTTCGCAGCTGTACTTACCTGAAGTTTCAGGGCTGTGCTTGTCTGCAGCTTCAGGATCTGATGTTTTACTGTTCTCAGGAGGTGGTGGGGCAGGTTTCAGTCTGGAAAAGTGTATCCATGATGGAAAGTTTAAAAGTTTTGCTGCAGTGGGAGTGGTTAGAAGAACAAGAAAAGGACCGGTCCATTTTGGGGTTAAGGGCTTAGGGTGAAAGGTTTCAGGTACACCCAGTCACCTGGGTGAACAGGTAGGAGGGAGCAGAGGGTCCCGGTGCAGGAGACGTAGAGTCCGTTGGCTGATGGAGGAGCGTTCGCATCTGGGTTAAGCCAAGCAGGTTACTTCCAAAGTCTGAAGGCTGAAAAGAAATGTTAGTGAAGATGAAGGGGCGTCCATACCTGACTTCAAAGGGGCTAAGGACATGTGGTTTTTGAGGAAGGGTTCAGAGTCTAGTGCGAGCTAAGGGGAGGAGTTCAGTCCAAGGTGCTCATATCTGCATTGCTAATTTGGTTAAGTGTTTTTTAAGATTCCATTCATAAGCTCAACCTTTGCAGACGATTGGGGCCTATAGGGGATATGTAATTTCTAGGTTACTCCTAGGGCACTGCAGATAGCTTGTGTGATTGTGAAGTAGAAGTAAAAGCTGTTCAGTTGTCTGACTTCAGGGAAGAGGGAAGGCCAAATCTGGGAATGATTTCTGTTAATAGGATTTTTTAAAAAAAGATTTATTTTTTTATTTATTTCTCCCCCCCCCCATTGTCTGCTCTCTGTGTCCATTCACTGTGTGTTCTTCTGTGACCACTTCTATCCTTATCAGCGGCACTGGGAATCTGTTTCTTTTTTATTGCGTCACTTTGTGTCAGCTCTCCGTGTGTGTGGTGCCATTCTTGGGCAGGCTGCGGGGGACCCCTGCGTGGCAGGGCACTCCTTGCATGCATCAGCACTGCCCATGGGCCAGCTCCACACGGATCAAGGAGGCCCAGGGTTTGAACTGCAGACCTCCCATGTGGTAGGCAGAGGCCCTATCCATTGGGCCAAGTCTGCTTCCCTGTTAATAAGAATTTTTTGGTCTTTATTTATTTTTTTAATGTTACATTTAAAAAATATGAGGTCCCCATATACCCCCACCCCCCTCACCCCACTCCTCCCATAACGACAAAGTCTTCCATCATCATGGGACATTCATTGTGCTTGGTGAATACATCTCTGAGCACTGCTGCACCAGTGGTCAATGGTCCACATTATAGTTTACACTCTCCCCCAGTCCACCCTCCCCCAGTATGGCCATGGGAGGACATACAATGTCCAGTAACTGTCCCTGCAGTATCACCCAGGACAACTCCAAGTCCTGAAAATGCCCCCACATCACATCTCTTCTTCCCACTCCCTACCCTCAGCAGCTACCATGGCCACTGTTCCACACCAAGGCCACATTTTCTTCGATTACTAATCACAATAGTTCATGAATAGAGTATCAGTAAGTCCACTCTAATCCATACTCTATTCCTCCATCCTGTGGACCCTGGAATGGTTGTGTCCACTCCACATCTGTTAATAGGATTTTAACAACATCTGCCCCTTCTGAGATTACTGCGAATGCTTCAACCCACCCAGAAAAGGTGTCTATGAGGACTAAGAGATATTTAATTTTTTTTTATTGGTGACATGTGAGTGAAGTCTAATTGCCAATCTTGTCCTGGTTTGGAACCTCTATACTGGTGTGTTTTAAAAGAGAGAAAAGTAGAATTTCCATGGATATTAGTTTGTTGGCAAAGAGAACAGTTTTTTGTAATTATTTTTAAGGGTTTTGAGCGCTCAGGACAATGTAGAGAATTAGATAGGAGTAATGAGAGTGGTTTGTGTCCTACATGGTATTGATTGTATAAAGAAGTGAGAATGTTATGTTTTTGCAATTCAGGTAAAAGGATTTTTCCATCTTTCATGAACCATCCTTCAATTTGTTTTGCTCCAATAAGGGGAAGCTTTGAGGTTTCTTCAGGTGTATCAGGGGTAGCAGGATATGGGAGTCCAGCAGAGTGGGTGTGATGGCGGTGTGTGACCTCAGTAGGGCTGGGTAGCCTGTGCTTTGGCTTCAGCATCGGCTCGACTATTGCCAACAGATATGGGGGAATTTGACTTTTGGTGCCTTTTGCAGTGAATTGTAGCAGCTTATGTTGGAAGTGATGCCACGTTGAGTAATTGTAGGGTGAGATCTTTATTTACAATGGAGGATCCATTAGAAGTTAGGAACTCTCTCTCCCCCCAGATGGGGGCGTGTGAGGGTAGGGTGTGGTGTGAATATTGGGAGTCGGTGTAGATGTTCAGGGCTTGCCCTTTGCCTCTGACGAGTGCTCTGGTGAGGGCTACAAGCTCAGCTCGTTGTGAGGCTGTGCAGGGTGGGAGGGGACCGATTCAACAGTGTCAGTCAAGGTAACAGTAGCATATCCGGCTGGGTGGAACTGTTAAGTTTAGTGGAGCTGCCATCAATAAGCCACATGTGAGTAGGATTAGGAAGAGGAGTGTCTGAAATATTGGGAAGAGGCTTAGCGAGGAGATCAAGCACATCACCACAATTATGACTGTAATCTGTGTCCAGTGTTTCCGGGGATGGGTTCGGATCAATGGGGAGGAGGGTGGCAGGACTGAGAGGAGGACAATGGTGTAAGAAGATGCCAGGATTTTGTAGAAGAGTTGCAGAAAGGGTTTGAAGACAGGTAGAGGAAATAGATGTGGTAGCTTTGTGGGTTAAAAGAGGAGATAGGGAATGCAAGGAAAAAACATCGAGATGATTTATTGGGGATAGTTTGGAACTTTCTTGAACTAGGAGAGAAGCTGCGGTGAGGACTTTGAGGCAGGTGGTCCAGCCTAGAGTTACGGGACCTAGCTCTATGGAGAAGTGGGCAAGTTTGGAGAGATTGGGGAGAGCTAGAGCAGGTGCAGTTAATAGGGCTTTTTAAAGCTGATTGAAGGGAAGTTTGAATGATAGGGGGCAATTAAGTGGCTCATGTAAGTTGCCAGAAGCAGCTTGGTAAAGGGATTTAGATATAGGTCCAAAGTATGGAATCCAGAAACGAAAAAAGTTGACAAGCCCTAGGAAAGAAAGGAGGTCTGCGTTAGTGTGTGGAAGAGGATAGCTTTTGATGAGCTGGATTCGGTCTGCAGTTAGATGTTTACGTGAGGGGGAAAGGTGGAGCCCTAGGTAGGTTACTTCAGATTTTAAAAATTGTCCTTGTTTGGGGAAACCTGATATTCCTTATAACGGAGAAATTTAAGAGGGTGATAGTGTGGGTTATAGAGGTTTGTAAGGAGGGGCTACAAAGGAGGAGGTCATCGACATATTGGAGAAGGTACTGGAGCAGAGCTGAAGGTCAGAGAGATCTCGGTGCAGGGCCTGTCCAAAGATGTGGGGACTATCTCTAAAGCCCTGAGGAAGAGCTGTCCATGTTAATCGTTGGGGATTTAGAGGGTTTTCAGGATCTGTCCATGTAAAGGCAAAAATGTCTTTGGAAGTTTTGTCTAGGGGAATAGAGAAAAAGGCACCTTTGAGGTCGATTACAGTGTAGTGTGTGGTGTGAGGGGGTGTGTGGGACAGAAGACAGCACGCGTTAGAACCAGGGGACACTAGGCTGTGTGGCATCATTAATCGTTCTAAGGTTTCGCCAAGACAACAGCTTCCATTGGGTTTTTTACTGCTAGAATCGGAGTATTGAAGGGTGAGTTAGTTGGAGTTGGACGTGGAAGGCCAGCATTGCAGAGCTTGTCAATGGCAGGTGTCAAGCTTTGTCGGGCAGTGATGGTTAGGGGACACTGAGGAATATTTGTGACAGACGAGGGTTTTTGTAAGGCTATTTTGACAGGGGATGGTGTGATGGACTGAAGGGAGCTGGTGTTCCAGCTGGGGAGGAACTTCTGTTTGCAGTGTAGGGGGAGGGTCAGCAGGGGCCTGGGAGGGGGGTGTGGTAGACAGGAGGGGAAGGAGGAGTTTAGGAGGATGGGAGCGTAAAGGAAATGGAGAGTGGAGTTTAGACAGTATATCGCAACCTAGAAGTGGGGAGGGGCAGGTATGGATTAAGAGGAATTGGTGGGAAAATGTATGATTTTCTATTAAGCATGTGAGTGGTTTGGTAATTAAAGAAGAAGGGATGCTGTCAACTCTCACAGTAGAGACAGAGGAAGTAGATAAAGGTCCTGAATGTTCTAGGAGGCCTGAGTATGTGGCCCCATGTCAATTAAAAAGGAGGTCGGCTTACCTCCAACCTCGATGGTCACCCTCGGTTCCGACTTACTGATGGAGATGCGGGGCCGTTTCGAATCCAGGACCCATCAGTCGTCTTTTATCAGTCTGAGAAGGCCTGGAAAGGAAGATCTTGGCTCCAGATCTGTGGGGTGCACTGGAGGAACTTTCCTGGAAACAGGGTTTTCAGGACAGTCGGACTTCCAGTGGCCCTGGTGCTGACACACCGGGAAGGCCTGCTGGGGGTCTTGGATCAGGGCGGGGCGTGTCCACATCTGAAACGGGGTCCGGGTGGTGGCCGAGGGGAGGCAGAGGGAGGCGGTTTTTGAGAATTGAACTTGAGGGCAGCAGCAAGGAGGAGGCTTTGACCTGATGTCGCTTATGCTTTTCCAATTTGGCTTCCTCCTCTCTATCGTTAGAGACCTTGAAGGTGGCTTTAGTTAGGTCTTTCTGAGGGGTTCGAGGGCCATCTTCTAACTTCTGTAGTTTTTTTTTAATATCAGGTAAGATTGGGTATTGAAGTGGGTGTGTAAATATAGCTGACCAGAGTCTGAGTCAGGATTTAAATTAGTATATTTAAGGAGAGACTCGGTTAATCTGTTCATGAAGGCAGATGGATTTTCATCAGGTTTCTGTGAGATTTCTTTAATTCTATCATAATTAGCTGCCTTAAGAGCAGCCTTTGTCATGCCTTCTATTATGCAGGTTAAGAAATGGGCCATGCGAGCAAGGTCAGTGGAGCCTGGTTGGTCATCCCAGGAGGGGTTAGTGGTGGGAACTGCGGTGGGACCGGCCGGATGCCTCTTGGGATCCTGAGCATGCATGGAGTCTGCGAAAGCAGCAGCTGCAGCCCAAATGCGGTTTTATCTTCTGGAGTTGTGGAGGAGGTAAGGATAACGTATGTGTCCTGATACGTGAGGTCATACGAGCAAGTGAGGTGTTGAAATTCTTTGATGTATGTAGCAGGCTTTTCAGAGAAAGATCCTAACGGGTCCTCTGTTTGGCTTAAAGCTGAGAGTGAGAAAGGAACGTGTACCCTGACTACTCCTTCAGCTCCTGCTGCCTCCCGGAGGGGCCAGAGAGGAGCTGGTGTGTGTGTGGAGTTAGGGGCCTGGTGCTGGCAGAGGTGGAGGCCGCGGTGCAGAAGGGGGGGGCAGTCCTCATGAGCGAGCGTGAGGAGGAGAGAAAGGAGGGTTACGGGGCAGTGGTGATGGAGAGGGAGGAAGAAGGGATGGAGGGTGAGTGCGGGGATAACACCGGAGGATTACAGGGAGGAGGCACAGGAGGAGCGGGATCTGTGGGATCAAAGTCAGAGTTTTCAGAAGTTTTAGAGGGTGAAGTTGATGAGGAGGGGGATTTCTGAGGAGGTTTCTGGTGTAAAAGAAGAATTTGGTAGGAAGAACAGGATTGGCAGAGGGAGGGGTGATTTTGAAGATAGAAAAATGCCTGAATGTAAGGGCTCTCTGGCCATCTGCCATGGTGCTGGATAAAGTTCTCTAAGTTTTGGAGAACTTGGAAATCAAAAGTGCCATTTTCTAGCCATTGACTTTCATTGTCCAATTTGTATTGCAGCCACACAGAGGTTGAATAGAAAATGAGATTTTTTGGTCTGATGTTTCCTTCCGGGTACAGAGTTTTAAGGTTATGAAGGAGACAGCCCAGAGGCATGGATTTTGGGGGGGCCAAAATTGAATTCCCCATTTTAGGTAACTGGGGTGAGACTAAGGACCTCTAGAACGGGAGAGATTCTGAGTGAGGCAGGCATCCCTGAATCAGTCCAATATCTCCAAGGAAATGGGAAACCGCTCTTGGAGCCAGACGTCTCTGGACCAAGGGGTTTCTTCCCACAAGAATACAGCCTACCATCCGCCGTGGCCCTCGGGGAACAGTGAGGATCCTGACTTAGCGCTAGGTGTTCCCAGTGGGTTGTCTTGGACAATGGGAAAGGAGAGAGAGAGACAGCAGGATCCTCCAGCAGAGAAACCATTAACTCACCAGCCGAGATTCGATGTCTGGTTGGATGGGTGCTCAGCCCATGGGTGTTGGATGGGTGCTCAGCCCTGGCAGATGGGGGGTTCCTCACTAGTCAGTCTCAACATGACCCCAGTCCCGGGTTTCAGCACCATATGTTGGAGAAAATATGGCGCTCGCTGGGACACGGAGACTGATTGACTATAGATAAAGAAAGATTTACTGAGAAGCTCTCCCAGTGGAAGGGCTCTGAAGAACAGACTTCAGCCTCCCCACCAGCATGGTGAAGTGAGACTTCAGCCCACTCCTGGAAGGGGGGGATTTGAATTTATGCAGAACTTTCCTAAGCAGGGAAATGATAGTTGGGGGGGGGGGGGATTGAGGGTCCGAGTGAAGTGCAGGGGCCAATAGGAAGCCCTAGAGGTGAAAACTTTCCCTGGCAGTGACTAGGAGATAGTGGGTTAGGGAGCTATGGTTTCTTGGAATGCTGCAGGAGCAGCTGTTTCTTTGTTCTGTAGGAATTTTGTCTCCCTCCGATATGCAGGTAGGGAAGGTTTCCATTTCCCTGTACTCCAGTCTCTATGTGGTTTCTTTATCTAACCTGTGGGGAAGTGCCTGCCCTTGGACAGGATGGTTTATGGGGGATGAGTTAGCCTTTCCCCAGTGCATATAAGGGGAGACTGAGCTGCAGCTTGTTAATTATTGTAAGCCTCTAACACCAGCCATGTTAGTTATATGCACTATTATATGTTATCATCAACTCTATCCATTTCCACACTTTTACAGTCAAGCTAATTGAGCATCATTACCCCTTCTCAGCCCTCATCCAATCTCCTAGTAACCTATAGTGAGACCAAACAATATTTGTCCTTTTGTATCTTTTGCGACTAGCTAATTTCACTTGGCATAATGTCTTCAAGTTTCATCCATGTTATCATATATTTCCCAATCTCATTTCTTCTTACTGCAGCATAGTATTCCATCGTATGTATCTACCACATTTTGTTTAGCCATTCATTGGTTGATGGACACTTGAGTTGTTTCCATCTTTTGGCAATAGTGAATAATGCCACAATAACATTGGTGTGAAAATGTCTGTTTGTGTCACTGTTCTCAGTTCTTCTAGATATATTCCTGGTAGAGGGATTGCCAGATCATACAGCAGTCCTATAGTTAGCTTGCTGAGGAACTGCCATACTGTCTTCCACAGAAGTGCACCATTCTACAGTCCCACCAACAGTGAAGGAGCGTTCCTATTTCTCCGTACCTCTAGTATGTATATATATATTCCCTTCTTGTCTCCTTCTGTGACACCCATGACACATATGGTTGCACATCTTTTGTTGTCTTTAAATTCCCTGAGACCTTGTTCAATTTTTTCCATTCTTTTTTTCATCTGTACTTTTGTATGTTCACTTTCAGAGGTCATTTCTTCGAGCTCACCAATCCTTTCTTCTGCCTCCTCAAATCTGCTATTATATGATTCCAATGTTTTCTAGATTTCGTTTATTGTGACTTTCATTCCCATAAGATCTGCTGTTTTTCTATGTATGCTTTCAAATTCTTCTTTTTGTTCATCCAATGTCTTCTTAATATCCTTAATCTCTTTAGCCATCTCATTGAATTTATTAAGATTTGTTTGAATACCTAGGATTAGTTGTCTCAGCTCCTTTATGTCATCTGGAGGCTTATCCTGTTCCTTTAACTGGGCCATTTCTTCCTGTTTCTTGGTGTGCATTGAAAGTTTTTGTTGGTGTTTTGGCATCTGGCTACTAGAGTATTTATTCTGGGTGCAGTTTTTCTCTTTCGTTTAGGGCTTCCTGCCCTTTCTCCCTTGCTGGTTGTGCAGTAGGAGCCAATGACGTAGTTGGTACTATAAGCTGTGGAGGATCAAGCTCCCCTCCTCTAGTATATATTTTTTTCTCTCCCCTTCCCTCCCCCCCCCAGTTGTCGGCTCTCTGTTTCTATTTGCTGTGTGTACTTTTGTGACTGCTTCTGTCCTTATCAGCAGCACCGGACATCTGTGTTTCTTTCTGTTGCATCATCTTGTTGTGTCAGCTCTCCATGTGTGTGGCGCCATTCTTGGGCAGGCTGCACTTTCTTTGTGCTGGGTGGCTCACCTTATGGGGCGCACTCTTTGCACGTGGGGCTCCCCTACACGGGGACACCCCTGCATGGCACAGCACTCCTTGCGCGCATCAGCACTGCACATGGGCCAGCTCCACACAGGTCAAGGAGGCCCAGGGTTTGAATCGCGGACCTCCCATGTGTGGTAGACAGACGCCCTAACCACTGGGCCAAGTCTGTTTCCCCACTTCCCCCTTTAGTGTATTCTTAAGTCTCCATTATTTTGCCTTTCATTACCATAATTTCCGTTATGCTTCTTTTTAAACTTATGAATTCTTCTTTATGCTCAGAAACTGTCATCTTAATATATTTCAGCTCTATATCCACAATTTTTATTTCTATCCACATTTTCCTTTATCTTTTTGAATTGATTTACGAGGTTTGTTTGAATATCTTTGATTTGTTGTTCCAAATTCTCTTTCTTCTCTGAAGTTTTCATTTGTTCCCTTGACTCAACCATATCTTCCTCTTTCTTAGTATGGCTTGTAATTTTTTGCTGATGTCTGGGCATCTGATTACTTTGATGTGTTAACAATGAAGGTCAGTGTAGCAGTTTGATATGGTTATGAATTCCAAAAATAGATATTGGGATTCTGTTTGTAATCTGGTCTGTACCTGGGCATGATTAAGTTATGACTAGGGCTTTGATCGGGCCACATCATTAGGGCATTGAGTCCCTACCCCTTGGTGGGTGGGGACTCATAGTTAAAAGGCCGGCAAAGGACAGGGTTGAGGATTTCTGATGTTGGAATTCGATGCTGAAATCTTAAGCTGGAGCCCCAGGAAGAGAGGACCTGAGCCAGGAGAAGAACACAGAGGAACAGAGATGGCTCCTTAGACACGGTAGAAACCCCAGGGAGAGAGACAGAGCCATTCGCCTGATAGTCTACAGCTGACCTTGTGGAGGAAACGAGGAGCTGAGCCCAGAGGAACCCAGGAAGCCTGAGCCCTGGCAGCCGTCGGCAGCCATCCTGCTCCAACACGCGGAAATAGACTTTGGTGAGGGAAGCAACTTATGCTTTATGGCCTGTAAGCTCCTACCTCCAATAAATACCCTTTATAAAACCAACCAATTTGTGGTATTTTGCATCAGCACCCCTTTAGCTAACTGATACAGTCAGCTTCTCTCTCGTCTAGAGTTTCATTGTTGACTGGATTTGTGGTAAGTCTCCTTTGGTCCAACTGATTCTGGACCTTTAGAGAAGCCGATGTCCAACAGTTCAGATTTTCTCAACTCTTGTGCACATGATTCTTTCTCTGGTATGTGGTACAATTTTTAAGATTGCCTTTTTATTTATAATTGTTTTACCTCCAGGAGAAAGCTTCCCTTTGTCGGTTCCTTCTCTGGGAATCTTGATCTCTTTTGTTTATTTTTGATGCAGTATTTTCTCCCCAGGTCCTATGATTTGCTTAGATTCTCTCCCTCACTCACTTTCCCTTTTCACTATGCTTTTCAGTTCTAAGACCCAGCAGTTCAGTTTCACAACCTTTTATTCTCCACAAGGCTTTTTCTGCCTCTGGTTTCTTCCCCATTAGGGATCCTGCCCTGGGAGCCAGGTGGGGCCGTTCCAGAAAGGTCTGTTTTGCATTTAGGTGGTCCAAGAAACAAGAGGCTGGATTAAGTGTGTGTGCCTCTTGATCTAAGTTCTGCCATGGTCTCTTTTTTCCTGGGGGCACTTCTGTATGTGCACTCCTAAGCTGCTTGTGTTCGGCCCTGGATCTCTGCAGGCTTGGGTCCCTGTGCCTGGATTCTGTGGGGTTGACGCACGCTGTGAGTGGTGCTAAGGTCTGCATCTGCAGCAGGAGGGGCCCAGGCCATGCAGCCTCTGTGTGGCTTCCAAGCTACGTGGAGCCAAGTAAAGGGGAGGCATCCAGACTAGCAGGTCCAGGACACAAATTTCCTATGTGATTTCATATTTTCGTCTTTTTCTTTGATTCAGCATTTGTGGAGTCCTTCTCCAGTCTCTACTCCAGAGATCCATGCAAATAGGATTTGTCCTTTTATTAGTTGATTCTGAGAGAAGACTTTTCTGGGGGATGTCTTACATTGCAATGTTGATGACATATCTCTTATCTCCTAATATTATGCCGCTTGTTCTAATAAAATGAGCAAATGGTTTTGAGGACAGGAAAATGTCCAAATTAGGGCATCATTAAGACAATGCTTTCTCTCTGTAGACCAGCTACCAGTGATTAATGTGATAGAGAACTTTAAAAAATAGAGGGGAGCAGATGTGGCTCAATTGGTTGAGCAGCTGCTTCCCACAAGGGAGGTCCTGGGTTCAGTTTCTAGTGCCTACTTAAAAAAAAAAAAAAACAGACAAAAAAATGAATCAATTTTATTCACAAGTGAAAGTTGGTTCTTTCAAAAGATCAATAAAATTGACAAACCTCTAGGTTGACTAATGCAGAAAAAATAGGATACAAGTAACTAAAATCAGAAATGAAAAGGAGACGTTACTACAGACCCTGATGAAATAAAAAGGACTATAAAAGGATGCTATGAACAACTTACACCAACAAATTAGAAAACCAAGATGAAATGGAAAAATTCTGAGAAACACATAAACTGCCTACACTGACTCAAGAAGAAACGGATGATCTCAACAGATGAAAAACCAGTCAGGAGACTGAATCATTAATCAAAAACCTCCAAACAAAGAAAAGCTCAATATCAGATGGTTTCACAGGTGAATTTTATCAAACATTCCAAGAATTATCACCAATCCTATTCAAACTCTTCCAAAAAATTGAAGAGGAGGGAATACTTGATAACTCATTCTACATGGCCAACATCACCCTTCTACCCAGCTAGATAAAGGTACTGTAAGAAAAAAGAAAATTTCAGTCCAATATGTCTTATGAATATAGATGCAAAAATCCTCAACAAAATACTAGCAAAATGAATCCAATAGGACATTGAAAGAATTATACACCATGATCAAGTGGAATTGATTCCAGGTATGAAAGGGTGGTTCAACATTTTTAAAATCACTTAATGTAATACACCACATTCATAGACAAAGGAAGAAAAAAAACACTGTAGCAATTTAATATTTGTTATGAATTCCAAAAATAGATATTGAATTATGTTTGTAAATTGGTCTGTACCTGGCTGTGGTTAAATTATGATTAGGACTTTAAATTGTGCCATGTCAGTAGGATGTTGAGTCACTGCCCCTTTGGTGGGTGAGGACTCACAGAGAAAACTACATGGCAGAGAAGAGAGTTGGAGTTTTGATGTGGGAGTTTTGAGCTGGAGCCCAGGAAGTAAGCACACAGAGGAGAAGAGCAGCTGAGCCTGGAGAGAATCGAGTCCCGGGGAGTGAGACAAAGTCGGTCTCCTGAGAGTCTATAGCTGGCCTTGTGTAGAGAGGCAAAGCCTAGAGAGCCTCATAGTCTACAGTTAACCTTGTGGAGAAAACAAAGGAGCTGAGCCCAGAGAGAAGCAAGATCTGGGAAGAGAGGAGCCCAGGAAGCCTGAACCCTGGCAGACATTAGCAGGCATTTTGCTCCAACACGTGGCAAAAGACTTTGGTGAGGGAAGTAACTTAAGCTTTATGGCCTGGTATCTGTAAGCTCTGACCCCAAATAAATACCCTTTATAAAAACCAACTGATTTCTGGTATTTAGCATCAGCACCCCTTTGGATAATACAACCATGATCATCTCAATTGACACAGAAAAGGCATTTGACAAAATACAGCATCCCTTCCTGATAAAAACATTTAGAAAACTAGGAAAAGAAGGAAACTTCCTCAATATGATAAGAAGCCTATATGATAAGCTCATTGCTAACATCATACAATGGTGAAAGACTGAAAGTTTTCCCTCTAAGATCAGGAAGAAGATAAGGATGCCCACTGGCACCAATGTTATTCAACACTGTACTAGAAGTTTTAGTCAGAGCAATTAGGCAAGAGAAAGAAATAAAAGGGGGAAACGGAATTGGCTCAACTGAAAGAGCGTCTGCCTACCACATGGGAGGTCCAGGTTCAAACCCAGGGCCTCCTGACCCGTGTGGTGAGCTGGCCCATGTGCAGTGCTGATGTGCGCAAGGAGTGCCGTGCCACACAGGGGTGTCCCCCACGTAGGGGAGCCCCACGCACAAGGAGTGTACCCCGTAAGGAGAGCCGCCCAGTGCGAAAAAAGTGCAGCCTGCCTAAGAATGGTGCCACACACACAGAGAGTGGACACAACAAGATGACGCAACAAAAACAAACACAGATTCCAGTGCTGCTGACAACAACAGAAGTGGACAAAGAAGATGCAGGAAATAGACACAGAGAACAGGCAACTGGGGTAGGGGGGGGGAGGGAGAGAAATAAATAAGTAAATAAATATTTTTTAAAAATGCTTTAAAAAAATAAAATAAAAAGAATTAAAGGTATCCCAATTGGAAAAGAAGAAATAAAACTTTCCCTCTTTACAGATGGCAAGGTCCTATATATAGAATATCCTTTAAAATTCACAACAAACTACTAGAGCTAATAAATTCAAAGTGACAGGGTATATGAGATCAACATGCAAAAATCAGTAGTGTTTCTATACATTAATAATGAACTATCTGAAGAGGAAACCAGGGGGGGAAATTCCATTTAAAATAGCAACTAAAAGAATCAAATATCAATGAGTAAATTTAACCAAGGGTGTAAAGGATGCATACACAGAAAACTACAAAACATTGCTAAAAGAAATCAAAGAAGACCTAAATAAATGGAAGGACATTCCATGTTCATGGATTGGAAGATTCAATATTGTTTAGGTGTCAATTCTACCCAAAGTGATCTTCAGATTCAATGCAATTCCAAACAAAATTCCACCAGCCTGCTTTGCAGAAATGGAAAAGCCTGTCATCAGGTTTGGATGGAAGAGTAAGGAGCTCCAAACAGCCTAAGCCATCTTGAAGAACAGAGTTGGAGGACTCACTTCCCAATCTAAAAGCTCATTAGAAACCACATTAATAAAAACAGCACGGGGGGAAGCGGCTGTGGCTCAGGCAGTCGAGCCCCCGTTTACCATACGGAGGATCCAGCTCAATCCCTGGAATCTCCTGGTAAGAAAAAAAGAGAAAAAGGCATCCCAGACCCGCGTGCAGAGGTGCGAGGGCCCTGCGTGGTGGAGCGACGCACCAAAACAATGATGACGCAACCAGATTAAAAACAAAACACAAAAAAACAGCATGGGGAACGTAAGTGACTCAAGTGGTCGAGTACCTTCTTCCCACATGAGAGGTCCCAGGTTTGGTCCCCGGCTGAAAACAAAACAAAAAACAAACAAGCAAACAAATGAAAACCAACACAGAGGAATTGCTGTGGCTCGGTGGTTGAGCGCTGGCTTCCCACATACAAGGTCCAGGGTTCAATCCTTGGTCCCAGTACCTGAAAGAAACAAAAACAGCAAAAAAACCCCAGCATGGTGTGGGCACAAAGACAGACATATACACCAGTGGGATCAAGTTAATAGTTCAGAAATCAGCCCTCATATTTGTGGCAACTGATTTTTGACAAGGGGGCAAAGCCACTCAATTGGGAAAGAATGCTCTCGTCAACAAATGGCACTGGGTCCATTTGAAAAAGAATGAGGGCGGACCCATTCCTCACACCATGTACCAAAACCAATTCAATAATGGATCAAAGTCCTAAATATAAGAGTCAGAACTATAAAATTCCTAGAAGAAAACTGTTCTAGTTTGCTAGCCTGCAGAAATGCTGACACCGTGAAATGTGTTGCCTTTTAACAATGGGGATTTTTAAGCTTACAAACTTGCAGTTTCAAGGCTGAGAAAAATGCCCAAATCAAGGCAGCATCCCGTGATGGTTTCTCCCCACGTACCACTGCTGGCGATCCAGGACTCCTGTCACCTGGCAGGCACAGGGCAGCAGCTGCTGGGCTCTCCTTCTCTTCCGGGTTTCGCTGCGTTCAGCTCCCTCCTTCTGCGGCTCTCTCTTCCTCTGAATTTCATTCTCTTATAAAGGACTCCAGTAGGAGGATTAAGACCCACCCTGGCTGAGGGGGTCCCGTCTTAAGATCCTCCTTCCAATGCGTCTACACCCACAGGAATGGGTTAACTGTGAGGACATACTTTTCTGGGGTCTGTACAGCTTCAACCATCACGAAAACATAGGGAAGCATCTTCATGACCTTTTATTAAGCAATGTTTTCTTAGATATTATACACAAAGCACAGCAACAAAAGAAAAAGAAAAAAGAATATAGGGTCTCACAATAATTTTGCATATAACAGTTCTTTATCATGAAAATAAAATGACAACCTACGCAATGTGAGAAAATATTTGGAAATCACATATCCAATAAGGATTTGAGATCCAGAATGTATAAACACAACAACAAAAAGACAAACAACCCAATTAAAAATGGGCAAAAGACTTGAACAGACATTTCTCCACAGAGGATATACAAATGGCTAAGAAGCACATGAAAAACATATTGGCCGTTAGGAAAAGCAAATCACATCCAAAATGAGATACCATTTCACAACCACTGGAATGGCTACTGTTTTTTAAAAATGGAAGATTACAAGTACTGGAGAGGATGTGGAGGAATAGGAACACTCATTCTTTGTTGGTCAGAGTATAAAATGGTGCAGCCTCTGCAGAAGACAATTTGGGAGTTTCTCAGAAAGTTAAGTATAAAATTACCATACAAGCCAGCAATCAATCCACTTCTAAGTACATGCCCAAAAGAATCGCAATCAGGGATTTGAACAGATATTTGGACACCTATGTTCATAGCGGCATTATTCACAATTGTCAAAAGACAGAAGCAACCCAAGTGTCCATAAACAATGTATAAACAAAATGTGATGTATACACACAATGGAATATCATTCAGCCCCAAAAGGAATGAAGTTCTGATACATGCAGCAATGTGGATGAACATTGAAGACGTCGTGTTGAGTAAAATAAGCCAAACACAAAAGGACATTTGTATTCATTTTCTGGTTTTTCGAGCTCATTCCTTGTTGACAGAATCCATTTTTTTGTGGCTATAGGTTTGAGGTCCCCATTTCCTTAGAAATCTTTCATGACTCTCCTAAAAGAATCTTTTATCTCCTGAAACCGCAGAGTCTGCATTTCTCAAAATCAGCCCTGACATCCAGTCCTGCAGGTGGCTGGATTACAAGGCAAACTGAGTTTCCACCCTCACAGAGTCTCTTAGGATAAAGTTGTGCAATTTATTGGAAAGAAGTGGGATCCTGAACGTTGGTGCATGGACACAGAAACAGAATCCAGGGAAGTAGGGGACCTTGAGGTTGAATCACGTCAAACCTTTGTTGCCGGGAAAACTGCCCTTCAGCCCCTGCACTGAGAGCAGTTTCTCTTCGCCCGGAGAGCCTGGGGTGCTGACTTGCCTGGCACCTCTGGGGCCCGCCCGCCGCCTCTCCTTGCTTCTTCGCCAGACTCAAGTCCCAGCAGGCCCAAGACTGTCAGGCGCAAAGCGGGGCCATTCCGAGACCCCACAGGCACCAAAGGAACTGCAGGCTGTTTCCAGAACCCCTTCCCTGTAAGGCGCGGACTGAGAACTGGTTCCAAGAGGAACTCATGAGGCACCTCGTGGCAGAAGTGAGCAGCGGCGGCCGCTCTGAACGCCGTCCTGGCCAGGCATGGTGGCCGTTTCCAGTTGTCCCGTCTCTCACTCTCTGCATCCTGCCGCTGTCCACCTGCTGGGCCGCAGCCACGCGGGCCACACATCCTGGGGCTCTGCTGGCACCGTCCCCACCACTGGCCATCCAGCCTTTGTTGGGGTCCCAGCCCAGAGTGGCCCCCTGGCAGGTCTCCCCCTCCAACTTTGCTGTAGCCCACTGCCCCGTGGGATTTTCTTCACAGCACTTACCACTATCCAGAATTGTTATTTGTTCACTTATTTGTGTCTTTCCAGTAAAATATAAACTTGGTGAGAGAAGAGAGCTTATCCTTCTGTCCATTGCTGCGTCCCTCTGGCTCTGACACAGTCACGAAATATTTATTAGCCGAAGGAATGCACATATGGTGGCATATCCGGCAGGGCTAGGAGGGAAAGCAGTAGATGCACACACGGCAATTGGCTGGACATGAAAAATATATAGCGCAGGGCAAAAATATGAGGAATAATGAGACTTATAGGACAACACTATTAAAGAAACGTTTAAAGTACACACAAGACACTATGACATATCTTATTGAATGTACAAACATATTCTCCACCATGTGGAAAATGGATTGGAAGGTGGAGGGGAACGAGACTGGGAGACGATGGAGTGGGAGGTGCGGGTGCTGCTGCAGGACACACCACAGGCTGGCACCCACGGTGGAGGGCGCCCCGTCCAGTGGTGGACTATGCCTCTCCCCTGGACCAGGTGGCCTGTGATGGGTTCAGCAGTGGAGGGCAGAGTGGGGCGAGGTGACCCAAGGGGCGCAGGCTCCCCCATTTGCTGGGGTCGGAGGTCGCCCCCTGCAGGGCCGGGCGTGGTGCTCAGGGCACCCTCCTGGCCAAGGCGGCTGTCCAGCCAGCCCCACCGAGGCACGACCTGGAGATGCAGACGCTGCCAGGAGATTCCAGCCCCTCCCCGGACATCACAGAGCAGAGCCGGCCAACCCTGCTGTGCCCCGAATTCCCAAGCACGGTAAAAGGCGGTGGTTGGACACAGCCGATGTGGGGGTGTCTGTTACTCCGTAACAATTACAGGGCCAGGGGGAGTAACGGTGGGGCCGAGATGCATACAGAGGTCAGCTGGGCAGGGGAGGGGCTGGAGGGGAAGGCCTGCAGTGGACCAGGAACTGAGGGGCCGGGTGTGGCGTGAGCAGCTCGCGGCACCAACGCAGCCCACGAGGGATCGCGCCTTCTGACTCCAGCGTCCCATCCCAGCCGAGGCGAGGGAGGCCGTCAGTCCAGGGCCGCTGGTCTGCGCCACGTCACTGCCGTGTGCCAGGGCGCTGACTCCTGGGGCCCCAGCCTGTGAGCTGGCCCCCCACGCCCGAGAGGGGGCTTCCCTGCGAGAGCGAGCCGGGGTCCGAGGTTCTGTGGCTGGTGGGACAGAGCCCACCGCACACACCCGCGGCGGCCCCGGCCCAGCGAGTCTTGCACCCCATCTGCCTGTACCTGCTTCTCTCCCTCTTCACTGTCGCCTCTGTGCAGGCCCATCCTTTTCTGGCCTGTGCCCCCAGCCCCTCGCCTCGCACCCTCTGTGGCCACTGTCCACGTGGCAACCAGGTGCAGCCCTGCCCTCCCAGGGCGAAGGTCCTTTGGAGGTCCCCTGTCACCCTCGGGGAAGCCAAGCGCTTTCGAGACCGTCCTCAGCCTCTCCAGGCTTGACCCCCAGCACCCCACCCCCACCCTCTCTTCCTCATCGCCTTCCCCTCACCACCCCGTCCTATCTCTCCCACGCTTCCTCCTCCACTTTGTCTGAGCCCCATTTCTTCGGTCTCACTGTTTTCAGCCTCCCCTAGACTCCAAGACCATATTGGCTCCCGGGGCACCCCATTTGCCCCACGGTGGCCCTCCGCGTCCTCGGCAGGGGGTCCCCAAGAACCCTCTCCACCCCCGGTAGACTCGCAGGGGTGTTCTCTAGTGACCAGGGAATGAATGGCTGTCCCCTCCACCCGGGGACCTGGCAAGCCGCAGGCAGAGGCGGCTTTCAGCCTGAATGCAGAGAGAGGAGACGAAACTCCCGTTGGCAAGTCAAGGAGAGGAAGCCTCACCTCAAGTCAAGGAGAGGAAGCCTCACCTCGTCTCTCCACTGAGATGAGAGCGCCAGCATGTTGAGCTGGACACACACTGGCCCTGGGCGCCACAGGACCCAGAGGGCTCTGGCTGGCTCCATTCTTGATGGAACTGTGCCCCCCCTCCTCTGAGCCCACACAGGCACAGAACTGAGATCCAGCCCGAGTTGGGGGTGGCACCTGCTCTGGTCCTTAGAACCTCAGCTTCTTTTGAAACCAAAAGAGAGACAGGTAACTCACACCTCTACCCACCGCCTCCTCTCCCCCAACACACAGACCCGGCACACAGATGGCCCTGGGGAGACGGAGACCCCAAGCCTGCCCGAACCCCGAGGCATGTTTCCCCCTCCACTCCACTCTGCTCTACCCCACGCCGGTGCACGCCGTGGGAATGGCGAGAAGACGCCAGTGTGTGCGTCGCAGTGGACGCCACAGCTGGCTCCTGCCTCCCCACAGCCGCCGGTGCAAACGAAGGAAAGGGGAGGTATGGGAGCGAGGTGACCTTCCCACTGAAGGCAGGGGTAGGGGCCAGTGGAGGGAGGGTCTGGGGACAGGGCCCTGGGTACACCTGCGCCCCGGAGGGACTGTTCGCGCCGCTGTGCGAGGGAGGGCGCGCCGCAGGCTGCTGGGACGCAGTTCTCTGCGTAATCCTCACAGGGCGCAGCTTTCAGATGAGAAATCACGGTCCAGGCGCGCTGCGGGGAGGCCCGGGAGGGGCCGCGGCCCCGGAGGCGATCGGACCCGCCGCGCGGGGGACGGCGACGGTTCTGAGCCAGCCTCCCGGGTCTCCAGGACTCGGCCTCGGCCGCCGGAGCCGGCCACGCGCCGGGACGCGCCTCCTCCTGCGGTCCACCCGGGACAGCCCGCGGCGCGCCTTCCCCTCCGGGGCGGCCGGGGAAGAGGCCCCGCGCTCCGCCGCCGCGCGCCCAGGTGGAAGCGCGCGTTGCGTGGAGACCCGCGGCGAGCACAGCCTACCCCGCCGGCCCCGCCCCGCCGCCGCGGATTGGCCCTCCGCGGGCAGGCCCGGCCCATTGGCTCTGGGCGCCGGCCGGGCCCGCTTCACGGTGGGTAGCACCGCAGCGTGGATGCTGCCCGGTCCCGCCGCGGCCCCCGGGGAGCGTGGAGCCGGCAGCGGGCGCGGGGCGCGGGGCGCGGGCGCCGGGCGGGGGCGCCTCGAGGGGCCTGCTCCGCCGCCCACGCGGGGCCCGCGGCCGAGGGCAGCCTGGGGGTCGCGGCCGCGGCCCCTGGCCGCGGGCGGTGGACAAAGGACCATGCGAGGCCCCCGGCGCTGAGCGCGGCCGGGCGGGCGGGGGGATGCGGCGCTGGGCGGGCGCGGGCGGGAGTCGGGGGCCGCAGCGGCGCCGCTGAGCGCAGCCCGGGGCGGGCGCGCGGCCGAGATGCCGTGGTGCCCGGTGAAGAAGATCCGCAAACAGATCAAGCTGCTGCTGCTGCTGCTGCTGCTCACCGGCGCCGCGTGGCTCACGTACGTGCACCTGAGCCTGGTGCGCCAGGGCCGCGCGCTGCGCCAGCGCCTGGGCTACGGGCGAGGTACGGCGGCGCGCGCCCGCGGCGGGGGCAGGGCGCGGGCCCCGGCAGCGCCGGCCTCGGGTGGGCCCTTCCCCGCTGGGAGGTTTTGGGGCAGGGGGCGCGGTTCGGCCTAGCCTGGATGCCCAGTGACGTCAGTCGTGACGTGCGCGACCCTCCCGGGGAGCGTCCCTGAAGCCGGGCGGGCGCCGGAGTCAGGCCTGGAGCTGGTGTAACCGCGTTAACCGCGGGCCCCTCTGCCCAGGCGCCCTCAGTTTCCAAGAGGCCGGTCTGGTGCCTCCACCACTTGCCTCCTTAGCACGGCCTCAGTTTCCCCACCTGGTCTCCGGCCCGGGAAGCCAGCCTCCCGACCCCGGGGCGGAGTTGGGGACCCTGACCGGTGAGCTTGGAAGGCTTCCTGGAGGAGGGCTGGGGTGCCCGTGTGCTGGGGGCAGTTTGGTGATGGGGTGCGACATGGGGAGCCCTGAGCCCAGAGCACCTCGGCCTGCGGAGTGGGGATCAGACGGTGGGCAGAGCCAGGGGAGGCTCCTGGAGCTTATTTGGGGCGGGGGGGCGGGGGGCAAGCCTCTCAGGGCGGCGACCTTTGACACCAGGGCTTGGACTAACACTCCGGACCTAGAGAGGACGCGCAGGGAGAGCTCTGTGGGAAGGGGCAGGGCCGGGCTGCGTCCCACCTGCTCCGCAGACCCAGACCTTAAAGCCGACGCGCGACATCTTGGCCCCCGGGGGTGCAAAGCTCCCAGCTCAGCGCCACCCCTGCCCGAAGCCCCCTGTCTCCTCCTCCTGTTCCTTCAGCAGACCCCGAGGCCGGGGCCCGTCCCAACCCCCACGGGGCCTATGCACCTCCCAGCCCCAAACTCCGAGACCCGCAGCCCTGCTCATTCCTTAAAAGGAGCACCCCACCCCCACCCCAGCTCTGACCGTGGACCCAGTGACACAGAACAGAACCGGCTCCCTCAGCCACTTCTGCGGTTTTCCGAGCAGCCACCATCCTCCCCCGGTCTGATTTCCTGCGCAGCTGAAGAGTCTGGGCCCCAGGAAGGGTGGAGATGCAGGGAGCCCCACTTCTGAGCACCCAGCGCCCACCCAGCTGGGAAGCCTGGCCAGTGGCCCTCTCGCCTCCTGGTTGGGAAGCGGTTCAGTCCAGGAAGATGAAAATCTCAGTGTGGCAGCTGCCGGGGGTAGCGTGTGTGCCCCTTCCCCTGCCTAGCTCCCAGCAGAGCAGGGCTGTGAGGAGCCTAGCAGCAGGGCACACCTGCGGCTTTCCCAGCTGCCCTCACCTGGGGAAGCACTGGAGAGAGGCTCTGCGGGCCAGGAAGGTGTCCTTCCCAGGTGTTGTGCCAGCAGGGCTTGCTGGCAGAGGTCCCTGAGGGAGGTGGGAGCCCGGAGCTGTTGTGCTGGGGACGCCCTGGGCTTTGCTAGATGGGCATCAGGGCTGGGCTGCGGGTATCTGGCCAGGGCTTGCCTCCCTGCTGGACGGTGGGGTCTGACTGGGGAAACACCCTGGAATGAGGAACTGCAGGGACCTCTTGAGGCGGGGGACCGTGCTCAGTCCTCCTCGAGCCAGCTGTGCTTCACCCCTCCCTGTATGGGATTCTCCCCCCAAGTTCTGAGCTGGGCTTCCTGGGAGGCGACTTGGCCCTGGGGTGCACGTCCCCCCAGGCTCGGATCCTGGGGGGCAGGGGCGTGCCACCTGAGGTTTAGCATGACTGTTCAGGTCCACAGAAGTCCAGGAAGTGGGGGGCTTGGGGGGCAGGGGTAGTCTGCCTCAGGCTGAGGAGAGTCAGTGGTGAGGGGTCAGGCTGGGAGATGTCCCCATGGGGTCTCCCTCCAGGCTGTTTGATCTCGGGCCCTGGCCTGAGGGCAGCAGCTGGCCCAGGGGCAGCAGCTGGCCCAGGGGCGGCACAGCAGGGTGGCTCCCTCTCTTGTTGTGTTGATGTCACAGAGGCTAGTGAGGGATACAGTAGGGTTGGACCCCAGCTTACCTGGCATCAAGTCTCAGCCCTAGCCCACGGCTCTCAGTTCTCATCAGGCAGACGTGAGAAATGTGCCAAGAGAGCAGGGATGAGAGGAGCAGCTGCTGGGGCAGTCCTGGAGGGCTTGCTGGAGAAGCCACCCGGCGAGGGTAGCCAGATGGTGCACACGTGCACACATGCATGCTAGCATGTACGCTAGTGTGCATACATATGTGTTGGCATATATGCTAACATGTACGGTAGTCTGTGCATATGTATACTGGCATATACACTAGTGTTTGAAAACATGCTGTCATGTGCACACATACACTAACATGTGTGCTAGCACATGCACCAGCATGCACTACTGTGTGCATGCATACACTAGCACGTACACTGTCTTAGTTTCCCAGGGCTAAAGCAAATGCCACCCAGCGGGATGGCTTAACCACTGGAATTCCCCAGCTCAAGTTGTCAGGCTGGACCGCTTCTTCCCAGCCAGCATCTTCTGACCAGTGATCTTCAGGGCTCCGTGGCAGCACGCGGCAGGGTCTTTCCCGTCTGGTGCTGTTCTTCCCACTTCTGGCTGCTCCCGTGGCTTCCTCCCGTGTCCAGTCCCCGTAGCATATAAGGACTTGGCCGTGTGGAGCAGGGCCCATGCTCGTTCAGTTTGGGCACCTTAAACCCTCACGTCCTCAAAGGGCCTGTCCACAGATAGAGCTGGGACCTGAGCATCACCTGTGGGGGACGAGTCAGTTCTCACCATGGTAGTATGTGCTGCAGCAGGTGCACCAGCACGTACGCTAGTGTGTGCATGCATAGGAGGCGTGTGCGCTAGAGGGTGCACATATAGCTTCTCTCCCACTAGCAGAGGCCTGGAAAGAGCCCGGTGAGCCCAGAGGGGACCTGGGCCAGGAGTGCTTGCTCAGCCGTGGGGCCAGGGCATCAGGGAGTGGACGTGGGAAGGAGAGGCTTCCCCGAGGGTGCCCCCCGGGGGCCCTGGACCCCAACCAGCCCACAGCAGGGTCACTCTCCACACGCCCCGGCAGACGGCGAGAAGCTGGCGGGCGTGACAGAAGGCCGGGGTGTCCGGGCCGCGCCGTCCACACAGAGGGCGGAGGACTCCAGCGAGAGCCGCGAGGAGGAACAGGCGGTGAGCGGGTCGCGCACGCGAGCCTGTGGGAGGAACGCATGTGCACGCAGCCTCAGCACCTGCGCCACGGGGGTTGCTTACGGGAGGCGTCCAGTTGGTGCAGGGGCCCCACCAGGTGTCCCAGCCTGGAGGCCGCACCTGGTGCTGGTGTCTGGGCGTGGGGTGGCCAGGCCTCTGCCGGAGGCTGCGCGACGACGGCGCCTCCGAGCGCCTGCGGCTGGGGCGGTGGAGACCCAGGTGTGCGCGTGTGTCCAGGGTGGCAGGGCTGGGCGTGTGGTCTTTGTGGCGTGTCGCAGATTGTGTCCTGGTGTAAGGCAGGTGTGTGAGGTGTGTGGCAGGTGCTTCTGGCTCGGGGGATGTGTGGAGGGTGGGATGCTCACTCTGGCCCTGATACCCTTTTTCTTCAGGCCGAAGGTCGGGACCCAAATATGCTGTTTCCGGGGGGTGCTGGGAAGCCGCCCCCCCTGAACCTCACCCATCAGGCACCCCCCTGGCGGGAGGAGGTAAGGTCTGCTCTGCCTGGGATGGGGAAGGGAGGGAGCTTGTGCAGAAGGTGAGGCCACCCTCCCCCCAGTACAAGGGGCAGGTGAACCTGCACGTGTTTGAGGACTGGTGCGGCGGCGCCGTGGGCCACCTGCGCAGGAACCTGCACTTCCCGCTGTTCCCCCATGTGAGTGCGTGGGAGTGGGGGCCTGGGCAGGCGGGCCGGGGGCTGCCGTGGGCTGCCGTGGGCGTGGACGTCAGCAGGCCTGTGACCCCCCCAGATCCGCACCACTGTGAGGAAGCTGGCCGTGTCCCCCAAGTGGAAGAACTACGGCCTTCGGATTTTCGGCTTCATCCACCCAGCAAGAGATGGTACGGGGGAGGGGGGGTGCGCGGGCGGGGGGGAGGGTCCCAAGGCCACGCCACGCCCCCTGAGCCCTGTCCTGCGGCCTAGGAGACGTCCAGTTCTCCGTGGCTTCAGATGACAACTCCGAATTCTGGCTCAGCCCCGATGAGAGCCCAGCGGGGGCCCGGCTCGTGGCCTTTGTGGGCAAGGTACCTGCCCCTGCCCCTGCCCTTCGCCCCGGCCCCCTGCGGCCTCGGTGCCCTGTCCCCTCCCGCGTCTCAGAAGTGGGGCCTGAGGGGGGCCAGTAGCCCCCAGGAGAGGGTGAACCCCCACCGCCCCCTTCCGCACCCCCCACAGACTGGCTCGGAGTGGACGGCGCCTGGAGAATTCACCAAGTTCAGCTCCCAGGTGTCCAGGCCCAGGCGGTGAGTGACCGTGCAGGTGTGTGTGTATTCACATGTGCACGCACGCCCGTGTTCGCAAACGCGCTCGTGAGAGGAGAGCCTGGTCACACCCCACCCGGCACGCACTGGGGCACCAGGACCAGCCTGGCCAGACCGTCCGTCCTCCACCCCCGGGACCCGCTGGCCCCGAGAGCCACGCTCTCCCGTCCCGTCGTCTCTGGCTCCATCTGGGGGTGCCTGGGCACGGGGGCCCTGTCTCCCCTGACCCCTTGTGCCCCCCAGGCTCATGGCCTCCCGGAGATACTACTTTGAGCTCCTGCACAAGCAAGACGACCGAGGCTCTGACCACGTGGAAGTGGGTGTGAGTATGGCCCCACCCTCCTCAGGGTCTTCCTGGGGCCCCCTCCCCTCTGGTCCCCACCGCTTGGCCGGGCTTCCAGCGTTCCCAGGTGAGAGTGCCCTCTGTCCATCTCCCTCAAACACCTGGGTGCCGGGCGGAGGGGAGAGGTGAGGGGTTTGGCCTTGGAGGCTGGAGCTGGCGGCAGAAACCATGGCCAGGTGGAGGGAGGCGAGGAGAAGCAAGGAGAGGGCACGGGTGCCCATGGCCCCCCAGGCTTCTGGGCCCCTTAGCCTGCTTTCCTGCTGCCCCCTCGCAGGCCCCAGGGCCCCTCCTGCATCCACCTGCTGCACTTCCTGCATCCTGAGGGCCTGCCCACTGGTTTCCTGCTCACCCACCCCCAGGGAAGCCCCCTCCTCCCTGGACCTGGCTCCTGTCCCTGACACACCCCCAGGCCCTGACCACCCTCTCTGCCCCCAGTGGAGAGCTTTCCTGCCTGGCCAGAAGTTTGACGTCATCGGTCCGGCTCACATCTCGCTCTACACAGGTACAAGTTGGAGCCTATGGGGAGCACAGGGGGGGTGTCTTTGACAGAGGCCCTCTTTGGGATGGTCTCTGGGTGAGGGGTGAATGGGCACTCCTGGGGCTCCCACCCACCCCTGTGCCCCCAGATGAGTCGGCCCTGAAGATGGACCACGTGGCTCATGTACCCCAGTCTCCAGCCAGCCACACGGGGGGGCCTCTGTCCCAAGAGGAGCCCAGCGCCGACATGCTCCGTCCGGACCCCCGAGACACATTCTTCCTCAGTGAGTGCAGCCAGCCAGCGGCGGGTGGGGGCGGATTCCTGCCCCTCGCTGACCGCTGACCGCGGGCTCCTGCAGCTCCGCGGGTGGAGCCCTCCAGCCTGGAGGCCGTGCTGCAGCCCTGCGCCTACGCCCCCACCTACGTGGTCAAGGACTTCCCCATCGCGAGATACCAGGGCCTGCAGTTTGTGAGTGCCCCTCTGCCCGCCCCCTGCGGGAGACCCTCCCGGGACGCTGGGAGCCCCGCCCTGAGCCCCTGACCCTGCCTCCAGGTGTACCTGTCCTTCGTTTACCCCAATGACTACACGCGCCTTACACACATGGAGACGGAAAACAAGTGCTTCTACCGGGAGTCTCCTCTGTACCTGGAAAGGTGGGGCCGGCGGCCGGGGCCGGCGGCCAGGGCCGTGGCCCGGGCGCGTGTGGGCGGCCAGGAGGGTGAGGGTCTCTGATGCCTCCCCGCACCCGCGCCCAGGTTCGGGTTTTATAAGTACATGAAGATGGACAAGGAGGAAGGGCAGGAAGAGGAGAAGGAGGTGCAGCGCCGAGCCTTCCTCTTTCTCAACCCGGACGGTGAGCCCCTCCCCGCGCCCCGTGCCTCTCCCCTCGCCCCGGCCCGCCGCCCCCGAATGACCTGAGCTCCCTGCAGACTTCATGGACGACGAGGACGAGGGGGAGCTGCTCGACGGTCTGGAGCCCACCGAGGCGCCCCCGCCACAGAACCCGCGCCGGGTCCCCGCGCCCGCAGCGCACGACCCCGCCCCCCTCGCCGGAGCGACCCCCACCCCGCCCACCTCCCCCGGCCCGCAGGATGAGCAGCGGCCACGGCCACGGCGCTCGCGGGCGCTGAGCTGGGCTGGCCCGGGAGCCCCGCCTCGGTCCCTCTTCTTGGGCCGCGCCGCGTCTCCCCGCGCCGCCGCCAAACAGCCGCCCCCCAAGGTGTACGTGACGCGTGTGCGGCGGCGACCGCGGGCGCCGTCCCGGGCCCCAGCGCGGCTCAGCCCTCGCGGCCCGCCCCGGCCACCCTTCCCCGGCGTCTTCTTCCGCCCCAGGCTTCGGCCCAGGGTGCAGCTGCTGGCGCCCCCGCGCCCGCCCCGGCCCCGCGGCCGCAGGACCGGCGGCCCCCAGGCCAGAGAGCGGCGCGCAGACGCGCCCACGCAGCCCCCGGTCCGGGCGCAGGCCTCTCCGAGGGCCGGCGAGGGCCAGGCGCGCTCGCAGGGACTCGCGGCGCCCACGGCAGACTCGAACTCATCGCTGGAGGTGCGGCCGGTGACCTCCTTCCTGAGCTTGTCCCAGATGTCCAGGCCGCAGCTGCCCGGGGAGGGCGCGGAGGAGGAGGAGGACCAGGAGGACGACCGCGAGGACAGCGAGGAGGCGGCAGCGGGCCCGGGGCAGCGGCACGGCCGCTGGCGGGAGGACGCCATCGACTGGCAGCGCACGTTCAGCGTGGGCGCCGTGGACTTCGAGCTGCTGCGCTCCGACTGGAACGACCTGCGCTGCAACGTGTCAGGGAACCTGCAGCTGCCCGAGGCCGAGGCCGTGGACGTGGTGGCGCAGTACATGGAGCGGCTCAACGCCCACCACGGCGGGTAGGAGGCACCCGCAGGCCGGCCCGGGGCCTGGGGGCGCTGGGGGGCTCTGGGGGGCGCTAGGGGGCCCGCCGGCCAGTCTTCAGTGCTTTGCTGCAGCCACCAAGCTCTCGCTCTCTCCTCTGGGGCCCTTTGCCGCTGGGGGTCCCTTCCTGGCCTTGGGGTCCCCCAGAGCCTCACCGCGAGCCTGGATCCCCCAGCCTCACAGCCCCGGCACTTTCTCAAGGGTCAGCTCAGGGCTCCTCCCTCCTCCCCTGTAGCTGCCACTGGGTCTTTGCCAGAGGTCACGGCCTGGCTGCAGGGGACGGCGCAGGGCCCCTGCCCCCTTGGCCCCTTGGGTCTCCGCACCCTGCAACTGTCCAGGAGGGCAAGGCCGACTCAGGGAAGGCGAGGGTCTGGACAGACAAGTGAGGAGCTGAGGAGGGGACAGAGAAGCAGGTGGTGGTGGAGCCGGGGCAGACGGGGCTGGAGAGGAGGCTCCCGTCCAGGGCGTTGAAGGCCCGGCTCGGGGTCCGGTTGTCTTGCGAGCAGTGGCAGGGACCCCACCTGCCCTGCGGCTGCCTTGGAGCAGGTGCCCAGCAGGACTGGGTCTGAAAGGCTGGTCTGGGGTCAGGGCCAGTTGGGGAGGGGCTGAGGGGGGATGAGTCCAGGTGGCTGAGAGGGGGCACTGCCCTTGGCCCTGAGCATCCTGAGTGGGGCTCACCGTCCCCTTGGGCCTGGTGGGGTGGGCATGGACGCAACCCCTCACCCCGAGTAGCTCCATGGAGGGAGCAAGTAGAGAAGCTCAGAACATGTGCCCATCACAGGGGCGGCAAGGGCTGAAGGGAGAGCCCGGTCAGGCAGGGGGACTTTGGGGGAGGGGGACCAAGCAGGAGGGGGACCAAGCAGGGTCCCGCCTTTCCAGGAGGAGGACACAGTGTTCAGGAGCAGGAGGAGGGAGGCCTTGGGGAGGGATCGGAGGAGGCCCCGAGGCCAGGCCAGGCAGGCGCCCGGCTGCAGGTGGCCAGTCCAGCCTTCCAGCTGCTGGGGGCATGCCAGGCCCAGAAAGGGGCGTCTGAAGAGTTGGGACTGGGGAAGACTGTGCACCCCAGTCAGGAGACGCCCCAAGGACAAAGGAAGGAGAAGGTGGCTCTGCCCTGGGAAGAGGGGTCTGCAAACCTCGTGGTAGGATGAAGACAGGCCTTGCAGAAGGTCCTGGAATGCCTTGTTAAGGAATTCGAGCCGCATCCTGTGGGCAGTGGGGAGCAACCCAAGGTTTTGTGAGCAAGGGCAGAACGTGCCCTGTGAGCGGCCCCCGAGGGCGCGGCCGGTGGCCCCGGCCCTGGCCCTGTCACCCCCCCCAGGGCGTCTGCCTCCTCCCTGCTCTGCCCCGGGGAGGGGAAGGCGCAGAAGGCGGGCCTGGATTCCGGGAACTCCCTGCCGCCCCGGAGCTGTGGTGGGGGAAGGTGCGCGCTCCCCACAGTCTGCTGAGCGAGCGGCTTCGTTTCCGGGCCAGGGACACCCGCAGCGGGTGCGGGGCCTCCGAAGCCTCGGGTGACCCGGCCCCGCCTTGCAGGCGCTTTGCGCTTCTGCGCATCGTGAACGTGGAGAAGCGCCGCGACTCGGCGCGCGGGAGCCGCTTCCTGCTGGAGCTGGAGCTGCAGGAGCGCGGGGGCGGCCGACTGCGCCTGTCCGAGTACGTCTTCCTGCGGCTGCCGGGGGCGCGCGCCGGGGACGCGGACGGAGGGAGCCCCGAGCCCGCGCCCCCCGCCTCCGCGCGCCCCGACGGCCGCCCGGAGCTCTGCCGGCCGCTGCGCCTGGCCTGGCGCCAGGACGTGATGGTGCACTTCATCGTGCCAGGTGCGCCCGCGACGCGGGGCGAGAGAAGGGACGGGGAGGACGGGCGCTGGCCCCGAGCCTGCCGTCGAGGGCGCGGGACCCGAGGTGCGGGGCTGTGGAGCGGGATGCGCCCCGGCCTGAGGCCCCATCTCCTCCAGTGAAGAACCAGGCGCGCTGGGTGGCCCAGTTCCTGGCGGACATGGCCGCGCTGCACGCCCGCACTGGGGACTCGCGCTTCAGCGTCGTCCTGGTGGACTTCGACAGCGAAGACATGGACGTGGAGCAGGCCCTGCGCGCGGCGCGGCTGCCCTGGTAACCGGCCCCCCCCCCCCCCCCCCCCGGGGACGCAGTGCCGCCTCCTCCCCGCGCGGCTGCCGGTGCTCCGACCCGTACCCAGGAATGGTCTGTGACTGTCCCCCCAGGTACCAGTACCTGAGGCGCTCGGGGAACTTTGAGCGCTCGGCCGGGCTGCAGGCGGGCGTGGACGCTGTGGAGGTGCGTGGGCGGGGGGGGGGGGGGGGGCCGGGCGAGCCCCGCCGTCCTGCGGGGAAGAGGCGCGCTCAGACCTCCCGGCCCCCAGGTGGCCAGCAGCATCGTGTTCCTGTGCGACCTGCACATCCACTTCCCCCCCAACATCCTGGACGGCATCCGCAAGCACTGCGTGGAGGGCAAGCTGGCCTTCGCGCCCGTGGTCATGCGCCTGGGCTGCGGGAGCTCCCCCAGGGACCCGCACGGTAACGCCGCACCCCCCAACGCCGGGCCCGCCCGGTAGCCCCAGGGAGCCCACCAGCCACCAGCGTGGCCCACTCCTGGGGCCCCCCCTCCCCACCCCAAGGTAGGCCTGGGGCCTCCTCAGCCGCACCGGTAAGGCCCCCACCTCCCGCAGAGCACCTGGATGATGCCAGGTGCCTGGAGAGCCTCTCCAGTGCCCCAGCCACGCAGATTCTCCACCCTGCCCCAGCCTCCCCCAGTCCTACCCCCCCCCCAGAAGCCCTTTGGGGAGGAAGCCGTGCAGGGCCTGGGGTCTGATGCCCCCCCCCACACACCAGGCTACTGGGAGGTGAACGGTTTCGGTCTCTTCGGGATCTACAAGTCGGATTTCGACCGCGTTGGGGGCATGAACACGGAGGAGTTCCGCGACCAGTGGGGGGGCGAGGACTGGGAGCTCCTGGACAGGTGACCACCCCCGCCCCTCGTGGGGTGATAGCCCCCACGTCCACCTCCTCTGATGGGGAGGGGGGTTTACAGGCCCCCGGGGGTCCCCAAGTGCTGAAAGGACCCTGTAGGCCCAGAGAGACCCTCGAACCCCACCCCTCTCCCCAAAACCAGGTCATCCCCCTTCCCACCCCAGGGTACGGCCTTCTGCTGCCCTGAGCCCCCCTCTCCTCCCCCCCACCCCGCCCCCAGGGTCCTGCAGGCAGGGCTGGAGGTAGAGCGGCTGCGACTCCGGAACTTCTACCATTACTACCACTCCAAGCGGGGAATGTGGGACACGCGGAGCCGGAAGGGCCCCCAGACAGACTGACCTGGAAGCGGCCGGAGGCCCTGAGCCGGACACTGGGGGTCCTAGTGGGACTGGCCAGGGCGGGACAGGGGCCTGGGGACTGGCCATCGCTGGCCCGGCCGAGGCCCGCTGGTGCCTTCGCCACGCCCCCCACTGCCGGACGGCGGTCTTCACGGAAGGGCCGGGCCAGGCTTGGCCCCTCACTCTGTGCGATGATTTCTGTGAAATTTTGCTGTAGCGACGACATTGTTTTCAGGATTCCCAAGAGTTCTGTCTGTTCCGTTTTTTATTCAGAATGAAATGAAATATTTTTTTTAGTTCCGACTTGTCCTGTGCACCTGGTTGTCTTGGGAGGACAGAGATCAGTCCTCAGCGATGGCCAGAGGGCCGGGGCTGTGGGCAGTCCAGGGGCTGACCACCTCCTCCTCAGGCCCCATCCTGACACCCGGCCGCCTGCTGGACCCCTGCTCACGGTGATTCTCCTCCGCCACCCCCAGGACGGTGCCCACCCTCAGCTCCTGGCCCCTGCATGGCACCCTGGAGTGGGAGGGGCCACCCCTGACCCTGGAGCTCATGTGGCCACTAATAACACGCAGCGAGCAGGAGCAGGCCGTGTCCGCACAGACCCCTGGATCTTGTCCATCTTCCTCCAGGGTGAAGGGGCCTGGAGGCTGTCCCCAGATGGGAAGGGGCGTCAGTTCGCACCAAGGGCTGCCAGGAGCAGCCCAGCTCCCGCTGGTTTAAGCTGTCACGGGGTGCACTTGTTTTGCTTTTTTGCACATATATGGAAGCTCGGGCTGACACCTGCTTGCCTGTCTTCAGGGGTCCCAGCTCCGGGCTTGGGCGGGGACTGGCCGTGGGGACAGCAGCGCTCTGCCTGGTGCTGGGTGCTCTGAGGCCTCGTACAGCAAATCTCCACACGCTTAGCGGCTCAAAACAACCCACGTTTACCCTCCCAGTTCTGGAGTTCAGCTCAAAGCCCGAGTGTCGGCAGGGCTGTGGAGGCTCGCGGGAGACTACCTCTTCCACCTGGCCCTCTGCTCATGGCCCTTCCCATTTTCAAAGCCAGCGGCGTGGCAACGACCCCTCACCACCTCTCTGACCCCTCCTCCAAGGCCTGTGTGATTACACCGCGCCACCAGGTGGTGCGGGAGCGACTCCGTGTGGAGACCCTCAGCCACCCCTACAAAGCCCGAGGGAGCCTCTCCACAGGTTCCAGGGCGAGGCTGTGGACACGTCATCATCCCGTCCACTTCCCGGGCACGTGCAGTCGGAAGAGGCACTTCCCAGCCATCCAAACCAGCCTCCCGAGATTTATCCAAACTGGACTTAGAACATGGGGAAGCAGGGAAGTGGGAGCGGAAAGAGGACCCAGATGGACACCTGGCCGGGCCCTGAGAAGGTTTTAGAGATGGTCCTGGAGGATGGAAGGGGCATTCAGCACCGTGGCTGCTGACCAGGGCCAGCAGATGTCCATAACCAGTCACCTGGCGTGTGAGCTCCACCAGCCCACATGGGTCCCGCTGGCTCCACGGGGCACATGGAAGGGTCCTTATGTCCAGCTCACACTGTCTATTCCTCCCTAAGTATCTAGTTCAGACAGAATTGTCCCTACTCACACGTATTGCAGCAATAAAAGAACTAGCACTGGGCTTAAAAATACACCACCAAAAAAAAAAAACTGACAGGAGAAAAGAAAAAATATATAAGCAACAGTCAGATGATACATACACATCAGAAAAAAGAAGAACCTCAGGAAACAGAAGAAAATGTCAAACAAAATTCCACATTACATGGACTACACACACCATAATTTAGCATCCATTTTAGCAAATATTTATTGCGCACCCACTGTGTTCCAGGCACTTTCCGAGGATCAACGAACAACACTCACGAACTCCTGCCCTCATAGGACTTACATTCTAGTGGGGAGGGCTGAGAAGGCACAGTGGACACAGAATGTCTAGTAAATCAGCTGGTGATAAGTGCTGTAAAGGAAAATAGGGCAGTGCAGAATCCAGCAAGTTAAAATTAGGGTGCGGTTGAAAACAGGGATCAGGAAAAGCAAATCTGAAAAAGGTGATGTTAGGGTGAGAACCTGACAGCACGCGAGGGCTAGCAAGAGCATGGACTGGAGGAGGAGGGGAGGTCAAAGACGGCACTGGAGGACATTTTAAAAATCAGCAGTGAAATTAAAATGATCTGGCAACACTTGGGAAAGAAATGCAAGAGAAAATTAAAACTTTTACAAAAATAAAAGCCACTTTAGCAATTTCAAAAAATAAGAGCTGTTGTTGAAAACCCAGTTGGGAACACAGAAAACAGATGTGAGGAAAGCACAGAATGAAATGGCAAAGAATGAAGAGACAAAAGTGGTTCACAAAAGCATGATAGCAGAGCACAGACCGAAGTAGAGAAGATGTGAAAGAGAAAAAAAAAGCATGGAAGGGATATAGCAAAAAAAAACTTTTCTGAAACAAATACAGACCAGAATCTAGAGTTTGAGGAATTGATACCAAAAAATGGCCCAAATGCCAATGAAGCCACTGGACTTCAGAGGTAAAGCCCTGTGAGGCGTCAAGCAGAATGGGTAAGTTGTCCTACACAGGGATTCGGCTCTCATTCCTCCCAGGTGTGGACTCAGCAAAACACTGGCGGTCAAACCCTGAGAGAAAGCAAGAATGTTTGGGTTCAAATTTATATATACCCAGTCATGATATTTGTTCGAGGCAATTTACATTCTCAAGAACTCAAATCCTCTAGCGTCTAGGATCTAACCAAAAGGAGGACAAAAACAAAAGCCTCCAGCATGGGAATCCACTATTTTAGGCATGATTGTCTTGTAATGCACCACTTTTCTAAAATAAAAGGGCTCCAGTGGAGCAGGATGATTAGGAAGGCCTTGCAGGAACCAGGGAACCCATTTTTAAACAAGACTAAAGCTGAGCAACGGGAGACGACGAGCATCAAACTCCCCCCTCAGCATGGAGGACACGGCCCAGGTCCAGACAGGGGACCGCAGGGGGCTCTACCAAGACCCCGCCCCACCAGCGCCACCCCTGCCTGCCGTTGCTCAGGGTAAGAGCATTCTCGATACAACTTCCGGGAGCTTCTTGAGCCTGGCAGAGCCCCTCATTCCCCATCTGTAAAATGGAGGTAGTGACAGAGCTGGGAGGACGGCGTGGCCTCACACAAGCCCGCGGTGAGTCCCCAGGAAATGGCGCCCGTGAGGAGCCACTGGGGGAGCGTCGGCTTGCACTCCTCCAGCGATGGGGCGCGCGCTGCAAGGATGTGGGGGCAGTGGCATTGCTCCCTCCCCTCCCCACTACCCCCTTGACCAGGCCATCTGAGGGCAAAGCACAGGCTCCACACCAGTGTCCTGCTTCCACCCTTGACCCTTTAATTCATTCTCCTTAGAGGCACTGACATCCTTTTGAAACACAAATCTGATGATGTCACTTTGCTACTGGAAATGCCCAAAGGATTCCCATTGCCTTGCTGCCTACTTTCCCTTCCTCTCCTGCCGTCCCACTGCTGTATGGGCTGTGGCCACATTGCTCCCTTCGGGGACCTCCGGTGTAAAGCTGGCTCCTTTGGGGGCCTCTGAGAGGCTCTTTCTTCTATCTGTAGATGAGCTAAAGTATCTCCACCACCCAGAGGCTTCCCAGACTCACCCACCATCCTGATGGCCTTCACTGGTTGTGGGCTGGTGGGCTTGTTCATTGTCTGTGCCCTAGACCCCACCAGTAGAGCTGAATTCCAGCAAGGCCAGGGACTCTCTGAGTCATACACACACCTTCCCCAGACCGGTGCCTGGCGTGTAAGACACATTTGATGAGTCAACAAATGATGGCTGGATGAGTAATAGGGGAATGGATGGGTAGATGGAGATGGATTGCGGGGGGTGGTTAGTGAATGGATGGATGGGAGATTGGGTAGATGCGTGGGTGGATGGTTGGTTGGAAGGTTGGGTAAGTGGTGGGCAGATGTATGGGTGAGTGGAGATGGATGAACGGATGGGTGGCTGGGTGGATGAATGGGTGGATGAATGGGGAGGTTGGATGGAGATAGAGGGAAGGGAAGGGAAGGGAAGGGAAGGGAAGGGAAGGGAAGGGAAGGAAGGGAGACTGGGTGGGTGGGGAAGTGGATGGGTGGATGGATGGGTAAGTGAAGACAGATGGATGATTCCATGGGTAGGTGGGCAGATAGAGATGGGTGGATGTGTGGGTGGGTGGCTGGTTGAATAGGTTGGGGAGGTTGGATGGATGGATGGGTGGGTGGATGGATGGAGGGATGGATAGATGGATGGAGGGAAGGGTGGGTGGCTGGTTGAATAGGTTGGATGGATGGAGGGATGGAGGGATGGAGGGAAGGGTGGGTGGGTGGCATCTGCTGCATGGTTACCATCCCCCTCATCTTCTGCAGGCTGAGCAGCCACACCTACTGAATTTCTGGTGCCCCAGCACGCCTGAATATCACTTTTTATTTTATGATGACAGGTCACAGCTGGGCTGGGCTCTTGGCACCTTCCTCCCTGGATCCCCACCCTCTGCCCCTCAGCGCCCACCCCTGAAGGCCCATGCACTCTGGGGGGTTTGTCCTGTGACACCTTCCCCCCAGCTCCTCCACCAAGTACCAGGCACCCTGCCCCCTCACAGTGGGTGCCTCTCCCCCAGCCCAGGGCACTCTCCTTCCATCCCCGTTCTGCCCCTCCCACCTGAGTCCACCCAGCCTCCTGAGGCCCTCCAGCCCCCCAAAGCCTGCATTTTATCTCTGACTTCTCTCAAGGAGACTTCATGATATCTGCCTGTAAGCCCCCCCAGGAGGGCCCCCAACGCCCAAGGAGGGGTGTAAACGCTAACCTGGGCCCTCCCCTACCAAGCCCTTCCTTCCAGGCTCCAGAACAGAGTCCAAGCTGCACCCCATGGCACCCCAATGCCCGGGCCGCCCACCTCCCCATGGGGGCCACTTTCTTTTATACCTCTTGGCCCTTGGGATTCAGAGCTCAAACCGGGTCTTGCTGCGAAGCCACCTGCACAGGCCCCGCCCGAGCACCTGGACCTCCCGGCCTTGGCTGAGGCTGGGAACTGCCTTTTCTTTGTTTTCTACCGTCCCCGGCTGAGCCCTCAACCCTCTGCCAATCGTCAAGCCTGGGCAGCACGCTGGCTCCAGGGGAAGGGGTCTGGGAGCTGCTGCCTCTGGCTGGGATCGAGCAGGGGCTGGGTGCAGTGGACGTCACCTGGCTCCAAGCCTGGGCTGAGAGCAGTGAGGACAAGTCCACGGGCACATCTCCATCCTGTGGGCCGGGGCTTCCCATTCCAGGCTCTCCCAGGGCTCACAGAGGTGGAGTCCCGGCTGGGAATGCAGCAGAGCAGGTTGTTCAGGGGCCAAGTCCCAGTTTTGGGACATCCGCAGCTCCCCATACCCCAGGCCATTGGCAGGAGAGAGACTCGACAGAACCCTGGGGGCTGCAGGCTACTGGGGACCCAGCCTCAGGGTTATCCCCCAGCCCCTGCGGGTGCCCCCACCCTCAGCACCCCTGCCGGTACCCCCACCACCCCCTGCCGGTACCCCCACCCCTCCTGCCGGTACCCCCACCCCTCCTGCTGGTACCCCCACCCCTCCTGCTGGTACCTCCAATCACCCCCTGCTGGGTGCCCTCACCCCCCCTGCTACCCCCAAAACCTCCACCCGGTACCTTCAAGCCTCCCCACCTGTCACGCCACTGGCACGGCCTCTGCAGGGGCCTCAGGGGTCCCCGAGTGGACCCCGAGTTGAGGGCAGGCCCAGCCCTGCCCCTCTTGCTCCCCCAGGCGCATCCAGCGCTGCACAAACTTGTCTCCCAGGGTTTTTCCACACGAAACACATTTCAGAGGGAAGCGACCTGTCGGGTGAGCTGGGCGTTCCCACCCCACCGCCCAGTCTCCATCTGCAGCACCGCCCCGAGCCGCCTGCACTGACAGACACACCGCAGGGATGGAGCCCAGGACGCCTCGGCCGGCGGGGGCGGCCCCCGGGACCAGCAGCAGGGTAGGTCTCCCACCAACTCGCCCGCCCGGCCGGGCCCTTCCTCGCCCCCTTCTCACCCCTCCTCACCCAGCCGGCCAGGGCCCTCCTCACCCCCTCCCGCCTCACCCCCTCCTTGCCTCCTCCTCGCCCCCTCCTCACCCCCTCCTCACCCCCTCCTCGCTCCCGCCTCACCCCCTCCTCACTCCTGCCTCACCCAATCTTCTGTCCCAGCACGGGTCCTCCCGGGACTGACCACAGAAGGAGAAGGAGGCAAACTCCCCAGGGGCAGGGGGCCAGGGGTCCCAGATGGAAGAACACTGCAGAGATGAGGGCTGCTGGGGGTGGGGGGGAGCCCAGGCCTGCGCTGCTGGGGCCAGCCCCCTGCCCCCTTCCTGCCCAACTCAGGGGCCTCGAGCCGGGTCTGACTGGCCAGGAGCACCTGGGGGAGACCGGGAGGGCAAGGCCCACTTGGCCTGGGCCGCCCCTGCCCGAGCACAGGGCCCTCCCCCACCAGCCCCCTGGGTACCCTGACGCGAGGCCTCTGCAGAGTGTGGGGAGGGAGGCACGACCAGGGGGTCCTCGCTGGGCACCAAGGAGCAGGGCCACGGCGCTACGGCCTGGTTCAGCCCTAAAGCTCGCCCTCCAGCCGAGCCAGACCCAAGCCCACCTCTGAGCCGACCCCTGAGCCGACCCCTGCCACATGGGGCTCGGGGAGGCGGTGCTCTCTGCTGCCCCACACCCCACCTGGCCCAACTCTGCAGTGACCTCCCCCCACCCTTCAGAGCGCAGGGGCCCCCCCACCCCCGCGACACACCGGGTCCAGCTGTCCAGCCTGGCCCAAAGGGCCTACCTGGCTGTTTCGGGCTTGGGAGGAGAAGGCCCAGACCACGTCACCCATCCTGGGCGGGGCTGAAAGGAGGGCTGGCAGCCAGGGGGCCCGGGGCGATGCAGGGCCCGTCCTTCCGCCCGATTTCCACCTTAAGCAGGCAAGCGGCCCCGCCCTCCCACCTGGCCCAGGTGTCCCCGCCCCCAGCCGAGCAGGGCGGGCGTCTGGCTTCAGGGCGGCTCTGGGCGTGGCCCTCAGGGAGGGGGCTCGGGGACAGGGCGCGCAGGACGCGGCAGCAGGCGCACCTCAGGCCGGAGGTGGCCAGGCCGGGCGGACCCAGCCCTGCGAATCCTGCGCCGCCATGCAGGACGGCCACTTCCTGCTCTCCGCCCTGCAGCCCGAGGCCGGCGTGTGCTCCCTGGCGCTGCCGTCGGACCTGCAGCTGGACCGCCGGGGCACCGAGGGGCCCGAGGCCGAGCGGCTGCGGGCGGCTCGCGTCCAGGAGCAGGTCCGCGCCCGCCTCCTGCAGCTGAGCCAGCAGCCGCGGCTCAACGGGGCGGCCGAGGCTGAGGCCGCCAGAGGTAGGCCCGGCCGGGCAGGGTGGGCCGTGGTGGACGGTGGGCCGTGATGGAGGGTGGGCTGGGCCGCGCTGTCTGGCCTGGGGCCGCGCAGGGCCCAGCACTGCGCTTGGCTCCCCGACTCTCTGAGTCACCGCCGCCCCGCCCTGCCGAGGCGTGGGAAGGAGTCACAGGTGGGGCCGTGCCCCCGCCCCTACGTGGACCCCTGGACTTCCAGGCAGAGCCTGGCTGGGCCTTACCCGCCCCACGCCGCCCCACGCCGTAGCTCTCCGCGACCCGCGCACGCACGCGCCCAGGCCCACGGCAGGCGGCTTGGCCTCAGACGCCGACACGGGTGCCCAGGCTCCAGCCGCCCCCACGCTGCCCCTGTGCCCTGGCATGAGTAGGACGGGGGGGGGGGGTCTGGGAAGCCCTGGCTGACGGCCACCTCCCGCCTGAACCAGGGGCTCCCCGGGGGGTTGCAGGGGGAGGGCCAGCAGCGGTGACCCAGATCTTCTGTGGGAACAGTGGGGGGCAGGGCTCAGTGCCAGCCAGGCCCCCCTGGGCAGGAGTCCCGGCCCCACAGGTAGGGGCGAGAGGACAAAAGGAACCGCTGTGGCCGCAAGTTCGAGGCGTCTGTCTAGAAATGCCATTTTCCTCCCTTGCCAGCGTATAGCTGTAGGGATTGAAGTTAGACAGTGAGGAACCTCCCAGGGTGTCAGAGCGGAGAGGCCGGCTCACAGTGGTCCACGGGAAGTGTGGGGGCCCCTTCTGCGGCTGCGCTGCTGGGTTCTCCCCGCGTGGCCTCAGCCTTGCTGGTGGCCAAGCCCGGTGCCCAGGGCACGGGGGTGGAGGGGACGCAGGGAGGGGTTAATTACCACCCTGGCCACCCTGCCAATTAGGGGAGGAGGAGTATCGCTGGCGGAGGGGGGGGTCAAGGCTCCCGAGGTTGGGGACGTGCCCCCAGGCCCAGCCTCACTGGTGTCAAGGGGTTAACAGCCCCTCAACCAAGGCGGGTCTGGGCAGCCTCCCAGGTGTGGGGGTGCTCCCTCAGATCACCTGGCTCCAGCAGGGCCCCCACTTCCTTGTGCCCCTCACCCTGAGCCCCTAAGTCCAAGGCTCCGTGCCCCAGCTCATTCACAGACCCCGGCACCCCCCACTCCCGCCCCAGCCTTCCCCCTGCGCTGGTCCTTTGTTTGGCTCTTACCCGACTGCTTCTCAGACCACCGTCCATCCACCTACCTATCCATCCAAGCAAGCACAAGCCCACCCGTCCGTCTGTCCATTCTGCCATCCCCCACTGTCCATTCGCCAGTCCACGCACCTGTCTGCCTACCTGTCAGCCTGCGCACTCTCCTGTCTGCTGGCCGTCCGCCAGGCCTCCCCTCGCCATCCTCCTGGCTCTCCCTCCTTACCCCTCCATCCATCCGTCTGTCTCTCCACCTGCCTGTCCTGCCCGCCGTGCCTCCATCCACCTCCTTCCACCCCCCTGCCCACTCGTCCCCGAGCTGGAGTCTGTCCTCTTGGGGACAGTGTGCTCCCTGCCTTGGGCCCTACCGGGTGGGAGAAGGGACCAACCGTCACGCAGATCGGGCAGGGAGGCCTGTGCCTCGGTGGGCGCAGCCGCTCCCTGTGTTCTCAATCCAGCCGTGGCGCAGGGGGGTCTGGGCGTGGGGGCAGGCCGGTGGGCTGGGGCCGGCAGGGCTGGGTCAGGGTGGGGGCAGGCGGTGCACCCAGGCGCCAGCAGGGACCGGAGAGCTGACGGGAGGCCCCTGACAATCCCCGGGGCTGGCGTCCACGGGGCCTGACCTGCGCGTCCATGGCCAGAGGCTGGTCCGGAGGCCGAGAGGGGCCGGGGGCTGGGGGCAGCGCGTGCTGTGCCGTCGGGTTGGACTGGGCTACCACGTCCCCCAGGTGCGCCGCGGGCCCAGTACCACACCCTGCAGGGCGGCTTCAGCTCACGCTCCCAGGGCCTGAGTGCGGACGTGGCCTCGGTGAGTGACGCGGGGCCAGCCCTGGGCTCCGCTATCATCTGGGGGGTTCCTGGGTGGGGCTGGGGGTGCTGGGAGAGCCCTGGGACCCTCCCTCACCGCCCTCTCCCCCCGCCCAGACCTTCCGGCCGATCGCCAAGCCCACCTTCAGCCCGGCCTCCTGGTCCTCGCGCTCGGCAGTGGACCTGAGCGCCACTCGGAGGCTAAGCACTGCCCACAATGGGGGCGGGGCCTTCGGAGGGTACGGGGGCGCCGCGGCCGCCACGCCCGCACCCCACCGGCCGGTCTCCTTCCACGAGCGCAGCAGAGTGGGCAGCCGGGCAGACTACGACTCTCTGTCCCTGCGCTCCCTGAGGCTGGGGGGCGGGGGCCTGGATGACCGCTACAGCGTGGCATCTGAGCAGCTGGAGCCCGCAGCCGGCACTGCCTACAGGGCCTTCGCCTACGAGCGCCAGGCCAGCTCCGGGTCGGGCCAGGCAGGGGGGATGGACTGGCTGGAGCCCGCCGAGGGCCCCCCCAGCCGGACCATCCGCGCCCCTGCCATGCGGACGCTGCAGCGGTTCCAGAGCAGCCACCGCAGCCGGGGCGCCCTGGGGGCCGCGCCGGGGGTGGTCCTGGAGCCCATGGCCCGAGCCCCCTCTGTGCGCAGCCTCAGCCTCAGCCTGGCCGACCCGGGCCACCTGCCGGACGTGCGGGGGCTGGACAGCTACAGTGGCCACCACGCCCTGCAGAGGCTGAGCAGCGGGTGAGCCTGCAGCATGGGGAGGGTTTCTGCCTCGGCCCTGCCCGGCCCGGCCTGACCCCGACCCCTGGCCCTACAGCTTCGACGACATCGACTTGCCCTCAGCAGTCAAGTACCTCATGGCCTCGGACCCCAACCTGCAGGTGCTGGGCGCAGCCTACATCCAGCACAAGTGCTACAGCGACGCCGTGGCCAAGAAGCAGGTGGCCGCCCCTGACAGCACTGACCCCTCCCCGACCACCCTCCCTGCCCGCCACCCTCCCTGACTCCCCCCTTTGCTGACCACTGACCCGACCATACCTAGCTGATCCCCAAACTGATTGGGGAGACCCTATCCTGGAAAGAGCCTCCTCAGTGGAGGAGGATGGGAGTGGGCAATTTGTACACACCTGCATACACCTGCACGTGTACACGTACACCTGTGTACACCTGCACGTTTGTGCATCTACCTGTGTATACCTGCACACATCTGCACATGTGGATATCCACTTGCATACACTTGCACATTTGTGCACCCACCTGTGTACACCTGCACACACGTACCTGTGTATACCTGTGTATTTGTGCAAACATGCACCTGTGTACACCTGCACATTTGTGCATCCACCTGTGTACACCTGCCCGTGTGCACATCGCACACACCTGTGCTCACCTGTGCACGAGTGCCTCCATCTGCACGCGCCCTCACTGTCTGCGTACCGTGCCCGGCAGGCCCGCAGCCTTCAGGCGGTGCCTAGGCTGGTGAAGCTCTTCAACCACGCCAACCAGGAGGTGCAGCGCCACGCCACGGGCGCCATGCGCAACCTCATCTACGACAACGCAGACAATAAGCTGGCGCTGGTGGAGGAGAACGGCATCTTCGAGCTGCTGCGGACTCTGCGCGAGCAGGACGACGAGCTGCGCAAGAACGTCACAGGTGGGCCCTGCCCGCCCTCGCCCCCTCAGCCCTCCCGGCCGTGCCCGCCTCTTGCCTCCTGCCAGCTCTGTCCCTGTGCCGTGTCTTGCTGGGCCAGCACCCAGCCCCCAGGCCCCCGAGCCTTGACCACATCCTTTGGCTGAGGCGCAAAAAGCCAATCCCAGCCCTGGGGAGTAAAGAGCCAGACATTGGGGGGCTCCCCCCATTCCTGGAAAGGCCAGGGGGGCCCCTGGGGGGCTGCCCCTGACCCCAGGCCCCTGCCCCAGGGATCCTGTGGAACCTGTCGTCCAGCGACCACCTGAAGGACCGCCTGGCCCGGGACACCCTGGAGCAGCTCACAGACCTGGTGCTGAGCCCCCTCTCGGGGGCCGGGGGGCCGCCCCTCATCCAGCAGAACGCCTCGGAGGCCGAGATCTTCTACAACGCCACGGGCTTCCTTAGGTGTGTGCCGCACGGCGGGGAGCCAGCCGGGCGGGGTGGGGGCCTGCGGCCGGCCTGGAGAGCCACAGGCTCTGCTACCGGGGAGGCCCCAGGAGGGAGGGGTGCTCACTCCGAGGGTGGAGGAGCATTGGAGGGAGCAGAGAAACGTGGGCGCCCCGCAGGCAGGGGGGCTGAGGTGGGGACGGGCAAGGAGCCTGCCTGGGTCCCTGGGGGCTGGGCCTGGGTCCCTGGAGAGGGGGCTGGGTCTGGGTCCCCGGGGGGAGGGCCTGCCTGTGTCCCTTGAGGAGTGGGCCTGGGTTCCTAGGGGGGCCTTCCTGGGTCCCTGGGGGGTGAGCCTGGGTCCCGTGAGGGGTGGACTTGGGTCCCTGGGGGGCCTGCCTGGGCCCCTGGGGGGTGGGCCTGGGTCCCTGGGGAGGGGGCTGGACCTGGGTCCCTGGGGGGAGGGCCTGCCTGTGTCCCTTGAGGGGTGGGCCTGGGTCCCTGGGGGGAGGGCCTGCCTGTGTCCCTTGAGGGGTGGGCCTGGGTCCCTTGAGGGGTGGGCCTGGGTCCCTGGAGAGGGGGCTGGGCCTGGGTCCCTGGGGGGGGCCTGCCTGTGTCCCTTGAGGGGTAGGCCTGGGTTCCTAGGGGGGCCTTCCTGGGTCCCTGGGGGGTGAGCCTGGGTCCCGTGAGGGGTGGACTTGGGTCCCTGGGGGGCCTGCCTGGGCCCCTGGGGGGTGGGCCTGGGTCCCTGGGGAGGGGGCTGGGCCTGGGTCCCTGGGGGGAGGGCTGGGCCTGGGTCCCTGGGGGGAGGGCCTGCCTGTGTCCCTTGAGGGGTGGGCCTGGGTCCCTGGGGGAAGGGCCTGCCTGTGTCCCTTGAGGGGTGGGCCTGGGTCCCTGGGGAGGGAGCTGGGCCTGGGTCCCTGTGGGGAGGGCCTGCCTGTGTCCCTTGAGGGGTGGGCCTGGGTCCCTGGGGGGAGGGCCTGCCTGTGTCCCTTGAGGGGTGGGCCTGGGTTCCTAGGGGGGCCTTCCTGGGTCCCTGGGGGGTGGGCCTGGGTCCCTGGGGAGGGGGCTGGGCCTGGGTCCCTGGGGGGAGGGCCTGCCTGTGTCCCTTGAGGGGTGGGCCTGGGTTCCTAGGGGGGCCTTCCTGGGTCCCTGGGGGGTGGGCCTGGGTCCCTGGGGAGGGGGCTGGGCCTGGGTCCCTGGGGGGAGGGCCTGCCTGTGTCCCTTGAGGGGTGGGCCAGGGTCCCTGGGGAGGGGGCTGGGCCTGGGTCCCTGGGGGAGGGCCTGCCTGTGTCCCTTGAGGGGTGGGCCTGTGTCCCTTGAGGGGTGGGCCTGGGTCCCTGGAGAGGGGGCTGGGCCTGGGTCCCTGGGGGGGGCCTGCCTGTGAGGGGTGGGCCTGGGCCCCTGGGGTCTCTGACTAGCCTCTGTCCACAGGAACCTCAGCTCAGCCTCCCAGGTCACCCGCCAGAAGATGCGGGAATGCCACGGGCTGGTGGACGCCCTGGTCACCTACATCAACCACGCCCTGGACGTGGGCAAGTGCGAGGACAAGGTGAGGGCTGGCTGGTGCTGCGGGAGCCCGGGGGGCCTGGCCTGCCCTGACGGCCCCTGCCCCTGCAGAGCGTGGAGAACGCCGCATGCGTGCTGAGGAACCTGTCCTACCGCCTCTACGACGAGATGCCCCCATCCGCCCTGCAGCGGCTCGAGGGCCGGGGCCGCAGGGACCTGGCGGCCGCACCGCCCGGCGAGGTGGTGGGCTGCTTCACGCCACAGAGCCGGCGGCTGCGCGAGGTGGGCACGGGCCGGCGGGGGCGCGGGGGCGGCCGAGCCCAGCCTGGCCTGACCCGCTGACCCTCCGCCCTCCCGCCCAGCTGCCCCTCACGGCCGACGCGCTCACCTTTGCGGAGGTTTCCAAGGACCCCAAGGGCCTCGAGTGGCTGTGGAGCCCCCAGATCGTGGGGCTGTACAACCGGCTGCTGCAGCGCTGCGAGCTCAACAGGCACACCACCGAAGCCGCGGCCGGGGCCCTGCAGAACATCACCGCGGGCGACCGCAGGGTGCGCAGCGGCTGGGGCTCCTGCGCCTTGGGCAGGGGGCTGGGATGCGGCGGGGGGGCTGCTCTTGGGAGCCCAGGGTCTGCTGGGGGAGAGGAGAGAGCAGGAGCAGAAGTGTCAGTGACACAAAGCGGCTGGAGGGATGGAGGGACAGTGATGGAGAGCAGAGGATGGAGGACAGAGGGATGAAGGGACAGAAGGACAGAGGAGTACAGGATGGAGGACAGAAGATGGAGAATAGAGAGATGAAGAGAGTGGAGGATGGAGGACAGGATGGAGGATGGTGAGATGGAGGGACAGAGGAACAGGGATGGAGAGAGTGGAGAACGGACGACAGAGGATGGAGGATGGAGGGACGGAGGGACAGAGGGACAGGGATGGAGAGTGGAGGATGGAGAGATGGAGGATGGAGGGATAAAGGGGCAGAAGGAAAAAGGAATAGAGGGATGGAGAGTGGAGGATGGAGAGATGGGGTGGAGGACAGGAGGACAGAGGGATGGAGAGAGTGGAGGATGGAGGCTGGAGGCTGGAGGCTGGAGGAATGAAGGGACAGGGATGAAGGGATGGAGGGACAGAAGGATGGAGAGAGTGGAGGATGGAGGACAGAGGGAAGGAGGGACAGGGACAGAGAATGGAGAGATGGAGGATGGAAGAATGAAAAATGGAAGGACAGACAGATGGATAGAGGGACAGAGGAATGGAGGAATAGAGGGACAAAGGGACAGAGGGATGAAGAGACAGAGAAATGGAGAATGGAGGGATGGAAAATGGAGGGATGGACAGATGGATGGAGGAACAGAGGGAGAGAGGGATGGAGTGGAGGATGGAGGGTGGAGGAATGAAAGGACAGAGGAATGGAGGATGGCGAGACCGGAGGGAGGGATGGAGGGATGGAGGATGGAGGATGGAGGAATGGATAATGGCAAGACAGATGGATGGAGAGACAGGAACAGAGGGATGGAGAGAGTAGAGGATGGTGGACAGAGGATGGAGGGATGGAGGACGGAGGGATGAAGGGACAGAAGGACAGAGGAGTTGAGAATGGAGGACAAAAGATGGAGAATAGAGGAATGGAGAGAGTGGAGGATGGAGGACAGGATGGAGGATGGAGGATGGAGGACAGAGGGATGAAGGGACAGAAGGACAGGACAGAGGGATGAAGGGACAGAAGGACAGGACAGAGGGATGGTGAGAGTGGAGGATGGAAGATGGAGGATGGAAGACAGAGAGAAGGAGAGACAGGGACAGAGAATGGAGGGACAGTGGATGGAGGAGTGGAAAATGGAAGGACAGACGGATGGATGGAGGGACAGAGAGATGGAGGGATGGAGAGACAGGAATGGAGGATGGAGGAATGGAAAATGGAGGGACGGACAGATGGATGGAGGGACAGAGGGGTGGAGTGGAGAATGGAGGGTGGAGGAATGAAGGGACAGAGGAATGGAAGATGGAGAGACAGAGGGAGGAATGGAGGGATGAAGGACGGAGGATGGAGGAATGGAAAATGGTGAGACAGACAGATGGAGGGACAGAGGAACAGAGGGATGGAGAGAGTGGAGGATGGCAGACAGAGGGTGGAGGATGGAGGGACAGGGATGGAGAGAATGGAAGATGGAGGATGGAGGGTGGAGGGATGAAGGGACAAAGGGGTGGAGGGTGGAGGATGGAGGGACAGGGATGGAGAGGGTGGAGGGTGGAGGGTGGAGGGTGGAAGGACATAGAGATGGAGGGTGGAGGGTGGAAGGACATAGAGATGGAGGGTGGAGGGACGGAAGCCGCTCCAGGAGGCGGCCGAGGGCTTGCTGCTTGAAGACCAGGAGGGCAGCACGTGGCCATCTGAACCCCGAAAGCCTGGCCCATCACAGGGCAGGAAGGGAGCCACACGGTAACGTGCGCTTATCTTCTACTGCACGTTAAAGTTTGCAAGGAGAGGGTGTTCCAGCTGCAAAGCGTTGAACGAACTCAGTTTCATGTCCTTTTTGATTTTTATTTTTTAAGAGCACTTTAAATTTGCAACTGAAATTCCTTTGAACCAGTAATCCATGAACTGGTTGTTCTAGTTCCAGTAGCGTTAAGAATGGCTTTTTGAAAAGTACTGATAATGGTAAATCCTTAAATTTATCCTAAACACTGTACTGTTAAACCAGTGTGTGAAATTTGACAGTATGCAGCGATTCATGCCAAAGAAATCCAAAGAAAAGGGGTCGAGGAGATAAGTCTGGGGTCTCAGGTGGGGCTGGGCCCTGCGCGGCTGGGCTGAAGTGGGGCACGGGGAGGCTGGGCCTGAAGGAGGTGATGCCAGTCGCCCTTGGGGAGGCCCCGCTGGAGGGGCAAGGTGCACAGAGCCCACCCGGCGGGGGGCGGCCCAGGGCTTCTGGGCAGAGCCGCAGCCTCAACCAGCCCCTCCCCGTGCAGTGGGCCGGCGTGCTGAGCCGCCTGGCCCTGGAGCAGGAGCGCATCCTCAACCCGCTGCTGGACCGCGTGCGGACCGCCGACCACCACCAGCTGCGCTCGCTGACCGGCCTCATCCGCAACCTGTCCCGCAACGCCAGGAACAAGGACGAGATGTGTGAGTCAGGCTGGCCGGCACCCGGCTTCCCGCCCCGCCACGCCAGGCCCGCACCCGCTTCCCACCCCTGCACGCGCCCTGCCAGGCCTGCACCCCGGTTCCTGCCCCCGCCCCACCAGGCCCGCACCCTGGTTCCCTGCCTCGCAGGGCCACGCCCGCACAGGGCTCCCCGCCCCTGCCCCCACCCTGCCAGGCCCGCACCCGCTTCCCGCCCTGCACCGGGTTCCCCGCCTCCACCCGGCCTGCACCCTGGGTTCCCGTCCCGCCCCCCCAGGCCCGCACCCTGGTTCCCTGCCCCACAGCACCATGCCAGGCCCACACCAGGTTCCAGCCTCTGCCCGGCCAGGCCCGCACCCCAGTTCCCACCCCGCCCCGCCAGGCCTGCACCCGGGTTCCTGCCCCTGCCCAGCCTGCACCCCGGTTCCCAGCCTCTGCCCAGCCAGGCCCGCACCCCGGGTTCCCGCCCCACCCAGCCAGGCCCGCACCCGCTTCCCCACCCCAGCACCCGCCCTGCCAGGCCTGCACCCGGCTTCCCGCCCCGCCCCACCAGGCCTGCACCCCGGTTCCCTGCCTCGCAGGGCCACGCCTGCACAGGGCTCCCCGCCCCTGCCCCCACCCTGCCAGGCCCGCACCCGCTTCCCACCCTGCACGGGGTTCGCCGCCCCCCCAGGCCCGCACCCCGGGTTCCCCCCCGCCCCGCCAGGCCTGCATCCAGGTTCCTGCCCCTGCCCAGCCTGCACCCTGGTTTCCAGCCTCTGCCCGGCCAGGCCTGCACCCGGGTTCCTGCCCCTGCCCAGCCTGCACCCCGGTTCCCAGCCTCTGCCCAGCCAGGCCCGCACCCCGGGTTCCCGCCTCGCCCCGCCAGGCCCACGGTCTGCCGGCCTCACGGTCTGCCGGCCTCACGGTCTCCCGCCTGGGGCTGGCTCTGGCACGGGGAGAAGGCAGGACAAAGGTCCTGAGCTGCGAGGGAGGGGCCGCAGCTGGCCTCCTGCTCGCTCCTCCCGCAGCCACCAAGGTGGTGAGTCACCTGATTGAGAAGCTCCCGGGCAGCGTGGGGGAGAAGTGCCCCCCGGCCGACGTGCTGGTCAACATCGTGGCCGTGCTCAACAACCTCGTGGTGGCCAGCCCCATCGCCGCCCGCGACCTGCTCTACTTCGACGGTCTCCGCAAGCTCATCTTCATCAAGAAGAAGTGCGACAGGTGAGGGCCCGGCCTGACCCCGCCGTGGGACCCCCACCCCAAGGGCGACCCCCCCCCTGAGGGCCGACCCCCCCGCGGCAGCCCGCACCCCCCAGCACCCCGGAAGCCCGGGCTCACGCGGCCCACCCGCCCTGACCCCACCCCCACGCCAGCCCCGACAGCGAGAAGTCTTCCCGGGCCGCCTCCAGCCTCCTGGCCAACCTGTGGCAGTACAGCAAGCTCCACCGCGACTTCCGGGCGGTGCGTTTGTGGGCAGGGCCCCGGGTGTGGGCTGTGGGGGGGGGGGCACAGACACCGGGCGCCCCCGAGGGAGACCAGGGCAGCGCCTGCGGGCAGGCAGCTCACGGAGGCACTGTTGGCTGCAGAAGGGCTACCGGAAGGAAGACTTCCTAGGCCCGTAGCGAGGCACAGCTGGAAGAGGCGCCGCCCGGCCCCCGAGGACACTCAGCGCGCCGACCGCCGGCTGGCCTGGACGGGAGCCCCGCACGCGAACCTGCGAGGGGCCTGGGCCACCAGGGCGGGGGCAGGGCTTGCGGCTGGGAATTTTCGTCTTGGCTTCTGCGGGGGTGGGGGTCTCAGGCTGCTGTGGGGCTTGCGGGTGGTGACCTGGTCACACTTGGCGAAGGGGGGCTGGCCATGGCCCGGCAGCACCTGGGACAGCCAGCACGGGCCAATAAAGCTGCCGTGGACATGCAGCCCCCGTGCTTCCTTGACGGAGACGCGGTGTCCACACACACCCCTGCACACATATGCCTCCCAAGTCAGACACCCAGGACGGGACGAGAGGAGCATGCAGGGGCCGGGGAAGGGGAGGGCAGCGCGGGCAGCACAGGGCAAGAGGGCACGGGCAGAGGCCATGGGCAGCAGAGGGGGCCTTGGTGCTGCTGGGGGCAACCTGAGCAGACGAGGGGTGGAGGCGGCAGTGGCCACTCGGCCAGCGTGCCCAGCACCCCCCGGCCCACCCAGCTGCCCCAGGGAGCTTGGCCCTGCCCCTCTGGGTCTGGGACACTCCGCTCAGGGGCTCTGTCCCACTGTCCGTCCAAGGACCCCCCCTCCCTGACCAGCCCCCACCAGGCCACTGGGTTGTGAGGCCACCCTTGACGTTTTCACAGCAGTCAGGCCTTGGGGTCTCTAAGGGGAGCCCCACTCCCACCCTGACATCTGTCCCAGTTCAGAGAAGGACTGGGGACAGAGGGGACATCTTGGAGGTGGACAGCCAGATGAGGTGGCGGGAAAAAGGGGTCGAGGAGCTGGAAAGCCTGAGGCGGGGGCAGGGGCAGGAGGGGTGATGTGCCCCGGGCACCAGGACCACCCCCCTTCCTGCGCAGAAGGGGTCCCAGGCAGGGTGCAAAAGGCCTTTATTTTCCTGGCGAGGGGCTTCCTGGGGCCACAGCCCTCCCCCAGGGGTCCCAGGCACAGGCGGGGCAGGGGTTGTGGTCCTGCTGAGGGGAGACGAGACGCCCCAGGCCCTGACCCCCCGCTGTCCCTGGGCGCCTGCTGCTGGTGGGGGCGGGCCGGCGGCTGGGGGGCTACACGTCGTCCTCGGACACCAGGCAGTAGAAATCCGTGCGGGCGCTGTAGTTGCGGGAGCCGAGGTCCGAGACGTCCACCTCGCTGCTCCGGCCCTCGCCCAGCGTCCCCCCGCTCGCCTGCGGTGGAGCTAAAGGGTCTGCAAAGACCGGCCCTCGGACACCTGGGGACAGGGCAGTGCTGCGGCCAGGCTGCCCACAGCTCGGCCTCTGCGGGGTGACGTGGAGCGTGGCCTGACCCCCTCCAGGGGAGGGCGAGAGGCTGCAGGACCCCCCACTGCCTGGGTCCCTCTCGGGCTCCTCTGCCCACCCCCCCGGGCTGCACCTCTTAGGACAGGAGGGGCTGGGCCCACATACCCAGGTCTCCCTCCGGGTCGGGGTCCAGCTCCAGGGCCCGTGCCTCGGGGGCTCTGCCTCCGACGATCAGCATGGGGTCCCTGTCATCCTGCAGCTGGGTCTGGGGGTCTCCCGCCGCCGTCGCCCTGTACAGCACCTTCCGCGGCAGTGCCAGCTGCAGCTCTTTCCAAAAGTTGGAGGACGGCGTCTGGGGGGGGCGGGCGTCACTTAGCACAGACATTCCCAGGTGGGGCGTGAACGCGGTGAACCCCGCTCTGTGACCCCAAAGGTGACTGCGTGCGCCGTGACGCACAGGCACTGACGCACAGGAGGCGTGTCCACGGCGCAGGCCTCCTCCCACCTCTACAAGCCAAGGGCCCCCCCAGCACTCTCATGTTCCAAGACCTCCCCATACACACAGAAATCCGGGCCCCAGTTTTCCTTAAGCCCACTGCCCGTCTCTAGGGGCGCGTGGCCTCTACCTCACGCCACCGCCCCTTCCCACGCTCCCGGCCCTCCCCACAAGCCCCTTCCCACGCCCCCCGCACCACGGAGCCGGGCTTCCAGAGCAGCAAGGTCACCAGGTGGCGGTGCTGGCGCAGCAGGCGCAGTGCGGGATGCACGGGGTCGCGGCGCTGGCCCTCAAAGGTGATGAAGATGGGTCTGCGCGTGAGCTCCAGCAGCCGGCAGAGGCCTTCCCTGCGGGGGGCGGGGGGGGGGGGGCGTCAGGGCGGGCACTGCTGGGGACCCCAGCTCCAGCCCCCGTCCCCGCGCGGGGCCCACCGGAAGCTGTGGCTGCACCAGGCCTGGCCCAGGAAGGCGTCGGAGAGCACGATGACCAGGCGGCGGCAGCGGCTCAGGCTCACCAGGAGGTCGGCAGAGGGCTCTGCGGGACGCGCCGTCTGAGGGGGCGGGCCGGGGCCCCGGGGCGGGGCAAGCCGAGCAAGGAGGGGGGCCGGGAGGGGGCAAAGGAGGGGGGCCGGGGAGGGGGCCCCGGGACGGGGGGAGGGCCAGGTGGGGGAAAAGGAGGGGCCGAGGAGGGGGCGGGGCGGGCCGGGGAGGCGGGGAGGGGTGGGCGGAGAGGGCGAAGGGGATGCCTGGGAGGGGGCAGGGGAGGGGGGCGGGGTGAGCTGGGCCGAGGAGGGAGGGGGGCCCGGGAGGGGCCCAGCCGGGCGGAGGGGGCCTCGGGCGGTACCCGCGTGGGGCAGGAGGTCGCGGTCGTCCAGCAGCAGCTTGTAGCCCCCGCGCCGCTCCAGCTGCGGCTTCAGGATGAAGTGGACGAACTTGCGGTCCTCGGGGCAGTCGCTGTGGGAGACGTAGGCGTCGTAGAGCTTCCCGTCTGCGGACGGCGCGGGTCAGCGCAGCTCCGAGGGCGCGCGCCGCGCGGGGGCCCTGGCCTCGGCCTCCCCCGCGCTCCTCTCAGCGCACACACCAGACGCGCCCCCAGACCCTCACCCGCACGGACCCCTCCCCAGCTCAGGGCCGCCCCCAGCGCCTGGGATTCCAGGTCCAGCCTTAGCCTCAGCCGGGACCCCGGCCCCGACCCCCGGGCAGCGCGGAGCCGCCCCTCGGCGCGCGCACCGTTCATCTCCAGCTCGCCGTGGGTGTCCTGGTACCAGAGCAGCACGTTGAGGCGGCACTTCACGTAGAGCAGCGCGGCCAGGAGCAGCGCCAGCAGGACGAGGAGGGAGGCCAGCACCGCGGCCACGTGGCCGGCCGGGCCTGGGGACGGGCACCCTGAGCGCTGCCGGCCTCTCCCAGGCCTCCTCCCTGCCCCCACCCAGCACCCTCCAAGCTCTCCAAGCCAGCACCCCTCACCGGCTTTCCAAAGCGTGAAGGAGGGGGAGCTGATGTTCCAGATGGAGCACGAGAAGGCCCCATAGTCCTCAGCGCCGGTCAGGGTGACCCCCAGGACACTGGACACGAAGGCCTCTGACCAGTTGGCACTGACCCTGGAGAGACAAAGCCCCAACCTCTCACCAGTGGCCTGAGCACCAAGGACTCACCCGGGAAGGCTGCAGATGGGGCTCTCTGGTGCTCCTTGAGCCCTAATCCAAGAGAATTTGCCAGAACTGGAGAATTGTTGTCTATTTTGGGACAATTACTGGATCCCTAGGTCTGAGTGCGGGGGTTGCCAGGCTTCGCCTGGTGGTCAGCAGCCTCGTTCCGGCCTGGGACGCGTGCCCTGGGCAGGCCGGAGGCTCTACCCCGGGATCTGCCCCTGCAGCCGCTGGCCCGCGGTCCCTGTCGCATGTGGCACTCTGCCTGGGTGGCCACTAACCAGAACTACGTCCAGGTGGCTACTGACCAGGGTGTGGGTCAGGGGAAGCCCCAGCCTTGGTTTCTTACCCCAGTCTCTTACCAGGAGTCGTCCTGGAGCCTGTAGTGGCTTCTGTTGTCCAGCAACTGCCCATCTTTCTGCCAATGGATGGAGGGCAGGGAGCAGTGGGGCCCAAAGGCAGCCCACGCTGTGCAGTTCAGAGTGACCACACTGCCTAGAGCAGGCCCCAGGACCTGGTCCCCAGGTGGGGAGAGGAAGCGGGGGTCCCCGCCACAGACACCTGCAGAGAGGGGCAGTCAATCCCACCGTGCCCGGGTCATGCCCGCCCACAGTGGCCCGTGTGTCGAGGAGGAATGGGACAGTGGGTGGTGCGTGCTGCTTGGCGGCCACGCTGTGGCATCTGTGGCTCCTGCACGGACAAGGTGTGGCACTCCCACAGTGGCAGCCGTGCCTCTTGGGATCTGCCAGCACCGTCCTCAGAAGGGCCATTAGAACAGACGGCAGCAGGCAGGGTCATAGGCCGCCAACGCCCCCAACCGCTGCAGGGCCCAGCGGCAGCTCGGCCACCAAAACAAAACCTGGTCCCACTCTCCTGCGTCCTCTGCCTCGATGCTTGCCCCAGGGTGGGGGGCCAAGCCGCTGCCACAGGGGCCTGCAGGGAGCGGGGTTGCTGGGGTCCAGGGGGCTCAGACGCTGGACGTGTCGCACGTACACCGGCAGGCGGGGCTGGAGCCCAGGGCCAGGGCCCCTCAACCTCAGACTGCAGGCCAGCCCTCCCCGCACCCTGAGCCCCAGTGTGCGGGTCAGAGAAGTCCACCGCCATTGTCTTGGTAGAGCTGGTCCCTACCTCCCACGTCTTCCCACCCTGCCCAGCGCCCGCCCCCCAGCACCCACTCCCAGAATTCCTGGGCTTGGCCGACCCTCATGAGCCTGGTCTGGAGACCTTGGGTGGGAGTGGGCTCAGGGCCCACCCTAACTGCCTGCAAGCGTCAGAGTGCTGGGCATGGGGGAGGGAGGCCCCAGTACCCCTGGCTGCAGGCCCAGCAGAGAGCCGGGCCACACAATAGTGTGGGGCCAGCCAGAGGGGTGGGCGGTGGGGAGTGGGACTTCACCTTCTCCTCTCCCACCCACCTACCTGCCATGGCTCTGGCCAGGGCCTCCTCAGGGCAGCGGGCACTGGCTGCCACCAGGTGCCACCAACAGGGCTTGGGTGCCTGGTCCACCCCAGGCTGGGCAGGACTCTCTCTGTCCTTGTGGCCGGTTGGTCAGGGTGCCTGGACGTGTCCGAAGTTAAACAGGGACAGGATGAGTTAACGAGTAACCATGTCAGCGGTGGACTGCACTGCCCCCAACTGGGAGTCCACTCTGACCAGCCCCATGAGGCCAGCAGTGGCCTGGGATGAGCTGCGCATTGCCCAGGCATCCCACACTCACTGCCAGAGGGGGCGTGGCCTCACCCAGCCCAGGGGCCTGGGGGCTCCCAGCCGGGCCTCAAGTTCAGGTGCACTCACCCCAGGGCCCACCCACCGGGTACAGGGACAGGTGGGTGGGGCGTGCCACGTGTCCAGCACTCGCTGGCTGGAGCAGGAGTTTCTCTCTCGTCCCCGCTGTCCCCTGGAGCAGGACAGGCTCATGCAAGTGGGTGGGGCAGTGCCGGAGCCGCTGGACAAGGCCTGGGGCCGCCTGCCTCCAGACTAGTGGGGTTCTGCCCAGTTCCAGCCATGCCTGCGGCCTCCTGAAGGCCGAGCGGAGCCCTGGGGTTCTCTGAGGCAGTGGCTTGCCTCACTGGGGACTAGTCTGTCCCCCCAAACCCAGAGACGCTCGTCCAGGTTCTGTCCAGCTCTCCAAGGGAGCCTCTGCCCCACCCCCCGCGACTTTTCTTTCCTGTGGGGGCACAAGACCTTCCCAGCTGGGGGGGAGGCTGCTGTGCCGCACAGGCCCCGGCCTGCAGGCCTCCTCGGCCGCCCGGGGCACCCCAGGGTCACCCCAGGGTCACCCTGTTATTCACCGAGTGTTTACGGAATTTACGGAACACCCACCAGCCCCCTGCGGAGCGGACACGGGGAAGGGACGCGGGGACCAGGCCCGAGCGCACTCTTGGCCTCCCCTCCAAGTGGACTCGGGCACAGCTGGGGCACAGGCCCCATCTGGGATCAGCCGTCCAGAAGCCCCAGGTTCCCTCGAGGCTGGCACCAGCCGCCTTCTAGGAGACTTTTCCACCCGGAGTGGTCCTGGGAAGGGCCTTGACGGAGGACAGCCCACCACATGCGGGGGTGTGGGAGGGGACGCGGCTCACACCTGTCCCTAAGAGCACCGGAGGCTGCACGCCCCCCGCCCGGTGGGTCCCCAGGCACCTTGGGCCCCCGGTGGCACAAACAGCCCTCGCATGCCGCACACACCTCCCATCACCACCGCACACGCTCCCAGGCACACTCGGTGCACACCTGTAATACCCGCCACAGAGCACAGGGCAGCGTGCGCGCCTGCACCCCACCCCACCCCCTCCTCTCGCCGTGCACGCTGCAGCCTTCCCTCCCAGGGCCCACTCTGGGTCAGACCGCAGCCGCGGGTGGCGCCAAGTCACCTGGTTCCGGCTTTTTCCTCCTGGGGGAGCCTGCAGTCCTTCGTGTGCTCTCCAGAGCAAACTTTCGGCACAGCTGGGCCCCCGGCACTGCCCTTGGCACCGCGCCCCCCCACGACACATCCCCCCACACGGTGAGGCCCTCCCTGCGACGTCCCTGAGCTTCCTGGCCTTGGAGTCACATCCTCCCCTGAACCGAAACCCCACCCAGGCACCCACCCCCTCCCTGTGGGCGGGCGGGCAGCGGTGCTCTCTCCGCCCGCCCCCTCTTCCTGTAACTGCGGCGGGCGGCTCCTTCCTCCCGGGCACGTCCACTGCGCTCCCGCTTCCCGCTGCCGCCCGGCCTACCTTGGGGGGTGCCTGTGCGGGGTCCACAAGGAGGGCCGGCAGGGCGTGCACCCTGTCCTCTGGACACCTGTGGTGCCACCGCCTGGGAGGGCAGCAGTTGCTGTGTTTCTTCCCTGCCCAAGCGAGCAACTCCCTTGCTTTTCTGACCTCTGGCCTGTCCACTGGTCGGGACAATAATGGGAGCTGGTGAGTGACCACCAAGAGACTGTGACCTTCACTGGACCTTGGCTTCAGATTGGGGTGTGGGGCAGAGACTGTTTTCCAGATAAGGGACCAAGCACGGGAGACCAGGACGTGGGGAGGGGACAGCAGCGGGCACCTGCTCTTGTCCCCCCTGGACCCTGGGTTGACCCTGCTGGGGGCTGCTGCTCAGAGGACCGCTGGAGGACGGTGTCCTTGAGCTCCTGGCCCTGCCTTCCCCCCGCAGGGGCAGGGGCCCTCAGTGCAGCCAGCAGCCTTTCCCAGTCTTTCTCTGACCACACTCCAGCCCTGCCTCACCCCCCAGCCCCCACCCCGGAGGCCACAGAGCTTTGTATCAAGACCCTCGGGTGATGGGCGCCTCGGGCTCAGGGTCACACAGGCGGATGGAAGCCCCGCCGCGCCCCTGCCCCACCGGTTTGGAGCCGGCACCAGCGCCCTCTGCGTGCCAGAATCCAGCCGCCCCTGCGGCAGTAACCTTTGAGCTGAGGGCGGGGGGTCTCGTGACCCCGCGAGCAGGTAGCGCCGTCACACGCGCGCCCTGTCGCCGGTTCCGAGCCCCCGCCGGCCGGTCCCCTCGCCCGCGCGCCCTCTGCGCCTCGCCTCGGGCGCTGCTTAGCGCGATCATGAAGCCCCACGGCGCTCCCCTGTAAAGGGCTCCGCGGGCGCCCCTGGACCCCGAGAAGCCGGCCCTCGCCCACCCGCACCTGCCACGGCGCCCCCTCCCCAGCTTGCCGCCCCACCGAGCCCCTCCCCCGCCCAGGTTGCTTGCTCTCCGCCCCGCAGGCTCCCGGGCACCCCGAGGGCGGCCTGAGAACCCCCGGGGCCCTCCCGCGGGCCCGACGCGCCCCCGCGCTCCGCAGTCCCGGGAGGGAGGACGCCCCTCGGACCCCCGCCCGCGCGGGCCAGGTGCGGTAAGCAGGTGGAGCGGGCACGCGCGGGCGGCGGGTCGGGGGCGCGCAGGGCGGAAACCCCGCCCCGCCCCGCGCCGGGCTTGGGGAGGCGGCGGGTCCCCGCGCGCTTGGGGCGCCCTCCCGCCCCTTCGCGGAGGACGGCGGCGGCGGCGGGCGGAGCTGGAGGAGCGTCGGCCCCGCTGCTCCCAAGGCCCGAGGGGCCGCGACCGGGCGGCTCGGAGCCGCTTCCTGCGGGGACCGCGGCCGATCCTCCGGGCGCGAACCCGCGCCCCCCTCCCAAGCTCCAGGCCTCGATCCGGCTCTCCAAGGACGCCGGCCGCCACTCACCCCCGACAGCCGCCGTCTGTTGCCGGGACCTGCCGCTCACGCTGCCGCGGGGGCAGGGCGGCTCACCTGGGCCAGGTGCGCGGAGGCGACAGCCCCGGCGGCGGCGGCGGCGGCAGGTGCGGCCCCGCCCCACAGCCAGGGCGGAGGGCGGACCCAAGGTATCTGCTCGCGGCCCGAGGTCGTTCGCCCTCAGGCCCGGGGCAGGGCCAGACCGGCCCAACCAGCACCGAGGCCTCTGGAGCCCCAGGCGGGGGAAATTTCTCGGAGATTCCACTCCCCGCAGGTGCCCCAGTGGCTCTGCGCTCCTCGCCCAGCTCCTCCCCTTACTCCAGGAAGCTTTCTTTGGCCCCCACCCCTCCCCTTGCCACCTCCAAACCCCAGGTGCAGGGAAGGTAGGGCCTGAAGCCCCGGAGGCCAGCACTTTGCTGACCTCTGACCTTTCACAGGCCCCTCGGGGCTCTGAGCCTCTCCTTTGTGGACCTGAGGACAAAAGCAACCCACCTGAGAACCCACCTCTGTGCCACCGAGGCCTCAAAACAATACAATTTTATTTTATTACAGAAAGTCTGCTGGCTGAGGGGAAAGGCCAGGGAGGGTGTGGGCAGGGCCCCAGGGCCCAGCCAGGGTGGAGGGGCAGGGCCTGCGCCCCGTTTTCTCATCAGGAGGATCTTAATGATTTCCTGGGAAAACCTGGCCCGAGTCCCACATTATGACTTTAAGAAGATCCCACACTCAGTTCTATGGGTGGTGCCCCCAGGCGCAGGTCTTGGGAGAAAAATGGGGCAGGGGTCTCCCAGAATTCATGTCAGGGCATGTCCATGCCAGCTGGAGCATGCTTTGCAGATGCAGGACCCCCAAGCTCCACCGCACAGCCAGGGAGAAGCGGGAGGGGCCCTGCGCTGGCTCTGGTCCGGCGCCGGCACCTCCACCTGCTTCAGGCTCCTACACATCCGTGGTCCTGGGGCTGGAGCTGCGGGCGGAGGGGAGGTCGGTGGGCATCCCCGCCCCCCACCCCTGCCCCAGCCCTCTGCCCCCGTACCACATCTTCTCCAGGAGTCTGCAGTACTTCTCCTCCAGGACTTTGTTCTTGACCGACTGGGGGACGTCAGGCACGAACCAGGCAGCAATGAGCTTACTGCACAAGGCCACGTGCTGGGGGAGGGGGCAGGGGTCAGGAGAGGCCCAGCAAGGGCCAGGCTGGGGGGACAGGCAGAGAGCTCAACAGGGGTTTTAGTGGCTGGAGCCAGGAAGGAGGGCTGCAGAGAGCGCCGCGGCCACCGCCACCGCCACCCACCCCCACCCCCAGGGCTGGCCCACCTCGAAGAGGATGACGAAGGCCAGGCGGATGGCCAGCAGGAACCAGAACTGCTCCGAAAAGCGGTAGTCGTGGGCATTGCGGTAGTCACGGTACCTGGGGGGCAGTCCGTGGGGTCAGGGGTCATGCGTTCAGAGCGCAGGCTGCGCAGGGGGCTACACACCTGCACTGGGTCACGTTCTCGCTCCGCAGGGGGCTACACACCTGCACTGGGTCACGTTCTCGCTCCTCAGGGGGCTACACACCTGCACTGGGTCACGTTCTCCGAGCCCCCCATCTGGACAGGGTCCCTGAAGTCCTTGGTGTGGAACACCGACAGGCTGTGGTTGACGTAGCCCGTGAGGCAGCTGCGGGCACAAGAGCAGGGTGGCTGGGGGCTGCTGGCCTGGGCCAGGGCCAGGGCAGGGGCCAGGGCGGGGACTGTGGGCTGGGGCTGCTGGTGGGCGGGGTGTGCTGCGGGGGGGGGGGGGGGGGGGATGGAGGGGTGTGCCAGCAGGGGGCTGTGGCTGTGGGCCAGGGCCAGGGCTAGGGCCAGGGTGGGGGCTGCAGGACTGGGGCTGCAGCCGGCGCTGCGGGCGATGGGGGGGAGGTGCCAGCAGGGGGCTGCAGGCGGGGACTAGGGTGGGGGCCAGGGTGGGGGCTGCGGGCCAGGGTGGGGGACTGGGGCAGGGGCTGCCCCTTGGGCTCCTCTGCTGCTGCTTGTGAAAGCAGAGCTAACTGCTGTCCTGAGTCTGGGGGCAGCCCGGTGGGCACACACCTCAGACCCCTGCTTCATAGCCCTGTGTGGCACCGGGCCCACTGGACTGAGCACTGCTGCACGCTTGGGGAGCCCCGGGGGCTCGGGGACACCGGCAGCAGCCCCCCCGTGTGGGGCGAGGGGAGCACTCCCTGGGGTCTGCGTCCCCCCTGGGGTCCCAGCCCTGGTCTGCGGGTGGGTGGCGCCAAGGCCCCAGCCTCCTGTCAGAATCAGATTCTGCTCCCCTGGGCTCAGCGGTGCTTGGGTCTCCGGTCGGAGGGTCAGGGGGTCCCCTCACTCGACCGTGGCACGGGCCCCTTGTCCGCACGGGCCGTAGCGGTACTTGTAGACCAGGCGGGGGATGAACTCGGACGTGAAGGCGATGACCAGCCCGTTGGCGATGACGGCCAGCACGCCGATCGCCTCCAGCACCTGCAGCCACGTCCCTGGGCCAGAGCGAGGGGTGAGGTGGTCCCGCCTCTCGAGCCCCTGGCCAGGGCTGGGGGCCCAGCGGGCCGTGAGCCTTCCCACGCCTCGGACCCTGGGCGGCCCCAGCTCGTTGAGCCCCCAGCTCGCCCTGCCCCCCTTGGCTCCACCCCTGGGTCCCCAACACCTCTCTCCTCTCTCGATGTCCAGCACCGACCCTCCTGTCCATCCCTCACTCCCGCGTCTGCCGGGGTGGCTGAGGGCCCCTCCTCTCCCGTCTCGTGGCTGGATTCCATGTCCCCCTGCCCTCACGTCCTCCCGGGAAGGGGGACCCTGCAAAGTCCCCCCAGCCCTGCCTGTTCCTGGGGCCTGAGCTGCCCAGGACCCACCCATCCTTGGTTCCAGGAAGGGCTAGGGGCCGGCCGTGGGGGAGGGGGCTTGCGCCCGTGCTGCCCCTGCTTGGAGAGGGGCTGTGACAGCGCCGGGGGCAGATGCACAGTCCACGGGCTCCAGCCCCGGTCCCAGCGGCCCTCACCGATGTCCTTGGCCTTGCGCGGCACGAGGCGTCGCTGCAGCCGCACCATCTTGATGGCGTCCAGCCGGATCTCCACGAGGTTGCTGAAGAGCGCGAGCAGCGGGGCCAGCGGGAAGGCGGCGACGAAGATGGTGGTGAAGCCGTACTGGATCACTGCCGGCGGGGCGGCCACGTCGCGCGGGGCCGGGAGGACGCCCCGTCCCCACACCCCGGTCCCTGCGCAGCGCCCCGTGGCCCGCACCCGCACCCGCGCCGCGCCCCGCGCCCCGCACCCGCGCCCCGCACCCGCGCCGCGCCCCGCGCCCCAGCCCCGCCCCCCGCGCCGGGTCTCCGGCCCCGCACCCGCGCCGCGCCCCGCGCCCCAGCCCCGCCCCCCGCCCCCCGCGCCCAGTCCCCGGCCCCGCACCCGCACCCGCACCCGCGCCGCGCCCCGCGCCCCGCTCCCCGCGCCCAGTCCCCGGCCCCGCGCCCCGCGCACGCACTCATCTCCATGAACTCATCGAACAGGCTGAAGACGTTGACCGGGTTGAGCAGGTAGTTGCGCTTCCACCCCCGCAGCTCGGGGTCCGGGCACGTGCGCCTCTGCCTCCAGACCCGCAGCTTGAGGGCGAGCCACCTGGGGGCGACGAGGGCCGCGTGGGGCAGGGGCTCTGGGGAGCGCGCGGAGGGGCGCGGGGGCGGGTCCTCGCGGCCTTGGATGCGCCCCGCGGGGGCTGGGCAGGGCGCGCTCACGGGACCAGGTACTCCACGCAGTTGCTGAGCGTCTGCTTGAGGCCCATGATGATGGCCATCTGCACGAACAGGTCCATCATGCAGCCGCTGAGGTGGCACTGAAGGGTCGGGGCAGGGGAGGCGCTCAGGGCCGCGGTCGGAGGCGGGGAGCCCAGGCAGGGAAGGCGAGGGCGCTTGTTCAGGGCGCTGGGGCGGTGGGGGCTAGGGGCACCGTTCACAGATGGGGTGTCCAGACGGCGGGGCTGGGCGTGGGTGGGTGTTCCCGGGTGAGGGGTGGTCACAGATGGCAGGGCACCCTGCTGGGCGGTGGGGGGTCTGGGAATCAGCAGTCGGGCATCCCTGGTGGGTGTGATGGACGTGCCCCCAGCAGAGATGCAGCCACGGCCTCGCCCCCCGAAGCCCAGCCCTGCCTGAGTGCTCCCCCCTCACCACGGGGTCCAGGCTGCCCAGTGCCCAGGCCCCAGACCCCTGGCCCCTCCCCTCCGTATCGTGCCCCCAGGCCTGTCCTGCCAGCTCTCCGCCCACCTCATCCCTCTCAAGGTCTCCTCCTGGGCTGGGGTCTCCACACACAAAGATCCCTCTACGTGCGACCACAATGGACTGTGCAGTCGCCCCCCCAACACACACACACACACACACATACACACACACACACACACGGGGGTGGGCACAGAGCCTGGTCTGGGGCCTCCAGGCAGACTGACCTCCTCCAGCTTCCACAAACCCGCCAGGCGCACAGACTTCCCAGGGTGACCGTTGATCCTAGGGGAGAAAGGTGAGGGGTGGGGCAGGAAAATGGAAATAAATCAACTGGAAAATCAGAAATAAATCAACTGGAAAATTGAGAGCCAGGCACTCAGGGTGGATATGAAATTGCTATCAAGCCCAACCCACTTCCCCGTGTGCACAAAAACCACTGGAAAACGTGAGGGAGGAACTTCTTGGTCACAGACACAAGAAAAAAATAAATAACTACAATGAAATTCAGAAGAAACTTGCGAGACCTAGATGAGGCAAACTATGAAATTGCTAAAGAATGACATAAAAGAAAACTTGAACAGAGCAACCTGGTTCCTGGCTGGAAAAGCTCAGCCTGTGCGGGATGGAATATTACCACACCCCGAGATGTCCCCGGGCTCTAGCCCCAGGAACTTCTGACTGTCACCGTCGTGGCCACGGAATTCCACGACACGTGGCAGATGGAGTGAAGCTGGCTGACCAGCTGACCCTAGCACAGGGAGGTGGCCCTGGACCTCCTAGCGGCCCGACGTGGTCACGGGGGCCGCCGTGACAACAGAGGGCCACGTCCCATGGGCCACGTCCCAGGGGCCACGTTCCAGGGAGCTGCAGAAGCTGACACAGGTCCTCTGCACCTCCAGAAGGAGCCTGCTCCACTGGCACCTGGACGGACTCCTTAGACCTCTGGCCTCTGGAACTCCAAGGTAATAATTTCGTGTTGTTCAAGTGAGTGGGTCTGCGGATTTCTTACGGAGGCCGTGTGCGAATCCACTCGTACAGTATCCAGGCAGTTCTCCCTAGGAGAACTTATCATTTTATTGCCATCTTAAGGTAAGGTGAATTCCATGGAATTCTGGGGTAGTTTGATAAAAATGATTCTAAAGTTCACCTACAATAATAAATGTAAATAACAGTTTCAAAATAATGGAAAAAAGGGTAATGTATAGCAGCTAGTCCATCCGACAATAAAGCATAAAGCAAAAATAATTAGCACAATAAGAGACAAGCCCCAGAATTAACAGAATCCATGAAAATCCCAAAATATGTAAGTGAATAATGGAATCTGATATTTGACTGAAAGCACTTTAAAGTGGCTTGGGTACAACTGATGGCTATTTGGAAAACAACGACACAGGCTTCCCTTCTTGCTCCTTGCAGCAAAACAACTACCTTACAAAGCAAAGATCTGAATGCTTACGATTTTGAAACCATAAACACATACTCATTTTTAATCTTGAGGGGGGGAAACCCCTTCTGAGCATGACACGACAAGCAGACCATAAAGGAGCGTGTGGGCACATCTCAGACCTAAATAAAGCCTTGCCTCGGGCACAACGTGGACCAGGGAGAACCCTATGCCTCCCTTCCCAAAGACCCCACAAGCAGAGAGGCGGCTCGCAGACCAGCGGCGGAGGTGAGCCTGGAGCCGCGCTTTCCTGGGTCCATCTGGCTCCACTGCCTACTGGCTGTATGATCCTGGGAAAGTTTCTCTCAGATAAAATGCTGTCACACGTAGGACTGCTGTGCAGATTAACTGAGTTGATGGATGTGAAACACTTAGGACAGAATAAAGCGACTGTGTCAGATGTGACCTATTATTTTACAAACTCATCCCATCTACAAGAAAAATCAGTTCAGTCCTTTGTTCTAAATATTAATGGTTCATCATGAGCCTTCACAGGAAGAACAGAAGGACCATGATAAAAAGAAAAATGGACCCTTCAGGAAACAAGACACAATGAGGGATGGATGGCAAGTTAAGGGAAAAAATTCTTGATATCCTCAAGAAATGCTCAAGAAAATACTGCATCTATGAAAAAGAAAAAGATGCTACAAATACAAAGTCAGCAGAGGAAAAAAACCCTTGGACTTTAACTGGCAAGACTTTAACTGTCAAACTTAAAAAATATATATATCAATAAGCAAAAAGACAAAGGAAAGGAAATCTCTCAAATGTAGAACAATCAGACACACAAGATGGAATCGAAGGAAGGAAAGTTACAAACCCAGGAGAGCCACAAGCACCATGAATTGATAGTGGGGGCGAGGATGGGGGGGCTGAGAACAAAGCTTTTTGAAAAGGAAGAAGAAAAGTTAGTAAGTTGAAGTAGAATGTCGGTTATAACACCTGGAAGGGCCTACTAAGTGCCCAGCGCAGAGACAAAAGAAAAGGCCCACCTGGACTGGCCCCAGTTCAAAGAGAAGACCCTAAGGCTTCCAGAGAGGAAAATCTCCTTCAAATAACCTCAGGGTTGTGACATAGGACTTATAAAGAAAGAAACGCAATCCTAGTACATCACTTGGTTCCAGAGAGAACTTTACATGCCATAATGTAAGCACTGAGTACTGCTTTTCAACTTTTAGAAATTGCCTTGTAGACCAGACACAGGCTTAAATATGGCTGCAAAGTAGCATGCCAATGTTAGAAAATCTTATAAGATCTGTTGTCTGTAGAGCTGACAGAGGAGGGACATGGAAACTGGGAAGAAAGACGGAAGAAGAAACCTTAATACCTTCAATAAAAGTGAATTGAGTGACGCGGCTGTGGCTCAATCAGCTGGGCTCCCGTCTACCATATGGGAGGCCCTGGGTTCACGTCCTGGGGCCTCCTTGTGCAGGCAGGCTCACCTGCTCACTGCAGAGAGCCACCGGCCCACCAGTGCCATGGAGAGCCAACTCAGCAAGGTGACGCAACAAAAAAAGGGAGATAAACAAACAACACAGAAGAGCATGCAGTGAATGGACACAGAGAGCAGACAGCAAGCAAAAAAAGCAGCCGGGGGAGGGGGGGGATAAAAAAAGTGAACGCTATAGCAGAGCAGATGTAGCTCAGTGGCTGAGCACCTGCTTCCCACAAACGAGGTCCTGGGTTCAATCCCTGGTGAATTCATATACTGAAAAGAATGCATTATTATGTAAAGAAACTAGAGTGATCAATAGATGAACTAAAAATAATTTGATTACTAAACATTAGGAGGATGGGAGGGGGAAGAGGAGAAGCGATTTAAGAAAATGAAAGCCTTTTATATCAAGGCATACATAGATACTACCTAGAATTGAAAATGCAAGAGACAGAAGTGTAAGCATTTGTGTGTGTCGAGTATGTGGTGTGGGACGGTGTGTGCGCTGGGTGTGCGCTGGGTGGTGCTTGAGGGAATGTGAGTGGATTTGCACACCAAGAGACCACAGAGGTGGTGTTGATTGCTTCTGCAGCGCTGGAGATGCACTGAAGCAGGGCAGTAGGCATTTTTCTTACAAATTCTTCTATACTACTTCATTTTTTAAACCATGTGCACTTAATTAAGTTGAGAAATGGAAAATTAGCTTATGTTGGCATAAAATCACATGAGCAGACAACCAGGAAGATGGCAGCAGAGTAAGGCGCTCCTGGAGTCAGCTCCTGCTACAGGGCAGTCAGCAAACACCCAGAGCTCTCTGGAGCTGCTGAAGCACCTGTTTGGGGGCTCCAGGAGACCAGAAGAGCATTCTGCAACATCCTTCAAGGAATTGAAGGAAGAGACTACCCTTCTGCAGAGAAGACTCGTAAGCAGAGCAATCCACACCACTGAGGCCGGTGCCCATCCTCCACTGGAGGCACGAGCTGCCTTGGGAGCTGTTCTGTGGCTGGAATTGAAAGCTCCACTTCCCAAAAACAGGGGAGGAAGAGACAGTTGGGTACCAACTTCAGCTATTGAGGACTAAATTCAGCGGGCTAAAATATAACCTGAAGAACAGCAAAAGTGTGAGCCTGTCCAAGTAGAAAGAGGCCGGGAGTCGCCATCTTAACTCCGCGCCTGGCATGAGGGGAAGCAGGGCGGACTGAGAATCCCAGTGCTGGGGGGACTGGCTTCTGTCCATCCAGATCACACTGCAGCTCTAGCCTAGGCCCCAGTGCCACCTCCAGCAGGGAGGAAGCTGTGGGAACCTGCACCAGCCCCTCTGGGAAATTACCAGCCAAGCTGCAGAGGCCAGTGGTTATCCTACTTTGACAGCACAAGCTGCCCCTTGAGCTATTCTGTGGCTGGAATTTGAAGCTCCATTTCCAAAAAACGGGAGGAGGAGATGGCCACCAATTTCAGCTACTGATTGGTAGATTTGGCTGGCTAGAGTATAACCCTAAGAACAGCTAAAGTTTGAACTTGTCCAGGTTGGAAAGAGGCAGGTGGCCACCATTTTGACGCTGCCCCAGTATGAGGGGCAGCCGGGCTGACTGAAACTCTCAGTGTCAGCAGGAACCAGTTTCTTTCACCCAGATCAGCCTGCAGCCCTAGCCCAGGCTTCAGCCCCGCCTCTGGCAGGGAGGAGGCTGGGGCCCTAAACCAGCCTATCCAGTTAACTGCAGGTACCTTTGGCTGGCACAGACTGGATAATCAGAAGTCTACTGGGGCAAGTGCAGTCATCTCGGACCCACACTGCATAGATGGCTGCCCACACCTGCAGCTCCAGCCCCACCCCAGGCAGGGGAGAAAGGGACGTGAAGCTTCATCAGTCTCTCAGGGCAACTACAGTCTAGGCCTGCACAACCTGGATTATTATACACAGCTGTGACTCTGTCCCTAGCCCTGGCAAAGGAGAAAGTTGGGAGAAGCATCATCGGTCCCTGGGGTATTGAGGGAAGCTTTAGTCTCCACAACTTATAGCACAGACTACATCCTTGGTTCCTACCGCACAAACAGCAGGAGAGAGAGGGCAGGAAGCCCTAAAATAAAGAGAAAAACTGCACCCAGAATAAATACTCTAGTGAGTCAGATGCCAAGACATCAAAAAAAATTACATTCCACACCAAGAAAAAGGAAGATATGGCACAGTTAAAGGAACAAGATAAGCCTCCAGATGACATAAAGGAGTTGAGACAACTAATTATAGATGTTCAAACAAATCTTCTTAATAAACTCAATGAGATGGCTAAAGAGATTAAGGATATGAAGAAGACATTGGGTGACCACAAGGAAGAATTTGAAAGCATACATAGAAAAATAGCAGATCTTATGGGAATGAAAGGTGCAATAAAAGAAATTTTAAAAAAACATTGGAATCATATAATAGCAGATTTGAAGAGGCAGAAAAAATGATTGGTGAGCTTGAAGAAATGGCTTCTGAAAGTGAACATACAAAAGAACAGATGAAGAAAAGAATGGAAAAAATTGAACAAGGTCTCAGGGAACTAAATGACAGCAAAAGACATGCAAACATATGTGTCATGGGTGTCTCAGAAGAAGAAGAGAAGGGAAAAGGGGCAGAAGGAATATTTGAAGAAATAATGGTAGAAAATTTCTCAACCCTATTGAAGGACAGAGATATCCATGTACAAGAAGCACAACATTACTCCCATCTGAAAAAACCTGAATAGACCAACTCCAAGACACACACTAATCAGAATGTCAAATGCCAAAGACAGAATTCTGAGGACAGCAAGAGAAAAGCAATGCATAACATATAAGGGATACCCAATAAGATTAAGCACTGATTTCTCACCAGAAACCATGAAGGCAAGAAGACAGTAGTGTGACATATTTAAGATACTTCAAGAGAAACACTTCCAGCCAAAAATCTTCTATCCAGCAAGATTGTCTTTCAAAAATGAGGGTGAGTTTAGAATATTCACAGATTAAACAGAAACTGAGAGAATTTCTAACCAAGAGATCAGATTTTCAGGAAATTCTAAAGGGTGTGCTAGAGCCTGAAAAGAAAAGAAAGGAGAGAGAGGCCTAGAAGAGAGTCTAGAAATGAAGATTATATCAATAAAAGTAACCAAAAGTTTCAAAAGAGTGGTGAAAACAAAATATGACAGATAAAACTCAAATAGTCAGGAATAAACTTAACCAATAATGCAAAGCATTTGTATTCAGAAAACAGCAACTCAATGTTAAAAGAAATTTTAAAAGGCCTAAATAACTGAAAGAACATTTCACGCTCATGGATTGGAAGACTAAGTATCATTAAGATGTCAATTCTACTCAAATTGATGTATAGATTCAATGCAATCCCAATAAAAAGTCCACCAGCATTTTTTTAAATTGAAAACACAATTACCAAGTTTATTTGGAAGAGTAAGTGGTCCCGAATAGCCAGAAACATCTTAAAAAGGAAAAGCGAACTCTGCTCTCTAGACTTTAAATTATATTACCTAGCTATAGTGGTAAAAACAGTATGGTACTGGCCTAAAGACAGACACATAGACCAGTGGAACCAAATTGATGGTTCAGAAACAGATCCTCACAGGTATGGTCAAGTGATTGTTGACAAGCCTGTCAAACCCACACAGCTTGGGCAGAACAGTCCATTCAACAAATGGTGCTGAAAGAACTGGATATCCATAGCCAAAAGAAGGAAAGAGGACCCCTATCTCATACCTTATCCAAAAATGAACTCAAAATGGATCAAAAACCTAAAAATCAAAGCAATAGCCATAAAGCTTCTAGAAGAAAGTGCAGGAAAATATCCTCGAGACTCGGTGGTAGGTGCTGGATTCTTAAAGGAGATAAGAGGAGGACTGAGATGGACTATACTGATGTTTAATATATGTAGCAGTTTTAATTAGCTTTACTGAAAAATGTGGAAATATATAGAGTGGATGGTAACACATAGTAACAGCTGGTTTATAAATGAGAATGTGGCTGAAAATGGTAGTCAAGGTATGTAAATGCCAACTGACAGAACGCTAGAAAATATTCTAGGAATAGAAAGGCACAGTAAACCAAGAGGTGGATGAGAACTGTGGTTGACAGTACAAATGCAAGATGTCCTTTGTGAGCTAGAGCAAATAAATGTACATCACTACTGCAAAGTGTTGGGAATGTGAAGAAGCATGGGGAAAATACAGCTGGAGTGACCTATGGACTGTGGCTAGCAGTATTAATATAATATTCTTGCATCTATGCGAAATACGTACTGTGTTCATAATGAGGCAATATGGAAAGTATGTGCCAGATGTACACTATGGGATGCGGTAACAATCAGATGATGTTATCTGTAGGAAATGTTCCACCAGTGTGGTGTGTTGATGGAGAGAGGTGTTTTTTGGGGGTTCTGCACATGTGCATGATTATTTTATAAGTTTACAACTTCTGTCATAAAAAATATATTTAAAAAGTAGGAGTAGGATAGGTTGAGGGAAAGATACACCAAATGTAGGATAAGGGCTGTAATTAGTAGTAAGATTTTGACAATATTCTTCCATAATTTGTAACGAATGTCGCATGACAATGGCAGGTGTTGACGTATGGGACCCCAGTATTATGCTCAGCATGTCTGCTTTGTAAGTTCACAACTTTTACTTTACGCTCATTATTTACGTATGTTCATCTATAAATGATATAAAGATAATAATAATGAGGGGAGTTGGGGGGAAATACTTTGATTAGTAGTAATATTTTGACAACGTTCTTTAATCATTACTTAAGAAGATTTAACAACAATGCAAGGTATGGGTGGTAAGGGGAGGTGCGAGAGTCCTGTGTGATGTTATCTATGTTTGTTTTGTAAGTTCACAACTATTACTGTACACTTATTGTTTATGTATGTTTATGTGTGAGTGATATACTTCAATAAATTTTTTAAAATGGGCAAAAGAAAAAATTTTTTTAAATGCCCAAAAAGAAAAAAAAAATCACATGAACAATGTCTAAACATGCACAGAATTACAAAAATAGTTCATATCAGTCAGGAGGAAAAAAGACCAACCCAACAAAAATGTTCAGATGATATGAACAGGCAATTTCTAAGAGAAGAAGAACAACGGTCAGGACGTATCTGGACAGATGCTGACCCTCACGGTGGCGAGCACACCTGGGTTTCAGGATGGGAAGCCTGTGTCCATTGGACACAGCACCGGTGCCTCGTGGGCTGCGTGTAGCTCTCTGAAGGCCCCTTTTTCAGGGCCTGTCCGTATTTCAACACACGCTCCCAACTTGGGTTAAAACGGACAACACACGCCTGCCCCTGCTGGCTCCCAGCGCCCCCAGGGAGGCCCCACCCCGCAGGCGGAGGTCACCGGGCAGCCCTGGCGTCCACTCAGGGAGTCAAGCCGGGCTGAGCCCGGGGCTGGAGGTGGTGGGCAGCTCAGGCAGGATGGAGGGCAAGGCTGACCGCTGACCAGAGGGCCCGCGTCGCCTTCCCCACAACCCCTGAACCCCCCAGGAATGCCAGAGGCTGACTTCCGGGGCTTGAGCCACCAGAGACCCGGCCCTAGGGATGGGCAGTGGGACCACCCTGGCCCTGCCTGCAGGGTGCTCAGCACACTGACCACTGGCCTTCCACCTCCAGGCAGGAGACGGGATTCCTGCCCAGGAACCGACCGGGCGAGGAGCCCCGGGAGGAGCCACGTGGCCTGGAGGACGCCCACCGGCACGCACAGCTCTGGCCGGCGCCCTGGCGCTTCCTTCCATTACGGCCAGCGGCCAGGAGCTGAGGGCCTCTCAGGACAGCCTCCACCGTCCAAGTCAGAGGCCGTCAAAGGAGCGGGGAAGGAAGCAGTGTCAGAGCAGACGGGAAAGGAAAGGCAGAACCCAGATGAGTGAGAAGGAGGAGGCCGCGAGGCCTTCGGATGTCGGGGAGGGGAGCGCTGGAGTGAAATCACAGGCGGAAGTCGAAATCCAAGCAGAGTGGAAATAGAGTAGAAACTGGAACAAACACACAAAGAAATGGAAAAAAAACAGAACTAGTCACGCCCTCCACAAAAGCACCCTGGCGTGGCGTGCACCCACCTCTGCCTGGGCCTTGGAGGATGCTAAAGTGGCCCCAGGGGAATGGGGGGGGATCTGAGCTCCTTAAAAGCAAGGGACTTGGTCTCGGAAGGAAGCCCCGGGGAGCAGCCAGGTACTGAAAGCCCACAGAACCGAGCGGAAAGGAGGATACTCGCTACGGCGGGAGAGCCAAGCAACCCCGACTGCCGCCAGCAGAGCCCCGCCCGGGAGGACAGAGACGTTCCGGCCCCTGAACCCTGAGCTGAGCAGCTTGCGCGGCCGACCTGCTGTCCGGTATTTGCTTCAGCAGCCAGAAACTAAAGCAGGAGAGGTCAACAGTTAAGAACGCAGGGGCGTGTCGAAGGGCGGGGGGCGCTCAGGGAGCCCCAGCACCAGGGCCCCGTGGGATAAGGACGCCACCACGGATGGGCCTGCTGGGAAGACCGTACCAGGCAGTGGCCACGGCCAGGCGGCAACCCTGGGTCAGCGCAGCAGAAGCCGAGGGTGGGCGCGGGCGAGGCGGCCGTCAGGCAGGCTCCTGGGCCAGTGGACGGGAGTTGGCCCTTCCCCCGAGCCCAGCGGACGCGCTTGGGTGGAAGACGGCCGTAGGCTGTTTGCCCCCCTCATTGAGAGGCAAGGCGGCTTCCTCCTGCAAAGCGGGCTGGCCCGTGACTCATCTGGCCTGCCCCAGCCCCGAGCCTTCGCTTTAGCTCTGGGTCCAGCCGCCACACCGCCAGGAGGCCCCAGTGAGGCTCTGTGGAGAGAGCCGGAGCACAGCGGCCAGCTTGGCTATTCTGGCCCAGCCGAGCCCCCAGCCCGATGCCACCGTGACATCACATGCAGCAAAAACCCGCCGGCAGAGCCTGCCCGGAGCAGTGCGCGACCGCGAGGAAACCACCATGCGCGGGTGGCAACGACAGATGAGGCAGTCCCTCAGACGTTCAAGGAAAATCATTTCCAGCCTGGAACTCTGTCTCCAGCAAGCTCTGCATCGAGACCAAGAGGAAGCCAAACACACCTAAAGATACGCTCTTCTCAAGATTGCGTTTCCCGTGTAGCCTCCCCAGGGAAGCCCTGGAAATCGTGCTCTGACACAAGAAGGGAGTAAGCCGAGGAAGACGATGACGTGGGGAAGTGGACTTGGCCCAGCAGTTAGGGCGCCCGTCTACCACATGGGAGGTCCGTGGTTCAAACCCTGGGCCTCCTTGACCCGTGTGGAGCTGGCCCATGCGCAGTGCTGATGCGCACAAGGAATCCCTTGCCACGCAGGCGTGTCCCCCACATAGGGGAGCCCCACACGCAAGGAGTGCGCCCCGTAAGGAGAGTCGCCCAGCGCGAAAGAAAGTGCAGCCTGCCCAGGAATGGCGCCGCACACACAGAGAGCTGACATCAGCAAGATGACGCAACAGAGGGAAATGCAGATTCCCGTGCCGCTGACAACAACAGAAGTGGATAAAGAAGACACGGCAGGTAGACACAGAGAGCAGACAATCGGGGGGGTGGGGAAGGGGAGAGAAGTAAATAAATAAATTTTTGGGGAAAAAAAAGTGAATAAAAAGTAAATTAAAAAAAAAAGATGTGAGGCTCAGCAACGAGGCGTCCTCCTGGGGTGGGTGAGGGGCTCCCAGGAGCACACGTGTGCGAGTGTGTTCAGGTGTGTGCGTGTGGGTGTGAGGGGAGTATGGGTGCATACAAGTGTGCATCACTTCAGTGAGAATGAGTGTGTGATTATCAGTGCGTAGAGGGTGTGGGAGTGGGCGTGCAGTGTGCGAGTGCACGCGGATGCTGGTGGGTTACGTGGAGACTCGTCACAGCTCTGTTCATAGAGCTCAGAAGTGGAGATGAGGGTTGACCCGGCACCCCTCTCGAAGGACAGGTGCGCTTTACAGAGGAGGTGCCACACCGCAGGCTCCCGGGAGGTGCCTGGTGTTTTGGTGTGAAAGCAGACAGCATTAGGTACGGGGCAAACCCTCGCGTGCGCACAGAAGTTCACGACTGGAGCGGCTCTGGAGCCGGCTTCACGTGCTTCCTCCACGTCTCTGCTGTGCTGCAGTTTCTGAGCATGAATTTGTTTAAAAATTTTAAAAAGCAGGTGTTTCCATTTGTAAATGGGGGTGTAGCAGTTTGGTATTGTTTATGAATTCCAAAAATAGATATTGGATTGTGCTGGTAAACTGGTCTGTTCCTCTGGGCGTACCAGATTGTATCAGAGTTGGAGGTTTCACTTTTACTCAATTAAATTATGATTAAGACTTTGATTAGGCCACTTTAGTAGGACATTGAGTCCCCACCCACCAACACAGAAAAAAACGACACGGCAGAGGACAGAGTTTGAGTTTTTGATGCAAGCGCTCCAGGGAGTAGATACACGAGAGAAGAACACAGAGGAAGAGAAGGCGTTGGACAGGATCCTGCGATCCGAGAAGAGAGCCAAGCCATGTGCCTAATGGTCCACAGCCGACCTTGTGGAGAGAGCAGAGCAGCGGAGCCTGGAGACCAGCCTTAGCCCAGCCTCCCGCTGAGAGGAAGGAGCTGGGATCAGGGTCGGCACGGGGAATGGGAGCCGGAGGCCTGCAGACGCTGCAGCCATCCTGCTCCAACACAAGGCAACGGACCTCAGTGAGGGAAGTGACACCCTCTGTGGCCAGGGAGCTGTGGGCTCCAACCCCGAATAAACACGCTTTGCACAAGCCGACAGAGCTCTGGTCCTTTCCCTCAGCACCCCTCTGGCTGACTCACTCAGGAGGCAAACCACGGGGCGTCGAGTCGAGGGAGAGGAAGGTGGGCAGTGGGCGTGGCCGCCGTGCCTCACCTGCCCTCACCTGCCCTCACCTGCCCTCACCTGCCCAGGATGAAGGCGATGTAGATGAGGGAGGAGAAATGGGCAAAGAATTGCAGAGTGAAGAACTTGATGGTGAATTGGCTCTCTCGCTCTGAGAAGGTCCTCGGCTGCTCTGGAAGAGGTGGGCAGGCAGTCCCCACCCAGCTCCCCCCCAGGGGGCCCCGGCCACCTGTGCCCTCCCCTCCCCCGGGCCTCGAGCGGCACGGAGCGGGCACGGGACGCAGCGGGGAGGACCAGGCCTCGCCCCACTCCCAACCCCGCTCTTCGTGCCTCGGGTCAGGGTTCCAGGACCCCAGCCCCCGGCCCCCGTTCACTTCCTGTGGGCCCCCTCCAGGAAGCAGAGGGCGGTGGGGGGCGCAGGGGCCAGTGGGGGGCAGCGCCTCTTACCTAAGTCGCAAAGCTTCTGGGCCACATACTTGTTGATCTGTGGGGGGATGCAACAGCGCTCACACTGGACCTGGGTGCAGCCCCCAGCAGCCCCCCAGTGACCCCCGGCCCCCAACGCCCCCCAGCCCCCCAGCACCCCCCAGCGCCCCCGGCCCCCAACGCCCCCCAGCCTCCCAGCACCCCCCAGCGCCCCCGGCCCCCAACGCCCCCCAGTCCCCCAGCGCCCCCCAGCGCCCCCTGGCCCCCAGCGCCCCCCAGCACCCCCCAGTCCCCAGCGACCCCCCCTGCCCCCCAGCACCCCCCAGCCCCCAGCGCACCCCCCAGTCCCCAGCGCCCCCCAGGCCCCCAGGGACCCCCGGCCCCCAGCGCCCCCCGGCACCCCCCCAGCGCCCCCCCTCATCTCCCCCCCAATGCCCCCGGCCCCTCAGCGCCCCCAGCCCCCCAGCGCCCCCCCTCAGCTCCCCCCCAGCACCCCCGGCCCCCCAGCGCCCCCCCTCAGCTCCCCCCAGCACCCCCGGCCCCCCCACCTTGGTCATGAACACAATGGTGACATAGTGCAAGAGGGCCCCGCTGGCCACCACAGCCGTGGTCACCTGCTCCTCCAGGAAGGGCAAGGCCGGGGTCCTGAAGAAGGCTGCGGCCAGGACGCGGTAGACGACGAGCAGGTGAGCCATGCCGATCATGAGGCAGATCTGGGGGCGGGCAGGGGGCGAGGTTGGGAGTGCGCAGGGGTGAGGGGCCGTCCCCTGCCAACCCCCAGTACCATGAGCAGAGACAGCACGAGGATGGCGGCGCTGCGCAGGTAGGAGTGACGCTGCGGCTGCAGCTTGTACTCGGGGCAGTTGATCAGCTCCAGCGCCATTTCCTCCTGGGGAGGCACCAGACACGCCTGGGACACGCTGGCCCCACAGACACGGCTCACACACCTGGAACACACACGCCTCCACAGACATGGCTCACACGCCTGGAACATGCACCCGCAGTCATGGCTCCCATGCCTGGAACACGCACACCCCCCAAAGACACGGCGCACACACCTGGAACATGCACGCCCCCACAGACACTGCTCACACACCTGGGACACGCTGACCCCACAGACATGGCTCACACGCCTGGAACATGCACCCGCAGGCACGGCTCACACGCCTGGAACACGCCCCCACAGACACGGCTCACACGCCTAGGACACACAACCCTGCAGACATGGCTCACACACTGGTACACACATGCCCCCGCAGACACGGCACACATGCCTGGAACACGCACCCACAGACATGGCTCACATGCCTGGAACACACACCCGCAGACACGGCACACATGCCTGGAACACGCACCCACAGACACGACTCACATGCCTGGAACACACACCTGCAGACACGGCTCACATGCCTGGGACACACCCCCCCTGCAGACATGGCTCACATGCCTGGAACACGCACCCACAGACACGGCTCACATGCCTGGGACAGGCACGCCCCTGCAGACACAGCTCACACGCCTGGGACATGCACGCCCCCGCAGACACGGCTCACACGCTGGTACATGCACGCCCCCGCAGGCACGGCTCACACACCTGGAACATGCATGCCCCCACAGACATGGCTCACACGTCTGGAACACGCCCCCGCAGGCATGGCTCACATGCCTGGAACACACACCCACAGGCACGGCTCACATGCCTGGGACACGCACCCACAGACAGCTCACACGCCTGGGACATGCACGCCCCCGCAGACACGGCTCACACACTGGTACACACACACACCTGCAGACACGGCTCACACACTGGTACACACACACACCTGCAGACACGGCTCACACATCTGAGACACACATCCTGCAGACATGGCTCACACACCTGGGACACGCACCTGCAAACACGGTGCACATGCCTGGGACACGCACACCCCACAGACACGGCTCACGCTCAGTCCAGACGGACAGGTGCTGGCCACTTGGGGCCCTGGTGCGATCGTACCTGCCCACCCCAGCCTCACCTGGTCCTCATCCCAGCCGTACAAGTCCAGCCTCACCTGGTCCTCATCCCAGCCATACAAGTCCCAGTGCAGGACCACTTCTGCACGCTTCCGTTTCCAAATCTCCAGAAACACCGTGGCTGCCGTGCAGGGGTGAGCGGGGCATCAGCTCGGGGGTGAGAGTGGGCGTGGACCCCGCTCCCGGGACCCCGAGAGGCGCCCTCAGTGGCTCACCCCACACAGCCATGAAGGCGGCAAACAGCACCGTTCCATCGTTGTCAAAGAGGTGGGTGAGCTGGGGGGGCGGGCTTGTCAGGGAGGTGGGGGGGGCTGGGGGGCGGGCTTGTCAGGGAGGCGGGGGGGCGGGCTTGTCGGGGGGGGCGGGGGGGCTGGGGGCGGGCTTGTCAGGGAGGCGGGGGGGTCTGGGGGGGCAGGCTTGTCGGGGGGGCTGGGGCGGGCTTTCCCGTGCCACCCTGTTACCACCTCAGGTAAGAACAGCAAGCCCTCCACCTGCAGGGCACTCTGGCCCCGCTCTGCAGGCCCCATGCCTCAGTTTCCCCATCTGTAGGACCACGCCAGCCCTTCCCCAGGCACAGCCGGACCGTGAGAGCCCCGAGGTGGCAAACCTTGGCGAAGGTGCAGGTGTCCGACAGGCGCTGGAACCTGCGGCCGTGGTCCCCGCGCGGGCACAGGAGAACGTCGTGGGCCTCACAGATCTCCTTGCTGGGGACGTGGGACGCTGCTGATGCTGGACCTGCCCTGAGGTCCTCCCCCGCCCCAGCCCGCACCTGCCCACCTGATCTGGCTGGCATGGAAGAGGGAGAACCCACTCAGGAAGATGACGAGGCCCACGGCGGCCGCGGGGGCCAGCATGGCAGTGTACCAGCCCAGCCAGGCGAAGTAGAGCGCCACCTTCTCGCCAAAGTAGTCCCTGCGGCAGGGCCGCCCGTGAGGGCCCGTGCCCCCGGCGCGCCCACCCCGGGGTGGCATCCACTTGGGGGCGCAAGCCACGTCCACGTGGGGGTGCGGACGGATCACTGCCCACGCGTGGCTGCGGCACAGGGCGTCCGGGTGTTGGGGTCACAGGGGGTCTAGAGGCACGTCTGTGGGGGCACGAGGGGCTTTAGCGGGCCCACAGGTGTGTCTGGGGCACAGGTGTGTCTGCTGCGGGCACAGGCGGCCTGCGGGGGCAGCGTTACCTGATGCTGTCGATCGGCTGTCGGCGGAATATGCTCCTCCACTGGGCCCACTCCTTCAGGCGGCGCTCCTCCTGCGCAGGGGACGTGAGAGCCTCCCGCCTCCAGCCCCCCAGGCCTCGCCCTGCAGGCCCAGCCCCTCACCTCGTGCAGAGGAAAGCTGATCTCAAAGACCCCGTCCTTCACCAAGTCCTCGAGCGTGTCTGGAGGGCACAGGGAGCCCACGGTCAGGGCAAGACCCCTGCCCCACTCCCAGCGTCCAGTGCACTCCGCCACCTGCTCACGCTCGTCGGGGGTCCTCTCCTTACCCCCCTCTGCCGTCTCCTTGTTCAGGACAAAGTTGACAATGCGGATTCTGAAGCACAAGACCTGCAGCTCAGAACGACCCAGGCCCCTCGCCTGAGCCCCCAGGCCCTGACCCCCCCAGGCCCCTCACTTGAACCCCCCAGACCCCGACCCCAGGCCCCACCTGACCCCCCAGGCCCTGACCCCCCCAGGCCCCTCACCTGAGCCCCCAGGCCCTGACCCCCCCAGGCCCCTCGCCTGAGCCCCCAGGCCCTGAACCCCCCAGGTCCTAACACCCCCAAGCCCCTCACTTGAAACCCCCAGACCCCGACCCCAGGCCTCTCACCTGAACCTCCCAGGTTCTGAGACCCCCCGGCCCCTCACCTGAACCCCCCAGGAACTGGGCCCGCAGACCCCTCACCTGACCGCCTAGGTCCTGACCCCCTGGCTTCTTCCTTGTCCTCTTCCTGCATCTGCTGGGGGGCTCCTCTGCCTCCGCCCAGCCCAGACCCCTTCCCCAACTCCCAGGAACAACGCCCCCCGTGTGCAGGGGCCCTGTGTGCCCAGGCCCCTCCTGACCTTCAGGCGTGTGCCGCCTGCCAGTGGGGAGACCGAGGCCCGAGAGCCTGAGTACCGGGGCCAGCCGGCCTCCGTGCACCCTCTGCCTCACTGCCCACAAGACCGCCTTGAGCTCCCCCCTCAGCCTGCTGCTCCCCAGCCCACGGTACCCCCACTCGTCTGCCCCCCTCTGTCCCTCTCCAGGCCAGCCACTGCCCCTTGTCGCCTCGTGGGCAAATTCCAGGCGCCCTGTCCGCTCTGGGGGAGGCCTCGGTTGAGCCGCAGCGGCTGCGCGGGGTGCGGGCCGAGCCCAGGGGCCGGAGGAGGAGGCTGGGGGGGCGTTGGGGGGTCCTGGCTCGGGGCAGGGAAGGGGTGCTGGAGGAAGAGGAGCTGCCCGAGGCCTATGCTCAGGTGCTGGCAGCAGGGGTGGCCTCCGGACCCCAGCCCGCGGGAGCTGTGGCCTCCCCTGGCCTCCCCTGGCCCTCCCGGGGGCCGGCCCTGAGCTCGCGTACTGTCACGTTCGACCCCGGTCACCCCACTCATGGACGTCAGGTCACACGCCAGGAGGGGCCCCCGGGCGCCCCGGGGCTGGGCCTGTCCTCGCTCTGCCCGGCCCAGCGGGGGGCGGCGCGGTCGGGCACGCTCTCACCTTGTGGTGGGCTGCACTGTGGGAGTGGGCTCACCCGGCTCCCTGAGGAGCGTGCGGTACAGGGAGAAGACCCCGCTGTTGGCCCGGATCCCGAAGAAGAGCTTCTCCTGGTCCTCCATCGCCTGGGGCGGGGGCAGCGTGAGACCCTCCCCGGCCCTGGAGCCCTTCCTCACCCACAAGCCCCGGCACAAGCCCCCTCTCAGCCCCTGGCCCACCTTGACCTGGAAACCCTTCCTCTCCAGCCGCTCCAGGAACCGCCGCCGCCGCCGGGCCCGCCCGGGGCTGCTCTGGGAACGGTCCGCCACCAGGACGCAGTCCCACTGCTCGGAGGCCTCGGTCTGGAGGGAGGGGTGGGCAGGGCTGGGGGCTGCAGGGCTGGGGCGGGGGTGGGCAGGACTGGGGGAGCAGGTGGGGTGAGGGGCAGGGTGGGCATGGGGCTGGGGGCTGCAGGGCTGGGGCGGGGGTGGGGCCAGGGTGGGCAGGGCTGGGGCTGGGGAGTAGGGTGGGCAGGGCTGGGGGCAGGCAGGGCTGGGGGAGCAGGTGGGGGTGGGGGTGGGCAGGGCTGGAGTTGGGGCGGGGTGGGGGTGGGGGGCAGGGTGGGCAGGGCTGGGGGCCGCAGGGCTGGGGTGGGGGTGGGGTGCAGGGAGGGGGCAAAGGGAGGTGAGGGTGGGCAGGACAAGCAGGGAGGGGTCTGCTGGGGGGGAGCGGCGCTCACCTCCCCGGGGCCCATGTCCATCAGCGGGAGGCTGTCCCCCTCCGCGGGCCCCGCACTCTCTTCTCCCTGGTGTGGGCGGCGGGAGAGGGGACACTCATTCCCAGGGCTGCACCTGAGCCACGCCCGTGGGCACTGCCGGGCTGAGACACCCCCTGGGGCTGGGGGAGGGCAGCCAGGGGGGCACCCCTGGGAAGTCCACTTGGCCACCCCAGGCAGGGGTTCGTGCTGGCGGCCGGGGTTGTGGGACAAACAGTCCAATACATGAAGACCCCACAGCCTGTGAGGCGACGGCAAAGGGGGCGCAAGCGGTCCCCTCCACCCAGGTCTGCAGACGCCGCGGCGTGAGCGCTGTGCACTGCCTGCGCTGTGTGGGCAGCGCGGGGGCCTGGGCAGCTCTGGCCTGGGTCTGAATGGAGCACCCCCCCCAACTCAACCCACATTCCCTCGGTGGGCGCCTGGGCACGACGCTGCGCCCACAGTGGGGGTCACACAGTGGGCGGCGTTGGGGCCCTCGGCACGCGACCCTGGGTCCCGCCGAAGCCGCCTGAGAGCCCCGGGAGAGAGCCACCGCCAGCCCCTTGCGCAGGACCGGGACAGGCCCGGCTGCGGGGAGGAGAGGCGTGCGGGGGCGCCCCGGTGGCGGCCCAAGCGGGCAGGGAGGGGCCACTTGCCCTGGGGAGGAGCCGCCACCAGTGGGGACGAAGGAGCCCGCGAGCAAGCATTCGTGGGGCATGGGGGTCTGAGCAGGATGAGGCGGCGGGGCACGGGGCACGCCGTGGGGTCCAGCCTGTGCGCGCAGCGCTGCGGGGGCTTCCTGCGCGGGCACCCCCCACCTGGTGAAGGCGGCGAGCTGGGGCCGGGCGAGCCCGGCAGCCCTTCCGAAGACCTGAACCTGCTTCAAATAAAAGGTTTTCTTGTTTTTAAAGCAAGTCCCAGATGCTTACAGCCGAATACTCTTTGTAAAGTAAAATAGCACTAAACTAAAAAATAGACATTCTGTGGAACTTGGAAGTGCTGAAGCTGCATCATGAGCAGCGAGGGAAGAGGGGGGCAGCGCGTGTTGGGGCAGGAGTCCCCTGTCCAGGCTGGGCGGTGGAGGCGCTCTCAGGAAGCAGACGGACGGACAGACAGAAGCAACCACCCTGGCCCCGGCGGGGAGCAGAGGAATACTGAGGCCGGGGGGGGGGTTAGGAGGGGCAGCTCGAGGACCCAGGCCGGAGCTGGGAACAGGACCCTGCCGTGTCACGGGGGCCTCCGGGGCCTGCGTTTAGCGCCCCTGCCCACCTCGCCCTGCCGTGATGCACCCAGAGGAGACCTGGTCAGCAGGCTCGGGTGTCGCCCCCTGCCCGGCCCATCGCAGCCCCCCGCCCACTCAGGAACCTTCCATCTAGCCCCAAGGGGTCTCGCGGCATCGCAGCACCCACTCCCCACCCGCGCCCCACCTGAGCTGCCTTCACGCGCGGGTTGCCAGGTAACAGTGCTTCAGGTAAGCGCCAAGCACGTTTTAGTGTAAGTATGCCCCCGCTACCGCAAGGGACACACCGAAGAAACGTTCATTGGTTATCCGAAATTGAATTCAACTTTGAGTCCTGCTTTGGTCTGTGGTTTGCGGTTTTCGCTCAATCTGGCGAGCCCCCCGCCCCCCTCCAGCACCGCGGGGCGCGCGCCTCAACTGCAGAAGCCAGCCAGTCCATCAAATCAAACCAGAGGCGGGTGTCGAAGGCACGGCGCGCCTGGCTCCCGCCGCCTGCTTCCACCTCCAAGCCCGCGCGGCTCCCGCCGCTCCGGCCGCTGCCCGCCCGCTCTCCAGCTCTCCACCGAGGCCGGCCCTCGCCCGCGCTCGGGTGTGCTGGGCGGCCCCTGCCCTCCCGCCGGCAGATTCCTGCACTGGTGTGGCGAGCAGGACCGGAACTGCTCCCGTCCCAGGCAGGGAGGAAGCTGTCTTCGCCCACAGACCTGCGGTGAAATCCGGGCCAGGGCAGGGCGGGCACCTGCCCTCGCCTGGGCCCGGGGGGCGGGCGGGCCCAGGGTCACACACATCAGCACCCACTCCGAGACTCGCCCTCCGCGGGGGCCTGGTGAGCATCGTGTGGGAAGAGGAGGGGGTTTAATGGCTCCCGGTGCTGGCAGGACGTGCTCACGCCATGCGCTGGGCGGGGGCCTCTTTCCCTCGCCTCCCCCCACTCAGGACCCCAGATCCTGGCAGAACACTAAGCATGGGCGAGGCGGAAGAACCAGCAGGGCGATCAGGATGAAGCAGGGCGCCAGGGCAGGAGGGGCAGGCAGGGCTGCAGGGGGACCACGCAGCACCCCCAAGGTCGAGGCCTTGGGGGCTACCTGCAGAATTACCGCGCCGCGGCAACTCCCTCCCAGGTGTCACCCTCAAAGGAAGTGGAGGGGGCGATCGCCGCAGCACGATGCACAGCAGCCGGGGCAGCCCAAGGGCCCCCGCTGATGGATGGAGAGGTCCTGAGCCGGGCAGAGTGGACGGCGTTCTGCAGCAAGCAGGAATGAAGGTCTGATGCTGCCACACGGCGATGAACCGAGAAGCCAGACACAGGACAAAATGTGGCCTGATGTCGCTACTGAGAAACAGCTAGAAGGAGCCAACTCTGGGAGACAGAGGAGAGGCTACAGGGAGGGGGACAGAGGAGCTGTGGACTGGCGGGTGCAGCGTGCTTACAGGTGAGACTAAGGATAATTTTTTAAAAAGTGGAGGTGGGAGAATGTCCTCATGTCAGCCTCACAGTAAGGCTGCAGGACGGGGTCAGCTGAGGCTGCCGGACAGGCCAGCTGTTGATGCCCACGCAGCCACTTCCCCACCAGGACAGCCACCAGCCGACTCCACTCCCCCGGCTGGTGTGATTCTGGACCGAGGACAGCAAAGCCACCGGAGGTGCCAATGGGCACGAGCCCGCGCCTTTAGTGCGGGCAGCTGGACAGGGATGCCAGCCCCCACAGCTGGACAAAGCCAGAGACGCGTGGCTGGGGCTGGCCGGCCTCCTCCTGCTCTCGGCTGCCCCTCCGTGACCCTCCCCTCGCCTGCCACCCCCACCCTTGGCTGAACCGACTCCAGGTTCTAGGGCCCCGCCGGCTCCCCCGGCCACCTGCTCTCGTCCGGGCCCCACCGCCCATGCCCACAGCCTCCAGGATCAGGCTGTCCATCTGTCTGTCATCTGGGGTGAGGACTTAAGGCCCCGAACTCCACTGGTCTCTGGCCTGCCGCCCCCTCCCCAGAGAGGCCGCCCCCCGGCTCTGCTCCCTCGGGGCTGCGGAAGCCGCTGCCGCCCCTCCCTCCTGGCTGCCCCTCCTTTCGCCATCCAGCCGGCCATCCCTTCCTTCAGACGCCCACCGTCTGCCCAGCCCCTGCTGCCCGGGACGCGGCCTGCTCTGCCTGGGCTTGGTGGGCAGTGCTGGGGACGCTGAGCTCCTGGACACCAGTCTAGGGCTGTGACACGCTGGCCACTGCAAGGCCAAGGGGGTGGTCGGTGAAGGGGGCACAGGCAGGTGGGAGAGGAGGGGTCTGGAGGTCAGGGAGGTGGCAGGAGGCAGAGGAGTGGGGGCAGCTTTACTGGCAGTGGGAAATGTGTGTGGAGAGGCCCCAAGAGGCCAGGGTGCCACATGCAGCCCAGGGACTCAGCACTCAGCACCCGAGGGCCCGGTGGTCACCACGCCCAGGGACTTAGCACTCAGCACCCGAGGGCCCGGTGGTCACCACGCCCAGGGACTTAGCGCTCAGCACCCGAGGGCCCGGTGGTCACCACGTCTAGGGACTCGGCACACAGCACCCGAGGGCCCGGTGGTCACCACGTCTAGGGACTCAGCACACAGCACCCGAGGACCCGGTGGTCACCATGTCTAGGGACTCGGCACTCAGCATCTGAGGACCCGCTAGTCACCACATTCAGGGACTTAACACTCAGCACTCCTGAGGACCCGGTGGTCACCACGCCCAGGGACTGAGCACACAGCACTTCCAAGGGCTTGGTTGTTAGAATTCCCAGTGACTCAGTACCTTTAAGTAATTGGTAATTACCACCCCAGGGACTCAGTAGTCAGCACTTCAGCTTTGTATAGCATAAAAGGCAAGAAGGGAGCTCTCAGTAAGTGGGGCCGAGGATTGGCGGAAGTCAGTTTCCAGGGCTGCTCCGGCAGGCTAGCCAGGGGCAACAGGGAGCTGGGCCCGGCTTTGAGCAGGGGAAGGGCTCAGACCCCTCTTCTGAGAGCTCCTGTGCAGTCAAGCCAATGCTCCCTCGTCCCCCCTCCAGGTCAGCAGGAGCCCCTGGCCACCCCGCACAGGGCATCACAGGGAAGAGCTGGCCGGGGCACGCCGGCATCAGCTGAGGTCTGCTGGCCGGAACCGGCTGGGCAGCGGCTGCTCTGGAGGGGCCCACCCGGGCAGAGATGGCCTGAGAGACCACCCGCCTGGCCCCGGTGCGGGGCGGCCGAGCCTGGGAGGTGGGAGGCAGGAGCCACCCCCGCTCACCAGGGCCCCCCTGGGCGGCCCGGGCTCTGGCCCGGCCCCAGGCAGCATCTCCCCGGCCGAGTGACCTCCCCAGGGGCAGGGGCCCCCGGGGTCTCTCCTGCCCACTGGCCTGGCCCCGCCTCCTGCTCTGCCACCCCAGAGTCGGGGTGTGGCAGCCTCAGCCGCGGCCAGGCCCAGGGGCGAGCCCGGCCCCCAGCCGCAGGCAGTGCCCTCCTCCTCGGGTGCCAGCTCCAGGACAAAGCTCAAGGCCGGGAGGGGCCTCTGCGCAGGGCAGGCCCAGGGCGGACACAGCCTCGCCCTCCGCTCCCGAGGAGCCAAGACCCCAGGCCCGACCCCGAGTCCTCGGCTGGAGGGGGCAGGCTGCCCTCCTGACCCGTGGCCCCAACCCCCGGCCTCCACGGCCCCCAGGGTGGGGCAGCGGCCCCCTCCTCTCAGTCTGCTCGGCTGCAGGACGGCCCCCCACACACACACCTGCACTTCCCAGGTGAGGATGGCTGCGCCGATTGGCGGGAGGCCCCAGGGTGGGTGGGCGCGGCCCGGCGCACCGGGCGCAGAAGGGGGACCCCGCAGGCGCCTGGACTCACCTGCATGCTGGAGGTGAGGCTGCGAGGGGCAGCGGCCCTGGGGAGCGGCGGCACGTCCTGCCCGACTTCCGCGTGGGCCTCCCTCCTCCTCCCTCCTCCCGGTCCCTCCCTCCTCCTCCCAGCAGCCTGGGAGAGGCAAGTGGCCGCGGGCGGGGAAGCCTCCAGCCCCCTCCCCACGCTTAGCCACTGCCTCAGGAAGCCTTCCTGGCCCGCCAAGAGCAGTGTCCAAGCAGGAGGAACGCTGGGGGTGGGGTGCAGCCGGGCAGCCCCAGGCCTGGCCCCCTCCCCATCACCCTCCACGGGCAGCCCTGAGGGCCTAGGACGGCTGCACCACCTGCCAGGTGAGGTGACGCCTGCCAGGTGAGGTTGCACTGCACTCTGGGTGCGGGCGGGAAGGGGACACACCTCGCCACCTGCCCCCGCCCCCACCCCCAGAGCACCCACCTCCCACCTTAAAGGAGAAACTGGGACTCGGGAGTCGAGGCTTGACAGACCCCCCCAAATAAAACACCGGGGGCTTCTGCGCTGGGGGTCCCACCGGGGGCTAGGGGAGCCCCAGGGCCACTGCGGAGCTGGGAGGTCGCGGCCTGCTGGCCGTGGTCCTGAGTGTGTCCACACAGCGAGGCCCTGGGGCTCCACGGGCACAGAGCTGGGGCACACACAGACCAGCTGGGGCGCAGGGAGCCCCAGGGAGCCCCAGGGGTCTAGGGGGATGGGCACAGGGAGCCCCAGGGGTCGGGAGGAGGCAGGAGCTCCAGGGCTAAGGGGGTGGGGGCAGCGGCCAGGACTGAGCTCTGAGGAGCAAGGCCAACGTAGGGAACACGTGGCACAGAACCTGTGGGGCTCCGAGGGGCCAGGCCAGACCCAGGCAGCCCCCACCAATTCGAACTGAAGGTGCCTCCCGAGTGAGACGGCCTCCAGCTGGGGAGAGTGGGCGTGGCCTGAGGGTGGCGTTCAGCGGGCTGGTTCTCGCACCCGTGGTCCTAGGCGGCGTTCACGCGAGCTGGCCCGTCCTGCACCTGAGGTCCTGGGCTAGCGCCGCGCTCGTCAGGGCTGGGCTCCCTCGAACTTCCTGCTCTGCGGCTTCAGGCACATGGTCCCACCTCATGGTCCAGGATGGCCGCTCATGCTCCAAGCATCACACTCACATTCCAGTCAGGAAGAAGGGTGAGGGAGGGGGCCCTGTCCTTGAAGGACACTGTCCAGAACTTGCACGTGGCCTTATCACTGACGTTCCACTGACCACACCTTACTGCAAGGAGGCGTGGGAAGGGTCCCCTCTCCAAGGGGCTTTATTTCCTGTTACATATAGGGCTTCATTCCTAAGGAAGAAGGGAGGAGGACACTGGGGGCGTCCACAGTCTCTGCCGCAGGCCAGGAACCTTGAATGCCATGCCAGTGTCCAGGAACCAGAGCCGGCCAGCGTTCTGAGCGTCATCCCGGCTCCCAGCCCCGACAGATCTGCTCTCGACGGCCGGGGAAGCTGCGCTGGCTGGTTGGTGGTGCCAGCCCACCCGGCCGCCTGGCCTGGGTTCCACCCATTCAGACGCTGAGTGTCGACACTGCTCTCAGCACGGTCGTCACCCGGCACTTCAACCTCCCTGCAGAAGCACCGCCCCTGCTCACGCTCCTTCCATGGCCCTCACGCCGAGGGAACCCACGTTAGGCCAGCGCCCAGGACCAAGCCTGTGGACAAGGGTGGTGCTTCCAGCTTCTGGGCAGAGGAAGGCAAGGAGGCCGCAGCCCACCCCGCCCACAGCGGAAGCTCCTTGTGCCTCTAGGAAACCACGGGAAGGGAAAGTCCAGCCAGCCCTTCCCGGAGAGGAAACAGGCACAGCCCTTTAGGAAATTAATTCAGCCATGAGCATCGAAAGCCTTAAAATAGTTTATATTTTGGTCCATGAACTTCATTTCTTGGAAACCATCCTAAGAAAGAAAATTATAAATAATGAAATATGTGCATGTCCATTGCAGCAAATATTATAACAACAAAAATTGTAAGCAACCTAAATGACCGATAAGAGAGAAATGTCTGAACAAATGTGGTATTTTCATATGCTGATTATGTAGCCATGAAAAACTATGCTTTAAAGAGTTTGTGAGAACATGGGAGAGTGCTTACATTATACTGTTAAATGAAACAAAGTGTACAAAAAAATGTATAAAAAGGGAAGTGGATGTGGCTCAAGTGATTGGAGGTCACTTGAGGTCCTGGGTTCGATTCCCAGGGCCCTCTGGTGATGGTAAGCTGACCCATGCAGAGAGCTGGCCCACGTGGAGAGCTGATGAAGCAACAAAAAAGAGACACAGAGGAAAGACAATGAGAGACACAACAAACCAGGGACCTGAGGTGGCTCAAGCAATTGAGTGCCTCTCTCTCCAGGTCAGAAGGTTGCAGGATTAGTTCCTAGCGCCTTGTAAAGAGACGATGAGAAGAGAAACAAATAGACACAGAAGCACACAGCCAATGGACACAGAGCAGACAGTGAGAGCAAGCAGCAAGAGAGGGTAATAAATTTAAAAAAATAAATCTTAAATGTATGAAAAATTTATTTCAACTAAGTTAAAATGCATAAAATATTGGAAGAATAGATATAGAATTTTGTATTCACAGTTCCTTAACAGTATAAACTATGGATGGTGGAATTTTGCTTTTTCTCATTTTGCATTTTTAAAGTTTTGTTCTACCCTAAACTTTCCTCGCCAGGCCCAGCCTTGCTCCCTGGCCTTCGTGCCCAGACCGAGGGTGAGTGCCGCCTGGCCTCCTGCACTGTCCTCTCCCTGCTCTCCGGGGCAGAGAGCCCTGCCTGAGACATGGGCGGCCCTGCAGGTGGACTCTGGACCGGCTCCTCCTTCCTCCTCCAGGGCCTGAAGGCCAAAGTGCAGCAGGGCAGGCCCCTCCCGCCTTCTCCAGGACCTTCTTAGCCGGGGTCCAGCCACCTCGGAGGAGGTCAGAATGAAAAAGAGCGGGTGGAATCCCGCAGGCAGGCCAGGCACGGCCCCTGGGCGGACGCCCTCGCCCCAGTTCCTCGGGAATCTGCACTTGACGAGGGCCAAAGGTGCTGTGGCGTCAGCTGAGGGCACTGGCACTGCGGCCAGCTGGATCGGTGCCTCCAGAACCTGCCCTCTCCACGGTCCTGTCCACGCGCTGGCTCTGGCCTGAGCCTCTGGGTCCCACCTCTCAGCTGAGCCTGTCTGGGCAGGGGGCAGCCCTGCCCTCTCCCAGCTCCTCTGTCCTGGCCTGTCACCCCGGCAGCAGGGAGGGACCTGGTGTCCTGGAGTCCTGGCAGCCGTCTCCCTGCTGCTGCAACACCTGCTTGCCCCTTCAAAGCGCCTAGCCCAGCAGGCAGCGGCCGATGCTTCCGCTTCTGAGCAGAGCAAACTGCCCTCTCACCCTCTCGGCTGAGCTCACCACCCAGGCCAGTTCCAAGGTCTGTCCATCGCCCTGATGGGGCGGGTGTGGGTGGAGAGGAGGTGCCTGTAATTGCCTCCACAGACCTACCCATCTGCAGAAACTGGTTTCCAAAGGAAAATGGGGGACTGTCCCTGTACCGCGCTCCCTCTCCCTTCCCTGTGAGGTACGTCTGAAAAGTGTTTAGGCCACACATTTTCACTGGTCACCACCTGGAAAGCAGCTAATTGAACTCGCCCCGGCCACGCCTTTGGCCCCGGCTCTAGCCCTACAGCCACCAGCACCTCCCTGCGCCAGGGCCCTGCTCACCTCCAGTACCCCGGGGCATCTTGCTGGCATCTGAGGAAGGTTCCCAGGTGGGAGACCCGCAGGTCCATCTGCCCCTGGGCACCCTGCATGTCCCCAAAGCTGTCACTGCCTCTCCCCTCCCACGAGCTCACATGCCCCTGGACCACCTGCGCCAAAACCCGCGAGTCTTCTTACATGCCCTCGCCTCTCCCTGCTCCAGCCCTGGCCCTGGCATCGCAAGGCTTGCCCGAGGGGTCGGGGCGGAGGCCGGATCCACCTGCAAAGTGAGGGGTTCAGGGGAGAGGCCCAGAGCTGCAGGGGGAGGGCGGGAGCTGGGCGCGGGGCCCCCTAACCTGTGCCCCAGATGAGGCTCACAGCGGTGGTGAAGAGGCTGGCGCGTGTCCAGAGCGGCAGCGGTCTGGCACGCCCCCCCCAGGCCCCACCCTCTCCCCTACCTGCGCTTCCCCCAACCTGCAGGGGGAGCCCTCCCTGAGCGCGCGGCAGAGGCAGCGCCCTGCGCACTGTCCCGCGGCACCAGGGACCTCAGTGGGGCCGGTGCATCTCTGCTCCAGAGCCCAGCCTGTCCGCCCTGGACAGGCGGCGGTGGCCCTGCTCTGTGCAGCAACAGGACCCGGCGCCACCGAGACGGTGCCAGGCTGTGAGCGCCAAGGCTGGCATGCGAGAAGAGGACCTGAGAAGGGCCCCGGAAGGCGGCTCGGGCCGAGCAGGAGAGGCGGGATGTAGGCCTGTGCCGGGCTTGCTAGAAAGATGCGGTGGCCCAGGGCTGGCCTTCTTTGGGGGCCGCTTCCTGCTCCTAGCTTCCTCCAGGCAAAGCGGACCCTCTGCGCCAGTGCACGGGCTGCAGCCGTGGGGACCGTGCACTCCGGGGCTCGCACAGTGCAGCGGGGGTCTCTCCTCCTTGAGATCGCACCGTGCTGCCCTACGGCCTTCAGGATGGAGCCCAGAGCCTGGCCCATTTCCACCCACCGAGGAAGGCCACAGCAAAGCTGGCTGCCCTGGCCACAAGGCCACCCCGAGCGGACAGGATCAGGGCCAGGGCATGGCTCAGGCACTGGGCAGCAGCCAGGCCCAGGAAGGCCGGACAGCCACCTCGGTGCCCAGTGTGCCTGATGGGTTTGTCCTGCTGGGGGCTGAGGCCCAGGGTCCTGCTCCACCCTGTGCAGGAAACTCAGGTAAATACATCACTGTCTGTATGCATTTAATAGCTTCATTGAGGTACTATTCACATACATACAATCCATCCAGGACACTCCAGGGCGTGCTTTGGTAGTTTCATAGATACCTGCAACAACCAGTCAATTTTAGAACATTTTCATCATCCCCCAAAGAAAAGCTGTACCCTTTGGCTGTCGCCTCCTTTCCCCCCATCTCCCCCAGCCCTAAGAAACCACTAAGGCACTGTCTGTCCAGACATCTCACGCAAAAGGAGTCATATAGCATGTGATCCTCCGAGTCTGGTTTCTTGGAGCACCCTTGTTGGAAAATGTCAGTGCTTCACTCCCAGTGGCTGAATGACACCGCGCTGTGCGCGTGTGATGGGTCGTGTATCCACTGGGCTATTTCCACCTTTCGGCGGGGACGAACAATGCTGCTAACAACCCCGGTGCACACGTTTTTGCCCGAACACCCCTTTTCAATAGGCCTAGGAGGGGCATTGCTGGGTCATAGGGTAATTCTGTGTTTAACCCTTTGAGGACGTGCCGGGTTGTTTTCAAAAGCGGCTACGGACGAGTATTTTATTTTGCTGGGTCTTCTTTGGGAGTCAACCAAATCATCCACGGCCTTTCCATTCTGGCCACTCCGCGAAAAAAGGCCGCGCCGGCCAGGGGGCGACCTGATAGGCTAAAACTCCTCCGGGCATGGGTCGGTCCCACGCGGCGCGGAGGGTCACCAAGCGCCCCAAGGGGACACCAGACGCCGGGCCCACGCGGGGCGGTCAGGGCTCCCATTCGACCGCACGGGATGCTCCAAGGACGCGGCCGGGGGCTCGCGTTCGGAAGGGACAGGGGGTCGAAAGGCTAAGATCAGGCCGCGTGGGGGCCGTGATTCCGCGCGCCACGACCCGGAGGGTGGAAACGCCGCTCGCTCCCGCAGCTGCGCCCGGGAGGCCACGCCCGCCGCGCCTGCGGGCTCCGGTTACCTAGTAACCAGGCGGCATCCTTCCCAGCAAGCACTGCTCCTGGCGCGCGTCGACGCGACTACGAGGCCCAGCGTGCGGCGCGGCGCCCGCCTACGCGCCCCACAATGCACCGCACACCCTTTGCGGGCCGGCGCCGGCCCCGCTCTCCTGAGACCCCGCCGAGCGGGCGCCCGACCCCTTCCCGGCGCTCTCCGCGGCGTGCGCGGCGCGTGCTCTCGCCGGTGACCCGGCGTGCGTGGGGTCAAAGCGCCGAGCGGAGCGGCTCGGAGCCGCGGCGCCATGCGGAGGGGCGAGCGCAGGGGCGCCGGGGGACTGCGGCCGGGGTCCCCGGCGCCCGCGGGCAAGGCCTCGCTGGAGGAGCCGCCTGGCGGCCCGCGGGCGGGGCCGGCGGTGGGGGAGCGCCCCGGGCCGGGCGTGGGCCGCCGAAGCACCGAGTCCGAGGTCTACGACGACGGCACCAACACCTTCTTCTGGTGAGGGGCGGGCGCGGCGCGGGCAGGCACCCGCGCGCCCTGCGCCTGCGGACCCTGTCCCGCCGGGCTGGGGTCTGTTCCGAGAGCGCCCTTCCCGGCTGCGGGGCCGGGGGCCGGGGTTGCGAGGGGCGTGGCCGACGCCTGGTTCCCGGGTCCCGCGACGGGCCGGCGACCCGCCTTCTCTCTCTCCCCGCCCCGCGGAGTTGGGGTGCGGCGGAGGCTCCCAGAGCTCCGGGGGGCCCGGGACATACCCCCTCCTCCGCGGCACCAGCACCCTCTCCGGGCGTCCAACTCTGCGCCTTTCCGACACGAGCCTCTCGGGGTCCCTGCTCCCACCTCGGAGCCGGCGCTCGCCCCACAGGTTCTCCGCAGACATCCCTCCGCCCACCGGGTGGGCCCAGACCCCGTGTGCCACACTGTGTCCGTCTTTCCAGAAAGGCCCCCTGCCTTGTTTCTCTGCTCATGGGCGGGGGAGAGGGATTGCTGTTTCCTCCCACGTCGCCCGGCGCTCTCTCCAACACCTGTCTCCTTCCCCCATCTCCCTCTCTTGGAAGGACCTGGCTTAAAAGTCACCTCAGAAAGGTTTTCTGACCTGCCTATCTAAAATGCATCCCTGTCTTCCCATCCTGTTATCTCGCTCTGATTTCTTCACAGTATTTGCACAGGTATATGAAATTATCTTAGATCTGCCCCCATGCCTCCAGCATGTAGTAATAACTGCCACGACTCTCCTCCTTACTGTGAGCCAGGAGTTTAATAAATGTTGGTAGAGCAGAGGCCCTCTCTCTCCTCAGTTGCCCTTGCCAGGTCAGCTCTCCCCCCCTCCCCCTACAGCTCAGTCTCAGCTAAGCCTTGGGGCCAGGTTGTCAGCCCCCCTCTGCTGCTAATGGGGATGGGGGGAGTTCGAGGCCTGCAGGAGCAGCTTAAGGCCTTCCAGAGTTTGTTCTCTTGCTTTCCCACAGGGAGTGTGGTGCTTCTGTGCTTGAGGGGCTGGGAAACCTGGACTGACTGTGTCGGGACGTGACTCCTTCGCCAGCTGGCTCTCTGACCTTGGGCAGTCCCTTGGCCTTTCTGAGCTTCTCTTTCCTTATTGGTAAACCTCCCTAATTCACAGAAGTCATAGACTAGAATGTATACTTCATGAGAGGAGGGGCCTTCGGGCTCTTGTTTCCTGCTGAATGCCAGGTTCCTATACAGCTGAAGGAAAAATCACTGACAGCATTTGAGTGGTTGGCCTTGGGGCTCAGAGGTGAATTAGACATGGCCTCTGCCCCGAGAAAGCTCAAGGAGAGACAGGCATGGACTTAAGAGACTGAGTTGTGTCAGAGAGCAGAGAGAGGCTGTTGGGGAGGTAACCCGACTTGAGGAGAAGGTGCCACCAAGACAGACTGCAGAGGGAGACGTGCATGTGGGCTATGCTCTTCCTTGGCTTATAAGTGGAGACAAAGGCTTGAGGGATGGTGAAAGCGGTGGGAAGGAAGGTTTGGGCAGCAGGCAGCTCTGCATCTGGTCCAGTGGGCGTCACTGGCTGTGCCCTTTTTAGGAAGATGATGTGCTCTGGTGGTCCCAGAGCTGGTCCTGGCCCATGGGGCCAGCTTCCTAGCCCAGGGTCAGTCCTCTCCATGAGGGTCCTGCCCAGGTAGGCTGTCCTGAGTGATTCCACGGGGGGAAGGGAGGCCTCCGCCTCCTGACTGGTGACTGCTGAGGTCTATGTGGGTGGTGCCTCCTGTCAGCACGCATTTGGGGACCCTGCTGGGTTAGGGTTACTAGGGGATACAGCAGAGAACTAAAGAAGCTTAAATCTGGCCCAGCCCGGAACTTCTGAAGACACAAACCTTGCTTGCAGAAGGGATGCAGAGCCATCAGAAGCTAGGCAGTAGTTCCCGGGGAGGAGCAGGAGCCTTACAGGTGGTGCCGATTTCTCAGACTTAGTGCTGCACGTGAGCAGGACCGCCCACGAGGAATTCTTGGTCCAGTTAGGATGCAAATGTCCAGACTCCTGGCTGTAACAGGGCCTACTTGTGGCTATTGCTGTTAGGGCTGGAAGTCTTCCCAGGAGAGGGGATGTCACAGGTTACCCCCCCCCCCGCAGCGGGTCTCCTGAGGGTGGACTTTTTCCCATGAAAGGTACAGAGTTGTGCACTCCCTGGAAACAGGCTGGCTGGTCTGTGGTGGGCTGCAGAGGAGCTTGGCTTCCTGTTGGACCTTCTCTTACCTTACAGGAGAAGGAGCATCACATTTCTTTACAGCAGGCTATCAAATGCCTGCCTGTAAGAATTACTTACTTTTACCTGAAGGGCATTGCTGCCTTACTGTCTTTTTATTTTGTTTAAAAATAAAAAATGTATATATGTGTGTGTGCGTGTATATATATATATACACACACACACACTTATTAGAGAAGTTAGAAATTTCCTGAAAAATTATGCAGAATATACAGTTCCCATATACCTTCCTCATTATTAAAACCTTGTTAATAGGTTTATCTTTGTTACAATTGATGAAAGAATATTAATAGTGCCATTAACTGTGGTCTACATTTTACAGTTCTGTTTTTCTTGTTTTTTAAATTTTAGTAACATATATACAATCCTAAACTTCCCCTCTTAACCACATTCAAATATATAGTTCAGTGTTATTAATTACACTCACAGTATTGTGCTACCATCAGCACTGTCCATTACCAAAACTTTTCCATCACTCCAAACAGAAATTGTACAGTTTAAGCATTAACTTCCCATTCCCTACCCCTGCTCTGGCCCTTGGTCATCTGTATTCTAGTTTCTGATTCTTAAGAATCTGCTTTTCTAATTATTTCATGCCAGTGGGATCTGCAATGTTTGTCCTTTTGTGTCTGGCTTATTTCACTCAACAGTATGTCTTTAGGGCCCAATCATGTTGTTCCATGTATCACAGCTTCATTCCTTTTCACCAGCTAAATAATATTCTGCTGTATGGATATATTACATCTTGTTCATCTACACATCTGTTGATGAACATGGGTTGTTTCTACCTTTTGGCTATTGTGTATAACGCTGCTATGAACATTGGTGTGCAAGTATCTATTTGAGTCCCTGCTTTCAATTCTTTTGGGTATATACCTAGGTTGCTGGGTCACGTGGTGATTCTATATTTAACTTTCCAAAGAACTGCCAAACTTTTCCACAGTGGCTGCACCATTTTACTTTTTTATTTTTATTTTTTTGTGGTACAGGGAATTAAACCTGGGACCTTATGTGTGGGAGTCTGGCACTCAACCACTGAGCCACATTGGCCACCCTAGTTGTTTTCTTTGATTGTTTTGCTTCTTTGTTTTTGTTTTTTTTAAGGAGGCACCAGGGACCGAACCCAGGACCTCCCGTGTGGGAAGCAGGTGCTCAGCTGCTTGAGTCACATCCGCTCCCCAGCACCATATTACATTCTCACCAATAATGAATGAGTGTTCCTGTTTCTCCAACTCCTTGTTATTTTTTTTTTAAGATTTATTTTTTTATTTATCCCCCACCCCCACCCCGTGTATGCTCATGGTCTGCTTTGTGTTTGCGCGTTGTGTGCTCATCTTTTTAGGAGGCATGGAGAACTGAAACCAGGACCTCCTATTTGGGAGGGAGGTGCCCAATGGCTTGAGCCACCTCCACTTCCCTGTTATTTATTTATTTTTACAGATTTATTTTTATTTATTTTTCTCCCCTTCCCCCCGCCAGTTGTCTGTTCTCTGTGTCCATTTGCTGTGTGTTCTTCTGTGTTTGCTTGTATTCTTGTCAGCGGCACCAGAAATCTGTATCTGTGTCTCTTTTTGTTGCATCATCTTGCTGCGTCAGCTCTCCGTGTGTGCGGCGCCACTCCTGGGCAGGCTGCGCTTTTTTCACATGGGGCAGCTCTCCTTATGGGAGCACTCCTTGCACGTGGGGCTCCCCTATGTGGGGGACACCCCTGCGTGGCAGGACACTTCTTGCGCGCATCAGCACTGTGCATGGGCCAGCGTACCACATGGGTCAGGAGGCCCTGGGTTTGAACCCCAGACCTCCCATGTGGTAGGCAGACACTCTATCAGTTTTGCCAAATCTGCTTCCCCCTGTTATTTTTAATAAATATCATTCCAGTGGGTGAAATGGTATCTGATTGTTACTGCATTCCCTAATGGCTAATGATGTTGAGCATCTTTTCTTGTGCTTTTGGCCATTTGTTTATCCTCTTTGGAGAAATGTCTATTCAAGTCTTTTGCCCATTTTTTAAAGAGTTATTTTTAATTGTAGTAAAATATATGTAACATAAAAATAATTTTATCCATTTTTAAGTGGACAGTTCTTTGACATTAACTACATTCACAATGCTGAGTAACTTTTACCACTATTTCCAGACTGTTTGCATTAACTAAACTAAGACTCATACTCTTAGCAATCACCCCTCCTTCCCTGTACCTTTGGAGACAGCTGTTCTGCTTTATGTCTCTGAATTTGCTTATTATAAGTATTTCGTAAAAGAAAATCATGCCATATTTGTCCTTTTACATCTGGATTATTTCACTCAACATCATGTCTTTAGCATTATCCCAGGTTGTAGCATGTACCAGCACTTCGCTTCTTTTTACCAGTGAATAGTATTCCACTGTAGATAGACCACATTTTGCTTATCATTCAAGTTGCTTCCAGCTTTTCGATAGTGTGGATAATGCTGCAGTAAACATTGGTGTACACATATCTGTTCAAGTCCCTGCTTTCAGTTCTTTGGGGTGTTTACCTAGGAGCATAATGCCAGTCATATGGCAATTCTATGCTAAATTTTCTAAGGAATTACCGAACTTTTTTCCACAGTGGCTGCACCATTTTGCATTCCCACCAACGATGTACGAGGGTTCCTGTTTCTCTGTATCTTTGCAATGTTATTTTCAGTTTTTTAAATAATTGCCACCCCAGTGGGTGTGTAGTGTTATATCATCGTAGTTTTAATTTGCATTTCTCTAATGGATAATGGTGTTGAGCATCTTTTCATATAGTTACTGGCCATTTGAATATGTTCTTTGAAGAAATGTCTGTTTTGGGAAGTGGATTTGACTCAGTCCGTCTACCACATGGGAGGTCCAAGGTTCAAACCCAGGGCCTCCTGACCCGTCTAGTGAAGCTGGCCCACGCGCAGTGCTTCTGTGCAGAAGGAGTGCCATGCCATACAGGGGTTCTCCCGTGTAGGGGAACCCCACGCACAAGGAGTGCACCCCATAAGGAGAGCTGCCCCGTGCGAAGAAAGCACAGCCTGCCCGGAAGTGGCGCCGCACACATGGAGAACTGCCGCAGCAAGGTGGTGCATCGAAAAAGAGACAAAGATTCCCGGTGCCGCTGACGAGAATGCAAGCGGACACAGAACACATAGTGAATGGACACAGAGCAGACAACCGGCGGTGGGGAGGGGATTGAAATTTTAAAAAGGAATAGAAAAAAAAAGATGTCTATTCAAATTCTAGGTTTTTTTTATTGGATTGTTTATCTTTTTTTGTTGTTATAGGAGTTCTTTATATAAACTATATAAATCTCTCATCAGATACATAGTTTCCAAATATTTTCTCCCACTCTTTAGGTTGTCTTTTCACTTTCTTGCTAATGCCCCTTCATGCTCAGCAGTTTTTACTTTTGATGAAATCCCATTTACCTCTATTTTCATGTGGTTTTTATGCTTTTGGTGTAAAGTCTAAGAAACCATTGACTAACACAAGGTCCTGAAGGTGCTTCCTCTGTTTTCTCCTAGAAATTTTACAGTCCTGGTTCTTATATGTAGGTTTTTGATCCATTTTGAGTTTATTTTTTAAAATGGTGTGAGATGGGAGTCATCCGTCATTCTTTTTCATGTGGACACCCAGTTCACCTCACACCATTTGTTGAAGAGGCTGTTCTTTCTCCATTGGGTGGACTTGGCAGCCTTGTCAAAAATCAGTTGGGGCAGGTGGATATGGCTCAAATGGTTGAGTGCCACCTTCCCTCATGAGAGGTCCTGGGTTTGGTCCCCACTGACTCAGAGACAGAGAGAAACAACAAGAAGCAAATGAGAAAACCAACTCGGGTGCCAGTGTGGCTCAGTGGTTGAGTGCCGGCTTCCCACACACGAGGTCCCGGGCTCAGTCCCTAGTACTTCACACAGACGCCAGTTGGCCATAGATGCGAGGCTGTGCTTCCAGCTCTCAGCTCAGTTCCACTGGTGTGTATGTCTGCTTCTGTGCCAGTACCGTGCCGTTTTGACCACTAGCTCTGTAATGAATTTTAAAGTCAGGAGTTCATTCTTTTTCAAGATGTTTTTTGCTGCATGGGGCCCCTTGCCTTTCTGAAGAAATCTGATGATTGGCATTTCCATTTCTGCAAAGTAGGCGGTTGGAATTTTGATTGGGATTGTGTTGCATCTGTAAATCATTTTGTGTTGAGTTGACATCATAACAATATTTACTCTTCCAGTCTATGTACACGAATGTCCTTCCATTTATTTAGATCTTCTTTGATTTCTTTTAACAAAGTTCTGTAGGTTTCTGTGTGTAAGTCCTTTGTATCCATGGTTAATTTATTCCTAGATATTTGATTCTTTTCGTTGCTGTTGTAAATGGAATTTTTTCTCAAGTTTTTCAGATTGTTCATTACTAATGTGTAGAAGCACTACTGATTTTTGGGTGTTGCTCTAGTACATCACTTCGCTGAATTTGTATATCAGCTCTAGTAGCTTTGTTGTGGGTTTTTTTGGATTTTCTATATATAGGATCATCTCATCTTAAAAAGGGAAGTTTACCTTCTTCCTTTCCAATTTGCCTTTTATTTCTTTCTCTTGCATAATTGTTCTGGCTAGAATTTCCAGTACAGTCTTAAATAACAGTGGTAACAGTGGACATTCTTGTCTTGTTCCAGATCTGAGAGGGAAAACTTTCAGTCTGTAATCATTGAGGATGGTGTTAGCTGTGGGTTTTTCATAGATGCCCTTTACCATGTTGAGGAAGTTCCCTTCTGTTCCTAGTTTTCTGAGTGTTTTTATCAAGAAGGGGTGCTGGAATTCATCGAAAGTCTTTTCTGCATCAATGGAGATAATCATGTGGTTTTCCCCTTTGATTTGCTAATGTAATATATTATATTAATTGATTTCCTTGTGTTGAACTACCTTGCAGTAAAACCCACTTGATCATGGTGTATGATTATTTCAGTTTGCTGTTGGATTCGATTTGCAAGTATTTTGTTTATGATTTTTGCATCTATATTCATTAGATTGGCCTATAATTTTCTTTTCTTGTATCTTTATCTAGCTTTGGTATTAGAGTGATGTTGACTTCATAGAATGAGTTAAGTAGTGTTCCTTCAGGTTTTTTGAAAAGTTTGAGCAGGAATTTTGTTGTTGTTGTTGTTATTTTAATTTATTCCCCCCCACCCACCCAGTTGTCTTCTCTCTCTGTCCATTCGCTGTATGTTCTTTCTATGACGGCTTCTATCCTTATCAGCGGCACTGGGACTCTGTGTTTCTTTTTGTTGCGTCATCTTGCTGTGTCAGCTCTCCATGTGTGTGGCGCCATTCCTGAGCAGGCTGCACTTTCTTTCGTGCTGGGCGGCTCTCCTTACGGGGTGCACTCCTTGCGCGTGGGGCTCCCCTACGCGGGGGACGCCCCTGCGTGGCAGGGCACTTCTTGCACGCATCAGCACTGTGCGTGGGCCAGCTGCACACGGGTCAAGGAGGCCTGGGGTTTGAACCGCGGACCTCCCATGTGGTAGGCGGACGCTCTCTCCATTGGGCCAAGTCCACTTCCCAGGAGTGGTATTAATTCTTGACAAATTTGTTTCTTCTTGAGTCAACGTAGGTAGTTTGTGTGTTTCTAGGAATTTTTCCATTTCATTTAAGTTATCCACTTTGTTGGCATACAGTTGTTCATAATGTCTTATAATTTTTGTTTCTGTGTAGCGTCTGCCTTTTTATTACTGTTTCAGTTATTTGTGTCCTTTCTCTCTTCTCTTTGTTGGTCTGCCTAAAGTTCTGTTGATTTTAGTTCTTTTCAAAGAAGCACCTTCTTGTGTTCCAATCTGGCAGCCCACCCTGTTGGCTGTACCTTCTAGATGAATCCAGAATTTGTCCCACACACACTGGACAGCTGCTGGGCTTGCTGGGGTGACCGTAGGTGCCCCGTTTCCTGCTTTTTCCTTGTCCCCATGCACTCTCAGCACAGCAGCCGAGCGGCCTCTGGGAGCTGGTCTTGGGTCGCAGCCCTCCCTGCTCAGGGCTGGGCCGTCCCTGGCCTCTATGGTCCTCTGTTGAGCCAGCACCCGTCTCTCTGCAGGTCTGGAAGTGACTCCCAGCTCTCCCCAAGGCTCACTCTCCCTCCGCCTTCGAGTCTTGCCCAGGTGTCCCTGGCCAGGCCTTCAGCACCACCGAGTTTAGAACTGTACCCCCACCCTACCCAGCACCCCGTCTCTGTTCTTGCTCTATTTCCCCAGGTATTAGGGTTTGCTAACTTGCCTCTGCATGGGTCTAGAGTTGCCTCACCCACTGGGTGTAAGCGTGTAGGATGTCGGGAAGCCAAGGACATACTCTGCGGCCGTCTCCCAACCCTTGCCAGCCCCTTCCTTTTTTACTCTTGTTTGTTTGTGTATAGTTCTTTGCTGTTTTTCTTTCATAAGGGACTGCAGGCAGCCAGGAAAAGCTACAGGGACAGGGCATGAAGGTTGCTCATTGGAGAGCCCGCTTCCCAGCATGTGTAAAAGTGCATCATTGAGGGAAGCAGCTGCGGCTCAATCAGCTGGGCTCCCGTCTCCCATATGGGAGGCCCTGGGTTCGTGTTCCGGGGCCTTGTTGTGAAGGCAGGCTTGCCTGCACGATGCAGAGAGCCGAGTCAGCAAGGTGACGCAACAAAAAGGGAGACAAGCAAAAAAAATGGAGAAGAACGCGCAGCAAACAGACACAGAGAGCAGACAGCAAGCAAGCCACAAGGGGGGAGGGGAAATAAATAAAAATACAGACACAGAAGAATGCACGGCCAGTGGACCAGAGAGCAGGCAGCATGCAAAAAGCCGCAAGGGGGAGGATAATGGGGAAAAAAAGCGCATCATTGGGAACACATGTAGCTTAGTGGTTGAGCACCTGCCTCCCACATGTGAGGTCCCAGGTTCAATCCCTGGTACCTCCTAAAAATAAAAAATAAAAAAAAATAAAGATGTTGTTTAAGAAGTGAAATATTTTTTTAAAAAATATTTAAAAAAAAAAAGCGTGTCAGTAAGCTTGGAGCTGCTGGGGTCCACTGACCCCGAGCAGGTGTCCTCCCTGGGGTTCATCCAGGTGGGCTCTCTTCCCCTGACCCTTTGGACCCTCGTGCTGCGCCATGTGCTGGGAGCCTCTGCCTGTGCTCACCGTGTCACCGTTCCACGGAGGCAGGGCCGTAGGTTTGTCTCTGTGTCTGCAGGTCCTGCAAGGAGTGGGCGTGGGTGGGTCTCGGCAGGGTTGTGGAGGAGTGGATGAGGAGCGAGCTAGAGGGCAAGTGCGCCCTGTGCACAGGTGGGGGGGTGAGAGGATAGCAGGAGGGCTGGCGTTGGCTCTGCTCTCCTCCGTGTCCCCTGAGGCCCCTCGCCCTGTCCTGGGCTCTGCTGGAGGCCGCGAGGCCACAGGAGCGCCTTGGAGCTGATGGAGCTGGCCGCACCGCCCCACCGCCCAGGCCCCGACAGCGCCTTCCCCTCCCCCTGAACGGCTCCTTCCTGGGACGTTGGACGCTTCCTGCTCCACGGGGTGACGTGACGAGGCCCGCGCTAGGACACGGCCACGGCCACGAGGGGCTGCCTTGGTCGCTCTTCACGTCTCTGAAAGCTCTTGGTGCCCAGTGGGGTCTTAAGTCTTTTTCCTCTTGTTCTCCGCCCTGAAAGCCGAGGCCCAGGACCTGGGGAGCCCGCGGGGCCAGCCGCATGGTGGGGTGGGGGTGCCCCTCAGGACTGCCTCTGGGAGAACCTCGGAGACGGGGCTTGTGGACAGTGAGCTTGAGCTCCTGGAGCCCCCAGGCGCAGGGCGGGGAGCGAGGAACGCTGCGCAGCGCCTCACCAGCCTCCACTGCGGCCGCTCTCAAACCCAGGCCGTTTCTGCTATTTGAAGTCCGCTGAGAGGCCGAGTTTCCGGAGGGTCCCTCGTGCCTAGGACTCACGGGAAATATGCTTGAAGACGACGTCCAGGCACACTTGCTTGTGGACCTGACCCTGGCAGGTGGCACCCCTCTTCCAAGGGCGGGGTGTCTGTTGGGGTGGGGTGGGACCAAGGCCAGATGGAGAAGCCTGCCGCCCCCCAACGCCTCAGGGCTCAGAAGGCAAAGCCGGAGTAGGGTGCGGAGACAGCCGGAGCCCATGTCTCCTCGGGCAGTGGCCCCACGCCAGGCCGTCCTGCGTAGACGTCAGGAGACGTGGCTGTCCCTCCGCGCTCATCGCTTAGGCTGGAGCCCTCACAGGTGTGTCCGGCGCGGTTGTCCGGTGACTCGAAGGGCTCGTTGTCCAGCACGACTGGCTTCGTGGAACCTGCGGCGCTCACCCACACAGGGCTGGCCGGGCACTGCCTGCGCCTGTCCTGTGCGCAGCTCTCCCGGGGACACGGCTCCTGCCTCGGCAGCCTTGGTCCCCCGAGCACAGGTTCAGGCCCAGGGGCGCCGAGGTGCGCCCAGGCTGGGGACACCCTGCCACCAGCTTGCCTGTGAGTTAAAGACCAGAGGCGATGCTTTGCGCTACGTAGAACCACGCGGTTGTGTTGTACGAGACGATTCCTCCCCCCCATTGTTTTGCGCTCTCTCTCTGTGTCCACTCGCTGTGTGCTCTCTGTAGTCTGCTGGTCTTCTCTTCAGGCAGCACCAGTGACCGATCCTGGGACCTTTCGGACGGGGAGAGAGGTGCTCAATCTCTTGGGCCTCCTCAGCTCCCTGGTCTGCTGCGTCTCTTACTGTCCTTCCTCTGCCTCCTGCTGCTGCTGCATCTCGCCGCGTCCGCTGTCCACGTGGGCCAGCTCTCCGCTCGGGCCAGCTGGCCTTCACCAGGAGGGCCTGGGAGCTGAACCTTGGACCTCCTCTCCGGGAGAGGCGCCCAGTCGCTCAAGCCACATCTGCTTCCCTGATTTTGGCTCTAAGGCGGAGCTATCGAGGCGTATTCATGCGCACAGGCGCCTGTCGCGCGCGCTCTGGCAGTCCCCCCTGACGTTGTGTTTGGTTTCAGGCGCGCCCACACGCTGACGGTGCTGTTCATCCTGACCTGTGCGCTCGGCTACGTGACCCTGCTGGAGGAGACGCCCCAGGACACGGCCTACAACACCAAGAGGTGACCAGCCTCCCAGGGGCGCGGGCACCGGCCGCACAGTGGGCCTGGAGCCACTCGGGTCCTCTGTGCTCAGGGCGGCCCTTCGCCAGCACCCGCTGGAAGGCCGGCAGGGGCTGCCAGCCCCCTCCTCAAAGGCGTTTCCGACGTGTCCATCTCTCGGGGCTGCCTTGTGGGGCGCGGGGCCTTTGTGGCTCCCATGCACCGGTTCCCCGTGGCTTCCCCCCGCCACGGGGATTTGCGGGTGGGTGGCCTGCCCTGTCGTGATTTGTAGCTCGTGCGTTTGCATTCTGGGGTCTGGAATGGGAAGCAAAAACCTCTGGTGGTTGAGTGTTACGTGTGGGTCTGTGACGGCCGGGCAGCGTCCCCCACCAGCCAGCTTTCGACCTGTATGTCGGTGTGGTGCTCAGGGCAAAACTTGAGGCAGGGCCTGAGACCTCAGGCGGTCATCTGACTGAGAGCCTCTGATCTCACCAGAGCCGCGTGCAAGAGAAGGAGTTTGGCATCTGCACTTCAGGTCCCGTTGCTGCCTTCAGGACCCCAGGGCTCATCTGCTCTTGTGGGATGGCCTGAGGGGGTCAAGCACTGCTGTCAGATGATGCCATCGGAGGGTCTAGGCTCTGGCGGAACTTTCTAGGCTGCCTTGGAAGAGGGCTGTCCCTGTCCTTACTGTTAGACGCATGCAGACTGCTTGGGGTCCCCTGCGCTGGCTCCTGGACAGCCCCTGCTGGCACCCCCACGGCTGACACTGCCCTCCCTCCGTTGCTGGAGCGGCTCCTCCTCTTCCCTGCCCCAGGTGTGGGCTTGCTCCCGGGCCCTCTGGCTGTCCACGGTGTGGGTGACGCCCGGATGGCACGCTCTAGCCAGCAGGCTCTGCCCGCAGCTCCTGGTCCAGGCGCCTTCTGAGGGCTGCCTGGTGCCTCGGGAACCGCAGGGTCCGCTCGCGCCCCCACCCCGGGGGTCTGAGCCCTGCCCACCTCCCTGGCGGCCCCTTCGCAGCTCACCACCCTTCTCTGGTTCCTGGTGTCCTGGCGTAGACCCACCCCTCCCTTCCCCACCCCCTCTTCCATCCCCAGGGCCTGCTCGTCCTGCTCCTTGCCTGATGGCCGCAGCCTGCTGATAAATTGGCCCCTGGGACCCTTCTGCTCTGAGCTTCTGTGTTTTGGGGGCATCTTGGAGCCCCTGTTCTCTGGCCTCTAGACCCCCGTCAGGAGCAAGAAGGCACCGTCCTTCCTAGTGCCACATGGGGGTGCTGGACTGTGCTGTCCACATGCTGGTGCTTCGTCCAGTAAACTCGGGGGGGGGGGTGCTTCTGCCCCCCAGAGCGGGCCCCAACAGGAGCCCGTCCTGGTGGTGCCGGCACGAGGCCTGGCGTGGCTGCCCGCCCGACGCCCCAGCGCCCTGTTGTCCCTCGGGTGTGCTGCTTTGTGTTGTGCGAGAGTTTTTGGGTGTCTTTGAGGGCACTTGTGTGTAGAACAGACTTTCACTTTTGTTTAGAAAAATTAAAATTTAGATTATTAAAGTTAAAAATTGAGAAAATTGCTTTTCCTTAAGCTTTCAAATTCAGCCTCTCTTTATGGCTTTAGCAGGTTCCCTCACTTTGAGGGAGGCTACTTTGTTTTTCTTCTTAAAACAAGATAAAATGTATCTAATTTAAGTGAACGGCTTAAAGAGTTTTGAAATGCAGGCTCAGCTCCGAGCTCATCACACACAGCATTATCTCCTCGCCGTGTCCTCCCGCGCGTGAGCCGTGCTGTCCTGGCACCTCGAGGTGGAGCCGCACAGCACAGGCGCCTTTGCATGCTGCGCCCCGCTCGGCGGTTCCGCGGCGCCCGTGCTGCGGTGTCGAGCCGGCATCTGGTCTTCCGGCTGGTCTCGCTTTACGGAGCACCACAGCTTGTGTGCTGGTTTGTCTGTTGGTGACATTTTGGTAGTTTCCAGTGTTCTGACCACATCTGAGGGACCTGTTTTATTCCACTTACAAAATCATTGAATTAAACCTCCTCACACATTTTGAAGCATATTCTGAAATGTAATATATTATAGTTCTGAAGAAAAATGATAGTGTTAGGACCTCTACTACCCAATTTTAAGACTTACTGTTTATAGTGATGGGAATCAAGAGAGCGTGGTATTAGCAAGAGAACAGAGACATAGATCACTGGAATGGAACAGAAAGCCAGAAATGGACCCCCACAAACAGAGTTGACAAGGGACCAAAGGCAGTTCCGTCGAGAAGGGAGAGTCTCAGTGAGGTGCTGGAGCCGCGGGCGTCCACGGGCAGAAGCACAGCCTGACGCAGGCTCTATGCCCTACGCAAAGGTCAGCACAAAAGAGACCACAGACAGAGCTAACTGTAAATCGCAAAGCTTTATCTTGAGAAAAACAAAATCTGTGTGGCCTTGGATTTAGAGACAACACTGAGCACGATCCAAGAGAAAATTGCTAAGTTGGACTTTGTTAAAATTAAAAATTGCTCAGTGGAATACACTGCTAGGAGATTGAAAAGAAAAGCCTCAGACTAGGAGGAAACAGCTGCAAAGTACACGCCTGATGAAGTTCTCGGTTCAGAATATACGAAGAGGACGTGGGTGTGGCTCAAAGAATCGGGCTTCTGCCTACCGCAGGGAGGTCCAGGGTTCAGTTCCCGGTACCTCCTGGAGGAGGTGAGCTGGCGCAATGGGCGGGCACGGTGAGCTGGCACAACAAGGTGATGCAACAAAGAGGAAAGACAATGAGAGACGCAACAAACAGGGAGCGGCGGTGGCTCAAGCAGTTGAGCCCCTCCCTCCCACATGGGTGGTCCCAGGTTCTGTTCCCGGTGTTTGTTCAAGAGAAGAAAGCAGACAACGGAGAGCACACAGCAGATGGATCCAGAGAGCAGACAGTGAGCGCAAAACAACAAGGGGGGGGTAAATAAATAAACCTTTAAAATAGATACATGCACACACAAAGAACTCTTAAAACTCAATAATAATACAAACAGCGTAATGAAAAGCTGGGCAAAAAAACCTGAACAGACCCCTCCCTACAGAAGATATAATAGAGATGGCAACTGAGCACGTGAAGGCTGCTCAACACCATATGTCAATAGGTAATGGTAAATTTTTTTTTTAAGATTTATCTATTTTTCTCCCCTTCCCTCCACTGTCTGGTCTCTGTGTCCATTTGCTGTGTGTTCTTCTGCTTCTGCTTGCATTATGAGGCGGCACTGGAAAACTCATCTCTTTTTTTGTTGTTGCTGCATCAGTTCTCCATGTGTGCGGCGCCACTCCTGGGCAGGCTGTGCTTTTTTCATGCAGGGCAGCTCTCCGTGCGAGGCACACACCTGGCGCGGGGAGCACCCTTGCACGGAGGCACCCCTGCATGGCACGGCACTCCTTGTGTGCAGCAGCACTGCACATGGGCCAGCTCACCACACAGGTCAGGAGGCCCTGGGGATCAAACCCTGGACCCTCCATAAGGTAGATGTCCACTTCCTGGTAATAGTAAATTAAAGCCATACCTGCTAGAACATCTAAAATCCAGAGCACTAATAGCTGGAAGTGCTGTGAGGTTGCAGAGCCACAGGGGCTCTTATTCACTACTGGTAGGAACACAGAATGGTCCTGTCACTTCAGAAGACAATCTGGCTACATCCTACAAAGCTAAGTGTAGTGTTGCCATATGACACTCGTAGGTATTTACCCAAATGAGTTGATACTTAATGTCCACACAAGCACCTGCATTCAAATTTTTATAGAAGCTTTATTCATAGTGGCCAAACTAGAAGCAACCAAGATGTCCTTCAGTAGGTGAGTGGATAAGCAAACTCTGACATTCCTGTAGTGGAGTATTATCCAGTGATAAAAGGAAATGAGCTTTCCACCTTCAGAAAGATGTGGAGAATGCACCTGATGCAGTTGGGCTCAGCTTAACTATTAGATCGAGACAGCAGAGTGGATGCTTCAGTGCTCTGACCCCATAAAAGTTTTGAACAGCCAGTAAGAACTGGCAGAAACATCTCCAGGAAAGAGCTGAAGGATTGAAAAACAGACCTCTCATAGCGGCAGGGTCTCCAGCAGCTCAGGGCGAGCCAGCCTGTGCTCCCAGCAGACCCCCATTCTGGAGGCACACACTGCAGCAGGTACTCCTGGCCTGATCTGTCTGGGTGCCCCACGCCTGGCCCTGTGTGTGGAGCACCGCTCGCGAGCTCTCCTGCAGAACACGCTGGGCGAGCAGTCGTCGCTGCTTGGAGTAGAACACACCAGGCAGAGCCTCAGTTTGTGCGCCACCTGGGCAGATGCACAGAGGCGGGGGTGGGGCTCTTCCTTGGCCTGGAGCTGTTCTCTAAACTCCTTGTGTGGATAAGCTGAAGGAGAGCACTTCCAGTCAATCATGTTTTGTTTCCTCCTCCTTTTTCCGTTTCTCTTAGCTCCTGGCATTCAGGGAATGCTCTGTCATAACATTAGCTGGATACAAGCTTAAGGAATAGATTCCTTGGAGACTAAATTCCAGCGGTAACACACTAAAATAAAGTGATCAGGTTTCAAGAGAAGATTACAAAAAAGACAAAGAAACAGGAAGTGTTAGCCCACACAAAGGAGAAGATTAAAGCTTTAGGAAGCATCCGTGAGGAACCAAAGGCTTTTTTTTTTTAATTAATTTTTAAATTTTATTTTATTTTTTAAAGATACATGAATCACACAAAATGTTATATTAAAAATATGAGAGACACCCATATACCTCACTCCCCACCACCCCCACTCGTCCCACATCAACAACCTCTTTCACCACGTGGCATATTCATTGCATTTGGTGAATACATTTTGGAGCACTGCTGCACCACATGGATTATAGTATTGTATTTTACACTCTCTCCCAGTCCATTCATTGGGTTATGGCAGGATATATAATGTCCTGCATCCGTCCCTGCAATATCATTCAGGACAACTCCAAGTCCCATAAATGCCCCATATCACACCTCTTCTTCCCTCTCCCTGCCCTCAGCAACTCCCGTGGCCGCTGTCTCCACATCAGTGCTACAATTTCTTCCATTGCTGGAGACACAGTAGTTCTATAGTGGAATACCAGTAAGTCCACTGTAGTCCATATTTTATTCCTCCATCGGACCCTGGGATGGCGATGTCCACTCCACCTCTAAGTTGAGAGGGGGCTTAGATCCCACATGGCTGACGGATGCCATTCTCCTGCTTATATCTGTAGACTCTCGATTCCCTGGTGTGGTTGACCGTCCTCACCTCCCTGTTAGCTGACCTGGGTAAGTCCAACGAACCATGGTCCTAAATATGCTCAAAGACCTAAAGAAAAACATAAAACAGAGAACTAAAGTATGTCAGGAAAATGATAGGTATATAGAATTGTAGAGAAAGAGAGTATCATTAGACAAATAGAAATTATGAAAGGGAACGAAACAGAGCTAAAGACCAAATAACCAATTAAAAATTCCCTAGTGGATTTCGAGTGTAGACGAGCTGGTGGAGTAAAGGAGCAGTGACCTTGGAGATAAGGTCGCTGAACTCGTGTGGTCTGTGGAACAGAAAGAAGAAAGGTTGAAGAGAAGCAAGGGGGCCTGAGGAGCCTGTGGGGTGCCATCAGGCGTCCTGGTGCCCATACTGGGGTCCCAGAGGAAGAGGCAAGAGAACATTCAAGGAAATAATGGCCAAAAACTTCCCAGATTTAACCAAAGGCACAAATATACATATGCAAGATGCTCAAATAACTCCCAACAGGATTCATCTAAATAGACCCACACTGTGCCAAGTTATAATCACACTGTCCAATGCCAAAGATTAAGAGAATTCTGAGAGCTGCAAGAGAGAAGCAACATTCTTATTTCAAAAAGATTGTCGATTTCTCATCAGAAACCGTGGAAGCAAGAAGGCATTTAAAGTGCTGATGCCCAAAATTGCCAACTAAGAATTCTATAACCAGCAAAACTGTCTTTCAAAAATGAGGGATAGGGAAACGGACTTTGGCCCAGTGGTTAGGGCGTCCGTCTACCACATGGGAGGTCCGCGGTTCAAGCCCCGGGCCTCCTTGACCCGTGTGGAGCTGGCCCATGCGCAGTGCTGATGCGCCTCGCAGGGTGTCCCCCGCGTAGGGGAGCCCCACGCGCAAGGAGTGCACCCATAAGGAGAGCCGCCCAGTGCGAAGGAGGGAGCAGCCTGCCCAGGAATGGCGCCGCCCACACTTCCCGTGCCGCTGACGACAGCAGAAGCGGACAAAGAAACAAGAAACAAGACGCAGCAAAAAGACACAGAAAACAGACAACCGGGGGAGGGGAGGGGAATTAAATAAATAAATAAAATAAAATAAAAAAAGGGATAAACAAAAGCTGAGGGAGTTCATCACTAGACCAGCCCTTCAAGAAATGCTAGAGAGAGTTCTGCAGGTTGAAAGGACAATAGATTGAAGCCATGTGGAGAAATACACCTGTCCAGTGAGGGTAACGACGGGTAAATATAAATGCCAGTACTATTTTATTTTTGATTTCTGACTCCACTTTCTACTTCCTACAGGATGTAAAAGGGACGTGCATAAAATATGATAAATGAGTGGTTTTGGACTCATAAAATATAAAAATGTGATTTGTGACCAGAACTGCATGAACGTGGGGAAACAGAGAGGTATGGAAACATAGTTTGTACAGATCATTGAAGTTAACTCGGCATCAAAGCAAACAAGACTGTTACAGATTTAGGATATTAAGTTTATAATATATAAGCTCCATGGCAACTACAAAGAAAATACTGGAGAATGTGCAAGCTCATAAAGACAGAAATTAGAGTGCAGGTTGGCAGGGTGGGGTCGGGGCCCTGGGGAGTCGATGCGGAATGGGGGCGAGTGTCTGTCTGGAGAGACGGGCGCTCTAGCAGTGGAGGGTGGTGAGGACACCTCGGCGTGGCGGAGTGGTTAGTCCAGTGCATGGGTGCTCGGGGCCGGGAGGGGAAGTTCATGTGTGCGTGCTCCCAGTCAGAAGAGAGCGAGGGAGGAGGCACAGGGGCAGCTGAAGGCGGCTCGTGATCCTGGGGGGATCTGGTGAGGGAGGAGGGGGGCTCAAGGGACGTCACTGGGCATTTGGAAAATGGCGTGTGGACTGTAAGCTTGATGTCCATGTGAATTTTTATTTAGCTTGACAGCTGCACTTCAGGTGGGTCAGTAAGGGGGATCCTTGTTCTTAGGAAACGTCCTTGGCAGTATTAAGTGTTCAAGGAGCTTGATGTATTTAACCTACACTCTGGTATTCAGAAAATGGATTATTGAGAGAGAGAGGTAGACAAATAAATGGTCTGTTGCTGGATGGTAGATGGAATGATACAACAAGTGTCGCAGGGTGTTCAGATGGGTGGGCCTGGGTATCTGGGCAGTAGGGGTACGTGGAGGTCTCTGTATGGGGTTTGTATTCTTTTAACTGTCCTGTAATTTTGAAAGTATTTCAAAATAAGTTTAAAATTTTAAGAAGTCATGGATGAATTGTAAATGCATATTGCTAAGTGAAAGAAGCCAGTCTGAAAAGGCTGCATACCGGTATAATTCCAGCCATACGTGACTTCTTGGGACAGTAAAAACATCAGTTGTTTTGCAGGGGTTCGGGGGATGGGGAGGGTTGACTAGATGAAGCGTCGGGGATTTTCTACAGTGGTGAAAGGCTTTTATATGGTATTACAGTGGTGAATACAGTACGTTAAGCTTGTGTGGAAACCTGTAGACCTGTGCAGTCCCAAGAGTCGTCCTTAACAAACGCAGATTGCTAGAAATCACATGGGAGGTGAGGGAAGCCAGGGTGGAGGGCAGGCTGTGGGAGGACGGCAACTCCTGGAGCTGGAGGGGAAGCAAGAGCTGCGTGCCAGCTGATGAAGCTGTTTCCATGGGGAGGTGGGCTCCCGGCTTGGAAAGCACAGTAAATGTTTTCTGGGCTTGAACGCCAAGGGGCTGGCAGACGGGGGAGCCAGCTCTCTCACTCTTGGTGGAGGAGTTTACAGATAAGCCAGGGGAGGAGGCTCAGAGGCCCGTGAGGTGCTGGGTAGAGTTGCACACGTCGGAGTAAACTCACGTTTACCTTAATACACCCAGAACTATCGAGGCGCAGGCCAGGGTGGGCCTCCCGCCTCACTGCAGGCCCCGGGCTTGGCTTCTCGCTCTCAGGAACCCGCCTTTTCAGGAAATGGCTGAAGCACGAAGCACTGCAGAGGAGCCTGGAGCATCTCCAGTGCCAGGGCGAAGGAAGCACCGAAACAGAAACAAAAGCAAAGCCTGAAGTGGGGGTGTGTCGGAGGGACACGGAGCAAGCTGAGTATAGATGCGTATGGATAGGAATAAATGGTGGAATACGTAAATAAACGGGAGAGAGAAGCCGCCTTGCAGAATAGTTGTAATTCATGTAGCGTGTCGCCCTCAGGAGGCTGCATGGAGACCTGCAGGCCCTGCTCAGCCAGCGCTGACGGGGAGGTGCCTCTGGACCCCCAAAACCATCGCCCCAGTCTAATGAGAAAACCCTGAGGTGGATCCCAGCAGAGGAGCATTGGACGGGGCCTGAGGAAGGAGCCATGCCCGCGCGGCCGTGGGTGACGGGGATCAGTGCGGGCCTCCAGCGAGGGCCGGCAGTGAAGGGGGCCGGGCGCTGTGGGCGCTGTGGGCGCCCTTTGCAGTAACTCCCAAAACGGAGAGATGTGCTTTTTTAATGCAACACGTTTGTTCAACTGGCACGCCTTCCCAAGTACTTGAGTGTTTCCTACATAGCTAATAAGTAAATAAACTGTTTTAAAGGCCACAATGGGGGTGTGGTGGTTGGATTTCCAGCATGGCCTTCGGCCTGCTAGTGGGCCTGGGGCAGCCGACACCTCGCCTGGGGGGCGGGCAAGACGTGTGCGTTGTCTTCCACCCACGGAGATGGGAATGTGTGCGTGGAGGGAGACAGCCCGGCACCGCACACGGACGGGGTGCTTGCCTCTGATGGGTCTGTGGTCCTGCTGGCACGTGGCAGTGAGAGGGAGGCACGCACGCCCTGCAGCTTCGTGCTGACAGCGGCCGCTGTGCAGAGCCCTGTGGCCTCATTAGGGGCCCCGGGCTGCCCTTGGGTCACCTCACTGCTGGGGCCAGGGTAGACCTAGAGAGAGAAGGTGTCGTCAAGCTGAAAGCTGTTGTTATGTCTCCATGGCGTCCCTGCCTGTTCCCACTGACTGGGCGGGTGGGATGGGAGCTGCGGGGGCTGCATTGCCCATGGCCACAGAGGATCGGGGCTTGGGCTGACTGGGCTGACTCAGTTTTGGACAGAGCGGGGCCAGGGGGCGCGTAGGGTGCCGTAGATGGGCTGGGGTCGGGTGAGCCCCTATCAGGGTGGCTCTCTGTGCCTTGGTGCCCCCGCCCAGCCCCTTGAGAGCCCCTGCGGCCGCAGCTCCTGTCATGGGCCGGGAGACATGCTGCTGTACAGGGCGCCATAGTGGATGTCATTTTTTTTCTCCAACTTTTTATTCTGAGGGATTTCCAACCCCCAGAAGAGTTGAAAGAACAAAGAGCTGGCTCCTCACCCAGAGTGCCCAAGTGAAAAGGCTTTTGTCCTCTTGAGTCTTCTGAAGGACATTGTGGACATGGGCCCCTAGGCCCCTGGACGCCTGGCAGGAGCCCGTGTCTTCCCGTGCTGCACAGCCGCGACCTGCTGGGCCTGGTGCTGCCGCATGAGCCCTGGAGGCTGCGCAAGCTGTCGATTTCATTCTGGGGGACAGGAGACGGGATGGCTGCTGAGGGGGCGGGGGGCTGCTCGCGCTCTGGGGAGCTGCACTTGCAGCCACGTGGAAGGGGGGTGGAGGGTGGCTCTGGGGGCACAGCCTTTGTATGTAGCTCCGGGCAAAAAGCGGTGGGATTTATGAAGCTGAGTGGGCCGGGCTCGGGAGTCCAGGTTCTTCAGTGCAGCCCCAGGGACGTGTCTCCTGGCCTGTCCTCAGTGGGGCTCGGCGTGTACCAGGAGCTTCCTTCCATAGGTGCCCTGGTAAGTTTGAGCCCTGGGGCGAATGTGGAGAAAAGGCTGCAGGGGAGGTGCCAGTCCTGGCCGCAGGGCAGCCCTGCGCCGCACCCACACAGCCTCCCACTCGGGAGTCGGAGGAGAGGCATTCCAAGCACATTTCAGTTAAAGACCTGTGCCAGAATATGTGAAGAATCCCAGAAGTCAGTAAGAAAAATGGGCACAGGCTTCAGAATGCCCTTCTCCAAAGAGGAGCTCCCACTGGCCAGGAAGTTAGAAACCGGTGCTCAGCGTTCCGGGGTCTCGGCGTGGCCGGGGTGTGGGGCTTGGCGCGGTGGCGTTGGGAAGCTGTGTGCAGGTCTGCTAGGGTCAGGCCCATCCCTGCTCCCTCCTGGGTGTGCCCGGCAGGCACGTGTGCAGGCCTACCGGGGCTGCAGCCCCACCCCAGCAGCCTGCACGCTGTGTGGTCATCAGCCAAGACGCATGTGGCGTCAGAGTGCGTGCGGGCTGCACGCCGGAGCGGTCGAGCCAGGCCCGTACCCAAAGAGTACGTCGGCGAGTGGAGCCGCACACCAGGCCTGGGTGCAGGGGGTGCGCTGACTGCACGTGGCCACGCGCTGCCACCTGCGCCTTATGGCTCCGTGGAAGTAGAAACAAGCCGAGGGCAGATGACCGGCCACCTTGCATCCGGGAGGCCACTGCGGGGTCTGTGAGGCCCAGGGGAAGGGGTCGGCCTCCATGAGGCCCCGTCCCGCCCAACAGGGCTGCTCGCCCCTTGGCAGGCGGTGCCCCCGCAGCCCTGTGTGCATGTGTATCTCCAGCGTCGGCCGTTGGGGGCCGCACACTCTACCTCCATCTGCTCCCGACTCCAGGAGACCCGTCGGTGTGGGAAGAGCCCGCAGGGAACTCCCACCTCAGGGTGCGGACGTGCCTGACGTCTGCCCGGCGAGGCTCCTGCGGCTGGGGTCCTGTGCCTGGAGCCTGCGGGGGCGATGGGAGAGAGCTTTGCGGGAAAAATAATGCGCAGCCGGGTGCTGCATGCAGCCACCCAGGTCCACCTCCTGCCCGGGCGCTGCCCCTTGGGAGCTCCTGGGGAAGCCTGCACCCTGAGGCGCCGGCGCCCACTGACGGCTGTTTGTTCTCTATTTGCAGAGGTGTCGTGGCCAGTATTGTGGTTTTCTTATGCTTTGGAGTCACTCAAGCTAAAGATGGGCCGTTTTCCAGACCTCACCCAGGTAGCGTCCTGCTTTTCCCTCTTTTACCCACAAGGCCATTCGGCCGAGAGGCTGCGCTGGTGCAGCTGGTGTCAGTGCCCTCTGGCACCTGCCCCCGGGGAGCTGCAGCAGACAGGTCTCCAGCGGGCCGGCAGCGAGCAGAGGGAGTGCTGCGGCTGGCCGGGCCCCCTGCTGCCCCTTGCCTCGGAGGAAGAGCGGGGAGTAGACGCCCTCGTTCTGTCGGGACTCTGGTTGCAGGGGGGTGGTTTGTTTTTCCAGAAGGTTAATCGCTTAGTAATTTTCAAAACCTATTTCTTTACTATCTCTAAGTAGGGATGTGCATTTATTGTAGAAAATTTGAAAAACAGAAAATACAAAAATACTTAAAAACACCCACAAAACAATAACTGGTTCCATCTTGGTGTGTGTATGTGTGTGTATATATATATATATATATATATATATATATACACACACACAAATATGCATACATAGTTTTTAAAGTGAGGTTGGAGTTGTCCTGCACGTGTGGTCGATGTCCTGCACCTGTCACTCTGGGTTTGGCCCCAGCGTTCCTCAGGCGGTGACCGTTGACAGCTGGGTGCCTCCTGGTTGCTTGCTCAGCTGTCGTGCGAGTGACGTGTAATTTCTTGGCCAGTCCCTTATTACCGTAAATCCAGGAGGGTTCTAGTCCTGCACAGTAAATTAGCCCGCCGTGAATGTCTGCGCACGCATCTGTGTGCGTACCTGCTCGTTCACATATAAAAGTTCCTTGGAGTACAGTTACAGGCCCCAAAGGTGCGGGAGACGGCTCTTTGGGGCCCTGGGCAGCAGCGGGCCTCCTGCAGCTCGAAACCACCCAGCCTTGCTCGAAAAGCCAGCTGCAGCACTCCGGGACGGCCTGTGCAGCCGCAGAGGAGAGGGCAGGGCTGGGGCGTGCGCAGCGTCCAGCCTCCCTGCTGGAGGGCCGCTCTGCCTTCCCACCGGGCCGCGTGCCTTCCTCCTCCCGAGGCTGGTGCAGGTGGTTTCTGAAGTTGCGATCTGAGCCCCGTTCTACCTTTTTAAATTTTCTTAAAATTTGGTTTGCTTTGGATGAACGCCACGTGTCTTCCAGTGCTGGGCTTACTGCAGTTACGGGGACGCCTGCCGCGCCCCCCCGCCCTCCCCCAGGTGTTTTGGCTTGGTGGGACCCGCACCCTCTCCCGGCAGAACGTCTCCAGCAAACGGCGGCCGGTCCTGCGCGCCGTGCTCAGGTTTCTGGCTCCCAGAGGTGGCCCTGGCCCTACCTCCCTGCTGTCCCATCCCTGTGTGGGGCGGGAAGACGCCCCCTCCCTCGCTGGCTTTGCACAGAAAGATTTTTTTTTTCCATCTGTGGCTCCCTCAGAAAGTGGAGTAAATCGGAATAGTACCTGTGTCTTCCCGTTGGATTAGATTTTTAGGAGGATGAAGGAGAATGCTGGGAATCAGAGACGCTGGCGTCGACCACTGGAGCTGCCCGAGGGAGAGGGAAGGGGCCCTGAACCCTGGCGTTGGAACTGGGGGACAGGGGAGCTGCTTTGGGGGCCTTGGGGTGGGTGTAAGGGCGACTGCGACAGAAGAGGTTGGGGACACTGCCTCAGGACAAGGAGACGCCAGGGAGAGCTCGAGTCCCGAGGCAGGAGTGGAGCTGCCTGGAGCGGTTTCCTGCAGCCCTGGAACCAGCTAGACGAGTCCAGCGCTCTTTCCCATTACTGAGCCCCGAGAACAAGCCAGTTGCCCCGTCACGCTCGGCCTAGAACCTGACCATGGCCTCTGCCCACCTACCCAAGGCTGCTTCTCCTTACTCCCCCAGCACGTTTGTTGTTTTTAACAAATTGTAGCGGGAAGCAGACTTGGCCCCATGGTTAGGGCGTCCGCCTACCACATGGGAGGTCCGCAGTTCAAACCCCGGGCCTCCTGACCCCTGTGGAGCTGGCCCACGTGCAGTGCTGATGCGCGCAAGGAGTGCCCTGCCACGCAGGGGTGTCTCCATGTAGGGGAGCCCCACGCGCAAGGAGTGCGCCCCGTAAGGAGAGCCACCCAGCGCAAAAAGAAAGTGCAGCCTGCCCAGGAATGGTGCCGCACACACGGAGAGCTGGCACAGCAAGATGACGCAACAAAAAAGAGACACAGATTCCCAGTGCCACCAATAAGGGTAGAGGCAGTCACAGAAGAACACACAGCGAATGGACAGAGAGCAGACAGCTGGGGGGGGGGGGGGGGGTGGCGAGAAATAAATTTTTTTTAAAAAGTTGTGAGTTTACAGAAAAAGTCATGCATAAAATACATAGTTCCATGTACTTCCTGTTACTAATGCCTTAAAGTAGCCATGGCTGGCACAAGGAGCCGCTGCTGTACAGATCTCTTCTAGACCTTAAAAATGCCTGGTTCTAGTCATATTTGCAGCCTGACACTTCTAAGCACACTCAGGTTGCGCAGTGCTTGTGTGGTGCTCACAGCGTTGTGCGCGTCGTTACCGCCCCCTCCCCATCCCCAACCCAGCCCCTGTGGCCTCTCCCCACCTCCCGGGGGCCTAGCCGCCCTTCCAGCGGGCCCCACTGCCCACAGGGGTGCCCCACCCCCTCTGGCCCGTCCAGGCCTCCATGCAGCAGTTCTTCCTCCAGTGTCTCCTAAACGCGCACACTCTGCACTCAAGATGAATTGCTTTTTAAAGAGGGTGTTGATTTTTATCTTTTTAACAGGCATAAGTAACAAATTAAATATCTTAGATCTGTCTTAAACAGCGTCCCCAAGTTCCTGGAGGGGAAAAGTTGTTTACATTTTAGAACCATTCTAGGCTTTCTCTGTCCTGCTCTCCCCCAGTGAGAATCGAGCTTTCCATCTCTGCATGAAAATCATCTGGAGTCACGACTGATAAAAGGAGATGGAGTGACACATTCTCAGGCACACTTATTGGGGGTGCTGTGTTATCTTGAAGACGGTTGCCTAGAGTTCATATCAAATTGGATTTATCCCAGGAATTCAAGGACATTAGGAAACCTAATATAATTTTTCACATTAACATATTATAGAAAAACATTATACTCTTAAATATAAGAAAATTAATTTGAGAAAAATTTAGCCTGCTGGAAATAAAATGGGATTCTCTTAAGCTGATAAAGAGGTATCTATCCAAAACCTACTGCAGACATACTTGGTGAAAAAGGGCAAGTAAGACTTAAGGACTGGACAGAAGAAAAGAAGGGAAAAACACTAGAGAGAAAACTGAATGCAGCTGAGTTCGACCCTGCCCTGGAAAGGCTCTGGCGGGGTCCTGGGAGGGCTGAAGACAGGCTGTTCTTGGGTCCGATCCTCTAACATGTCTGTGTTGTCTTCGTAGCTTACTGGAGGTTTTGGCTCTGCGTTAGCGTGGTCTACGAGCTGTTTCTCATCTTTATACTCTTCCAGGTAAGTGGTTTTTCTTAGTTGGACAGAGTGTGGGCAGTTAGATGAAGATACAGCCCCGGGGTAAGTGGAAGGTGACGGAAAAGCCCCCCTAGATCTTGCTAAGAAGCGAGGGTGGACCCCAAGGATGTGGGCACAGGACTCCAGGGATCCTCCGGGGTCTCCCGCTGGAGAGGGGCTGGCAACACGCCAGAGCAGAGCCCTGTCCCAGCGCCAGGTGCCAAGCCCGGCAGGCCCACGCCCGTGCTGCGGACGTGCCACCAGCAGGAGCGGCAGTCATCTGCTCCTGAGGGGCACTGGCCTGCGGTTCTCCTTCCTTGGGATACCCTTACCTGGCCTGGCTTCAGAGAATGGGTCAGGAGGTGATCCCGCCTCTTCTGTTTTTTTGGAAGAGTTTGAGAAGGATTGGGGTTAAATCGCCTTTAATTGCTGGGTGGAGTTGACCAGTGAAGCCCCCTGGTCCTGGGCTTTTCTTTGGCAGAAGGTTTTTTGGTGGTGGTTTTAGTCTCTGTACTTGTAAATTAGTTGAGGTTTTCTTTTCTGTTTCTCCTTGAAACAGTTTGGGTAATTTATGTGTTTCTAGGAATTTTTCCATTTCATCTCTATTACCTCATTTGTTGGCTTACAGTTGTTCATAGTGTCCTCTTAAATCCTCTTTTTATTTCCTGTAAGGGCAATAAAAATGCCACCATCTTCATTTTTGGTTGTAGTTGTTTGCATCTTTCTCTGGGGTGAGCACCCAGAGTGGGAATCCTGGGTCATATGTTGGGCGTATGTTTAACTTTTGAAGAAACTGCCAGCTGCCTTCCCAAGAGGCTGTACCTTTGCTTTTCCCACCAGTGTATCAGAGTTCCCTTTACTTCACAGCCTTGTCAGCAGTTGGAGTTGTCGGATGTCGGGAGTGCATCTCGGGTTGTGATTTGCTTTTCCCTGGTGGTAAGGAGGCTGAGCTTGTCCCCTCTGTTCTCCATGCCTGAATCCTCTCTGGCGAAGTGTCTATTCAAGTCTTTTGCCCTTACTTTGTTTCTTTTTTCTCCTTATTATTGAGTTTTGAGGGTTTTTAATATTGACACAAGGTCCTTTGTTGGATATGTGATTGTAAAATACTGTCCTCAAGTCTATAGATTGTCTTTTCATTCACTAAAAAGTTTCATTCATTTTTTTTCAACTAACCCTAGATAATTAACGTTTTGTATGTTCTCTGCTAAAAGTTTGAGTTTTACATTTCAATCTATCATCCATTTTTAGTTTCATTATTTTTTAACTTTTTGTTTTGAAATGTAGATTCACAAGAAGTCACAAAAATGTGTACACAGAGGTCCTGTGTGCCCTTCTCCCTGGTAATCCTCCCTGGGAATGTTCTACACAGGTGTAGTACAATACCCACATCAAGACATGGACATTGGCACAGCCAGAGTTCATGCAGGTTTCACCAGCTGCGTGCGTGTGCAGTGCTGTGCGTTTTACACGCGTGTCGATGTGTGGCCAAGACATAGAGCAGCTTGCCTCCCTGCAGAGCACCCTCTTGCCGTGAGTTGTTTTGTATACGTTGTGAGGTTCAGTTTGAGGTTTGTTCTTGTGCATTCGGACATCCATTTGCTCCAGCTCTATTTGTTGAAAAGACACCTGTTCTCTGTTGAACTGCTTGTGCACCTTTGTTGAAAACTAATTGGCGATATTTGTACGGGTTTGTTTCTGGATTCTCTTCCATTTTAAACCCATGTAATGTGATTCTTCCAACCTAATTCTTTTTCAAAACTGTTTTAGCTATTATTTTTCCTTTGCCTTTACATGTAATTTTTAGAATCAACTTGTCTGTATACAGATGTTTTGCAGGGAGTTGGATTGGAATTGTTTTGAATCTGTAAGTGAGTTTGGGTTGAACTGACAGGATTTAGAGCTGATTGGAACGCTTCTGCTCCTCTCGGCTTCGGCTTGTCTGTGACTGTCTTAGTTCCTCCTTCCTTTTTGAAGGAGTTTTCCTGGACATGGGATTCTTGGCTGCCAGCCTCTCCGGCTCGTGACGCTGCCCCACGGGCTGCTGGCCTCCGTGGTCTCTGAGGAGCAGCGGCTGTTACTCTGTGAGTACGCTCTTCTTCCTCAGGGTTCACTGTTCTGTACCTTTTGCCTTGCCATATAAAGTTTGGAGTCTGTTGTTGGCGTCCTCAGAAGAGCTTGCCTGACTTGTGATAAGATTGCTTCGACTCTCTGGATCCAGTTGGGGCGAACTGTCGTCTTCTGAGTCATGAGCACAGACTCTCCATTTATTTAGAGCTTTGATTTCTTTCATCAGAGTTTTCTTGTCTTCATGTAGGTCATGCACATATTTTGTTTGATATATACCTAAGTAGTTCTTTTTGTGTGTGTGCTGTTGTAATTTTTTAAAAACCTCAAACTCCAGTTACTCATTGCTGGCATATACAGGAGCACAACTGGCTGTTGTATATTAACCTTGTATTCTGTCTCATAGTTCCAAGAGGTTTTGTTGTTTGTTTGTTTTTTAGGAGGTATTGGGGATTGAAGATTGAACCCAGGACCTCGTACCTGGGGAGCAGGCACCCAACCATTGAGCTACATCTGCTCCCCAATGAGAGTTTGTTGGTTTTCTCGGAGGTACCGGGGATTGAACCTGGGACTTCGTTTATGCAAAGCAGACGCTCAACCACTGAGCTACATTTGCTCCACTCCAAGGGTTTTTTAATGATTCTTTGGGATTTTCTGCTTAGACAATCACGCCATCTGTGAACAAAGAGAATTTTGTCTTCCTTCTTGATCTGTATGCCCTCAATTTACTTTTCTTTGCTTATTAAACTAGGTAAGACGTAAGTGCAAAGCTGAGTAGGAACGGTGAGAGAGGATCTTGCCTTGTTGCGGGTCTTAGGTGGAAAGCACGCAGGCTCTCAGCGTGAAGTAGTGTCTCCCTGCGGGCTGACCACAGGCACTGCCCACCGGGTTGAGGAAGTCCCCCTCTATTCCCAGTTTGCCAAGAGTTTTATCATCAGGGATATTAGATTTTTGTCAAATGCTTTTTCTGCATCAGTTGTTAGGATCAAATGATTTTTTTCTTTTGCCTGTTGATAGTAGGTTATGTTGATTGATTTTTGAATGTCAAACCAGCCTTAGATTAGATTTGCTAATATCCTGCTGCAGATTTTTGCATCTGTGTTCATGAGAGATATTGGTGTGTAGTTTTCCTTTCTTTTTTTAAAAGATTTATTTTTATTTATTTCTCTCCCCTTCCCCCCGTGTCCATTTGTTGTGTGTTCTTCTGTGTCCACTTGCATTATCCAGCAGCACTGGGAAACTGCGTCTCTCTTTTGTTGCATCATCTTGCTGTGTCAGCTCTCCATATGTGCGGTGCCACTCCTGGGCAGGCTGCGCTTTTTTCATGAGCAGAGGCTCTCCTGCGTGGCATGGCATTCCTTGCACACAGCAGCACTGGGCCAGCTTTCCACATGGGTCAGGAGACCCTGGGGCTCGAACCCTGAACCCGCCATATGGTAGATGGATGCTCTATCAGTTGAGCCACATCTGCTTCCCAGAATAAAACTTTCACTATTCACTGATGACATGATACTACATCTAGAAAATCGAGTCTTCTCTGCAGATGGGCAGTCTCCTCCTTCCACTCTATCAAGGAAGTTGCAAGATGTTCTTCTGGTCTCCTGGAGCCCCCAAACAGGTGCTTCAGCAGCTCCAGAGAGCCCTGGGTGTTTGCTAACTGCCCTGTAGCAGGAGCTGACTCTAGGAGCTCCTTATTCTACCCTCATCTTGCTGGTTCTCCTCGTTTTCCATTCTTTTTTTTTTTTTTTTTTTTTTTTTAAAGATTTATTTATTTAATTTCCCCCCCCTCCCCTGGTTGTCTGTTCTTGGTGTCTGTTTGCTGCGTCTTGTTTCTTTGTCCGCTTCTGTTGTCGTCAGCGGCACGGGAAGTGTGGGCGGTGCCATTCCTGGGCAGGCTGCACTTTCTTTTCACGCTGGGCGGCTTTCCTCACGGGCGCACTCCTTGCACGTGGCGCTCCCGCACGCGGGGGACACCCTTGCGTGGCACGGCACTCCTTGCGCGCATCAGCACTGCGCATGGCCAGCTCCACACGGGTCAAGGAGGCCCGGGGATTGAACCGCGGACCTCCCATATGGTAGACGGACGCCCTAACCACTGGGCCAAAGTCCGTTTCCCTCGTTTTCCATTCTTATCATGGTTTTTTCTAGGAAATCTGGCCTCCTGGAATGAGGAAGGATGTGTTCCCTCTTCTGTTTTCAGGATGCAGTTATGGAGTGATTGATTCTTTTCTTTCCTTTTAGTTTCATTGACAGCTGCTCTTTGTTATCTCCTTCCTTCTGCATGCAATGTGTTTATTTTGGGTTTCCTCCTAGTTTCTTGAGGTGGATGCTTAGGTTATTAGAGAACTTTTCTTCTTTTCTAATATAAGCATTTAATGCTATAAATTTCTCTTTAAGCACTGGTTTAGCTGCAATCCCATACATCTTAAGATGTTGAATTTTATTTTTGTTCGGTTTAAAATGTTTTGAGGTTTCTTTTGCGACTTATTTGACCTATGATCTATTTAGAAGTGTGTCATTTAATCTCCAAGTGTTTGGAGAGGCTCCTGCTCTCTCTGTGATTGCAGTTTACTTAATCATGTCAGGGTTGGTTTGCAACCCAGAATGCGCTGCCCTGCGAGTGCTGCCGCGTGCTGATAGGTGTGACACAGCTCACAGGCTAGGGCCTGTCGGGCGGGCTGAGCTGTCTGTTCTTTTGTTCCAGGCACATTTTTTTTCCTCTTTTTATTCAAACTTATTAAAAATTCAAAAATTTAAATAACAGACAAAAGGCAGCTCAACAAGTTATGGAAGCTTTACTCCTAAAAACTTTTATCTCATCTAATTCTAACAACAAACTAAAGTATTCCTCCAGTGTTCAGAAAGATACACAGATGAGCACAGTTTACCTAGATGTCCTAATCAGAGTCTCCTTATTAATGAAAAAAGATGAAGTGGAAAAATGTTTAATCATATCAAAGCTCACAAACCAAACTCCATATACTCTTGTTTTACCTTTAGAATTAATATAGTACCTTCTTTGCTTTTGCTACAAAATCATTACAGTATTGTTAACTATAGTCTATAAATTACATTAGTTACATTTTTCCCAATTCCATCACATTCTTAATACCTCACAGAACATTCCTGTAATTATAGTGTTAACCACAATCCTCACTTACCTCCAAAATCATTGTTACATGGTCCCTAGATTATCCTCCAGCTGTCCTCCAGCTGACATGAACTACTCACTTCAGCCACAACCACATCCCTAAATCATTGGTTTGTTACACTCATTATGTGCTACTATCAAGTCCATCCATTACCACATATTTACATTGACTTTATTAAACATTCTACCTACATCTCCCTTCTCAGCCCACCAGCATACACTCCATGGTCTGACTCTGTAAGTAGAAAATAGGTCATCTAAGGTGAGTCTCTTGTGGACAACAAATAGATGGCTCAAATTTTTTAATACATTCTATCAGTCTGTCATTTATTTTTAGATTTTTTTTAATTAAAAAAAATTTTTTTAAGATTTATTTATTCCCCCTTTCCCTTCCCTCATTGTTTTTGCTGTCTGTCCATTTACTATATGATCTTCTGTATCTATTTCCCTTTTTGTCTTCTCATTTTCTCTCCTCTAGGATTCACCAGGATTTGATCCTAGGGATCCTGGGGACCTCTGGTGTGGAGAGACCTCAGTTCCTGGTCTCTGCTATGCTTCACCTTGACTCTCCCCTTCGTCTCTCTTTTGTTGCATCATCATCTTGCTGCATGACTCACTTGCATGGGAACTGGCTCACCGCACGGGCACTTGCACAGGCACTTGACTTACCACATGGGCGCTCGGCTCGCCATGCAGGCACTGGGCTCACTGTGCAGGCACACTTTCTCTTCTTTTTCTCCAGGAGGCCCCAGGGATCGAACCTGGGTCCTCCCATATGGTAGGCGGAAGCCCTATCACTTGAGCCACATCCGCTTCCCTTGAGTATTTTATTTTGAAGTCATCTCAAACTTAAAGAATAGTTGCAAAAATAATACAAAACCTATACAGAGAACTCCAGCTTATCTCCCATCCCCAGATATGCAGAGCCACCAGTTTTTTTTTGCCACATTGCCCATATATTCTATCGATCCATCCATCTTTGTGTATTGATCTGTTTTCTAAACATTTGATAGTAAAATGTATACATCACACTCCTTGAGCACATAATATTTCCAAGCTAATTTCCATTCAATGTCTTGCAACTGGGGATTTCAGTTCACTAACGTTCAGGGTTACTACCATAAAGGCGTTGCTTACTTTGTCCATTTTATCCCTTGGCTTTCTTTTGTCATATCTTAATATTGTCTGTCTTTTAACAGTTGGTATGTTCTTCATTCTACACTCTTTTCCAGGCTGCTTTCCCTTTTCCTTTCAGGCTGTAACACGCACTTTAAGATCTTGTAGATTTTGTCTCTTGGTAACAAACTCCCTCAGTCTTTAAACTTGCCTTCATTTCTGAAGGACGGTTTTGCTGGGTACAGAATTCTTGGCTGGCCATTTGTCTCTCTCAGTACTTTAAGTATCTCTTACCGCTGCCTTCTCATCTCCATGGTGTCTGACGAGAGATGGGCGCCTCTCCTTACTGAGGCTCCCTTGCCAGTGGTACATTGCTGCTCTCTTGCTGCTTTCAGAATCCCCTTTGACATTCTGAATAGGAGATGCCCCTGCTAGGTCTGCTCAGCTCCCTCAGACATCTTCGCCTTCTCCCCTGTTTTGCAAGAGAGCTGCGCCCTTCCTGGGGCACCCTAACACCATCATGGGCCTCTGTGTCTTGCACTTTTTTGTCCACTGTCTGTTGAGAGTATGACATTCGTTGGGGGGGCAGTGCAGAAAGGTCCTTTCCCTCTGGCCTGCAGTGTGCTAGGGGGCAGTTGGGGGGCCATATAGGCAAGGGAGCATGGTCCAGGGAGCACCGCTGCCCTCTGCCAGAACAGGGTCTGCTTTGGGATGGTCTGCATAGGGGCCGTGGGTACTGTTGGGCATGCCCTGGTTGCCCTGAGGGGAAGACTTTTTATGCTCTTCTAAGGTGTTTCAATTCTCCTAAGTGTTGAGCATCCAGGGTCTGGGCTGAGAGGTGGGGACTTCAGGGCCGGGTCTCGGGAGCAGCAGCTTTGCGGTCTTGAGGTTTCCATGCCAGGTAATGCTGCAGTTCGGGGCTGCCCTTTGCTGCTGGCGAACTCTCAGATCGTTCTGGTTGTTTCACAAAGGCACACAGTGGGTGTATTACTCAGGCAAAGGGGTGCTGATGTAAAAATACCAGAAATCTATTGGTTTTATAAAGGGCATTTATTTGGGTTAGGAGCTTACAGATACCAGGCCATAAAGCGTAAGTTACTTCCCTCACCAAAGTCTGTTGTCACATATTGGAGCAAGATGGCTGCCAACATTTGCGAGGGTTCAGGCTTCCTGGGTTCCTTCCTTCTGGGGTCTTGCTTATTCCTGGGCTCAGGGTTCCTCTCTTCCTGGGGCTGGCTTCTCTTTCTTCTGTGAGCTTACTTCCCGGGGCTCCAGCTTAAGGCTTCAGCATCAAACTCCAGAATCAGAACTCCAACATCAAAAACCCTCAACTCTGTCCTTTGCCATGCCTTTTATCTGTGAGTCCCCACCCACCAAGGGGTGGGGACTCAACGCCCTAATGACATAGCCCAGTCAAAGCCCTAATCATAACTTAATCACACCCAGGTACAGACCAGATTATAAACATAATCCTATATCTGTTTTTGGAATTCATAACCATATCAGAGTGCTACAGTGGGATATCAGTTACTAGTAATGTACAACTCTGAGAATTCCCTTTAGCAGACCCCGTTAAAGGCTCCAGGGAGAAGAGGGGGCCCCGCAGGAGAAGGCAGATTGTGTTGCGCACTCTGGCCTCGGCCACATCCTCATGCCGTCTGCCCACAGACTCCCGATGGGCAGGACGGCAGGAGTGGCGCTCCCCAGCCCCCAGGGCAGTCGGGGGGCAAGTTGGATCTGCCCAGGTGCTTGTGCCTGGCCCCTTGCTTACTCACACCCGCCTTCCCCTCCCAGCACTGGGCTCCTGCGCTCTGGGCCACAAGCTGCGCACAGTGGGGTGTCACCCCTGACTCCACTGCGGCCCACGGGGGACTGAAGGCGAGCCAGCTGGCATGGGCGTCACATCTGGGATGGGCCTCTATGCAGGACAGACTGGTGTGGGAGTGGGGGGGTCCCTCGCCATGCCCAGGAGTGCAAGCCTACCCCTGCCGGCCGAGTCTGAGGCCACCTTCCCCTCCAGAGCTCACGGCCACATCCAAGGGCAAGCGGCCCCCACTCCCCAACCCCTCCAGCTCCGCAGAGAAACCAGGCCCTCTGCTCTCGGCCCACGTGCTTCCATTTGCACTTGGGGTGTGTGGGGGGCAGCTCAGCCGCCTGAGGGGACCCCAAATGTGCCCCCTCACCAGGCAGGGAGGCCGCCGCAGGGTGCAGAATTTTACAGGCCAGTGGAGGTGTGACCTGTGGACTGCCTGCTCCAGGCGCCCGGCCCGTGGTGGCAGAGTGGCCCCAGCAAGGCTCTCTCCGCAGACCGTCCACGATGGCCGGCAGTTTCTGAAGTACATCGACCCCAAGCTGGGGGTTCCGCTGCCAGAGAGAGACTATGGGGGGAACTGCCTCCTGTACGACGTGGACAACGAGACAGACCCCCTCCACAACATCTGGGTGAGGGGCCTGGCAGGCTGGGGCAAGGCCCAGGAGTCGCTTCTTACGGGTGCCGCGGCGCCACTGCCCTGGTGGGCCCTGGTGGACGGGCAGTGGTGGACAGGCCACGTGTCTCCTGTTCCCTGTAGCTCGGCCTAGCCCCGCCCCAGGGTGGGTGCTAGAGGGGCACGAGGGGAGGGGCTGCCAGGGGCCGCGGGCCCTGTGGGGCGGGGGGCCCAGGCTGAGGGCCCCACGTGCTCTGCCACCCACAGGACAAGCTGGATGGCTTTGTGCCCGCGCACTTCCTTGGCTGGTACCTGAAGGTGGGTGGCCCGCGGGGGGCTGGGGTGGGGCAGCGCCTGTACGTGCTTAACGGCCCCTCCGGCGCAGACGCTGATGATCCGGGACTGGTGGATGTGCATGATCGTGAGCGTCATGTTCGAGTTCCTCGAGTACAGCCTGGAGCACCAGCTGCCCAACTTCAGCGAGTGCTGGTGGGACCACGTAGGTGTGCGGGGCCAGGGCGGGCCAGGGAGCACCAGCTGCCCAACCTCAGCCAGTGCTGGTGGGACCACGTAGGTGGGCGGGGCCAGGGCGGGCCAGGGAGCACCAGCTGCCCAACTTCAGCGAGTGCTGGTGGGACCACGTAGGTGGGCGGGGCCAGGGCGGGCCAGGGAGCACCAGCTGCCTAACCTCAGCCAGTGCTGGTGGGACCACGTAGGGGGGCGGGGCCAGGGCGGGCCAGGGAGCACCAGCTGCCCAACCTCAGCCAGTGCTGGTGGTACCACGTAGGGGGGCGGGGCCGGGGAGCACCAGCTGCCCAACTTCAGCGAGTGCTGGTGGGACCACATAGGGGGCGGGGCCAGGGCGGGGCCGGGGAGCACCAGCTGCCCAACCTCAGCCAGTGCTGGTGGGACCACGTAGGGGGGCGGGGCCGGGGAGCACCAGCTGCCCAACCTCAGCCAGTGCTGGTGGGACCACGTAGGGGGGTGGGGCAGGCGCTCACAGGCTCTCCCTGCAGTGGATCATGGACGTGCTCGTGTGCAACGGGCTGGGCATCTACTGCGGCATGAAGACCCTGGAGTGGCTGTCGCTGAAGACATACAAGTGGCAGGGCCTCTGGAACATTCCCACCTACAAGTAGGCAGCTTCAGCCCCTGCCCTGGGGCCCTGAGTGTGCCATCGCCGCCTCGTTCTAATACCTCCTGGGGGTTGACATGAGCTGCCCCATGGGGCTCCTGCCCTCTGCTCTCCCCCCAGTGCCCTTCCCCCCAGGTCTGCCGCCCCGACAGGGCTCAGGGACCCGCTCCCACCACCTGCAGCCTGGGGCTGAGACCCCTCATGGCTCTGCTCCCGCTGGAAGTCGTTTCAGGCTCTGTCATTTTTTACTTTGGAATTAGGAGCCGTCCAGGAGCGGGCCCTGGGCTGTGGCTGCAAAGTGAGGATGCCCAAGGGTCTGGGGGACAGCCTCTCCCCGAGTGGGACGCCCGGGTTCTGCCAGAGGCACCAGCACCGACTCCTCAGGGCGCTGCCTCTGCTCTAGCTGTGGGATAAACAGGCCCCACGCGGGTGTCCTTAGGCCTGCGCAGGTCTCACCAAGGCCGCCTGTGGCTGCAGGGGCAAGATGAAGAGGATCGCCTTCCAGTTCACGCCCTACAGCTGGGTGCGCTTCGAGTGGAAACCTGCCTCCAGCCTGCGCCGCTGGCTGGCGGTGTGCGGCATCATCCTCGTGGTAAGGCCGGGGCCGTGGGCCGCCACCCCAGCCTTGGGCGCACCCTCGCCTCCCCCGCCCCCCAGGACCCGTTGGCAGAGCTGAATACTTTGTAGCGGCCACCCCAGCCTTGGGCGCGCCCTCACCTCCCCCGCCCCCCAGTTCCTGTTGGCAGAGCTGAACACCTTCTACTTGAAGTTTGTGCTGTGGATGCCGCCGGAACACTACCTCGTTCTCCTGCGGCTCGTCTTTTTCGTGAACGTGGGCGGCGTGGCCATGCGTGAGATCTACGACTTCATGGATGACCCGTGAGTGGGGCTCTAGCCGCGGGGCGGGCACGGGGCCTGCCTGAGCTGACGGCCCTCGCCCGCCACAGGAGGTGCCACAAGAAGCTGGGTCAGCAGGCCTGGCTGGTGGCCGCCATCACGGCGACGGAGCTGCTGATTGTGGTGAAGTACGACCCCCACACCCTCACCCTGTCGCTGCCCTTCTACATCTCCCAGTGCTGGGCACTCGGCTCCGTGCTCGTGCTCACCTGGACCGTCTGGCGCTTCTTCCTGCGGTGAGCACAGGGAGGGCCTGGGTGGCGCAGAGCGTCTGCTGCCAGCACGCGACTTCAGGCTGTTTGAGGCCTGTGGGTCTGGTGGTTTCTGAGTCGCTCCCACCCAGCGGGGGGCTCCAGAGGCCGTGCCTGCTCTGCACCGAGGCTCCCAGGTCTTGGGGGGCTCTGCCCTTCTCGTGACCCTATGGGGTGTGCGTGGGCCCCTGGCCCTCGTAGGGGCACACACAGGAGCAGGCAGTGGCACAGCCTTGCTGAACCCCAAACTGGCCTTCCACCCCCAGGGACATCACCTTGCGGTACAAGGAGATCCGGCGGCAAAAGCAGGAGAGCAGGGACAACAAGGGCCGCGCCGTCAGCAACGGGGACGGGCACTCGCCGGGGCTGGAGGATGACCAGGGGCCTGGGACGGCCGAGCAGGAGGGCGCGCCTCCACCCAGCTGACATTCCCCATCTTGGCCGTTTGCCTCCTCCTTTGGTGATTCCCGCTAGAACCTTCTGACAGGCCCCTGGCCCTTGTGGTTTTATTTTCCTTTTCTCCCCGCCCGAGGCGTCTGCTCACAGAGGTGTCCACGCATGCACTGGGCTGTGCAGAGCAAGGGACGCCCTGCCCAGAATGTCCACCTGCGTGCGCCACTTGCGTGCACGTGCTGTGGCTGTGTGCGTGTGTACACGTGCTACAGCTGTGTGCATACATGTGCTGTGGGTGTGTGTGCGTGTGTGTGCTGTGTGTACACATGGTGTGTGTGCGTGTGCACGTGCTGTGGGTGTACGTGTATGTGTACACATGGCGTGGGTGCGTGTACACATGCTATCTATGGCTGCGTGCATACACGTGCTGTGGGTGTGTGCAGCCGCATGCGTTCCGCCCCAGAGGCCTCGAGCTGTGAGCCGTGGACCAGCTGGTCCACTGGTGTCTAGGTCTCCTTCCAGGAGCCCCCGCCTCAGGTCGGCCCTGCCCGCTTCCCCGTTCTGCTCATCTGGGGCCTTGGGTGTGGCCCAGGCCAGAGCCGGGGGGAGTCCACACTGCCTTGCACTGGCCCCAGGGCCTGGCAGCACCGAGCTGTTTCCTGTGGAACATTCACACGCACCGGGCAGTGTAGACTGCCCGTGAGGCACCCGTGGCCAGGACTGTCCCGGTGACTCCCAGGCTCCAGGCTCAGATCCACGAGCAGAGAGAACAAACGAAGCAGTGGCGGGGCCTGCCGCTGTGGCTCCCTGCGCTGTCCCAGCTGGCCCGGGCTTTGGGGTCCAGACCGCGCCACCCCGGGTGCCAGTGCTCACCGGCTCTGCCCTGATGGTGCTGACCCGCCCCCAGCAGTGGGCTCTCCCACATGCAGCAGCCCAGACCCCCACACGAGCCAAGCAGCCCCATCTCCCAGGGGCTCAGGGCACCTCACTCCTGCACCCCCCGCCCCGAGCATAGGGATAGCAACTGGGGCTGCGGAGGCGGGTGGTGGGGAGACAGGGCCGTGGAAGGAGCTGGCCTCTGCTTTGTGCAGGTGTGGGCAGGCTTGTGGGCACCGGCCGTACCCAGCTGAGGGGCCTGGGTGGATGAGGGGCTTCCAGGAACGGGCTCCAGGCTGCGGGAGGTGTTCAGCGGGGGTTTCAGAAAAGGGACAGCCGTCTTTGTAGGCCAGTGTTCCTAAATTTTAGGGCGGAAGTTTCTGTACACGCAGTCGAAGAGGAACGTGCTGACGTACCCACTCCCACCCTGCCTCCAGGCTGTGCCCCCTCTTCCTCGGGGAAGGAGAGGCGCCGGCACAGCAGCCACGGGCTCGGCAGGGTGGGTGGCAGGTTGGAGTGGACTCGGAGGAGGGACCAGCCAGCAGCCACCCTGCCCCAGGCCCAGAGCGTCTGCCCGTGCCAGGCCCGCCCTGCTCTGGCACAAAGGGCTTTTGTTTTGTTCTTTTCCCCTTGTTTTAAAGCCATCAACAGTTTTTAAATTATTGCTTAATACAGTTTGTCATTTAAAACAAATAGGAAAAGGGTTACAAGTAAAAATAAGTTTACGCATTTCTATTTCCCTGAAGTCCAGCCTCCAGTTCTTCACTTGGCCTCGAGTTCCTGACTGTGCCCTTTCTTTAGCATCATTCCTTCCATCCCCGTCTGTTCACCTGGAATGTCACCACCCCCTCCTGCCTGAGGGCATTTTGCCAGGCACGTGTTCCTCAGTGAGTCTGCTCTGCGCAGCTTCCCACTGCCTCCGCGGCCATGGTCTCTGATGAAGCCGGGAGCCCTTGGGCGCATCACTTCACTCCTTTGCTTTTGGGCTTTTCTTGTCTTCGGCATTTGTCAGCATGTGCAGGTGTGTGTCGTGTCACGTTCGCTGCCCCTTGTGTCCATTGAGCTCACCAGCTGGAGGTGCCCCTCGCTGCCTCTGCACCTTCACGTGCCGTGCTCTGAGCGTGTGCACTTTACTCCAGTAACTCTATTTTAGGAAATTTCAGGCTTAAGGGAAGTTGAGACCAGAACACGGACCACCCAGGCTTGCACCCACTTGGCCTCTGGGCAGGAGGGCCGGCAGGAGAGCCCCGGGCCCAGCCCAAGCTCATTGGGCACCCAGAGGAGGTGCTCGTTCTCTCACGGCTTCTAGTGGTCTCTTAAATCCCGTTTGGTTGCCGCGCCGTTTAGGCTCCTTTGAAGTAATCCTCAGCCTTTGGATTCTCCCCCCATCTGGGCGCAGCCTGCCGCCCCGGGCTTGTCCGGTCAGCTCAGCTGTGCAGAGCAAGAGGGACGTGGGTCCCGGCCGCGGCCCTCGGCTGTGCCCACGCACTGGAGCCAGCACCCCCTTGCCCCAGCCTGCCTGCCCTTCAGAGGCCAGGCTGCATCCCTGCGTCATCTTGATGTACACGTTGTCCCAGCCTCAAGCACGGGTCCGTCAGCCCAGCCCTGCAGCGGCCTCTGCCCGTCCCTGGGTCCTGGCACACGCTCCTCGGGCCCGTCCTGTCCTGCCAGGGTCACCCCTTCCACCCACTGGCCAAAGACCCGGACAGGCCTGAGGGGGCCACAGCCCTCTGGTCTGAGGGCTCAGATGATGCGGAGTGGCAGGGTCCGGGCTCTGCCGGCCGGGGACCAGTGGGAGCAGCACCTGCCCGGCAGCGCCTCGGGGCATGGCAACGCGCCGGCAGAGCATGAGCACGCATTCCTGCGTCCCTCAAGTCCTAGCAGCGTCAGAAGCGGCAGGACATGCGTGGACACGTGGATGCCGGGAGGGGCATCCTCTGGCACAAGGACCTGGGCGCTGCAGCACCGCGACGAGCTTGGGAGGACCCAAGGGGGCCTGGCCGAGGCGAGCTGCCGAGCGTGTGGCCAGCGGACGGGGCACGGCCCGATGCTTGAGGGCTGCTGTGCAGAGACCGAAGAAGGGACAAGGATGCTTTCCCACCAGGAAAAGGGCTTTAATAAGACAGTATCTACAATGTGCCCACCAAAATAAACTGATACCAGAGTTTCTTTTCAGCCAGAGCCAGAACAGCTGGAGTCAAGAACCCCAAGCCCCAGGGAGCTGGAGGGGCGGCCAGGGAAGGCAGCGGCCCCGGCCGGGAAAGCGGGTCTGCAGGGACGGGGTGTGGGGGCCGGCTCAGGAGATGATCCTCAGGGAGGGCCTGGCCTCCTCCAGAGCCTTGAGGCGCTCCTCCGCCTCCTCGGTCCAGTAGATGTCGTACAGGCTGCGCAGGGAGAGCGGGAGGGAGTGGGTAGGCCGCGGCCGCCCCGCGCCCGCGCCCGCGCCCGCCCCCTTCCCGCCAGCGGCACTCACACCAGCTGCTCCAGGCCGCAGCCGGGCTGCTGGAGGCTCCCCACCAGCTGCAGGACGCCCGGGTCCCCCATGGGGTTGTTGCTGAGGTCCAGCTCCCGCAGGCCAGGGCAGGAGAGCAGGAGCGCGGCGAGGGCGGCGCAGCCCCTGTCCGTCACCTCGCAGTCGCCCAGCCTGAGGGCCGGGGGGCAGAGGGGCCAAGGTCAGGCGTGTGGCCCCTGCCTGGGCCCCGTGGCTTGTGCACAGGCAGGTGGCGTCTTCCAAGTGCGTAAGAGCATCGGGCATCAGCAAGGCGAGGCCCTGGGCGGCAGCTGTCTCCCTGCCACCTCAGCCTCTGCACCCTGGCCCCAGGACCCCGCACCCCTGGGGAGCAGATGCCCCTCACGAAGGCGGTGGTGGCTAAGCAGGCGCTGCCCGGCATGGACTGGTGTGGGTGAGGGGGCCCTGGGGAGGCGTCCTGCTGGCAGAGGCCCTGGAGGGTCTGGAAGGGGCAGCACCAGGGTGGGCAGGACGGGAGGAAACGCTGGCGCAAGAGCTGCCACCCAGAGTCCCGAGCCCTTCCACGTGCGGCAGGTGCCCCAAGCTGTGGGCATGGCTCCAGAACCAGTCACGGGTAAACACGGGGAATGCGGGAGCAGGGCTGAGAAAGCCAAGATGCTGGAGAGCGCGCTGGGGCAGGCGCGCACGTCGAAGGCGCTTCTGGTGAGCCCAGGAGGCAAGAGCCTGCCCAGAGCAATCGTGGCAAAGCGGAGCAAAGGCACAGCTTGGGAGGCTCTGGTGGGGAGAGCCCAGCTGCTGGAGGGCAGACCTTGTCCTGCGCTCAGACGTCAGGCCGAGGTGTTTCTAAGCTAAGTGTGGGAGGTTTCAGCAAAACGCAGGAAAGAACAACTAAGCGCAAAGGAGCCAGAACATGGTTAGGGAAATTCTCAGCCTACTGAGAATGTAAAAGATGCCAAAACGCGGAGGTGCATGTGTATATTGGAAGCAGATAAATTGTTACAAGTTCTGCAGGCCCACAGCCAGAGGGAAGTTTTGCCCCAGCACAGGCTTCATGCCTATGACTGATTTTGATGAGATTTTGAACTTTGTTACTGAAATGAATTGTGTTCTTTGAATATTGTGACGTAACGAATACATTTTACAAATAGAAAAAACCTGATTTTCGAGGTCCATCTGTGTATGGTAATTTGAGTCTTTTATGGACCCCAGAAAATTATGTTCCTAAATTGAGCTGTTCCTGTGGTGGTAAACTGTATTGTAATTAGGACCCTTAAATTAGTTTCAGTTAAGGGCAATTTCATTAATTACTTCAGTAAGATGTAGGTGTACCCCAGGGTGCATCTTAATCCTCTTACAGGTGTCCTTTATGAATGAATCAGGAGCAGAGAGACAGAGTAAAACTCCCAGAAGCCGAGAAGCCACGGGGGCCAGAAGCTGACGTCAGCAGCTCACAGAGGCTGAGAGGAGGCCTCGGAAGCCGGAAGCGGAGCGGTGGGACGCGGAGGTGAAGGCGAGACCAGCAGCTGCCTTTCCACACAGCTGCGGCTCCGTGAAGGCATCTCCTGATGACGCACTGATGTGGACCCTTTCAAACCTCAGATTTGTTAATAGTTAATAGAATTAGGAGGTTCGCTGTTAGGAAAGCTCTGGAGAGAAGGCCAAGGGTATGTGTGGACAGGTGTACACTGATGCTGAAAGGATCGGGTGTTTCGGCAAAGGCAGGGAGAGGTGGGTTATCAGGAAAGACCTGTGAGACGCCCCCGAGGGCAGGCGCCCCGAGGGCAGGCGCCCCGAGGGCAGGCGCCCTGCACAGGCCCACAGCTTCCTGGGAAGGTCACAGCAGAAACTGCCAGCCAGACTGAGAGGAACGGAGACCAGACCTGGGCGGCAAGGGCTGTGCCCCACAACGGGCTGGCGATGCTGCTCAGGTGGAAGACGGGTCACCCGGGCCGCCCTGGTCCCGGCAGCAGCGCCCCTGCCCGGGGTCTGCGTGGACCGGGCCCTCCGTCCCTCCTGCTCCCCTCGTCCTGCCTGTGCCCCACTGCACCTGGGAGCAGGCGACGCCTGCAGCTCCGAACCCCACCGTGCCTGCCCTCAAGCCTGGCCCATCGCAGCCGGCGCTGTGGGCGTCGGGGAGCGTGCTCGACGTGTAGACTCGGCCCCGGGCCAGGGCCAGCAAGGTCGGCCCAGAGCAGCCGTCTGGAGGTGCCAGGGCCTCACCCGAGAACGTGTGAACATTTCCTTTTGTAAGGAAAATGAGGAAAGGGGACTCGGCAGGTGTGACCTGATCCAGTCACGAGTGGGCACGCCCGGCAGAGACCGGCCCCGTGGCCACCCCCAGACGCGGCCCTGCAGAGACCTCGAGCTGGATCTGGACGTGGGCCTCCAGACCACGTGCATGGTCATCTGTCCCAGCATGCCAGGGAGCAGTTCTGGACATCCACGCTGGGCAGGGGAGCTCAGAAGGGAGGCCAGGAGGGAGCTGAGAGCGTGGGGAGTGACAGGCAGGAGGGCAACCGCTGCCCCAGTGGACAAAGTACAAGCAGCGGAAAGCAGGAGGGAGGGATGGGGAGGAGTGGGTGCTGAGAACCACCAGGACGGCTGACCGGAGAGCAGATGCCGCCTGGACACCGCAAAGGCACCTCGGACCCCTGTGGCTGGCAGGCGGCCCCTCCCACCTGGACACAGGCAGCACCACAGAGGGCTGGGGCTGGACTCGGCGCGCAGGCGCCCGTCCACACCCCTTGTGCCCCGGGCCTGGCAGCCAGCCGCCATTCAGGGCTTCGGCACCGCTCAGTGTACGCACAGCGGGGCGAGCAGGAGAGGAGGGCAGCAGAAGGCGCCCAGAGCCGCGGCACGACAGCGGCAGCGGAGGAGCACGCAGGCGGGCGATGGTGAGCGTGGGCACGCCTCAGAAACAAGGACAAAAACGCACCCGACACCGGGAGAGAACGGAAAATCAGCACGTCCAGAGACCTAGCAGGATCCTGGCACTCCAGAAAGAAAGAGGCGAGAGATGTCATCCAGGACGCGGAGCTGCCAGTGGGAAGTGGCTCGAGACCCACCTCGGGACAAGGAATACCAGACGAGAGCGTGAAGGCTCCCGAAGGGGAAGAGGGCGGCAGGGGACCGTCGCGAGTTAAGAGCCAGCAAAGTCTTCACGGAAAGCAGAAAACGACGCGCAGAATATCCCACGGGGGGCAGGCGTGCAGCCTGGGAGGTCTGGAGAATCCCCTCGACAAGAACGGGACGAAGAGTAAGGAGCCCAGAAGCCAGCGGCGGACGGCGGTCGCCAAGCAAGAAAGAACCGGCAGGGAACGGCTGCCGTGGGAAACGCGCGCAGGGCTGAGCAGACGTCACCAGAGCGCTGCCAGGTGCGCGGCAGGGCCCGGGGCTGAGCTGGGACGCGGGCGCAGGGCACTCACCAGAGAACGCGCAGCGCGGAGCCGGGCAGGCCCAGGCCCTGGCACAGCGTCTGCACGCCCGCGTCCCCCAGCGCGTTGCCACTCAGCTGCAGCTCCAGGAGCGACTTGTTGTGCCCCAGCATCGAGCCAAAGTGCGGGCAGCAGGCGGCCGTGAAGCCGCAGCTCTTCACCCTGCAGGGACACGCGGAGCCACAGTCCCGCCCGCCGCCCGCTCCCGGGCAGGCGCCCCCTCCCTCGCTCCAGGGCACGGTGCCTCCGCCGCGCCGCGCACGAGCACCCTCTGGCTCGGCACCTGCTGTGCCCTCCCAGCTGGGCCGCAGCCCCTGCCGCGCTCACCACAGCGACTCCAGCCGGCAGCCCGGCTCCCGCAGGCTCTCGCACAGCAGCCGGGCGCCCTCGTCCCCCAGCTGGTTGCCCGCCAGGCTGAGCTCCCGCAGGCTGTCCTTGGCGCGCAGGAGGCGGCACACGTCCCGGCAGCCCTCGGCGGTGATGTCACACTCCCAGAGCCTGCGTGGGGAGCGCCATGCAGGGACCCCTTCTCCAAGGAGCGCCCACCCCCTGCCCGGCAGCCCGACAAGAGGCGCCTCGCGGGGGGAGCCCGCAGACCCCCACGCCGCTCACCACAGGATCCGCAGGCTGCAGTCGGGGCCGAGCAGCGCGGGGCACAGCGCGGCGAGGCCCGCGTCGCCAAGCCGGTTCTCCCCCAGGTCCAGCTCCTGCAGCGAGGCCTTGGCGGCCACGACGCGGCTCAGATCCTCGCAGTTGGCCGCCGTGACACCGCAGCCCTCCAGCCTGGGGGCAGGCTCGTCAGGGCCACGCAGCGCTCCCACCATGAGCCCCTGGAGGAAGCGTCCCCAAGACCCCCTGCTGGGCCCCTCCAAGCCCCCACCTCACCTGAGCTTCTCCAGCGGGCTGGCACACTCCACCAGGCAGCGGCACAGCGCCCGCACGCCGGCCTCACCCACATCGTTGTTGCTCAGCCCCAGCTCCCGGAAGCTGGCCTTGGTCCTCAGCGCAGCGGCCAGGGCCTCACAGCCAGCAGCGGTCAGGTCGCAGTACTCCAGCCTGCGGGCGGACGCGCAGCTCCCACCTGCCCCGCACCGCGGCTGCCGAGGACGCGTGGCGGGGACGCCCGCTCCTACATCCCAGCTCCAGGACGGCTACAGCCCGGGCATCCTCCCCGCTCGGTGCCGCAGCCAGAGCCCTCACAGTGCGAGGAAGCACCCAGGGCCTTGGGCCACGGCCCTCCTGGAACCCCCCGCGCGCTGGGTCCTACTGCGCCCTCCAGGGCGGGCCTGCGTCAGGCTCGGGGTCACGGGGGGCTCGGGGCCCTGGCCACGCACTGCCCACACCTGGACGGTGCGGGGGAGGGCAGGGTGGGCCGGGGCCCTGGGGGCACTTACTTCAGCTTCTCAAGGTTACACTGGGGGTCCTGGAGCCCCTCGCAGAGCAGCCGCAGGCCTGCGTCCCCCAGGGGGTTTTCGCTGAGGTTGAGCTCGCGCAGGCTGGGCAGGCAGCGGAGCGTGCCCGGCAGCACCGAGCAGCCAGTCGCCGTCAGGCTGCAGTTCTGGAGACTGGGGCAGGCGGGGTGTCAGGGCCTCGCGGGAGACCACCACCCAGGGGTGGCGCCCTCGGCCCTGCGGCTCCGCGGCCCTCACCTCAGTTTCTGGACGCGGCGTGCCCCCTGCAACCCCTGCAGCACCAGGCGCACGCCAGCGTCGCCCAGCTCGTTGCTGCGCAGGCACAGCTCCGTCAGGGAGGCATTGGCCCGCAGGCCGGGGCCCATGTCCGCACACCGCTCCTCCGTGAGGCCGCAATCGTCCAGCCTGCAGATGGGACACACGGCGTCAGCAGAGGGGCACGTTTCTCCAAAACGCTTTTATGTGCATGGATGCAGGTTCTGACCATGGCGTAAATTCATGTCTTAGTTTAAAAGCTCCTGTCATATCTTCAGGGGGAAAACTGAGACCTTCAATAACTCCAAGGAAGTGCCTGAGAAAGGACAGGCCGTGCCACCCCGAGCTTCCCATGGTCAAAGCTGGAACAGGGCGCAGGAAAGCCAAGAGTGACACAGGATCACAGCGCAGAAAAAGCTGCGTCTCCTGAGCCCGTGCCGCCAGGGGAGTCCACAGACAAGGGCCAGAACAAGACTGCGCTTCCCTACAAAGCAATGGCAGCCAACAAATGTGGAACGAAGTGGGAACCAAAGGCAGACACCCAGGAAGGCGAGTGGCGAGAGCCCGGTGGCTGCAGAAACTGCCAGCGAAACTCCGAAGAGACACAGGGCGGCAGCAGGGTCTCAGCGTGCGTCCCCTGGGGCGAGTGCCAGAAGCAGTGGGTGTCACGGAGGGACCACGGGACCTGCCCCAGCCACGTGGCAGGAACCCATTAAGCAGCTGGGACGCCATTTCCATGCCAAAAACATGGAACCCCCGGACCGCCAGCAAGCGCCAAAGCCAGGCCGAGGGACTGACGGCCTCTCAGAAGCGCCAGGTAGACAAGGACAAGGAGAGGCGCTGCCACCAGTGGGGGACTAAGGAGCGAGACGAGCGAGCGCCTGTGGGACCCGGGGGTCCAGGGCAGGACAAGGCGTCGTGGCGCTGGGCACACGGCGGCTCCCGTATCAAGCCTGCGCTTGCAGCGCTGCCACGTGGCTTGCTTCGTGGGCACCAAGTGCTTGGTGACGAAGGACGCTGAGCTGGGGCCCGGCCGGGCAAGTAGCCTCGAGAGACCTCAGCGAATCTCCCGTGAGGCTAAAGTTACTGCAGTGTGAAAAGGCAGAGAAAAGGACAGGCAAGGCAGGGTCTTCCTGCTTGAAGGGCAGAGCCTGGCCGGGACCACGGGCCAGGAGCCCCCACATTCCCGGCAGGGGGCCGGGCCTCTCAGCCATCCCAGTTGCCAGGACACCCCAGAGCCAAGCAGCCCCAACCCAAGCCAAGAACGGCCTTTCCGTGGCTTAAACCATTAAGAAAGTCGACCCTGCAAGAGCACCTCGTGACAGGAAGTTCCTGGGATTCAGAGCCTGCCTGCCACCTGCCCGGGGCCCCAAGGAGGCCGTGCCTACCTGATGACCTCGCACTGCCCGATCCGCGGGAGGACCTCGGCCCACCTGGCGCCGCTCAGTTGCTCACACTGGATGTCCAGGCTCATGGCGAGGAGGTACTTTCTAGAAAACGGAGGGGGCAGCTCAGACACGTTTCTCAAGACTCGGCAGATGGGACAACTAAAAGCCCAAATGCGAGAGCCCAGAGGCCTGGCCTTTCTGGACTGGGCTAGGACCCCCCTTGGAGGGAGTCCCCAGCACAGGCCACCAAGGCCAGCAAGTCAGGGACGCGCTATGGGGCAGCCCCAGAGACAGCCTGGCTGGGGAGGGGCTGCAGAGGCCGTGGGGGGACACAGTGGCCTGTGGCCAGCTGACGCTCCCCAAGGAGTACCCACCGCAGGCCCTGGACAGGGCATCGGCCCAGGGGTCAGCCCACAGGAGGGGCTGCACTGGGAGGTGGGGGGGCAGAAGCAGGTCAGACCCTGAAACGCTCAATGGGACAAGCCAGGAACCCACCGACACCAGAGGCGAGGCCACCTGACGGACCCCCGGGCAGGGCCAAGGGCACAGGTGCACCCCTGCCTGGGGGACCTAAGTCAAGCCCACCCCTGGGTGAGAAGAGGCACGTACCTCGCCCTGCCCTCAACCTTAGCAGAATCACAGGGGGAGGAGGCATCAGGGAACGTGGGCACAGCTCCTGAGCCTGGGGGCACACTGGGAAGTGGGACACCCCACAGGGCCCATGCAGGGGTGGGGGGAGGGCGGGAGGAGGAGCAGCAGCAGTGGGGGGAGGAGCAGCGAGGAGCAGCTGTGGGAGGAGCAGGGGTAGGGGGAGCAGGGGTGGGGGGCAGCAGGGGTGTGGCCACACGGCTTCAGCACCAAGCACGCCTAGCAGGCGATGGTGAGGACAGCCGGGTCCCAGTGCCCCAAGCTCCCGCGTGCGCCTAGCAGGCGATGGTGAGGACAGCCGGGTCCCAGTGCCCCAAGCTCCCGCGTGCGCCTAGCAGGCGATGGTGAGGACAGCCGGGTCCCAGTGCCCCAAGCTCCCGCGTGCGCCTTGGGCACGTTGCTTGGGTCTGTGTCCCCTCTGGATGGCGCCCCAGGAATGGAGGGGCCTCCAGGCAGGACGCCCCAGGCCGCTCTGGTGATGGCGACACGCACAGCGCGCACTCCCTGCTCTGCCCACGCCGGGCGGCAGACACGTGGGTGCAGGAGACTGGCTGCAGGAGACTGGCCGGGACGTCGGGTGCGAGAGGCAGGCGCTCAGCCTCTGCACAAGCCCCTCCCCAGCCAGGACGGTGGCTGCTCCCGAGACCCCGCGTCCCGGCCCCTGCACGGGGCCCTCTGGGCACAGGCCCCTGCGAGGCGGCCCTGGCACCTGCGCCCACGAGGGCAGCCACACGGCCCCTCCCGACCGGGCCGCACCGCAGCCCCCGGCCCCGCCCCGACACCTCCGGCTCCTCCTCCTAAACCTCCGGCTTGCCCTCGGGGCTGTCCCCCCGGCCGCCCGCCCCACTGTCCCAGGGCGCTGGGGCCACCTGGCACCCCGAACTCCAGCTCCTCGAGAGCAAGCCCGACCCCCCTCGTGTGGCCCAGGGCTGCTAGGAGGGGCCGTCCCGCCCCAGGCCCGCGGGGTCACTGGCCAGGCCACACGCCTCTGAGTCACCAGGGCGCGGTCACCCCAAACACCGGCCCTAACGACGTTATGTGCCTCCTGGTCCCAACGCTGCACCCCCACCCGAGCTGCCCCCTGCGCGGCCCGAGCCCTAGCGCACACCCAGGCCCCGCCGCTCTAGGCCAGGACGCCAGAGGAGGCCGATGCCCGCGAGTGGGGGCGCGGCCGGAGGGGCGGGGTGCAGAGGGGGAGGGGAGGGGGGAGGGGGCGGGGTGCAGCGAGGGGGAGGGGAGGGGAGGGGAGGGGAGGGGAGGGGAGGGGAGGGGCGGGGCGGGGCGGGGCGGGCCCGCACGGCACACCCGCAGGCGCCCGCAAGCCTAGGCCCGGCCGTCCACGCATTCCGCGGCCCGGAGCTCGCGCAGAGGGACCGAGGGTCTGCCCAGGCAGGTGCGGTTACCTGAGGCAGGTGAGGTTACCTGAGGCAGGTGAGGACCGAGGTCTGGCCGAGGCAGAGCGGGGTGGGGGCGGCCGGGAGCGGCTCAGGACCCGCAGGACCCTCAGCACCCCCAGCGCCAGGCCCGGCTGACGAGCTCTCCGAGAAGGAGGCCTCGGGAGCGCAGGGCCAGCCTCGGGGTCAGAGTTCGCCCGGCGGACCCCCCGGGAAGCTCACCGCGCGCCGCCGCCGCCCCGGAACGCCGAAGGGGGGCTGGGGGCGGGGCCTCCGCGCTTCCGCGTCGCGCACGCGCTCTCGCCACGCGCGCCCGAGACCCTCCCCGCGCGTGTCAGGTCCCAGGACGGGCCGCCCCGCCCCGCCCCGCCCCGCCCCCCAGGGTCTTCTTCCGAGGCGCGGCTCCTGCCCCGCCCGCGGCGCCCGGGGGTCCCTCCCCCCTCACCCCGACCAGCCATTCCCAGGGCACTGGACTTCACCTTAAGCCCGAGACACCCGTTTTGCTCTCAGACTGATGTAAAAATGCAAATGCTGATGGTTAATGTAGCAAGGGTGTGGGGAAAAGGGTGGAACTGGTGTTAGACGCAGGTGTAAAGCGTACAAATCTTTGCACTTCCAAGTGCGGATCAGGAGAGAGGCGCAGGATCAGGAGAGGCGCAGGATCAGGAGAGGCGCAGGATCAGGAGAGGCGCAGGATCAGGAGAGAGGCGCAGGATCAGGAGAGAGGCGCAGGATCAGGAGAGGCGCAGGATCAGGAGAGAGGCACAGGATCAGGACAGGCACAGGATCAGGAGAGAGGCGCAGGATCAGGAGAGAGGCGCAGGATCAGGAGAGAGGCACAGGATCAGGACAGGCACAGGATCAGGACAGGCACAGGATCAGGAGAGAGGCGCAGGATCAGGAGAGAGGCACAGGCGCAGGATCAGGACAGGCGCAGGATCAGGACAGGCACAGGATCAGGACAGGCGCAGGATCAGGAGAGAGGCGCAGGATCAGCAGAGAGGCGCAGGATCAGGACAGGCACAGGATCAGGAGAGAGGCGCAGGATCAGGAGAGAGGCGCAGGATCAGGAGAGAGGCGCAGGATCAGGAGAGAGGCGCAGGATCAGGAGAGAGGCGCAGGATCAGGACAGGCACAGGATCGGGAGAGAGGCGCAGGATCGGGAGAGGCGCAGGATCAGGAGAGAGGCGCAGGATCAGGAGAGGCGCAGGATCAGGACAGGCGCAGGATCAGGACAGGCGCAGGATCAGGAGAGAGGCGCAGGATCAGGAGAGAGGCGCAGGATCAGGACAGGCGCAGGATTGGGAGAGAGGCGCAGGATCAGGAGAGGCGCAGGATCAGGAGAGGCTCAGGATCAGGAGAGAGGCGCAGGATCAGGACAGGTGCAGGATCAGGACAGGCGCAGGATCAGGAGAAAGGCGCAGGAGCTTCGAGACGCGGCCCGTCGTGTCGTCTGGCAGCACCTTTGCTCCTGCGCAGACCCTGACAGCCGAAGGCCCAGCAGCAAAAAGACGGCTAAGCAGTTTACACCCGTGAGTGGAAGAAAACATTAACACGCAGGGATCCTCAAGGACAGCCTGAAGTTTCTTTAAAAATGCACATTAAGACATTTTAGCATTTCTTTTAAAATACTCTGAGATGGGCATGGAAAACTTACACGTCATCCCCCACATGGATGGGTCAGCCCCTAGTGGACAGGGGCCGTGCCATCCAAAGGGGCATGTTTGCATGCTGGCCCCACACACCTGTGAGCGTGGTCTACCTGGAACTAGGGTCTCCGGATGTAATCAGTTAAGCGGAAGCATGCTGTGATGAGGGAGCCCTAATCAGCTGACTGGTGTCTATAAGGTGGGCATTTGGACCCAGGCAAGACCACCACGTGACCATGGTAGCAGACTGGAGTGACACAGCCACAAGGCCGGGAATTCCTGGAGCCACCAGTTAGCCAGAAGAGGCAGGGGAGCTTTTCAAGGGAGCACAGCGCTCCCACGCCTGGAATTCTAGGCCAGAACTCTGCAAGGGTCAATTCCTGGTCCTGTTACAGCAGCCCCAGGAAGTGGGTACAGTGCATCCAAAGGTGTGGTGCAGCTCCCCACGTGTCCCTCACGCCGCTGTGCACGTACCGGAGCCGGGAGTCTACGTCGTCCCAGCCCACAGGCACCAGCTGTGCACCGCACACTGCTCTAGGTGCACAGCCTGCAGTGAGCAAAACGGATAAAATAGAGGTGCACAGCCTGGGGGGGCAAGCTCCAGGCTCCTGCCACCAACTTCCCCAGCCTGGACTTGATTCCCCATTTGGTCTTCTTGGGGGGATTTGGCACACTTGGAGCTCGCTAACCAGTGGGCCGGTCCCCCCACCCCAGGGCCAGCTCCCCCAGAGCAGGACGTGGGGGTGCAGCTGAGATTCCCAGCAGAGGCTACAAAGCCTGAGGAAGGGCAGAGGTGGGCGAGGGGTGGAGGGGGGCTCTGAGTACAATGGCACCAACAAACTCCAGATGATTTTATCACATGAGCCATGCATGCTTTCTGTTTGTTTCTGTTTCTTTTAGGAGGTACTGGGGATCAAACCTGGGACCTCATATATGGCAAGCAGGTGCTCAACCACTTGAGCTACATCTGCTCCCCTGTGAATGCTTTTTGTAGAAAAACTAGAAGACAGATAAGCAAAAAGACGAAGCCCAGAAGCCTCTCTCTCAGGACAGGCATTCTGACATTGGCATATGTGCCTCGGCTCCTTCACTTTGCCTAGACACACACTTTCCTTAAAAAAAAAAAAAAGTGGGTATTAGGTGTGAGAGGCAAAATAAGGGTCCCAAAGAGGTCCTCCTAATCTCCAAAACCTATGACTCTGATGTAACATGGCAAGAGACCTGTAATTGTGAACAAGGACCTCGACATGGAGAGTCTCCTGGATTCCCCAGGTGCCCAGTGTGATCCCGGGGTCCTAACCATCTCCCTGGAGCCACTGGAAGGAACCGGCCCTGCAGGCACCAGCACCGCAAGATAAAGAACTGTGTGCTGCTCACAGTCTCAAGTTTGTGACGGTTTGTTATAGCAGCAAGAGGAAACCAATACACTAGTAAACTACGACAATCTTAACAGATTATAGTGAGCATAACTAACACAGCTGGTTTATAAGTGGGGTTGTGGCTGAGAGGGTAATCTAGGGAAGTAAATATCAATTGAAAGAAAGTTAGAGAATAGGGACAAGTAACAGTGAACCCAGAACTAGAGAAGGATGGTGGTTAATAGTACAAATACAAGAATGTTCATCTATGAACCAGAACAAACGTACATCACTATTAAAGGTGGTAAGAATATAGTGATGGGGCAGCGGACGTGGCCCAGTGGTTAGGGCGTCCGCCTACCTCATGGGAGGTCGCGGTTCAAACCCCGGGCCTCCTTGACCCGTGTGGAGCTGGCCCATGCGCAGTGCTGGTGTGCGCAAGGAGTGCTGTGCCACGCAGGGGTGTCCCCCACACAAGGAGTACGCCCTGTAAGGAGAGCCGCCCAGCGGGAAAGAAAGTGCAGCCTGCCCAGGAATGGTGCAGCACACATGGAGAGCTGACACAGCAAGATGATGCAACAAAAAGAAACACAGACTCCTGGTACTGCTGATAAGGATAGAAGAGGTCACAGACGAACACACAGTGAAAGGACACAGAGAGGAGACAACTGGGGGGGGGGGGGGGAAGGGGAGAGAAATAAATAAAAAATAAAACTTTAAAAAAAGAATATAGTGATACATGGAAAAATAGAATTAATGTAACTTAAGCCCTATCGTTAACAGCAATATTGTAATACACTTGCATCAATGTCATACAGGTACTATATCAATGCTAAGGGTCAGTAATAGAGGAGTATGGGATTTCTCTCTTGTGGACTAAGACAAACGTTCAAAGGTTTACTGGGGCGATGACTGCACAACTCTGTGATGAAAGTGAGAGCCTGTGAGTGCACACTTGGGATAGAATGACCAAGGCGTGGGACTGTGTAACACGGTGAGCCGTGCGGTGGAAGGTGGACTGCGGTTAGCAGGGCAAATATGAGTGTTCTCTCATGAACTGTAACAGTTGTACAGTACTAACACATGGTGTCGATAACAGGATAATAGCTTATATACCAAACATAAACTATGGGCTCACAGTTAGTGGTCATGGTCTGATCAAGTTCTTTCATAATCTGTAACAAACGTTCCACAACAATGAAAGGTGTCGGTGGAGGGGGAATGTATGGTAATTCCGCACACTATGCATAACTGTTTTGTGAGCTCACAAGTTCTCTAAGAAAAAAAAGAAAAATATAAAATTGTTCAATTTTTTTAAAAATGAGATTTTTTAAAAAGCTGTTATAATCTGTTTTTCCACTCAGTTTAATACATGCATACAGTGGAACTTTTAACGAGGTAGCTGGAAAATGTGCCTATTCAAAACTTCTGTTTTAAAAGCAGCTCTGAAAAATTCTAAAATTTTCCCCAGTAGTTTTCTACTAATTTAATACTCTTTGTTTTTAGTCCCTAAAAGGACAATAACCAGAACTTCCCAGTTCTGCTTACAGGAATAGAATAATATCTCAAAGCAAAACTGCAGAATAAAAACACCTTGAAAGCCAGAAAAATCTGTAACTCTCCTCAGAAACAAAAAGCTTAATATCCTTAAATGGTCAGCTATACATCTATAAACTTTAATCAATAAACTCGGGACAAGCAGGATTTTTAGGATGCTTAAGATAACACAGGACGGAGGAATTTCCCCACATCCTCCCTGAAAAACCCTTTAAAAACTCCAGCGTCATCAGCGACGTGGCGAGAACGCTTCATCCGTCATCATCTGGCCCTCCACCCCACCCCCTTTTCTCTACCTACGAAAACCCTAGCTCCCATTCTCAGCTGGAACTGGCTTTGGGAAAATTCCCCCAGTTGCTTCCTGTGCACCGGCACGCGGGCGCTTCTATTAACCCCCCGGGGAAGCAGACGTGCTCGACTGACAGCGCCCGCCTGCCCCAGGGGAGCCCGGGGTTCCAGCCCCGCGCCTCCTGACCCGAGAGATGAGCTGCCCACGTGCGGCGCTGATGCGCGCAAGCAGTGTCCTGCCACGCGGCGTGCCCCGCGTAGGGGAGCCCCACGCGCAAGGGGCGCGCGGGTCAGGAGGGCCGCCAGCACCGGAGGAAGCGCAGCCGGCCCGGGAGCAGCGCCGCGAGATGACGCGAAAGATTCCCGGTGCGGCTGACAATACAAGCGGGCACAGAAGGACACACAGCGCGGGACACAGGGAAGACGGGGTAAGGGAAAGAGAAATAAATCTTTAAAATAAACAAACAGAACCGCCGGGCCTCCCAGGCCTCGCCCGCGGCCCTCCCGCGTGCACCCCTGGGGGCAGGCCGCGGCCTCTGGGGTCCCATCACCCCGACCCCTCAGCGCACCGGGGCGGGGCCGCCGAGACCCCCGCCGCAATTCCCATCGTGCCCCGGGAGGAGGGCGCGTGGGCACGCTCGGGGCGCGCCGACTTCCGGCACAGAGCCGCCCCGCCCCGCCCGGGCAGCGGGGCCGCAGCAGCGCCAGGGCGCGCCTGCGCAGACGGCCTGCCCGAGGCCCGAGCTGGAAAGGGCGGCTGGGACTGGCCCGCCATCTGACCCGCCTGGGCTGACGGAGCGACTGACCTCGGGGCGACCGACGGACGACTATCACTGCTCTGGGACGGAGCGCGAAAGGGCCGGCTTCTCTCCGAATGGGGCGTGGAGTATCTGGGCGGAGCCGGCCAGGGGCGGGGGCGGCAGGGCGGGGCCTCCGGGGACAGGATGACTGGACCCAACGCGGGGGCGGGGCCACAGTGAGGGGCGGGGCCTCCTTGGGCCGAGCGACGCGTCCCAACGACGGGGGCGGGGCCAGAGTGAAGGGCGGGGCTTCCGGGGAAAGGAAGGCTGGACCCAACGCTCGGGGGCGGGGCCTCCTGGGGCAAGGTGGCGCGGGCCAACCCGCGGGGCCGGAGCCAGAGTGAAGGGTGGGGCCTCCTGGGGCAGAGTGACGCGGCCCAACCGAGGGGGTGGGGCCTCCTGGGGCAGAGTGACGCGGCCCAACCCACGGGGGCGGGGCCAGAGTGAAGGGCGGGGCTTCCGGGAGGCCGAGTGCCGGGACCCAACGACGGGGGCGGGGCCAGGGTGAAGGGCGGGGCTTCCGGGGAAAGGATGGCTGGACCCAGCGCTCGGGGGCGGGGCCTCCTGGGGCAGGGTGACGCGGCCCAACCCGCGGGGGCGGGGCCAGAGTGAAGGGCGGGGCCTCCTGGGGCAGAGTGACGGGTCCAACCCGCGGGGGCGGGGCCTCCTGGGCGGGGCCGGGCTCCACGTGGACGCACCGCTTCCCTCCCCTTGCCGCGGAAGGGTGGCCACGCGCGTGGGGCTGGCCTCGAACGACGGGCGCACTAAGAAGGCGGCGCCGGGTCAGCGGCCGCGGGGCGTGGCGTAGGGGCCGCGGTCCTCGCCGCCCCGCGGGGTCTCCCGGCCTCGCCGCGGGCCTGGCGCGGAGCCCTCCTCGTGTCTCGCGGGGCTGGCGGTCGGGTTTGGCGCGATGGGGCCTCGGTTAAGAGCCCACTTCTGGGTGTGGATACGAGATGTGCTTGCCTGGGCAAACTCAAGGAACTTTAGTGGAAAAGCTTGTGACATGTTTTCGGGGTTCGTTCTCACTTAAGGTTTCTCTCCTGACCCCAGGTCTCAAGAGTGGCCATTCTGGCAGCTGAGGCTTGTTCTTGGCAAGAGGTGGGCAAGGCGCGGACCCCCGCTCCAGAAGGCTGATTCCGGCTGGCGCCCATGCCCAGCTCTCTGGCAGCCCGCTAGGATGCTCTGCTTTCCTGTGCCAGGATTTTGTGTAGGCTCTTGAGTAAGCTGCAAGAAGTGAAGTCCAAGAGCACGCCACGCTGATCAGGCCAGTACTTTATTAAGGTAGGGAGGGAAGAGAAATGGGAGAAAATAACAGATTGTGGGGCCCAGGTAGAGAGGAAGGGGCCAAGGAGTGATAAAGAGGACTGATTTATAGAATACACTCCCCCGTTATAGACTATAAATCGCCAGGTTCACTTGTCTATTTTTCCAAGCAGGGTGAAGAAGCCAGAATAGGGCACGAACAGGCACTGGGACAAGGCAAAGGCAAGAGAGGGCAAAAGGACTTTGCACTTGCTTTTTTAAAAATTTATTTCTCTCCCCTTCCCCGCCCCCGTTGTCTGCTGTCTGTGTCCATTCACTATGTGTTCTTCTGTGTCCACTTGTATTCTTGTCAGCAGCACCTGGAATCTGTGTTTCTTTTTGTTGTGTCATCTTGCTGTGTCAGCTCTCCGTGTGTGCGGCCCCACTCCTGGGCACACTGCACTTTTTTCACGCTGGGTGGCTCTCCTTACAGGGTGCACTCCTTGTGCGTGGGGCTCCCCTACGTTGGGGACACCCCCATGTGGCACGGCACTCCTTGCGCAAATCAGCACTGCGCGTGGGCCAGCTTACCACACGGGTCAGGAGGCCTGGGGTTTGAACCTTGGACCTCCCATGTGATAGGCGGATGCCCTATCCGTTGGGCCAAGTCCGCTTTCCTGCACTTGGTTTTTAAACCATTAACTATTCTGCCCTTTGTGGAATAGTTGGAGGCGCTCCAGCTGTTCGCTGTTTTGACTGATTACCGCACCCATGGATCCTCCAGGAGGGCCCAACGATAAGGCCCTGGAGAATGCCGGGGCTTCCCCCGCTTCCAGAGGGAATCTCCTCCTGAATGGGGAATTTCACGAGGGTCTCCAGCAGCCATCTTGGGGGTACTGATGTCCACGTGGACTTTTTGCCACGTTGCAGATCCATCTATTGGTTCCCTCCCTAGCCTGCCGCATTCCCACACTGCACCCTCCTAGGGCTGTTTCTCTGTTTGGCCTAGAAGCCGTCTATGCCCCCTTTTGTGACACTCGCCCTGTGGGGCGTTGGGACGGAGCGAGGAGGCCTGGGTGCAAGTGCTTGGTCAGCTCCAGACTGCCCAGGAGCCTGCGTGTCAGGATGGCCCCATTTCTGTAGCCGGACCTCCTGTCCGGACATCTGGCTGGGGGCGGGGGTCGACCAGACGTGGGATCCATGGAAAAATACTTCTTTGTTTTGAATTTTGAACTTACTGGTCCACCCACTGTCAGATCCAAAGTGGACAAAAGCCTTGCCACCCCCAGGTTCATTTTGCGTCCCCTCGCCCCACTCCTGCCCATTTCCTGTGGACCGTGGGAGATTCATTTGTGCTTTGTCTTCAGGATCCAGCCCCAAACAAGCATCTGATCAGTGTGGCGTCCCCGCTCCCTCCTGCCACCTCCTGGAAGTGGAGTGCTCTGGGATGTTCTTGCCAGTCCGTTCGTGTCTGTCACAACCGTGGTCTGAAAACGCGCCGGAGAAGCCAAGTGATGACCAGACCTGGAGGGACGGCGTCCCGGGTTTCTCTACACATGTAAATATAGTTCTTTTTAAAAACACCTCTTTACGTACAGAGCAGTATGTGCAGAGAGAATAGTGCTCGAAGGACGTCCACAGACAGTGCCCACGTGGAGCGCCGTAACTCCTGGAAACACACACGTGCTGACGGGACACTTGGCTGGTGGTTCTGGGCTCTTCCGCCCGCGTTGCGGCTGTGGTTTGTGTCACTGCCGACAGCAGCACGTGGCGAAGGAGGACCTGCCACTGGGGCCTGTGGGGCTGACTTCTGTGACTCAGCAGGACCCGGGCTGGGGGAAGCGCCGTGCTCCTCACCCCCGCAGGGTCTTGGCCTCACGTGGCAGGTTTCAGCCACACGGTATGGAAGCGGTGGTCCGGGGACGGTCCTCCCAGCCCGAGATGGCCTGCAGATCTGGACAGTGACAGCCCCTCGGGCCCCGTAGAGCCCCTCCCTCCCTCCGGCGTGGGAGGAGGCAGGCATTCCTAGTTCAAGGAACATAGGTGGGGCCTGTATTAGGGTTCTAGGGCCACAGAACAAAGTACCACAACGGGTGGCTCTAAGTAACAGACATTTAACTCGCAGCTCCAGAGTCGGACCCGAGGTGGCGGCAGGGCTGTGCCCCCCACGCCTGCAGCAGAACCTGGCCCGGCCTCTCCTGGCTCTGGACGGGGCTCCCACCCCCACCTTTGCCTTCCTTCCTGATAGTTCCGCTGAAGCCCTGGGGGTCTGAGACCTTTGAAGAAGGTGCAGTGAGAGAAGTCATGGCCCCGAGGGCCCCTGGGTGGGCAGGGTGCGACGGTGGCCATGGCCACGTGGGGCAGCTGTGTTGCAGGCAGTAGGTCCACAGCTGTGAACCGGCTGAGGACAGAGGGCGCAGGCATCTCATGTCAGAGGAGACTTAAAGTGCAGAGCGGGAAAGCAGAAATAAGAGGAGGAAACACAAGCTCATTCTACCAGGCCAACACCCTAACACCAAGGCCAGATAAAGACACAAGAAAAGGAAGTCACAGACCAGTTTCTCTCATGAATATAGATGAAAACCTTCAACAAACGCTTGCAAATCAAATCCAACAGAACATCAAAAAATTATACACCATGATTGGTGGGTTTTACCCCAGACGTGCAGGGTGGTTCTGCGGCAGGTTAGCCAGGGAAACGAGAAGACGGGTCTCCACGTGGCCGACAGACAGCAAGCCCTCACTGGGATGTGCGTTTAGGTCCCGCTTCCTCTACCCGGGACCTCCCCTTGGCCCCAATATCCCAAACAGGCCTCCCCACTGGCTGCCGCCACTGGTGGGGTAAGCAGCAACAGCTGGGGCCCCTCCACCCGCAGCAGCAAGAGGAGGAATAATTAACAGTTAGAAGGTGACCTCACACGCCAAGGCTGGCTCTGTGCCTAGAGAGCCCGCACCAAACCCGGTGCATGTGTCTGTCCTTCTCTCCCATTTCCCAGCAAGCTCTGTTCTTTTCCCCCATTTCCCAATAAATTATTTTCACTGGCCTAACTAAACTGGCATGTTCTTAAATTCTTTTATGCAATATAAGAAAGAACCTAGAGGAATTCAACACTTCCCCATCTTCATTTCAACATAAGAAAATCAATTAGGGAAGCGGATGTGGCTCAATTGACAGAGCGTCCGTCTACCAGTGAGGACATCCAGGATTTGGTCCCCAGGGCCTCCCGACCCGTGTGGGGAGCTGCCCACGCGCAGTGCTGCCACTGGCGCAAGAAGTGCTGGGCCACGTGCAAGGAGCGCGCCCCACAAGGAGAGCCGCCTCGCACGAAAACACGCAGCCCACCCAGGAGTGGTGCCGCACACACGGAGAGCTGATACCACGAGACGACGCAGCAACAAAAGAGATGCAGTTTCCCAGTGCCGCCAGATAACGCAAGTGGACACAGAAGAACACCCAGTGAATGGACACAGAGAGCAGACAACAGGGGGAAGGAGAGAGAAATAAATTAAAAATAAATCTTAAAAAAAAGAAAAGAAAATCAACTAACGTAAAAGACTACACTAACAAAACAAGGGGAGGGAGTAGATGTCGCTCAAGTGGTTCAGCGCCTGCTTCCAATATATGAGGCCCTGGGTTCGATCCCTGGGTACCTCCTAAAAACAAACAACTGGAAAAAAACAAAAAACAACTCTTATTGGGGAGTGGATGTAGCTCAGTGGTTGAGTGCCTGCTTCCCATGTATGAGGTCCTGAGTTCAGTTTCCAGTACCTCTTTAAAAATTATTTTTAAAAAACAACAACAAAGAGAATGGGGGTGTGTGCCATTTTGAGATTATTTGTGAATCCCAAAAAAGAGAAAGATTATGTTTATAAACTAGTCTTTTCCTCTGGCTGTGATAACCTTTGATTGTATTAAATGCAAAGGTTCCAAGTTTACTTAATAAAATCAATTTAGGGAAATGGACTTGGCCCAGTGGTTAGGGCATCCGTCTACCACATGGGAGGTCCGCGGTTCAAATCCCAGGCCTCCTTGACCCGTGTGGAGCTGGCCCATGCACAGTGCTGATGTGCACAAGGAGTGCCCTGCAGCACAGGGGTGTCCCCTGCATAGGGGAGCCCCATGCGCAAGGAGTGCGCCCCGTAGGGAGAGCCGCCCAGCATGAAGGAAAGTGCAGCCTGCCCAGGAATGGCGCTGCCCACACTTCTCATGCCGCTGACGACAACAGAAGCGGACAAAGAAACAAGACGCAGCAAATAGACACAGAGAACAGACAACCGGCGGGGGCGGGGGGGGGGGGATTAAATAAATAAATCTTTTCAAAAATAAATAAATAAATAAAATCAATTTAGAGCTTAGTAGGCTATGACTCTGACTGATCCCCACCCCCTTGATGGGCTGATATAAAAAGACACAAGACACAGAAGAGGAAAGAACTTGGTCATTTCAGTCCTTCCATGTGACAGAAAGGAGAAGGCTCAAACAGCTAGAGCCCCGGGAAGAGAGAGGAGCCATTCACCTGACACTTGCAGCTGAAGAGAACAGAGCAGCTGAGCAGCTGAGAGGCTGGAAAAGAAATGAGGCCTTACCAGAGACTATGTGGGAAGCCCTGAGGGCCAGGCAGAGCTCGGCCGCCATCTTGCTCCAACCTGGGGCGCCGACTGGTGAGAGAGCAGCCTTGGGTTGGACTCTTTAGGGCCTTGTAACTGTAAGCGTTTACCCCCCAAAAAATACCCTTTATAGAAGCCAACAGATTCCTGTTCCTTCGCATCAGCACCCCGTTGGCTGACTGATACAGGGGGAGAACCACATGATCTCTCAATTGATGGAAAAAGGCATTTGGCAATGTCCTTCTTGATAAAAACTTATAAAAACAGGAATAGAAGGAAATTTTCTCAACATGATAAAGGGCATATGAAAACCCACAGCCAACATACTCAACGGTGAAAGCCAAAGCTTTCCCTCCACGCTCTGGATTAAGACAAGGATGACCCCAGTCACCACTCAGTAATAATAAAAGTCACCCAGAGTGGAAAGGGAGAACTAAAACTTTCACTATTTGCAGAAGACATGATCCTACATATAGAAAGTCCAAAAAAATACAACAAAACTACTAGAGTTAATAAATTCAGCAAAGTGGCAAGATACAAGATCAACACCAAAAACTCAGTAATGGAAGTGTTTCTATACACTAGTAATGAGCCATCTGAAGAAGAATTCAAGAAAAAAATACATTAACAATAGCAATTGAAAGAATCAGATATCTAGGAAAAAATTTACCCAAGGAAAACTATAAAACTTTGCTAAAAGAAATGACAGGAGATCTAAATAAATGGAAGGACATGGCACGCTCATAGATTAGAAGATTAAATACTGTCAAGATGTCACTTCTACCCAAAATAATTAACAGATTCAACACGATCCCAGTCAAACTTTCAACAGCCTACTTTGCAGAAATGGAAAAGCCAATCATCAAATTTATTTGGAAGAGTAAGGGACCCTAATTACCCAAAACCATCTTGAAAACAAAGAATGAAGTTGGAGGAGGACTCACACTTCCTTATTTTAAAACTTATTGCAAGGAAGCAGTTGTAGCTTAAGCAGTTGGGCACCCGCCTACCACACTGGAGGTCCTGGGTTCAGTTCCCAGTGCCTCCTAAAGAAGACAAGATAGTGAGCTGATGCAACAGGCTGGCGTGGCAAGCTGGCAAAATGAGATGATGCAACAAAGAGACACAAAAAGGAAACACAATGAAAGACACAACAAGTGGGAAGAAGAGGTGGCTCAAGTCAATGAATACCTTCCTCCCACCTGGGAGGTCCCGGGTTCGGTTCCTGATGCCTCCCAAAAAGAAGACAAGCACACAACAAATGGACATAGAGAAAAGACAGCAAGTGGGAAACGGACTTTGGCCCAGTGGTTAGGGCGTCCGTCTACCATATGGGAGGTCCGCGGTTCAAACCCCGGGCCTCCTCGACCCGTGTGGAGCTGGCCATGCGCAGTGCTGATGCGCGCAAGGAGTGCCGTGCCACGCAAGGGTGTCCCCCGCGTGGGGGAGCCCCCACGCGCAAGGAGTGCACCCATAAGGAGAGCCGCCCAGCGTGAAAAGAAAGTGCAGCCTGCCCAGGAATGGCGCCGCCCACACTTCCCGTGCCACTGATGACAACAGAAGCGGACAAAGAAACAAGACGCAGCAAATAGACACCAAGAACAGACAACCAGGGGAGGGGGGGAAATTAAAATAAATAAATAAATCTTTAAAAAAAAAAAAAAAAAAAAAGACAGCAAGTGAGCAAACCATGAGGGGGGGTGGTGGAAGAGAAATAAAACAAATCTTAAATAATAAAAATAAAACTTATTACAAAGCTAAATCAAAACAGCATGGTACTGGCATAAGACTCAGTATATTGACCAATGGAATCAAACTAAGAGTTTAGAAGTAGATGCTCACATCTGTGGCAAACAGATGTATTTAATATGTATATTTCATTAGAGAAGTTGTGAGCTCAAAAACAACCATGCATGATGTGCAGAATTCCCACACATCACTCCTCCACCAGCACCTACATTGTTGTGGAACGTTTGTTACACGTTATGAAAGAAAATGATCAGACTGTTACCACTGACTGTGGTCCGTAGCTTACACGTGGCATATTTTTTTCCATACACCCCTATCATCACCACTATGTAACAGTCTCATGTATTTGTTATAGTTCATGAGAGAACGCTCATTGTTGTACTGTTGACCACAGTTCATCTTCCGCCACAGGGTTCACTGTGTCATACGGTCCCTTGCCTTGTACGTTCTATCCTAAGTGGACACTCAGTGGCTCTCATTCTCATCACAGCTGTACAGTCACCGTCCCAGTAAACCTTTGAATATTTTTCTTAGTCCAAAAGAGAAAATCCCATACCCCCTATTATTGACCCTTCTTTGACACTGATGCAAGAATATTACAATATTGTTGTTAACTATAGTGCGTAAGTTACATTAATTGTACTTTTCCCGTGCATCACCGTATGGTGCTAGTTCATAGCACCTTCTTGTATTTGCACTATTAATCACAATCCTTATCCACCCCTGGGTTCACTATGTTATTCATACCTAGATTATTCTCTAACTTTCTTTCCATTGATATTTACATCCCTACACTACCCCCCTTTCAGCCACATTCTCATTTATAAACCAGTTGTGGTAGTTACACTCGACAAATCTGTAACCATCAACTCTATCCATTTCCACACTTTTACAGTCAAGCTAATTGAAAATTCTACACATATGTAGAATCCCTGTCCACAGCCCTCATCCGATCTCCTAGTAACCTATACTACAGTTTTTAACTCCAGGTGCTTATTCTTCCCATTTAGTTCTTACCAGAGATCACACAATATTTGTCCTTTTGGATCTGGCTTATTTCACCCAGCAATAAGTCCTCAAGGTTCATCATGTTTATCATGTGTCTCAATTCCATTTCTTACAGCAGCACAGTGTTCCATCGTGTGTATCTACCACATTTTCTTCATCCAGTCATTGGTTGATGGACACTTGGGTTGTTTCCATCTTCTGGCAATAGTGAATAATGCCACAATAACATTCGTGTGCAAATGTCTGTTCACATCACAGTTTTCAGTTCTCGGTATATTCCTAGTAGAGGGATTGCTGGATCACACAGACGCTCTATGTTTAGCTTCCTGAGGAACTGCCAAATTGTCTTCCACAGAGGCTGCACCATTCTACATTCCCACCAAAAATGAAGGAGCGTTCCTGTTCTTCACATCCTCTCCAGCACTTGTTTATGGTTTAATTCACCCCTCAGCAGATGGCTCCCTCGTCTGTCTGCTCATTGTGTCTGCTCATTGTGTCTGCTTGTTGTCCGCTTGTCTTCTCAGGAGGCACTGGGAACCAAACCCGGGACCTCCCATGTAGGAGGTGGGTGCCCAACCACTTGAGCCACCTCTGCTCCCTGCTCGTTGAATCTGCTCATTGTGTCTTCTTGTCATCAGATCATTGCATCAGTTTGTCTTCTTTAGGAGGCACTGAGAATCAAACCCGGGACTTCCCACGTGGGAGGTGAGTGTCCAGCTGCTTGAACCACATCTGCTCCCTGGACAATTAATTTTTTTAAATATACTTTAAATTTTTTTAAAAAAGATACTTAGGTTACATAAACGTTACATGAAAAATATAGGGGATCCCCATAGGTCCCACTCCCTACCCCTCCCACATTTTTGACAAGGCTGCCAAGTGCACTCAATTGTGAAAGAATAGTCTCTTCAACAAACGGTGCTGGGAGCACTTGATCCATAGCAAAAGAATGAAGGAGGACACTACCTCACACCATATACAAAAATTAACTCAGGGAGCAGCTGTAGCTCAGTGGTTGAGCACCTGCTTCCCACATGAAAGGTCCCAGAATCAATCCCTGGTGCCTCCTAAAAAATCTTTTTTTAAAAGTTAACTCACCCAACAAAAGAGAAAGAAACTGAGCATCTGAGTAAACTACAACCTGATCAGATGCCGACACATCAGCAAACCATCACGAGTCATACTAAGAAAATGGAAGAAAAGGAATGTACCAAAGCCCCAGAAGAGGTGCAGGATTGGAGAGAATTTAGCGAGATGCACACGTTTCCAAAATCAAATTAATGAGTTGAAAGACAATATGACTAAAGAGATAAATGACATCAAAAAGATACTGAGTGAGTGCAAAGAAGAATTTGAAATCCTGAGCAGAATAGTAACAGTTCATGGGAATGAAAGACACAATAGGTGAGATAAAAAGCACAGTAGAGGCATAGATCAGCAGACTTGAAATGATAGAAGAATAAGTAATACAGAAGACAAAACAGCTGAAATTGAAGAAACAAATGATCAGAGAGAAAAGAACAGGAAAAAAAATTAGCAGGGGCTCAGAGAGTTGAACGACAACATGAAACACAACAACACACCTGTCGTGGGAGTTCCAGAAGGAGAAGAGAAAGGAAAAGGGGCAAAAAATGTATTTGAGGAAATAATCACTGAAAATTTCCCAATTTTCATGAAAGAAATGAAATTTTATGTCCAAGAAGTGCACTGTACCCCAATCAGAATAAACCCAAATAGACCTACTCTAAAACACATACTACTCAGAATGTCAAATGTCAAAGATAAAGAGAAAATTCTCAGAGCAGCAAAGGAGAAGCAAAGCATCACCTACAAATGAGGCCCAGAAAGGCAGTGTGGATTCTCTTCCAAAACCATGGAAGCAAGAAGACAATGGTATGATACAATTAGGATCCAAAAAGAGAAAAACTGCCAGGCTGCTTTGAAGGAAAATTGTCCCTCAAAATTGAGGGTGAGAATAAAATATCCACAAACAGAAACTAAGAGAGTTTGCAAAAAAGAATCTACCATTGCATGAAATATTAAAGGAAGACTTAGAACCTGAAATAAAAGGACAGGAGAGAGAGGTCTGAAGGAGAGTGTAGAAGAAAGAACAGAGAAAGGATAACCAAAAGAGTAAAAAGACAGACAAATATGATATGACATATGAAAACCAAAGAATAGGGGGTGGGGGGTATATGGGGACCTCATATTTTTTGAATGTGAGATTTAAAAATGAATAAAGACAAAAAAAAAAAAGTAAAAACACCTGAACTTAAAAAAGAAAACCAAAGAATAAAATGGTAGAAGTGGATAATGCATTTACAGTACTATCATTGAATGTGAATGGATTAAACTCCCCAGTCAAAAGATACAGGTTCACAGAATGGATGAAAAAACATGAGCCATCCATATGCTGCTTACAAGAGACTCACCTTAGACCCAGGGATACAAAATGGCTGAAAGTGAAAGGCTGGAAAAAGATACTCCATGCACATAGTAACCAAAAAGAACAGCAGTAGCTATAACTAATATCGGAAAAAACAGACTTTAAATGCAAAAAAACGTTATAAGATATACGGAAGGCCATTATATATTAATACATGAGACAAACTCTGGGATAACTGAAGAGAGAAACAGACATCTTTACAATAATCACTGGAGACTTCAACACCCCACTCACAACATAAAATACAACAACTAGACAGAAGATCAACAAGGAAACAGAGAACTTGAACAATGTGATAAACAAGTACTACTTAACAAACATATACAGAATACTACATCCAAACTCAGAGGGTGTATTAGTCAGCCAAAGGGGTGCTGATGCAAAATACCAGAAATTGGTTGGTTTTTATAAAGGGTATTTATTTGAAGTAGGAGCTGACAGATACCAGGCCATAAAGTGTAAGTTTCTTCCCTCACCAAAGTCTATTGTCACGTGTTGGAGCAAGATGGCTGCCGACGTCTGCGAGGGTTCAGGCTTCCTGGGCTCCTCTGGGCGCAGCTCCTCTCTTTCCTCCACAAGGTCAGCTGTAGACTATGAGGCCAACGGCTCTGTCTCTCTCCCTGGGGTTTCTGCCGTGTCTAAGGAGCCATGTCTATTCCTCTGTGTTCTTCTCCTGGCTCAGGTCCTCTCTTCCTGGCTTCTCTTTCCCTGGGTACTGACTTCTCAGGGCTCCAGCTTAAGGCTTCAGCATCAAACTCTAACATCAAACTCCAACATCAAAAGCCCTTAACTCTGTCCTTTGCTGCCTTTTATCTGTGAGTTCCCACCCACCAAGGGGGGGACACAATGCTCTAATGATGTGGCCCAGTCAAAGCCCTAATCATAACTTAATCATGTCCAGGTACCGACCAGATTACAAACATAACCCAATATCTATTTTTGGAATTCATAACCATATCAAACTGCTCTAGTGGGTTCTACATTCTTCTCAAGTGCCCATGAATCTTTCTCCAGGATAGACCACATGTTAGGACACAATGCAGCTCTCAATAAATATAAGAAGACTGAAATTAATCAATGTGCCTTCTCAGATCAAAATGAAATGAAACTGGAAATAAGTAACAGACAGGAAAAAAGTAAATTTGCAAAGGTATGGAGGCTGAATAACACACTCCTAAATAAGCAGTGGGTCAAAGAAGAAATTCCAAGTGAAATCAGGAAATACATTGAGACAAATGAAAATGAGAACACAGCTTATCAAAACTTATGAGATACAGCAAAGGCAGGCTTGAGAAAGAAAATTATAACCTTAAACACCTAGATTAAAAAAGAAGAAGAAGAAGAAAAAAGAAGAGCTAAACTAAAAAAAATTAACTGAACAACTAGAGAAACTAGAAAAAGAGCAGCAAACCTATCTCAAAGCAAGCAGGAGCAAAGGAATAATAAAGATTAGAGCAGAAGTAAATGAAATTGAGAATAGAGAAATTCAACAAAACCAAAAGGTGGTTCTTTAAGAAGATCAATAAAATTGACAACCCACTAGCTAGACTAACAAAGAAAGAGAGAAGACAGAAAGAGATGCAATCCAAAATGAAAGGGGGAAGTTACAACTGACCCCACAGAAAAGAATCATAAGAAAATATTATGAGAAACTGTATGCCAACAATCTAGACAACCTAGATGAAATGAACACATTCCTAAAAATGCACAAACAACCTACACTGATGCTACAAGAAATACAAGTACGTAACAAACCAATCACATTTAAAGAGATTGAATCCATCATCAAAAATCTCCTAGCAAAGAAAAGTCCAGGACCAGACAGCTTCACAGGTGAATTCTACCAAGCATTTTGAAAAAAATTAACACCAATCCTGTTTAAACTCTTTCAAAAATTGAAAAGGAAGGAAAACTACCCAACACATTTTATGAAGCCAACATCACCCCAATACCAAAATCAGATAAAGATACTACAAGAAAATTATAGACCAATCTCTCTAATGAACATAGATGCAAAAACTCTCAACAAAATACTTGCAAATCGAATCCAACAGCATATCAAAAGACTTAGACATCATGACCAAGTGGGATTTATTCCTGGTATGCAAGTCTAGTTCAACAAGAAGAAAATCAATACACAACAGTAACAAATTGAAGGAAAAAAACACAATCTCAATCGATGCAGAAAAGGCATTCAACAAAATACAGCATCCTTTCTTGATAAAAACACTTGGAAAGATAGGCAGAGAAGGAAAATTCCTCAATCTGATAAAAGTTAAGTATGAAAAACCCACAGCCTACATCGTACTCAATGGGGAAAGACTGAAAGTTTTCCCTCTAAGATCAGGAACAAGACAAGGACGCCCACTGTCACCACCATTATTCAGTTTTGTAGTAGAAGTCTAGGGCAATCAGACAAGAAAAAATAAATAAACAAAAGGCATCCAAGTAAGGAAAGAGGAAGTAAAACTCTCACTGCAGACGACATGATCCTGTATTTAGAAAATTCTGAGGTATCCACAACAAAGCTTCTTGAGCTAATAAAAGAGTTCAGCAAAGTGGCAGGATACAAGATCAACAGGCAAAATCAGTAATGTTCTATACACTAGTACTGAACAATCTGAGGAGGAAATCGGGGGAAAGTCTATTTACAATAGCAACAAAAATTCCTCAGAAACCTAGGAATTAGTTTAACCCAAGAAGTACAGGACTTATATAAAAGAAAACAGCAAAATGATGCTAAACGAAGTCAATGAAGACCCACCGAATGGCAGAACACTCTGTGTTCGTGGGTTGGAAGAATAAGTACCGCGGAGATGTTAATCTTCTCCAAACTGATTCATAGATTCAACGCATTATCAATCAAAACTCCAAGAGCCTACTCTACAGGAAAAGTGCACCTGAATAGCCAAAAGCATTCTTTTTTAAATTTTTTATTTTTTCATTTATCCCCCCCTCCATTGTCTGCTCTCTGTGTCCATTCACTGTGTGTTCTTCTGTGTCAGCTTGTATTCCTGTCAGCGGCACCGGGAATCTGTGTCTCTTCTTGTTGCGTCATCTTGCTGCATCAGCTCTCCGTGTGTGCAGCACCATTCCTGGGCTGGCTGCACTTTTTTCGCACTGGGTGGTTCTCCTTACAGGGTGCACTCCTTGCGCGTGGGGCTCCCCTACGCGGGGGACACCCCTGTATGGCACGGCACTCCTTGCGCACATCAGCACTGCGTGTGGGCCAGCTCATCACACTGTCAGGAGGCGCAGGGTTTGAACCTTGTACCTACCATGTGGCAGGCCGACGCTCTATCCGTTGGGCCAAATCTGCTTCCCACCAAAAGCATTCTAAAAAAGAAGAGCGATGTAGGAATAATTTCTCTGCCTGACCTTGAAGCATATGACAAAGCTACAGTGGTCAAAACAGCATGGTACTGGCATAAAGATAGACACATTGATAAGTGGAATAGAACTGAGAACCCAGAAATAAACCCTCACCTCTACAGTCAACTAGTTTTTTTTACAAACCTACCAAGTCAATGGTTTTTTTCTTGTTTTTTTTTAATGTTACACTGAAAAAATGAGGTTCCCATATAGCCCCCACCCCCCTCACCCCACTCCTCCCACATCAACAGCCTCTTTCATCATCGTGGCACATTATTTGGTGAATACGTTTTGGAGCACTGCTGCACCACATGGATAATGGTTTACATTGTAGTCTACACTCTACCCCATCCACCCAGCGGGCCATGGCAGGACACACAATGTCCAGCATCTGTCCCAGCAGCACGACCCAGGACAACTCCAAGTGCTGAAAATGCCCCCACATCACATCTCTTCCTCCCACTCCCTGCCCCCAGCAGCTACGGTGGCCACTTTCTCCACATTAACCAAGTCAATGTTAATGGGACTAAACAGTCTTTTCAACAGTGTTCAACAACTGAATATCTATAACCAAAAGAATGAAAGCGGACCCCTATCTTGCTCCCTATACAAGAATCAACTCAAAATGGATAAAAGGCAGGACTATAAAACTCCTAGAAGAAAATGTAGGGAGCCATCTTCAAGACCTTGTAGTAGGTGGTGGTTTCTTGGACCTTACATCCAAAGCACATGCAACAAATGAAAAAACAAATGGGACCTCCTCAAAATTAAACACTGTTGCACCTCACAGGGCTTCCTCAAAATGGAGAAAAGGTAGCAACTCAATGGGAGAAAATACCTGGAAGTCACATATCTGATTAGGGTTTAATATCCAGGATATATAAAAAGATATTATAACTTAACGATAAAAAGACAAATAACCCAACTTAAAAATGGGCAAAAGACTTGAACAGACATTTGTCCAAAGAAGAAATAATACAAAAGACAAAAAAAAAAAAAAACACATGAAGAAATGTTCAACATCACTAATGATTAGGGAAATACAAATCAAAACTACAATGAGATCATTTCATACCTATTTGAATAGCCACTATTAAAAAGACAGAGAACTACAAGTATTGAGAGGATGTGGAGAAATAGGAACATTTATTCATTGTTGTGGGAATGCAGAATGGTCCAGCCACTGTGGAGGACTGTCTGGCAGTTCCTAAAGAAGTTGGACATAGACTTGCCATGTGACCCTGCACTATCACTACTGGGTAAATACCCAGAAGACCTGAGAGCAGAGACATGAACAGACATCTCACACCCATGCTCATAGCAGCGTTATTCGCGATTGTTAAAAGTTGGAAACCCTGATGAACATCAACCGATGAATGGATAAACAAACTGTGGTGTATACACACGATGGAATATTATGCAACGGTAAGAAGAAATGAAGTTGTGAAACATCTGACAACATGGATGAACCTAGAGGGCATTATATTGAGTGAAGCAAGCCAGACACAAAAGGACAGATACGGTATGATTGCCCTATTATGATCTAAATATATTGTGTAAACTCTTGGAGTTGATACCTAGAATATGGGTCACCAGAAAAATAGAACGAAGTTAGAGAACAGAAAGCTGAGGTTTAATCTGTGCAGAATTGGTAAAAAGGTTGCCTGTAAATCTTGGGAAATGAATAGAAATGGTGAAAGCAAATCATAATGTTTATAACTGGCAGTGCTATTATAAGGGTATGACAGTGACTGATAAGCAAAGGTCATGTATATTACTAGAAGGAAAGCTAAAAGATGTAACATGGCACGGGACAGCATAATAAAATCTCATGTGAAATACGAGTATGGATAGTACTGCACATATAAGGCTGTTTACAAAATATAAATACCAATAAACTAGAGAGATGGCAACAGAATAGAAGGTACAGCAAGGGAAGCAGAGAGAGATTGAGAGGTAATAGTTTTGTCTATTTTTAAAATTATTATTGGAATAATGAAAGTGTTCTAATAATGACTGAAATGATGAAGGCACAACTGTGAGATTATACCAAATACCATTGATTGTATACTTTGGATGGACTGTATGCTTTATTAATATACATCAATAAAATTTACTTTTTAAAAATTGTAGAAAAAATATAGAAAATCTGCTTGATCTTGGGTGTGTTGGTAAGTTTTTAGAGAAAACACCAAAAGCACAATATGTGAAAGTAAAAACTATTAAATCAGACTATATAAAAATGTAAAACTTATGCTCAGTAAAAATGGTGAAAAGAACAGACTGGGAGCAAATATTTTCAAATTCAATAAGAAAACAAACTACCCAGTAATGACAAATAACCGAACATACACTTTATCAAGTAAGGTAAACATATGGCAGATAAACACATGGGAAGATGCTCAGTATTCAAGCCACTGTGAGGTACAACTGCATACCCATTAGAGTGCTAAAATCCAAAACACCAACAAAACCAAATGCTGACAAGGATGCAGTGCAACTGAGCTCACATTCACTGTCGGTGAGAATAGAAATGGTCCAGCCACTTTGTACATTTTGGCCATTTCTTACAAACCCAAAGATCATTTAATATATGGTTTTTAAAAAAATTTATCTATTTATTTCTCTCCCCTTCCCCCCCCCCCCCCCCCCGCATTGTCTCTTCTCTGTGTCTATTTGCTGCATCTTCTTTGTCTGCTTCTGTTGTCAGTGGCACGGGAATCTGTGTTTCTTTTTGTTGCACCGTCTCGTGTGTCAGCTCTCCGTGTGTGCGGCACCATTCCTGGGCAGGCTGCACTTCCTTTTGCGCTGGGCGGCTCTCCTTACGGGGCACACTCCTTGCGCGTGGGGCTCCCCTACGCGGGGACACCCCTGCGTGGCAGGGCACTCCTTGCGCACATCAGCACTGTGCATGGGCCAGCTCCACACGGGTCAAGGAGGCCCAGGGTTTGAACCGCGGACCTCCCATGCGGTAGACGGACGCCCTAACCACTGAGCCAAGTCCACCGACCAATATATATATGGGTTTTTATGCAACTGATTTAAAACTTACGTTCACATAAAGCCTGCATATAAATATTTAGAGCAGCTGTATTCATAATTGCTAAGAAGTGAAAGCAACCAAGATGTCCTTCGACAAGGAAATGGATGGACTGAGGTATGTCTGTAAAATAGAATACTATTCAACAACGAAAAGGAATGAGCTATTGAGTCACACAATGATGTGACTGATTCTCATATGTTTTGCTTCGTGAGGGAAGCCAGACCCAAAACATGAGGCTACGTGTTGTAAATGCCCATTCGTGTAACACTCGGGAAGGCAAAGCTACAGAGTGGACACGCGGCAGGGCTGCCAGGCGCTGCTGCAGGGGCGCTGTGCCACTGAACCCCAGCAGGCCCTGCCCTGCAGGGCGGCCAGCAGGGCCTCCCGGACCTCCCCAGGGCAGGGCCGCTGCGTCCCAGGAGGCCGGATGCCAGGGTGGGCAGCCCCGACGTCTCGCAGGGGAACTCGCATCGTGAGCGGCAGCCTCCGGCCACGGCAGCCTGCTGGGGACACGTCCGCGCCTGGACGCGCCAGGGCAAGCGCTCTGCAGGTGGCGCTGGCCGAGGGAAGAGGGCGGGGCTGCGCATGGGACGCACCCTGAGCCCTTGGAGGCTGCTTCCAGGGGCTTGGGGGGGAGCCTGAGGGGGTGGGGATGCGGTCCACAGACGGCCACAAAGGGACGCACGGACACGCGCTGCCCTGTCCGGTGCTGCAGAGTGGACAGGCGATTCGAGGCTAAAGCCGACAGCAAAGAACCAACAGTGACTATGCGACTGAAAGGAACCACCCGGGACGTACGGAGGTACCTGCATTTCACTGTGTGTAGATTTTACTCCAAAAAGAAATAAAGGACGCAGCTCCGCGCCCTCCAGGCCACGCCGAGCCTGGGTTTTGGGGTCAGGGTTAAACAAAGCTGACGTGACACATGGGCCACCTGCCCTCAGCTCCTTCCCCAGGCCAGCCTCGCTCACGCCTGCGCCCGCCCGCTCCATTTGCAACACCGCGAGGACGCAGGGGGAGCTGGGCAGTCACCGGGCGGGACATCCAAGTCGGGGGCCCTCTGCCGGCGGGTGGGGGGGGCAGGTGTCGGGGCCGAGCCCACCACCATGGGCACGACAGGTAGTGACTCTTTCCTGCCGGGTGGCTCCGAAACCCCGTGACTTGGCAGTGAGGCAGCCAGTCAGTGACGGGTGCTGCTGTGGCCAAACCGGCGCCCCGGGGACCATGGAGCTGAGCGCCAGTCCCCACAGCAGGAGAGCGGGCAGGAGAGCAGTGGGGGCCGGCTCAGCGGGCGCTGACCCGCGCCTCGCCCCGCCCACCCCCGTCCTGTGCCCGCTGCGGACCCCCAGCCCTGCTCGCCCTGCAGGGCGCCTTGGGGTGGCGGTGCAGAGCCTGCCGTGCTGCACAGGGTGCCCAGGAGACTTCCCAGGGGCCCAGGAACCCCCCTCCCCAGGATTCGGGGCATGGCGGCCTCACCACCCAGGTTGGGGACCCCAGGGCCCTGCGCCCACTCTGGGGCCCCCGGCGCCTGCTGTGAGCTGATGGCCCCCACGAGGACGCCTCCTGGGCGCTGGCCGCACTGTGGACTGGACGGGCACAGGTGTTGGGACCCGCAGCAGGAGGGACGCCCTGGCGTCTCGGGTACTCCCTGGGCCCTCAGGGAACCACACGCTCTCCCAGGCCGTCGTCGTCCCCCCCCCCCCAACAGCCTCCCTGGGGCCTGTTCATCCTCGTCCCTGGGCCTCTGCCCCCACCCGGGGCCCTGCTGGCCGCCCTTCATGTCCACGCAGCCACGTGGGCCCTTCGGTGCTTCAGGACTGGGTGGGACGCCCGGGGTGGCCCCAATCCCCGGAGCCCCTGAGCCCGGAGCCCCTGGTGCGCCCAGTGCAGGCGGCAGGCGGCCAGGCCACCCGACACCAGCCCTGCAAAGCCAGGTGCATGGGGTGCCCCGCGCCCGCCCGGCGCCCACCCCGGGTGGAGCCCGCTCCAGGAAGAGGCGGGAGCCGGCGGCCGTGGCTGGAGGGCAGGGGTATGTCCCAGGCGGGCCGGCTGGACCCCAGGAAGCGCCAGGGCCGCTCATGCCGCAGGACTTGGCGGCGTGACCTGGGGGTGCTCCCCAGCCTGCCCCCTGCTGGGGCGCCCAGGCCCATGTGTCACTCCCCCCGGGGCGGCTGCTCCCCCAGCCTGGGGCCTGCGCCCTGCAGTCCCTGCGAGCACCTCGTGCCCCTGGGCAGGGACCTGCCCGCGCCTCGGCCACTGCGGCCGCCCAGAGAGTCCTCTGCGTGAGAAACTTCCAGAACCCAGGTGAGGCGCCGCGTCCCTCCCCCAGCGACGGGGAAGGCTCAGAGAAGACGCGGAACGACAGGCGCAGCACGGGGCAGGGGCGTCCCGAGCCACAGGGCCTCTCCTGGGCCGTGGCTGTGGCTGCCGGACAGCAGGGGCGATCCTGACCAGTGGCCGAGATGGAGCCTGAGCCTCTGGACGCCGGGCCAGCCCGACCGCACGCCCCTGCCCCGGGGTCAGCAGCCCCCGCCCCGTGGCGTCCTCAGGGTCAGAGCAGGGGCGCTGGGCACAACCCGGTGGACGTGGCACCCCAGGTCAGGGCTGGCCCCAGGGCTGCCCTCCTCCGCGAAGCCTGAAGAGCCCCGGAGGCCGCGGGTGAGTGGGCGCCAGCCTGACCCCCGCGGGCCGGTGCGCCCCCTCCTGGGCCTCCCAGCACCAAGACGCACAAGCACGAGGGCAGGCCCATGGGGCGGCACCGCCTTCCACGCTCAGCTTGTCTCCGCACCCTCGCCCGGCCGGCCCCAACACCGCCCTCCGCCCCGACCACCGGGCTCTCCTCGGCTTCCAGCCTCTCCCGCCAACACCAGCCACGGCCGCCCTAGGCTGACGCAAGCCAGTCCCTGCAGGCCCGAGGGCCGAGCGGCTGAGCCAGGCCGGCGGCCCCGGCAGCAGTGGATGCCGCCTGCTGGTCCAGGTGCGAGGGCCCGCCGTGCTGGGCCTCCCATATGGGGGCTGGACAGCCAAGCCCTGGTGCTCCCACCGCCCCGGCCAGGCCCCCCGGAGACCGTGTCCTCCCTGTGCCCCAAAGAAGCCAAGCGGCAGCTCGCGGGGGTAACCGTGACGCGCCGTAGCGGGGGCAGCAGTGCCAGGGCAGGCAGCACAGGCCCCACTTCTGGGGGCACGGGCGTGGGTCCCTGGCTCTGCCACCCCTGTCGGGACCCTCGGGAGGGGCCGGGGCCTGAGAAGCCCAGAGGTGGCGAGGGCCTCAGGCTCCTGGCTGGCCGCGGGCCAGAGCCCAGGGGTCGCGGGGCCTCCTCATGGAGCGCCCAGGGCCCTCGTGCCTGGAGCGAGGCCAGACACCCGGCTCCCCAGCTCAGAGCCAGACTGCAGATCAGGACCTTCCAATAATTTACTGTGGTTCAGCCCCCACCCCGCGGGGCCAGGAGGGGGCGCCGCCGGTCGCGGCGCCGGGACAGTTCACGACAGTCTGTGCACGGCGTCCGGGAAGCTGAGATCACTGCTGTCCACCGTCCTGGGGCTGGCCGGGCGCCGGCGGCACTTCCTTCCTGCCAGCTTCCTTCCGCCTGCGCCCCCTCCCTGCGTCCTGCACCCTCACGCCTGCGCCTGCACCAGGAGAAGACAGAGGGTCGGTGACCGGCCGCCCTCGCCCTGGGCTGTGGGCAGGGCAGGGGGCGCCCGAGCCGCCTCACCTCGCGGTCAGCACAGCGTGCACTTGCAGTCGGCGCAGCCGGGGCCGCTCTCGTCGGGGGGGTTCAGCTTCCGCAGCTTGTGTTGCCGGATCTCCCGCACCAGCGTGTAAAACGCGTCTTCCACGCCCTGAGGAGGGGGGCGGCTCAGGGGCCCGCCGGCACCGCGCCTCGAGAGGCTCCCGCCCCCACCGCTCCCCAGGTCTGGCTTGGGGCTGGACCACTCTGCGCCCACGCCTGCCTGAGCTCCGGCCACGTCTGCAGCGGCCCCAGGAGGGGCTGAGAGCTGGCTGGGTGTGTGAGCCAGAAGGGCAGGGGTCCCCGGGCGGGGTGCCCCGGGGGGAGGGGCCAGGGTCACCGCTCCGGCCTGGCTCAGGGCTCTCCAGGGACCTCCGCCCCCCCGGGCTGTGTCCGCCCAGCCCGCGGCCCTCGCCCCCCTCTGCCCTGCCATCGGGGGGACTTACAGCGCGAGGGGCCGCTGGGGTCGCTGGGTCACACAGGTCCCGGGGGGCCCCGGGGGGTCCCGGAGCTGAAGCCAGGGCCAGAGCGGCTGCCCTGCGCAGAGGGAAAGGGCGATGAGCGTGGCCCTGGCGAGGGTGGGCGTGGCCCCGGGGCGTGGGCGGGGCGTCCCTGCACTAGCTCCGGGCGGGGCGGGGCTCACCTGCCGGGTCTTGGCGGACGTCTCCACGTAGGGGAGGCCGTAGCTGCAGGCAAGCTCTTGGGCCTGCCTCGCGTCCACAGTGCGGGCGGGCAGGTCGCACTTGTTCCCCACCAGCACCATGGGCACGTCGTCCGAGTCCTTGACCCGCTTGATCTGCTCCCTGCAAGGACGGGCGCGTGAGCCGCTGGAGGGACCTGGGCGCGGCGGATCAGGGCGCGGGCAGACGCTCACCTGTACTGATGGATGTCCTCGAAGGACTTGGTGTTGTTGATGGCGAACACGCAGAGGAAGCCCTCGCCCGTGCGCATGTACTGGTCTCGCATGGCGCTGTACTCCTCTTGGCCCGCCGTGTCCAGAATGTCCAGCAGACACGTCTCCCCGTCGATGACCACCTGCTTCCGGTACGAGTCCTGCGAAGGACACGACCCGGGGATCCTCACCCCTCTTCGGCTGGAGCGTTTAACCTACCAGTCCCTCCCCGGTTCTAAATCCAGGATTCCCCACCGTGGGGCAGGTGCCACGGGAGGGCAACGCCCCCAGCCCGTCTGCTCCGCACGCGTCTGCACGGGCCCGGGAGGTGCGTGTGTGGCAGCGGCACAGCGTGGCTCACCTCTATGGTGGGGTCGTACTCGTCCACAAAGTGGTTCTGGATCAGCTGGATGGTCAGGGCGCTTTTCCCCACGCCCCCAGCGCCCACCACCACCAGCTTATACTCCGTCATCGCTCCTCAAGGCCCTGGCGAAGGGCACGCAGCACCGTCTCGCTTGCCCCACCTGCCAAGAAAGATGCATCAGTGCAGAAGCAACCCGGCAGGGTGGCCTGAAGGGGAGGCCCTGCCCAGCTCCCCGGGCGGCCTGCCCTGGCCCTGCCATCCACGGGGAGGCTGGACCGGGCCAGCTGCTCACCTGTGGCACCTCCAACCCAGGGGGAGGCCGAGGGAACACCCGGTCCAGTTGCACTTAACAAGAGCACGAGGGAGGCAGACAGCCAGCCCCCTCCCCCCCCCCAGACAGAAGTAACAGCTGACGGCGACTACCAACTACGCACCCAAATTAGAAGCTGCTGGGTCGGCGGAAAGCCTAGGCTGGAGGCGCCCGAAGGCTGAGGTTCCCCCCCCCTCCAAGAACAGGTCCTGCCACAGCCCGAGCTCTCCTCGGCGTGCCCAGGCAGGCCGGCACCAGCAAGCCACCGCTGGGAGCGCACAGCGGCTCAAGCCCATGCGCTGGACACCCGTGCAGAGTGCTGCTGGGCAGGTGCTGTCCTAGCCGCAGGGTGGCCCTGACAGAGGGACGCAGGCATCCTGAGAGCATGGGACAGTCCCTGGGTTGCAGAAAAACCCTGGAGGAAAAGCCAGCGGGGCGGGCCAAGGCCCCCAGAGAAGCCGGCCCTCGCCCAAAGATCCAGAGGAAGTGGAGAGAGAGAAAGCAAAGGGCTCTGGGAGTGGAGGCCCCACATGGGGCTCACGGGGGACCCTCACCCCGGACGAGCAGCTGTGATGGGCCCGGGGCCTCCAGCCACCTGGACGACCTCATCTGGCATCACGACCACAGGCCAAAGCCCGGCCCTGGGGGCAGCCCCACTCTAGGGTGCGCTTGGGGGACCCCCCAAGAGTAAGGGGGCTGGGAGCCAGACACCCGGAGAAACCAGTTTGGGCCAAGTAAAAAGGTCACACCCACCTAAACAGTGTACTCACAGATAAACCTATGACAGAAAGCTGCCCGCCTGCCCCCGAGGCTCACCTGCGCCCCCACCCGCCCCCAGGGGCTCACCTGCGCCCCCACCCGGTCCCGAGGATCCCTGCACAACCCCCTATCTCCGAGGCTCACCTGCACTTACCCCCCGCCCGCCCCCGCGGCTCACCTGCGCCCCCGCCCGCCGCCGCAGCCTCCCGCACCGATGACAAGCCAGTCGGCCGCCCGTCCTCCGCAAGGTGGGGCCCGGCCCCGCACGGCCCCGCGCGCTCCCGCCGCCGCCCCCGCCCGCGCCCCGCTCGGGGACAGAGCCTGCGCCTCGGAGGGGGAGGGGGCGCCCGGCCCACCCCACGCGCGCGCCGCGGCCCCGACCCCTCGCCCGCCACTCACCGCCCGCTGGCGCGTCTGCCCCCGGGGCCGGGGCGGAGGCTGGGGCCGGGGCCGGGGCGGGAGCGCAGCTCGCCCCGCGCATGGGATCCGTCCGCGGCGGGTGCGGCTCCGGCTGCGGGCGGCGCGGGCGGCGTCGGCGTCGACTCAGCCCGGCCCGCGCACGCCCCGCCCCGCGTCCGTCCGTCATCCCGCAGCGGCCCGCCATTGGCCCGCCCGACAGGGCCCCGGCCCGCGTCCGTCCGTCAGCTCGACGCGGCCTGCCATTGGTCTGCCCGATCTGGCCCCGCCCCGAGGCCGCCCCCAGCCCCGACCGCTCTTCGGTTGGCCACGCGGCCCGCCCGTCAAATCGCGGCAGGGCGGGACTTCCCGGAGCGCCGCGGAGGGCGGCCCACCCGGAGCGGGGCTCGCGGCTGCGGGCGCGGCGCGGGCGGAGCCCGACTCGGGGCGCGGGGCGAGCGGGGTCTGCTGCGGGCCGCCGAGGGCGGCGGCTTCTCCCGGGAGGATCCACGGCCTGGGTCCAGCCCCGCCGCGGCGCCTCCCCCCACCCCGGGCGGGGCCTCGCCCTCACCCGCCCCCGCCCCCCCCCGGCCTGCAGCTCCCCCCCACCCGGAGGCTCCGGCCGTGAGCCCCGAGGGGCTCAGCTCGGACTTGCACGCCCCCAGCCCCAAAAGTTGCCCTCGGGGGCTGAACCGCCAGTGTCCCCCGCCCCAAGAAGACTCAAAAAGATAGTTTCAGACGTTTTCTTGAATTTCCTTGTTTAAAATAAAAGGAAAGGGCCGCCGAGAAGGCTCCGGTCCCCTTGCCGGCCAGCTGCGCCCCACGCGGGGGGCCGCGTCCTCCGCCCCCCGGGCCCCCGCCCCGCCGGTCCCGCGCGGGGGGCTGGGCCTCGGTCCGCCTCGGGGAGGGCCCCACGCGGGAGGGGGCCGCGCGCCCGGAGCCCCCAGGGCTGCTCCAGCAACTGCTGCCGGGGCGGCTCGGCCCGCGGGGCTCGGCGGCGGGGACCCCCGCGGCTCCTGCGTGCTAGGCCCCGCCCGCGTTGCCATGGCGCCCGGGCCCGCAACCCCGCGGCCGGAAGAACAGCCCCCAGTCCCGGAGAGCGCCCGGCGGTGGAGGGCGCCCAGGCCGAGCCCCCAGGTGAGAGCCGAGCGCGCCCTCGGGCCGGGGCCTCAGGCACCCCGACCTGCCCCGTGCCATCGGGGGAAACTGAGGCGCGCCGCGGGGGGGCAGCGCAAGTCGGAAGCGTTGATGGTCGCAGGTGTCAGAGCTGGTCCCCTGGGGACACAGACCCTGGCCATGTTTTGGGAGGAGTCTCCCATTAGGGTACCCCCAAGTGCTGCCCCCAGGGGGGAAGACAAAGACCGGGACCCAGGCTCTGCTCTGGGGGTCTCCACGGGGGGGGGGGGGGGGAGACACAGGAGAGAGGAACCAGTTCCACAGGACCTCATGCACTGGGGTCACAGGACGGGAGCAGCCCTGCACCCCCCATGCGGAGGAGGGAACCCGGCGAGCTGAAGGGGGGCGGGAGCACGCGGGGAGTGCGGGGCTTGAGGCTGCGGAATGGCGGGGCGGGTGCTACCGGGTCGTGAGAGCGGTGGGTGGCACCAGTGTTCGGCTGGGGGCTCGGGCCAGGCTCTCGCCCTGGAGGTCGCTGGGAGCCCTGGCGCTCCCTGCCCACCTCCCCCCCGCCCCCCGGAGCGCAGCACCCTGGCTCATACCCTCCCCACGGCCTGGAGCTGGCAGGCCGAGAGTGGGGCGAGGGGTGGTGGGCACGTCGGCCCGAGAAGGGGCAGGGGATGGGGGTCACAGCAGGAGGCTTGGGGCCGTGTGGAGGCTGGACATGCGCAGCAGCAGGTGGAGCCTCTGGAAAGAAACCCCGCGCCCTGCTCTACGGGGGCGTCCCCGGAGCCATCTTAATTTCCTGCTCCCCAGGCCGACCTCACATCAAACCCAGGAGGGGGGCAGACAAGCGGCCAGGCCGGGCTGCAGCGTCCCTCCCCCGGCCCACGACTGCCTGGCCCATTTTGCTGCCAAGGGCTCAGCTTTCGCTGAGTCCCCCGGCTGGGGTCCCCCAGCTGTCCCCAGCCCTTCTGCTCGACTCTGACCACGGCACCCCAGTGCCCAGCTCCGAAGGGGCTCTCGCCTGAGCAAGGCTGTGCCACGGGGCAGAGCCAGCTTGCTTCTCCACGGCCGGCCGGCCCTCCTGTCGCACCCCAAGTCCAGCCTGCACCCCACTCTCACTCCATGTGCCCATGTGGCCGGGGCACTCCCAGCGAGCTGGGGTGGGATGTTGGAGGGTGGGGAGGGGTCAGGCAAGGGGCCGCAGGCCCTGCAGCTGGAGGCGGGAGCTCGGAGCCGGCCTGCTTCCCAGGAGAGCAGTTGCAGAAAAGCCTCCCGCTCAGCTGTCCCCGGCTTTAAGGAAATTGTCAAGGATCTTTAGCTGCGAAGATGCTCATCAGAGCACTTATGAGGCTCTATTTGCGGGGCCTGCTGGTGAGAGGGGCGATTAGTTCATTTGACACGTCTTCACCTACCCCATCCTCCCTGAGGGGCTGAGGTGGGAAACGGAGCTGGGCAGACCTGCCCTCGGCCCAATTCCACGTGGCGACGTGGACCTTCCAGGCAGCGACGCAGCAGCCGGCCAGGGACGGGGACGGCAGCCCCGGGCTTGCAGCTCACAGGCCCCAGGCCCCTCTCAGCACGTGCCGCCACAGGCCGGCCTGGCCCTGACCCCACGCCCAGGTGCTCGCCATCCACTCAGGGAGCACGTGCTTGTGCGGCGCGTGGCTGTGCGCGTGGGCGTGGCCAGCACGTAGGAAGCGAGCCACACTGTGGGTCATTGCAGGCAGGCCAGTGGGCCCAGGCCGGAGCCGGGCACTGAGCAACAAAGGTGGAGTGGGCGCTGGACTCGGGCGTCCAGGCCCCTCCAGGACTTGCCTCTGGGGAGGGCTTGGAGGGGCTGGGGGTCACGGGATGGCACAGAGCGGGCCGACCCCAGGCACAGGGGTGACTTTTTAGCAGGCACGGGGGAGGGAGGGGGGGGCCCGGGGAGCCTGGGTGTGGGCCGCCCGCCCTGAGGTCACTGGCTCTGTCCTGTCCTCCTCGACTGAGCCGGGTGCCCCGTGAGGATGGCCGAGTGCTGACCGCCCCCTCCACACACACGACCTCAGCCGGCCTGGCCCGCTGGACGGGCAGGAGGTGTGAGGGCGGGGGCCGGGCTGGGGCCTGCCTCCCGGCCCACCCCTCGGCGTGCTGGCGCGGCCTGGAGACTGACCGGCTCTCATTGGCAGGCGCCGCCTAGGGCAGCATGCCACCCCCCCGCCCGGATGTCTGACTCACGGCCGGAGAAGGCAGCCGCCTGCAGGTATGGACGAGGCCCCACCGTGCCGCGCCAGTGTCGGGGCGTCGGGGCGAGACCGCCGGGCGGAGAGGGGCCGGGACAGGGTCCGCGCTGGCCCAGGGAGCCCGCCAGGGGCTTGACGCGGCAGGGAGGACCTGGGGCCCCGTCCCCCTGTGGGCTCTGGAGGACGGTGGAAGCGCAGGCTGCGCCCCGGGCTGGGTGGGGGCCCAGGCTGGGGGAAGACCCCCAGAGCAGGGCAGGGGTGGCCGGTGGGCTGCAGCTTCCACGGAGCACGCGGCGCCCTCGGGGCCAGCCCTGGAGCCTTCCCTGGGGAGGGGGGTGTGGGGCAACCTGTGCGAGCCCTGAAGAGGCCAGGCGCTGGTGGGGGTCCCAGGGCACGGTTACCTCCAGAGGCGGGGGGCCCCAGAGGCAGGAGAGCACCCTGCAGGGGCGGCACCGGGCACCTGGCTGTCTGCCTGCGCCCTGCAGCGCTGGCCTCTGGGCGCCGGGGCCTGGGTCTCATGCCATCCGCTCCGGCCGAGGGGTTGGTCTGTGCACCTGACGACTGGGGCACTGAGAGGGTGCGACTCTCCAAGTAAGAATCGGGGCTCGCGGTGAGAGGCAGGGGATACAGAGCCCCTGCATGAGCGGCCGGCCCTGGTGGCGTCCCCTGGCGGCTTAGCCACGCAGCTGGTCCGGAGCCCGTGCCAGAGGCCCGACGCCCCACCAGCCTGAGTACTGCAGCCCCCACCCCAGCCGGGACCCAGAGCTCAGGACAGGGGCTGGGCGGCCCCTCAGGAAGCCACCCACTCGCACAGCTTGTGCCAGGCCAGATTGTCCAGAACCAGCCACGGCAGGCACTGGACACACGGCACTGAAAGGCCGACAGGCCCAGGGGAGCTGTGCCCACCAGCCGCAGAGCACAGGGCAGGTGACCATAGCGTGACGTGGACACTCATCGAGGATGTGCCAGGCTTGTGCAGGGGCGAGGGTGGCAGCTGGCGTGGCTGCTGGCCTCCGGGGCTGGGGCCGGGGGCCATGGGCACTGAGACCCCAAGGCCTGACGTGGGCCTGGAGTGGGGAAGGGGAGACCCAGGTGTGCTGGTGCGGAGATGTGGGGGAGGGGAGGCAACCGGGCAGGTGGGGGCGCGGGGCAGGCAGGGTGTGCCCGGGGCTCCTGGACCCCGCCCGGCGCGCCGCCCTCTCAGCACCCGGCCAGCGGTTGAAGCGCGCTCGCTCTGCTGCAGCCCTTCGCGTGGCTCTGCTCTCGACAGGCCCATAGCCGCAGCGGGAACCAACTCCTGGATCTTTGCTCACTTCCCGTTGGCATCCTAGGACGGCCAGTCCTGGGGGCCTGGACAACACTGCCCTGGACAACAGGCGCCAGCACACGCTGGTACACGCCAGCACACGTGCTAGTATACACTGGCACACACCAGCACATACTACCACACACTGGCACACACGTTAGCACACACTCCGGCACACACCGGCGCACATGGGCACACGTGCCGACCCATCAGCACACACCAGCGCACACACATTTTTGTATTCTCCCTCTGGGGTTCCTGCTGGTTGGTTGCTGCAGATCCCGGGTTAATTTTGGCCACGTATTGTCCGTTTTTTTGTGCTGCATCCTGTTAGGTTCCCACAACTTCATTTTCTGGACCATCAGTTGAATGTTCCTTTTGTGGGGGAGCGGGGGAAGAGCATCGTACTTTCGGTCTTTCGGAGCCCTGGTCCCTGTGCAGCGTTGTTTTTGGAGAAGTGGGGGTGCAGGACCACCGTGGGGAGAGGCAGGCTCCCACCCCCCTGCTGGAGCCCCTCGCAGGTGGGGACACGAGGTAGTCGAGGAACGACGTTTGTATCGTTGTTCTGTTAACCCCCCGTGGTCTCACTGCGGGGTGCTGCCTGGGTAGTTCGTAGATTTAAGAGTTTTAGTTCTAGCACCGTGGAACGAGCAGCTGCCCTCGCGGGGTAACCCCGTGCTGTGGGTCCCGCTCTCCAGGCTGGGCCCCCAGCCTGGCCCCGGGGGCCACGTTCTCCAGCCTGTCCCGGCCGCCCCAGCAGGTCTGTCCCGGCGTCACGCGGCTCTCGTCTCCACCCTTGACCGGGTCGTCCTGATGGTCAGTGCCCCCCCTTGGCCCCCGTGGTCGGGCTGGGCCCACCCTCGAGGCAGACATCCAGGTGGCTGGCACGGGCCACCTAGGGTGCCTGCCCCCGCCCGGGGCCCCCACTGCCTCTTCACACCTCGCCCAGGTCGCGGCTGCCAGAGCCTTGACCGGGTCGGCGCTGGGCTGGGGCCAGCAAGGCCGGGTCGAGCGGCGCCAGGTCCCCCGCTCCGGGCTCCAGGCCCCCACTCTGGACTCCGCTGTGCCCCTCGGCACTGCCCCCAGGCCTGGGCCCCCTGAGGCCCGTCGTCCCGCCCTCACGAGGGTGGGCCCAGCCCGGCCAGTCCAACATCCTGGCCAAGCCCAGGACACGGAGGCGAGTCTCCAGCCCCCGCCCGGCCCAGGATGCAGCAGCGCGTGGCCGCAGGCTTTGCGCCTCTGCCCTGCGCCGGGTGAGCCCTGGGGGCACCAAGATGGGGGGACCAGGCGGGAAGGTGCCGGAGGGTCGAGGGGGGCGGCTGCCCACTCCCCCCGCCGCGCCGTCCTCAGACCCCACCTGCCCCAGCCCCACGGCCACTTAGCGCCTTGAACTGCCCAGCAGACATCAGCCGCCGGGCAGGTCTGGGGGGCCCCTGCCAGGTTACCCCGAAACCCCATCCTCCACTTGGCCTGAGCCCACTGCAATTGGGCTTCTTGGGTGTCCCCACCCAGGGCACCCCGAGGAGCCGTGGGGGTGGGTTCAGAAGCTGGCGCCTGGTCCAGCAGGTGCTCCACGACGTGCACCCAGTGGCTGGAGAGCAGCGTCCATCCCAGCGCGGCCTCGGGTGTGCGCAGAGCCAGGGCTGGCGCCACCCGGCAGACAGTGGGTCGTCCCTCTGTCTGGGTGGGGGGCTCCTGTGCCAGGGCTGCCGGGGGCAGGCGGCGCAGGCTGGGGGCGCCCATGGGGCGTGGGGAGGGCACGGCCCAGGGCGGCGGAGGTGGGCCAGAGACCCCCAGGGACAGCCAGCTGGGTCCTGCCTGTCCGGCAGGTGGGACGTGGATGGACCCTGCCTGGGACGGAGCCCGTGGGCCTCGGCCGAGCTCGGCCAGCGTCCGGGTGCGGGAGCTGAGCCAGCAGCGCCTGCAGAACCCCCGCCCGCGGAGCAAGGGCCCAGGTGGCCGCAGCGAGCAGCTGGTGGAGGGACGCCTGACGCCCGCCCGGCTGGTGAGTTGTCCGCGCCGTCCCTCTGCCCGTGCCAGCCCGCCCAGCCGGTGGCCGCCCCGGCCCAGCAGCCACGGGTGTACCATCCCCTGCGCTGCGCCCCCCACCTGGGCCCCAACAGCCCGAGGGGCTCGCGGGTGGCAGAAGGGCTGAGGCAGGAGATCCCACCTGGGTGCTGGACTCCGGGGACCCCTCCCCAAACCAGAGGAGACCCCAGGCTGGAGGCGACGCCTGGCAGGTCCCTGTAGCAGCGGAAACCGTGTGGCCGCGTGGCTGCAGGAAGCCCAGGGCGCCAGGGAGACGGCCACCGGCCGCGAGGGCACCCGGGCAGCCGGAGGGCCTGCAGTTCTGACCTTGGTGGTCTGGGAGGGCTCGCTGGGAAGGCGGAGCTGACGGGGGCCGTGGAGTTGGCCCCATCCGGCCGGCCTGTGCAAAGGCCCTGGGGCGGAGGAGCCGTGCAGCGGGGGCTCGGGAGGCTTGGACCTGGGCTTGCGCGCAGCGAGGGGCACTCGGCTCTGTGCGCGTCACAGACGCGTCCAGACGGGTCGCTGTGCAGGGGGGTCAGCCGCCTCCAGCGTCACTGTCACCTGGGAGCGCGGGCTGTGGAGGGGCAGGTGGGGCTGGACCGGATGTGTGGCCGGGCGCTGGGGGACGCCTGCGGGGGCAGCAGGAGGGACGCCCGGACCGGAACGGGGGACGCTGGGCTCGCAGGCTCGGCCGGGGCCGCCTCGCCCCCTTGGGTGGAAGGGTGGGGCCAGCTTGGGGCCCCCCGGGCGTCTCGGGGCAGCAGGCCCAGGTGTTCCCGGACTGGAGCTCACCCCACAGTCACCCCACAGGCCTCCCGCCCAGGCCGCGCCTCCTTGGACCTGCGGCCCCTGCCCCCAGGCTGCCCCCAGACCAGCCCCACGCCCGCCCACCACGCCCTGGCGGCCGCGCACTCTCCCCACTGGCCCTTCTGGGAGCCCCAACCTGGGAGGCAGCCTCCTCCCCACCCACCGAGCTCTGCGCCAGCCCCAGGAGACAGCTCGCTGCTGTGGCCACGCCAGGTCCCAGCCAGCCCTGGGGTCCTGAGTGCCGGGCCGATGGAGGAGGCAGCATGAGGACGGTCCCCGGCAGGAGGGGGCGGGCCGTGTCCAGAGGGGCAGGTCCAGCTGGGAGCCAGGAGCTGAGCGCAGCAAGGGGCAGAGGGCGGCAGGTCTGGAGCTGTGCCAAGGTCGGTGGGACCGGTCGAGCCCCCCTTGACGCCTGTCCCAGGGCTGCACCCCGTCAGACATTTCTGGGTGACTCTTGGATGCCTACTGACAGAGGAGATGGCCTTCTCCTTGTTGGGTCTCCGTGTCAGTCAGCTACAGCCACAGATGCTGCAAAACAAACTGCCCAAACTCGGTGCTTCCAATGGCCTGCATCGTTCTCAGCCCGCGGGCCTGCAGGCTGTTGGCTGCGCATCGAGACCACCCTCGGAGGAGGCTGAAGGGGCAGTGGCCACCCAGAACTCAGAACTGACCTCATTTGGAAAAGGCCTCTTTGCCTAAGTAGTTGGTGAAGATGAGGTCGCGGAGCAGGACACACCCTGCATCCAGCGGCCGGTGTCCTTTCAATAAGAGGAGGGGGACGGGCAGACCGAAGGACGCCAGGCCTTGCCGGCTGCCCCAGGCGCCAGGAGAGAGGCAGAGGGAGCGCGCCCGCCAGCCCCTTGGCTTCGGACCTCGGCCTCCAGAGCTGGGAGAGTTGGTGGTCCTTCACCCCGGGCCCACCCGGCCAGCCCCAGGCAGCGGCCGCTCCTGCTCACCACGCCCATGCCCTCGGCCGGAGCAGGACACGGCCTGGCCTCCGCTGGGCCTCGCGTGCCGTGGATGGTCACACGCTTCGTGCGGGGAGGCTGTGATGCACGACTCTAGCGCAGGAGGGAGTGGAGTGGGGGCGAGGACCCCGCCCTCCCCCGCTGCAGCGCTGGCGTCCTGGGCTCCCCAGTCGCATTCAGGCGGCCCGGCACCTTGGGAGGGAGTATTTGCAGGTCACAGGTGCAACCAGGGCCTTGCCAGGAGGCTGCTGGAGGTGAGACCAGGTGGGGGTGCCCCGGGCAGCGGCTAGTCCCGCTGGGCAGAGGCTGGGAGCAGGGGCCTGGACGCCACAGGGCGGGGCTCCAGCCCGCTCTGCAGAGGGGACTCGCTCCCTGCCATGCGGACACCTGCTAAGCAGCCGACCATACTTGCTTTTTAAAAGTTTACCTTATCTTGAAACGAGTGCAAACTGTCAGGACAGTTACAAAAGTAACACAAACCCAAAATACCCCAACACCTCTGCCCATCATGCCCAGATCCACCAATTTTAACATTTCCCCACATGTGCCAAATCTTTCTATCCATCTATCAATCCATTTTCTTAATCCTGCCACGTACATTCCTAGGAACAGGGACACTCACGTGCGCCCGCCGCACAGCCGCCGAGGCCGAGCAGCTGACCGCGGATATGCAGCATCTTTCTGTGTTCCAGTTTCAGCCTCTTCTCCCTTTCCAGAGCGCATCCAGGGCCTTTGATCATCACCGTCCCTTCCTTGTTCTTGCTTGCTTTACACACAACGTAAACTCTCCCATCCCAACTGTTGGAGAGAAATGGCGCTTACTGGGACACGGAGACTGATCGACTATAGACAAAGATTTATTGGGACGCTCTCCCAACGCAGGGGGTCTGAAGAACAGACCAGCATGGTGGGGTCTGAAGAGAGACTTCAGTTCCCTCCTGGAAGGGGGGACTTGAATTTATACAGAACTTTCCTGGGCGGGGGAATGACGGTGGGAGGGGTGAGGGTCCGAGTGAGGGGCAGGGGCCAACAGGAAGCCCTGGCGGTGGCAAAGGTGGCAATGTTCCTGGGCAGTGGCTAGGAGACAGCGGGTTAGGGAGCTAGGGTTTCTTGGAATGTGGCAGGAGCAGCTGTTTCTTTGTTCTGTAGGAATTTTATCTCCCTCTGGTAAGCAGGTAGGGAAGGTTTCCATGTCCCTTTGCTCGCGTCTTTATGGGGTTTCTGTATCTAACCTGTGGGAAGTGCCTGCCCTTGGACACGTAGGCTTATGGGGATGGGTTAGCCTTTCCCCAGTGCGTATCAGGGGATCTGGGCTGCAGCTTGTTAATTACCGGGAACCTCTAACACCAGCCCTCCCTCGCGCACGGTTCTGGGGCTACTCACACTCGCATTGCGCACCTCACCACCTTCTGTCTCCCCAAACAAACCTACCCCCGTTTTGCACCAAATCTCCACGGGCCCTGCTGCCAGCCCCTGCCAACCTGCACCTAGCTTCTGTCGCTGTGACCTTGCAGATTCTCCAGTATTTCCTTTGTACTTGACTCAGGTTTAAATGTAACATCCTAGATCTGCAACCATCTTGTTTGCTTTGGTACCAAACTCAATGTGTGTATGAACCATGTTCCTGTACCCATAGCCCCTCCACCTTCCCTAGCTCTTGCGTACCTGGTTGTTTTTTGCTGTACCAGATTCAAGACACTGTATGCCAGCATCTACGCCCTGCAGCCGCCTGTTTTCCAAAGAGCTACTTATTTATTCCCCCCCATTGCCTGTACTCGCTGTGTCTGTTCGTTGTGTGCTCATCTTTTTTTTCAGGAGGCACTGGAACTGAACCAGGGACCTCCCGTGTGGGAGGGAGGCGCCTAATCACTTAAGCCACCTCCACTTCCTGCTTTGTTGTGTCTCTCATCTGTGTTCCTCCTTGTGCCTCTTTGTTGCATCATCTTGTTGCGTCAGCTTGCCACACCAGCCCGCCGGGTCAGCTGCTGTCTTGCTCGTCTTCTTTAGGAGGCACTGGGAACCAAACCCAGGACCTCCCGTGTGGTAGGCGGGAGCCACATCCACTTCCCCTGCAACCACCTTTGGCCACTCTTCCCTCTAGGCTAGACCGTGGAAGCTCAGGGCGCGTGGGGCTTCCTTGGGGTTGCGTCTTGTCTCCTCCCGCGAGCCCCTGCCCCCGTGGCTGAAACATGCACGCAGCAGTCTGGGGTTTTCTGAGACTGCATCTGCCTGGGACCTTCTAACTCCAAACACTTCTCAATCATTTCACTGATTGGAGTTAAGAAATCATCTTCTTTTTCAAGCCTGCATGTCCCCTTCCTCAGCTCTCTCTATTCCTTTGAATTCTGTTTTCCTTTCCACCTTATCCAATGCAACCAACCACTGCCGGTGCGCTCTGCCAGCGTCCTGCCTTGAGACGTCTTTGTCCAGAGCCACGGGTCCCTTGTCTGCATTCCTGCCATTCCAGGTCATCCAGGAGACAGTTTTGCCACGTGTTTCACCCCCAAAGTACATGGGTTGCCATCTTCCAGCCCTAAAATCCAAGGCCATGTAGTTTAGGTTTTTTCTATGAAAGCAATTGGAACGACATGTAAGTCCCAACTTTTGTATGAGTCAACTATTGGTGCGATGATGCTACGTAACAAACAGCCACAGAACTCAGCGGCTCAGTGTATTTCTTGGTCGTGAGCCTGAAGTAGGCTGGGGCTCAGCTCTGCGGGCTGAGCTGTGTATCCTGTGTGCCTTCTTGGGGACCGGCCAGCTCTCCTCTTTGGGACGCCCCCAGCCTCTGCTCCCATCACACCCCTCCTGTCCCACCGAAGGCCCATGGCAGAGCCCACAGAGGTGAGGCAGGAGAAGGCCTGTCACCTGCCCCGGGGCGAGGGCACCCCTGCACCTGAGGCACGGCCGCGCACGGCAGCGGAGCCCAGAGCCCGTGCCGCCCGCCAGGCTGACTCCCTGTTCCTGCAGCAGGCCCTGGCCCAGGCGGACGACCTGAGAGGGGTGAGCGTGCTGGACATGCGTGTCGACACCCACGAGAGCAGCCTGGGTAGCTTTGGTGAGGCGCCCCTTCTCCGTGAGCGGCAGCGGGCCCTGCCCGGGGGCAGCCCACCTGCCAGGGCGCCCGGCGCGGAGGTCTTGGGCAGGCGGGCATGGCTGTTTGCAGCGCTCCACCCCCCACACCTGCCCGCCGTCAGCCCCAGCTAGAACAGGGCCAGGCCCGTCGCGGCGGCACCCGGTGCGCTCTTGAACCTGACCTGGAAGCAATTCCAAACATACGGGAACTCTTGTATGCCCCTCTCCCGATGCCCAGCAGGGCACGGTTGCCTTGCCGTCCCCTCTGCCTCTCGTGCATGTACACACGGGCACGCACACGTGACCCACACGTGTGCACATACGCGCTGGTGCAGCGTGCTCGCATGCATAGACACGTGCCCTGTGTGCACTCGGACATGCAGGCGTGGCCCTGCACACGGGCTCACACACGTGCGCGCACACACCATTAGGCGTCCTTACGGGCCCTCACGCTGGAGGTGCCCCTTTTACCACTGACACTTCAGGGAGCGGTTCCCAGGTTTAAGGATCAGAGCGGGGAGCCTGGCGCCACGCCCTGCGCTTAGCTCTAGTCAAAACCCCGAAACCTCGCCGGCTGCCCCCCCCCCCTTCGCCCTCCTCCCTCGTCTGGGCGGGGCGTGGCCCCTGGAGTGAAGCCGCCGGCGGTCAGGGCTGCCGCTGCAGCCGGGAGGGACAGCTGCAGCCGGTGGGTGCCCCCGCGAGCAGCAGGGGCCGGGGCGCTGATGCCCCTGGAGGCCCGGCGGGGAGAAGGCCCCAGGCCGGCGCCAGCCTGCTCTTGTCGCCCCCAGGGCTGCACCTGCCCAGCCTGAGCCAGCTGAAGTTGACCGGCAGCCGCCTGGCCTCCATCAGGTGAGTGCTCCCGCGCCCGGGGCAGGCGCCCTGAAGCAGGCGCACAAGGGGGCTGGGCTAAGGGTGGCCCCAAGGGGCCTGGGACACGCTGGCCTGGGCTCTCACCAGGCCGGGGGCTCTCCAGGGGGTCCCTGCAGAGAGGACGGGCCCGGGGCCTGGCCGGCCCAATGTCCCTGTGCTGGGGGCCTTCGTCCCGTGTCCCGTGGGTGGACCCCGTCAGGGCCGGGCCGTCCGGCGAGGTCGTGGCTGGTGGTCCCCAAGGGCCCGTCCTGGGGCCCCCGAAAGGCCCCTTGTGCCCTGGGCAGAGACCCCAGCGAGGGGCCGGAGGCTGCGTCTCCGCTGGACGACTTTCTGGTGCCCCTGCCTGGGGCCTGGGGCGGGGCCAGGTGCTGGTCTCTCCCCCTGTGGCCCAGCGGGCGCAGACAGACCCCTGGGCACCGTGAAGCGTCGTCCCACCGTGGAGGCCACTCGCCCCACACAAATACCGAATTCAAAACCAATGACAGTTTAATGGGTTTTGTAAGAACAAAGCTGAAATAGCAGCGGCTTTATATTGTTGCCGCTTGAGCAAAGTGGGTTTTGCAGTAACACCTGGTTTTGTGTAGCCAGTGTCAGCCAGGGGGAAGCCGGACAAAACTCCGGATGTTAACTGGGCTGTAAGTCACTATAGCCAATTATTTCCAGGTGCGCCAATAAGAATGTTTAGCGAACAGTCTCACTTTAAATACTTTTCAACTTTATTTATTTATACCACTGTGTGTCAAATACCTAAAAAGAATTTAATAAAACATACAAAGATCAGGAAATGGTAAAGAAAAAGAAAGGTCCCCCCTGGCTCTCCAGAGCCTTTGGGAAAGAAGCCTGGAATTCCCACCTGGACTCAAACAGGCATCCAGGAGAACTGGAACTGGAAGCAGGTACAGATTTGGAAAGTGAACTTTGTAGAAATGTGCCTTAAACACACAATTAAATGATATCCTAACACAAGTGTTAATACTTTTTTAGTCTGGCATATTAGTTCAATGAACGATGAAAGGATTTGAGCACATAAATTCAATGAAGAGCGCAAGCTATGAAAGAGAGGTGAATGTGTTATAAAATTAATATGCTATACCCTTTGAAACAAATAAATCATTAATACCAGTAAAATGATTAGATCATAAGTCATATGAAAATGTTTTTCAATAGCAGCAGTGAACACGGTGGTGAGCCTTTAGGTTCTTTATGTTCTTGGACCCTCACGCTTGGCCGTGTGATGTCTGCAAATCTTCATGGATGAAGGTGAACAAAAATGTGTTAAAGGAAACTAATTAAATGTGATGGTCCATGTAGCAGTTTGATATGGTTATGAGTTCCAAAAATAGATACTGGATTATGTTTGTAATCTGATCCGTACCTGGGCCTGATTGAGTTATGATTAGTCTCCACCAAGGGGTGGGGACACACAGATAAAAGGCCAAGAACAGAGGTGAGGGTTTCTGATGTTAAGAGTTTTGATGTTGGAGTTTGATGCTGAAGACTTAAGCTGGAGCCCTGGGAAGTCAGCATGTGGAGGAAAGAGAAGCAAGCCCCAGGAAGGAAGGAACCTTGAACCCAGAGAAAAGCAAGCCCCAGGAACGCAGGAACCCAGGAAGCCTGAGCACTCGCAGACGTCGGCAGCCATCTTGCTCCAAAAAGCGAAAATAGACTTTGGTGAGGGAAGTAACTTATTCCTTTTTTTTTTTCCTCTCCCCTTCCCCCACTCCCACCCCCCACTCCCATTGTCTGCTCCCTGTGTCCATTCCCTGTGTGTTCTTCTGTGTCTGCTTGTACTCTTGTCAGTGGCACCGGGAATCTGTCTCTTCGTTGCATCGTCTTGCTGCGTCCTCTCCGTATGTGTAGCGCCACTCCTGGGCAGGCTGTGCTTTTTTCTCGTGGGGCGGCTCTCCTTACGGGGCGCACTCCTTGCTCATGGGGCTCCCCTATGTGGGGGACACCCCTGTGTGGCACGGCACTCCTTGCACACATCAGCACTGCGCATGGGCCAGCTCATCACACAGGCCAGGAGGCCCTGGGTTTGAACCCTGGACCTCCCAGGTGGTAGGCAGATGCTCTACCAGTTGAGCCACATCTGCTTCCCAGTAGCTTATTCTTTATGGCCTGGTATCTGTAAGCTCCTACCTCAAATAAACACCCTTGATAACGCCCAGCAGACTTCTGGTATTTTGCATCAGCGCCCCTGTGGCTGACTAATGCAGTCCAATAACTGTTTTGTAACTTAGCTGATTGTAGAGATATTAAATATATTAACTTCTCAGTATTAGAGGACTGGAAAAGCCCTTATAATATAACAATACATATCATAATACAATTAAAAGTGGACTGTATGTTCTTCGGAAGCCGAGAGAGAACTCCGTGCCGTGAAGACATCCACGACGTGAAGACAGAGCTGCGCGGACGGGCCCCGTCACCCAGCGGGCGCCCGGGGATCAGGAGCACTTCCGCCAGCCAGGCTCGGCAGGCGTCGTTTACGCAGCACTGCTGCTGGGAAAAGGTCATGAGGACAACGTCTGGACTGCCTTGGGGCTCCCTGCAGTAAGTGGACAGGTTTCCCTACGACCTCATCACTTACGTTTCTCCCATTGCTAGGATGCTGACCCTCTCTTCACGGACCGGTTACTGTTTGTGTTTCCCCCGAGCCAGTTTTTCGGGTGGCTCTTGTCCTGCCCTCATTGATGTCTGCAAGTTCCCTGTCTATCCGGGTGCATTTCAGACCTGCAAGGTTCTTCCTCAGGCTCTTCTTGTTGACCTTGTCGCTGGCATCCTTCACTGAATAGAAATCCTTCATTTTTTTGGGGTGACATCCACCAATTCTGGTTTATGCTTTTGGATTTTATTTAAGAAGTTTGACCACATCCCCAGGGTCACGGAGATCTGCTTTTTCTTCTTTCCACTTTGTGGTCTCACTTGTCCCTTTCAGGTCTTTAATCCAATCATCTTCAGTGTCACCTCCGACTGGTCTGAGGCAGGGACTCGGCTTTATTTTCACCATGCAGTGAGTCGGTTTCCCACCATAACCTACCAAGCGACCTGGCGTTCCCTACTGATTGTAGTAACCATCTCTCTCGTTTATCAGGTTCACGTTTAGATGTGAGCATCGGTGAGCCTGTTCTCGTGCCAGCGCCACTGGTCTTTATTCGCTCGGCTCTGCCATATGTGTTGATGGATGAAAGAACAGTAGCCTCATCTTTGCTCTTTTCAGAATTGACCTACTGAATTATGAACGTTTGCTTCTGCATCTGAATTTCACTATCAGTTTGTTGAGTTTCACACACACGCAAATTTGTTGGGATTTTTATTGGACTTATGAAAGATTTACAAGCTAATTTGAGTTTGCTAAGTTGTACAAATCCATGAATAGCGTATATCTTTCCATTCATTTGTTCTTTTATATCTTTTAATAGAGTTTTAAAATTCCCTCTGTCAAATCTTATCAGTTAGAATACTTTCCACTGAAAGTAACAGAAGCTGTGTCAAGTTGGCCTAAACAACAGGAAATTATTTATTCCTTCAGTATCTACTAGGGCTAAACCTGTTCTAAGCACTGAGGAACAGAACAGGCAAGAATTCCTGGCAACAAGCCCAGAGGTGGCTCTTCCAGGGCGACTTAATTCAGCAGCTCAGTTCTATAACTAAAGGCAAGGCTCTTCCCTGCAGTGTGTGACCTTTTGTCCTTGTAGCCGTCCCTTCACAGTGCAGGATGGCTTCTGCAGGCTCAGGGACCTTACCGCTACATGCTAGGAGAGGGGATAAACGCATTAGGAAGAGCAAGCAAAGCCCAGCACACTACCCCAGAGCTGCATTGTGCGTCCACAACCCTGCGCCAGTAAGTGGTAATAAGGAGACAAGTATGATTGGCTTGGACTAGCGAGGATACCCCCCCACCCCAGCCCCACAGCCACTTGGGTCATTGAAACCAGAACTAAGTTAATTCCCCCATACTGTAATCGTGTTTTTTGTAATCATGGCTGAGGTCTTGTTTCTGTTGTATACAGAATACAACAATATAGAGAAACACTACTTATTTTAATAAATTGGTTTAGCACTATTGTATCTGTTATATTTAGCAATATTTCAGAAATCTTATTAGTTCAAATAATTTAATTAATTTGAGATTTCTGTATTGATGATCATATCAGAAAATAATGATAATGTTGTCTCTTCATTTCAAATCCTTATACTTCTTATTTCTTTTTCTTGTCTTATAGCATTGGCTGTGATAGTAAATAGCAGCAGGATAGCAGCAGGCATCTTTGTTTTGTTCCCAGTCTTGATGGGTATGTGTGGTGGCTTGGAGCTCTGTACCCCAGAAAAACAGGTTCTTAAACCCGACCATCCCTGGGTCGTGAAGTCTTTAAAGAGCACTTTTGAGGAGGCTGCTTCAGTTAAGGTGTGGCCAAGCTGGTGGGTCTTAATCCTATTACTGAAGGCCTTACAGGGAAGGTCACAGAGTGACAGAGAGAGGGAGGGAGAGAGAGAGAGAGAGAGCACTGAGAAGCTGAGTGTCAACAGAACCCAGAAGAGAAAGGAGAGGCCAGGGGCAGCCGCCATGGGCATGGCAGAAAAGCTAAAGACTAAGACTGACCGTAGCCGGCCCCAGAACACTGGCTTCTGGGAGAAAGCATCGTCTTGATGACGCCTTGACTTTGGACTTCTCCTGCCCTCAAAACCATGAGCCAATAAATTCCCATTGTTTAAGCCAGCCCATTGCATGGCAGTGATTTAGCAGCCAGGAGACAAAATCAGCGTGTCCAAGATGTTCCATCACGGATGAGGTTTGCTGTAGAGCTACATCTGTTGAACTCATCATAAAATGACATTTCTCTTTTAATTTATTAATGTAGTGAACTCTATTGATAGATTTTATGATGGTTATTCTTCCTTGTAGTCCTGTAGTAAATACTACTTGATCATGACACATTCTTTAAAAATCATGGTGATAGGGGGAGCGCTGTGGCTCACTCGGTTGAGCTCCCGTCTACCACATGGGAGGCCCTGGGTTCACGTCAGGGGCCTCCTTGTGAGACAGGCTCACCTGCGAGTGCCGTGGAGAGCCAACTCAGCAAGGTGACACAACAAAAAAGGGAGACAAGTGAAAAACACAGAAGAGCACACAGCAAATGGACACAGAGAACAGACAGCACACAAAAAAGCCACGGTGGGGGGGATAAAAAAATCATGGTAATATTAAAATAATATGTACTTAGCAGTTTACACATCTATTTTCATAAATGATGGGTCTTTTAATTTCCTGGTATTGTCCTTATCTAGTTTGGGAATTAAGGACTGACTCATTAAATAGCTCTTACTCCTTTTTGTTATTTTCAATTTCTCCATTTTGTGAAAAATTTTGTATACTCTAATAAATTATTGTGGAAGATAGAAATGATCTATTTTATGATAGTTAATTAAAACTTACTAGTAAAACTGGTCCAAATCTAGGGATTTTTAAAATTCCTTTAATGGTTATAAGTCTAATCAAGTTTTCTACTTCTTCGGGTGCCAACTTTCTCTAGGTTTTCAAAAGTGTTGGTGGATGGTTTGTTCATGATGGTTCTTTTTTTTTAAAAGATTTATTTATTTAATTTTATTTTTCTTTATTTATTCCCCGCACCCCCCCCCCCATGGTTCTCTTGTCTGTCTGCTCATCGTCTGCTCCAGGAGGCGCTGGGAACCAAACCTGGGACCTCCCACATGGGAGGCGAGTGCCCTTCGGCCTCAGCCACATCCACTCCACAGGCTACGGCCTCTGCTTGCTTGTGGCACCTGCTCGCTGCAGTGGGGGCGGCATCTAGCTCGTCGCGGTAGGGTGCGGGAATTTGCTTGTCTTTTAGGAGGCACTGGGACTTGAACCTGGGACCTCCCATGTGGTAGGAGGGTGCCCAACTGGTTGAGTGACATCTGCTCCCCAATGATGGTCTTATTGTTTTAAGTTGCTGTGAAATTGATTTCTCTTTTTCAATTCTGTATATCTTTTTTTTAACTTTCTTTTTTTTTTTTGTACATTTCTTTGCATTGTCTCCCTTTTATCTTTATTCAGTCTTGCCAGAGGATTATCTGTCAGTCTTTTTAAAGAATCACCTCTAGGCTGTTCATCTTCTCTGTGATTTCCCTGCTTGTTACTAGTTTTGTCCCTACCTTTATTAGGCCCTTTCTTCTTATTCCTTGTTATTAGTTGTTCAACTTCTAGCTTAACTCAGTTGTTCTATTCCTGCTAGTCTTTTCTCTTCTTTTGAAAATCATTTTTATTGATACATATTCATAAAGCATACAATTCACCCAGTGTGTACAATCAGTGGTATTTGGTATAATTACGTAATTGTGCATTCATCACTTCAATCATTAGAGCGTTTTCATTACTCCACTAATAAAACTAATAACAATGAGCAGGCACATGCAAACTCTGCCTCTTAATAGTCAACTCTAATCTCTCTGTGCTTCTCCTGCCATGCAGAGCTGCTATTCTCTTTCCATCTCTCTAATTTATTTGTACTTATAGAGATGGAGTCAAACAGTATGTCTGCTTTCTTTCACTTAGTAGATTTCTTCTTTTTTTTAACCCTTAAAGGAAGATTATTAATATATTGCTATACACTATTATTAATGGTTTGTTTTAGTTGTGTATATACCACAGTTTATTTAATGGTCGATGGACGCCTGGGTTATTTCCATCTTTTGGCAATTGTGAATAACACTGCTGTGCACATCAGTGTGCAGCTGTCAGTTCATGTCGCTGCTCTCAGTTCTTCTGGGTATATACATAGTGGAATTGTGGAGTCGTGTGGCAAGTCTATGTTAAACTTCTTAGGAACTGCCACACAGCCCTCCGCAGTGGCTGTACCATTCTGCATTCCCACCAATAGTGAATATAATAAGTGTTCCTATCTCTCCACATCCTCTCAACACTTGTAGTTATCTGTCTTTTTAATAGTGGCCGTTCTGATAGGTGTGAAATGATATATCGAGGATTGTGGGAAGACAGCAATGGACTAACAGGCAGAGCTGAATGCTCGCACAAAAACAGTGGAGAAAGAGCCAAAAGCTGTCTGAGGGACCTGCTTTGGTATGTGGTATGTGAATATATCTAAATAAAACTGCTTAAGAAACAAATAACTGTGCAAGAATAGTCAGAAAAGCAGCTATATACAGCAGGGGAAGCAGATTGAGAGAGGAGGAATTTCCTTGTTTGTCTGTTTTTTGTTTATTATTATTATTGAAATAATGAAAATGCTTTAATAATGATTGAAGTGATAAATGCACAACTGTATGTTATACCAAACACCACTGATTGTACACTTTGGATAAATTGTATGCTTTATTAATATGTGTCAATAAAATTGATTTTTTAAAAAAAATAAGGTGGGTTGGAGGAAAAATACACAAAGTGTAAGATATGGACTATAGTTAAGTAATATTTTGAAGATGCTCTTGCATAGTTTATAACAAATGTATCACAACAATGCACGGTGTTGGTGGACAAGTGACGTATGGGACCCCTGTATGATGTTATGCATGTTTATTTTATAAGTTCACAACTTTTACTATAACTTATTTATATATGTTCATGTATGAATGATATACTTCAATAAAAATATATTTAAAAAAAGAAATGATATCTTATTGTGGCTTTGATTTGCATTTCCTTAATCAGTAGTGATGTTGGGCATATTTCATGCGTTTTGTTTTTTTTATTTCTCCCCCCCATTCCCCCTGTTGTCTGCTCTCTCTGTCCATTCGCTGTGTGTTCCTTCTGTGTCTGCTTGTATTCTCTCATTAGGTGGCTCCAGGAACCGATCCTGGGACCTTCTGGAGTGGGAGAGAGATGATTACTCTCGTGCGCCACCTCAGCAACCTGTTCTGCTACATCATCTTACTGTCTCTCCTCTGTGTCTCTTGCTGTGTCATCTTGCTGTGCCAGCTCTCCGCGTCGGCCGGCATTCCTGCGCGGGGCAGCTTTCCCGCACAGGGCGGCATTCCCATGCAGGGCAGCACTCCTGCACGGGGCCACATTCCTACATGGACTGGCTCTCCCTCATCAGGAGGCCCCGGGCCTCAAACCCTGGACCTTCTATATGGTAGACAGGAGCCCAATTGGTTGAGCCACATCCATTTTCCTCATGTTTTTTTGTCATTTCTATTTCTTCTTTGGACAAATGTCTATTCAAGTCTTTTGCCCATTTTTAAATTGTTGAGTTGTAGCATTTCTTTATATATCATGGATATTAAACCTGTATCAGATACGTGATTTCCAAATATTTTCTCCCACTGAGTCAGCTGCCTTTTCACCCTTTTGACAAAGTCCTTTGAGGTGCAAAAGTGTTTAATTTTAGGAGGTCCCATTTATCTATTATTTCTTTTGTTACTCGTGTTCTAGGTGTAAGATCCAAGAAACCATCACCTACCACAAGATCTTGAAGATGTTTCCATATATGTTCTTCTAGTAGATTTATGGTCCTGGCTTTTATAATTACTTTTTTTTTTTAAGATTTTTAAAAAAATTTCTCTCCCCTCTCCCCCTTCCCCGCCATTGTCTGCTCTCTGTGTCCGTTCACTGTGTGTTCTTCTGTGACTGCTTCTATCCTTATCAGTGTGAATCTGTGTTTCTTTTTGTTGCATCATCTCATTGCGTCAGCTCTCCGTGTCTGTGGTGCCATTCTTAGGCAGGCTGCACTTGCTTTCGCGCTGGGCGGCTCTCCTTACAGAGTACACTACTTGTGCGTGGGGCTCCCCTGCGCGGGGGACACCCCTGCGTGGCACGGCTCTCCTTGTGCGCATCAGCACTGCGCATGGGCCAGCTCCACACAGGTCAAGGAGGCCCAGGGTTTGAACCGCGGACCTCCCATGTGGTAGGCAAACACCCTATTCACTGGACCAACTCTGCTTCCCTATACTTACGTTTTTGGTGCGTTTTGAGTTGATTCTCGTATAGGGAATGAGATAGGAGTCCTCTTTCATTCTTTGGGTTATGGAAATCCAGTTCTCCCAGTATCATTTGTTGAAGAAATTGTTTTGTCCCATTAACATGAACTTGGGCACAACTTCCGGGAAGACGGTAGACTAGAAAGACATGGAACTCTCTTCTCCTCAGAAAAATAGCTAGAGGACAGACTGAAACAGCCTGGAAAAATATCTTCTAGCGTCTAGGACACCAGGTGAAGGCTGGATACCACCCAGAGGAGGGACAAAGGAAGGGAATTGCTGCGATGGAACTGTGCGTTGAAACCAGTGGCTGCTGCTCCTGGTACCCTCCCCTACACTAAAGACACTAAAGAATTCCTGGGCCTCTGGGCCTGCGGCTACAAAGGAGGCTCCAGGGATCCACCACCCCAGGAAAGGGGAGAGAGAGGGACATGGTCCAAGGCTGACTCAGCTTCTGACCACAGATTTGGTCTGCTGTGACCCAGGAGCCCTTCAACCTGGTGGGGCCCTTGGGAGCCATCAAGGGGCTAAAGATACAGGACCCCCCCAATCGCCTTCTCTAACCGGGACTGATTGCTGAGGACTCAGAGGGCAGTGGAGATGTTTCCTACCCAGGAAAGGGGAGGGGGCTGCCAGAGAAGGCTGGAGAACTGTCTCAGAGAAAGTTTGGATCACAAGGCTCCCAGCCTCCAGACAGGAAGCTCTATCACATTGATCAGTCTTTGTTTCAACAAACAAATACACTCTGACCAGGCACGGAACTGAGAGCTGCCAAAGAACCTTGTCTGCTGGCTGACCAAGGGAGTGCACGAGAGCAAATTAAAAGTAAGTAAGAGAGGCTTTTCCCCACCTATATAGCCTCCCTCCCAAGGCCCTAGGAAGTGACTCTACAACCAATTACTGGGTCCAGTGCCCAGTTTGAGTAACCAGCAGGACAATCCTAACAATCCAGGTCCAGGCAAGAATCAAAAAGCCTCCAGCCAGTAAATCCCTACAAAAGAGAGAGAAACTGAGCATCTGAGTAAACTACATCCTAATCAGATGCCTAGATAACAGCAAAAAAAAAAAAAAATTACAAGCCATGCTAAGAAAATAGAAGACATGACCCAAGAAAAAGAATATATCAAAGCCCCAGAAGAGATGCAGGATTTGAGAGAACTGATTAGTGGGATGCACACACATTTCCAAATTCAAATTAATGAGTTGAAAGACAATATGGCTAAAGAGATGACATCAAGAAGACATTGAGTGAGTGCAAAGGAGAATTTGAAATCCTGAAAAGTAACAGTTTATGGGAATGAAAGGCACAATAGGGAGATCAAAAACACATTAGAGGGGAAACGGACTTGGCCCTGTGGTTAGGGCGTTCGTCTACCATATGGGAGGTCCGTGGTTCAAACCCCGGGCCTCCTTGACCCGTGTGGAGCTGGCCATGCGCAGCGCTGATGCACGCAAGGAGTGCCATGCCACGCAAGGGTGTCCCCCGCGTGGGGGAGCCCCACGCGCAAGGAGTGCGCCCGTGAGGAAAGCCGCCCAGCGTGAAAAGAAAGAGCAGCCTGCCCAGGAATGGCGCCGCCCACACTTCCCGTGCCGCTGATGACAACAGAAGCGGACAAAGAAACAAAAGCAGCCAAAAAACAAGACGCAGCAAATAGACACCAAGAACAGGCAACCAGGGGAGGGGGGGAGATTAAATAAATAAATAAAATCTTTAAAAAAAAAAAAAAAAAAAAAACACATTAGAGGGAAACGGACTTTGGCCCAGTGGTTAGGGCGTCCGTCTACCATATGGGAGGTCCGCGGTTCAAACCCCGGGCCTCCTTGACCCGTGTGGAGCTGGCCCACGTGCAGTGCTGATGCGCGCAAGGAGTGCCGTGCCACGCAAGGGTGTCCCCCGCGTGGGGGAGCCCCACGCGCAAGGAGTGCGCCTGTGAGGAAAGCCGCCCAGCGTGAAAAGAGAGAGCAGCCTGCCCAGGAATGGCGCCGCCCACACTTCCCGAGCCGCTGAGGACAACAGAAGCGGACAAAGAAACAAGACGCAGCAAATAGACACCAAGAACAGACAACCAGGGGAGGGGGGGAAATTAAATAAATAAATAAATCTTTAAAAAAAAAAACAAACACATTAGAAGCATACAACAGCAGACTTGAAATGATAGAAGAAAGAATAAGTGATGCAGAGGACAGAACTGAAATTGAAGAGAGAAAAAAACAGAGAAAAGAATGGAAAAATTGAGCAAGGGCTCAGATAGTTGAATGATAACATGAAATGCAACAACATACGTGTCATGGAAGTTCCAGAAGGAGAGGAGAAGGGAAACAGCGCAGAAAGATTATTTGAGGAAATAATCACTGAAAATTTCCCAATGCTCACAAAAGAAATAATTTTACATGTCCAAGAAGCACACTGAACCCCAATCAGAATAAATCCAAATAGACCAACTCCAAGACACATGCTACTCAAAGTCAAAGATAAAGAGAAAATTCTCAGAGCAGCAAGGGAGAAACAAACTACCACATACAAGGGATGCCTGGCAAGACTAAGCATGGATTTCTCTTCAGAAACCATGGAGGCAAGAAGACAGTGGTATGATACGATTAGGATACTGAAAGAGAAAAACGACCAGCCAAGAATTCTTTATCCAGCAAAATGGTCCTTCACATATGAAGGTGAGTATAAAATATTCACAAATAAATGGAAACTAAAAGAGTTTGCAAAAAAGAATCCACCTTTACAGGAAATTTTAAATGAAGCCTTAGAACCTGAAATAAAGACAGGAGAGAGAGGCCTAGAGGGTAGTATAGAAGAAGGAATAGCAGAAAGGATAACCAAAAGAGTAACAAAACAAAAATATATGATATATTAAAACCAAAGAATAAAATGGTGGAAGTAAATAGTGCATTTACAATAATATTGAATGTGAATGGATTAAACTCCCCAATCAAAAGATACAGGCTGGCGGATGGATAAACAGGAGCCACCCACACGCTGCCTACAAGAAACTCACCTTAGACCCAGGGATGCAAACCGGCTGAAAGTGAAAGGCTGGAAAAAGATACTCCATGCAGATAGTAACGAAAAAGAGCAGGGTAGCTATACTAATATCAGACAAAACAGACTTTAGATGCAAAAAAGTTATGAGATACAGAAGGCCATTATATATTAATAAAAGGGACAATCCACCAGAAAAATATATCAGTCATAAATATCTATGCACCTAACCAGGGTGCCCCAAAATACATGAGACAAACTCTGTGAAAACTGAAGGGAGAAGTAGACATCTCCACAATAATTGTTGGAGACTTCAATGCCCACTCACATCATCAGATAGAACAACTAGACAGAAGATCAACAGAGAACTTGAACAATGTGATAATTGAGTTAGACCTAATAGACATATACAGAACACTGCATCCATACTCAGTGGGTTCTACATTCTTCTCAAGTGCCCATGGATCTTTCTCCAGGATAGATCACATGTCAGGGCACAAGGCAGCTCTCAATAAATAAAAAAAATATTGAAATTATACCAAACACCTCAGATCATAATGGAATAAAACTGGAAACCATTAATAGGAATAAAAAATTCCTATCAGCACACTCCTAAATATTCAGTGGGTCAAAGAAGAACTTGCAAGTGAAATCAGTAAATATATTGAGATAAATGAAAATAAGAATACAATTTAGGGAAGCGGACTTGGCCCAGTGGATAGGGCATCCGTCTACCACATGGGAGGTCACGGTTCTAACTCCGGGCCTCCTTGACCCGTGTGGAGCTGGTCCATGCACAGTGCTGATGCGCACAAGGAGTGCCGTGCCACGCAGGGGTGTCCCCCACATAGGGGAGCCCCACGCACAAGGAGTGCGCCCCATAAGGAGAGCCGTCCAGTGTGAAAGAAAGTGCAGCCTGCCCAGGAATGGCGCTGCATACACGAAGAGCTGACACAACAAGATGACGCAACAAAAAAGAGACACAGATTGCCGTGCTGCTGACAACAACAGAAGTGGACAAAGAACACGCAGCAAATGGACACAGAGAGCAGACAACCAGGGCGGGACACAGAGAGCAGACAACCAGGGGGGAGGGGAGAGAAATAAATCTTAAAAAAAAAAAAAAAAAGAATACAATTTATCAAAACTTACGGGATCCAGCAAAGGCAGTCTTGAGAGGGAAATTTATAACCCTAAATGCCTATATTAAAAAAAGAAGAGCTAAACTTAAAGATTTAACTCAACAACTAGAGAAACTAGAAGAACAACAATCCAATTCCAAAGCAAGCAGAAGGAAGAAACAACAAAGATTAGAACAGAAATAGCTGAAATTGAGAACAAAAGAACAACAGAGAACTTTTTAAAAAAATTTCTCTCCCCTTCCCCACTTTCCCCCCACGTTGTCTGCTCTCTGTGTCCATTCCCTGTGTGTGCTTCTTTGTCTGCTCATGTTCTTGTCAGTGGCACAGGGAATCTGTGTCTCTTTTTGTTGTTTCATCTAACTGCGTCAGCTCTCCGTGTGTGCGGCGCCACTCCTGGGCGGGCTGCACTTTCTTTCACGCTGGGCAGCTCTCCTTATGGGGCGCACTCCTTGTGCTTGGGGCTCCCCTACACGGGGACACCCCTGTGTGGCAGGGCACTCGTTGCGCGCATCAGCACTGCACATGGGCAGCTCATCACAAGGGTCAGGAGGCCCTGGGTTTGAACCCTGGACCTCCCATGTGGTAGGCGGACGCCCTATCCGTTGAGCCAAATCTACTTCCCCAATAGAGAAATTAAACAAAACCAAAAGCTGGTACTTTGAGAAGATCAATAAAATTGACAAACCCTTAGCTAGACTAACAGAAAAAAAGAGAGAAGATGAAAATAAATACAATCAGAAATGAAAGAGGGGGAGTTAAGACTGATCATAGAAATAAAAAGGATCATAAGAGGATATTATGAGAAACGGTATATCAACAAATTAGACAACCCAGATGTAATGGGCAAATTCCTAGAAATGCACAAACAACCTACACTGACGCTACAAGAATTACAAGAACTTAACAGGAAACGGACTTTGGCCCAGTGGTTAGGGCGTCCGTCTACCACATGGGAGGTCCGCGGTTCAAACCCCGGGCCTCCTTGACCCGTGTGGAGCTGGCCATGCGCAGTGCTGATGCCCGCAAGGAGTGCCGTGCCACGCAGGGGTGTCCCCCGCGTGGGGGAGCACCACGCGCAAGGAGTGCGCCCGTGAGGAAAGCCGCCCAGCGTGAAAAGAAAGAGCAGCCTGCCCAGGAATGGCGCCGCCCACACTTCCCGTGCCGCTGACGACAACAGAAGCGGACAAAGAAACAAGACGCAGCAAATAGACATCAAGAACAGACAACCAGGGGAGGGGGGGAAATTAAATAAATAAATAAATCTTTAAAAAAAAAAAAAAAAAAAGAACTTAACAAACCAATCACACTTAAAGAGATGGAATCCACCATAAAAAATCTCCCAGCAAAGAAAATCCAGGACCAGATGACTTCACAGGTGAATTCTACCAAGCAATTTGAGAATAATTAACACCAATCCTCTTTAAACTCCTCCAAAAAATTGAAAAGGAGGGAAAATTACCCAACATATTTTATGAAGCCAACATCATCCTAATACCAAAGCCAGATAGATACTACAAGAAAAGAATAGACCATTTTCTCTAATGAACATAATTGCAAAAATTCTCAACAAAATACTCGCAAATCAAATCCAACAGAATATCAAAAGACTTATACATCATGACCAAATGGGATTTATCCCCAGTACGCAAGGCTGATTCAACATCAGAAAAGCAATCCACATAATATACCACATTAACAAATTGAAGGAAAAAAACAATGATCATCTCAATCGATGCAGAAAAGGCATTCGACAAAATACAGCATCCTTTTTTGATAAAAACACTTCAAAAGATAGGAATAGAAGGGAAAATCCTCAATCTGATAAAAGGCATATATGAAAAACCCACAGCCTGCATCATACTCAGTGGGGAAAGGTTGCAAGCTTTCCCTCTAAGATCGGGAACAAGACAAGGAGGCGCACTGTGACCACTGTTATCCATCATTGTACTAGAACGTTAAAGGGCAATCAGACAAGAAGAAAAAATTAAAGGCATCCAAATAGGAAAAGAGGAAGTAAAACTCTTACTGTTTGTGGATGAATTTAGAAAATTCTGAAGGTTCCATGACAAAGCTACTTGAACTAATAAATGAGTTCAGCAAAGTGTCAGGATACAAGATCAACATGCAAAAATCAGTAATGTGTTGTACATGAGTACTGAACAATCTGAGGAGGAAATTGGGGGGAAATTCCATTTACAATAACAACAAAAAGGCTCAAATACCTAGGAATTAATTTAACCAAAAATACAGGATCTATATGCAGGAAACTACAAAACACTGCTAAAAGAAATTTTTTAAAAAGACCTAAACAAATGGAAAGACATTCCATGTTCATGGATTGGAAGAATAAATGTCACAAAGATGTCAGTCTTACCCAAATGGATTTATGGATTCAATGTAATACCAATCAAATTCCAACAGCCTACTCTACAGAACTAGAAAAGGCAACTACCAAATTTATTTGGAAGAGAAAGTACACTGAGCAGCTAAAAGCATTTTAAATAAGAACAACAACAATAGAAGAATTCCACTGCCTGACCTTGAAACATATTACAAAGCTACAGTGGTCAAAGCAGTGTGGTACTGGCATAAAGATAGACATATTGATCAGTGGACTAGAATTGAGAGTCCAGAAATAAACCCTCACCCATATGGACAACTGTTTTTTCACAAACCTACCAAGTCCACGTTAACAGGGAAAAATAGTCTCTTCAACCAATGGTTCTGGGAGCACTGGCTATCTATAACCAAAAGAATGAAAGAGGAAGTGGATGTAACTCAACTGATAGAGCGTCCATCTACCATATAGGTGGTCCAGGGTTCAAGCCCAGGACCTCCTGACCCATGTGATGAGCTGGCCCATGGGCAGTGCTGCCATGCACAAGGAGTGCTGTGCCACACGGGCGTCCCCCACATAGGGGAGGCCCACGCACAAGGAGTGTGCCCTGCAAGGAGAGCTGCCCCATGCAATAAAAGTGCAGCCCACCCAGGAGTGGTGCCGCACACATAAGATGACATAACAAAAAGACGCAGTTTCCCAGTGCCACTGAAAATGCAAGCGGACACAGAAGAACTCACAGTGAATGCACACAAAGAGAGCAGACAATGGGGGCGGGTAGAGAGAAATATATAAAAATAAACCTTTAAAAAAAAAAGAATGAAAGAGGGATGAGGATGTGGCTCGAGCGACTGAGCTCCCGCCTACTGCGTGGGACGGCCCAGGTTCGGTTCCTGGTACCTCCTAAAGAGAAGACAAGCAGACACAGAAAGCACACAGCAAATGGACAGAGAAAACAGAAGTGAGTGCAAACAACGAGAGGGGAGAATAAATATTTTTTTTAAAAGACTGAAAGAGGACCCCTTTCTCACTCCCTATAAATAATCAACTCAAAATGGATCAAAGACCTAAATATAAAAGCCAGGACCATAAAACTGCTAGAAGGAAATGTAGGGAAACCTCTTCAAGACCTTGTAGTAGGTGGTGGTTTCCTGGACCTTACCTCCAAAGCATGTGCAACAAAAGGAAAAATAGATAAACGGGACCTCTTCAAAATTAAACACTGTTGTACCTCACAGGACTTTGTCAAAAGGGTGAAAAGGCAACCCATTCAATGGGAGAAAATATTTGGAAATCACATGTCTGATAAGGGTTTAATATACAGGATATATGGAGATGTTACAACTCAATAAAAAGACAAATGACCCAATTAAAAAATGGGAAAAGACCTGAACAGACATATTCTTTTTTATTTATTTTTTATTTCTCCCCCCTCCCCAGTTGTCTGCTCTCTGTATCCATTTGCTGTGTGTTCTCTGTGACCGTTTCTATCCTTATCAGCGGCACCAGGAATCTGTGTTTCTTTTTTTTGCGTCATCTTGCCGCATCAGCTCTCCGTGTGTGCAGCACCATTTCTGGGCAGGCTGCACTTTCTTTTGCACTGGGCGGCTTTCCTTACGGGGTGCACTCCTTGTGCGTGGGGCTCCTCTACACGGGGGACACCCCTGCGTGGCATAGCACTCCTTGCGCACATCAGCACTGCACACAGACCAGCTCCACATGGGTCAAGAGGACCTGGGTTTGAACCCTGGACCTCCCATGTGGTAAGTGAACATTCTATCCATTGAGCCAAATCCGCTCCCCCAGACATATTTTTAAAGAAGAAATACAATTGGTGAAAAAGCACATGAAAAAATGTTCATCACTGGCTATTAGGAAGATGCAAATCAAAGCTACAATGAGATACCATTTCACACCTATCAGCATGGCCATTATTAAAAAGACAGAGAACTACAAATGTTGGAGAGGAAGTGGAGATAGGAACACGTACTCGCTGTTGGTGGGATACAGAATGGGACAGCCACGGTGGAGGACTCTCTGGCAGCTCCTAAAGAAGCTGAATATAGACTTGCCATGTGACCCTACAACACCACTCCTGGGTCTATACCCAGAAGACCTGAGAGCAGCGACACGAGCAGACGTCTTTTCAGGAGGCACCAGGAACCGAACCTGGGACCTCCCATGTGGGAAGGAGGCGATGAGCCACCTCCGTTCCCTGCTTTGTTGTGTCTCATGTTTTCCTCACATCTCTTGTTGTGTCCGCTCGCCGTGCCTGCTTGTTGCTTCCGTTCACCATCTTGCTCGTCGTCTTTAGGCGGCATCAGGAACCGATCCCAAGACCTCCCGTGTGGTAGGTGGGAGCTCAACTGCTTGAGCAACATCTTTCCATTTCCTCACGTGCACTTCCTTGGCCCACCAGCAGACAGCGCCCTCGGGCAGCCCTCTCTGTTCAGGGCCTGGTTGGCGCGTTTTTGCTGCACCTGACAGAGGGTCCTGCCCAGAGGCCAAGAGCCTCAGAATTCCACCTTTTTTGGGGGCAGTTCTCTGACCTTTGCTGGCAGCCCCTCCCTTGTTTCCCAGCTCAAAGAAATTTCCACTCAGCTCTGCAACCTCAACCCAGCCCGGCAGCAATGCTGGGCCCCTCCCCACCTGGAAGGGGTCCTGGGACTTGGCCACCAGACCTCTGGGCCAAGAGCTGAGCCAGCCCCAGGCCAGGCCCTCCCTCTCCCCTTCCCTGGGGAGGGGGGCCCCCGCATTCTGGGTGGGGCGGGCACCAGCCCCCCAGCCACAGCTTCCGCTCGCCGTCCTAAGGGCGAGGTTCTCTTCCCCTGTCCTAAACCCGAGAGCTTTCCTCCAGGCCACTCCTGCCGTTCTCCAGACCTGCCTCTCCCTAATCCTCCATCTTCCCAGGAGTCCTCCCGGCTAGATTTTTGATAACTCTAAAGATCTAAATTTCTTTTCGTGTACAGCTTTAGTTTGGGTTCCACAATTTTTTATATGCTTTGCTTTTTTTCACTCTATTTTGTCATTTTCCTGTTAATTTTCTTATCAACCCAAAGTATGGAAAAATCTACTAGTTAAACCCCAATACTTATTCCTCTATAACAATAGGAATTTTTAGTGCGAGTGTGGCCATCCAAAGTACACCTGAGGTCTCGCAGCCTCCCTTGTATCTAGGTGTGTGGTAGCCCGTCTCAGCTGTGAGTCACAGGATGCGACAGAAAATGTGTGAAAACCCAGGAAAGAATGGAGTAAAGTAACGACGCCACCCCAGGAATGCAGACAAAACTGCAAGCAATGCGGTAGAAAACCCAACAGAAGATATGGAGGGATGCAGATGTGGCTCAAAGGATAGGGCATCCACCTACCACATGGGAGGTCCAGGGCCTCCTTGACCCGTGTGGAGCTGGCCCATGCGCAGTGCTGATGCATGCAAGGAGTGCTGTGTCACACAGGGGTGTCCCCCGCGTAGGGGAGCCCCATGCGCAAGGAGTGTGCCCGGCAAGGAGAGACGCCCCGTATGAAAAAAAGCACAGCCCGCCCAGGAGTGGCACCACACACACAGAGAGCTGATGCAGCAAGATGACACAACAAAAAAGAGATGCAGTTTCCCAGTGCCGCCTGATAACGCAAGCAGATGCAGAAGAACACAGTGAATGGACACAGAGAGCAAACAACAGGGAGGGGAGAGAAATAAATAAAATAAAGCTTAAAAAAAATATATGGAAAAGTCAGGAGTGCTAAAAGTGAACAAAACTATGAGTGGAAATTGAAGGAGTCGGGGAGATGACAGATACGGAGGCAGAGAGGAGGTCAATAGGTACATAATTGCAACCACTATGGAAGTAAAATGAAATGACAGAACAAAGCTTTAAAAATATTAAAGAACCTGCTGGAAACTGTCTGGGTTTCCTGGCCACTATCACAAATACCCTGCAGTGGGCCAGCTTAAACAATGGGAATTTACTGGCTCACAGTTCTGAGGCCAGGAGAAGTCCAAAATCAAGGTGTCATGAAGGAAACACCTTCTTCCCAAAGACTGAGGCGTTCCTGGGCTGGCTGCCGGCGAGCCTTGTGTCTTGGCTTTTCCGTCAGCTGGCAGCGCGGGTGGCAGCGTCTCCTTCCTCTCTGGGTTCCTTGACTCCCAGCTTCCGCCTCCTTCCCTGTGCTTTCCTTCTGTGGCTTCATCTATGAGGCCTCAAGGCACAGGGCCACGACCCAGATCAGCGGGCCACCCCTTAACCAAAACCGACCTCTGTAGCAGGTTCTATTTATAATGGGTCACACTGTCAGAAGGGACTGAGATTGAGAACCTGTTTTTCTGGGGTTCATATTCAACCTTCCACAAAAGAGAGGACTTTCATGTATAGATTGAAAGGGCATGCCATGGCTCAGGAAAAAGTGAAACTAAATTGCTGACCCCAAAATGTATCCTAACAAAATTAGTGGACTTCAAGATAAAGATAAAAATTTGGGGCAGAAAAAGAAATGACCATTTTTTTTCAGAATATAAATTGTGCATGTATTTTTTCCCATTTAAAAACTATTGTGGCAGTTTGAGATTATTTATGAATTCCAAAAAGAGTGATTATGTTTGTAAACTGTTCTGTTCCTCTGTATAATACGCTCAGATCGTTTTAGATTCAGCTGAGACTTCTGATTAAATTGTATTAAGATTAGGGCTTGGAGTCAACGACATCATGAGAGTGCTACTCAGCCCTGAGTCCAGCCCCCCGGGTGGGCTGATAAGACAGACGCTGGCACGGAAGTAGACACACAGGAAAGACACGGCAGAGGGAGACACAGCTCCTTGGACACGGTGGAGGTCCTGGGAAGAGAGATGAGCCTGATAGTCTACAGCCGACCTTGTGAAGAGAACAAGTGGCTGAGCCGAGAAAGAAGCGAGCCCCGGGGAAGAGACGAGCCCTACGGCAGCCTCCAGCTGCGATCAGAAGAAGCTGGGGCCATGGAGCCTTAGGGAAGAGGAGGGCTGAGCTCTCACAGACGTTGTCCTCCAGCTTGCGTCAACATGTGTCCAATAGCTTTGGGTGAGGAAGTACCTCTTATGGTACCTGGAGTTCGACTCTTTAAGGCCTTGTAACTGTAAGCTTCTACCCCGGATAAATGCCCTTCATAAAAGCCAACAGGGTTCTGGTACTTTGCATCAGCTCCCCTCTGGCTAATACAACCCAACCATTTTAAGCGGATAATTTTTTGACTGTAAGTACATTGACAATATTATTTCCAGACTATTTTCATCTAAACTAAAACTCATACTCATTTCACAATAACTCTCCACCCCTCACTCCCGCTACTCTGGTAACCGCTATTCTCGTTCTGTCTCAGTGAGTTTGCTTCTGCTAAGGATCTCGTAAAGCAAAATCATATGATATTTGTCCTTTTGCATCTGGCTTATTTCACTCCACATGGTATCTTCAAGTTTTCTCCATGTTGAAGCATGGACCAGCACTCATTTATTTTTATAGCTGAATAATATATGGATATACCACATTTTGTTTATTCATCTGTTGATACTTACACATTTTGGCTATTGTGAATAATGCTACAATGAACATTGATGTACAAATATTTGTCTAAGTCTCTGCTTTCAATTCTTTGGGGTGTATACCTAGGAATGGAATTGCCAGGTCATATGGTATTTTTACCTTTATTTTTCTGAGGAACAGCCAAACTTTTCCACAGTGGCTGCACCATCTTACATTGCCACCAACAATATAGAAGGGTTCCTATTTCTCTGCATCCTTGCCAATGCTTGTTATTTTCAGGTTTTGTTTTGTTTTTTAATAATAGCCATTCTATTGGTTGTGAAGTGGTATGTCACTGTAATTTCATTTTGCATTTCTCTAGTGTATAACAGTGTCAAGAATCTTTTCACATACCTGTTGGCCATTCAGATATCTTCTTTGGAGAAATGTCTTCAAATCTATGGCCCATTTTTCAATTGGGTTGTTTGGCTTTTCATTGTGAGTTGTAAGAATTCTTTTTATATTCTGTATATTAAACCCTTATCTGATGCGTTCTAAATATTTTATCCCATTCTGTCAGTTTTATTTTTGCTTTCTTGATAATGTCCTTTGATGCACAAAAGTTTGTAATTTTGATGAAGTCTTATTTATTTTTTTCCTTTTTTTGTTTGTGCTATTAGCATAAAATCTAAAACCCATTGCCTACTACAAAGGTCCTGAAGATATTTCCTTGTTTTCTTTTAAGAGTTTCATAGTGTTAACTCTTCTGTTAGGTCATTAATCCATTTTGAATTAAATTTTGTGTATAGTGAGAGGTAGAGGTCCACTTCCATTATTTTGCATGTGGATTTCCAGTTATTCCAGCACCATTTGTTGAAGAGACTAGTCTTTCTCCATTGAATGGACTTGGCATCCTTGTCAAAACTCAACTGGCCAAAGATGTGTGGATTTAACTTTGGACTCTCAATTTGCTTCCATTGGTCTATGTGCCTATCCTATGCCAGTACCACACTGTTTTAATTACTGTAGCTTTGTAGTAAGTTTTGAAATCAGAAGTGTGAGCCTTCCAACTTTGTTCTTCTTTTTCAAGATTGCTTTGACTATTCAGAGCCCCTTGCAATTCCATATGAATTTGAGGATAAGCTTTTCCATTTCTGCAAAAAACAAACCAAAAAGGCTGCTGGAATTTTGATAGGGATTGTACTAAATTTGTAGATTGCTTTAGGCAGTCTTGCCGTCTCAACGCTGCAGGTTTTCCAGTTCATGAACAGGGGATGGCTTTCTGGTCATTTAGGTTCTTTAATTTCTTTCAGCAATGTTTTATAATTTTTAGTGTACAAATCTTTCACTTCCTTGGTTAAATTTATTTTTGGGTATTTTATTTTTTGATGCTATTGTAAATGGAATTGTTTCTTTGATTTCCTTTTCATAGTGTTCATTCTTGGTGTTTAGGAACCCAACGTAGTCTGTATGTTTATCTCGTATCTTGAAACTTTGCTGAATTCATTTATTATTAGTTCTATTAGCTTTCTTGTCCTATACATAAGATCATATCTGTGAACAGGGATAATCTGACTTCTTCCTTTCCAGTTTGGATAACTTTTATCTCTTTCTCTTCTCTGTTTGCTCTGTCTAGACCCTCCAGTACAATGTTGAATAAAAGTGGTGGCAGAGGGCATCCTTGTCCTGTTCCTGATCTTAGAGAAAAGCTCTCAGTCTTTCACCACTGAGTATATTTACTGTGTTTTTCATAAATGCCCTTTACCTTGTTGAGAAAGTTCCCTTGTATTCCTAGTTTTCTGGTTTTTTTTGTTTTGTTTTTTTTTTTATCATGAAAGGCTGTTAGATTTTCTTATGTCTTTTCTGCATCAATTGAGATGACTCTGTGGCTTTTTTCCTTAATTATATTAATGTGACGTATTATGTTGATTTTATGTTGAATCATTCTTGCATTTCAAAAAATAGTAAGTCCTACTTGGTCACGGTGTATAATCCTTTTAATATACTATTGAATTCAGTTGGCCAGTATTTTGTTGAGGATTTTTCCATCTATAGTCATAATAGATATTGAACTGTAATTTTCCTTTCTTGTGCTATCTTAATCTGGGTTTGATATCAGGGTTTACAGAATGAGTTAGGAAGTAATCCCTCCTCTTCTTTTCTTGGAAGAGTTTGAGAATGGCGTTAATTCTTCTTTGAATGTTTAGTGGATTCAGCAGTGAGATCATCTGGTCCTGGACTTTTCATTATTGGGAGATTTTTGATTACTGATTCAATCTCTTTCCTTGTTGTTGGATTTTCCATTTCTTCTTGTATCTGATTTGGTAATTTGTATGTTTCTAGGAATGTGTCCATTTCATTTAGGTTTTCTAACTTGTTGGCATGTAAGTGTTCATAGCACCTTCTTGTAATCCTTTTTATTTCTGTTAAGATTTAACCAGTTTTATTTTCAACCAGTTTTATTCCTGGTTTTAATTATTTCTGTTTCCTTTTTATTTTTCTTTGTCAGTCTAGCTAAAGGCTTATCAATGTTATTGGTCTTTTCAAAACAACTTTTGGTTGTGTTGATACTCTGTTTTTCTATTCTCTATTTCATTTACTTCTGCTCTAAGCTCTACTATTTCCTTCCAATAGCTTTGAGTTTAGTTTGTTCTTCTTTTAGTTTCTTTAGGTGTGAAGTTAGGTTGATTCCTGCCCCATTCCCACCCCCGCTGTTTTTGCTGTGTCTTCACTGTGTGGTCTTGTGTGTCTGTTTCTTTTTGTCTTCTCTTCTTGTTTTCTCCTCTAGGCTTCACTGGGATTCGATCCTGGGGAAGTCTCGCCTTTACTCTCCCCCGCGTCTTTCGTTGTGTCACCATCTTGCTGCAGAACGCGCCATGCTGGTCTGCACGCCGTTAACGGAAGCCTGGGGGATCAGACCCAGGTCCTCCCATATGGTAGATGGAGCCCAATGGCTCGAGCCACATCTGCTTCCCAGTTATTGAATTCTGATCTATCTTCTTTTTTAAAGTAGGCTTTTAGAGCTTTAAATTTCCCTCAGAGAACTGCCTTTGCTGCATCCTGTAAGTTTTGGTATGTTGTGTTTTCATTTACATTTGTGTCAAGATATTTTCTAATTTACCTTGTGACTTCTTTGACCTGTTGGTTAATAGTGTGTTGTTTAATTCCCACATATTTGTAAATTTTCCAGTTTTCCTTCTATTATTTATTTTTGGCCTTATTCCATTGTGATCCAAGAAGATACTTTGTATGCTTTCAATACTTTTAAATTTGTTAAGATTTGAGTTGTGGCCTAACATATGGTCTATCCTAGAAAATGTCCATGTGCACATAAGAATGTATATTCGGCTTTGATGGGGTAGACGGTCTATATATGCCTGTAAAGCCTAATTGTTAGAGTTTGTTCAAGGCCTCTATTTCCTTATTGATCTTCTGCTTAGAGGTTCTATCAGTTATGGAAAGTGTGTATTTACATATCCAACTATTAGTGTAGAATTATCTATTTCTCCCTTCAATTGTCAATTTTGCTTCATACATTTTGGGACTCTGTTGTGAAGTACATAAATGTTTACAATAGTTATATCTTCTTGCTGAATTGAACCTTTTATCTATATATAATATTCTTCTTTGCCTCATGTAACCTTTTTAGACTTAGAGTCTGTTTTGTCTGATACTGGTAGACTGATAATAACACAGCCCCTATCAGCTCTCTTTTTATAATAGTATAACCACTCCATACTGTTTGCATGGATTATCTTTTCATTTTTCTATCATTTTCTTTCAACCTCTTTGTGTCTTTGTACGTCAAATGAGTCTAGTGTAGACCGCATACATATGGATCATGCATCTTCATCCAATCTGCCAATCTCTGCCTTTTAACAGGGGAGATTAATCCATTGGCATTTAAGGTAATAGCCAAGAACAAAGAATTTTACTTCTGCCATTTAGCTATTTGTTTTCTGTACGTCTCGTATGGTTTTGTTCCTCAATCACTCTACTACTGCCCCTTTTTTTTATTTAGTTGCTTTATTGTAGTGTATCATTTTGGTTCTCTTCTTCTTTCCCTTTCTCTATATTTTTTAGTTATTTTCTTAGAGTTTACCTTTGTAATTACAACTGACATCTTAAACTGGTAAAAACCTGGTTTGACTAGTACCAAGCTAGTCGTATTAGTCAGACTTTCTACTAGACATCTCCGTCCCTCCCCCTCTACCTTGTCTCAGATTACAGGTTTGTTTTTTTTAACATTGTCTGCATTGTACATCAATATACACAGATGTATATTGTTATTTTACACATTTGCTGTTAAGTCATATATCAGAAATACAACAATAAAGGACTTTTATCAACCTATATAATTAACTTTACTAATATTCTTTATTTTGCCTTATGGCTTTGAGTTTCTATCTTTTTTTATTTCAGCCTGAAGGATTCCCTTTAGCATTTCTTGTAGGGCAGGTCTTTTGGCTTTTATTTGTAAATATCTTTATTTCTCCTTCATTTTTTTTTTTAGGAGGTACCAGGGATTGGACCCAGGACCTCGTACATGTGAAGCAGGGAATCACCCACTAAGCTACACCTACTCCCCTCACCTTCATTTTTGAAATATATGTTGCCAAACATAGGATTTTTTAGTTTCTGGTATTTATCATGTGTGATGGTTGGGCTAATGTGTCAACTCAGCCAGATAATTGTGCCCAGTTGTTTGGTCAAGCAAGCACTGGGCTAATTGTAATACAAGGACATTTATGGACTTTAATCGCCAGTGAGCTTACTGCATAGATGGCTTGATTACACCTACAATCAACCAGGGAGATTGTCTTCAGCAATGAGTGACATTTTACCCAATCAGCTGAATGCCTTAAAAGGGCATTCAGAGAGAATTCCCAGCTCATCTTGGGACAGCCAGTATCTACCAGAAACTCATCAAGGACCTTCCTTGGACTTTCATCGGAGCCCCTGGGTGCAGCCTGCCTGCGGAACCTGGACTTGTGCATCCCCGCGGTCACGTGAGAAAATCTCATACTATTTACGGAGATCTCCTGTTGATTCAGTTTCCCTAGAGAACCCTGACACACCGTGATTTACCGGCCTTTTCCCCCACTCCCCGCTAGGGGCACGGTGTTCCACTAGAAGCAGAGATCCAAAACAGGTGGTTCGGGCGGCTCCCGCCAGTTCAAGAGTCGTGCTGCTGGAGGGACTGATTCCCAGCGCTTCCTACCCCACCACCTTCCCACAGCCCTCCTCCAAGTCACCTCTCCAGAGGTGACTCCCCACACTTCTCCACAGAAACAAAGCCAGAAGTCAGCTGGACACGGCCTGCCAAGCCCAGGGAAAAGAAGGTACAACCAAGAATCTTGTCCCCAACCAAATGGCTGTATAAATGGCAAACATACCTGAATGAGTTAGAGATCGAGGAGCATGGCTTCCATAGCCCCCTTGAAGAAAGTACTAGACACAAATTCCAGCCAACTATGATATAATTGGAAAAGTCATAAAAGACAACAGACTGGGGTAATCAGTGAATCCTGGTGACTGAAGGACAAAGGTAGAGATTAATGTGGCAGAATAAAGCCTAAAACTCAATGTGCAGATTAAACAAAGGGGGAATTCATGAACTGGAAAACAGCCAAAGAAATAACCCAGACAAACAGAAATCTGAGGTTTCCCAGGGACCACCTAAAAGATAAGGGAACATTTTCACGTGGCTGAGGTGAGGAGACAAGCCTCTCAGTGGCTGGAGAAAGAACATTGCAAGCAAGGACAACAGGCGGAAAGGCCTTAGGCTTGAAAACGCGCCGTGGGTGTCAGGAGCCAGTGGGACTGGACGGGCCGAGCCATGGGGAGGGACGGCAGTGGCCACAGGGGGAAACAGCGCGTGCGCTCAGGAAGTGGCGCAGCCCAGGCCCGCCGCTACCCCCAGTGGCCGGTCCCCACCAAGGAAGCTGGCTCACCCCCTGCCCACCCTGCAGGGAGGCCCTCCACCAGCACCCCGACGACCCTGCACTTCCAGGCAGCCTTTCAGAGACTCTCTCCCACATGTAATGCCAAGAAGCCACTAACAGTATAATAAGAAATACTACAAGAGCTTCAGCATGCAAGGGAAAGGAAAAAAATTTAAAAAAAACTCAAAAGTGATCCCAGAGGAAACAGAGGCAATGCAGGGAGCAGGGAAAACTTTCCCCAGATCTTCACTTTATATTCCCAGAGACATGAAGAAGATGTGGTTTCTTTGCATCTACAAAGTAAGAACAGCATGCTTTGAAAAAATATCAGGGGGAAGTGGACTTGGCCCAGTGGTTAGGGCGTCCACCGACCACATGGGAGGTCCGCGGTTCAAACCCCGGGCCTCCTTGACCCGTGTGGAGCTGGCCCATGCGCAGTGCTGATGCACACAAGGAGTGCTGCGCCATGCTGGGGTGTCCCTGCGTAGGGGAGCCCCATGTGCAAGGAGTTTGCCCCATAAGGAGAGCCGCCCAGCGCAAAAGAAAGTGCAGCCTGCCCAGGAATGGTGCCGCACACACGGAGAGCTGACACAGCAAGACGAAACAACAAAGAAACACAGATTCCCGTGCCGCTGACAACAACAAAAAGAAACACTGATTCCCGTGCCGCTGACAACAACAGAAGCAGACAAAGAAGAACACGCAGCAAATAGACACAGAGAACAGACAACCGGGGTGGGGGGGTGGGGGGGAACGGGAGAGAAATAAATAAATAATAATAATGAAAAAAAGAAAAAATATCAGGGATTCATGAAGAGCTCTTGGAAATTAAAAATATGGCCAATATAAAAATATTAATAACAAACTTGGAAGAAAAAGATGAGGAAATCTCCCAGGAAGCAGGAGAAAGATAAGTGTGTGGAAACATACGTAAGAGAATGAGAACCACTCAGGCTGAGCCCCTGACCTGTGGTAGCTCCCGAAAGTGAGAACAGCGAGGACCTGGAAGCAAATGCAAAGAAATAACATCTGAGAACATCCCAGAAGCAAAGGCCACTGTTGGGCCAAGGGAAACGATCTGTAGTGGTGGGTGGGCGCGCACCTGCCAGGAGACGCGGGCACCCAGGCCAAGGGGCCTGCAAGCGGGGGTGGGGCCCAGAGAGGCTCAGGGCGCGCAAGGCCTGCCTTCCCCAGCTGTCCCACATGGGAGCAACCTGGCCACCTGCAGGGGAGGGGCCGGCAGAGGGAGGCGGAGGGAGAGGGCCAGGCTGCAGCAGCCGGGCTGGGGAACGGCCGGCCTGTCTGGGTGTGGCCTGCTGGCTGTCGTTTTCTCTGTGGAAGGATGCCACTCGTCCACGAGAGAGACCACAGGCTGGGAGAAGAGAGATGGAGCGAGGGAGGGAGGGGGGAGGGAAAGGGAGCGAGCACAGGCCCGGCATTCTGAGCAAAGCCCCCCTCGCAAGGGACCTGCTCGCTCACCCTCATTGCTTCGGGCAGCAGCTGGGGCTGGACGCAGCTGCCCAGCAGGAGGGCAGCGTGCCGTGGCCAGCCCAGGCACTCGGGGTCCACAGAGGTGGGGGCTCTCTACCGCTTGGGTCTGAAGAGCCCTACCTGTGCCCAAGACCGGGGGGCCAAAGCCTGGAGCTGCCACAATTCCCGGTCCCACCGTCCCTGGAGACAGCCAGGTGGGGTGGGGGCCGCAGACACGGCCTTCCGCCCAGCAGGGCACTGACCCCCTGCCCTGCCGCCCACAGAGACCTGGGCACGTCCCTGGGCCGCCTGCAGGTGCTGTGGCTGGCGCGCTGCGGCCTGGCTGACCTGGACGGCGTGGGCTCCTTCCCGGCCCTCAAGGTGGGTGTGCAGCGCCCCGGGCCGGGCGGGGGGTGCGTGGCCAGCCCAGGCTGAGACCCCCCGGCTGCCGCAGGAGCTCTACGTCTCCTACAACAACGTCTCCGACCTGAGCCCGCTGTGCCTGCTGGAGCAGCTGGAGGTGCTGGACCTGGAGGGCAACTGCGTGGCGGACCTGGGGCAGGTGCGCTACCTGCAGCTGTGCCCGCGGCTGGCCACGCTGACCCTGGAGGGCAACCCGGTGTGCCTGCGGCCGGGCCCCGGCCCCTCTGACGAGGTGCGTGGGGACGCCGCGGGCACGGGGGGCATTCTGCGGTCCCAGCCCTCAGCCCCCCCACGGTCAGGGGCCCACTGCTGCCCTTGGAGGCCAAGCAGCCCACCCGGCCCCCGCCCACGCCACCGCACACGCTCTGCACAGGCTCCCCAGAGAACCGCGTGCTTGCGTGCTGCGCATACAAATACGCCCAGCCCGCAGCACAGCTCGCCAGCGGGGCTGGGGAAGGGAACCAGGGGACGCCCGAGGGGCCCACCGGACCCAGACGTCCCCCACCACCCCTGCAGGCGCCCTGGGGCTACAACTACCGGGCAGAGGTGAGGAGGCTCATGCCCCAGCTGCAGATCCTGGACGAGGCGCCAGCCGCACAGACCAGCCTGCCCGCTGCCCGGAAGCTGGACCGCGATTGGCTCCTGGTGAAGGAGGCCATCAAGGAGGGCGGCGGCCTGCACAGCCTGCACCCCGGACCGGGTAACGGGCTGCGGCCCCTCGCCCGGGAGCCTGTCTCGCTGGGCCCCACGGCACACCCCAGGAGGAGGGGGGGTCTCCAGGCACCCCCCCCGGAGGAGGGGGTTCTCCGGCCAGCCCCCTGGGAGGAGGGGGGTCTCCAGGCCAGCCCCCTGGAAGAAGAGGTCTCCAGGCCAGCCCCCCCAGGAGGGGGGTATCCAGGCCAGCACCCCGGGAGAAAGGGGGGACTCCAAGTCACCCCCGTGGGAGGAGGGGGGGTTTCCAGGCCCCCCCGGGAGGAGGAGAGGTCTCTAGGGCCCCCCCGGGAGAAGGGTGTGGTCTCCAGCCATCCCAGGAGGAGGGAGTTCTACAGGCCAGCCCCCTGGGAGGAGGGGGGGTCTCCAGGCCAGCAGCCCAGGAGGAAGGGGGGTCTCCAGGTCAGCCCCCTGGGAGGAGGGGGGGTCTCCAGGCCAGCCCCCCCAGGAGGGGGGCTCCAGGCCAGCGCCCCGGGAGGAAGGGGGGTCTCCAGGCCAGCCCCCTGGGAGGAGGGGTGGTCTCCAGGGCCCCCCGAGGAGAAGGGGAGGTCTCCAGGCCCCCCAGGAGAAGAGGTCGCTGAATCCAGCCCCCCAGCCTCTCAGGTCATCTTCTGCTCTCACCCGGCCCTAAACCTTTGTCAGGGTCCTGCACCCCAATCAGGGAGCGCACCCTCAGCACAGGAAGAGGAGGGGGCTGAGGCTGAGGGTCTCCCCAGTAGAAGAGGGAGCCCCCGTGCCAAGACCTGGCCCCAGGGGCCGCTGGACCTTGGACACGGCTGCCTGGCCTGGGACACAGCGGGGACCCTCAGGCTGGCGTGGGCTCGGCCAGCTCCAACTCTGACCCTTGGCAGGTCGTCCCCACGGAATGCCCACGCGGCACCACGGCCCCGAGACGCCCCTGCCTGAGGCCCATCCCTGGGCCCTCGGGCCCTGGCCCCTCTCCCTGCTGGCCCCTGGGGGCCTCCTGCCCGAAGGGCTGCTCCCCGAGGACTCGGCCCCTGGCGACGCCGCCAGCAACCTCACCCACGGTAACTGACCTGCCGCGGCCTGGAGCGGACCTTGCAGCCCCCAGCCCCTCGCTGCCAGCCCCCCTCTTCTGCAGGCGCTGGCCGTGTCCTCTGCGGGAACCCCACCAAAGGCCTGCGCGAACGCAGGGGCCAGGGCCAGGTACACCCTGCACCCCAGGGCCGGAGCCCCCCACTGAACCAGCGTCCAGGGCCCCCACCTCCCCAGAGAACAAGCATCCAGGGCCCCCAGCTCCCACTGAACCAGCGTCCAGGGCCCCTGCCACCCCCAAAGGAACCCTCCACCCAGTCCCCCACGCCCCCCACCCCCAGGAATCAGTGCCCAGGGCCCCTGGCCAGTTGAGGTCCGCTGAGCGAGTCCCTCCTCTGCAGGCCTGGGAGCCCCTGGAGCCACTGCGCCACCTCGGGCCAGACGACCTCACTGCCCACTCCCCTGCCCCAGGGCCGGACCCTGCCGACAGCAGCAGCCTCCTGGCCTTGGCCGACCTTTGGGCCTGGAGGGATGGGCACCTGCAGTGGGTACCCCTCCCCGGCCCCGCACTACCTGGTGGAGGGGATCGGGGCTGGGGGCTGCCTTGGCTGAGTGGCCACTGGCCTGGGATGGCCTTAGGAGCTGGCCATGGAAGCCAGAGGCCGGAACCGTCCAGAGCCTCACGCTCATTCCTGACCAGAGAGGGGGACAGCCTTTCCCCTTCCGCCCACACCCAGCCCGCCCCCCCCCCCCCGCAGGCCCCTGGAATCCCGGCAAGGAGGGGGCACAGCCCCCTGTGGGCACAGCCCCTCCCTGGGCTCCGAAGAGCCAGAGGACGGGCCCAAGACCTGCCCCCGCCTCCCTAGCCTGGCTCCAGGTACTGCGCGTGCCCGCTGCGCCGACAGGGGCTGTGGCAGGGAGGCCTGTCCCGGGGTGGGGGCGTGCAACTGAGGGAGGGGCTACGGCAGGTACCAGACCCTCTCCCGGGCTTTCGGGAAAGGTGGTGGGGCCAGGGGTGGGGTCCAGGACGGCGTGTCGGCTGCGCCCTCTTCCGTCATGGGTGGGCCTGTGCCGCACTCGGGGTGCGGGGCCCTCTGGGTGGGACGCTGGCTCAGAAGGCAGCGGAGGCCCTTGGCCCAGCGCGGGGCACCGCTGCTTCCAGCGCTTTCCTGAACACAGGCGCTTGGGGCTGGTCCCGGGACCCCTCTGCCGGAAGGGACCCCTCCAGGAGGCTGGTGCAGCGGAGGTGGGCAGCAGTGACAGGCCGGGCTGACGCCGGCTCCTTGCTTTGCAGTGCCCGTCGGGGCCTCGGGCTACACGCTGACCCCCTCGCCACCCAAGTGTCCCATGCCACGGGGCTCCCACACCGGCTCCTGGGGGCCCACAGAGCTGCCGTTCCGGGGGCGTCGTCTCAGGGTCCTGGGCAGCCTGGGGCCTGGCTCCCCGGAGGGCACTGCCGGGGATCAGGCCCCGGCTGCTGGGACCGCCCTGGGAACGCTGGCTGTGGCCCCAGGACCAAGCCCTCATGCCCAAGGATGCACGGCCCCAAATCGAAGCCCGGCCCCCATGGCAGGACCCCCAAACCTGCCGTGTGGACAGCACCTGAGTCCCATCACCCCAGCCCACTCCCACCCTTGGTGGTAGCCCCCACCCACCGGGCGTGCGGGCCAGGGTGGCACCTCATTCTAGCCTGGGGTGGGGGTGGAGTGGGCTCCTGGGGGCTCCTCCCATCAGTGGGGGGGAGCAGGGAGCTGGGAGGGAAGGTGCAGCAGAGGGGCCTGGCTGAGAGTTTGGAGCAAGGTTGGGTCTAGCCGGGGGCACGCCCCACTCCCCCTGGCTGCCCCCCTGGCTGCGCGGGAGCCAGCACCTCCCAGGGGTCTGGTCAGCCAAGCAGACCAGGAAGGGGCTGGGCCTGCTGGGGTTCAGGGGAGCTGGAGTCCGGCGGGGGTCTGCGGCCGGGGGTGAGAGGCCAGATCTGCGCCTCTGTCCTAGCTGCCCCCCCCCCGGCGCCTCGGGCTGCCCCCGGGCTGGGAGCGCTGCACCACCCCGTGGACTGCTGTGGCCGTGAGCGCGGGCGGCGCCCTCGGCGGATTTGAGGGGCCTTCCCAGGCAGGGGGTGCCGGAAGCCCGGACACGAAGCGAATCATTTCCGACTCTCAAGTGCACAGAAACGCAGTTTACTCTGTAGACGACGTCGGTTAAATAAATTATGCAGCGGGACGGCCTGCCTCCGGGGCTTGCTCTCAGGGACACCCGCCGTTGTCGTGCTCGGCCCGCGCCCGTGCCCCGCGCCCGTGCCCCGCGCCCTTCCCGCGCCCCGCGCCCCGCGCCCCGCGCCCGCCGACGCCGTCCCTCCCGGCCGCGGAAATCACGGAGGCGGCGGCTGAGCGCACGCGTGTATTGCCCGCCGCGTCCGAGGGGGTGGCGTCACGCGCGCCCGCCGGGCCCCGCGGTGATGGGCGGGCAGCCGAGGAAGCGGAAGCCGTACCTGCTCCGGGCCGTGCTCTGCACCGACAGGGCCACCATCGGGCAGCCGCGGTCCACGCGCTTCCGGCAGACCTGGGGGCGGCGGCGGTGAGGGCGGCCGCGGGGCTGCGGGGGGCGCGGGCGGGGCTCCCGGGACCCCCGCGACCCCCGCTCGCTCACCCGCACCGCGCGCTCCTTCCTGGCCAGGCCGTCGTCGGGGCCCGGCCCGACCTCTGCGCGGAAGAAAGCGGGAGGGGTCAGGCCGGCCGCGCGCCCCCCGCGCCGCCCCCCGCGCGGCCCCGGCCCCCCGCGCGCCGCCCCGCGCGCCCCTCGCCCCCCCCCCCCCCCCCCGTGCCGCCCCGGCCCCACGCGCATGCTCACCGGGGATGGCGGGCAGGGGCTCCACGACCTCGGTCTCGACACTCTCGAGCTGCGCCGATGCCTCCCGTGGGCGGAAGAGCTTGTTGGGGCTCAGGAGCGGCAAGGACACCCGAGATCTGGCGGGCGAGGGTCGTGAAGGCCAGAGCCCGCCCGTGGTCAGGGGCGAAGCGGGCCAGAGGCGGGGCGGGGGAGACTGGGGGGGGGGCAATGTGGGCGTGACCTAGGGGCGTGACCTAGGGTGGAGGAACGACCCTGGAAGGGCGTGGTCTAGGCTGGGGGCGCCCTGGGGGCGTGGCCTGGGAAGGAGGACGGTTTGGGGGCGTGGCCTTGGTGGGGCGGTTCCGGGGCAGGGTCCACGATGGAGGGGGGTCCTGGAAGGGCGTGGCCCAGGGTGGAGGGTGGTCTTGGGGTGTGGCCTAGGGTGGAGGGCGATCCTGGGGGCGTGGCCTGGGTGGAGGCGTCCCTGCGGGGCGGGGCCTGGAGAGGAGGGGGGGCCCAGGACCCGTGGTCCCCACCTCGGCCCTCGCCGCGCCCCGAGCCCCCGCGCCCTGCCCTTGCGCGCGGGGCGAGGCCGACGCCGCTGCTCGCCGCTGTCGGCGCCCGGCCGGGCCTCTGAGAGCGGGAAGCGGTCGATGGACAAGTCGGTGTTGTCCGCGAAGACCCTGGACACGGGGGTCACGCAGTGCGGCGCGCGGTGCTCGCTGAGGACCTGCAAGCGCGGAGCGGCCGGCAGTCACCACCCACCCCCGCGGGGCTGCGGCCCCCGGGCCCGGCCCGCACTGACCTCGCCCTTGGGGCTCAGGAGCTGGGTCACGCAGCCCCGGCTGGAGTGGAAGCGGACGGACCCGCGGCCCAGCGACGCGCCGTGCTTCCTGGTGTGGCCGGTGCCCTCGCCCCACACCTGCGGGCCGCAGGGGCCAGGGGCCGCAGGTGAGGGCGGCGCGGGGCGCGCGGGGCCGGGGAGGGGGCCGGGGCGGGCCGCACCGTGACGTGGTGCCGCGGCGGCAGCAGCGTGCCGGGCGGGAAGCGGAACAGGCACGCCGGGAAGCCGCGCACGAGCTGCTGCAGCACGAAGCCGCCCAGGTCGGCCGTCTCCTCCGCCGACTGGTTGAGGACGCGCACGAACTTCTCGCGGCGGCTCACGGCCACGATCTTCAGGATGGAGCTAGGCCGGCGGGGGCGCGGGCGCTGTGCGGGGATGCCCAGGCCGTCCCCACAGCCGCCCGACCCGGTCTCGCCAGGAGACCCCTCCGCGCGCGCCCTCAGGGCTGGGGTCGCCCCCTCACCTCTCGCCAAGCGTGTATCGCAGGGACTCGGGCTCCGCGCTGGGCTCGGGCGCCAGGACCGTCCCGCAGGGCTCCTCCGCTTGGGGTTCACAGCTATCCCGGGAGGGGCGGCCTGTGCGGGAGGGGAGCCTCCATGTCGGGCCACCGCCGAGCGAGCCACGCGGGCAGGGAGTGGCGCGGGGAATCAGACGGGGGCGGTGAGGTGCGGGCTTCCCAATGCTTGGTCTGGGCAGGAGCATGGAGCCCGTGGCCTCCCAGGCCAGGCCCCGCCCAGGGCCTCCGGGTAGACGCGCTGGCCCACGGGAGATCGCAAGGCCGTCCCTGGGCAGCTGTGACCCGCGAGGGCCGCGGGGGGTGGCAGGAGAGCAGCCCTACGCACCTTTAGTCCTTGCCACCGCATCTGCACTGAGGGTTCTGGTCTGGGCCTTGCCCTGATCGGAAGAGGAGTCATGCGACCCCCGGGGCGGGTGCCCTGTCACCTTTTGCACGGGGGAGAGCTCGGCCGGCTGGCTGCTGGGGAGCTCGGACTCGGTCCCTTCAGAGCTGCTGGTGTCCCCCACGGGCAGGGAGCTCCACTCCACACTCTTGTGCTGCCGCCCCACGTGCTCACGGGGTGACTCCAAGCTCCACCTGTCCTGCGGCATTGACCGTGAACACCTGTGGGGCCGTGGACCACTCCCTGGGCGGCGGCCAGCTGTCACACACCGAGCTCTGCCCCACCTGGCCCCTCCAGGGCAGGTCGTGGCATCCCGGCTTGTGGCCCCATTAATCAGGGGACACCTGAAGAAGAGGGTTCACAGCAGGGCAGGCGGTGCCCAGGAGCCCCCTTCCTTCACCCCGGGGCACCACCTAACTCCACCTCACAGGTGGAGAATGAGGTTCAGAGGCTTAGTGACTGGCGCACGGGGGCTCGGACCCAGTTCCACATGTGGCAAGGCTCTGGGGGGGGGGGGGGGCTGCTCGGCACAGTTACTTGTTCTCCAAATTGGGCTCCACATTGGTGAACAGGTTGGGGTATCGGTGGGCGATACTGTTCCAGTCGACGTTCTCCAGCCGGAAACCCTGGCCAGGAAGCAGGAGGCACTTGACCCTCCGCTCCTGCGGCTGTGGGGCTCCGAGCCCAAGCCCATGGCGGGACCTTGCTCACCTCCCGCGCAGAGGGGCTCAGCAACTCGGAGGAGTCACTGGGCTCCATCAGTGTCTCTGCGGTCACCACCTACAAGAGGCGGGCAGAGACCAGCTGGCGGGGGCTGGGAAGGGGGTCCCCTCCTCCCACCCCTCCCCCTCGGCCTCACCTGCACCCAGAGGCGCACACCTGCTGAGGCAGGCTCCCCAAGGCAGGCCAGGACACCCCAACAGAGTGGTCTGGAGAGCGTACACCATCCGAGGAGGGCTGGGGAAGGGGAGCTGGGAGGCGGGCGGGGGGGGGCCAGGTGGGGGGGCGGCTCACCTCCACGCTGCCGGTCTGGGAGCGCAGCGTGCGGCCCACCCAGGAGGAGTGGGCCAGGTTCAGGAGGCAGGACTTCTGGAGGGCCTGCAGCTCGGCCTCCAGCTGCTGCAGGGTGTTGGTGGCCTGTGCCAGCCTCTCCTCCAAGTGATCCTTCTCCTGTTCAGGGAGGGCGGGCCCATGGGCGCCCCACCCCCGAGCCCTCGCCCCAGCCTGGCTCCCCTTCGCCTGGCCCCTGACCCCTCACCAACTGGGCTTGTTCCCTCTGCTCTTGCAGCTCCAGGGTCAGCTTCTGGACCTTGCTCTGCAGGAGCCTTTCCTGAGCGTGGTAGCTCCTAGGAGGAGAGCGTGGTCTCAGCAGCCCCCACCTCTGGGCCAGCGGAGGAGAGAAAGGAGGGTCTCTTCATCCCGGGGCTCAGCTCTGACAGGTGGTCTGGGCAGGGGTCCAGGTCTGGGCCAGGACTTGGTCTAGCACTGGGCGGGAGTTCAGGTCCCTTCAGGGTCAGGCAAGAACTAGGGCTAGAGGCAAAGGCCAGGGAAGGGCCAGCAATAGTTGGGCAGATACCAGGAGTGAGGGTGGCAAGGACGAGGGCCAGGGTAGGGCTGGGGCACTGGGCACTTGGCTGCTGACCTCTCAGGTGGGATCCCCGCCACCTCCTGCAAGATGTAGCAGTGCCGGCCCTCTCGGCCACCCTGCACTGCCCACCGCAGGGCCTGGATCTCCAGCTCCCGCTGCCCCCACAGCAGCCGCAGGGTACGGGGGTCCAGGAACTCAGGGGCCGACCTGTAATGCCAGTGCCCCTGCCACTTGGTCAGGCCCAGCCCAGGCTGGCCGCCCCCCTCCACCCCACCCCACCCTTACTGCCGGTTGCTGGAGAAGACTGGCGTGGACCGGGGCTTGGTGTCCTGTGGGCGTGTGGGAGCCGTGGGGTCCGGCGGTGCTCCAGTTAGAGGCCCCAGGTTGCCGCTGACCGGCTCTCGGTCCACCAGGGATGAGGGCATCTCCTCCTGGGCCTCCTCGGCGTCCTGGCAGGACTTGCTGGCCATTCTGGAAGTTGTTAGGGAGCTGGGAAGGGCGTGGAGCCTGATGGGCCCTGGGTCCTGTGGGTGGGCGTCCCTGACAGGCCCCTGCAGGCCCCCTGTGGTGCCACCCACCCACGGGTTCATGGGGCATCTCTGTGACGAGGCCCACGTGTGCATCTAGGGCAGCAGGTCGTTCCCACAAACATGTCACCTGAGCGCTCGCTCGTTCCCTGGCTCCTACGCCCTCTACGTCCCCAGAAGCGCCGGCTCCCTGCCCGTGACTCCTGTGTGCCCCCAGACCCAGGGCCCCGCCCACACTCCCCGGAGGTCTGAGCTCCAAGCAGGCCAGGGGAGGGAGGGCTCTGTGCTGTTGCCATGGCACCGGCACCCTGCGGGGCGGGGCTGTTTGTTATCATCAGCCTCCTGGGAGCTCTGGGTGGCCTGCTTCCCTCTGGCGAGGTGGGGAAAGGGGTAGGAGAGGACTAACCGAGAACTGCCTTCTAATAGCAGCGGGAAAGCGAGTGCCCAAGGCCTAGCGCTGGAAGATTCCAGATGACAAAGGCCCACCATTGCCAGATGACCATTTGCTCCCCGCCCCTGGACAGCTCCCACACCAGTCAGCAGGCATACGGAGCCAGCCAGTAAGAAGTTTTTGTAAAGGAGAAACAGCTTCCAAGCCCTCTTCTGCAGGAGGGAGGAAAGTGGAAGAAGCCTAAGCCTTAACGAGACGACACTCTGAACCACGCAGGCGCGACGCCAGCCGCTGCCCAACGCGCCCACACTCCCTTCTCGAGTGTGCTTTGGCTCTGTTAAATTCTCCTGCTGCCATTCCACTTCTCCTCCAATTCTTCCTTCCTCGCAACTATGTCCAGAACCCTCCTCCCTAGGTCGAGGTCTGTGTTAGTCACCAGACGGGTGCTGAGGCAAACTCACAGAAATGGGTGAGTTTTATAAAGGGTATTTATTTGGGGTAGGAGCTTACAGAGACCAGGCTGTAAGCATAAGTCACTTCCCTCACCAAAGTCTATTTTCACGTGTTAGAGCAAGATGGCTGCTGACGTCTGCGAGGGATCGGGCTTCCTGGGTTCCTCTCTTCCTGGGGCTGGCTTCTCTTTCCTCTGTGAGGTTACTTCCCAGGGCACCAGCTTAAGGCTTCAGCATCAAACTCCAACATCAAAAACACCCCAGCTCGGGCAAGCGGACTTGGCCCAGTGGGTAGGGCGTCCGTCTCCCACATGGGAGGTCCGTGGCTCAAACTCCGGGCCTCCTTGACCCGTGTGGAGCTGGCCCATGCGCAGTGCTGGTGAGCACAAGGATTGTGCCTCATAAGGAGAGCCGCCCAGCACGAAAGAAAGTGCAGCCTGCCCAAGAATGGCGCCACACACACAGAGAGCTGACACAACAAGATGATGCAACAAAAAGAAACAGATTCCCAAGCCACTGACAACAGAAGCGGACAAAGAAACAAGACGCAGCAAATAGACACAGAGAACAGACAACCGGGGTGGGGGGGGGGAGAGAAATAAATAAATTAATTAAATAAATCTTTGAAAAAAAAACACACTCCAACTCTGTCCTTGGCCATGGGTGGGGACTCAACGCCCTGCTGGCACAAGAGGTTTACATAATTACTTAATCAAGTAAACCTATGAATCCAATATAATATGCCCAGAGAAGATCAGTTTGCAAACATAATCCAATACTTTTTTTTAGAATTCATCAATAATATCAAACTCCTACAAGGTCTTTCTCCCAGACCTCCCAGGGCCTCTCCAACCACCACTGGGAGACTGGGAGGCCCAGGGGACTATGGCATGACCAGCAGAGTTCACCACTGCCACCCACGGGTCCTCTGACACCCCCAATCCTGGCAGAGGCTCCTGCAGGCCTTCCCCAGCCTGACGTCAACCTTGGGGCCATAGGCTCTGGGCACTTCGCCCTCTGTACCCGACACTGCAATCCATCCTGGGGTACAAGTCAGCTCAGGAAGGCATGGGGAAGCCATCCAGTCACCAGCGGCGTTGAGAAGCTAGGGTAGCCCCCTCCTGTGTCCCCCTTGAGTTCTGCCCTTGGTGGCTCTTGCTCAATTATCTTACACCCCAGCCTGCAGCCTTGCCTCCTCCATCATCATCTCCACTCCATCATCAGACTGGGGGGGGCACCAAGAGGCTGGGGGCATCTCCACACCCAAGGCCATTGTTCCGGTGACACCCTAGACCAGCCGGCCAGCTTCCCCTGCACCCCTCCTTAACTCAGAACTTCTACTCCAGCTCATGGGCTTCGCAGGCTCCCGGCCAGACCCGGGGCACAGCTCTGAACGCTCCCCCCGCACCCCCGGCCTGGAGTCTCCCCGGCGCACAGCAGGGCACATGCCCCAGCTTCAAGCCCCCTCGGTGGGGACACGGGTTGGACGGCAGGGGCAACTGGGCCTCGGGCAGCGCGGCGGAGGAACGGGCGGGAGAAGAAGCCTCAGACAAAGAGCCCGAGGCCTTTGTCCCAGGCGCCTCGGCGAGCCCCCTCCCCCACCGGGGCAGCCCTCGGGGCTCCGCCTCCCCCCGCGGGCCTGGGAGCCCCCTCCCCAGCACAGCCCCGACCCCAGCGCGTCGGGCCCGTGATGGAGCGGGGTTCTGGTCAGGAAGCGCGGCGCCCTGGAGCCGGCCAGAGCCGGGGACCCGCCACCTGCGCCCCGCGCCGCCCGCCAGGCCCGCACGCGCTTCCGCGTTGCGCGCGGGCTTTAAGCGCGCCCCGGCCCGGCCCGCCCCTCCGCTCGGCCCCGCCCACACCTGCAGGGGCGGGGCCGGGCGGGACGGCGACCACTGGGCGCGCAGCGGGGGCGGGCGGCTGGCGCCGCGGGCCAATGGGGGCGCGGCGGGGCGGGGCGGGGCCGCGGGCCAATGGGGCCGGGCCGCCGGCGGCGCGGCGAGCGGCAGGTTGCGGCGGCGGGGCTCCGGGAGGGCCGGGGCGGCCCCGCGCGCAGGTGAGAGCCGGGCGGGCCCCGGCCTGCGGGCAGCACCTCCGACCCAGGGAAGTTTCCCGCGGGGCCGGGGGCGGGGGAGAGGAGCGGGCCGGGACGCCCGTGGGGGCGGGGGTCGCACCTGCACCCCCGCGGCGGGAGGCCGCCTGGGGCCCTGGCTCTGGGGCGGGGAGGGACCCGCGCGGGGGCTGCGGGGGCCGCGCCTGCGCTCGCGGACTGCCGTGCGGGATGACCTGCGGGACGGGGCGGGGGTCTCAGGCCTGCGGTTCCGGATGATCGAGGTCTGGGTCGTGACTCTCGAACGCCCCCGGGGCCTGAGAAGGTCCCTTCCAGCGGAGAGAGGCGTGTTTGCGCGCGGGCGCCCTTGGGCGCCCGGGGACGGCCGCGGCAGGGGTCAGTGCCCTCTGCGCCAGGTGAGCGAGGGGACAGGAAATCCTGGATGTGGTTAATAATTTGCCTCGTTCCTGGAGTGGGCGGGGCAAGGGGAGGCCAGTGGCGCCCCGAGAGCCAGGCTAGTTTCTTCCTGGGGGTGGGGGGGAAACTGGCCTGGGCTTCTCCCCACCCCAGGAATGTGCGCCTGGGGTGGGGCTGGGCACCAGAGGAGGACTGGGCGGAAGGAGAGGGGCGGGAGCCTTGAGACCAGTTTGGGGGACAGGGAAGAGCAGAGGAGAAGCGCTGGCCTGACCCCACCTGTCTTACCCACCTCGGGACAGGCATGGTTTTGGGGCTGGCCACCATGGAGCTGAAGGTGTGGGTGGACGGCATCCAGCGTGTGGTCTGTGGGGTCTCAGAGCAGACCACCTGCCAGGAAGTGGTCATCGCACTAGCCCAAGCAATTGGTGAGTTGGTGTCAGGCGGCGTGGGGAAGGGCCCAGCATCTGCTCTGTCTTGCTCTTCCCGACCTCTCAGGCCAGGTGGACAGAGCTTAGGGGTGGCTGGTTGCCCCTCTGATCCTCCTACCACTGGCATGTGAACAGGAGGCGGGGGGACATAAGCTGACCTCTCCCCTCCCCCACCAGGCCAGACTGGCCGCTTTGTGCTCGTGCAGCGTCTGAGGGAGAAGGAACGGCAGCTGCTGCCCCAGGAGTGTCCAGTTGGTGCCCAGGCCACCTGTGGCCAGTTTGCCAGTGACGTCCAGTTTGTCCTGAGACGGACAGGGCCCAGCCTGGCCAGTCGGCCCTCCTCAGACAGCTGCCCACCCCCTGAGCGCTGTCCAGTTCGCGCCAGTCTCCCCCCAAAGCCACGGCCAGCACCGGCCCGCGAGCCCCACAGAGTACTGGCCTTCAATCAGGGGTGGCCTGGACAGGCCCCCAGCCCGGCGACCCCTGAGCTTGCGGCCACTGCGGCACTCGTGACGGCCTGCACAGACCTGCAGGGCCTGGAGAGGGCCGTGCAGAGGGGCGCGGCGGAGCTGGGCCAGGAGGCCTTCTGGGAGCGGGAGCTGCGGCGGGAGCAGGCCCGGGAGCAGGAGGGCCAGGCACGCCTGCGGGCATTGAGTGCGGCCACTGCTGAGCATGCTGCCCGGCTGCAGGCCCTGGACGCCCAGGCCCGTGCCCTGGAGGCTGAGCTGCAGCTGGCTGCAGAGGCCCCAGGGGCACCCTCGCCTGTTGCATCCGCTGTCGAGCGCCTGCGCCTCGACTTGGCTGCCCAGGAGCGGCAGAGCGCGGAGGTGCAGGGCGGCCTGGCCCTGGTGACCCGGGCCCTGGAGGCTGCTGAACGTGCCCTGCAGGTGAGCCCACGGGACCCCGTTGCCCGGCTCCAGGCACGCCCTTGGGGTTTCAGGGGTGGTCCAGGGTCAGACTGGGAGGCCCACAGGCCGCAGAGCCCCCTCTGAGGGTTCCACGTGCCCCCAGGCGCAGGCTCAGGAGCTTGAGGAGCTGAACCGGGAGCTGCGCCAGTGTAACCTGCAGCAGTTCATCCAGCAGGCGGGGGCCGCCCTGCCACCGTCCCCCCAGCCCGGCAGGGGCCCCCCCAGCACACAGGTCAGAGCAGATCTGGGATGGGGTCGCCACCCGACCCAGCTCCCAGCCGACCTGCCCTCTCCACAGGACCTCCTGCCTCCAGCCAGAGAGGAGCCCCTCCCGGGACACCCCCGGAGTCCTGTCCTGGTGTCCAGCCTGAGCCCTGAGGGTATGTCTGTCCTCTTCCTGTGGTGCTGGGACGGGGTCCTCTTAGCCGCCTCAGCCCCTCCTCAGTCTGCGTCTTGTCCCCAGTCGCCCCTGTGAGGCAGAACTCCTGGAGGTAGCAGCGCCTGCCCCAGACAGATGTCCACTGCCAGGCCAGACACTGGACACGCAAGGGTGACCAAGACCAGCCCGGCCCGGATGGCAGAAGGAGTCGGTGGTCAGAGGATCCCCCCACAGCCCTGGTTCCTGGGACTGGAGCAGAGGACTCCACTGGACTGGGGGGCAGGCTGAGGGTGGGCCAGCCTCCCGAGAAGCCTGACCCGCAGGCCACAGCTCCTTGTGGGAGCAGAGAGCAGGAGCGGGGTCCCTGCTCCTGGAGGGGAGGCGGTCTCCGCAGCGTGTGTGCGGGTGGCGTGTATGCGTTGGCACGTGGGTTGCCTCCCCGGACACCAAAACCACAATAAACTGACCAAGGGGGCCTGAGAGTGGGCTGAAGTTGTGCTGGGCAGGGTCTGGGGCCCACAGGTCCCTGGAGAGCGACCCCTAGGAGGAACCAGTGGTCAGTCGGGTCCAAGGCTGGGACCCTGCGTCCCCACGTCCAGGGGTTCCTCTGCAGCCTGGGCTCCGGCCTCCTTCCCTCTGTGCCCGACACTGGACATGTACGGTCCGGGACTTCCTGGCCCTGGACCCTGTCCTCTGTGGACCCTCGACCACCTGGCTCCCTGCTCCGGCCTATATCCCGCCAGCAGCCGGAACCGACACCCCCCCTGGGGTGGCTCCTGCAGTGAGGACGCTGTGGCCAGACCTGCCTGTCAGGTTCCCTGAGTCTTCCTGGGCATGCGTGGGGGTGGAGTCCCTGGACTCCAAGGCTCCAGCATGGCTGTGGCCCTAGGGGTGCTCGGGGGTAAGGTGCCTCGCGCCCACAGTGGGCACGCCTGCAGAGGCCGGCCTGGCCCTCGGGCTGGCATCCCCCCGGCGCCACGTCTCCAGGGTGGGCCAGATGCTCCTGGCCCCAAGGCCTGTTGCTGGGATGGGAGAAGAGCTCTTTATGGCCCAGAACCCGGTGGTCCCACTTCCAGGTGTGGCTGTGGATGGCACTGGGGGTCACAGGGGCCTTTGTGCTGGATTTGAAGGGTGGGCAAGTTTGGACTAGACTCAGCTTCCTGGGGTGGCCCCTGAGCCAGACCTAGTGCTCCCCATTTCTTTCAGGCAGTGGAGTCCTGAGCCCCCGCACTGGGGACCTGGGCAAGCAGCTCCTTGAGGAATAACAGGTAACTGAGTATCTCCTGCTTGAGGCAGGGAGCAGGGGTCAGGAATGGCTGGATGGGCCAGTCAGTGGCCAGAGGCCTCTGGCTCTGCGGTCAAGAAGCTAGAACATGGCCTTTTGCACCCAGGAAGCCCAGTGGCCAGACCCAGTTCCCGTGTGCACTGCCACCTGAGCCCTCAGTGGGAACACTGGGGCAGGGACCAGGCCTGACCCACCTGTGTCCCCAGACACTGTTGGGCGTGGGGTCACAAGGACACAGCCTGGGGTGCAAAGGCCAGATGGGGCTGTGCCCTGGGCGGAAGGTCTGGGGGAGTGGACAATTGCCGAGGCATCTGAGGGGCCTGCTTTCCCCCCCTGCAGCCCCCACCTCCGAAGTCTGGAGGGCTGGCTAGACCTTGGTATGGCTCCAGACACGGTTCCGGGCTCCAGTGTGGACACCCTTGCCCCTTCCCTGTGTTTGGAGTATGCTGGCTGTGTTCCCAGCCCGACCCCTAGGGGAGCCGGCCGAGGCCACACACTTGTGGTCCTTGTGTGCCGTGTTTTCATCTTACGTGTTCCTGAGGGCCATTGCCCAAGGCCCGTGTCTAGGGCCACTGTCGACTCGGCCCTGGGGGGTGGGAAGGGGGCAGGCTAGAGCCCTCCCCTGGGGCTGGTGCAGGCACAAAATACCACACTCCCAAAAAGCTGCCAGAGCACTTCAGATTACTCAGCAAACCTTTGAGTCGCTGAAGTTTACTTCCAAGTTCTAAACTGTGCTTTGAAAGCAGTGGTGCGTTTGGAGGAGGGCTCGCTGCCCTCAGGTCCAGTCCAAGGCAGGAGGATCAGGGAGGCCAGGCCTGGCCCCTCCCCAGGGAGGGGGATCGAAGGGGAGCCAGGCAGGCTCCAGCCTGGACAGTTTCAGGCCAGGAGGGCAGAGCTGGGCAGTTATAGCCGGCACTGGAGCTGTCCTCAGGTCCCCAGGGCAGCTGAGGACACAGGGGCTCCCCGAGGGTCACCCCACTGCCAGTCACTCCCCAGCACCCCTAGTTCTTCCCCCAAAGGCCACCCACAGACCCCTCCTGCCGGGTGGGATGTGACCCCGTGAGGAAGGGCCCTCGGAGACCAGCCCTGGAAGGAGTCCCTCTTTTGGGGTGACAGCACTGAGCAGATCCAGCCCAGGTCAACCCCAGGGGCTGGCAGGTGCTCTGGGCCCCCTCCAGCATCCAGCAGGTTTTCCCAGTGGTACCTGAGATGGGCCAGGGGCCCCACCCAGCACCCATCTCTGGGAGGGGCACATCTCTGAGTCCACAGGTGCATCCTGCAGGGTTTCCTCTGAAGGGAACAGGAACAAGGAAAGGGCCAAGTCTGTTTAATTCCCTCCTGCAAAAGGGAGGTCCGGCTGGCTGCAGGTCTGACCTCACACTGGCCTGCCCAGGTCTGCCCTGAGCTGGTGACATCTACACAGCGTGCCACCTTGGGACACACAGGAAGAGAAAGTTCCCTCCAAGGGGGCGTCTGGCCCGAGGTGAGCGCCCGCATGGCCGTCCTGCTCCCCTCACCCATTCGTGCTAAGCGCAGACACGCAGATCTCGTCCACGGGGCGTCCCGAGTGGCCGCCCACCCGCGCGCCGCACCCGGGTCACCGTAGGGCCAGGCCGTCGCGCTGCCAGGGACAGATCAGCCGCTGTCACACGCACAGTGGGTCCGGAGCAGCGCAGTGTGCGGTGGGCAGGGGCTGCCCTGCGCCTGGAGAACGGCGCGGGGCGGGCGCCCCCTCCCTCCGGGGTCCCCACCAACTTGGGCGTCCGAGCCACGCCGCCCCTGCCCAGCCCCACCCCGCCGCCGCCCCCGGGAGGGCGGCCTCGGGGTGCCCCCGCCCGCTGGCCCGGGACCCCCCGCGCGTCACCTGCGACCCCGGCTCTCAGCGCTACTTCGGCGGCTGCGGCCACCCTCCCGCCCTGCAGCCCCGAGCCCGGCCTCGCATGCAAATGAACCGGGCCCCGCGGCCAATGGGCGGCCGCGCCGGGCCCGCCCTGCCGCGCCGCAGCCAGTGAGCGAGAGGGGGCGGCCCCGAGCCCTGCCGCGCGTTCCTTTCGGCACGTCGGCCTCGGGCGGGGCGGCCACCTGCAGGGCGAGGGCGGGGCCGGGGGGCCCGGGGGACGGGGGGCCGGGGGCCGGGGGGCCCGGGGGGCCGGGGGGCCGGGGGGCCGGGGGGCCCGGGGGGCGGGGGGCCGGGGGGCCCGGGGGCCTCTGACCCCGCCGCACTGCGCTGCCGTGCCCTCTCCCAGCCCCACGCCCCCTCCCCAGCCCCGCGCCCCGGCCCCTCCCCGACCTCTGGGGCCCCGCCTCCGGGAGCCCGTTCTGGTTCGGCCTCGGCGCACGTAGCCCCGGCCTGACCCGGGAGGAGCCTGGACACGGCGCCCTCGGGACGCACGTAGCACCCGCGCCCGTCGGAGCGAACTCTTGGGCGGGCCTGCGAGCCCCAGAGACGTCCGGGGCGGCCTGGAAGGTGGGGAGGGAGCAATGAGCGACCCGCGTGGAAGCCCCAGCCTCGACGGGCTTCTGCTGAAGGCCAGTGCGCCCCGCGTGGGCTCTCACGCGCGTCTCTGCCGCTCCGACTGCTCCCCCACGGCCCGAGGCCCGGCTGCAGAGGGAGCAACGTCCAGCTCGGCCTGCATTGCCCAGCGACCCCCGGAGTCTGGGTCCCACCCCAGGGACGCTCCGCCACGTGCTCCGGGACACTGCTCAAATCAAGGGAAGAGATCGACGCTGCACCATCCTAAGGATCTGCAAGGCGGGCTTCCCACGCAGGTGCCAGGTGGCGGCCACAGAGCCGGCCCACGGCCCCCTTCTCTTGGCACTGCCCGCCGTGCCTCCACATCCGAGGGGACCCTGGAGTCATGGTGTATCTCTGCCCCAATCAGGCAAGAAGGTGCCTGCTCCCCTTTTGTTCCTGAGAGGGGGGTCCCCATAAGCCCCTTTATTCTCCCTCCCCCAGATAAGCAGGACCCCACCCCGCCTTTCTCCCAGACGGTCCCCCTAACTCAACCAGGCACCACCTGCCTCAGAGCCCTGACCTTTGGATTCCTGGCAGTCCATGGGCCCCTAACAGGCACCCCAGTCAGCCTTGGCTCAGCCTTGGCCCTGAGCCAAGGGCATGGGCGGCTCCCACCCTGCCACTGCCCTCCCACTTTGTCTTCCCTGGTCCCCAGTGACTCCGCCCCCCCTCCCCCAAAAGTCAGCAGATGATCTTCCCACTCTCAGGTGAATGCCTGTCTTGGCTTAGAGCCCTTGTGGGGGTAACAGCGCAGGTATGCCCAAGGCACCCCACCCTGCCGAGGACCTCAGGAGGGTGGAAGTGGGGAAGGAAGGGGGTGTGGCCACGTGGAGACTCCTAGCTCAGAAGTCAAGGGTCCAGCAAGGCCTGGGCAGGGTGGGCACCAAAGGATCCCCTAGGAATCGGTGTTTGCTGGGCTGACCCTGTAGGCTTAGAAGTGACAAAATGAAACAAAAAAAAAGCATGGACAAAAACCCTTTATTTTTAAATTGTGTTATATACTTAAGATAGAATAAAATGAGAATATAGGAAAGTATAAGAAAGGAAATATCACTGAGAAAAAAAATAATTTGTAAGTTTTTTAAAACGTAGAGTTAGCTTTTTTTTTAAAAAAAGATTTATTTCCCCCCTTGCGACTTGTTCCTTTCTTTGCTGTCTCCTCTCTGTTTCTATTCGCTGCATGTGTTTTTTTTCTGTATCTGCTTGTCTCCTTTTGTTGCGTCATCTTGCTGCGCAAGCTCTGGGCAGTACACCGGCCATCAGCTCTCCGTGGACGCGGGCCAGCCTGCCTTCACAAGGAGGCCGCTGACGTGAACACAGGGCCTCCCATATGGTAGACGGGAGCCCAGCTGATTGAGCCACAGCCACTTCCCACTTATAAAGTTTTAGTGTACATTTTCCAGATTTTTTTTTCTTGCATATATATATATGTACGTGGATTGGCAAAAATGGTATCGCACTACTTTATCTCACAATCTCCTTGTTTTCATTAACAGTATATTATGGGCCTCTCTCCATCCCTTAGAATAAAGCTATAGCTTCAGGATGTGATGCCCAGAATTTTGGGGCATGGCATGACTAGGGGGTGGACAGCAGAGGCAGAGGACAAGATGATGCCACTTCCAGTTCCGATAAACCTCTTGTCAGGGTCCTTCCCTTGTCTAAGAACGCAGCACTGCCTGTGTCCTCCTGTGGCTCTGGGAATTTGGTCCTCCTCCTCCTCACAGTGCCCAGCCCTCTACTATCCTGCCCGGCCTCCCTTGGGCATCCACCTGGCTCTGGAGACTCCCTACTGCAGCGGGTAGGAGGTGGGCCAGGAGCTTACCGAGCCCTGCATGCACCTGCAGACGTGATGGCAGAGGAGGGGCTGGCCAGGGCTGGCCAGAGCACACGTCCAGGAGCCAGCAGGGGCTTGGTGCAGGCCTGTGTGTGGGCAGTGTGCACATGTGTGACTGGTGTCAGGAGAGTGGCCTGCCAGTGTCCACGGGAAGTGACAGTACCTGTGTGTGGGGGGAGCGAGAAAGGGAGACGTCTGTGCCCTGGCTGTGTGTGTGTCAGGACAGGCGGGAAGTGCTGATATGTACCCATGCTGGGTTGCACCCAGCCTGCCTCTGGGCAGCTGACACCTGAGCGTGGGTCATCTTGGCTAAGCAGGTGCACAGTGCCTGAGGATGCCTGCGAGGAGGTGCGCTTCTCACCAGCCCATCCGCTCCCAGGAGCAGCTCTGAATGAAGGTGGGCGAGGCCTCTGCCCTCAGACCTCTGCTCTGCAGTGACTGGCTGGTGTGTCTGAGGAGGCAGGTCACATGTGCACAGGAGGGCCAGAACATGCCAAGACCCAAGAGGGAGGGAGGATGTGATGGTTATGGTGTTCAGGGCTTGGTCAAGCCAGCTCTGGCCTGATGTGTGTTGTGGGGATATTTCTAGCTGGATTTGCATATACAGTCAAATCTCCCTTCTCCCTCCTCCCCATCCTGTCCCTGTGGCCACAGCACCCCCACCTCTTCCCTTTGGGCAGAGTGTGTCCTCAACAAACAAATGGGACAACCCTCTCAACTTACTTCCCCTGCCAGCTTCTGCCCCACCTGCTCCCTCCCCTTTGAGCAAAAGGACTTTTCTCCCGTTTTCGAACCACTCCAGCAACCTGCCCAGTGATACTGTCCTCTGGTCCCCAGCAGCCCAAACCAGCCCCTCCCTGACGGGCTCCCCTCCATGGCTTCCAGCGTTTGGTGGTTTGGAGCTGTTTGCACCTCAGAAAAACATGTTCTTAGACCTAAAGTCCTATCGCTGGAGTCCTTTATAAGAGACTGAAATTCAGAGAGAGCGAGCCACGGGACGCAGGAGCTGACGGTCGAGGGAGAGGCCGGGAGAGGCCGCCAGGAGCACTGCCCCGGGACAGAGGAGCCCAGCAGGGGATGGCGGCAGCTGGCTCAGAACGCCAGGCTTGGGAAGAGCCCGCGGCCTGGATGAGGCCTTGACTTGGACTTTTTCTAGCCTCAAAGTCGTGAGCAGATCAGGGCCATGGCTGGAGCCGACCCCTGCATGGGGTTTGCTTGCGCTCCAGGAAGCTAAAGGCAGGGGCGCATCGCCCGGCTCCTCCAGTGCCCATGGCCCCCTCTGGGGCGCCTTGCCTTTGCCACCCCTTCCCTCGGCTCTCCCGCCTAGCAGCCCGCCTCTCAGGCCTTGGCCTTTCGGAGCCTCATTATGCGTGAGCCCACCAGTGCAGCCTCTGCGCAACTCCAGGGGCCCACCCTCCGCCGCCTGGTCCCCCCACGGGGCCTGCCCGCCCTCCCCACGCCTGGAGGGCGCTCCGTCCTCGCTTCCCTGCGCGCAGTCTGTCCCCACGCACACCTCCGCAGCCCGCTCCCCGGCCCCGCGCACCGACCCGCTCCTCCGAATTCCAGCCCGGGTCACCGCTGAACAGGCCAGCCCTCCCGGGCTCAGACCCCAGGGCACGTCCACCCTCTCACGCTCCACGCGCGCCCGCCGTGGACGGCGCTCACTGATTACGGGTGCTCCCGCACGCGAAGGGACCGGACGCGGAGCTGCGACCGCACCTGGGCTCCAGCAGGTGTGTCTACTAGCGACGCGTGCGGCGAGGCTGCTCGTCGCGCAGCCGGCGACAAAGCCGACCCTCCGCCGCCGCGCGAGCCTCCCACCCGCCAACAGCGACCCCGCGGGGCCGCCGGCGCGGGGCGGGGTCTCGGAGGGAGGCGGGCGCGCGGGGGGCGTGGCCCCGGCGCGGGCGTGGCCAGCGGCGCGAGGGGCGTGGCCCCGGCGTGCGGCGAGGCTCCTCCCACCGCGCAGGGCGCGGGGCGGGGGGCCCGGGTCCCTCGGGCGGGGCTCAGACTCCACAGGGTCCTCAAGGACTCTGGTCTCCTTGGGCCGTGGGTTAGCACTAAACAGTGTGTCCAAGGGAGAAGGACTGTCCCAAGGTTTGAGACGCCCCCACCACCAGGACTGCCCCTCTCCGGCCCTTCAGGCCTCCCTTCCCCGCCCGAGTCCCAGTGGTTTCCGCCAACGGGCGGGGCGGGAGGCCCCGGAAGTCGGATCCGTGCACTTCCGGGTCAAGGAGCGCGCGGCGACGGCGGCGGCGGCTGTGGCCGTAGCGTCTGGGCCTAGTCGCGTTTCTCGCTCCGGCGGCGGCGGGGGCCGGGGAGCGGGGCGGTGCGCGCGGTTCCCGGGTACGTGCGGGGCCTGTGCCGCTGCGGGGTTCCTGCCGCCGGCGGGCCGCCCCCGGCGCCGCGCGCTTTGTCTGCGGCCTGGCCGGCGGTGTGAGGCCTGCGGCCGGCGGGCGGGCGTGGGCGTCCCGGTCGAGGTGGGAGGGCCCTCGGCCTGCGGGCGGGTTTCCGGGGCCGCCCGCCTTCCTGCCCGGGCTTGCGGGGACGTGGTGCGGAGCCCGCCGCCTCGCCTGCAGTCACCCCCGCCGCCCCTGACCGCGCTCGGCTCGCTCGTGTGGGGAGGGTGTGACTCTCTGCTAACTTGTTTCCAGCTCCTGGTCGGCAGTGCGTCGAGCGGCCTCCTCGGCACTTCTGCGGGCCTGTGTGGTTGACGGGATGGTTCTCGCATTCCTTAGCTCGTGTAGTCTTCACAACAGTCTCTCAGGAGTAGGTATCGTTTCTGTTCTGCAGGTGAAGAGAATGGAGCCCAGACGAGTCAGGGGACTCGCCAGCACCCCTTAGCTACTGAGCAGCCCTGTGTTGACTTGACCCACGTCCCCTGTGTCGTCCTCTTACACCGTCAGGTTTTTAAGTTTACGCTCTTCTTATTTCGACAACTGCGGAAAGGTAGTCTGCTCAGTGAAGTTTTTGTTCAGCATGTGACATCTGTGGTCACCTGGACAGATCTTGAGGCTGCAGCGAAATTTGACTTGGGACTTAGCACACCTGCTCTGTCCCCTCAACCACTAAATTTTCTTTATGGGAAGAACGTTGAATCAAAATAACAGTAGCTGATGTCTTTTCGTCAGTGCTTTCTGCCTGGCTGGGTGGTAAGGCCTTGACACAAGCAGCCGGCTTAACCCTGGGCAGCTCTCCAGGATAGACTCTTGGTGTCCATCTCTCAGCTCTCTGAGGCCTTTGTGGAGCCCTAACTTCTTGACTTCCATTGTAACTTACTTTTTGGGGAGAGAGCTAATTACAGGAAAATTGTACAATACAGAGTTCCCCTAATCGGTTCCCTCAACGGGCAGTCCCTATTAGTAACACTTTGCATGAGTGCGGTGTAATTTACCATCTTGAACTCTAGTTGAAGCCTGTGTGCCAGATGATGACAGATGCTAAAGTTGGCCAGGAATGGCCTGCCTGTAGTCTCATTCATTGCCCATGACGGACGGTTCTGGCCCTGCCGCAGCTGTCAGTTTATTATGTGTCAGAAGCCTTTTTGGTTCTGTGTTGCAATTGCAAGTGCTTTGGGTCTTTTCAGTTTGAAAAGAAAGAAATAATCTTTTCTGCCTTTCTCTTTCTCCTCAGTCACCAAAAACTCGGTGGCTGTCGCTGAGCACAAGAACCTCAGTGCCTGTCCGTCCCAGAGCATTTCTAGCACTGCCAGTGGGGCAGCAACAGTGAAGGCTGCAGGCTTTTCTACAGAAATGCTTCCTGGCCCTTGGTCTTCAGAACATGTGAGCGGAGATGGGGGTGGGAACCAGGACAGGCATTCCTGAGCTGGGCTGTTGGTGGGCCCCGGAGGCCCTAAGCAGGAAGGCGCCCCTTACACAGGCTCCTGGCCAGTGGGTTCCCGACAGGGAAAGGAGGTGGCTGGTAGTCGCAAACTGTGGTCTCTTTCTTGGCCTTCGTTCAGAGGTGCTTGCTGTGGAGGTACCTTCAGGGACTGCCTGCGTGCTTTCCTGCCTCCCTGCTCCCTGCTGGCAGCGACTGTTTTGTGATGGTCCATGAAGGGAGGTGTACGGTCTGGTGTGTCCTGGACTGTCCGGTTGCTGTGGTTGACGGGTGTGGAGGCATCTGGAGGTCTTCCTCACTGCTGTGGAGCTGTGCAGGAGGCTCCCAGGACTTGCCCACAGGTGTGTGCGTGTGGACTTCAGTCTCACTCTTTGCCGGTGTTCCTGGCTAGCTTCTATGAGCCAGACCCGGTCTGTTGCGGCAGTGCTAAGGCAGGCCCCAAGTCACAGTCATCCAGGAGAAGGTCGGGTTACTAGTTCATAGTTTTGACCTCGTGTGTGTGTGAAACTCTTCATGACTGTGAGGATTTACACTCAGGCGGTCAGACCTAGAGCTCCCCTCGGCTCTGCTCTGCTGCCTCCTGGGATGCCTTGGGATTTCAGTTCCTGGTGTCTTGGAAGCATTCCCTGGTTGTGAATGTATTTCATATCCCTGGGTGGCTCTCCAGGCAGGGATGGTGCCGCACTCCCAGGCGTGCTGTGCTTGTTGGCACCGGTGTCCCGAGGCGACACTGGGGTCCGGTTGTGGGAGTGGTCAGCTTTGACCAGAGAGTTAAAGGTCCTCCAATCTGAAAGCTGCAGGCCCTGCTAGGTCTCACCTTCGTACATCCCACTGGGCAGGGGTCACCCTCCTGGATGATCTGTCTTTTTGTACATTCTCCAGAGTCAGAGTCTCCAGCAGGGCATGGGCACAAGACAAGCAAGGGTTCTACTAGGGTAGGGCCAGGGGGAGAGTCCCTGGCTCCTGGACGGCATGTCTGGTCATTGCCATCCCGCAGCGTCTGCAGTGATTACTAGGTGGCCGGCACGTTGTGCCATGTTTTTGGTGTTTCCAGATGACAGCATTGGGGCAGGTGTGACTGCCAGATCGCCTTACAGGGAGTGTGTTGCTCTCTGCAGTCTGCAAGGCTCATTACACAGGAAGCAGGAAGTCCAGGGTTGTGTGTTCATGGGCCAGGAGGCTCCATCGTGGACTGAGACCTTTGTCAGCAGGTTGGAGTGATGGCCAGGGCCTCCATCAGGGGAGCCAGCCAGCAGGCCGGGGCTCTGGAGCGGGGCTGCCTGGGTGTGCTGTCGGTGGTGTTTGCACCAGCTGCCTGAGCCACACCTGGTGCCCAGTCAGCTGGCCTAGGCAGAGGGCTTGGAGCCCTGGGCGGCAGGGGTAGGCGGGAGCAGGATGCAGGCTGTGGGCCTTCAGGCAGGCAAACCGACGGCTATCCCTTTTTCCAGGGTGGTGGCGTCAGAGGGGTAAACCAGGAACGGGCGTCTGATCCCGGTGTTTCCTTCCATTAAGTGTCTTTCCCTGACATTTTTAGTGTTTCTGAGCTAAAAATGTTAAAGTGTAACTTTACGTAGTGCTCTTGCCTGAGGCAACTGGGGATCTTCCAGCTTCCGAGCAGTCTGTCCGGTCCTCATGTCCTGTGCTCTGAGCCGTCACCGCCTGCTGCGGGATGTGGGTGTCTATTATTCCAGATGATGGGCTCTGTTAGGGTTAGGTTAGCTGCAGTGCAGTGACCATGGTGCCAGCGAACAAGGGGAAGTGAGGAAGCCTTCGCACAGCTCTCATGTCCGAGCTGAGGGCCACGTGTAGGTCCGTCAAGCAGCCTGTGACCCTCTGCCCAGGTTCACGCTTGTCACCCATCTTCCCTGGCGTACGGGTCAGGGACACTCCCTGGAAGGAGCTTCTGGTTTTCTTTTAATTGAAGTGCACCAGGTTGGAGAAAAGCTGCTGCTTTACTGGGATTAGCACTTGACCAACTGCTTCTCAGTTTACTCTTTCCAGGGAGCAGCAAATTATGGCAGTTTAAAAGTTTCATCAAATTAATGTGCACTCTCTCTTTTAGAATCCGGGGGCTTTGTAGCCCATCGTTGTTGAGTGGGGAGGTGAGGGACCTGCCTCAGCCTCCTCAGGAGACCAAGGTGGTGGTCATAGCACCCTCCCCTCCCCACGGTCGCTGTGGTGCATGGAGCTCACTGCCTGCCGGGGAGAGGCATGGGACCTGGGAGGGAGGTCTCGAGCAGGAGCCCGGCCCAGTCCCTCAGCACGCCGACCTTGGCCAGGAAGCCGTGGCCTAGCCCACGTCCCCCAGGCTCTGGCTTTGCTGCTCCCTGCCTGCACGTTTCCTTTTGGGCCCTCTTCCCCCTGCCACTGGGATGGTCTTGATCAGATTTACGTGTTCTTCAGCTGTGAGCTGTAGGGGGCGGGGGGCTCTTATCATACCTGGTGGAATGACCAAAGTATCTCCTCCTTTCAGAAGTGACTGGCCCTGGACGAGAAAGCAGCTGTGTGCAGTGATTGTCCTTATTTGGGGACCAGGTTGGAGATCTTGGGTAGAAAGAGGTGTTGAGGAATTGGAGTAGGACTGTGTGGCTGCGATGGTGCGGTCGTTTGTGTCAGCCTCCTTTCGGCGGCCTTACCAGGGGACAGGACATATGTTCCCGGTTAAAGAGCAGGGGCCCAGGAAATGACGGTCACCAGAGACAGGGCTCATGGTAGTCAGCCTCACTCCAGAGAGGGCTTTGCAGCCTGGGGACAGTTAGAGAGTTTTTGCCTCTGGTTGATTACAGAGCTGAACTCTAATGTCCAACGATGGATGGTGACAACCTGGATGAGCTCACGGACCGAGGCATCGGGCGGGACGGACATCTGCGGCCCAGCTCTGCCAGCCTGGCAAGCGACACTGGTAAGCACTGCCCTGGGCTTGGCGCGTGCACGTGGCTGTGGCCCTGGGGAGCAGCCGCACGTCCCTGCGTGTTTTCTGCATGTGGGTGGCTCTTGGGCCTCTGGGAGAAGCAGAGGTCCCTTTGGGGGGTTTTCTACATATGTTTAATTTTCAGCTTTCAAAAGAATTAAGAAGAATTATTCTCTGATTTTAAAATTGAAGTACTATGTTTTTTTGCCTCTTGTTTTACCCTAACGCAAGTAATAAGTAATACAAACGTATTACCTAGGGACCCTTTCTCTGCATCTTTCCGCACTCGGTCCCACCTGGCCATCCCAGGGCAGCCCCAGTGGCCCGCTGGCTGGGTCCTCTGTGCCTCTGTGTGTGCAGGCCAGCCCTCGCTGTCCGCACTGCACTGATGCTGCCCGTGGGGCCTGTGCTTCTACCTTTGTTGTCTAGAAGAAAGCAGTGGCGGAGGCAGCGTCGACTGCGAGGATGGCACGGAAGGGGAGGACGAGGAGGGGGAGTCTGCCAGCGAAGACCTAGAAGACCGATCCGGTGAGAGAGCGGTGTTGCGCGCGGCACCCAGTGTCTCTTCACGCAGCCCAGGTGCTGCCAGTCAAGTGTCCTGTGAGGTTCTGGCCTGGATCGCAGCCTAGCTGGCGTGCGGGAGGTTAGAAGCAGCCCCTTTGCGCGACTGGCCTTGTTCCCAGGCACCCTGTCTCCGGCAGCGACGTGCTGCTGGGAGGGAGCGACGTGCTGCAGTCCTTTGGCAACACACCTCAGTAGGTCTCTTCTCTGGCAAGGGCAGGAAATACAGGAAACTGAGCTGCATGTGTGTAGTCTCCAGGGAGGAGTGTGATGAGCCTGGAGTTTCTGGCAAGAACAAGCAGCAGGGCCTGACTGCAGCTCACAGCCCCCCGAGCAGGAGGCCCGGTTTGTCGATGGGTCAGTGCCGTGGCTCGCTCTCCTCGTCCAGCCGGGAGAGAGCTGGCAGAAGTGTAAAGTGACGTCATTACAACTGGATGGGCTGGGAGCGGCTGTAGCTCTCTGCTTGAGCACCTGCTTCCCATGGATGAGAGCCTGGGTTCGATCCCTAGGACCACCTAAGAAGAAAAGAAAAAAACCTAGTGGGGAAACAGTCCTCAGCACATTTGCATGGGTTGGCGTCAGTGCCCTTGGAAGTCTCTGCAGTGGGCATCGGTGCCTGACGGCTGAACCACCCCACTCTGGGGGTCTCGTGCCCCCTCCCTCCCCTTTTAGCCCCTGGGCTGTTGCCCTCTCCCATCCATTGTGGCCCTCACTCTTAGAGGGACGGCCACCACTGCCTGGGCAGTGGCGGCAGGCACCTGGCTCACCAGTACTTGCTGTCTGGTGCGGTCACAAGTCAGGAAGTACACATCCTAGGGAATCTCTCCAGCAGCCATGGTCCCTGGCATCCGAATGTCCCCTCACGTTCGGGAAGGCGCTCATAGCGGAGGAGGCACTGCGCGAGTCAGGTGGGTTTAGAATTTTGTGTTGCAGCTGCGTATTCTTCCCGAGTTAGATTCTGAACTCTGTTTGTAGACCTGGGCTTCTGTCCTAGATCTTGGGTTCACCATGTAGCTCTTGTGCTTACTTCCCAAAACTGAGCTGTGGCACCAGGCTAATGCACAGCAGGCCTCAGGAGTGGGCACGTGGCGTTGGCCAGAGGCTGAGGTCGCCCAGGGCTCTGTCGGGTCAGATGACTCACTGACCGTACTTCCCTTGAGCCAGGGTTCGAGGGTCTTCTGGGTGCCTGAGAACGGGGATGTGCGGGGAGTGGGGGGTGGGCCCGGGAGCCAGGGCAGAGCTGGGGCGGCGCCATCCCCATGGCCTGGAGCGCCCCACCTTGCAGCAAAGACAGTTGAGCAAGAAGCCAAGAGAAGACACATGGGCGATGCAGGGAGGGGGTGAGCCACGGGGACTTGGGATGGTGAGGAAAGGCTTCCCCGGGAAAGGAGCTGCGAAATCCCTGGCAGTCAGACTGGGCGTGGGGCCTGGGGCACCCAAGACCGGAGCTTAGAGGCGGCCGAGTGCCTGCCCCCAGCAGGAGAGCGGAGGCGCCACGGGAAGGGAATGTTGGCTTCCAGACTCGACTGAACCAGTAGCCGAGCAGAATCGAGCACCTCCCTGGTGCCTCCGTCACTGGTTTCTAAAGCACGTGAGGAAGAGCCAGGGTCTCTAGCTGGAGAGAAGGACGGTTGGCTTTTGACACTGAAGTGTCTCCACAGGAGTCTTGACAGGCCTCTTTCCAGGTTCCCGTCCCCACAGTGGCCTCTCTGCCTTTTCTCGTTGCTTTTCCCGCCCCGGTGCTCCTTCCTGAATGCCCAGTGACCACACAGCCAGTGGAGCTCAGACCCAGGCCTCAGTGCGCCGTGGGGTGCCGCGTGGGGGTGGGGGTGGGGGTGTGGCCACTGCCCGGGTACAGCCCCCCCTTCTTCTTTGGCACAGTGGGGGCTTCTCTCCAGCTGGCGGCCGCTGGCCTGGGGGTCTGCTGGGAGGCTGAGGGCCTCGTAGTTCAGAGCGAGGCCCCACTCTTTTTTCTTGGCCTGCCCACCTGTACCAGGTGTCGGCCTCTGCCCACATGGGGAGCAGGTGACTGGCCAAGGGCTCCGAGTGTTCCAGCGCTCATCTTCTGACCGGTCCCTTTTCCATCCACGCCACATTCTGCCTTCAGTTCTTGGAGCCCTTAGTGTTTGGTCGTGAGAGGCGAACTCTCCGGCTTTCCCTGCAGAACAGGAGTGCTCCCTCCGTGCCGTCTTCCAGGGTTTTGTGGAATCCTCTCACTACTATTTTTTCCCGTAGTGACATGTACAGTCTGATATGATCAATTTTAACCCCTTTGGAGTGTGCATGTCAGGGCTGTTGATTCCATTCAGAGTGCTGTGCTCCTGTCAGCATCCATCACCAAATCCTGTCACCCAAACGGAAAATGTGCCCCTCAGGCAGTGGCTCCTCCCTTTTCCCTGGTTACCTGTATTCTGCTTTCTGACTATGAATTGGCAAATTCTGATTATTCCATGTCAGATCCTGCAATACTTCTCCTTTTGTGTCTGACGTATTTTGTGCAATATGATGTCTTCTTTTTAGGGCTGAATAATAATCCATTGTATGGCTAGATCATGTTTTATTTACCCGTTCACCTGTTACTAGTTTCTTCTTGCTGTATAGCAAACAACTACAACTTGGTGACCGAAGACAACACCTTTATTTCCTCACCTGCCACGGGCCGGGAGCCCAGGCACAGGTCAGCCAGGCACTCTGCCTGGGTCTTCTGCTGGCGGGGGCTGCCCCCAGCTCCCTGAGGCCGCCCCTCCCCACCAGCAGGCACAGCTCAGCTTCTCGCGTTTTCCTCCCGGCGAAGCATCTCTCCAGCTTCACCAGGCCTCCTGGGGCCGGCACAGTCACTGGGTGCTGTCTTGCCATCACCACAGGTGTCGCCCCTCAAGGCGACACCAGCAGGCAGTAGTCGGGTCTTGGAGCTCTACCTGCCTTTGTCTGTGTGAATTTATACGCTTTTTATGTTAGTGACATTTTCCTCTCCTTTTCTGCTGGTTAAACCCAAGTTTTGGAATATTTAGAAGTTGATCAGAACTGTGTGGCCAAATTGCTCAGTTAGGAGTCCGTGTTCTGTGCCTCCCAAAGGACCCTGGGTGGAGGTCCTTTCCGAAGGCAGGCACTGAATCGTCGTCCTGCTGGGGAAGGGATGTTGAGGCGCTCGTGGGCCTGGCATGGCTCCTGGGGCTCTGCCTCACCATGCGTGGTCTGAGCCGACGTGGCTGCCCAGCATCCCCGCAGCTCCGAGGTGGCTGCCGTGGGAGAGGTCGGTCTGGGTGGAGGGCCAGGGCATTCCCTCCTGGCCCAGGAAAGGGCTTCTCGGGACCGAAGCTCCTGGCTTTGTGCCCTGTGCCGCTGCGTCAGCTCTCCCTTGAGCGTGGACTTGCTGTTTGTCCCCTCACAAACATTTGATGGGGTGGGGGCTCTGAAACTGGAAACTAACTCCCTTCAGAGTGGCTGCAGGCCTGGTCACTGCCAGTCTTTGGTTTCACTTGACAACTTTTGTTTTATCTTTTTGTTAACGTTTCATTTCCTCAAGGTTCTGAAGAATCTGAAGAAGATGAGGACGAAGACGAAGAAGATGTAGAAAACTCAGCTGACACCCAAAAGGGGGTGTTGGAAGCAGTTGGATCACTGAATTCTGACGATGAGGCAGAGAGCTGCCCGATTTGTCTCAATGCGTTTCGAGACCAGGCTGTGGGTACGCCGGAGAGCTGTTCTCACTACTTCTGCCTGGACTGCATTGTGGAGTGGTCCAAGGTGAGCCCCTGCCTGGCCCTCTCCCCTCAGCCGGCCTCTTGCCGGCTCTGAGTCTCTGCCCGCACAGCAGGTGCCGGCCCCTAGGCCGTGCTGCCCTCCAGCCTCCAGGAGCACCGGCTCTCCCTTCCTTGTTCTGTGCTGCCCTTCCCCCGCCTGTAAAACACCCACATGGGGGGCGTCTGCTAACAGAGGAACTTCTTTCTCTGACGTTGCCACAATTCCAGCAGGGCCAGTCCTGAAACACAGACCTGCAAACTCCCTCCCCAGAGAGGCCGGCAGTGTCGTAGACAGCTTGTGTGCTTGGGGTGGGGCCTCAAGAATGGGCGGAGGCGCTCCTGTCGCCCTCCTGGCTTGGTGGCCCCTGTGGCCGTCTGAGGCCCTTCTCCTCCCCAGGACTTCCTGTGCTCGGGGAGAGCTAAAGCCCAGGTCATAGTGGTAGCTTTTCTTTTCTGTTTTTTGTTTTTCTTGGCAAGGAGAACCTTCAACTTAAAGTGAGAGCAAGATGGTGTTTGCCCTGTGTTCTCTAACCGTATTGGACTGGATTAGTCCCAGGGGAAAATAGAGGCAAAATAATAAGTTATCTATGTGAAAATTTGACGATGAACTATTAGTATGCTGAGTTTAGTGATTTTCCTAGATACAAAGCTAATAAAAACTTAAAATGACAATGTGCTTAGACTTTAATGTTAAAAAAATGTGTAAAGTGTTTAGAGCTTTTCTAAAGAGTTGAGACCGATTGACTGAAAAACGTCTCCAAAGAAGTCTCATCACAGATAGCCATTTCCCTGTACCTTTCACCAAAATCCAAGCTGATTTTTTCAGAGTACTTGAGAGTTGGATCGTAAAATTCACTGCCAGGATGACTTTGAAAGAGGGAGGAATCACCTGATTGCACAGTAAGGTTGTAGAACCTTAGTGATGAGAACAAGTACTCAGGAGGGTCCAGGGCCGGAGGTAGACTGGGCAGCTGGCCGTTCGTGTGCGGAGGGGCTGCCCCGTGGAGGGCACAGAGAGACGGGCTTGGGGCCTGCCCTCCCCATCCAAAGCCGCAGTTCCTGATGGAGTCAAGGTCTAAAGTTAGAATGAAAACTCTGAAACTCCCAGGAGCACAGAGTGGGCCCTCAGCCATGTAGATACAGAGGTTTCCAACACCAGGCACACGAATGGGCAGCGAGCATAGGGAGGAGGCAAGGTGCTGCGTCGTCAGGATGGCCAAAGATGGGTGCTGTCCCCAGGGACAGGACAGAGCCCCGTTCCCTTAAGTCCTGGCGCTCCAACCCCAGCATTGCCCCAGAAGCACAAAAGCATACACACGGCCACGCAGAGCAGCTTCCTGTGAACCCCCACCCCGAGCAGTCCTGCAGGGTGCGTGCAGGGTGGGTGGAGCCGGCACAGTCTGTCCTGGGGCAAAGACGCAGTGCTCCCTGCAGAGCGGGGACAGACGGACCCAGCCCCACAGACAGAGGCAGATGGGTGGGGCGGGGCAGGGATGTTCTGCCGTGCTGTGGTGGCTACCTGAGATGCAGATTTGTCAGAGCACAGCACAGCCTGTGATTCAAATGAGCGTGTTTTGTTGTGTCCAGAGTACAACTCCGTACAGGTGATTTAAGTCCAAACCTTTAACGTGTGTCAGAACACCGTTTACAGTGTTTGGAGCGTCCATCTGATGGGGAGCCACACTGTGGAAGATGTCCTCAGTGTTTACCAGGGAATGTCAGTCTCATGGAAAAGTCTGCAGAGGGTCCGAGCACAGCATGGTGGCCAGAAACCCAGGTGGTCCTGCAGTGCCAGTCCCACCCTCACTCCTCCCGTCTCCTCAGCCCCGAGCAGCAGTGTGCTGTGTCTGTCCGTGTGCACACGCTTACTCACCTGCGTGCTCCAGGACAGAGGCTTCGTCTTGTTCACGGCTGTGTCCCCAGAAACTTCGTGTGGGTTTGGCATGTAGTGGGCACTCAGTAAATACTTAGTTTTCAATATAAAAAGAATTTTTGGCCTGTGAAAGGTGATTCTACTGATTTTGATTCAATTTTTATTTCTTACAGAATGCCAACTCCTGCCCAGTAGATCGAACTCTATTTAAGTGTATTTGTATTCGAGCTCAGTTTGGTGGGAAAATCTTAAAAAAGGTAAGAGCAGGTGCTGGAGAAGCCCTTTGCTGTTCATGTTCATCACATGGGTCTCTTGTCCTGTGTGAAATGTTTTAAAAATTGATTTGGGGGAGTGGGTGTGGCTCAGTGCCTCCTTCTCATGTGCAAGGTCCCTGCTTCCCACATGGGAGGTTCTGGGCTCGGTTCTTGATGCCTCCTTAAAAATAACAACAAAAAATCAACAAGCAAACCAAAGGAAAAATCGACTCAGGAGCCGTTGTAGTTCAGTGGTTGAGCGTTGGCTTTCCACATACGAGGTCCTGGGTTTAATCCTTGGCCCCAGTTCCTCAAAAAAAGTTTGAAGAGATTTGCTTCCTTGAAACAAGTGAGAGTTGATGAGATGCTTTTTTAGAAACCAGCCAAATGCTGTTGCCAACCACGAGCCTGAAGCCTGGTGCTCAGGTTGCTGTGCTCTCGGCTGGTTTTGTGTTCAGGGTGGGAGGGGTACAGAGGCAGTGGGGGAGTGTCGGAGTGGGGCAGACCAGGCGAGGAGGGTAGTTCTCAGGCCAGATTTGTGCGCATCATCCAGGGCTATAAAGGCATTTCACTTTGCTCAAATGAGTCGCTTTTGCTCACCTGCATTTTGCAGACTTATTTAAACGTCTGTGTGCCTCTTCCCTTGTTGGTGAATGGCGTTAGAGGCCTGTAGAGATGTGCCTGAGCTTGTCCGAGTGCCAGAAGAGGCCCTGTGTTCTCGTAGGCCTGAAGAGCGCCGTGGCGCACCCGATCTCCGGGCCTGGGATTGCGTGCTTGTAAAGCATGCGCAGCCCCACGGAGGTGGGTCCCTGTGGTGCTGGTTTGTGCTAGAGGAGGCAGCTGAGGCTTTGGAAGTTGGGTGTGGGTCTGCTCACCACTCGCCCCGAGCGCTCTGCATTTCCTCGTCAGTGCAGTGCTGGCACCTCGGAGCTGGCAGCAGTACCAGCAGCGGCCAGGCGCCCCACTGCCGGCCCAGGCCTCTGGGCTCTGTTGGCTCGCAGCCAGTTTCTGCTAGAACTCCTCTTCTGCAGGTAGTCTTTGTTTACTGTGCCCAAGTGTGAGGGTTTGGACCTCGTCCTCCACATTCAGATGTGTGCGGGCGGTGTGCGGAGGGAGGCACGGGCAGCCGAGGAGGGAGTCAGCACCAGTCCAGGTCTGGGACGGGGAGCTGAGGGCGGCAGGCGTGAGGATCCCTGCCCGCCCTGGAGGAGAGGCCACAGGGCCTCGGGGGCACAGCCAGTACACAGGAAGGGGCAGCCTGTCGGCTGAGACACAGAAAGGGGACTGACCACGCGAGGGACACTGAGTGACTGAGGAAGGGGCACCCGAGGAGGTGGGTTGGGCAGGAGGCTGTCGTGTTTGAAGCGTGTATTTCCACGTACGTCGCACAGTAGCGAGCTTGGATGGCTGAAGACTGTCCCCGAGATCAGTGATGGGAGGGGTGTGCTCCCCATGCATGGGTGGGTGGCGCAGGTGAGCATCAGGGAGACAGCTTTTCAGAAACTGGGAGAGTCCGCTGCCCAAGGCTTCACGTCTGCCTTGTGGCCCAGCGTTTGGCTCAGGGGCTGCGTTTTAGTTTCGGTGCTAAGGCCAGGACCGTGCCGTGGGTGGACCGGACACCAGGGGTTTGTTGGCTGGTGGTCTCAGGTAGAGCACTTGCTTCCACCCGGGGCTGGCAGTCTTTGAGGTTCCCGTCGCAAGGCAGTGCCCCTGGCGAGTCTTCATGGCTGCCAGCTTCTGGCTGCTCCCCGGGGCTCCCTTCTGCGTCCACATGGGACCAATGCCCATGCCATTCGGCTCGGGCCTCCCGTGTCCTAACCACATCTTTAGAGGTCCCACCGCAGGATGGGGTCACAACAAAGAAGGGGCGTAGGGCTCCAGGCCACCGCCGGCGTGGCGCGCCCTCTGCGCCCCAGCTTTGGCTCTGTGGGCCTCACCGCCCCTCCTGCTCCCTGTCGTGTCAGCTGGTACCTCTCCCGCGTGATGGACCAGATGCCTCTGCATCTCGTCTCTCGGGACCTCTGCTCCTTGGGGCCTGGGTCAGTCCCAAGAAGCCAGGAGCTCTGCCCTGTTCTGCTCACTTTTTTTAAATTTCTCTTTTTCTCTTCCCTCCCCTCCCCAGTTGTCTGCTCTCTGTCTGTTCGCTGTGTGTTCTGTGTCTGCTTGCATTCTTGTCAGCAGCACCAGGAATCTGTGTCTCTTTTTGTTGCGTCATCTTACTGCATCTGTTCTCTGTGTGTGCGGCGCCATTCCTGGGCAGGCTGCACTTTTTTCATGCAGGGCGACTCTCCTTACAGGGCACACTCCTTGCACATGGGGCTCCCCTACGTGGGGAACACCCCTGCGTGGCACGGCACTCCTTGTGCACATGAGCACTGGGCGTGGGCCAGTTCCACACGGGTCAGGAGGCCCTGGGTTTGAACCCTGGGCCTCCCATGTGGTAGGTGGACGCTCTATCCATTGGGCCAAATCCACTTCCTGGGCTAACTCTTAACTTGACACAAACGTTGGTTTTCGCGAGTTTGTGGTCGACTGAGCTTTTTTCTTAGATTCCCGTCGAGAGCGCCAGCCCCTGCGAGGATGAGCAAGAAGACCCGACCTTCTGCGAGGTGTGCGGCAGGAGCGACCGCGAGGACCGGCTGCTGCTCTGTGACGGCTGCGATGCAGGGTGAGCCGCCTGGGGGGCGCACATGTATGGGGCCAGGGGGCGTGGCCCCCACCCCTGCCCTGCCCTTTCCCTGCCCAGAGAACAGGAGGTGCGCCAGAGCAGCCTTGGTCTCGTGTTGGTGAGGAGGCTCCAGTCTCTCCGCACCGTGACTGCCCAGGTGTGTGGGGGAAGCTCCTCCTGTTCTGCCGCCTGAACTCCAGGGTCGCGGAGGAGCTCTCCCTGCCCTCGCACCAGGCGTCTTACCCCAGCACTGTGTGATTTGGGTGAGCAGCAGGCACCCCACGTGTTCCTTTGGTTTTTGGGATTCACACCTTCTACCTTTCTATCAAAACTTTGTGCTCCCGTACAGGTGGCAGGTGTGGGCATGTGCCTCTGGCCTCATTCGCTGCCATGAGCTGCCCTGGGCTCCAGAAGCAGTTTGTCCCTCTGTCATCTTTTCTTCCCCCGTCCCCGTGAGCCTCCTGTATTTGAAGTATTTTTCTGTTGTGAAACTGTGGTGTGGGGATCATGAAAAACCTTTCTTTGGGGTCATGTGTCCCAAAAAGGCACTGGAAGAATCCAGTGATGCTGGTAGACGTGCAGCGTTCCCTTGGGCGCGGGCCACATGCAGGCGAGAGCAGGAAGCTGGGCGGGGGCGGGGGGACCTCTCGCTGCTTGGGGCTGACGTGGCCCCTTGCCCGTGGCAGCCCCTCTGTGGCCGCGTCCTTCTGCTTGGCGTGCTAGTCTTGGCGTGCGCACTCCCGCTGCATAGCTGAAGCTGCTATAGGCAGTCAGCGTCCACCCGGCTTTCTACGGCTGGCTGGTCTTGTAGGCTGCTGTTACTTGCCTAAGGCGCTGTCTCCTGCATTTCACCCTTTGGCCTCAAAATAAACCTAAGGTGTTTGTCCTGGAATTTGCTCCCTGCCTCCTTTCTCCTCTCCTTCAGCAGAAGAGCTAGCAGGGCACACACCCGCAGACAGCCGGCCCCTGCACTCTACTGTCTCAGTTCTCAGGTAGCCCCGCCCCCGTACACACCTGTGCTCAGGCAGCCCCGCCCCGCACGCACCTGTTCTCAGCGCCTGACCTTCCCTCGAGCCTGGGCTGGAATCCACGGTCCAACCTCTGCCCTCGGGGTTGCTGGAGGGTCGCCCCTTGGCACCCTTGGTGGCCGTGTCTGCCCGCTGCTCTGCAGGCCATGGTTCCTCGTGTGGTCTCGGGCCTGTGGCTAGGAGGGCCAGCAAAGCTCAGAGAAGACGTTGGGCCGCGTCGTTCGAGGCCCCCAGCACTGTAGGAGGTGCCTGTTGTGTCCGGGGATGCTGTCAGGTCCCCCAGGTGTCTGTCCCGTCGTCCTGGCCAAGGGTCCCCATCCTCCCTGGAGGGCTCCACGCCTTCTAGCTTCCTGCAGGCAGCCGTGGAGGCCAGGCTGCTCTTCTTGCGCCTCGGGTCCCGATCGCGGCCCGGTGCAGCACTGCCATTAGCACGCTTCTACCCCGGCTGAGTCGGGGCTGTCTTCAGGCACGTCTCGGCTTGGCCTCCCCCTGTGCCAGGAGTTGCCTAAGTCACGGCTCTGTGGGAGGGCTTCTGTGTGCGCTCGTGGGACGGGGTTTTGGCTGCATGAAGGGCAGCAAATGGTTGGGGCCATCACCGGCTGGTCTCTCAAACTACTTTAATGAGGACTAGATAGAAGAAGCAATTTTTTTTTTTGAGATTTTTTTATTTCTCTCCCCTTTCCCGCCACCCCCCACCCCAGTTGTCTGCTCTCTGTGTCCATTCACTGTGTGTTCTTCTGTGTCCACTTATATTCTTAGCAGCAGCATCGGGAATCTGTTTCTTTTTGTTGCGTCATCTTGCTGTGTCAGCTCTCCGTGTGTGCGGCGCCATTCCTGGGCAGGCCGTACTTTCTTTAGCGCTGGGCGGCTCTCCTTACGGGGCGCACTCCTTGCACATGAGGCTCCCCTATGTGGGGGACACCCCTGCGTGACACGGCACTCCTTGGGTGCATCAGCAATGCTTGTGGGCCAGCCCATCACAGGTCAGGAGGCCCTGGGTTTGAACCCTAGACCTCCTGTGTGGTTGGCAGACACTCTATCCGTTCAGCTAAATCCACTTCCTTTTTTTTTTTTAGACCTTGGTTAGGTAACATTTCAGTTTACCATCTGCAAACAATTTTTTTATTAGTTGCTCAAACTTAAGCTGTGCAGGTCGAAAACTGCCAACGTTGGAAACTTCTTGAGGACCTTTGTGAATTAAAATGGAGTGGATGGTGCCCTGATGCCCCAAGTGGTTAGAAACGAGCCTCTCGGGAAGCCGAAACTCACACAACGCCTCTCAAAATGAGTCTTATAGCCCCAAAAGTGCAAAACTGTAAAAGATTTGCAGGCAGGACCTGGCTCCAGAGCTGATGGGCTCTTTGAACTTCGAGTTTTCTGTCTTCATTCCTATGAAGAATGCTCTCTCATGTAGAACCTAGAAGTTGTTTCCCATTTCTAAGTTCATTCCCTCAGGAGGACAGAAACGCAAACACGTTGTATTAGTTAGCCAGCTAAAGGGTATTTATTGGGGGTAGGAGCTTACAGATGCCAGGCCATAAAGCATAAGTTACTTCCCTCACCGAAGTCTGTTTTCACGTGTTGGAGCAAGACAACTGCCGACATCTGCCAGGGCTCAGGCTTCCTGGGCTCCTCTGGGCTCAGCTCCTCTGTTTCCTCCACAAGGTCAGCTGTAGACTATGAGGCTCTCTAGGCCTTGCTTCAGTCCAAAGATCAGCTGGAGGCTATCAGGTGAACGGCTCTCTCTCTCTCCCTGGGGCTCCATCTTCAGCATCAAACTCCAATATTAAAAGCCCTCAGCTCTGTCCTTTGCCTTTTATCTGTGAGTCCCCACCCCTTGGGTCCCCAGCACCCTGCTGGCACAAGAGGTTTACACAATTACGTCATCAAGGAAACCTATGAATCCAATATAATCTAATATGCCCAGAGGAAAAGATCAGTTTGCAAACATAATCCAACATTTCTTTTTGGAATTCATCTATAATATCAAACTGCTCCACATGCCCTGGGCAGGAAGGGAGTACGGCGCTTTCTCAGCTCCCTTTTGCCCCACCTGAAATGCCTGACAGAAAGGACTTTGGAAAATGGGTACAAGGAGACGCCTCAACTCGGATGTGCTTGGCCTGAGCGGCAGAGGCCCTGCTGTCCTCTCTAGTGGGGCAGCACTGCCGACAGGGTGGGCAAGGCCGGAGTGCTGGCCCAGCGCTGACGCTCTCCTGTCCTGCAGGTACCACATGGAGTGCCTGGAGCCTCCTCTCCAGGCCGTGCCCGTGGACGAGTGGTTCTGCCCAGAGTGCACTGCCCCTGGCGCCCCCCCTGCCCCTGGTAATCTCCTCGTGCAGACCCTGGGTGGGGACCGGGCAGGGCTGTCTCTGGAGGGGCCTTTCTGTTGCTCCCGGGTGGCTGTTGAGCAGCACCCCTCGTGCTGCATGTGGAAGGCTTGGTTGGCAAGAAGTCCAGGGTCCCCCGTCACTCAGCCCCCCTGGCTTCCTGCAGTGCCAGGGGTACACGGGGGGCAGTGGCCCTCCCTTGTGAGCGTTCTGGTGTGGCTGGCGCGGGGCAGGTGGCATTCCTGGTTGGCTTCTCTGCAGTGGGCAGAGATTGAAAACACGGGAGCTTGGGACCTGCAGACATGTCCCAGGTTTTCTTTCTTCCTAAGACCCAGGTCACGTGAGTGAGGACGAGGTCTCCCAGCTCTTGGCCGACGTGGTCCCCACCACCAGCAGGCTTCGGCCGAGTGCAGGCAGGACCCGGGCCATCGCCAGGACGCGGCAGAGCGAGAGAGTCAGGGCCACCGTGAATCGGAACCGCATCACCACAGCCAGGAGGGCCCAGGTAGGCGGGCGTGGTGCTGTGCCGTCCCAGCAGCACTGGGGGCGAGGGCCGCAGCTGTCCCCACGAGACTGTGGCATCCACGCCCCCCCGGTCTGGGGAGGGCGGCAGGGCTGTGCCGGAGGACGTGCGGCTGGGTTCTTCCAGGTGCTCAGTTCTTTCCTGGCCTCACAGTCGCCTCCCGCTGCTGCCCCCCAGCAGGCCTTGTCGTGACCTGGCGCAAGCGCACCCCCTCCTCCGCTGGCCCAGGTACACACGGCCCTGCCGAGAGCAGCACCTGCCTCTCAGGTGCCATCCCTGAGCCTCGGTTGAGAAGGCGTCTGCCAGCATCCGCCTGTGAAAGGCGGGGTTGGCGTCCTTTCGTCGTGGGCCCACCTCCCTACCTGCTTGGTCCCCCCACACGTCCTCGCACGTCTACGTGCACGTGTCCCCTCCTCATGTACTTCCTTCCTGCCCCTTTCCCTAAGCTTGGGGCCACCACGTTACTCTCGTGTAGAAGACAACCTCACGGCTTTCTCCAGTCTGCAGAGTAAAAGCAAAGGGAATTAAACGGGTGGGCAGTGTGGCATTTTTTCCCCCTAAGGTTGGGATGTTCATCTGTGAAGAACGTAAACACTGAGTAAATTAAAAATGGACTGAGAAAGTTTTCCATGAAACTTGGGCCCCAGTATCCCCAACTCTCAGTAAGCACCACAGCCAGTCCTCCAGTTTCTCGGCGCAAAGCCTGGAGTCCTCCCTGGCTCTCCTGACACCTCTTCCAGTTGCCCACCACGTCCTCTGGACTTGGCCGCACAGCCGCTTGCCCTTGCCTCATCCCCACCACAGCCCTGCCTCGCCTGAGCACTCGCAGAGACCCCTCATTTCACCAGAGTTCTGACATGGGCTTCGCCTGCCGCAGTTCTGTGGCTGGGGGCGCAGGCCCCCTCAGTGCTCTCTGGACCTTCCTCCTTTGGAGGCCCTCCAGGTCCCCTGCACCCCTTCATTGCTGGGAACGGCGTCGCTAGCCCTTCACCCACGGCACAGGGCTCAGCGCCTGCCTGTCCACAAGCGCTTGTGGACCGGGGCTGAGGAGGAGGTGTGCCGTGTCCATGTGGGGGTCCCGGGCGGTGTGCAGGATCTGGGCGCCGTCGTCCTGACCCGGCGCGCCGTCGTCTTGGGTGCAGCACGTCCCGAGGCACCTCGTGTCTTCGCTGCTGGACGAGACCATTGAAGCCGTTGCGACCGGGCTGAGCACCGCGGTGTATCAGCGGCCTGTGGCTCCTCGAGGCCCCGGTAAACGGAAGAGGAAAGCAGGTAAGCCGGGGTGGCCGCTTCTGGTGGAATCGGGGTGTGTCTGGAACTGACATCAGCAGGTCGTCCATTGGGCCACCACCTGGCTGAGGTGTGCCGCACGTTTGTTTTCAAGCCTCCTCCCTCTCTGCAGCTTCGCTTTCTAATTTAACCAGATAATGCCACCAGGAGCTCCTCCAGGCCAGGCAGCGTGGGCCTGATGTCCCCTCTGAGTTCCGGCCTCAGATAACGCGGTGTAGGCAGGCACTCCCCTTCAAGTGGACATTCAGGTCACCTCCGGTCTTTTCACCACTGCCTCTCGGCAGACATTCTCCACTTGTATTCCCAGGCTCTGTGCTTCATTTCTGTCAGATAGTTTTCTAGGTGTGGAGGGGGCAGGAGGTGTGTGTTTAGTTGGGGGTTTCTTTTGAGGGGGAGGTACTGGGGGTTGAACCTGGGACCTCATGTATGTGGAGCAGGTACTCAACCACAGAGCCACCTGCCCCTGTGCCTGGGTGGCAGCTTCTGTTGCTCCCTCTGCAGGAGCTGCCCTGAGGGCATCTGCTCTGCCGCAGGGTCCCATCCCTGCTCCTGCTGCCAGGCACGGGGCCTGCAGTGCCAGCGCCATGAGCTCCCCACCCTCGGGTCAGGACTGGCGTCTCCTTGAGCCGTTCTGACTCCTGAATCCTCATGTGTTTGCTCCGCCCCTTGTCCAGCTTCCAATGTCACGCTGCAGCTAGAGCGCTCTCCTGGCTGCCCTGCGTGGTCACTCCCGCGTGCCGCGCCTTTGATGGAGAGCTTTCACACTGTCCCTTAGTCTATTCAGGAGCCTCTTGCACTAAGTGGGGAACGCACGGGAGCTGCTCCAAATCGTGCTGGACACCTGGAGTGTCCATCTGCCATTTGTGTGTCTTTGGTGAAATACCTATTCAAATCTTCTTGCCTAAATTTTAATTGGGTTTTTTACCACTGAGCTCTGAGAGTTGTTCACGAATTCTGGATACAAGTGCTACAGCAGATACATGATTGCAAGTATTTTCTCCCAGTCTCTGGAAGGCCAAAAGTTTTTCTTCTTTTTTAAAATTTTTCTTGTATGGGTTGTACTTTTGGTATCTAAGAACTCTTTGGTTGACTTAAGGTCATGAAGATTTTCTTTGTTTTCGCCTGAGTCATATGGTTGTAGCTGTTACTTTTAGATGTATGTGGGGTTTTGTTGTTGTTTATTTAATTTATGGGGAGGTACCAGGGAGTGAACCCAGGACCTCGTACATGCAAAGCAGGCGCTCAGCCACTGAGCTACATCCACTTCCCAATGAGAGGTGGTTTTTTTCGTTTGTTTTGTTTTTAGGAGGTACCAGGGATTGAACCTGGGACCTCGTACATGGATAAGGCTCTCAACTACTTGAACTCCAGCCACTCCCCTTAAACTCTTTTTAATTAAATTTTGTGTAAGGTGGGAGAGAAGGGTCTCATTTGTTGGAAACACTGTTCTTCCTGGTGGAATTGCCTTGGTGCCTTTGCCAAAAGCCAGTTGTCTGGGAGTGGATACAGGTGGTGGAGCGCCTGCTTCCCACCGCTGGGACCCTGGGCTCAGTCCCCCGTACCTCTCAAAAAGGCCGTTGGCTGTTAACTGTGAAGGTGTACAGCTACATTGTTCTCTGTCTCCTCATGCCAGTATCATGCTGTCTTGATGACTGTAGCTTTACAATAAGTTTTGAAATCAAGAAGTGCCTTTTTAATCAAAATTATTTTGACTGTTCTGGGTCCTTTGTCATGACCATATGAATTTTAGAGTCAGGCCATCAGTTGCTTCGATTTTGATAGGGATTGCAGTGACCTGCACATCACTGCGGGTAGACTTGTCTTTTTTTTTTTTTTTTGAGGTACTGGGGCCAGGGGTTGAACCTGGGACTTCATGTGTGGTAGGAAGCGGGCGCTCAACCACTGAGCCGCAGCGGCCCCCGTACCTCCATTCTCCTAACCCAGCAGCGCAGGATGTCTCGTGATGTAGAGTGTCTTTGATTTCTCTCAGCAGTATTGGTGTCATTGTCGTGTACAAGGCCACACTTTCGTTAATATTTCCAGAGTAAAATTTTTATATGTTCATCATATTCTGCAACATACTGATGTAGTTTATTCCAGTAATTTTCTGTGTGGCTTTCTTAGCATTTTCCACACACATGATCATGCCATTTGCAAATAGAAAGGATTTGGTGCGGTCTTGTTTCCCAGCCCGGGGACTGTCGTTCTGCCTTGCTTTATTGCGCTAGCACGGTAGCACTGGCAGAAGTGGTGAGAGCAGACGTCAGCCCAGCTTCGCCTGGGGAGTGAGATGTCAGCTGGCGCTTTCGTGTGCCCTTTGACCAAGGTGGGGAGTTCCTGTGCATTGCTAGTTGGCTGCGAGGTGCGACTGTGAAGGGATGTTGTGTTTTGTCAGGTGTTGAGAAGATAGTGTAGTTTTGGCCCTTTATGAACATGGCGTTTTACATTGATCTTTAGATGTTAAACCAACCTGCATTCCTGAGAATAATCCTTGGTCATGTGCATACCGTATTTTTATATGTTGATAGGTTCAGTCTGCTAATGTTTCATTGAGGATTTTTGCATCTATATTCATGAGAGGTATTTGTCCATAATTTTCTTGTGATAACTTTTTCTGGTGTTTGTATCAGGGCAATACAAGCCTCATGGAATTAGCTAGGAAGCATTCTCTCCTCTTTTTCCATGAGAGATGGTGGAAGGATTGGTATTATTTCTCCTTTAAACGTTTGATAAGATTCATCAGCACAGACCTCTGGACTGGGCTCCTCCTGGGCGAGAGGTGACATTACTAATTCAGTGTCTTTACTTGTTTTAGTTCTAGTCTAGTTTCCTGATCCTTTTTTGAGACTTTTAAGAATTTGTCCATTTCAACCGTTACCTTATTTTTGTTGGCATTAAGTTGTTGGTAATATTCCCTTAAAATTCTTTTAATTTCTCTTGTGTCTTAGTGATGTGTCTCTCTTTCATTCCTGATTTTGGTAATTTGTGTCTTTTTTTTTTCCTTGGTTAGTCTGCCTAAAGGTTTGTTAATTTTGCCAATCTTTTCAAAGAACTGGCGTTACTTATTTTTTTCTGCTGTTGTTGGGTGGAAGCGTGGTCTGTGTGTGTCCAGCGTTATAATATATATGTTTGGTTAATAAGAGTTTTGTGCAAAGCAGGCACTTAACCACTGAGCTACACCCACTCCCCAGGCTTTTTTTAATATAAAATTTCTTTAAAGTATGTCATTCTTACATAAGCATACATAAACAATAAGTGTGTAGTGTGTGTTGTGTACTCAGAAAACAAACATGCGTTTGTTCTCAGAGCTCCCTCACATCTCCCCACCACCACCTTGCATTGTGAAACATTTGTTGCAGACTATGAAAAGGCAAAATATCAAATATCAATACTAACTGTAGCTCATATCAAAGAGCTGGCTTTTCTTAGGATGTATTTTAATTGATCTTAATCTACTTCAGATCAATAGGATTTTAATTGCAGTAGAATTTAGAGACTTTGCTCCAATTTAGCCCTATTCTCTCTCCCATTTTCTGTTCATTGTCAGATATGTTACATCTTTATATATCAAGAGCCCAATAATGCAGTTTTACAGTTACTCTTTCATGCAGTTGTCTTTTAATTTATTTAGGAGAAGAAAGAAAAAAAAAAGAAAAAAGTATATTTACCCATGTAATAACCTTTAGTAGGCTGTTGTCACTTTTTTTAAAGCCTGATGTACTTTATTTCATGTACAGTCTTGGCTAGCAATGAATTTTCTCAGTCTTGTATACGTAGGAATGTTTTTAAAGGAGGTACCAGGGATTGAATCTGGGACCTTGTACGTGGGAAGCAGGTGCTCAACCAGTGAGCTACACCTGCTCCCGCTGGGAATGTTTTCATTTTGCTGTGACTTTTTAAAGGATAGTGTGACTGGATATAGCATTTTCCATATGCTGTCCATGGCTGTCTGCCCTCCATTATTTCTGAAGGGAAATCAGCTGCCAGTCTTACTGAGGTGCCCTGTTTTTTTCTTGCTGCTTTCCAGATGTTCTCTGGTCATCTTTCAGTATTTGATTATCCTACTGTGCCTAGGTGTGCATCTCATCGTATTTCTTCTCCTGTTTGTTGAGCTTCTTGAATTTGTAGATTAGTCTTTTTCCTCAAATTTAAGAAGGTTTGGGGAAGTGGACTTGGCCCAGTGGTTAGAGCATCCATTTACCACATGGGAGGTCCACAGTTCAAACCCAGGGCCTCCTGACCAGTGTGGAGCTGGCTCACGCGCAGCGCTGATGCACGCAAGGAGTGCCCTGCCACGCAGGGGTGTCCCCGCGTAGGGGAGCCCCACACTCAAGGAGTGCACCCTGTAAGGAGAGCCGCCCAGCGCAAAAGAAGGTTCAGCCTGCCCAGGAATGGCGCCGCACACACGGAGAGCTGATGCAGCAAGGTGACGCATCAAAAAAAAAGACAGATTCCCGGTGCTGCTGACAAGAATAGAAGTGGGCACAGAAGAGCACACAGCAAATGGACACAGAGAACAGACAACTGAGGGGGAAGGGGAGAAAAATTAATAAAAATCCTTAAGAGGGTTTGGTTATTCTTTCTTGGGGGTCCCTTACACATATTGGCATACTCAGTGTTTCGGGGTCTGTGTGCCAATCCCGTTCCTTCCTGTCCCTGGTGGTGATTTCCATTGGCCCGTCTCCAAGTTCCTGCTTCTGTCAGCTGACTGCTCTGTCCGCTGAAGTCCTCTAGTGACTTCAGTCCAGAGTTGCTGTTTGGTTCTCTTTTTTTCAGGGCAGTCTCCACTTGCTTAGACATTGTTGTCATTCTTTTCTGTAATTCCTTAAATGTGAACAGCTGCACAGGAGCTGCCAGGTCCATCAGCTGGGTCCCCTGAGGCAGTCCCGTTGACTTTTCCTCCTCTGAATGGACCATCCCTCCCGGGGTTTTTGATGTTGTTGTTTCCATGTCTGATGATTTTATGTCAAAAGTGAACATTTTGGATAATACATTGTAGCACCTCTGGGTTCCAGTTTCTCTCCCCAGAGGTAGCAGTCATTGTTTATTCCCTGTGTTTTCATAAAGTGTGTAATGACCTGCCTGGACTAATCGTGTGGTGTCTGAGTCTCTGTTCCCTGTGTTCCTTTTCTGCTTTGTTTTTATTTTTGACGCTGACTTCTAGGGGCCACCTGAGTCGGCCGGTGACTGGCCTTGCACCCCTGGAGCCAGGCGGCTGCTGGCCTGTGGAGCTTTGTGTGGGCTGGGAAACACACTTGAATTTCCAGAGCTGTTGACAGTTTCGTCCAGCTTTTTTGGGAGTGGCATCTATGGCAGTAGCATCTTTTTTTCTTTTCATGTTTTTTTTTTTTTTTGGTCTTTTTTTTTTTTAGGAGGCACTGGAAACAGAACCTGGGACCTCCCGTGTGGAAAGCAGCAGCTCAGCTGCTTGAGCCACCTCCACTCCCCAGTAGTGTCTTTTTAACGTGTCCTTCTGTGCCCTCTGCCTCCTGGAAATTGACCGCAGTAGCTTTCTTGCTTTTTGATGTGGTGAGGTGATCTAGGCTTGTCTTAAACTCCTCTGTATGATCAGTTATTTCTCCAAGGAGTTGTGGTTTTTTTTAGAGAGAACTGGCATATAGAAACCAGAATCTGAGCTCTTGAGTGTTCACTGCTAAGTGGTTGGTCATTGTTTCTAGGGCCTCAGGGCATACTTTTTTTTTTAATTAAAATACATCATTAACTGGTAATTGTGATGAAAATTCAGGATTATTGTGTGCTTTGGGGTTTTTTTGGTTTTTTTTTTTTAAGATTTATTTTATGTATGTATTTATTTGTCCCCCCCTTGCGGCTTGCTTGCTGTCTGCTCTGTGTCCATTAGCCATGCGTTCTTCTGTGTCTGCTTGTCTCCCTTTGTTGTGTCGTCTTGCTGCGCCTGCTGTCCACAGGGCACAGGCCATCAGCTCTCCGCAGGCGCGGGCCAGCCCGCCTTCACAAGGAGGCCGTGGGATGCAAACCCAGGGCCTCCCATATGGTAGATGGGAGCCCAATCGATTGGACCACAGCCACTTCCCAGGATTATTGTGTTTTTACTTAACTTCTTATACCTTACATCTGTATCTCCTTTCTCTCATGCCAAAAATCGCAACATTAACCAATGTAATTATTCATTTACTCATTGGTTTCATTTCAGTTACCCTGACCCCTGTCTTGGAAAACTACCAAATTTTTTCCAGCAACCTGATTATAAAGTCAGTAGTGTCAGGACTTTCCCCTTTCGTTGCTGAAGCACACCCCACTAGGGGTGTGTAGTGTGACTTAGTGTAAGGGTGTTCGCCAGCACGCTCCTGAGTCAGGACTGTTAGGAGGTAGACGTGGTAAAGCGTGGGGTTTATCCCAGGACCTGCCTCGCACAGCGGTGGGGACGGGCAGGTCCAAATTCCCTAGGGCACATGTCAAGTCGGGAACTCCGAGGAAGGTTCCAGTCGATTGCCCAGGAGAAGCTGGCTGAGCGAGCTGGGAATTCTCACGCTGTAAGGCTTCCAGCTGACTGGCGAAGGCCCCTCCTGTGCTGACGGTAGACACAGTCAGCTGGCTGATGGCTTCCGCGCACGGAGAACCCCACAGCACAGGCCAGTGCCTGCGTGACCTACAGTCAGGCCCTGACGCAGCTCAGGTGACCCGTGACCCCAGCCGTCACCCTTGGTGGCTTAGAATGGTTCCTCTGCATTTGGGTGTGCCTCAGTGCACTGTGTTTTGCTTGAGAAATTTAGGGATTTCTCTCTTTTTGGCTTTGCTGGTAAACCCCCCCCCCATGTGTCCAAGGGGACAGAGGCCCCCTCCAGCCCAGCACTCACGGCCAGCTCTGCGTCGCCTCTGTCGCCCCACCCCACGTATTATTTTGAAGCAAATCCATCACAGCACTATCATTTCATTTGTAAATATTTTGAAATATGTTACTAGAAAAGGAGTTTTTCAATGTGTTGAAATTTCCAGTTGTCACAATGCAGTAAAATTTTAGTAACCGTCCCCTGGAGTCCAGACCCAGGAGGTTCCTGTGTTGAGATTGGGTGGTGTGGCCCTCGGTCTGGAAAAAACCAGGGCGCGCGTCTGGAGGCTTTCTCCGCGCCTGGGTAACACGCTCTTAGCGTCTTCCCCTCCACCTGCGCTGTGGTCTCAGAGCTTGGAGCGACGAGGCTCCAGCAGGAGCAGGCGGGAGTTTGTCCTTCTTTTCCGCCAGTGTCTCCCTGGCGTGGTGTGTCCTGTCGGGAAGCACAGGGGGCTCCCTGGCTCCCCGGCGCCTGTGCTGCCGCATCACCAGCCTTGGCAGCTGGAGGACGTCTGCAGACCGTGCGCTCCGCGGAGCCGTGGCCGCGTTCCTTCCTGTGCTGTCTCCAGAGTAACTGCCCTGCTCAGTAGCACCCTCTGAAGGAGACCAACACAGACCAAATTATGCACTCATTTGAATGTCTTTGTTGCATTTTCACAGCATGTTTCATGAATTCTGACCTCTTCTTCCATGCTGAGAGTCCTGGCTTCCCAGGGCCCTGGGGTGGTGGGGGTGGAACACCGTGTGGCCGCCCACTTCTCAAGGCCCCGGTAGACCCACAGCCCCCACCCATGGGTGTGGGCGGCCGCTGAGGCCTTGGCAGATGCTTGTTTTCATCTTGAAGTGTGTTCTACAGGAGGTGTGCAGGGAGCTCCTCTGTGTTGACGTCTCCTGGTTGTACCGTCTGGATAGAGTTAGGCTCACCTGTCAGTTTAATTTTGCTTTCGATTATCAAGGTTTGTTTTTCCTCATTTACCTTTGTTTCATAATTACGTAAAATAGTGGTTCCCAAAGTCAAGCCTACAAAACAAGGTAAATTCGAGGGAGTTGGCCTTCTGTCCCTCCCTCCCTCATAGAGAAGAATTTAGTAAGTTTTTATCGTGTATTTTTCAATTTTTATGGATGGTAGTTTATTCTGATACATTAATAATCCTTCAGTAAGGCTGAAAAAAAAGGAAATATACTAAGGGAAAGAAACTAGACACAAAATATATATTGCTTGACTCCATTTATACAAAAAATAAATACAAATAAACAGGAGAGACAAACAGAATAGCTGCTATGTACGGCAGGGGCCGCATAGATTGAGTGGTAAAGAGTTTTTGTCTTTTGGTTTGTTTCTTGACATGATTGTTATTACTGTAATAATGAAAATGCTCTAATATGATTGAAGTGATGAGCGCACTACTATGTGATTACACTAAGTACTGTTGACTGTACATTTGGGTGGGTTTAGGCTTGTGACCGTAAAGTGGATCTGTTTAGAGAAGCCGCACACGCTCGCCAGCTCTGGCCCCGGGCTCTGGCCCCGCGCGGGCGGCCCAGCCCTAGTGGCGCAGAATGCAGTGTTTGCTTTCCAGGAAGGCGGAAGAAAGTGCTGGGGAGGAGGCCGGCGCCCAGCAAGCTTCCCGGGAAGGCCCAGGGCTCAGGGACCCGACCGAAGAAGCGTCAGCGTCGCAGCAAGAGGAGGAGAGGGAGGAAGATCAAGGTGAGGCTCGGTGGGGGCGGTTCTGCGTGTGCTCCTGTGAGTGTCGCAGTGACGGCCTCTTGGATGTGTTTCTGCAGCACAGATTGAGGAGGAGGCGGCGGGTGGAGATGTCTCTAGGGCCCTTTTGGAGCTTGGGGGCTCTGCCAAGCCCGAGGGGCCCGCAGGCCGCCGTGGGGCGCCCAGAGCAGCGCCACCGGAGACCCAGGACCTGCCTCAGCGCAGGCCAGGCGGGGCCAGGTGGGTGGTAGGAAGGGAGAAGCAGTGTCCATGGAGGGCACATGGGTGTTCTGGACGATCCCCTCTTCCTGTCTCTGGTGACGACACCGGGCGCGGCTCGGCCCTGCAGCTTGCAGGGAGCTCGCACCGCCTGCGCGCCTGGCCCGCATCGCGTGGCTCTTCTCTGAAGTGCGTGTCTGCACCGAGTCCCCGACTGGGCATTGGAGACACTGTTCCAGCCTTTGCTCAGTGTACTGATGTGAATTTACGTTCAAGATTATCACTCATTCCCTAAAATTATTTTAGTTTCAAATGGAGTATTTGAGCATCTCGTCTGCGTGACACTACAGCTAAACCAGACCTGAAGCTGGTGCTTATCTGTCGTTGCCTGGGTCCAGGACACAGGTCCTTCCCGCCTACACCTGGGGCAGTTTTCTCCTCCACCTGGTCAAGCAGGACCCATGATCCCTGCAGCCCTGCCAGGCTGAGTGGCTGCCCTTCCTGGGCAGGGGGCCTGTGCCTGGACCCCGTTAGGAATGTGCTGTCTGCGTCCCAGGGGTCTTTAGAACTACTAGTCAAAAGCTCAATCTCTTGTTTCTTTGTAAGTTTCTGCTCAAAACTAAATACTACTTAATGGCAGTACCATTGGGAAGTCCTGTGGTTGGTTTTGCAGCTTACGGGTTAGCAGTGTGGGTTCGTGTCCACTTGGTGAGTGCCCTCCCCAGCGCACCACGGCTTCGGCCTTGCACCTGCTGGGCCTTGGGCTGTCGTTCAGGTGGCATCTCTGGAGCCTTCGGGTTCATTCCTGTTTACCAGGCATTCTCCTCTGTTGCTCAGGTGGAAAACGGAACCACAGCTCGCTCTCGCATTGCAAAGACGCTGGGCCTCCAGAAACCTGCCCGGGGAGCCTCCCTCCCATCTGTGTGCAAGCCAGCAGACCCCTCGCTGGGGCTGCTGCGCGCAGACATCGGAGCAGCTTCTCTGTCTCTCTTTGGAGACCCTTATGAGCTGGACCCCTTCAACAGGTGCCTGCACTTGAGCAGCGAAGCCCCTTAGCGCCACGTGGCCAGGGGCACGCTTCAAAGATCGGTGATGCTTCCTGCCCCTAGAGGTGTCTGCTGGGAGGCGCTCTGCAGGGGCAGGGTCTGCCCTCAGACCAAAGGCAGCGTCTGCCTGTGCTCAGAGCCCGTCCCGAGCCGCCCCCCGGCTGCGGCCACACAAGGACACAGTGTGTGTGTGCCGCCCTGCTGGGTGCAGATGTGGCGTCACGAGCACCCGCACCGGGTGGCTCTCAGCCATCCGCGCTGAGCGCTGCTGAGGTTTCTGAGCTGGGGGAGGCCTCCCGGGGCCCAGGGGTCACCTGCTGCCTTTGACCTGTGCTCTTCCCTCAGCTCTGAAGAACTCTCTGCAAACCCCGTGTCCCCCCTGAGTGCCAAGAGGAGGGCTCTGTCCCAGTCGGCCCTGCGTTCACACCAGCCTGTGGCCAGGCCTGTTTCCGTGGGCCTTTCCAGGTGCGTGGACAGTGCTGGTGATGGGGAGCACCAGAAGGGACCCGGGACCCACAGGCAGGCCCCTATAGGGACGGGACCTGCTGGGCTCTGCCACCACCCCTGCACCCTGGTTTCTCTGTGCCCCGTGCTGTGCGTCAGTGTGTCCCCTCAGCCTTGACAGGCGTGGGCAGGACCACAGAGGCAGGCTGCGCGCCGGGCGCTGGGGAAGCGGGGTGCACTGCCGGTGCCGGGCTGTCTGTTGGGGCTTGCTCAGCACAGCGTCACAGGCCGCACGAGGGGCTGCCCCTGGGCGGGTAAGACCCGCCCCACAGGAGCCGGGGCTCGGGGCACTGTTGGGGTGGGGGCTGCCGCTCGGCCAGGTCTGCTTTTCTGCCTGTTCCCTTAGAGAAGGAAAACAACAAATCAGCAACTGGGTCAGTGCCCACTGCTCCGCGGGGAGGCAGGGCCAGCAGAAGCGTCAGGTGTGCCCTCTCCAGAGCTGCCGGTGGGCTCCAGCCCCACCCCTGCTCAGCAGGCAGCCGCCTCCTCAGAGGAGCCTTGCCTGAGGCGCTGGCTTGGCCCTGGGGCACTGTGTGACCCTGCCCACCGCCCGCTGCAGGAGGAGCGCTGCACCTGCTGCTCGAGCGCGTGTGGCCCCGGCCCCCGACCTTCTGGGGAGCATCCTGAGCAGCCAGAGCCTGCTGATGCTCAGCAGCAGCGACATCGTGATCCACCGGGACGGCTCCCTCAGCGCCAAGCGCGCAGGTGAGGCGTCGCTGCTGGGGCCGCCACAGGTCCTCTCACGTGGCCTCTGGGTGTGGGGGTGGTGGCCTGGCAGAGAAGACGCAGGTGGGGTCGGTGTTCTAGGTGTTCTTTCTGTGTTCTTTCCATGGGTAGAACAGGTGTAGGTCAGTGGCGAGGCCCGTCCAGCCCCAGGACCCCCCAAGCCTGAATGTGGCCCGTCCACACAGAGCCACCCGGGCAGCCACCACGGAACCTCTGAAGTCTCTGGGTCCTGGCAGGGTTTTGGGGAGACCCTCTAGCAGGCCCCACGTACTTGGTCATGGAGGCCCTGGGGTGCTGGGCTCCGCCCTTGTCAGGGGCATCTCAGGCATGGGCGCTTTCTAATCCACAGAGAAAGTCACTCACAGGAAAGGGGCCTGTGGGCGGGCAGGAGTCGGTGGGGACTGTAGACGCACAGCTCAGGGCTCGTCTTGATGACAATGAAAGAAACCTCTCCACTTGGTAGGGAAGGCAGGGAGATGATTGCCATTGAACTTTTTCACTTTTTAGCTCCAGTTTCTTTTCAGCGGAACTCATTTGGTTCGTCTGGAGACGGCGGCCCCCGGTCTGGGGACAGCCCGCAGGCTGGAGCCCCTCCCTCGCAGCGAGTGGGAGACGGGCCGATGGAGAGCTCACCCGAGAGCCCGGCCTTGACCACGCGCAGCAGGCCCGGCCCGGCCCCAGCCCCCGCCGCCTCTGCACCTGGATGTACCTCAGGGGCCGCCCTGAGGCCAGACACGTCGCTGGTCCCTCGGTCAGTCCAAGCCCAGAACCCGTCCAACGTGAATAAACTTTGTTTAAAGAGAAGTGCCGAGCCCCGGTTTAATGGAGACAGCAAGCGCGCTTTGCCGCCTGGTTCCGTGTCATCCAAGATGTGCAGCGGCAGCTCTCGCTCACCACTCAGGAGCCCAGGGCTGGGACAGCCTCCAAAGCCAGGGCCCAGGAGGGTCGACGTCTCCGCGCTCCCCCGAATACCAAAGATGAGGAGAGGTGGTGGCCCAGGGCATGGGGACTCGGCCCCAGCCTCTGGACAGCGCGCAGAGATCCCCAGCGCCTGCATCAGCCGGCTGACCGGCAGGGGCAGCCCCGGGGGACCCGGGCAGGGGGCCCGGGCCGAGGGCGAGCCTGGCAGCAGGGGCCCCCGGGAGCCCGGCCGGACCCCGGCAGGCGGCTCCCAGCCCGCAGCCCCCAGCTCCCAGAGCAGCCTGGCCTCACTTGGACCCTCAAGGGGAAAGGGCATGGGGTCGACTTTCGAGAGTTTCAGGATCAATATTCCTGGAAACGCGGCGCATTCCAGCAGAGCTCCCAGCCCTGGGTTCTGTAACACCTTCCGGCCTGTGGACAGCAAGGCGCCCAGGAAGGACAACCCTGCCCCCCTCTTCTCCATCAAGAAAACAAAGCAGCTCAAGAGCGAGATCTATGACCCGTTTGACCCCACAGGGTCCGACTCGAGCTCCCCCTGTAGCAGCCCCGAGAGGCCTGGCCCTGGTCTCCTGCCCTCCGAGATCACGCGTACCATCTCCATCCGCCGCCCCGAGGCCCCCGTGCTCCAGGCCGTGCGCTGCGTCACCTCCTACGTGGTGGGCGACGCCATTGCGGCAGGACCCGAGTCGTCGCGGGGACCTTTCTACGGGGCGCGCGAGGTGCTGGGCGAGGAGGAGCCCTCGGGAGAGCGGGGCCCATGCATCCGGCGCCAGAGGCCTTCCCTGCTGGAGCCCTGGGAGGACGAGGACAGGGCTTGCCGCAGCTCCTTCTTCAGCTCCCAGGGGCGCACGGTGACCTGCGTGGCTGTGGTAGGCCCCGACGCCCCGCCCAGCCCACAGGCACCGCTGCTGGCCACCCACAGGGTCGTGGAGCTGCGCTCACCCTCCCGCTCCCGCTCCCGCTCCCTCTCCTGCGGCAAGGAGAAAGACAAGAGGGAACCGGAGGTGGAGGAGAAGACGCAGGCAGGAGCCCGCTCTAGGTCCCGCTCGGGGTCCCGCTCGGGGTCCCGCTGCAGGGCAAGGAGCTCCCGGTCAGCGTCCCTGTCGCCGGGCGAGGACCACGCCAGGAAGCACCGGGCCAAGGCCAAGAGCCGGCGGTCGTCCAGTGATGGCTCGAGCAGCCGGGACCGAGCCCGAAGGAAGAAGCCGGAGGACAAGGGCCGCGATAGGCGGCGGGGCGCCCGGGGCCGGCGGGCAGGGTCCCCCGTGGGCAGCCCCGGCAGCTCCTCCCATGAGCACCACGAGAGCAGAAAGAAGCGGCGGCGGGGGGGCTCCAGGCCTCGCGGGAGGGAGGGCTCTCCGCCAAGCAGCCTCGACAGGGTCCACAGGCATGGGCGCCGCAGGGACCCCCGGGGGAGGCGGCGCTCCCCGGACAGGGGCAGGCGGCGGTCCAGGTCCCCCGACCTGGATCCCCGGCCCCGGGAGCGCCGGCGGCCTCGTTCCCGGGAGAAGCGGCCCCAGACCCGCTCCCCGGAGAGGAAGCTGCCTGCCAAGGTGGCCTCCCCGCCCCCTGCGCAGGAGCCGAGGCCCGCGGCAGACCTCGCAGCCAGGCCACCCACCCCAGCGCAAGTGGAGGTCTCACCAGACCCGGGGGGGCCCGCAGCAGACCATGCCCCCCTGGCTGTGGCGACACCGGCCGAGGCTGCGCCCGGCGACTTGGATTACGGCGACACCGTGGAGGCGGGCCACGTCTTCGAGGACTTCTCCTCGGAGGCCTTCCTGACGCAGCTGGACGACATGAGCTCCCCGCCCTCCCCTGAGAGCACGGACTCCTCCCCCGAGCGTGGGCTGCCCGCATGCCTGGCGCTGCCCGCAGCAGGCCAGCAGGACGGGGCCATCCCGGCCGCGGCCATCATCGGGGTGGAGACATCACTGACGCCTGGCGACGGCGCCACACTGCCCCCGCCGCCCGCACAGGGCCCCCCAGAGCGGGGCTGTCCCCCCCAGGCCTCAGCTGCTGCTCCGCAGGGTGGCTCCAGGGGCCCGACCGCGGAGGCGGCCCCGGGGGTGGAGGAGGAAGGTCCTGCGAGGGAGAGGGCGGGTGCCACCGCCAAGCCCCCGGACGCCCCCGGCCACGCCCCGCTGCTGCGGTCCCGAGCACCAGTGAAGAGGGTCACCTGGAACCTCCAGGAGGAGGGCAGCGCCCTGCCCGAGGACCAAGCGCCACGTGAGTCCTGGGTGCGCGAGCGGCCCAGCTCGACCCCGCGCCCCCACTGTCCTCTGCGCCTCCTGTGCCGGCTGCCTGTGGCCCAAGAGCACGCGGCTCCTTCCCAGCCCAGCCACCCATGGACCTGGCCTGGTCCTCGTGGCCCATGCTCTGCCAAGCGCCTGCAGCCTGGAGGGAGCCTTGCCGGGCCTGGCACAGAGCACCCACCTGCCGTCTCTCTGGCCCCAGGGACGCCGCTTCACCGGCTGCAGAGGCCCCGGGACGGGGCGTGGGAAGTGGAGGGCCCCAGCCCAGTGACCTTGAGCCAGGCGCTGCCTCCTGAGCTGCCTGCCCCTGGCCCCCTGCTCCCTGCGCCCGCCTTCCTCCTCCCCAGTTCCTCTCAGGTGGGTGCACGCCGAGGTGGGCAGGTGCGGGTGGCGCGTGGGCACTGGCCACAGGGCTCTGACATGCTGGGGCTCTCGTCCAGGTTTACAGTCCCAACATGCCTCTGACGCCGGCCCCGCCCTCAAGCGTCCCGCCCTGCGCACCGGTCAGCCAGCCCGTGGTCCAGCTGGTCACACAGGGGAGTCTGAGGAGCCTTCCCCCGGTGGGCTGCGTGGCTGCCCCAAGCCTGGCGCCAGTGCCCCCCGCCCTGACTGCAGCCCTGGAGCCAGCCGGCCAAGCCCCCACAGCCCCCGACTTGGAGGAGGGCACCGCTGCCGCCAGGCCCGCCCTGGAGAGGAGCAAGAGCGAGGAGGTGAGTCCTGCCCGGCGTGGCCCGCCCCCTCTCCGCAGGCCCAGAGTTCCTGGGTTCAGTTTAGGGGCAGAGCCAGCCCCGGTGGGCTGTGCAGGGGGGCAAGGCAGGCGTTGTGCTGGAGTCGGCCGCAGGCCTGACCGGGCGCCTCCGCCCCCAGTACCTGAAGAAGCTGCAGGTGCAGGAGCGGGCGGTGGAGGAGGTGAAGCTGGCCATCAAGCCTTTCTACCAGAAGAGGGAGGTCTCCAAGGAGGAGTACAAGGACATCCTGCGCAAGGCCGTGCAGAAGGTGGGTGTGCAGCCGGGCCCCGCTGCTGCCCCTTGGGCTCGTGGATCTGGTGCACAGCGAGCGGCCAGGAGGCACCTGGGGTCGTCAAGGGCAGCTGTGCCAGGGCGAGGCCCGAGGTGAGCAGGCGTGAGGTTTGCCTGTGGGCACGCGGCCTCAGAGCTCCAGCGGCATCTGTGTCTCCTGGTGCCGGCCGGCTGGCAGAGACCCCGACCCCCCGGGGCCAGGACCCGGACCCGTGGCGGTGACGGGTGTCTGTGAACCCCCTTTCCAGATCTGCCACAGCAAGAGCGGCGAGATCAACCCCACGAAGGTGGGCAACCTGGTGCGGGCCTACGTGGACAAGTACAAGCACATGCGCAGGCACCGCAGGGCAGAGCTGGAGGGGGGCACGCCCGCCCAGGAGCCCGAGGGCTGAGGTGGCCGGGCGCTGCCTGCAGCAGGTTAAAGCTGGACTTTTTATATGTATATTATAGATATATCCTGTTTCCATTGTGTTCTAATTTAAGAAAGATGGATTCTCTTTAGAAACTTCTCCACGACTCAGTACTTGATGAGGGGCTGCGGGGGCGGGCTGGGGGCGGGACTGGCAGCACTGCTGCGTCTGTGTGGGAACTTCCTGAAACCCTTGTGCAGCCTGTGCTTGGCCTGCTCGACCCTTGTTTTTTGTTTTTTGTTTTTCTCCCCCCCCCCCCCCCCCAGTTGTCTGCTCTCTCTGTCCATTCGCTGTGTGTTCTTCTGTGACTGCTTCTATCCTGGTCAGCGGTACGGGAATCTGTTTCTTTTTGTTGCATCATCTTGTGTCAGCTCTCCGTGTGTGTGGCGCCATTCCTGGGCAGACTGCACCCTGTTTCACACCGGGCGGCCCTCCCCATGGGGTGCACTCCTTGCGTGTGGAGCTCCCCTACGCAGGGGACACCCCTGCGTGGCTGGGCACTCCTTGCGCGCATCAGCACTGTGCATGGGCCAGCTGCACACGGGTCAAGGAGGCTCGGGGTTTGAACCTTGGACCGCCCTTGTGGTAGACGGACGCCCTAACTTGCTGGGCCAAGTCTGCTTCCCTGCTGGACCCTTCTGGAGCCCTGTCGGTGCCAACGCTTATGGCCTCTCCGTTGAGACAGAAGTGGGTGTGCATGGGGCCCGCTGGGGGCCACCTCCCTGCCCTGGAGCGTCCTCTGCGCCCCCCACCCGAACCCACTGCCCTGCCTGCCCAGCACCCTCCTGAGCCCCCACCAAGCCGGGCCAATCAGGACACCACTGTCACTTCTGGGACTTCTTTTATTAGGTGGGGAGGGAGCGTGGCCAGCTCTAGGCTGACTGCTCCAGCTCCATGAGGAAGCTGTCCAGGTCGTCGTAGAGGCTATTGGAGCTCGACAGGCAGAGGCTGAGGCTGTCGAGAGAGGATGCGCCCTCGCGCTGTGCGCCCTCGTGATACGCCCTGCAGAGCCATGGCTCCAGCTGCAGGGAGAGAGCAGAAAGCACGGGCAGGGCTGGGGCGGGCAGGGGGCTGGGGGGGGCAGGTAGGGGGCTGAGGGGCTGGGCGGGGCAGCCGCACCTTCACCAGGACCAGACTCTTCTCCTTTGGCCTCCCGGCCGACAGGTCCTGCCCAAAGCCCAGGTAGATGGTGTAATGGGGGGAGCCGCGGCGCCGCTGCGCCCGGAATTCCATCAGCTCTGCGGGACAAGGGCCCCGTGAGTGCCAGCGAGCATCCCGGGGTGGGACGGGCGGGGTGCTCGGGGCTGGCGCGCACTGACCCTGGAAGAAGGTGCTGAAGTCGAAGAGGAGGGTGTCGCAGTTGCGTGGCAGCAAGCGGGCGGGCGGCGCCGGGCCGGCGGAGCCCAGGGGGCCGCCCACCTCCCAGTAGACCTTGCACTTGCCCAGGCGCCGGGCCCAGAGGCTGCGGCCGCCACGCAGCTCCAGCTGCAGGCCGGGGGCCACGTGCCGCAGCAGCTCCTCGGTGTAGTGCAGCTGCTTCTGGTCGGGGAGCGCAGCGGGGCTGGGGAAGGCCACGAGCTGCTGCGGGGCGGGGGCGGTGGGGGCCCTGCAGGGCAGCCCGTAGAGGAGCAGGCAGCTGGCGCGCCCCACCAGCTCCTGCAGCACCGTGCGGCCCTTGTACATGATGGTCACGTCCAGCGCCGCCGGGCCGGGCCCTGTGCAGACAGGCGTGAGCTGCAGCAGTGCGGGGCCCCGCAGCCCCTTCCCCACCCCGGTAGTGGGGCCCTGCTCACCTGCCGGCGGGGGGCAGGCGTGGGGTGGGGGCAGGCTGGGTGCCACCTCCTGTGCGGGCCCCAGGGCCGGCGCTGCCCATCCCGCCAGCTGCCCCTCCCCGGGAAGCTGAGGGCCTGGGGCCAGCGCCCAGGCGGCCAGGTGGTCCTGGAGGCAGCTCTGCTGCAGGGCTTGGTGCAGGAGGTCACCGCCGTCCCTGGCCGGCGCGGGAGGAGGCCTCGGGTAGCAGGGCTCAAGGCTCGGACCTGCTGCGCTCGTCCACCCCGGCCCAAGCTCAGGCCCCTCAGCACTTGGGAGGAGTGGTGCGGGAAGCCCACCCTGCAAGGCAGATAGCGCCCTGAGCAGCTGGCCGCCGGCAGGGAGAGCGACGCAGGCAGGCCTTTCCCTCCTGGTGGGACACCTACCAGGGCCGCCGCCGCCGCCGTGCCACAGCCGGGGACTTCTGAGGAAGAGGGGGGACGGCGTCAGGGCAAGGCCTGGGCAGGGGCCAGCCACCTCCGCTGGGGAGCTGGCCACGGCCGCCCACAGCGACTTGGAGCCACACCCAGTCCACGGCAGCGGCCTTAGCGATGGAAGGCCAAGGGGGTCTGCCTGCACCTTGACCGGTGGGTTGCCGACCCTCCCCACCCGGTTTCTGAAACCTCCCATCTGCCCCCGAGCCAGCAGCCCCCGCGGCCCTCCTTACCTCCCCACCCCGGCTCAGGGTTGAGCGCGTACACCTTGTGCGGGTCGGCGGGGTCCCCCGAGTTGTCCTGCAGCATCACAAAGCGGCGCGTGCTGCGCAAGGCGCAGCGGAAGTTGGTTTTCCAGCCGGCGCGCTCCCGGGCCTCCAGGGATGGTGCAGCCCCGCAGCCACCAGGCGGCCACCTGCCGCGGGCCACAGCCCAGGCCTGGGGAGGGGGCAGGGGGCGTGGGCACGGCGGGCCGGGCCGCGGGGTCCTGGGCCGGGCCCCCGGGGCAGAACGGCTCCCACCTTGAAGATGCGCGAGTCGGCCTCGCCCAGGTCCTTGCGCGCGAAGTGCTTCCAGGGCACGCGAAAGCGCGTGCGGGCCGCGTCCAGCCACCGCAGCCCCTCGTAGCGGCCGCTGCCGACCTCGCGCAGGAGCCACTCTCCGAAGAGCACACGCGGGTCCCCACTGCGGGCAGAGCGGCCACGGCCGGGGTCAGTGCCGTGGGAGGCTCAGGCCCTGGCCGGCACGGGCAGGCGCGGGCGCTCACCTCTCGGAGGCTGAGGCCATGGCTCTCCCCAGGGGCGCAGCGGGTGAGGTCGCAGGGGGCGGTCGGGCTGTTCAGCTGTCAGGGTGTGACCACTCGGAGGGCCAGTCGTCACAGGTGTGGCCCAGGTGTTAACCGGTGTTGGAGGTGGTCGCAGACGTGGACTGGGGGTTGTGGCCAGGCTTCGCCCAGGTGTGGATTTCTTGGCAAAGGTGGCTAGTGGTGTGACTACAGATGTGTCTGGTGAAGCCACACGTGACGTCACAGGTGTTGAGCCAGCGTCCAAGTCTGCACAGGAGATCGCAGGCTGGACCCTGCAGACACAACGGGAATGGCCGCCAGGAGGGGGCGAGGCCCAGGCGTGGGGAAGCGAAACCCCGCGGGGTCCCGGAAAGCGAAACCTAAGCGGAGAGCGGAGAGGCGGAGGCGCGGGCAGGAGGCGCCCTCCCTCTCCCACACCACCCGCCACCTGCCGGCCCTCAGGCCACGCCCTCTGCGCCTCCGCGACCTCCCCCCTGCACCCCCATCTCCCCACCTCCGCGCCCCCTGCGCCCCCATCTCCCTGCCCCTCTGCGCCCCCATCGCCCCACCTCCCCCTTCTGCGCCCCCATCTCGCTCCCCCCTCTGCACCCCCATCTCGCTGCCCCCTCTGTGCCATCTCCCCACCTCCCCGCCCTCTGCGCCCCCATCTCCCCACCTCCCCGCCCTCTGCGCCCCCATCTCCCCACCTCCGCGCCCTCTGCGCCCCCATCGCCCCACCTCCCCGCCCTCTGCGCCCCAATTGCCCCACCTCCCCCCCTCTACGCCCCCATCTCGCTCCCCCCTCTGCGCCCCCATCGCCCCACACTCCCCCCTCTACCCCCACCCCCACCTCCCCACCACCCAGTCCCGGACCTGGGCGCCCTGACCCTCCGCCTCCCCCCGCCGCGGCCGCGGCTCTGCGCAGTGAACCAGGAGCCCCTGTCCGGCTCCGCGCGGGTCGCGGGTCGCGGGTGGCGGGTCCCAAGTACCTGGACGCCGGAGCCGCCGGTGCGGAAAGTGTGTCTCGCCGAGAAGAGCGCAGCGCGCGCTTTTATGGGGCCGGGGCCGGGGCGGGGCCAGGGCGGCCGGGGCGGCCGGGGCGGGGCTCCGGGGGTGCGGGGGCGGCCCGCACTCGCTCCGCGGCCGCGGCGGACCCCTTCGCTGGCGGTCCCGGGGCTGGGGTCGCTGCGGGGCAGCAGGAGTGGCCGTCGAGTCCGCCCGCCTGGCTCGGCCTCTGCGGGGTCCCGCCGCCCTTCCGCGCAGAGGCTCAGCGGCTGGTGGGATAAGCGGGGACCCCGCGAGCGGGAAACGAGCCGGCCCGAGTGGGGACCGGCGCCCCGCGGGGGGGGGCTTGGCGGGGGCAGGGCCCCAGGTGCTTCGGGCTCAACGCTCAGAAGGGCCCCGTGTCGCCCCCCCACGGACACACGCCCACCGCCCACGGGGGTCCCGGGCCTCTGCGCCCCGCGCCCAGCACCGCCCCTCCCGCCTCGGCCCCCGTGGTGGGCGGCAGACCCCCGCTCCTGTCGCCCCGGCCGCCCCCAGCGTTTCCTGCCCCTTCCGTGCGCCGCAGCACAGGCTTCCCGAAGGGGTTGTGACCCCAGAAGGCCCCCGGACCACTCCCCAGACGTGAGCCTTCTTGGGGGGCTTGAGGCGGCCCCTTAGCAGGGAGCACCCCTGTGGGGCGCAGAGCAGGGAATCAGAGCTGGGAAGGGCGCCGAGACCCTCAGTTGAGGGGCTCCCCCTGCCCCGGGCTCCCGGGGAGGAACTTCGGCCGACCAGCTGCGCGTCTCGGGAAGCCCTCTCGGGAAGCCGGGCCCGGCAGGTGGTTTACCCGAAGCGGCCTGGGTGGGGGCGTCGAGCCCACTCCCCACCCCCAGCCCTGCCTCCTGTCCCCGCACGCTCCCGCGCGATGACGCGGGCCTCGAGGCCTCGGTGGGGTCGGGCGCGAGTGGCCGCGTGGGGAGCCGCCCCCACCCCCGCCGGCCTCTGCAGGACCCCCAGGCGCGCCTCGGACTCGCCCCCACTGCGGGACGCCTCGGGCGGGGATGCGAAAGGGACACTTTATTCAGTGCAAGGGGAGGGAGGGGGCGCCCAGACCCGCTGGGGGGGGCGGGCGGGCCGCGCTAGATGTAGGTGGAGTCGGGGTCGGGGTCGGGGTCGGGGTCGCCGTCACGGTCGCCCGGGCCTGCGTCCTCGGCGCCGCTGCCCTCGCTGTCCGAGGCGCCGGCGCCGTCCGCGCCCGGGGCGGGCTCGTTGAGGATGACCACGTCGGCCTCCGCCCCGATGTCCTCGCCGAACCACACGGCCTTGTAGCCGCCCTCGGGCCGCCGCTCCTTGGTCAGGATGGACCTCACGGCCGCGGGGCTGCCCCCCGCCTCAGCCGCCGGGGACTCCGGGGCGCGCGCGGGCTCGGGGCTGGGGGGCGCGGGCGGCGCGGGCTCGGGGGGCGCGGGCGGCGGGGGGCTGGGGGCCGGCGCCCAGCTGGACTCGCCGTCCGCAGCGAAGGCCTGGTTGTCAAAGCTGCTGGGCTGGAGCTCCTGGGGGGCGAGGCGCCGGCTCCCTTCTGCGGTGGGGCCCGGCCCCTCCTCCCCCGCCCAGCAGCTCCCCTGCAGAGCCCGCTCCCCCTGGGGCGCTCCCCTCGCCCACTCCTCTCCGCCTGCATCCCCCCTCCTCGCCTGTCCAGCTCCCCCCGGGCCTCACCGGAGCTTTGCCTGAGCAGCACTTGAGCTTCTGGCCGTAGTGCCTGTGGACGAGGACCGCCAGGGCCACCAGGGCGAGCAGCAGCAGCGCGCCCAGCACCCCGCCGAGGGCCGCCACCTCGGCCGTGGAGAAGCGCCGGTCCCCCGCGCCGAGCCCGGGCGTCGCTGGGGATCACACAGCACCCACGGCAGTCAGAGCTCGCCGCCCGTGCCACGCCGAGCCAGGCCCCAGGACACCCCGAAAGCAAGCGAGACCCCAGAGCCGAGAGCCCGAGCAGCTCTGCCCGTCGCCACTGGCTCCGGGAGGGAGAGCGGGGGACAGTGCTGGGGCCAGGAGGTGACCGGCCGGGCGTTGAGGGCCCCTGGATCGCACGCCTGCACCTGCCCTGCTCGCCGCCTGCCTCCCCACGGTGACCTCGCTGGAGCCCCCCGCACCTGCCCGCCCAGCCCTGTCCAGCGCCCGCGCAGGTCCAGCCCAGGATGACCAGTTCACAGGATGACCTGGGCCTGGGCAGACTGCCCCACAGCTGCCCCCTACTCCCCCAGCCCAGGGCTCAGGGGCCGGGACAACACCACAGCAAATGGGGCTGGGGGCTACCTGAGGGCAAGGTGGGCCTGCTGGGCCCAGGGGTCACTGGCTGAGAGGATCCTGGCTTCGGGGTCGGCGTCAAGCCCCCACTGGACGTGGCTGATGAAGAGGAGGTGCTGGTTCCCGCACCGGGAGGCCCAGGGGTGGGCGACGCAGGAAGTGGTGGGCGGGGGCCAGTGGCCCCCCCAGAGCCGGTGGTGGAGGGTCCCTGAGAGGGCGTGGGGGCTTCCACGGTGGTGCCGGTGGGTCTGGGGGCTTCCACAGTGGTGGCAGAGACCGTGGGGGCTTCCACGGTGGTGCCGGTGGGTCTGGGGGCTTCCACAGTGGTGGCAGAGACCGTGGGGGCTTCCACGGTGGTGCCGGTGGGTCTGGGGGCTTCCACAGTGGTGGCAGAGACGGTGGGGGCTTCCACAGTGGTGCCGGTGGGTCTGGGGGCTTCCACAGTGGTGGCAGAGACCGTGGGGGCTTCCACGGTGGTGCCGGTGGGTCTGGGGGCTTCCACAGTGGTGGCAGAGACCGTGGGGGCTTCCACGGTGGTGCCGGTGGGTCTGGGGGCTTCCACAGTGGTGGCAGAGACCGTGGGGGCTTCCACGGTGGTGCCGGCGGACCCGGGGGCTTCCACAGTGGTGCCGGTGGGCCCAGGTGTCCTTCCGGTTGTTGGGGATGTGGGAGGGTCTGGGGGGCCTGGGGGGACAGGGCTTGGGCTTGGGACCTGCCGCCAGGGCAGGAGCCACCTGGGGAGCCGGCCGTGTTCACCTGGGGTCTCACCTGTGGGGGGCTCCTTCTCCCCAACGGTCACTTCAACCACCGTGGCCGCCGTGCCGGAGGTGATGGTGTTGGTGGCCTGGACCTGGGCGGGCAGGGGGCGTGTCCGACCTCGGGTCCCTCCCGAGCCCCAGCCCCTCCGGCCGGCCCCGACCGCCCCTCACCTCTGCGTAGAGGCGGCCGGCGAGCGCCAGCGTGGCCTCCGTCAGCAGCTCCTCGCCGCGCATCCTGAAGGACGAGTGGTTGGTCACTCTGTACGTGATGGCCGAGTTGATGTCCTGGAACCGGCCGAGTGAGTCCCGGGCCGCGGAGCCCACGCCCACCCCAAGGCGCGCGCCGCACGCGCCCGCGGGAGGCCAGGCCGCGGGATTCCCGCAGGAGGGGCTTCGGGCCGGGCCAGCGTCCAGCGCGGGCGCTGCCTACCGGGAAGTCTGGGTCCTGCGCCTGGAGCCTGAGGGGCTGGGAGGGGTCGGCCGCGTCCCTGACCACCTCGCCGGGCGCAGCGCCAAGGGCCACGATGCCGCGGTACAGGCCCTGCGGGAAGCGGGGCGGGCTCCCCGGGGCGGCGCGGGCCTCCACCGTGACCAGGGTCACGGAGTGGCGGGCGTGGTCGGCCTGCTCGCCCTGCGGGGGGACAGCAGTGACCGGCAGGCCGCAGAGGCCGCGTGCGCCAGGAGCCGGGCTCGGCGGGCGGGGCCGGGGACGCACCTTGACCACCAGGAGGAAGGTCTGGGGGTGGGGGACGCTCCTGGACATGGTGAGGTTGCCCGAGTCCCTGTCGATGGCGAACGTCTCGTTGTCCCCTGGGGGCGGGAGGCGAGGCTTGAGCCGCCGTCCCCTCTGGCGGGTGCCCCGGGAGCCCCCCGGATGCGCACTCACCCCGCTCGATGCTGTAGAGGATGGGCTGCTGGATGCCCCGGTCCCCGTCCACGGCGTAGATGGGCCCCGGGCGCAGGGTGAGGGCGGTGGGCTGCGGGGCGGCGCGGCAGGGGACGGCGTAGGCTGAGCCCGTGGCCCTGGCTCGCCCCGCCCCTCTCAAGGGGTCAAGTGGCAGACCCCTCCCTTACTGAGGCAGCCGTTGGCCAAGGGGAGGCACTGGGGGGGGCGCCGGGCAGCCACGGAAGGCTCTGCCCGCCTCGCGTCAGAGAGGCTGGGGAATTTGGACACTTGTTTGAAAATGACAACGGAAACTGGTGCCATGGCACAGTCAGGGCGCCCGGGCTGCACCCCTGAGCGCCCGGGCTGCACCCCTGAGCCTCTGTGACCCCAGCCCTGCCTGACTGTCCCCCAGCCCTGTGGCCCCGGGCCCAGCCCCCCGCATTGCCCCCTACCAGCTGGATCCCCGTGGGGATGGCCCCTTGGTACTGGGCTTGGAGGCACACGTGGGCGTCTGCATAGGCGCAGGGCAGGAACCAGGGCGGCCGCAGGTCAGCGGGCAGGACCTCCAGGGTCAGCGTGGCTGTGGCCGTGTGGCTGGGCTGCGCGGCTTCCTCCTGCGTGTCCTGTGACGGCCGTCCCCGGCTGGTCAGGCCTGGGAGCCTGGGCCGGGGGGGCGGCGCTCAGAGGGGCCAGCGCCCCGGACCCACTCACCCGCACCAGCAGCAGGAAGGTCAAGCTCGGCCACCTGTCGAAGTCCAGGCGCTGGTCCAGCCTCAGCGCAGGGCGGTTGGTGCCCACCAGGGAGAAGCTGCTGGTGCCCTGGGGGGGGGGGGGGAGGTCACAGCCTGAGGCTCTGGGGAGACTCGGAGAAGCTGGGGGGCATCGAAAGTGGGGGTCTGGGCGGCACGGACTGGGGTCTCTCCCTGGAGGGTGTAGAACAGGATGTCATCTTTGTCGGCGTCCGTGGCCTCCAATTCTGTCTCGGGGATGACGATGGAGCCCACTTTCGTGTCCTAGGGGTGGAGGGGGCTCAGTTCGGGCCACGCGCACGGCCCCCGGGGCCCGCGGCCGGCCCCCTGCCCCCCTTCACGGGACGCACCTCGCTGACGTTGATGGCCTTGCTGGCAAAGGGGAACTCGGGGGCATTGTCGTTGATGTCCAGCACGGACACAAAGACCCTCAGCTGCGAGACCTGGGCCAGGGGTGCCGTCAGCCTCCCCGGGGTCGGGCCGGCGTGGGGCGCGCCCCACCCCCTTCCCTCTGAGGGCCCCGAGGTGGGGGCCTTGGAGTGGGGTGGGGTGGAGGAACTTGGGCGCGCCAGAGGAGGGGGCGCCCCACGGCCCCGGGGACCCCAGCTCGACCAGGTGGCGGCGGGGTGCTGAGCCGGGAATCCGAGGGAGGGGCCTGTGGCGCGGCGGCGCTGAGCTCTGTGCGCTTGAAACGCTCCTTAATGAAAAGCGTTTTAAGAAAACGGGGTCTGGACTGGGGGAGGCCCCGTGGAGGGCGGGGTGCGGGCCAGGGAGGGGGCAGTGCGGGGGAGTGGTGGGGCAGGGACCGCGGGCAGGCGGAGGTGGACGGCTGGCACGGGTGTGGCCCCAGGCCTGGGACCCCGAGGAATCTGGCTTTGATGGGGTGAGGAGGGGCCACGAAGGGCCAGGTGGGGCGGGGGTGCGGGGGCCAGGAGCTGGAGGGAGGGGCTCGGGCCAGGCTGGGCAGGGGGAGCCGACTCCAGGTCAGGGCCGAAGGCTGCGCCGGCAGGTGGGCACCAGGGAGGGGCAAGGGGGCCGGGCCGCTCCGGGTTTGAGGTGAAGCTGAGGCACCTTCCCCCAGGGGCCCGCAGCCCAGTCTGGGCCGGCGCTGTGGGTGTCGCCGCGCGGGGACGGCCTTCAGGCCCGCTCGGCGCGGGGGTCCCGGGGGCAGCGCCTGTGGGGGGGCACTCACCACCACATCCCTGCTCCAGCACTCCAGGTGCGCCTGCAGCAGGGGGTGCTCCTGTGGGGCACAGGGACCGGGAGTCACCCGTGCCCGCCGCACGGCCGCCCACGGCAGCCCCCAGGCCACCCCCAGGGGTCAGCCGCTGCCTGGGGTGCAGAGCCCCAGCCGCCCCGCCCAGCCCGTCGCCCGCACCTCGTAGTCAGGAGTCATGTTGAGAAACAGCTGGTTCTCCAGGATCCGAAACGCCGAGGGGGTGGACGAGGGCCCCAGGGTCACGTTCTGGCCGGGGGGGACGTACAGTTCCACCAGGGCCCAACTGACAGTCGTGTTCTCCCGGATCTCCAGCAAGGTCTGGTTCGCGGAGCAGGCTGTGTGGTGGGAGGCGAGGGTGGGTGCCCGGTCCCCAGGGGCGCCCCCTGCCCCCCCCACCCCGCCCCACCCCCACCCCCGGCCCACCTCCACCCCCGGCCCACCTACCCTGAGCCTGGGCCCCCGGAGCTCCCCCGAGCAGCCCCAGCAGCAGCGGAAGCAGCAGGGGAACCCGCGGCAGGCCCCGCGCCCCCATCTCGGCGGCCGCCCCTCTCCAGGCTCCCCGCCGGGGGGTCCCAGCCGCGTCTGGCGTCCGGGCCCTGGGACAGCCTGCGCTGGCGCAGTGTCTGCCTCAGCGACCTTCGCTCTTGCCAGGCGCCGCCCCACTTTATGGCCCTTTACGAGCAGCCTCCGCCGAAGGGGCTCCTGCCGGCTGCCCGCGTGCCCTCGGCCAAGGGGCCGCCCAGGAGCCCCCGGCCGATGGGGCCACGTGGCAGCCAAAGCCCGGTGGAGGGGGCTTTGGGGAGATGGCGACCCCCCGACAGCAGGACGCGAGGTGCACAGGGGCCCCGAGAGCGGCTCACGGCAAGGTGTGTCGGGGGAAGGGTCAGGGGACACGGAGCCGGGCAGTGGCCCTGCCTTCGTCCCCTGGGTTTGCTGTGCCCCTCCCAGCCTGCCCTGTCCCTCCTGTCCTCCTGGACAAAGTCCTTAAGGCCACCCGGGGGGTCAGAGCCCAGCGGCCCCTTGCAGGCTGTCCTTCCTCCCGCGCAGCCCTCAGGTCGGGGAGGAAAAGACTCTGTGTGCCGCTGCGCAAACAAGCCGCTTCCTCAGGTGCGCGGGGTGGGGTCGCACAGCTGCCGGGAGGGGTCAAGGTGAGGGCCTGTGCCATCTCTCCTTGTCCCCATGTCCCCTTGCCTGTCCACCCCTGGCTCCCCTTGGCCACCAGCCCCCTCCCCCAGTCCCGAGGTCAGCAGGTGGGGAGAGGCCACTGGGCAGAACAGGGGTGGGGTGAGCCCCCCTCCCCAGCCTTGGGTACCAGCTGCTCCCTCCCCAGCAGCACCTGGTTTTCTCTTGCACCTGTCTGCTTCCCGGCGGCCTGGGCTCCTTGTCTCCCCCTTGTCTCTTGCAGCCCCCTCCCCCTGGCCTCCCGGGGCACCTCCCGGGGGTGCCCCAGCCTCAGAACAGTCAAGCAGCGGGCCCGAGGCCACGGGCCCGGACCCCGCCCCCTCATCTCTTCCTGTGGGGGGGCTTGCTCAGCGGACCCCCGAACTCTCGCCCACTTGCTCCTTACATCCCTGGCCACACAGCCCCTGGGAGGAGGGCGTCCTGAGCCCCGAATTGCTTAGGGGACCCCGGGGGTGGCGGCGGGGACCCCGGGATCTCGCTCCGGAGGAGGGAGGCAGCGCCCAGACCGCCATGGAGGCCAGGGTGGAGGCGACTGCTCCTCCAGGGGTAAAGGGCAGTGGGCGCGGCCAGGGCGGGGGGCTCCTTTCCCCGCACGCCCCGGGGCGGGGAGCCCTAAGGAAGCGCACAGCGAGCCAGGCTTAACAATTCCTTCTTTATTGATCCGTGCCTGCGCGAGCCCTCCTCCCCGCCAGTCGGGGCTCGGGGTCCGGGGACACACTTCCTCCTGCGCCGTCCGGACTTCGGGGCTCCTTCAGCTGCCCCCCGGTAGCTGGGTCCAAAATCCTAATCCCAGACCCCGGCCTGGGAGGCGGCGGCGGAGGCGAGGTCCAAAGCAGGGGGTCGCTCAGGGGCGCCCTGGGGAGATGGGCGACGTGAGGGGGCTTGAAGGTGCAGACCCAGGCCCGCCTGCTGAAACGCGGCTTCCTCTGCTCAGGAGCGCTGACTCAGTTTACCTTCCCAGCGCACCGGGCCCGCCGCCAGCCCAGTTCCTGCCACGGAGGGGAGGGGGCCGCCGGGGACGGGAGGGCAGGCCCGGCGTGGGGGTGGGGCTCTGCGGTGGGGAAGGGTGCCCCCCAGGCCCGCCTGGAGCGAGAGGGCAGGGGCGGGGGGCGCTGGGAGGGGCGCGCGCACCTGGACTGCGGGGCGCGCGGCTGGGACCACAGCAGGCAGAGGCGGCCCGCGGGGGGCGTGGCGGAGGCGGTGTCCTTCCCCGCGTCCTGCTCGCTGCCCCCCCCCCAAGTCAGAATCAGTCCTGGGGTCTGGAGACAGGTGCGGCCACGCCAAGCAGAGCCTTCTCGGGGATGCCCCCAGCCCGCCGCGTCTTTGGCCGCCTCCGCTCCAAGGCGTGCAGCCCCCGGCCCCCGGCGCCCCTCACCTGCGCTTTCCCACCAGGCCCTGGAGCAGCCGCCGCAGCTGCGCGCTCTCCCGCAGGCGGCTGAGCTCGCTCGTGAACATCCCGTCCGAGTGTCGCGGGGCCCTGGGAAGGGATGGCCGGGGTCAGGGCCGGGCCGGGGGTCGGACGGCGTGAATCGGGGCGGCGGGCTCACCTGGGGGCGGCGGCTCACCTGGGGGCGGCGGGCTCACCTGGGGGCGGCGGGCTCACCTGGGGGCAGCGGCTCACCTGGGGGCAGCGGGCTCACCTGGGGGCGGCGGCTCACCTGGGGGCGGCGGCTCACCTGGGGGCAGCGGGCTCACCTGGGGGCGGCGGCTCACCTGGGGGCGGCGGCTCACCTGGGGGCGGCGGCTCACCTGGGGCGGGGGCTCACCTGGGGCAGCGGCTCACCTGGGGGCGGCGGGCTCACCGGGGGGGCGGCGGCTCACCTGGGGGCGGCGGCTCACCTGGGGGCGGGGGCTCACCTGGGGGCGGCGGGCTCACCTGGGGGCGGCGGGCTCACCTGGGGGCGGAGGGCTCACCTGGGGGCGGCGGGCTCACCTGGGGGCGGCGGCTCACCTGGGGGCGGCGGGCTCACCTGGGGGCGGCGGCTCACCTGGGGCGGGGGCTCACCTGGGCGCGGCGGGTCGCGCGGCGGGACCGCGGAGCAGCAGCAGCAGCAGGAGCGCGGCGGCGGGTGCGGAGCCCATGGCTGAGGCGCGCCCGGGCGGTGCTGAGCGCTCACAGCCGCGGCGGAGCCCCGCGCAGCCCCTTTATAGCGGCGGACGGGGGGGGGGGGGTGCGGAGGGGGCCGGGGGGCACGGTCCCCCCCCCCCCGCCCCGCGCAGCTCGGGCCGCGCCCCATCGATCGCGCTGGAAGGTCAGGGCCGCCCCCCCAGCTGTCGCCCCGGCCGCCCGCCCGCTCCCTCCGCCACGGCGGCGCCCCTCGGGCTGCGGTGTGTGTGTGGGGGTGCAGCCGGACGGGGACAGGCGGTCGCGGATGGCCCACGGAGACCCGCAACCAGCGGGGGCCGGGAACATTTCAAGAGCGAGCAAGGACCCCCGGCGCGTCGTTCCCTGCTGGCAGAGGGAACAGCATGTGCAAAGCGCGGGAGGCTCCACTGAGCGCCGTGGAGGCCGCGGCAGAGCCCAGGTGGACACTGTCCAGCGGGGGAGAGCCGGCCTGGAGGAGGGCCAGGGCGTGGAGTGGCTGGACCGCTTGTGCAGTGGGCGTGGGGGGGAGCGGGAAGGGGTTGCACACTTCTAGATGGGCCGGCGAGAATGAAGGGAGGAGGGCGGCTGGGGTCGAGGACGGAGAAGGGGGAAGAGACCAGAAGCCACAAACGCCCTGGATGGCCCCAGGGGAGGGGAGCGAGCACGAGGCCAGGCGCTGAGTGGGGGGCTAGCCCGGGCGCTGAGTGTGTCCAGCCTTCTGCCAGCACCACGCTGTTCTAACTACTGTAACTTCGTAGTAAGTACAGCAATCTGGAAGTGTGCGTGCTCCGAATTTGTTATTCTTTTTCAAGATTTGTTTAGGAATAAATAGAGATTAAAAAAAAAAAAAGATTCTTTAGGATATTCAGGTCCCTTTGTAATTTTATATACGTCTTTTTAAAAAGAGAAGTTGTGGGTTTACAAAACAATCATGCATGAAACAGAGTGTCCTGTACACTGCCCTGTTATTAACACCCTGCATTGATTTAGTAAATGTTACAATTGACGAATTTGTTGTAATTGTTCTATTAACTATAGTCCATGGTTTAACATGTGTTCACTGTTTGTGTTGCCCAGTTCCACGGATTTTTAAAAAAATGTATTCCAGTAACATATATACAAACTAAAACCTCCCCTTTTAATCACATTCAAATATATAATTGTGTTGTTAGTTACATTCACAAGTTGTGCTCCCATCACCACCATCCCTTTCCAGAGCTTTCCCATAATCCCAAATAGAAACTGGGCATGTTAAGCCTTAACTCCTGTTCTCTACCATCCCCTGGTAATCTAGATTCTAGATTCTAACTCCATGAATTCGCGTATCCTAATTATTTCTTAGTCGGTGAGATCATATAATATTTGTCACTTTGTGTCTTGTTCATTTCTCTCAGCATGATGTCTTAAGGGTTCATTCATGTCATCATGTGTATCCCTTTTAAGGCTGAATAATATTCCTTTGTATGTATATACCACATTTTTTTTATCCTTTCATCTGTTGATGGACATGTGAGTTGCTTCCATCTTTTGGCAATTGTGAATTATGCCACTGTAAACATTGGTGTGCAAGTATCTATTTGAGTCCCTGCTTTCAATTCTTTGGTGTATATACCTAGAAGTGGGATTGCCATATGGTAATTCTACACTTTATGAGTGACTACCAAATTGTCTTCGACAGCAGCTGCGCCATTTTACATTTCCACTGATTATGAATGAGTGTTCCTGTTTTTCCACATCCTCTCCAACACTTGTAATTTTCCATTTTTTAATAGTAGCAATTCTAGTGGGTGTGAAATGGTATCATGTAGTTTTGATTTGCATATCCTTGGTGGCTAATGATATTGAGTACATTTTCACTTGCATTTTGGCCATTTGTATATCTTCTTTGGAAAGATATCTATTTAAGTCTTTTGCCCTTTTTTATATTGGCTTTTTTGTTGTTGAATTGTAGGATTTCTTTATATTCTGAATATTAAACCCCTATTGGATATGTGGTTTCCAATTTTTTTCTCTTACCATGTAGGTTTTTGTTTTACTTTTTTTTTTTTTTTTTTTTGAGGTGCTGGGGGCCAGGGATTGAACCTGGGACCTCATATGTGGGAAGCCGGCACTCAACCACTGAGCTGCCTGAGCCACAGCGGCTTCCCTTGTTGGTTTTTTCATTTGTTTTGCTTGTTGTTTGTTTTGTTTTTGTTTTTCATGAGGCACTGGAACCAAACCCAGGACCTTCCATGTGGGAGGTGGGAGCTCAAACTGCTTGAGCCACATCTGCTCCCATCATTTTACTTTTATGACAAAGTACATTGGTGCACAAAAGTTGTTTAATTTTGCTGAGGTCCCATTTATCTAGTTTTCTTTTTGTTGCTTGTTCTTTGCATGTAAAGTCTAAGAAACTATCGTCTAACACAAGGTTCTGAAGATGCTTCCCTACATTTTCTTCTAGGAGTTTTATAGGCCTTTGATCTGTTTTGAGTTGATTTCTGTACATGGTGTGAGGTAGGGGTCCATCTTCATGAAATCCAGTTTCCCCAGCACCGTTTGTTGAAGAGACTATCTTTCCTAAATGAGTGGATTTGCCCCCTTGTCAAAAATCAGCTGGCCATAAATGTGAGGGTTGATTTCTGAGCTCTCAATTCGATTCCATTGGTCACTATGTCCTGTCTCTGTGTAGTGGATATTTGGACGACTGTGGCTTTCTAATAAGGTTTTTTTGTTTTTTGTGTTTTTTTGTCTTTTTTTCTTTTTTGGTCTTTTTTATATTTTTTTAAATGTCACATTCAAGGAATATGAGGCCCCCATATACCCCCCATCCCCCTCACCCCTCCTCCCATAACAATAACCTCCTCTACCATCATGGGACATTCATTGCACTCGGTGATCTAATGAGTTTTAAGATTGGGAAGTGTGAGTCTGCCAGCTTCATTCTTCCTTTTCAAGATGAGTTTGGTTGTTGGGCAATTTATTCTTCCATATAAATTTGATGGCTGGCTTTTCCATTTCTGAAAAGAAGGCTATTGGAGTTTTGTTTGGGATTACATTGTATCTGCAAATCATTTTGTGTAGAACTGACATCTTAACAACATTTAGTCTTCTAATCCATTTATTTGTCCTTCCATTTATTTAGGTCTTCTTTTGATTACTTTTTGCAATGTTTTATAGTTTTTTGTGTACAAGTCCTTTACATCCTTGGTTATATATTGGATTCTTTTAGATGCTTTTGTGAATGGAATTTTTTTCTTGATTTTTTTCTTCTGATTGTTCACTACTAGTGTGTAGAAACACGACAGATTTTGGGTGTTGATCTTGTACCCTACCACTTTGCTGAATTCATTTACTAGTTAGTTCTAGGAGCTCTGTTGTGGCTTTTTCAGGATTTTCTGCATATAGGATCATTTCTTCTGCAATTAGGGAAAGCATTACTTCTTCCTTTCCAATGTGGATAACTTTGATTTCTTTTTTCTTGCCTAAGTTCTCTGACAAGTAGTTCCATCACAATGTCAAGTAACAGTGATGACAGTGGGCATCCTTGTCTTGTTCCTAACCTTGGAAAGCATTCTGTCTTTAACCATTAAGTAGGATGTTATGTCCTTTATCATGATGAAGAAATTTCCTTCTATTCCTGTTTTTCTAAGTGTTTCTATAAAGTCGGGGTGGTGGAGTTTGTTGAATGCCTTTTCTGTATCATTTGAAATGATCATGTGTTTTTCCTTTATTCTGTCAATGTGGCATATTACATTAATTTCCTTTTTCTTTTTAAAATTTTTTAAAAATTTTAATTAAAAAAAGGTATTTAGATTACATAAATGGTACATCAAAAATATAGAGAATTGCTATATGCCCTTCTCCCCACACCATCCACATTTACCCCCATTAACAACATCCTTCATGAGTGTGGTACATTCATTGCAGTTGATGAACGCTTTTGAAGCATTGCCACTAAGCATGGTTTAGAGTTTACTTTTAAGTCTACTTTCTCTCCCACACAATTCTGTAGGTTGTGGCAAGATATATAATGGCCTGTATCTGTCATTGCAGTGTCATTCAGAACAATTCCCAAGACCTGAAAATGCCCCCGTATTACACCTGTTTTCCCTCTCCCTGACCTCAGAACCTCCAGTGGCCACTGCCTCCACATCAATGATATACGTTCTTTCATTGCTAGAATGACAATAAATCTATATAAACTATAAAATAAGTCTATTTTATCCATAGTTTGTTCCCCAATCCTGAGGATTCTGGGATGGTGATGTATACTCCACCTCTAATTTGAGAGAGAGTTTCAGTCCCATATGACTGATGGATGGGGCTCTCTTGCTTGCAATTGTAGGTTCTCTCAGTTCCTTGGTATGGTGGTTGTCCATCTTCACCTCCTTGTTAGTTGTCCTGGGTAAGTCCAATGAACTGGAGAGTAGGTGTTGCAACTTTGTTGAAGCTCAGGGCCCAGCTGGCACATGGGCAGTCCAAAGATTCAAGTCTCTTGGATGAACACCTACCAATTCCAGCACCAAATCTAGGTTCAAATAGAAGGGACCAAAGAGCCAAGTGTAGGGAAACCACAACTGAGTCCAATTCTGTCACACTGGAGAGCACAAACCCCAAAGTAGGGCCCACTGGCAAGGCACCAAACTCATGAGCTATCTGCACTGACCAGAGTGCCTGAGTGTCTTCAGACCTCTCAGGAGCCCCACTCTTTGGGGTAGTGTCTAATTTGGCAGTCAATGAAATCCTGCTGAGATATGCATAAGCATAACATCTGGAATGACCTCCTGACTCACTTTGAAGTCTCTTAGCCATATAAACTCATTCGTCTTTACCTTTCTCCCCTTTTGGTAAAGGTATTTTTCCAGTTACATTGCTAATTGGCACTTGGTAGTAATCCCTCAGTGCCGGGGAGGCTCATCCCTGGGAGTCATGTCCCATGCTGGGGGAAAGGTAATGCATTTATATGCTGAGTTCAGCTTAGAGAGAGGCCACATTTGAACAACAAGGAGGCTTTCAGGAAGTAACACTTAAGCACCCTATACTATTAGGTTAAGTTTCAATTTCAAGAGTAAAGGTTCATAAGCACAATCATCAATATCAAGGGCCTGTCAATGGAGCATCCTCCTTCACTAGCCATTGCTCCTGTACTTGCTGTTCCATCAGAGAATTGGCAAAGCTCCCCAGGATGGGAATTCAATATTCTTTCAGTTATTGTGTGACTCTCCACCCACCATGTCAATCCCTATGAACATTTGAACACATTTATATGCCTTATATGTGTGCCCAGACAAACCTCCTCCCATATATCTCCCTTCACTGACACTCCACACAAATGGTCCTCTCCTGCCACAGTTGTTACATTCTGTGATCCAAAACTTCTTCAAAACTGAAGCCAAAAAAGTAGCCAAATACAATTAATTAGAAAATGAAATAATAATGATAGTTTTAAAAATAGGAAATAAATACAAAAAATTAAAAAGATGAAAAAATAAATGGGATAAAAAATAATGAAAAATATTTTTTAAAATTTTTGAACATTTTGCTTTCATCCCTGTAAGATCTGTTGTTCTGCATGTACAGTGGCATTTTCTTCCATTTATTCCCCCAATGTCTTCTTTTTTTCATTTTATCTTGAGGTTTTATGTTTTGTTTTTTTTTTTTTAAGGTTTTATTTTTCCTCCCTCCCAGTTGTCTGCTATCTGTGTCCATTTGCTGTGCATTCTTTCTGTGTCTGGTTGTATTCTCATTAGGTGGCTCTGGAAACCTATTCTGGGACCTTCTAGGGTGGGAGAGAGGTGATCTTTCTCTTATACCACCTCAGCTCCCTGTTCTGTTACAACTTCTCATCATCTCTCCTCTGCGTCTCTTGTTGTGTCATCTTGCTGCGCCATCTCTCCGTGTCAGCTGGCACTCCTGCGTGGGGTGGCATTCCGGTATGGGGCAGCACTCCCACATAGGCCAGCACTCCATGTGGGCCAACTTGCCACACGGGCCAGCTTGCCTTCATCAGGAGGCCCTGGGCATTGAACCCTGGACCCTCCATATGGTAGACGGGAGTCCAACTGCTTGAGCCACATCCATTTCCCCAAAGAGGTTTTTCAATTTTTTTTAAAGTATATTTTGCTCATTGTTTCTATTCGTTGTCTGTTTTTTCTTTAGGAGGTGCCAGGAACTGAACCCAGGACCTTCCCTGTGGGAGGTGGGCACTCAACTGCTTGAGCCACATCTGTTTCCCTCCAAAGAAGTTTTATGTCTTAGCTTTCTCCCATATTGCCAATATCCCCCCCCCTTTCCTCCTTCCCCTATTAGTAACATTTTATATATGGATGGTACATTTGTTAAAACTGACGTACAAATATTGGAAAATATCTACCAACCGTGGTCAAGGTTTTACATTATGGTTTATGTTTTGGACCATACATTTATACATTTTGATGTAACTTAACATGACCCATATCCATCACTGCAAGATCATGTGGAACCCTTCCATCACCCTCAAAATGCCACCTGTTCCATCTAACTGATCTTCTTACACTGAACCTCCCTTGCATACCTAGCATAAATCCCACTCGATCACGGTGTATAATTATTTTAATGTGCTATTGGATTTAGTTTGCTATAGTTTGTTGAATATTTTGCATCTATATTATTGGTCTTTAATTGTCCTTTCTTGTAATATCTTTATTTGGGTTTGGTGTGAGGGTCAACTCATAGAATGCATTAGGGAGCAATCCTTCCTCTTCAATTTTTTGAAAGAGCTCCAGCATGATTGGTGTTAGTTCTTCTTGGAGTGTTTGGTAAAATCCCCCTGGGAAGCCAGCTGGCCCGGGGCTTCCTCTTGGGAAGGTTCTTGATCACCGATTCCATCTTTTTCCTAGTTATTAGTTTGTTGAGATTTTCTATTCCTTCTTAAGTCAGTGTAGGTAGTTTGTGTGTTTCCAGGAATTTGTTTATTTCATCTAGGCTTTCTAATTTTATCTTTTATATCCATTTTAAAATTTTATTTTTAAAGAGGGTTTTGATTACATAAAAGTTACATTGAAAATTACAGGGGATTCCATAGGCCACACCCCCTCCCCTCCCACACTTTTCCCCATTAACATCTTTCGTTAATGTGGTATATTTGTTACAATTGATGAACACATATTGAAGTATTGCTACTAACCTAGGCTTTCTAATTTGTTGGTGTACAGTTGTTCATAGTATCCTCTTATAGTCCTTTTTTATTTCAGTGAGATCATAAGCAACATTCCCCCTTTATTTGATTTTAATTGTGTCCTCTCTCTTTTTTCTTTATCATCCTAGCTGAATGTTTGTCAATTTTATTGATCTTTTTAAATAACCAATGTTTGTTTGTTGATTCTTTCTATTGCTTTTTATCCACTATTTCATTTATCCCCATTCTAATCTTTGTTGTTTCCTCCCCTCTGCTCATTTTTTTTTTCCCCTAGTTCTACCGGTTATTATATATATATATATATATATTTTTAGGAGGTACTGCAGATTGAACCCAGGATCTCATACATGGGAAGCAGGCACTCAACCACTGAGCTACATCCACTCCCCTCTTTTTTAACATAAGCATTTAGAGCTATAAATTTCCCTCTGAGCACTGCCTTTGCTGCATCCCATACATTTTGGTATGTTGCATTTTCACTTTCATTCACCTCACAACATTTCCTAATTTCCCTTCTGATTTCTTCTTTAACCCATTGGTTGTTTAAGCATATGTTTAATTTCCACATACTTTGAATTTTCGATTTCTCCCACTGTTATTGATTTCTAGCTGCATTCCATTGTGGCTGGAGAAGATACATTGAATGATTTCAATGTTTCTGAGTTTACTGATCTGAGTTTAGGATCACTAGTCAAAAGTGGTGGCAAGGACTCCTTTCAGCATTTCTTGTAGGGTGGGTCTTCTGATAATTAAGTCTTTCAGCTTTTGTCTGTCAATGTCTTTATTTCTCTTTCATTTTTGAAGGATTTTTTTTTTGCCAGTTATAGAATTTTTGGTTGACCGTTTTTCCCTCTCAGGACTTTAAGTGTGCCATCCACCGTCTTCTGGACTCTATGGTTTCTAATGAGAAGTCTACTTTTAGTCTTATTAGAGATTCCTTATGTTTTAGTTTCCTTGTTGCTAGAGCAAGTATTATGAAATATGTTGGCAAACAATGAGGATCGTTGGCTCATGATTTTGAGGCTAGGCAGAGTCCAAATCAAGGCCTCATCAAAGTGATGCTTCCCCGCCCCCTAAAGACTGGCGTCCTGGCTCCTCTGTCACATGGCGGTGCACACGGTGGCCTCTCCCGGCCTCCTTTGGCTCTGGGATCCCCTGACTTTCAGCTTCATGGAAAGCTGCTCTTTCTGTGGCTTTCTTTCTGCTTGAATTTCATTCTGCTTATAAGGCCTCTGCTGAGAGGATTAAGACCCATCCTGATGCTGGGTTGCATCTTAACTGGAGTTTCCTCCTCGAAATGTACTACTCACAAGGGGTGCGTGCCCGCAGGAATGGACTAGGTTTAAGAACACGTTTTTCTGGGATACACACAGCTCTAAGCCACCACACTTTATATGTGACCAATCACCTCTCTCTTGCTGCTTTCAAAATTCTTTCAATTTTGACAATTTCACTGTAGTGTGTCTTGGTGTAGCTCTCTGAGGCTCTATCCTGCTTGGAGTTCTCTGAGATTCCTGGATGTGTAGATTCGTGTCTTTTATCAAACTGGGAAATATTGGGCTATTATTCCTCTAAATATTTTTTTGCCCCCTTCTCTTTGTCTTGCCCTTCTGGGGCCCCCACTGACACATACATCACAGAAGAAAGTTCACTGATCCTTTCTTTTGCGCATTAAAACATGCAGTTGAATCCATTCAATGGGTTTTTTCATTTCAATTGCTTTTACTTTGCAGTCCAAATTTTGTTTCTTTTAAAATAATTTTCATCTCTTTATTTTGTTCCATCAACATTTTCCTAATTTATTTAGCTCTTTATATTTCCTTTATTTCACTGAACATATTTAAGATAGTAATAATAATAAATCATAATAAAGATATTGATTTAAAATCTTTGACTAAGAGTTCCAATGTTTGAACTTCCTCAGGGGTGGCTTCTGGCAAATTCTCTTTTTGGTCATACTTTCCTATTTCTTTGTGTGTTTTAAAATTTTGTTGTTGTTGTTGAGAACTGGACATTCTGAGGATTATGTTGTTATCACTCTGGAAATGTAGTTCTCCCACTCCTCTGGGACTGCTATTGTTTTTGGTGGTGGTGGTGGAGCCATCAACTTGTCTCTTTTCCAGACTATTTTTGTTCCCAAATGGGTAAATGGAATGAGAAAAGAGAGAGAGAGAAGAAAGGGATTCCCTCTTTAAGACTCCTCTGCTGCTTTTGCATGAGGGTGTTGGAACAGTGACCACCAGCGATCTGAAGTAGCTGGTCAAAAGCAGCGAGGGGGGACTGGACCACACACCCTGGATTTTGGAGGATTAAGTCCGTCTAGCCCACTCTGACACCAGCACTCTGCCCCAGGAGCTGGCTGGAGGCTGGGGGCTGGTAGCCACTGCAGGGAGAGTGAAAGTCACTGGTATTTATGACAATTTACAAGCTTCTTCCTCCAGCTTCTCCCTGGATGCTACACAATGTTCCATTAGATGACAGAGTTCCAAAAGAGTTGCTTCAGACAGCTCCTGCCAGTTTTGGCAGAGGGACCGATTTCCGGAGCCTCCTGCTCCACATCTTCCCACGAGCCTCCATCCAGATGCTCTCTCTAAGTACCTGTTTGAGACTTCTGACTTGGTTAAAAATTGGGTTGTCTTTTTCTTGTTGACTTGACAGAAGTCTTTACACATTCTGGATCTTCATCCTTTGTCAAAGATTTTATATTGCCCTATTCTTGCATGCATTGGCCTTTCCTAGTCTGTCTTACTCTATTCAGCCTCTTAACGGAGGCAGACGGGGATCAGGAGGCGGTTAACTGAACGGGAGGCTGGTCTGGGCTCACCACTTGGCACCAGCTTGAGGCCACTGGGCCGCCCTGGCTGGATTCCTGCCCTGCGACTGTCCTGGCCCCTTGCACTTGCGTTCTCACTCCAGGCTTGGAAGGAAGCGTGGCTGCCCCGAGTGCGCTCGAGGGGCTCGGGTGAGCACACCGTGGACGCGGATGCCGGCATCTCGGCGCCCCCTGAGCCCCTATTTCTCTTGAACACCCTGTCTCCTGAGAGTCTGTCCAGCTGGGCCCTCTGTCCTCCAAGATCTGTGAACGGGCCCTTGATGGCTGGCCACGACCCAGGGCCCATCTGGCGCTTTCCTCTCCTCTCAGACCGTCCCGCAGCAAGGTGTGTGGCCGGCACCTGTGCGGCCCCTCTAGTGGCAGGGCTGGGAAAAATACCTAGGAAATGGCCATTCTGATCTTACTAAGCCTGGTGCGGACGCCGGGTCCGTGCGGACGCCGGGTCCAACCCACCCTTCGTGCACACCTTTTGCGAAGCCCCTGCCCACCCTCCTGCCCCAGCTCCCGGCATTGCTCCCACAGTGGGTACGGCGGCAGGTGATGGCACCGGGGCAGGTGGGTAGTGGGCGCTGGCGCATGGCTGGATGGTTCTCGTTTGGGGGCTTCTCTGCTCTGGGCAGGAGGTGGGACTTGGGTAGAACCACCTGTGTGCAGGGCACACAGAGCCACGCGACCGCCCACGCTGAGGTGCCTGTGCTCCTGCTTTCCACACGGATCTCAGCCATCAGAGGGACGCCCCACTTCGCAGAGGAGCACCCGAGGCTCAGCGGGGCCAGAGTGCACCCAGGGTCGCAGCTTAGGGAGGTGCGGCGGGGACTGGAATCGCGGGGCCAGCTGGGTGGACCATTCATCGCCTGCCTTGGGCGACGGAGGGTCAGGAAGTGACCAAGGCCGCAGACCCCTCCACAATGGGCCTGGCTGCCTTCGAGAAGGGCCAGGGCGCGTGGTCTCGGGGACGAAAGACGAGGCTGCTGCGGGGCAGGTGCTGGGTCCAGGGCCGGCCCCCGGGTCACTGCTGGGGGGCCAGGAGGGGAGTGGAGGAGGGGCGAGCTGCGGGCTCTCCGAGGCCTGGCTCCTTCGCCGCGTCGGCTCCGGATGCAGAGTGCGCAGTCCCACCGCCCTCACGCGCCCCCGGGTCCGCCCGTGCCCCTTGCGCGCCTCTCTGTGCCCTTGACTGAGCCCCTCAGCGGCCCCTCGGCGCCCACAAGTCAGCGTTGGGCAAAAAGGGGCGAACGGCCCGGCCCGCGCTGAGCAGCTGCGGGGAGTGGGGGTGCTGCGGCGTGGGCGAGGCGCCCTGGGGGCCGGCCCTGACTGGTGGGCCAGGGCGCACGGGGCCGGCATGCCCTGGAGACCCGTGGCGGACGTGGGCGGGCTGCAGGGGCCTGGGGTGGAGCACGCGGCGCTGGCGCGGGGCTCGCGGCGCACCTGTTCGTGGGCGTGGGCGCGGCGGACGCCACCCACTACGCCCACGGCCCGACCTGCCACGCTGCTGCTCCTCGTCCACTCGAGCCGCCAGGGCACCCGCCTGCCCGCCCCCGGCTCTTGGCCGCCGGGAACATGGGGCGCCCTCGGCCCCTCCTCCCGGCCCCCCACCCCTAGGCCCGGCTTGGCGTCCGTAGACCCCAGGAACAGGCGCCTTGGCCAGCGCGGCCCACCCTGGGCTGGACGCGGCCCCCCGGGAGCCAGCAGGGCGACGGCAGCTGCAGGGCCAGGGAGCGCCCTGGCGTCCGCGGACTCACATCCCTGCACTGGATCCACAGCCGCCTGCGAGGGACACACGCGGGAAGGGTGGTGCGGGGAGGGGTCCCGCAGAGGGGGCCGGGGCGGACAGTGAGGACGGAGGGGAGGGGGCGGGGAGGGGACCAGCCTCACCCTCGGTGGGTCCGCACGGTGCCGGCAGGTGCCACAGAAGAAAGCACGCAAGCCGGGGTGGGGTCCCACTGCCCTGGGCTGGGGGTTCGAAGGTGGCCTCCGGGGCCCGACCGCCCACGTCGCCCGAGGTGTGGACACACGTCACGTGGGGAGTCCTAGCTCCTAACGGCCCCAAATCAGCCGGAGGGGATCAGAACGGGGCCACGGAGCCTTTGTCCGTGTGGGGTGCTGGCCCGGGCCGAGGCCGCCGGCTCCTCCCTCCCTGATGCGCAGGAGTTTGACTCGCCGTCGTTTCACACAAGTGAAGCGACGTCCAAACCCAGCAGGCCCCGCCGAGCCGCCTGCCCAGGGCTGGGGTCTGGCCGTCCTCGGGCGCTCCGGGAAGACCCCGCCCCTCCTTGGGGCGCCCCAGGCCTCCCCCCTCCTGGCCCTGGGGATGGGGTCAGGGGCGCCCCACATAGCGGGGCCAGGAAGGCCCCGGGGTGTCGGCGTCCCTCGACGCCCTCGTTTTTGCGCCCAGGTGCAGGGTGGCATGCGCAACCGAGGCCCGGCCCCTGCGACGTGCTCGCGGCTAGATGTCCCGCTGCGCACCGCCTCCATCTTCAGCCTCTGCGCCATCCTCGTGGACAGGTAGGCCCCCTTGTGGCCCCGGCCCTGGCCTGCCCGCAGGAGCGCGCCGTGAGGGCCCTGCCCACAGGAGCGCGCCGTGAGGGCCCTGCCCGTGGTGGTCAGTGGGTCCCGGCCCTGGGGTCACGGGCGAGCGGAGTGGAGGGCGCAGGCCGGCGCCTCATGCCGCCCCCGCAGCCGCCGTCCTGCTGTGCTGGCCCCGTGGTGGAGCCCGCGCCTCGCGCTTGGCCACGGCAGCAGAGCGCGCACCCCGCCACCGGCTCGGCCTTCGTGCCGACTTCCAGGAGGTACTGGGGCCCCGCTGCTGGGCAGACCCCCAGCCCCCCTGAGCGGAGGGGGCGCCCGTAGGGCTAATTAGGCTCCTGGGGTGGGGGCGGGGCAGGGGGTCCGGGAGCCAGACCTCTGGCTCCACGCCGGCCCAGGCTGCCCACGGGCCAGCGGAGGCATCCTCTCGGCCTCCGGGACTCAGTCTCCCCCTCTGCGGTGGGAGCCTGGGGCACACGAGTCCTGCAGGGAGAGGCTCGTTCGTGGCGGGCGGGTCTGCGCAGGGCTGCCCACTCCCAATCTGGTGGACAGCTGGACACAGGCCTGCGACCGCCTGTGGTCAGGAGACAGCACCCTGCAGTGCCCAAAGCCGGGCGGTGGGGTCCCTCCCGCGGTCGTGCCGCCAGGACAGCTGGTGGGAAGTCGTTTTCTCCTGGACACTTGGGGACTGTGGGCTGTGAAAACCCGGGCTCCAGGCACACTGTGTTCACCTGCTCTCTGGGAGGGGCGCCACGGCCCCACGTGCTCCCCGAGCTGGCCCTGGGGGACCAGCTGTGTGCAGGGTGGGCAAGCAGGGGGCAGCAGGCCCCAGGCCAGCGCGGAGGCCTGCGGGGGGCCCGAGGCGGAGGGGTGGAAGCCTGGCTTGGCGCACTGGCCCTCCCCCGCGGGTCCCCCGCCTGCGGACAGGCCGACAGCCACAGCAGACGCCGGGTGGGCAGTGGGCAGCTTGAGGCCCCAGGGACGCCCCTCAGAGGGGAGCCCCGAAACCCAGAGGGGCTGGAAGGTGGGCTGGGCCCTTGCCAGCTATGCTGGGAGCAGACGCTCCCGGGCCACGGAGGGGGCCACGGAGAGAGTCATGCCAGCCCTGGCCTTGGTGCCCAGGAGCTTCCCGCAGCCGGGCACAGCGCAGGCCCCTGGTGGGTCCGAGGACCTGGACCAACGCGGGGCTGCTGGCCTGGAGGGAGGGCAGGGGCGAGTGGGCAAGTCCCCGGCCGGCCTCTGGGGGCTGCTGCCCCTGCACTGCTCACAAGGGCCCCGTGGTCTGAGTGCGCCTTAGACCTGCGTCCGCCGCGGGCCGACTGCCGTGTCCCTTGAGGCTGCCCGGGGGCGCTCAGCCAGCGGCTCAGCGCCCGCAGTGACCGCACATGGGGCAGCGCCCTGAGCCCCCCGTGCCACTCCTAGAGGCCTGTGGGCTTCGGCAGGGCACCACGGCCTGGCTTCGTCACCGGCCCATGGCAGCGAAACACCCGCCCATCCCAGGGCTGTGTGGAGGGACCAGTGCGCAGGGCGGGGAGGGCGACACCAACTTTATTGACAGACAAGACGTATGTACATGTGCGCAGCGCGCTGGCCCGAGGGCAGAGGGAGCACCGGAGGCGGCGGGGCCCGGGCCGGGTCCTTGGGGGCAGCCGGCATCGCTCTGGGGCTGGGACGCTTCGCCTGTGTGGTCTCAGCTGGCCAGCTGCTCGGCCGTCCCGACGTGCCCCGCGCTGTCCCTGGGCACTGCGCCAGTCCTCATGGGGCCTCCGAGCGCGGCCTGCACTGGGCGCCTGGTGCGCTGCAGCCCTCACACGGGCACCTTCTCCATCACGCTGTCGGCCACGTGGACGTCGTCTGCCTGGACGGTGACGGCTGCCGACTGGCCGCACACGTGCTGGTGGTCTTTCCAGTCCTGGAAGGGGGGTGCATCTGGTCAGCGGGCCGGCGCGGCCAGGGGCTGCGTGCAGGGCGGGGGCTGCGAGGGCGTCCCCCGGGGCCCGCGGGATCCCGCCCCGTGGCCTCGGCTCCAGGTCCAGGCCCGGGCATGCAGCCCCACCCCGCGGGCAAGACCAGGGAGGAAACAAGCCGGGGGCAGCCCCGGTCCACTCGGACGCTCCGGCCCGGTCATTTCGTTTCCAGGAATTTAAACAAAACGACCTCAGGTGAAGAGAAATTACGTACGAGGTGCTCATATGCCCGTGACCCCCCCACAGCGAGGCACAGCTGGCCCCTCGGCCGCAGGCCACGGTCAGGCCGTGGCATGGCGCCGGGCTGGGCCTGGGGGGACGCGGCCGAGGGGAAGCCGCCGGCTGGGCACGTCCGGCCGGGCCGCGCTGAGGGTGGCCTTTGGCAAAAGACCACGTGGCGCGTGGCTGGGTGGGGGCACCCGCCTGGGCCTCAGAACCCCTCCGACTGCCTCCCCGGGGGGTCCGAGGCGCCTCAGGTTTTGTACCGTAGCTCACCTTGCTTTAACAGCCAAAAAGGAAAAGAGGAAAACGGGACGCACGCACCGTAAAAAGTCTTCAACATGCAAACCCCTGGAGCACTCGGCCACGGCCACGGCCACGGCCACGGCCCCTCAGCTCCCAGGGCCGCTCAGCTCCCAGGGCCCCTCAGCTCCCAGGGCCCCTCAGCTCCCAGGGCCGCTGGGGGCACGCCCGCCCGCCCCGCAGGTGCGGCAGGTGGCTGGGCCCTACCTTGCGCTGGCAGAAGGTGGAGCAGTAGTTGACCTTGTGGCAGCCCGTGCACTCACTCAGGGCCTCGCGGCCGCAGTTGACACAGGACTGCTGCAGGGGACACAAGCGCAGGTCAGGGGCGCAGGGCACACCGGCATCTCCTCTCAAGGACCCCCCCGTGGACTGCTCCCCGACTCCGAGCCATTTCCCACCCGCCCTCGGGTGGAAAAGCCAAACCAAGGAGTGGCAGCACTGCCGACAGGTCCAGGCGCCCTGGGCGCTCGTCCTGCCTCCCCCGGGGCCGTGGGCATACAGCCGCCCTCGGCCCAGGCGACGGGGCACCCCACACCCTGGCCACCACCTGGCCGGTTCACGGATGAAGGAAATGTCGACACTGAGCACCTGCCAATCGCCCTGGGCAAGCGACACACGAACAAGGTCGGCGCCTGGCTTTCGGGGGGGGACTAACGGCACCTGGCGCTGACCACAGGCCGCCAAGCACCAGAGGCCGCCCAGATGCAGCGCCGGGCAGGGGCTGACAGGGGCTGGCGGGGGCCGGCTGGAAGAGCACCCCAAATGATGCCTCGAGAGGCACAGCCCACGTCCCACGAAGCAGACGGGACGGGGAAGGCGCCAGGGGAAGGGCCTGGGCCGGAAGCGAGCGCACACAGAACCGAGCTCCCTGGGCCTGACGGTCTAATTCCATCTCTGCTGCCCTTTGCAGGTCCGGGAGAGCAGCAAACCCAGGCCTCTGCTCGGTGGCGGCGGCCCCTGTGCCATCTGACTATGATGGAGGCTCTTCCATCTTATGACATCACCAAGGACACCCATTCACTCTAGAGAAGATGGCGTGGGCAGGACGGCGGCCCGGGCGAGGGGGCCCTGCCTCCCCTGGAGACGAGCCGTCCTTGGGGGCAGACGTGGGGCCTACCATAGGCACGTCCGTCCGGGCGAGCGGAGACTGTGGACTCCACTCACGTCCGGGTGGGGCAGATGCCATGGTCGGCACGAGGCCACGTGGACAGCCTGGACAGCCCTGCCCCTGCCCCTGCTGCGCCCCTTCAAGCACTTTCTGGGTTCGTGAGCCGGACCTTGAGTCTGTCTAGAGGCCTCCTGGAAACCACACGACCACAGGGACGTGTTTTCTTTGCCTTGGAAGCATCAAAGCCACGGGGACAGATGATGACAGTGGTGTCACCCGCTGCCAGGCCACGCACGCGCCCTTAGACCACGTGGCCTCCCTCGGAAACCACAGCTGTGGCCCGGCGCAAGGGCAGGCTGGGTGGGCGGGCAGTGGGCAGCGTCTGGCGGCGGGCCCTGCACCCAGCTGTCTGCCTGGCCTCGGGCTTCAGCCCCTCACAGCCACTCTTGGGGATCGGCCCGACCCCTGGGGGCCGCAGATGGCGTCTGGGACCGCCAGTCCACTCATCGAGAAGCGGGAACCGTGCGCCCAGCCCTGCCCCAAGCCACGCTCGGCTGGCTCCAGCCCTCCAGCCCTCCGGGGGCCCTGGGCCCCTCTCCCCAGGCCGCCTCCCTTGGGGCCTGTCGGGGGGCAGTGGGCCATGGAACCCGCCGTGCCAGGAGGGGCGCCGAGGAGGGTCCAAGGCCAGGGCCGCGAGGACATGAGCCTGAGACGCGGAGGTGGACAGAGGGGGCAGTGGGGCAGAAGGGACAGCTCGCGGGGGGCTGGCGAGCCCTGGCCGGAGGGGTCCGAGAGGGTGGGCAGGCCCCGTGGGGGGAGCACAGCAGAAGCCGCGGGTGAGGGGAAGAAGCCTGAGGGAGACGAGCCAGAGCCCTTGGGCCCCCCGGGGACCTCAGCCAGGTGGGGGCAGCGGGAGGTGGGCCGTGAGCACAGGCCGCCGGGTTTCCAGCTGCAAAGAGAAGATGGAAACGAGGTGGTGGGAGACGCTGGCCTGCGGCTGCGGGGACGTCCTCGAGCGCGGCGGGCGGCCTCGTCCAGGCAGGGTGGCCCAGGGCTCCGACCTCGGGGGGCCCCGGGCCTTGGCTGCGGGCCTACTGGGGGCCGCTCTGCAGGGACCCCGCGCTCCTCCCGGCCAGTGCTGGCTGCTGCCCTCTCACGGCGGCAGGTGCTTTCGAGGCTCCCCGTGGAGCGCCCCTCCCGAGGCTGGTCCTACCGTCACCCCCCCAGATTGTGGGCAATGGGGATAGTTAACAGAACAAATACGGGAGCCCTCCAGGACCCAGAGCCACGGCCCGTCACAGCACGAGGGGTCAGCGTGCACCCGGGACGCGCGCCAACGCCAAGTGGGGGTCACAGCTGGCAGGAGCGCAGCCGCCGTCTTCCCCAGCTCCAGCCGAGGGACCTCAACACGTCACAAGGGGACGACGGGACAAGGGGGTGAGGGTTCTCTTTTGGAGCAATGAAAATGTTTTAGAAATGATTGGAGTAATGAACGCACAGCTCGGTGATGACACTGAGGTCCCTTAATTGTACACTTGGTATGGATTATGTGGTATGTGAATAAAATAAAATGAAAAGAAGTTCGGGGGGGAAAAGGGCCATGGTCTACCTGGTGTGGCAGTTTGAGATTATTTTATGAATCCCCAAATGAGAAAGATTATGTCTATAAACTCCTCTGTTCTGGGCGTGAGTCCCTTTGGCTGTACTAAATTCGGCTGAGGGGCCTTGACGTGACCACCCGGCAGGACTGCTCTAGCGCTTCCGACTGGACGTCAGTGAGGTGGGACGCAGGTGCGCCCTGCCCCTTGCTGGGTCTGACGCAAACGGAGTGCAGGCAGACAGACATACAGACAGAGGGAAACGGGAGCTGCTGCCAAGTGAAACGTCTCCGGCTCCACCGGCAGCTGAGCTGCAAGCACAGAAGCCCTAAGAGCGGCGCTGAGCCGGGGAGGCCCGGAGGGTCGCGGCAGCGCGAAGCCCCGGGAGGGGGCCGGGGGCAGCTCAGGAGGAGACGCGAGCCCGGAGGGGAAGGCCGGCCTTCTTGCCTCCAGGGCCTCCTTGGTACTGTGAGCTTTTACAATAAATCCCGATTATAAAAGCCCACCGATTTCTGGTGCTTTCTGTCGGCCGGCCTTTGGCAAACTCAGACACACACTGGTAACAGGAGAGTGGGGTCGTGCTTTGCAATTACCAAAAATGTTGGAATAGTTTTATAAATGGGTGTATTAGTCACCAAAAGGGGTGCTGATGCAAAGTACTAGAAACTGGTGGGCTTTTATAAAGGGTGTTCATTTGGGGTAGGAGCTCACAGTTACCAGGTCATAGAGGCTAAGTTCCTTCCCTCACCAAAGTCTGTTCCACTTGGTGAAGCAGGATGGCTGCCAACGTCCGCAGGGGTTCAGGCTTCCTGGGCTCCTCTGGGCTCAGCTCCTCTGGTCCCTCCACAAGGTCAGCTGTAGACGCTCAGGGGAACGGCTCTTTCTCTCTCCCAGGGCCTCTGCCATGTCTGTGGAGCAGTCTCTAGTCCTCTGTGTTCTTCTCCTGTGTGTTCACTTCCTGGGCTCCAGCTCAAAACTCAAGCATCAAAAATCCTACTCTCTTCTTTTGCCATGTCTTTTATCTGTGAGTCTGTACCCACCAAGGGGTAGGGACTCAATGCCCTAATGACACGGCCCAATCAAAGCCCTAATCATAATTTAATTAAGTAAATGTGAAACTTCAGACAGACCAGTTTACAAACATAATCCAGTGTCTACTTTTGGATTCATAACTATATCAAACTGCCGCACTGGGAAAGGGGAGGTTTTTGGAGGAATTGTGAGACGCTTGATGGAAAAGGCTTGGCTTGCTCTGAAGAGGCTGCTGGTAGGAATACAGAGCCTCAGGTACTTCTGATCAGGCATTAGAAGGAAATGACGAACTATTACTGGAAACTGGAGTAAAGGCAATCCGTGTTTTAAAGCTGCAGAGAACTTGACTCTATACAAAAACCATCTCTGAGCAATAATGGGCTTTGAAAAACAGGCCCCCATCTCTTTCCCCTCTGCCTACTCCTCTATTATTCCTGCGCTAAAAGATTTCTGTGCTCTGGAAAGAAAGGGCTCCTGTCTGTGCATGTGGTTTCCCTAAGTTACAGACTCTGTTATTTAAGACACCACCAAGAAAAAAGGAAAAGCTAAAGTAGTCTGTCACTGCTTTCCATAAAGAGTTTAAATAAGCCCCATTTAACAAACAGATAAAACAGTAAACCAGTAAATATTTAAGTCTTTTTCCCGAATATTCTTCCCTTGTAAGAAATTATTTCCCCCTATTTACAACTAGGTTTAGAGCTTGATTTTCTCTGTGAACCATAAAAATTTGCTCTGACTCCATCAATAAAAACTGGAGAACGAAATTCAGTGTGTGTGAAACGCAGGGGCAGCCGGCAGGGTCCACTCTCAGCTATGCGGAAACGAGGGGCACGTCCGTCTCACTGGCTTCCCTGAAGTCCAGGCGCAACTACTGAGGAAAGTGACTTGAAGCCGCAGCTTGAGAGAAGAGACACAAATGGCTCTGGACAGTTCTAGGCCCTTTCAGGTGAGGTCGGGCGCCCTCAGGGTGGGATGGCCGTGGACCTCTAGGCCCTTCGAGCACACAGGAAGCTGAAGCACGGCGGACGCCACGCACGCGCTCGGCGGGGCAGGCGCGCAGTCCACCCTGTGCCTCCTTCTACAAACAAGGCACCTGAAGGGTAAGGGGGTTTCATGCTGCATGTTCTCCTTAGAAATACATAAAATTACAAAAACTCGAAGCCCGGCCTTTCAGGGGTGGGGACCTGGCCACCAGGGCGTCAGAAATCTCTGACTTCTCGGTGAGGACGTCAGCCCTGCCGTGGCAGCAGGACCAGGGGCCTCGGGCCGTGCCGCACGCCGAGCGCAGCAGGACGCCACTTGTGGCCACGCCACGTTGGAGGCGCAGGGCAGCGGCTGCGGGCGCGCTGACCCCCTTGTGGGGAACCAGGCGGCCCACGCTCCTGCTCCACCTCCTCCCGTCCCCGCAGCACCTGCTGGTGTGAAAAGCACCCTAGCAGAGTTCCACCGACTTTTATTTTCATTCCACTCTTCCTTTTAAATTTTTCATAGGAGGAAGTAATATGTCTAAATCACCCTTAATCTGTGCAAGAAAGGCCACAAACGTTAGTAATGCCAAATGTAAAACTAAAAATTAAAACCTAAAAATCTTCCACTTCCCTGTTGCCATGAGGATGGTGCTGCCCCCACTCCTGGGGCTCGAGAGGAGGGAGGGGCAGACCCTCACGGCAGTGCTGGGAAGGACGCCGGTGGGGCCCGTCTGACGGGCCGATGCTGACAAGCTGGGGTGCCGGCACCCTGGACCCGGGAGGACGCTCCCTCGGCGACACCCCTGCGGCGCCCCGTGGGTGCAGCAGGCTGCGGGTCTGCTTCTACTTGCACTGCTGCCTTGAGTACGATAGCCGTCTTGTGCCTTCCTAGGTGCGCGGCCCCCACCCGAGGGGGCTGCCCGGCTGGCCCCGAGCTGGAGGCTGCCCGGGGAGCGCAGCAAATGCTTTCCACGGGGCAGAGTTCAGCTCATTGTTTGCTAAGAAGAGCCTTTCCTTTATATAATAAATGTAAAAACCTAGGATTCTCTTTGGCGTTGTAATAAAACAGGAAGTCAGGCAAACCCCAATCAAATCCCCAAATGTGCAAATGGAGGCTTCACAGAGACTTCAGGTGCTGCGCGGAGGACCAGTGACAGGCCCCCGAGGCCCCGAGGCCCGTCAGGCTCCAGCCAGGGGTGCTGAGCGGCCCCGCCCACCCGCCCCCACGGGCCCCCCGCCTGCCCCCACGGGGCCCCGCCCACCCGCCCCCACGGGCCCCGCCCACCTGCCCACGGCGCCCCCCCACCCCGCCTGCCCCCACGGCCCCGCCCACCTGCCCCATGGGCCCCGCCCGCCTGCCCCACGGGCCCCCGCCCGCCTGCCCCACGGGCCCCGCCCGCCTGCCCCACGGGCCCCGCCCACCCGCACCCACGGGCCCCGCCCACCTGCCCACGGCGCCCCCCCCCCCCGCCTGCCCCCACGGCCCCGCCCACCTGCCCCATGGGCCCCGCCCGCCTGCCCCACGGGCCCCCGCCCGCCTGCCCCACGGGCCCCGCCCGCCTGACCCACGGGCCCCCCCCGCCTGCCCCCACGGCCCCGCCCGCCTGCCCCATGGGCCCCGCCCGCCTGCCCCACGGGCCCCCGCCCGCCTGCCCCACGGGCCCCCGCCCGCCTGCCCCACGGGCCCCGCCCGCCTGCCCCACGGGCCCCGCCCACCTGTCCCCCCACGGGCCCCGCCCGCCTGCCCACGGGCCCCGCCCACCTGCCCCCACGGGCCCCGCCCGCCTGCCCACGGGCCCCGCCCACCTGTCCCCCCACGGGCCCCGCCCACCTGCCCACGGGCCCCGCCCACCTGTCCCCCCACGGGCCCCGCCCGCCTGCCCACGGGCCCCGCCCGCCTGCCCCACGGGCCCCGCCCGCCTGTCCCACGGCCCCGCCCACCTGCCCCATGGGCCCCGCTTGATCAGAGCAGGAAACGGGACCTTCTTCTACACCAGAACAGACTTCAGCAACATCAGAGCTAAGGGCCACTCCTTTCTGATCATTTGTTTAGAAGTTTCTATTAATCTGGATTTAAGACCAAAGCAAAACTGGAATAGACCTTACCTCTCAAGTCCTTTTTGGCCCTTAAATCCTGTGCCTCTGGGACAAGGACTAAACTGCTTAGCAAATCATGGACAGTATAGGAAATAAACTAATAATTAAAACTAGACATTCAAAGTTACCTTTGAATCACTAGAAAAACCAAACCCAGGCACAAAGCCGTGCTCCCTTGGGCGGCGTGCTGACCGCGCCAGCCGGCACGGGGACGCTCATCCTGGCCCCTGAGGAGCCGGAACAGCCCACACTCACCTGGTCACACGCCCTCAGGAGAGCTAGAGACCTTCACACTCGCGTCAGCAGTGACGGATGCCGCGGCGAGGGACGCGTATGTTTAGCGCACTTCTCGACATCTAGCTAGAGGGTCAGTCCTTAGTGCAGAAGAACAACTGAATAACTTTTTTGCAGACTAACAGCGGCTTCTCCGCTGGAGTCTCCAGTGCACAGCGCGGAGCGGCTACAACTCCAGCAAAAAGCGGCCTCTTGGCTTGCGGGTCAGAGGCCCAAAGTGGGGCCTGCCAGAGTGGCTGGAAATTGAGGGGAGAAATCCCGGGCAGGAAAGCACCGTAGAGGGAAAAGCCCCTGGTCAGCCAAACCCTCCCCTGACCTTGTCTGACCCGGGAGGTTCTCCGCGGAGCCCAGCAGCAAACAGCCGAAAGACGGAGAGAGCCGAGCAGGCGTTCAGCTGCTTCCAAACACAGGCAGGCAGGGTTTGGGGTGTGAACCCCCCCAGGGGAGAGGGCCTGGCCCACACCTCCTGCCATTCGTGAGACCCAGAAAGGCCACACCTTCTTAGATCCAGGGTTAGGGCTGTGCCAGACAGAGGAAACCCCAAAACAGACCGGCCCGAGGAAAATGCAAAACTGGAGCCTCCACCAGCTCAAGACAATCAGCCGGTAATTTAATCACCCACGAAAACAAAATTCAACACGCTCCACAGGAAGCTAAAGAATCCACAGAATCCAGAGGCCCTACCACATACAAACTGCAGTGGGGAAGCGGGTGTGGCTCCAGCGACCGAGCTCCCTCGTACTGCAAGGGAGGTTTCGGGCTCAGTCCGGGTGCCCCTAAAGAAGACGAGCAAGAGCGAGTGGATGCCATGGGCTAGCACAGCAAGCTGACAGAGCAAGAGACACAGAGGAAAACAGTGAGACACAGCAAAGCAGGGAGTGCAGGTGGCTCTACCAATTAGGCGCCTCCCTCCCAGGTAGGAGGTCCCGGATTCAGATCCCGGTGCCTCCTAAAAGAAAGACAAGCACACAACGAACAGACACAGCAAGTGTAAATGAGGGGGTGGGGAGAAATAAATAAAGCTTAAAAAAAGAAAACAAACTGCAATGTCCAGTAAACACATAGTTTATAAGCTATCTTGTAGTTATTTTTTTTATCCCCCCGCCCATGGCTTTTCGTGTGCTGTCCACTCTCTATGTCCATTTGCTGTGCGTTCTTCTGTGTCTGTATTTATTTATTTAATTTCCCCTTCCCCCTTGCGGCTAGCTTGCTGTCTGCTCTCTGTGTCCATTCACTGTATACTCTTCTGCGTCTTTTGCTTGTCTCCCTTTTTTGTTGCATCACCTTGCTGAGTCGGCTCTCCACGGTGTGTGGGAGAGCCTGCCTTCACAAGGAGGCCCCAGGACGCAAACCCAGGGCCTCCCACATGGTAGAGGGGAGCCCCGCTGATGGAGCCACAGCCGCTTCCCTCTTGTAGTTACTTTTAATCAATCGATTTTCATCACAATTAATGAAGTTTCCCTGTTAACCTGCATGGCTCTCCATCTCCTATCTGGACTCAGACGGCTACCAGAGCCAAACGGAAATTCCATCTCTAAAGCGTGTGATGACTGAAATGAAAACCCGCCAGATGGGCCGAATGGCAAAAGAAACAGTCCTGGAGCCAGAAGACTGGGAGAGCCTGGAAGAGGGCGAGACAGAACTTTCTGGAGTGATGGAAACGTCAGCCGTTGTGCCTGGGTACACGCCTTCCTCAGAACTCGCTGAGCTGCGTACTTAAGACCCAAGCAGTTCAGGGCAGTACATTTTACCTCAATAAAAAAAACCCCACAGGGACACATCAAAAACTATACACAGCGATTATCTTTGGATAATGGGACCAGGATTTTTAAAAAACATTTTTCTGAAAATGTCAGCACTGAGTATGAAGTTTGGAATTATTCCTTTTTAAAAAGGGTTTATCAATTATCTTTTTTTTTAGGAGTAGAAACTATAGTTTTCTTCTTTGAAAACAAGATAATCAGGTATTAAGAAATGATCTAGAAAATTAAGAACCTGAAAAGCTCTTCTTTCTCTAACCTATAAAAAATATTAACAGGAATAAATGAGAGAAATTAAGTTTCTTATACAGATTTGGTGGAAAAATATCAACTTGATTTTTGTTTACGAATCAAAGTCCACAGCTACCATGACTGAACAAGCTGACCTTGAAGAAATAGTATCTCTTCTGTTCTGCAGCCTTCAAAACTCCTTCTATCAAGTCAACCAGGGAAGCGACTGTGGCTAATTGGGCTCCCGTCTACCATAGGGGAGGCCCTGGGTTCTCGTCCCGGGGCCTCCTTGTGAAGGCGGGCCGGCCAGCGCCTGTGGAGAGCTGGTACAGCAAGATGAGGCAACGAAGGGAGACAAGCAGATACAGAAGAACACGCAGGGAATGCACAGAGAGCAGACAGCAAGCAAGCGACAAGGCGGGGGGAGTAAATAAATAATAAATCTAAAAAAAAGTCAACTGTGATGTGCCAAGCAGAACCTCCTTTGTCTGCTTTCCCCACTTCCCTGGAGCACGGCGCCTCCCAGGCGGGGTTCACGTTGCAGCCGCCGAACGACGACGGCCCTCTCTGGGCCTCCACTAACACGGTCTCGTGCCGGGTTTACTGTGTTGGCCCACCCTGACCACGCCCTGCGCCATCCCAGGACCGCGCAGTGGGAGCCAAAGGGGCACGAGGGAGTAAGCGATGCCGCGGTCACGCGACGCTGAGGAGAGGCTGACCAGGAGCGCTGCGCGTCTGAGTGCGCGTGAGCCCGCGGGCGTGTGGAAGCCTGAGCGCCCACAGCGGCAGCCCCCGCAGGAGGGGGTCCCGGGGCCTCAGGGGGAGGAGGGAGGGCGCAGCCAGGCAGGGGCTGGCCAGGTAAGGAGCACGTCTGCCCTGAAGGCCACCAGCACTCAGAGACACACGCGGTTTTCCTCCAAACTTAATAAAAGTCACGTGAAGACAGAAGTATAAAAAGGTCTGCAACAGCAGAGTGTTCAAAAATAATGGCTTGCGGGCACAAAACCTTTTCTTCCTTTGAAGTAAACCAGTTCTCTTTGCTAAAGCCACCACCACCCACCAGTAACAGCTGCTATCTACCAGAAACACTGAATGTGGAAATGGTTCTCCAGATTTTCCTTTCCCAGAAAGGCAGGAAAGTTGGTTCTGGAAGCAAAGGTAGAGGGTCCCCAACGTGGCAGCGCTGCCGCGGCACGGCGCCAGCCTCGAGCCTGTTACCTCTTTTCTCTCGGCGTCAGCCTGGATTTTTGCGTGGCTCACGGCAGCTTCTCGGTAGGAGCTGGCCTGCTTGGCTTGCTCAAACAGCGTCTTCAGTTGCTGCGCCGTGTTGAGCAGGGAGTTGACCATCTCCTCCAGGTACAGCCAGTTCCGCTGCTCTGACATCTCCAGCCCGTTGACCACTGTGGGAGATACGGCTTTGGTGGGCGTGGACGGGGGGGCCGCCAGGGCAGGCAGAGGTGTCAGCACTGGAATGTTTTGAAAGCAAAATAAAAAGAGATTACAACGTTTCCTACCTTTGAAGTGCTCTCAATGAGAAACTCATCCCCGGGTGGGAAGCAGGGACGCGATGCCCAGCACCATCGCCGCTGCTCTCCTCCTCCGGGAGCCCTGGAGGGGCCCCTCCGCACACGCTCGGGCCTCCCTGGAAGCTGCCGCTGGAGGCCTGGCCACACCCAGTGCTGAGCCGGGCGTGGGCAGGCACCAAGGAGGCCGGCAGGCAGCAGGCGACACCCAGCCGGGCGGGTGAGCCGCGACGCATCCGCGGAGTCGGCCGAGAAGGCAGGCGGACCACGGCGCCGGCCCAGGCGAGGCCCCTCAGCAGCGACCGGCCAGGGACGCCCAGCGGCTGCCCTCCGCTCACACGGCGTCCTCCGGAGCCTGCGGTTACCCATGGGAAGGGTCGGAGGACGTTCAGGAAGTCAGCTCTCACCGTCGGAGAAGGCAGTAGCAACAAGGGCCGGGAGGAAAGCTCGGCCCTGCGGCGTGCTGGCGAGGGCGCCTGCCTGCCCACTGCAGTGGCACTGACGCGTCTGCACTCGCACACACTCCCTGGCTCCACGAGGGGCGGGGCCACACGCCCGGGGCAAGGCGCCGGCACCCAGCGTGTGGGGCCTGGCCTGAAGTACAGCGCTCTGCTCACGGCCTGGCGGCAGCCCCTGCCCACCCCTCTGTGCCAGTGCCACCAAGGACCCCATGTGGAGGCCTGGACGTCGGCACTTGGCCGGAGGAGCAGCCCCGCCCACCGCGAGGGCCGGAGCCGCCTCTGAACGGCGCCCAATCAAGGCTGCTGCTGGCAGGGCGCACGGAGCGCTCCGGGGTGTCTCAGCAACTGACTCTCAAGCGGTTTAGGGAGAAAAAAGTTGTTTGTGCTGTTTGTAACTTCCTTGCACATCTACGAATGTTTCAGAATTTTAAAAAATTTAATAAGACAATAAGTCACGGGCCTCCTGGAAGCCGCGCACAGAGCCACACGCTGAGAAGGGAGAGGGGGTGAGGGCTCCACTCAGGCACGTGCCGGAGAGAGCGAGCGCCAGCACGGGACAGGGCGCCGAGGGTGGAAAACGGGTTCTTATTCTAGAAAATGAGCCAAAGAACCCGCTTCAGTCTTCAAGAAGAAAAACCCTCAGAGGCAGAAAACAGGAGCAACTGCCGTGACCGAACAGCGAAGGTCCAAGCAACAGAACGCGTTTCACGGACTCGTGTCATAGCTGTTTATTCAGGCCAACAAACGTAACATTTGTTTTTACTTCGAAATATTTAAATCGACGGAAAAGATGCAACAGCACAATGTGCACCCACACACGCATCACCCAGAGCCGCCAGCGTTGCCCTCTATTCGTAGACGCGGGAGGGGGCGGGGCTCAGGGCCGGGGGCTCAGGGCCGGGCCAGGTGCTCCTGTCACCCAACACACAACTTCAGAGCTTGCTGAAGGATGAACTCACAATATGTCGGGAAACACAAAAGGTGGAAAAATCTCTACATTTCAAAAACGTTCAAAACAACGTCACTGACAAGGGCACGAAACAGGAAACACCTGAAGGCCCAGACGGTGGCGGAGGTAGGGTCACGCCGCTGGGGTGGTGCGGCTCCCGGCACTACTCGCTGCCCTCCACTGCGCCGCGGGCAGGGCCGCCGCCGGGTGAGGAGGGCACAGCGCAGGCAGCTTCCTGCAGGCGCGGCTCCCGTCTCCAACCCAGGCCTGGCCCTGCCTCCCCCTGGGGGCATCACGGCTGCGGCCAGGAGGCTCGGGACAGGCCTGAGGACGCTCTGCAAGGGCAGCCCGGCGCTGCCCGGGGTGGGGGGCCACAGACGGGGTTCTTTCTCCCCCGCCCTACATCTTCCAGAATGTCTACACTGACTTTGTACTGAAGTTACTAAATCCTAAAGCTTTTTTTAGTGTTAGGAATTAGCAACCAACTTTCTTAAGAAGACAGGAAATAAGCAAAGAGCTGTGAAAGCAACCCACCTTTCTGCCCACCTGGGGGGGCAGCCCCTCCCGTGCAGCGCCAGGCAGTGGACAGTTCAGGCTGCGCGGCCGAATGGGCCCTGCTGCCACTACCCAGCTCCGCTATTGCAGCCACGGTGTCCAAGGCCTTTCGAAACCAATAAAGCTTTATTTACAAACCCAGGCCCTGGGCAGACGCTGCCAGCCCTTGGTCTGGTGCATCACCGAGAAAACCCACACAAGAGAAGCCCGATTTCCCTACGTCACTCAGAAGCTCCTTCGTGAGAAGGCAGTTCTAGGGGACCTCCTGCCAGAGGGTGGTTTCGTCCAAACTTACCTATTTTAGGATGAGAGGTGGGCAGCGCCGCTTCTGGAAACGGCGCCATGTGACAGCTGTCCTGGTACCCGGGATAGTGCGGCTCCGGATGGCTTCCCCTGCACGGGGGCTGCACGCCTGCTTCCTGGACTGTGGGGGGAGCAGCAGGGCAGCACGGGCCGTGGCTGGCTGCAGAGCGCATGCCTGCAGCTGCAGCTGCGCTGCCCCAATGCGCAGCTGCTCCTGATCAGGGGCTCACGAGCCCTGGGAACAAGGCTGGTCTGAACTGATGCTATCTGGGCCACACTGGGTGGAATAAATATACCATAAAAATTAGCTTCACCTGTGCCTTATTAGGTTGCTCCTGAGTTCACACGACCTGCAGCAGGGCCGGCGGACACGAGGAGCCTCCAGCCCGCGGACCCTCGGCCGGCCTCGGCGGGTCCACCTCCTGCTGCAGCAGCAAAGGCGCCGCGGGCAACGCAGGAGGCAGCGCGTGGCCATCTCCAGGAAAACCTGGCTCACGACGGAGGCTGGTAGGTCTGGCCTACAGACCAAGCTGGCCACGGCTGGCCCAAAGGACCAAGGACACAAGGATGGAAAAGTGGCACCTGACGGAATTCAAGCCGCCCAAATGCTAAACCTGCACAGCCATGTTCGGCCCGAGCCAGTAGTTCTCCCTGGTGGACACTCTGGCCTCTGGGGGAGGGGGCAGGCCACCTGCACATCCCCGAGCCGCAGTGGAGGAGCTGGGGGGCCCCTCCCAGCCCCCCGCTAGGTGCCAGGGGAGCTGCCTGGGCCCAGGGCCCGCCACCCCACGGACTCGCGTTGGAAAGGCCTGTGTGCTCCCTCCTGGCCTGCGCCCGCTCGAGGCCCACCCCGCCCTCTCCTGCCCTCCCTGGGGACACCCTCCCCAGAGTTTCTCACGGGCTGTCCTGGGGCCCCTGGCCTGAGCTCACGCCACCCCGCCCCAGCCGAGCCCCCAGCGCTCTGCGAGGACCTGCGGCCCCCAGGAGGGGTGCCCGCCCTGCTCACCCCTGCTCGGGCCCACCCGGCCGCACCTCGGCCCCCGAGCGTCAGTGGGTGCCACCTGCTGGGGAAGCGTCCACTGACTGCTCGCGAGGTCGCGCCTTCTGACATCTCAGGCCCGTGTCCGCCAAGCCCCTCCCGCCGGCCCGCAGCTCTTCTCCCCCAGGCCCTGCCCCAGCAAGCCCGCTGAACGCCTGCGCCACCCCTACCAGCGGGCACAGCCCTGCTCAGGGCCAGCACCCGCCTGGGGCAGCAGCGCCTGTGGCTCTGGCCGGCACGCCGGAGGCGAGGCCTCCCTGCCCGGGGCTGAGACGCACCTGTGGCTCCCGCGAAGACATCGCCCTGCGCGGGGCTCTCTGATATGACGGCAGTGGCCTCCACGGCGGACGTCCGGTCAAAGGTCAGTGCTCCAGAGGTCGTGATCTGTCCTGAGGGGCTCACGGTGACTGCGGGGAGGAGGCAGCGCTGACCCCGGCCCCCGCGCCGGCGCTGGGAGCTTCCCCCCACTCGCCCACAGGCTCGAGCCTGGAACCCCGGGGACGCACCACTGAGCCAGACAATTACAAATGCTCTTTGTGGTTTAGATTAAGAAGCGCATCCTCCCCCACGTGCCTGAGCGGCCCTCGGCCAGCCCAAGCGCATCGCCGTCCTTGATTCACACCCACGGGCTCAGGCCTCCCGAGCACGTGCCCTGCGGGGCGGAACCCGACGCCCCAGCACAGCCGCATCACCAATAGACGTCCCCTGCCGCGCTCCCCGGCCCTACGTCATCTCCCCCCACTCTGTGGTTAAAATAAAAGCTGGGTCTTTTTCTTCCTTCCCCTTGCCCAAACCACCGCATCTGTTCCACATCAACGAGAGAGCATTTCGAAAGCTGCCAACTCTGAAAGCAGAGCAAGTCCCGACTAGAGGCCTCCCCGGGCAGCGGGCAGCGGGCAGGGGTCTCCAGGCATCGGCCGCCTCATCTGTTTCTCTAGAAACACGCACGAGACGCCCTCCAGAGGGGGAGCTGCTCGGTCAGAAGGGCCTGTCGCACCGTTCCCAGCACCAGGGAGACCGCGGGCCCAAGTAGGCGACGTCCCAGCTCGGGCCACTTCTTGGGTAAATGAAGAGCGCGCGAGGCGGGAGACCTGGCAGCCCAGGGCCCCCAGGACACAGCAAGACGTGAAGGCACGTCCGGGAAGGAAGGAGCAGAGCTGTGTCCGTCCTTCCAGCCCACAGAACTCACTTGAATTCACAGCAAAAGCAGGTAAACGCTGACGGTCAGACCGCAAGATAAAGAACATGCTCGAAGCTCTCAGGAAACTTACAGGTGGCAGCCGCCGTAGCTGGGAGCAACGTGATGTTTTTGGGAGAATCCTTCTTCACCGGCGTTGTGGGCATTTCGTTCTCCTTCTTGCGCCTTTTGTAAGGTACAAAAAGCCGGACGGGGCCACTCTGGGGAAGAAAGGCACAATCGCATGACGTTTTCACCGATGGACACCAGCGCCGCGTCCTCGCTGCGCCCGCTGAACAGAGGCCACGGTCCCCTGGTTGAAGAGCATCGAGATGGAAAGCTGCGCTCAAAGCACAACCCTTTTTCACCCCCAAACTCCTTAAAATCACAGAAAAGACTCTCAAGGCCGCAGGACACCAGTGGGACCAGACGAGAAACAGCGTCACCAGCGCGCCGGGTCCAGGTGCCGCAGCAGACGCGCCGGGGCCGCCGGATAGGAGCAGGAGATAACGCCTCGCATGAGGAGGACGAGCTGTGGCCGAGCCCCGGCGCAGGCAGGGGCCTGGGATCACTCACTCAAGGAGGGCGTCTGAGCCGACCAGTAAGAGCAGAGAGGGGGGACACGCAGTCGGGGGCCCCGGAAAGGTCTCAGCCCAGGAGCCAGAAGGGGGTGGAGCGGGGAGCAGAGGAGACTCAAGTGGCTGAGCATCCGCCTCCGACACAGAAGGTCCCGGGTTCAGTTCCCGGAGCCTCTAAAAACAAAAACAAACAACAGGGAAGCAGATGTGGCTCAAGCAACTGGACTCCTGTCTACCATACAGGAGCCCAGGGTTCGATGCCCAGGGCCTCCTGGTGAAGGCGAGCTGGCCCATGTGGAGAGCTGGACTGCGCAGAGTGCTGCCCGCACAGGAGTGCTGGCCCATGCGCAGAGGTGCAGCAGCAGGATGGTGCACAAAGGGAGACACAGCAGACCAGGGAGCTGAGGGGGCGCGGGGAGTGGTCGCCTCTCCCGTTCTGGAGGGTCCCAGAGCTGCCTAGTGAAGTATCAGCAGACGCAGAAGAACGCACAGTGAGTGGACACGGAGAGAGGACGGCGGGGGGGGGGGGGCGAGAAATAAATAAAATAATAGATAAATCTTTAATGAAAAACAACAACCAGCAAAACAAATGGAAAAAACAACTCGGGAGCTGCTGTGCTCGGGGGTTGAGCGCCAGTCTCCCCCATACCATGTCCAGGTTCAAGGCCCGGCCCTGGCACCTAACGAAAAACAAAAGGAAGGACAGGGAGTGGAGCAAAGTGAAGGAGCGGCTGGTGGCTGGGCTGCGCTGCGGCAGGCGCCAAGGAAGGAGGGCGGCGGGCAGCGCACACGCCCAGGGGCCACCTGCACCAGAAACGCGGAGTAGAGCCCCCCTGCTGCCACGTCGCGCCCAGCAGTTCAAGGACAGCGCGTCCTGAACACGGAGGGAGGAAGTGCTAGGAGACGCGCGTGACGCGGCAGGGAGGCGGCCAGCGCCCGGGAGCGAGTGGAGCGAGCCGGGGGTTCCGAGAGCTCGTGTGCAGGCGCCAGGACCCGGGCAGACGCAAGGGAGAGGCCAGTGCTCGCCAGCAGCCAGCACGGCCTCTCCCCGGGCCGCCTGTGCTGACCAGCGGCCCCCAGCTGGCGGTGCGGACTAGGATTTCGGGGGCGGCAGGCTGAGCGCAGCGCCACATACGGTCTCGGGCGTAAAACCCACGGCCCCGTCGGTCCAGGCACTGTGCACTCTGTGCCACGGGCTGAAAACTATGGGTCCCGCCGGCTCAGATTCCGGGGAGTCTGACAGCACTGAGGGGGGCCTGGAGGAAGGGCCAGCAGTCCTGCTGACCCCCAGGACACTGGCCTCTGGGTCTGCACAGGCCACAAGGAATGAACGGCCCCTGACGCTTACACGTCACCCCACGGCGCTGCGGAGCTGCTGCCTGGGAGGAGTGCCCAAGCCACAGGAGCTCAGCGCCGAAATCCCGAACGCACCCACGCCGAGCAGGGAAAAGCACGCCCGCCTCCCGGGTCGACAGACTCATCTGGTCAGGGAGAGCCCACCTGCCTTCAGAGGCCACAGAGAAGGCCGAGTGGGGCCCGCCGGCGCCCGGAACAAACACGGGAACCCTGCAGCGCTGCCCGGGCAGAGGCCTGCGACGGGCCAAAGTGGCATCCAGGCCAGTGGGGAACCGGTGGGCCCTTCAGCACGTGGCCCAGAGCAACTGGCTCTCGGTTTAGGGGCGAGAATGGAGGCTGCTTATTTTACAAGCATAAAATAAACCAAAACACCCTGAAAGCACTAGGGCTAGTCACGAGGTGAGGAAGATCTTTCTAAACAAGAAACCCAGATCCTATAAAAGGGAAAAGCAGGGGCGGCGGACTTGGCCCAGTGGTTAGGGCGTCCGCCTACCACATGGGAGGTCCGCGGTTCAAACCCCAGGCCTCCTTGACCCATGTGGAGCTGGCCCATGTGCAGTGCTGATGCGTGCAAGAAGTGCCGTGCCACACAGGGGTGTCCCCTGCGTAGGGGAGCCCCACACACAAGGAGTGCGCCCCATAAGGAGAGCTGCCCAGCGCGAAAGAAATGGTGCCACACACACGGAGAGGTGACACAACAAGATGACGCAACAAAAAGAAACACAGATTCCCATGCCGCTGACAACAACAGAAGTGGACAAAGAAGAACACACAGCAAATAGACACAGAGAACAGACAACTGGGGCGGGGGGGGGGGGAGGGGAGAGAAACTTAAAAATAAAATAAAATAAAAAATAGAAAAAATATAAGAGGTTCTTATATACCCCCCCACCCCCCACCCCACTCCTCCCACACCAACAACCTCTCCCATCATTGTGGCATATTCATCGCACTTGGTGAACACATTTTGGGGCACTGCTGCACCATGAGGATAACAGTTTACCCTGTAGTTCACACTCTTCCCCAGTGCATTCGGTGGGTTATGGCAGGATATAGAATGTCCAGCATCTGACCCTGCAATATCATTTAGGACAACTCAAAGTCCCCAAAATGCCCCCACGTCTCATCTCTTCTTCCCTCTCCCTGTCCTCAGCAGCTACTGTGGTCACTTTCTCCACCTCAATGCCACAATTTCCTCTATTACTAGTCACAATAGTTCTATAGTGGAATGTCAGTAAGTCCACTCTAATCCACATTTTATTCCTCCATCCTGTGGACCCTGGGATGGTGATGTCCACTGCACCTCTAGATCAAGAGGGGCTTAGATTCCGCATGGATGATGGATGCGATTCCTCTGCTTGCAGTTGTAGACTCTCTCGGTTCCCTGGTGTGGTGCTGACCGTCCTCACCTCCCTGTCAGCTGACCTGGGTAGGTCCAACGACCCGGCGAGTAGGAGTCGCCACTCTGCTGAGGCTAACTTTTCAGAAAATTCTTTCTTGCTTTGATAAACCCCCTCAACCAGTGAAATCGTCCTTTGCACACTAAAAACTCCTTTCTTCGATTCCCGTGGAAACTGACGACAAGCTTTAGAAGCTGGATGAGGCCGCTGCTGCCACCACGGCAGGGGTCCAGCTGCCCCTGCCCAAGCCCCACCCCTCCAGGCGGGGGAAAAACACTGCCGAGGGCCCAGATGTCCAAATGCCACCACGGACAATCAGCCTAATGACATGTACACAAGTCCACACCTGCCTGCAAGGTCAGAGGGCAAGGCTCCACAAGGCGCCCAAATCTGGTATTCTACAGGTATCTGGTGACGATAGCATAAATTAAAAATCAATAGTGAAAAAATAATTGAGAGAAAAAAACAAAATGGAAATTTTAACTTTGGTCTTCGAGAGGTAAATGGATAAACTGTAGCCACCCCCCACACTGGAATGTTATTCAGGGATAAAAGGAAAAGAACAAGCTGCGAGAAGACAGAGGAGGCTGGAGTGCATGCTGCTCAGTGAGCAAAGCCTGACAGTCTCCACGATGCTTGGTTCCAGCTACGCAACATTCTGGAAAAGGCAAAACCAGAGCGAAGATGGGAAGGCCAAAGGCCCCAGGGGCGCGGGAGGGATGCGCGGGTGAGCCCAGGGTGTTTCCAGGGCGGCGAAGTGATCCCGTGTGACCCCAGACACCGGCTACATGACATCACGGGTCAGACTCTCAGACCTGCGCGACGGGAGGAAGCCACACGCCTTAGTGAGTGACCGGGCATCAGCGCCGGCTCCCCGAGTGCAACGAGGCTCGTGCCTGAGAGGGGAGCGGGGGGATATAGGAACTCTCTGTGCTCTGTGAGTAATTTTTCTGCAAAACTAGAAATACCCTAAAAAATAAAGTCTATTATTAAACAAAACAAAACCAAGCAGCCTATTGCTCGCCTCAGGAACGGCAGGCGTCCTGGGGTTCTCCAGGGAACAGGACAGGGAGGAGATCCTGTAAACAGGAGGAGACTTCATAAAGTCCTCTCACGTGCCCGTGGGGATGCACAAGTGCAAATCCCGCAGGGCAGGCTGCAAGCAGGGGCTGCAGCTGAAAGTCCGCGATGAGTCCCTGGAGACTCTGGTGTCTGAAGCGGAGATGGGATTCTCTGAGTGCTGACGTCACTTCCCTTTTTAAGGCCTTCCCCTGATGCGGTGAGACCACTCGCTGCAGAGGGCATCTCCTCAGGTGACTGTAGGTGTAACCAGCCACAGAGGCAGTCAGCTCACCGATGATTACGGTCCACGAGATGTCCTTGTATTACAATTAGCCCAGTGCTCGTGTGGCCAGACAACTGGGCACCATTTCCTGGCCAAGATGACACGTTAGCCTGACACGTTAGCCATCAGAGTAGGCTGAAGAGGATTGATAAAAAGAGCTAGGCATCTCTTCTTTCTCCTACTTGGACCAGCATGCTGAGGGAAAGGAAACAGGGTGCTGAGGAAGCCAGAGCCCTGGGACTGCTCCTCGGTGGAGCGGCCAGGGGAGGTGAGCCAGGCAGCCCGCAGCAGGCACGAGGGTGAGCCGACTGCCCTGCTCACCAGCGCGGCTTCTGAGATGGCACCCCAAGAGCAAGCACAGTTACAGCCCTGACTTGTCCAAGGGCCACACAAGTTGTTGCATCCCACTAACCTCTCCAGCAGTGAGGGGGGATTAGGCTGTGATGCTAAGGCTTTGCAAGTAAATACGTTCAAGTGTAACATGAAGCACATCTATAAATAAACACATGCACCCCTAAATAACACACAGGGCAAAGGAAAAATCATAAGGGAGATTAAATGTTATAACTAAATGGAATAAAATGATTACATCTCAAAACTTGTGAGTAGCAGTGAAGTGGCATTGAAGTGGGATATTTAGAGCATTAAATGCTTATGTGAGAAAAGAATGGCTAAAAGTAAAGATTTTAAGGTCCAGCATAAGAAGTTAGTAAAAGAACAAAATTTCGCCCAAAGAATACAAAAGGGTGGTGGCAGAAATTAGGAAATAGATAAGATACAATAAAGAAAATCAACAAAGCTGACAGTTCTCTGAGAAGACTAGTAAAATCAACAAAGCTATAGCAAGAGAAGTGGAGAAGAGAAACCATGCAAGGAAACAATAAGGAGTGAAAGGGCCTAATAAGGAGGTGCAACAGCCCAGAAACAGGAATAAATCCAAATAAACCAACTCCATGAAACATACTGTTCAAAATGTCAAATGTCAAAGACAAAGAGAAAATTCTCAGACCAGCAAGGGAGAAGCAAACCATCACACACAAAGGACACACAGTAATAGGTGCAGATTTCTCATCAGAAACCATGGAGGCGAGAAGACAGTGGTATGATACAATTAGGATACTAAAAGAGAAAAACTGCCTCCCAACAACTCTTTATCCAGCGAAACTGTCCTTCAAATATGAAGATGAGTTTAAGGCAGTCTTGAGAGGGAAATTTATAGCACTAAATGCCTACATTTAAAAAGAAGAGGGAAGCAGATTTGGCCCAATGGATAGGGCGCCCGCCTACCACATGGGAGGTCCAGGGTTCAAACCCAGGCCTGCGTGGTGGGCTGGCCCATGCACAGTGCCGATGTGCACAAGGAGCGCCGTGCCACGCAGGGGTGTCCCCCGCCTAGGGGAGTCCCACGCGCAAGAAGCGCACCCCATAAAAAGACCCGCCCCACATGAAAAAAGCACAGCCTGCCCAGGAGTGGCACTGCACACACAGAGAGCTGACATAGAAAGATGACACAACAAAGAAAAGAGACACAGATTCCTGAAGCCGCTGACAAAAATAAAAGCAGATAACTGGGGGGAGGGGGAGAAGGGGAGAGAAATAAATAAAAAATAAAGTCTTAAAAAAATTTAAAAATAAAAAGAGGTAAAATCAAAAACTTAACTAACCTAGAGAAACTAGAATAAGAACAGCAAACCATTTCCAAAGCAGTCAGAAGGAAAAAAATAATAAAGATTAGAGCAAAAATAAATGAAATATAGAACACATACACACAAATAGAGAAAATCAACAAACCCAAAAGCTGGTTCTTTGAGAAGACTAATATAACTAAGAAACCCCTAGCTAGAGAAAGAGAGAGAAGACACAAATAAATAAAATCAGAAATGAAAGGGGGAAGTTATGATTGACCCTACAGAAATAAAAAGGATAAGAGAATATTATGAGAAACTATATGTCAACAAACTAGACAACCTGGATGAAATGGACAAACTCCTAGAAATGCATAAATAACCTACACTGACACTACAAGAAATACAAGAACTTAACAAACCAATCACATTTAAAGAGGTTGAATCTGTCATCCAAAATCTCCCAACAGGGGAGTGGAGGTGGCCCAAGCAGTTGGGCACCCACCTCCCACACGGGAGGTCCTGGGTTCTGTTCCCAGCGCCTCTAGAGGAAAATGAGCAGACAACAAGCAGACAGACGAGGGAGCCGTATCAGGGGGTGGCGGGCGGGGGAAAAAATTTTTTTAAAAACCTCCCAACAAAGAAAAGTCCAGGAACAGATGGTTTCACAGATGAATTAGCAAGCATTTCAAAAATAATTAACATCAATCCTGTTTAAACTCTTTCAAAAAAACTGAAGAGTAGAGAAATTTATGCAACAAGTTTTATGAAGCCAACACCACCCTAATACCAAAGCCAGATAAAGACACTACACAAGGGAAGCGGACGTGGCCCAGTGGTTAGGGCGTCCGTCTACCACATGGGAGGTCCGCAGTTCAAACCCCGGCCTCCTTGACCGGTGTGGAGCTGGCCCACGTGTAGTGCTGATGTGTGGAGTGCCCTGCCACGCAGGGGTGTCCCCCGTGTAGGCGAGTCCCACACGCAAGGAGTGTACACCATAAGGAGAGCCGCCCAGCACGAAAGAAAGTGCAGCCTGCCCAGGAATGGTGCCGCACACATGGAGCGCTGACACAGCAAGATGACACAACAAAAAGAAACACAGATTGCCGTGCCGCTGACAACAACATAAGCGGACAAAGAAGAACATGCAGCAAATAGACACAGAGAACAGACAACTGGGGGGGGGAAGGGGAGAGAAATAAATAAAATAAAAATCTTTAAAAAAAAAAAGACACTACAAGAAAAGAAAATTACAGACCAATCTTCCTAATGAAAATAGATGCAAAAGTCCTCAACAAAATACTTGCAAATTGAATCCAACAGCATATCAAAAGATGTACAGGGAGTGGAGGTGGCTAAAGCAGTTGGGCACACGCCTCCCACATGGGAGGTCCCAGTTTGGTTCCTAGTGCCTCCTAAAGAAAAAACAAACTGGCAAAAAGCAGACAACGAGCACAAACAACAAACAAAAACAGCAAACAAACCAGGGAGTCATTGGGGATGTGTGGAAATAAAATTTAAAGTAATAAAAAAAAAAAAAGAGTCTCTATTAAAAAAAAAAGACATATACATCATGACCAAGTGGTATCTATTCCTGGTATGCAAGGCTGGTTCAACATAAGAAAATCAATCCAGGTACTACACCACATTAACAAACTGAAGGGAAAAAAACCACACGATGATCTCAATTGATGCAAAAAAGGCATTCGACAAAATCCAGCATCCTTTCTTGATAAAAACACTTGGAGTTCCACAGGATGGAGGAATAGAGTATGGATTAGAGTGGACTTACTGATATTCTACTATGGAACAATTGTGATTAGTAATGGAAGAAATTGTAGCATTGATGTGGAGAAAGTGGCTACGGTAGCTGCTGAGGGCAGGGAGAGGGAAGAAGAGATACGGTGTGGGGCATTTTCAGCACTTGGAGTTGTCCTGGGTGGTATTGCAGGGACAGATGCTGGACATTGTGTGTCCTGCCATGGCCCACTGGATGGACTGGGGGAGAGTGTAAACTACAATGTAAACTATAATCCACGCGGTGCAGCAGTGCTCCAAAATGTATTCACCAACTGCAGTGAATGTCCCACGATGATGAAAGAGGTTGTTGATGTGGGAGGAGTGGGGTGAAGGGGTGGGGGGTATATGGGGATCTCTTATATTTTTTGAATGTAACATTTAAAAAAAAGAGAGAGAGAGGGAAAAAAAACAAAAAAAGAAGGGAAAAAAGATTTTAAAAATGCTTGGAAAGATAGGAATAAAAGGAAAATTACTCAACATGATCAAAGTCAAATATGAAAAACTCATAGCCAACATTGTACTCAATGGGGAAAGGATGAAAGCTTTCCCTCTAAAAAAAGAAATTAAAAAAATTTTTAAAAAGTGGGCCAAGGATTTGAGTAGATTTTTTCAAGGATGATATTCAAATGATGAATAAGTATAAGAAAATACACTCTACATCATTAGCCATTAGAGAAATGCAAATTAAAACTATGAAATAGCACTTTACACCTGGCAGGATGGCCATTGTGGAAAAAAAAACTAAAACAAGTGCTGCAGAGGACATGGAGAAACGGGAGCCGTCACACATGTTGATGGGAATGTAAAACGGTGGAGCCACTGCAGAAAACAGTTTGGTGACTCCTTAGAAAATTAAACACAGAATTGTCATATGATACAGCAATTTCACTCCTACACAAATACCCATGAAAACTGAAAGCTCAGATACCTGCACAGCAAAGCTCACTGCAGCATTATCACAACAGCAGAATGTGGGAACAGCCCCAGTGTCCATCAGCAGGTGAACAGGCAGGCACAATTCATCAATCCACACAATGGAATGAATGAGTAGCCATTCAAAGGCGTGAAGTGCTGGCACATGCCACAACGTGGATGAGCCCTGGGACATCATGAGCCAGAAGCAAACGGACAAATGTTACCTGAAATACTTAGAATAAACAAGGTCATTGAGATAGTGAGCAGAACAGTGGATAGCAGGGTTGAGGGGAGTGGGGAATGGGCAGTTATTGCTAAATGAGCATGAGTTTTGGTTTGGTATGGTGAGAACGGTCTGGAAATAGGTAGTGGTGAAAGTTTCACCGTATTCTCAATGTACCTAATGTCAAAGAATTGTCCATTAAAATGGCTTAAATGATTTTTATGTTATGTATATTTTACCACAATTACAAATACATTAAAAAAAGAAAACACAGAATATATATTTGAAAGCAGTTAACATGGGATGTTAGGTTGTATATATGTTACCAATATAAAAATTCTAAATGGCCATAGTACTGTACAACAGAAAAAAACTAAACTATGGGGAAGCGGATTAGGCTCAACAGATAGGGCGTCTGCCTACCAATGGGAGGTCCAAGGTTCAAACCCCGGGTCTCCTGACCCATGTGATAAGCTGGCCCACACGCAGTGCTGATGTGTGCAAGGAGTGCCGTGTCATTCAGGGGTGTCCCCTGCATAGGGGAGCCCCATGCACAAGAAGTGCGCCCCGTAAGGAGAGCTGCCCAGCACGAAAAACAAGTGCAGGCTGCCCAGGGTGGCGTGGCACACACGGAGAGCTGATGCAGCAAGATGACACAACAAAAAGAGACACAGATTCCCGGTGCCAATGACAAGAATACAAGTGGACACAGAAGAACACACAGCAAATGGACACAGAGAGCAGACAATGGAGGGGGGGGGAAGGGGAGAGAAATAAATAAATATAAATAAATCTTAAAAAAAAAACTAAACTATGACCTATAGTTAATAGTTCAATTATATAGTACTGTTTCATCAGTTTTAACAAAGGTACTTTACTAATGCCAAGTTGTTAATAATAAGGAAAAGTGTGCACTGGGTGGGGGGTATAGAAATGTTGTACTTTCTGTATGATTTTTCTGAAAACCTACAACTTTTCTGAGGGAAAAAAAAGCAAACACAGTAAATATAGAAAGTAACCTAGTCACAAAGGAAGAAAACGCTAGTGTTGATTAGCTATACTATCTTTTTTTATTTCAGTACACGGAACTAGAAATAGTCAAATGCCCTTAGTGATTAGAAGCTTTATTTTTGCATTTATTAGAGAGCTGTTATTTTTTCCTTTCTTGTTAAAGGGACATTGTGTCTCTTTGAGAAAGAAATAATGCATTGCATAATGCTGTTAAACATAATTTTAAGGGGAGACTCTAATATTGTTAATGTATTTGTTTTAGTTATCTATTGTATATCAAATTACTCCAAAATTTAGCAGCTTTAAAAAAAAATTTTTTTTTTTAAGATTTACTTTATTTTTATTTATTTATGCCCCCTCCTTGTCTACACTCCCTTCTTTTTAGGACACACTGGGGACCGAACCTGGGGCCTCCCGTTTGGGAGGGAGGCGCCGAGTCGCTCGAGCCACCTCCGCTCCGCCGGTGGTCTCTCTCACGGTGTTTTCTCACTGAGTCTCTCAGGCGTGTCAAGTCACGGTGTCATCCTGTCACGTCACCGTGTTGTGTCAGCCCTGCCGTGCCAGCCCCTCACGTCGGCTGGCTGTCCTGCTCGTCTTCTTCAGGAGGCACCAGGAACCCAACCCGGGACCGCCCTTGTGGTAGGCAGGGGCCCAGCTGCTCTAGCCACATCCGCTTCCCTACTTAGCAGCTTTAAATAATAAACACTTATTATCATTTAAATAGAAACAGAAAGACAATACAGGGCAATCTCTATCACTGGGGAAGAGAAGGGCCTATTAAAACAAGACATAAAAAGTACAAAAGACAAGATTAATAAAGACTTGACCACATTAAAATGTTAACATCTTTTCCACAAGATAAGCCACAAGTTGGAGAAGATAATGTGAATAAAAGATAAGGATTGGTTCAGAATATCTAAAGAACTCAAAAGTCAATAAGAAAAAAGAGGCCCGAGCTGGGAGAACACCAGCCTCTCAAAGAGCAGGGACAGGAAGCGCCTGAGGAGACCACAGCGCGGCAGTGTCAGCAGGACGCCAACGATGCCGCCAGGAGCCACTCGCCACACCCCCCACCAAGCAAATGCCACCCCACGGGCGGGCGAGTGGAGCAGGAGGCAGGGAAGGGCCCAGGGGGCGGCCCGCTGGCGCAAGGGCAGAAGCAAGAAGAGCTACGCAGGCGTTGCCACGGGCGCGTTCAGCGCCACCAAGGAAGCCCGAGGCGAGCGCGGGCTGTTAACATTTTAATGTGGTCAAGTCTTTATTAATCTTGTCTTTTGTACTTATTATGTCTTGTTTTAATAGGCCCTTCTCTTCCCCAGTGATAGAATTGCCCTATATTGTCTTTCTGTTTCTATTTAAATGATAATAAATGTTTATTGTTTAAACTTCGAGGAGGACGCAGGCACGCACCTGCCGATCGGTTCTCTTCTTTACAAAATAGCACGGGTGGCGCTTCCATGAGCAGCAAGGCCTTCATACTGAGAAATAAAAATACTCAAACGACAGAATCACAAAGGGATGAACGTGGGGATGGGCTCAGAGCGTATAGGAGTCCTGACGCAGCAACTTGAAACCGTTTCATTAATAATCTTTTCTGTCAAATTCATTTTCCATTTTATAAATTTTATAAAAATTACAAGACAGGATTAATGCAGATTATTACAAGAGAATTTGTTCATATTTTAAGCAAATGTATCATTTTTTAATACATAATTTTAATATTTCTGATTTGGAGGAATTTTTAGAAATCCCCTCCTTCTACGTGTTCTTTCCCCATGACATTTTGAACCCCTGAATCCTAGATATTTTATTTCAATAAAGTTAAAGTAAAGGAAAAATGAAAAAACACGCAACAGGAGAAAGCAGCAAACTAGAAGCAACAAACATTTGGAAGATGGAATGTTCTATTTGCCTTTTTAAACAAGGAACATGCAAATCCCTTAAACAATGACTAGTTCTCCCACAAGCCACCGCAGCGTGTTCTCAGCTGCTCTAATATGTGTGTTCTCGTCCCATCAGAGCTGCGGTGTGTGTTTCCCAAATCATGAGCCTCTTTTCAGGTGCTTATTTGCTATCTGATTATCATTTTTTGGTGAAATATCTGTTTAAGTCTTTTTCCCATTTTCTCATCGGATGGTTTGTTCTCTTGCTTTTGAGTTTACAGAGCTCTTTAAATATTCAGGATGTAAGACCTTTGTTGGATATGTGATTTGCAAATATTTCCTCCCAGCCTGGCTTGTCTTTTCATCCTTTCAACAGATTCTTTTGAAGAGCAAAAATTTTTATTTTGGCTTTCACCATTTTTACCATGATATGGCTGGGTGTGGCTCTCTTTGCATTTACCCTACTTGGAGACTGGTGAGATCCAGGATGTGGAGATAAATGTCTTCATTCATCAAACCTGGGAAGTATTCACCATTGTTTCTTCAAGTATTTCTCTCTGCTCTCTCCTACTCTTCTCTACTCCCACTAACACACCAGAGCACTTAAGGGTGAGCCTGCTTCTCAGAGGCTCTGCCCACTTTTCTTCGTTCTTGTTTTCACCGGCACAATCTCTAGCCATCTGTCCTCGCTGATGCTTTTTCCTGCCAGCTGAAAACTACCATTGAGCCCCATGATCACACTGGTCAACGAGCTGACCTGGGACAGGCCTGCAGCTCTGGTGACCTCACAGCTTCCTGTCAAAGTCATTTCGGGGACTGCAGTTTTTAACTCCAGAATTCCTCATTTGGTTCTTTTATAAATATTAATTTAATATTTACTGACACTCACAATTTGATAAGACATTGTCATCATCGCTTTCTTCAATTTGACATCATTTACTTTAGTTCTTTGAAAGTCTTTACAAGAGCTGCTTTACTGTATTTGTCTGTGAAATCCAACTTCCGGGTGTCTCCCAGCACGTTCTACTGCCTGCTTTTTTTCCAGTGTGTGGGCTACACTTACTTTTTCTTTGCATGTCTTGTTAATTTTTTGTTGAACACTGGACATTTTAAGTCATATACAGTACACACTGATTCCCCCTACTCCCTTGAGGCTTGTTTACTTGTTGAATGACTTGTCTAGACTATTTTAGGGCACTTGATTTCCCCAGCATACGAATCCTCTGATGTCACTCATCAAAGGGTACAGCTTGGGTATGTGCACTGTAGCGTGGGACAGCAGCGTGGCATCAGGGCTCTTTGTCTCTTTCCCCAATCTCAGTTAAGCTAATTCTGCTAATATTACATCCAGCTGTTAGGCTCCACTGATTGCCAGCACATGCTCCACTGCTTTCAACAATGCCCGGTGCTTCACTCCCTGATCCAGTTAAATTCAGGCCCCTTTCCAGGGGTAGCTTTCGAGGCGCAGCACTGTGGTTTGTTGTTCTGACTCCAGGGTGGCCCTTCCAGCTTCCTCCTTCGTGGTTCTGTCTGGTAAGCTAGCAGATGTATGGTTTAGCTTGCTGCTCTAGGGGAGCTACCAGGCCTCCTCTTGATTACTGCCCCCCCCCCCAAATCTCCGCTCTTTTCAAGAGCACCTTTAGGCATGAACTTCTCCACACTCCGTTTCAAGTAAAGTCAATTTCTTTGGGGAAAGCTTTGGCGATCTTGCTATTGTGGCCTGCCTCTCCCTTGGGGCTAAATATGAGTCCCTTCTCCAGAGCGGGGGGGACACTGTGCAGGACAGAGGCTCACTTCTCTTGGAGCGACACCCTACTTTACAGCAGGGCGATGGGAAGGGGCAGAGCCTTTGTTCTTCTCAGCTTGCCCCTCCCATGTGGAACCCCCATGCTGCAGCAGCCCCAGCAGTCTCGACCTGCTGCTCCTAAGCAGAGCCTCTGCCCACGAAGGGGGAGGAAGGGACGACTCATCTCAGTCCCCCTCGCCAGGAATTCAGGCTCCGCGACTCGGAGCTGGTGGTCTGCCCCTCTCGGCGAGACTCCACGTCCTCTACCCGGGAGCTGAGGAAAGAGGGGCCCTTTCCTGACCATCCCGAACGAAGCTTCCTTTGCCCTGAGCTAGGGGAGGGAGGAGGCAGGTCACAGTTCAAACACCAGAGACTCATGTTTTCATAGAGACAGTAGATTTTTTTGAATAAATGTTTCTTTGTTTGTTATATACCCCTGGGCAATCTCCAGAGACATTAAATAGTTGGTTTTTAAAAAATAATTTTCATTACTTATAGTTGTTTCTCTGGGGAGAAGGTCCACAGAGCTACTCAGGCTGTCAGAGGATCCCCCTTACAAGGTCTGCAAGGATTAACAGGTCCTAAGCGCCCAAATCAATACCCCTCGATGTAAATAGAAGAAAGCCAGCGTCCAGCCATAACCGCCAAGCCACTGGCCTCCAGGCCAGGAGGTGGCCCATCTCCCCCAAGAATGAACAAAGTGGAGCAGATAAGGGCCTGCTCCCGCCCAGCCATCACCAACCCACCCACATTCCAAGAATCTCCTGCCTCCGAGCCCATTCCCTCCGTCAATTTAGCCCCAGGCTGTACTCCATATCCCTGCCTATTTTTTTTCAATTTTAGATTTTTTTTTTTTAAGATTTTATTTATTTAATTAATTTCCCCCCCTCCCCTGGTTGTCTGTTCTTGGTGTCTATTTGCTGTGTCTTGTTTCTTTGTCCGCTTCTGTTGTCGTCAGCGGCACGGGAAGTGTGGGTGGCGCCATTCCTGGGCAGGCTGCTCTTTCTTTTCACGCTGGGCGGCTTTCCTCACGGGCGCACTCCTTGCGCGTGGGGCTCCCCCACGCGGGGGACACCCTTGCGTGGCACGGCACTCCTTGCGCGCATCAGCGCTGCGCATGGCCAGCTCCACACGGGTCAAGGAGGCCTGGGGTTTGAACCGCGGACCTCCCATATGGTAGACGGACGCCCTAACCACTGGGCCAAAGTCCGTTTCCCAATTTTAGATTTTTATTACTTATTTATTTATCTCCCCTAGCCGCTCCTCCCCCACCACCATTGCCTGCTCTCTGTGTCCGCTTGCATTCTTGTCAGCAGCACCGGGAATCTGCGTCTCTTTTTGTCGCATCATCTTGCTGTGTCAGCATGTGTGGCACCACTCCTGGGCAGGCTGTACTCTTTTTCACATGGGGCGGCTCTCCTGGTAGGGTGCATCCCCTGTGCGTGGGACTCCTCCACGCGGGGAACACTCTTGCGTGGCACGGCACTCCCTGCGTGCGTCTGCACCGCAGTGGGCTGGCTCACCACACGGGCCAGGAGTCCCTGGGTCCGAACTCTGGACCTCCTACATGGTAGGCAGACGCGCCATAAGTTGACCAAATCCACTTCCCCTGCCTAACGATGTACTGTGTAAAGTCACACCCCACCGTCTGCGGCTGGCTGAAGTCCACTCTTCAGACCCCTTCCATTGGGAGCGCTTCCCAATAAACTTCCTGCCTGCAATCATCAGTCTCTGTGTCCAGGGAGTGTCCTTTTTCTCTGACATGCTGCCATTCTAGAAGCGGAAAACTAAAGTTTTTAATTTTGAAGAAGTCCAATTTACTAATTTTTTTTTCTTTTATGGATCTTGTTTGGTTTCACGTCTAACATCACTTTACCTAATTCCAGGTCATGAAGATTTTCTATATTTTCCCCTAAAATGTTTAAAGTTTAAAGTTTTACATTTAGTTCTATGATCTACTTTGAATTAATTTTGTACAAAGTATGAGTTTTAGGTTGAGGCTCACTCTTTTGCCAATGACCATCCATCCATTCCAACACCACTGGCCGGACACCAGCCTCTCTCCATCGTGCACCTCTGCCAAGAACCCGCCGGCGATGCGAGTCTCCTCCTGGACTCTCCATCCTGTCCTGTACGTCCATGGACCTCTCCCTCTGCCAACACCACACCGTCTTGATGAGTGCAGCTTAGCAGTCAGTCTTCCAAATCAGGTCGTGAGTCCTCCAACCCTGCTTCTCCTTTTCAAAAGGCTTTGGCCATGCTATTTCCTTTGCCTCTCCAAACACGTCTCAGAGTCATCTGGTCAACGTCTTCAAATAATCCCGATGGGGTTTTGATCAATTTAGGGAGAACAGACATCTTTACTACGCTGAGTCTTCGGGTCCACAGGCAGAGTGCACTTCTCTAAGTATTTAGGTCTACTCTGATTTCCTTCACCAGCATTTTCTGGTTTTCAACCAACAGATTCTGTGAATGTTTTGTTAGGTTTTATACTTAAGCCCCTCCTTGTCTGAGCACTCTTGGAAGCGTTACTGCCACACACCCTAAATTTCATAATTCTCCTCTTACTGATCTTTCCCTACAAGATCCCTAAGACTCTCATCTATCAGTTTTTTCAAAGGAACTTTAAAATGACTTTATTTTCACAAAAATGTCCTATTAGTTTTTCCATTAGAATTACATTAAATCTTTAAATAAACTAGACAATGTTAGAATAGTTTTTCCACCTAAAAACATGCTGTAGCTCTCCAATTCTATTTTCCTTTATATTTCCTAATAATTAGCCAGATGAATAATCAAATTAAAGCAAGGCAATCTCATTAAATAGCTGTTAATCATTTTAAAATATTGCTATCTAACACTACAGGATATTCTAACAAAATGGATATGTTTAGTCATTACAAATTAATGTAACACATTCAAAGCTTTATAGCAATATATATCAAAATCAAAGAAAGTATTCATATTTGAGGCAGTTCAGAATTTAAAGAAATATTTCAAAAGACAATAAAAGCTCTCTCTATATTGAGAAGCAGATGTGGCTCAAGTGATTGGGCTCCCGCCTACCACATGGGAGGTTCCGGGTTTGGTTCCCGGTGCCTCCTGGAGAAGGCAAGCTGGTGCAGCAAGCTGGCGCAGCAGGTAGACGCGGTGAGCTGATGCAACAAGATGATGCAACAAAAGAGAAACAAAGAGGAAAGAAAATGAGAGACACAACAAACCAGGAGCTGAGGTGACTTGGGTGATTGAGCACCTCTCTTCCACATGGGAGATACTGGGTTTGGTTCCTGGTGCCTCCTAAAGAGAAGATGAGCAAGACACAGAGAGCACACAGCAAATGGACACAGAGAGCAGACAGTAACTGCAAACAATGGGGGGGGTTATAAATAAATAAAATAAACCTTAAAAAAAAAGCTCCATGAGTAGGCTCAGTGTGACATTTTTATGACATGTTAAGAATGGAGAATTTAAACAGCGTGTAAATGCATCAAGTCTCATACTTCATGGTGATGTTCTACAAACGCGGAATGGGTGAATGTGGAACCACGGCCCCAGGGACGTGCAGGGTCTGAACCCAACCCCTGGCAGCCCATAAATATATCACCTTATTTTTTGTGTAATTCTGTTTAGTGACACTTGATAACTTTTGCTTCCTCCTTAAATCTGCACATGATTCTCTAGGGAATTTTTGTTTCATCACTGCCCCCATTTAACACCATCCAGAAACAATCTCTTGCCTTTAGGACACTTTAGAGCAACATTTAAACGAAGCCCCTGGACGTAAATTTAAGCAAATGTAATCATCCATTGCACTGCGGGGTAGGTAATTAGAGTTCATCAAATAAGGTGCTGATCCACTGACGCCGGGCTCACAGCCAGCAGCAGCGTGGCTCGCACCTGACGAGGCTGTCGCATGCCTGTGAGGCCACCCCGGGCTGCTTGTGCTTACCAACACTGGACAGCACTTCAGGACTGCACTTAGGGCCACTTTAAACAGTAAAACACAAAGTACAAAAATGCAAACAAACCTGGCCCTAGCCATACATGAAAAGGCCACCAGCTCACAGGCTAAGTGCAGAAACAAGACGGCAGAGCGGCGCTGGTTCCACACCACCTGGGAACACGCACATGTCGGGCAACAAGTTTTTCGCTCCCACATGTGCCTGCAAATGAGCGTGAAAGTGCCGCAAATACAGCATCTGTGAATAATGAGGACCGGCTCTATCTGTATAACCCTAAAGCAAGTGGGTGTGTTTAGCTGTGGGGTTAAGATGGCCCTACCATAGGCGTTTTTATTATTGTAAAAAATCCCCCGTGATGTTCTTGGGCCGCCTGCGCACACGCTCTGGCTGCCCGGGTCACAGTAATCGGCGCGAGAAAGGAGATGACTGGCGATGACTCCCAGAGGAGCCAGAGGGGAGCCAGGGACACGTGGCCCAAAGGAAGAGAACCAAGAAGCAGAGAGAAGACGCTGAGCCGCAGCGGCAAGGGGCCCATCCCCGGCCGACTTCTGACAACTCACCAGGGTCATGTCGTCGCAGCAGGCGGCGCAGGTGCAGGAGGCAGCGTGGGGGTTCAGGATGCCGTCCTAAAAGTCAAAACGTGTGCGGCACGTTAGAAAGTCAGCCCATGAGGGCTGATCCCTCGATCCCAGAACGGAACTCATTTTGCCACTCGCACGCCCTCCATAAACATAAAATATGGGAGGAAATGAAGTGCAATCATTTCCAGAAGCTTTTCTCTTTTCTGTGATGCCGTTACGGATGGCAGAATCTGCCTAATTCCATCTAAGGAGCCCAGGAGTGTCTACAGCATTCCCGCTTTATCAAGTTAAACTGGAAATAAGCCTAAGTCCTACCTTCTTACGAGCAAACTGGAGAAGGCGTGTCACTTGAAACGTCTCACCAACTCGCCCTGACTTGCACCCTGGTGCCGGGCCCTGCTCACGGGTGTAGCACTCCCTGTCCCCGTGCTGACCGCCCTTCTCAGAGCTTCAGAGCCCTCATGCGGCCCTGACACCGCGCCGTGGGGTAGGTAACCCCGTCCCGCCCAGGTAAAGGTAAAGACACTGAGAGACAGGAAGGGTAAGTCGCTTGCCCAAGGCCCCGGCCTGTCCAGCCCCTCAGTCCGTCGCCTCGCCCCGGTCCCACGCTGCCTCAGAGTGCTGCCGGGGCATCCTCCTGGGACTGGCTGCGCTGCCGCCTCCAATCTCTACTCGGACACAGGACCAGAGCCCCACTTGCCATACCTGAATGAGGCACTGCAGCGGCCGCCCCGCGTAGCGGATGCTTCTCTTCCAGTCCTTGCTGCTGGCTCTCCCCGCCATGGCTTCAAACTCAGTTGGACTGTACCAGTTCTCTCCCTGCTTGATGCAGCGTCCCCGGCCGCCTGGAACGACACGGTGCAGTCGGATGAAGGCACCACGTTCCCAACGCCGGCGTCCCTACACTAAAAACGAGCAAGCCACGCGCACAGGCAGGCTCTCCACCGGCACCCCCCGCCCCCCGCCCAGGGCCTGCGGGCACAGGCAGGCTCTCCACCGGCACCCCCGCCCCCCGCCCAGGGCCTGCGGGCACAGGCAGGCTCTCCACCGGCACCCCCGCCCCCCGCCCAGGTCCTGCGGGCTCTCCCTGCTCCTGCTGCCGACCCCCGCCGGCTATCGGCTATCGGGCCACGTCACCTAGCGAACCCACCCTCCAAGACCTTGTCCACAGAGCCAAGGGGCAGGCGAGATCGCCACAAGCCCTGTCCACGTCGACGTTCCAGGACTCCCGAACGCTGTCACTTTAGTCTCCAGCAGGACTCGGTGAGCTTGTAGATGGTGCTTCCCTGCCTTGATGCCTCCACCTCCCGGCCCACCGTCACCTCCACCCCAGTGGCTCCCCACACTCACTGCATGACCTCTGCCCCGCTGCCGGAGGCCCGGCGGATGTGCTCCCGCCCTCCCTTCCCAACCAACGGGATCTGACCTGTGGACTCACTCTCACAACGCCCCTTCCCCGCACTGCCCTGCGGCCTCAGCTCCAGGCCAGACCAGAGCGTCACGCCCGTCTTCTGTCCTTTCAACTTGTTTTAAGTATCCTTATAGTCTCACTTTGCCCAAAACTCATTGCGAGGGATGTGAAGAAGGAGCAAAGCGTCTGGACCTCAAGGCACAGCCTGCGGCCGCTGTGCTCACCAGAGCCAAGTCTGCTCTTGAACAGGGTGCCGCTGATGTTCCGGCACCGCACGGGGAGCTCGCTGTCGTACACCGATGGGTCCCAGTTGTACTTGGTCCCGCCTTTGTCCTGGCCCGGAGCTAGAGGAGCTGGAGGAGACTGAGGACCTTGGACAAAGAAAGTATTTTGAAAATAAGAAACACTTAATGCATTCCAAAACAATGAGAGAAGTGCAATAAACCCAGAATCCCACAGTCTTCGCAGACAGCGCCGATTTAGGCCGCTGTTCCCTTGAATTTGGGTTGAGGAGCTGGGGGAAAATGCCCGCCCCACATACACAGACATGAAATTCTTTTCCTCAGCTTGGGAAATCCCATTTTTTCTACCTAAAATTTGACAATATTCCAAATTTACCTTAAAAAAGCAAAACAAAACAATAAATTATACATGCTCAAGCATGTGCTACTCCAGAAAGCTCAGGAAATGGCGAATATTCTGGTACCTGGAGAGAGAGGAGCAGCCGGCCCCTTCAGCCCAGTGGTCTCCACGATGCTTCCGTCCGTGTGGACGACAATCAGAGTTGCCTTCTCCGTGTTCAGGCTGTCCCCGATCTGAAGGGCTGTCCTGCCAGACTGGGGGGAGAGAAAGTTCCCATTAAATCTATCACAACGACAGTCCCCGTGGCATATTTACGTAATGCAGCAGGACGTGGTATCTACGATTCATCACCAGAGAGGTGAAGCTCACATCCACGCGCTGCTTTCAGGAGACTCACCTTAGACCCAGGGATACAAACTGGCTGAAAGTGAAAGTTTGGAAAAAGATATTCCATACAAACAGTAACCAAAAAAACAAAACAAAACAAAAAAACAGCAGAGGCAGCTATTAATATACTAATATCAAGAAAAACAGACTTTAAATGCAAAAGAGTTATAAGAGATGGGGAAGGCCACTATAAGCTAATAAAAGGGAAAACCCATCAGGAAGAAATAATCATCAATATCTATGCAGCTAACCAGGATCCCCCAAAATACATGAGGCAAACTCTGGCAAAAGTGAAGGTAGAGAGAAACAGAATTGGCCCAACGGATAGGGCGCCTGCCTACCACACGGGAGGTCCAAGGTTCAAACCCCGGGCCTCCTGACCCATGTGATGAGCTGGCCCATGTGCAGTGCTGATGCACGCGAGGAGTGCCCTGCCACGCAGGGGTGTCCCTGCGTACGGGAACTCCATGCACAAGGGAGTGCGCCCCGTAAGGAGAGCCGCCCAGTGTGAGAGAAAGTGCAGCCTGCCAAGGAATGGTGCCGCACACACGGAGAGCTGACACAGCAAGATGACGCAACAAAAAACGTGACACAGATTCCAGGCACTACTGACAAGAATACAAACGAACACAGAAGAACACACAGAGCAGACAACTGGGGGAGGGGGAAGGGGAGGAAAATTAAAAAAAAAAAAGTGAAGGTAGAAAGAGACATCACTACAATAATAGTTGGAGACTTCAACACCCCACTGACATCATTAGATACAACAACTAGACAGAAGATCAACAAGGAAACAGAGAACTTGAACAAGACAATAAAGAAGCTGGATCTTTTTGATATAATATTTATGTAACCTAAAGCGTCTTTACAAATAAAAAAATAGAAAATATTAAAAAAAAAGAAGAAGAAGAAGAAGCTGGACCTAACAGACATATACAGAAAACTGCATCCCAGAAGAGTGAGTTACACACTCTTCTCAAGAGCCCAAGGATCTCTTTCCAGGATAGACCACATGTTAGGTCACAAAACAGTTCTCCATAAATTGTGAAAGACTGAAATTATACAATCTCATATCATAATGGAATGAAGCTGGAAATCAACAATAGACAGAAAAGGGAAAAATTTGAAAAATGTGTGGAGGCTGAATTCAACAATAAGTGGGTCAAAGAAGAAACTGTAAGAGAAACTATTAAATATTTCTGTATGAACAAAAATGAGAAAACTTATCAAAACTTATGGGACAGGACAACCAGCAAGATGGCAGTGGAGTAAGGCGCTCCTGGAGTCAGCTCCTATTCCAGGGCAGTTAGCAAACACCCAGAGCTCTCTGGAGCTGCTGAAGCACCTGTCTGGGGGCTCCAGGAGACCAGAAGAGCATCCTGCAGCATCCTTGAAGGAGTGGAAGGAGGAGATGCCCATCTGCAGAAGACTCGTGAGTAGAGCACTCCACGCCCCGGAGGCCGGTGCCATCCTCTACCAGAGGCACAAGCTGCCTTGGGAGCTGCTCTGCGGCTGGAATTGAAAGCTCCACTTCCCCAAAACGGGGAAGAGATGGTTGGGCACCAATTCCAGCTACTGTAAGTTAATTCAGCGGGCTACAGTATAGTCCTAAGAACAGCTAAAGTGTGAACCTGTCCAAGTAGAAAGAGGCCGGGAGTCGCCATCTTAACTCCACGCCTGGCAAGAGGGGAAGCAGGGTGGACTGAGAATCCCAGTGCTGGGGGGACCGGCTTCTTTCCATCCAGATCACACTGCAGCTCTAGCCTAGGCCCCAGTGCCACCTCCAGCAGGGAGGAAGCTGTGGGAAGCTGCACCAGCCTCTCCAGGAAATTACCAGCCAAGTCACGGAAGCTGGTGATTGCACTACTCTGGCGGCACAAGCCGCCCCAGGAGCTGTTCTGTGGCTGGAATTCGTAGCTCCATTTCCCAAAAATGGGAGGAGGAGACAGTTGGCTGCCGATTTCGCCTACTGATTATAGACTTGGCTGGTTAAGATATAACCATGGAGAGAAGTGGACTTGGCCCAGTGGTTAGGGCGTCCGCCTACCACATGGGAGGTCCACAGTTCAGACCCTGGGCCTCCTTGACCCATGTGCAGCTGGCCCATGCTCAGTGCTGATGCGCGCAAGGAGTGCTCTGCCACGCAGGGGTGTCCCCCACATACGGGAGCCCCATGCGCAAGGAGTGTGCCCCATTAGGAGAGCCGCCCAGCGCAAAAGAAAGTGCAGCCTGCCCAAGAATGGCGCCGCACACACGGAGAGCTGACACAACAAGATGACTCAACAAAAAGAGACACAGATTCCTGGTGCCGCTGATACGGACAGAAGCGGTCACAGAAGAACCACAGCAAATGGACACAGAGAGGGGCAGAGAAAAAAATAAAAAATAAATCTTAAAAAAAAAAAAAAGATATAACCATGGGAACAGCTGGGGTGTGAATCTGTCCAAGTAGGAAAGAGGCCAGTGGCTGTCATTTTTACTCTGCCCCCAGCATGAAGGGAAGCCAGCCTGACCTGAAATCACAGTGACTGCGGGAACCAGCTTCTTTCACCGACATGGGCCTGCAGCCCTAGCCCAGGCTTCAGCCCCGCCTCTGGCAGGGAGGAGGCTGGGGGCCCTAAACCAGCCTATCCAGGTAACTGCAGCTACCTTTGGCTGAGTAATCAGAAGTCTACCGGGGCAACTGCGGTCATCTTGGACCCGCACTGCATAGACTGCTGCCCACACCTGCAGCTCCATCCCCGCCCCAGGCAGGGGAGAAAGGGGCATGAGCTTCATCAGTCTCTCTGGGCAACTGCAGTCTAGGCCTGCACGACGTGGATTATTCCACACAGCTGTGACTCTGTCCTACCCCCTGGCAAAGGAGAAAGTCGAGAAAAGCTTCATCTGTCCCTGGGGCAAGGAGGGCAGCCTGAGCCTCCACAGCTTATAGCACCAACAACATCCTTGGCTCCTACTACACAACCAGCAAGGGAGAAAGGGCAGGAAGCCCTAAACTAAAGAGAGAAAGTGCACCCAGAATAAATACTCTAGTAAGCCAGATGCCAAGACACCAAGAAAAAACTACAATCCACACCAAGAAACAGGAAGCTATGGCCCAGTTAAAGAAGTAAGATAAGCCTCCAGATGACATAAAGAAGTTGAGACAACTAACCATAGATGTTCAAACAAATCTCCTTAATAAATTTAAAGAGATGGCTAAAGAGATTAAGGATATTAAGAAGACACTGGATCAGCACAAAGAAAAATTTGAAAGCATAAACAGAAAAATAGCAGATCTTATGGGGAATGAAAGGTATAATAAATGAAATTTTAAAACATTGGAGTCATATAATAACAGATTTGAGGAGGCAGAAGAAAGGACTGGTGAGCTTGAAGAAATGGCCTCTGAAAGTGAACATACAAAAGAACAGATGAAAAATGGAAAAAATTGAACAAGGTCTCAGGGAACTAAATGACAGCAAAAGGTGTACAAACTTACATGTCATGGGTGTCCCAGAAGAAGAGAAGGGAAAAGGGGCAGAAGGAATATTTGAAGAAATAATGGTAGAAAATTTACCTTAACATTTTTTGTGATTTATGTATCTTTAAAAAAAAAAGACAATTTAATAAAAAGAATAAATAAATATATCTAAAAGAAAATTTCCCAATCCTATTGAAGGACATAGATATCCATGTCCAAGAAGCACAATGTACTCCCATCTCAAAAAATCTGGATAGACTTACTCTAAGACACATACTCATCAGAATGTCAAATGCTAAAGACAGAGAGACTTCTGAGAACAGCAAGAGGAAAGCAATTCATAACATATAAGGGATACCAAATAAGATTACATGCTGATTTCTCAACAGAAACCATGGAGGCAAGAAGACAATGGTCTGATATACTTAAGACACTGCAAGAGAAAAACTTCCAGCCAAGACTCTTATATCCAGCAAGACTGTCTTTCAAACATGAGGGCAAGGCAAGCAGACTTGGCCCAGTAGTTAGGGCGTTCGCGTACCACATGGGAGGTCTGCGGTTCAAACCCCGGGCCTCCTTAACTCGTGTGGAGCTGGCCCACGCACAGTGCTGATGCGCGCAAGGAGTGCCTGTGCCACGCAGGGGTGTCCCCCGCATAGGGGAGCCCCACACGCAAGGAGTGCGCCCCGTAAGGAGAGCCGCCCAGCGTGAAAGAAAGTGCAGCCTGCCCAGGAATGGCGCCGCACACACGGACAGCTGACACAGCAAGATCATGCAACAAAAAGAAAACACAGATTCCTGTGCCGCTGACAACAACAGAAGCGGACAAAGAAGACGACGCAGCAAATAGACACAGAGAACAGACAACCGGGGGGAGGGGAGAGAAATAAATAAATCTTTAAAATAAAAAATAAAATAAAATAAATTGAAAACATGATCACCAAACTTATTTGGAAGGGTAAGGGGTCCTGAATAGCCAGAAATATCATAAAAAGGAAGAGTAAACCCTCATCTCCAAATTTTAAATCATATTACCTAGCTATAGTGGTAAAAACAGCATAGTACTGGCCTAAAGACAGACACATAGAACAGAACCAAATTTATGGTTCAGAAACAGACCCTCACACGTATGGTCAAATGATTTTTTTTTTTAAGATTTATTTATTTATTTCTCTCCCCTCCCCCCACCCCGGTTGTCTGTTCTCTGTGTCTATTTGCTGAGTTTTCTTTGTCCACTTCTGTTGTTGTCAGCGGCACGGGAATCTGTGTTTCTTTATGTTGCGTCATCTTGTTGTGTCAGCTCTCCATGTGGGTGGCACCATTCCTGGGCAGGCTGCACTTTCTTTGGCACTGGTCTGCTCTCCTTACGGGGCGCACTCCTTGCGCGTGGGGCTCCCCTACGCGGGGGACACCCCTGCGTGGCACGACACTCCTTGCGGGCATCAGTGCTGCACGTGGGCCAGCTCCTCACGGGTCAAAGAGGCCCGGGGTTTGAACCGCAGACCTCCCATGTGGTAGGCGGACGCCCTAACCACTGGGCCAAGTCTGCCGCCCTGGTCAAGTGATTTTTGACTAGCCTGTCAAACCCACACAGCTTGGGCAGAACAATCCATTCAACAAATGGTGCTGAAAGAATTGGATATCCATAGCCAAAAGAAGGAAAGAGGACCCCTATCTCATACCTTATCCAAAAATTAACTCAAGATGGATCAAAAACCTAAAAATAAAAGCAAGAACCATAAAACTTCTAGAAGAAAGTGTAGAAAACATCTTCAAGACCTGGTGGTAGGTGTTGGATTCTTAAAGGAAATAAGAGGAGGACTGAGATGGACTACTGATGTTTAATGTAGGCAGCAGATTTAATTAGCTTTACGGTAAAAGTGTGAAAATGTAGAGTGGATGGTAACACACAGTAAGTAACAGCTAGTTTATAAATGGGGATATGATAGTTTATAAATGGCAGTCTAGGTAAGCAAATGCCAATTGACAAAATGCTAGAGAATAGTCTAGGAACTGAACAGCACAGTAAACCAAGAGGTGGATGAGAACTGTGGTTGATAGTACAGATGCAAGAGTGTCCTTTGTTAGCTAGAACAAATGTACATCACTACTGCAGGGTGTTGGGAATGTGGAGAAGCATGGGAAAAATACAGCTGCAGTGACCTATGGACTGTGGTTAGTAGTAATAATAAAATATTGCAGCTATGCGAAAGATGTACTGTGTTGATAGTGAGGCAGTATGGAAAATGTGAGCCAAATGTACACTATGGACCTGGTAACAATCAGATGATATTATCTAATCTGTAGCAAATGTTCCACCACAGTGTGTTATGTTGATGGAGGGGTATTGTTTGGGAATTCTGCACATGTGCATGATTGTTTTATAAGTTTACAACTTCTGTCATAAAAAATATATTTAAAAATAATAACAGGGTAGGTTGAGGGGAAAACACCAAATGAAAGATAAGGACTCTCATTAGTAGCAAGTTTTTGACAATATTCTTTCATATTTGTAACAAACGTCTCATGACAATGCAAGGTGTTTGTGGAGGGTTGATGTATGAGACCCCTGTATGATGTTATGCATGTTCGCTTTGTAAGTTCACAACTTTTACTATACACTCGTTTATGTATGTTCATATATAAATGATATAAAGATAATAATAATAGGGTTGGTTTGGTGAAAAATACTTTGGTTAGTAGTAATATTTTGACAACAGTCTTAAATCATTAGTTAAAAAAAGGTTTAACAACGATGCAAGTAATTGGTGGTAGGGTGAGTTATCAGAGTCCTGTATGATGTTACATGTTTGTTTTGTAAGTTCACAACTATTATTATATACTAATTGTTTATGTATGAGTGATATACTTCAATAAATTAAAATAAAAACTTATGGGATATAGTAGACAATGTTGATGGAAACTTATAGCACTGAATGCCTATATTAAAAAGAAGAAATAAAATCAAAGACCTAATTAAATGTCTGGAAGAACTAGAAAAAAAACAGCAAACCATTCCCAACATATGCAGAAGGAAAGAAATAATGAAGATTAGAGCAGAAATAAATAAAATTGAGAATAAAAAAAAAAAACAGTGAAAATAAACAAAACCAAAAGCTGGTTCTTTGAGATCAATAAAATTAACAAACCCACCCCTAGCTAGACCAACAAAGAAAAAAAGAGAGAAGATGAAAATAAATAAAATCAGAAATAAAACGGGGAAGTAATGACTGACCCCACAAAAATAAAATGGATCATAAGAGGATATTATGAGAAACCGTATGCCAACAAACTAGACAACCTAGATGAAATGGAAAAATTCCTAAAAACACACTACCTACATTGACTACAAGAATTCAAGAACTCAATAAATCAATCACATATAAAGAGATTGAGTCAGTCAGCGAAAATCTCCCAAAAAAGGAAAGTCCAGGACCAGAAGGCTTCACAGGTGAATTTTATCAAGTATTTCGAGAAAAATTAACACCAATTCTGATTAAACTCTTCCAAAAAATTGAAGAGGGAAAATTACGCAATACATTTTATGAAGCCAAAATCACCCTAACACCACAACCAGATACAGACACCACAAGAAAAGAAATCCACAGACCAATCTCTCTAATGAACATAGATGCAAATATTCTCAACAAAACACTTGCAAATAGAATCCAACATAATAAATAATTATACACCACGATCAAGTGAGATTTATTCCTGGTATTCAAGGGTGGTTCAATGCAACAAAATCGATTAACATAATACATCACATTAACAATTTGAAGGGAAAAAAACACAATTATATGGATCAATGCAAAAAAGGCATTCAATAAAATCCAAGGTTCTTTCTTGATAAAAACACTTGGAAAGATAGGAATAGAAGGCTAATTTCTCAATACGATAAAGGGCATATATGAAAAAACCACAGCCAGCATCATACTCAATGGGGAAAGGTCGAAGGCTTTCCCTCTAAGATCAGGAACAAGACAAAGATGCCTGCTGTCACCACTGTTATTCAATATTGTACTAGAAGTTCCAACTAGAGCAATTAGACAAGAAATTTTTAAAAATAAACGGCATCCAAATAGGAAAAGAGGAAGTAGAACACTTGCTATGAGCAGGTGATATGATCTATATTTGGAAAATTCTGAAACGTCCACAACAAAGCTACTTGAGCTAATAAACAAGTTCAGCAAAGTGTCAGAAACAAGATCAACATGCAAAAATCAGTACTGTTTCTGTACACTAGTACTGAACAATCTGAGGAGGAAATCAGGAAAAGAATTCCATTTACAATAGCAACAAAAAGACTCAAATACCTAAGAATCAATTTAACCAAAGATATATAGTACCTACATGCAGAAAACTACAAAATGATGCTAAAAGAAATTTTAAAAGACCAAAACTAATGGAAAGGTATTCCATGTTCATGGATTGGAAGACTAAATATCATGAAGATGTCAATCCTATCAATCCTATCTAAAGTGATTTACAGATTCAATACAATACCAATCAAAATTCTAACAGCCTACTCTACAGAAATTGAAAAGGAAATTACCAAATTCATTTGAAAAGGAAAAAGCACCCACATAGCCAAAAGCATTCTAAAAAAGAAAAGCAATGCAGGCGCACTCTCACTGCCTGACCTTGAAGCATATTACAAAGTTACAGTGGTCAAAACAGCATGGTTCTGGCATAAAGATAGACGAATCAGTCAGTGGAACAGAACTGAGAGTCCAGAAATAAACCCTCCCCTCTACAGCCAACTGTTTTTGACAAACCTATCAAGTCCATCTTACCAGGACAAAATACAGTCTCTTCAACAAATAGTGCTGGGAGAACTGGACATCCATAACCAAATGAATGAAAGAGAACCCCTATCTCACTCCCTATACAAGAATCAACTCAAAATGAATCAAAGACCTAAATATAAAATCCATGGCCATAAAACTTCTAGAAGAAAACATAAGGAAACATCTTCAAGATCTTGTGGAAGGTGGGCATCTCTTCAATTTTACATCCAAAGCTCAAACAATGAAAGAAAAATTAAATAAATGGGGCCTCCTCAAAATTAAACACTTCTGCACCTCATAGTACTTTGTCAAAAGGGTGAAAAGACATGTGACTTAATGGGAGAAAGTATTTGGAAATCACTTATCTGATAAGGGTTTAATATCCATGCTATATCAAGAAATGCTACAACTCAATAACAAAAAGACAAATGACCCAATTAAAAAATGGGCAAAAAGACTTCAATAGACATTTGTCCAAAAAAGAAATACAAGTGGCCAAAAAAGCATATGAAAAAATGTTCAACATCACTAGCAATTAGGGAAATGCAAATCAAAGTACAATGAAATGATCATTTCAGGAAGCGGACTTGGCCCAGTGGTTAGGGCGTCCGTCTACCACATGGGAGGTCTGCGGTTCAAACCCCGGGCCTCCTTGACCCGTGTGGAGCTGGCCCATGCGCAGTGCTGATGCACTCAAGGAGTGCCGTGCCACGCAGGGGTGTCCCTCACGTAGGGGAGCCCCACGCGCAAGGAATGCGCCCCGTAAGGAGAGCCGCCCAGCGTGAAAGAAAGTGCAGCCTGCCCAGGAATGGCGCCGCACACACGGAGAGCTGACACAGCAAGATGACACAACAAGAAGAGACACAGATTCCCGTACCACTGACAACAACAGAAGAGGACAAAGATAAAAACGCAGCAAAATAGACACAGAGAACAGACAACTGGGGAGGAGAGAGAATTAAATAAATAAATAAGCCTTTTTAAAAAATTATCATTTCATACCTACTAGAATGGTCACTATTAAAAAATTGGAAAACCACAAATGTTGGAGAGGATGTGGATAGGAATGCTTATCCACTACTGGTGAGGATGTAAAATGGTACAGCCACCGTGGAGGACTGTTTGGCAGGTCCTAAGGAAGTTAAATGTTGATTTGCCACGTGACCAGGCAATACCATCGCTAGGTGTACACCCAGAAGAACTGAGAGCAGTGACAAGAACAGAACCTGCACACTGATGCTCATAGCGGTGCTGTTCACAGTTGCCAAAAGACGGAAACTACCCAGGTGTCCATGTACACGTACGACAGTGGTTGAAAGGGAAAATCCAAGGCCAGGTATATTACCAGAAAGAAAACCAAAAATATATAACATGGGACAGTACAGCATAGCGAAACCTCGTGTGAAATATGAATACGGATAATATTGCATACAAGACTTCTTCTTTGAAACTGAACACATATAATTAATGTTATGAGATGTTAATATCAGGCAAAAATACAACTAAATCAAATACGGACAGTAGTATATAATAATATGTTACTCTTACAGTAAGGATAAAAAAAGTAAATATACTAGGTGAAAGAAAACTAGACAAAAGGTACTAGATATTGTTTGATTCCATCTACATAAAATATAAACTCAGTAAGTTAGACGGAAACAGAAGAGCAGCTGTGTAGAGCAGGGGAAGCACAGCACTATGAAGAGGTGATTGCTAAGGGGCAGGGCTTTTTTTGTTTGCGGTTTATTTACATCTACTAATTTATTATTACTGAAATAATGAAAATGCTCTAATAATATGACTGAAGATGATGAATGAACAATTATGTGATTATATCAAATACCACTGATTGTACATTTGGATGGGCTGTATGCTTTATTAATATATATCAATAAAACTGACCAAAAAAAAAAGGAATAAAAAATAAAAAGTGACCAAAAAAGGAGTGGTTCACCTTTCTTAAAAACATCTCGGGAAACGGACTTTGGCCCAGTGGTTAGGGCGTCCGTCTACCATATGGGAGGTCCGCGGTTCAAACCCCGGGCCTCCTTGACCCGTGTGGAGCTGGCCCATGCGCAGTGCTGATGCGCGCAAGGAGTGCCCTGCCACGCAGGGGTGTCTCCCGTGTAAGGGAGCCCCACGCGCAAGGAGTGCAACCCTGAGGAAAGCCGCCCAGCGTGAAAAGAAGAGTGCAGCCTGCCCAGGAATGGCGCCGCCCACACTTCCCGTGCCCCTGACGACAGCAGAAGCGGACAAAGAAACAAGACGCAGCAAATAGACACCAAGAACAGACAACCAGGGGAGGGGGGGGAAATTAAATAAATAAAGAAATCTTAAAAAAAAAAAAAAAAAGAAAGAAAATTAAAAATAAAATAAAATAAAATAAAAAAATTAAAAAAAAAAAAACATCTCTAAAAAACAGAGAAAAGAACAGGACAAGACAATGCCTGAGTCTGTGGCCTGAGCAGAATGGTGCAGTCACACATAAACTCAACTTAAAGAACGGTGTTCCGCTAACACACCCAACTAACAAAGAGAACCCCAACTCCTGCCTGAGCAGCTCTGGCGCGGTTGCAGGTCTTCAGGGAGGGTCTCCGAGCAATGACCTAGTGCAGGCTCCCTCACCCCCACTGTGGCAGTTTGATATTATTGATGAATTCCAAAAAGAAATATTGGATTATGTTTGTACACTGATCTTCTCCTCTGGGCATATTAGATTACTTTGGATTCACAGGTTTACTTAAGTAATTATGTAAACCTCTTGTGCCTGTAGGGCATTGAGTCCCCAACCTTTGGTGATAAAAGGCATGGCCAAGGACAGAGCTGAGGGAGTTTGATGTTGGAGTTTTGATGTTGGAGTTGGCTGCTGAAGCCTTAAGCTGGCGCCGCGGGAAGTAGGCTCACAGAGGAAAGAGAAGCCAGCCCAGGAAGAGAGGAACCCTGAGCCCAGGAAAAAGAAGCCTGAGGAAGAGAGGCACCCAGGAAGCCCGATCCCTCGCAGACGTCGGCAGCCATCTTGCTCCAACACGTGGAAACAGACTTTGGTGAGGGAAGTAACTTATGCTTATAGCCTGGTCTCTGCAAGCTCCTACCCCAAATAAATACCCTTTATAAAACCCACCCATTTCTGGGAGTTTGCATCAGCGCCCCTCTGGCTGGCTGACCACTCGCGTTCCATCCACAGCTTTCGAAGACCTCCTCAGGAGCCACCCAGGCCCTCCCGCTGCCCCCACTGCCACGTGGGCTGTTCCATGACCGCTGCCCTCTTCCTCAGGGCTAGCCCTGTGCTTGTGCCCACTCCGTTAACTGCTCAGAGGCCCCACAGCGAGCCGGCCAGTACCCACCCCACGCCCCTGCTGGAGCGCCGACACCCCACTGCTGCCTGCGAGGCGCAGCCTCTGGCCAAGCCGCCTAGCGGGCGCTGCTCCCCAGAGGCCTGGCCGCACAGCAGAGGTAGACCAGATGGCCTGGGGGCCTGTCCACCGCCAACCTTCTGCAATTCTCTAACACTTTAAGCTTTTAAAGAGTAAAACACCAACTAAGGCAAAGTGAGAAGACAATCTTTTCTTATATTTTGAAATGTCACTTTCATGTAGGTCCAGAATAAACAAAAAAAATGCCTGCAACTCAACCACAAAAAGATCAACAAGCTAGTTTTTTAAAATTTTTTAAAAATGATTTATTTACTTATTTATTTATTTCTCTCCCCTTGCCCCCCCGCTCCGGCTGTCTGTTCTCGTGTCTATTTGCTGCATCTTCTTCTTTGTCCACTTCTGTTGTCAGCAGCACAGGAATCTGTGTTTCTTTTTGTTGCATCATCTTGCTGGGTCAGCTCTTCGTGTGGGCAGCGCCATTCTTGGGCAGGCTGCACTTTCTTTCGCGCTGGGCGGCTCTCCTTACGGGGTGCACTCCTTGTGTGTGGGGCTCCCCTGTGCGGGGGACACCCCTGTGTGGCAGGGCACTCCTTGCCGCAGCAGCACTGCGCATGGGCCAGCTCCACACGGGTCAAGGAGGCCCGGGGTTTGAACCACGGACCTCCCATGTGGTAGACAGACGCCCTAACCACTGGGCCAAGTCTGCTTCCCATCAAGCTAGTTTTTAAAACGTGCAAAAGTGGGAAACAGATGTGGCTCAATCAGTGGGTGCCCGCCTACCACATGGGAGGTCCTGAGTTTGGGTCCCAATGCCTCCTAAAAAAGAAAATGAGCAGACGCTGCCCCCACCACAACGAGCAGGTGCCACAAGCCGGCAGACGCCACAGCCCGTGGGGAGCAGCAGGGGCTGAGGCTGCTGGGTCCCATCCTCATATGGGAAGTCCCAGGTTTGGTTCCCAGGGCCTCCTGGAGAAGTTGAGCAAACAATGAGCTCACAGAAGCATCTGGGAGAGGGGGGATAAATAAAGAAAAATAAAGTAAGTAAATAAATCTTAAAAAAAAAAAAAAAGCAGTAACCTTTAGGGAAAAAAATGGGCGAAAGTCTTCAACAAGCACCTCACAAAGAAGGTAATATGAATTGTCAAAAAGCGCAGGAAGGGAAGTGGATGTGGCTCAGACGACTTCCCCTACCACAGGGGAAGTCTGTGGTTCAGTCCCCGGTTCCTCCTGAAGAAGACAGAGAGCTGGTGTGATGGGCAGGTGCAGTGAACTGACACAACAAGAGACACAAGAAGGAAAATATGATGAGACACAACAAAGCAGGGAGCAGAGGCTCCCGGTGCTTCCTAAAGACAAGCAAGACAGCGAGCTGGTGCAGTGGGAAGGCATGGCGAGTTGACGCAACAAGTTGACGCAACAAGAGATACACGAAAAAAAAAAACATAAGAGACACAACAAAGCAGGGAACGGAGGTGGCTCAAGCGTTTACGTGCCTTCCTCCCACATCAGAGGTCCTCGGTTCAGCTCCTGGTGCCTCCTAAAAAAACAAGGAATACAAGAGACACCACAAGTGCAAACAACGAGGGGGTGGGGAGAGATAAATAATAAAGAAATAGCACAGGAAAAGGTCTCAGCATCCTTAGCCACCTGGGAAATGCCAATTAAACCACAGTGAGATAAAATTTCATGCTGACTAGGATGGCTAAAATAAAATAAAACGAATGTTGGCAAGTGTGGTATTTTGAGTTATTTACAAATTTCAAAAAGAGAGATTATGTTTGTAAGCTGGTCTGTTTCTGTGGGCGTGATAACCCTTTGACTGTATTAGATTTGGCTGAGACGCCTGAGTAAACTGTTAAGATTAGGGTTTGATTCAACCACGTCATTACAGTGCGACTCAGCGTCGAGTGCCAGCCCCCTTGGGGGGCTGATAAAGCCGACTCTCACACAGAAGTAGACACAGAGAAGATACACAGAGGTCCTGTGGCCCTGTGAGGAGACACGAGCCTGCTAGTCCACAGGTGACTTTGTGAAGAAACCAGAGCAGCTAAGCCCAGAAAGGCAGGAGCCTGAGCCCGGCCTCCAGGTGAGGTCGGAAGGAGCCGGTACCACCGAGCCCTACGAGGAAGAGGAGGGCTGACCCCTCGCAGAGCCACTGCCTGCCCTCTTGCTTCACCACATGGCAACAGCCTTGGTGAGGGAAGTAATTTATGCTTTATGGCCTGGTGCCTTTAAGCGTCTACCCTGAATAAATGCCCTTTATAAAAGCCAACGGAGCTCTGATACTTTGCACCAGCACCCCTCTGGCTGACTAATACAGCAAGCATGTAAAACTGAAACTCTTCCTCTTTGCTGATGAGGAACTGCTTGGCAGTTTCTCAATGTTAAACACACGTGTACCCTCTGACCCATCAATTCCACTCACAGACATTAAGCCAAGAGAAATGAAAACCTACGTCTACAGAGACCTGTGCAAGAATGTTTATCATACTCTTAATTCACCAGCGTCAAAAACTGGAAACCAACCAAATGTCCACCTACAGGAGATGAGATAAAGAAAACGTAGTCTCTCGGTCCACTGGGCTAGACCTCAGCATCTAAACAGCCTTCTGCTGGGAGACTCACACCTGGGTGCACCTCAAAGCACGACGCTGAGCGCTGAAGCCAGACAGCCACACACGCGTGCAACTCCAAGGACGTGAATTTCTAGAAGGGGCCAAATGAATCTACGTTGACACAAGTCAAAAACTGGCACAAGGCACGAGGGAACTTCCTGGGGTGATGGATGTAATCTGATTCTTATTTTTGTGGTGGTTATGTGGGCACATGTAATTGTCAAACTTCATCTCCCACTTGAGAAATGTGCATTTGATTGACTTATACCTTAATTTTTTTTTAAAGAATAAGAGTATTTTTTAAATGTCACCTTTGAATCAGGAGAAGTCAGAAGAATTTCGCCATGGAGCTGGGCCCCTCACACTCACACGTGCTGGTGCCTGTTTGCCGTGGCCTGGAGGCCCCCCACCCTCAGTAGCTTCTCAAGCAGTAAAGACGTACAGCTCTGCTGGAAGCGTGAACGTGCTGCCGCTGCTGGAGGAAGCTTTCTTAGAAAGGGAGGTGGGAATGTGCAGATACTGAAGACCCCGCTCTGCCTGTTGTAAGTTTCAAACAGGAGAACAGACTCTGGTCTGGAGGGCAGGGGCAAGCCAGTCTGGAGCCTCTCCAAGGGCCACAGCAGAAAGCACAGCCCGGGCAGGGTACAGCGGGACCGCGTGTCCTGGGCTGCTGGGAAGGCCCCGGGCCCGCAAGGAGAGGCCTACGTAGACAGCCTCTGGTCACTGCCCAGCACTGGTGCAAGCTGGGTGCGTGTGACGTGCATGGAAAACACACCAACTTCCTCAAAGTAACCCCCTGGGGTCAGTGCTGGTCATCAGGGTTGAGAGATGTGTCTCCTGCTCTTGCCAATCCTAGTGACTACAAACTTGCTTTTGGGCACGGGACCACGGCTGAAAAGTACAACCCACAGCTCTGGCAAACAAGCCCGGGAGATGGACCCAGCCCCCTGCCTCAGCCACTCGGCGGCCAGCCTTCCTGCCTTCGTACCAGACTGTCCCCGGAATTCACAGAAGGCTGTGGGCCTTAGAAACAGAAGAGGCTGGTGCAACATCATCACAAGCAGCTCTTAAAACGCGACCGTCAAAGGACGGGGGTGACTCGTGCCTGAGACGCAAGAGGCCCGCCAGCGCACACACTGCGCTTGTCCAGAAGCGCCCGCGGCCCACGGCTCGGCAGGTGGCTGTGCCTTTCTACATCGAACCCGCCGGGACCTGGTTCCTCCAGGACCCCGCGCTGCCGCTCCTGTCGGGGTGCCCTCCCCGCGCCCAGCCACCGGCTCAGCCCTCGCCCGCTCTGTGGGCTGGAGACCCGTCCTACCCAGGCAGACAGGAGGGCCCACGGCTGCCACTTCACTCCAACCCCGTGGGTCCACAGCACACGCAGGGTGAAAAGAGCCTCTGGGACTGGGGCGTTTGCTGTTCACCAGACGACCTTTTCCACACAAAACGCACAGGATTCCCGCAAGGGGGAGACCCACATGGGAAAAGGGCAAAGGGCCTCACCTGACCTCATGCACAGGCGTTTTCACAAACAGCCGCTCCGTGAGCGCGGGCTGGAGGGAGTGTGGCCCTGGCACTGCCGAGGCCAGTGGAACCCAGAAGTGCAGTGACCCAGAGAGTCACGGCGACATCACGCTGCGCAGATCTGAGTAACTCCAAAGCCCGGGATACCGCACTTCCGACACAGCAGCCACCAGCACGCGGGGCCACTGACGCTGAACTCAAATTACTGATGTCAAAAGCCCCCAGACACACTGAGCACTGGCTGCACGTGGTTTCGGCCACTGTGCTGGATGACACAGACACAGGACACGCCCTCGCCAGGAAACGCCACTGGACGGTGCTGCTGCAGCCGGGAGGCCGCAAATCTGGCTTCGTGCTGCTGCAGGGTGGCCCGCCAGGACCAGCACCGGTGCTCCCTGCCTCCATGCCAGCCCGGCGCCCCAGGAACCCCCACTCTGGGCCCAGGCGCCCCACCCAGCCCAGCTCCCCAGCAGAGGCAGCACCAGGCGAGGGGCACGGGCACCGCTGGACAGGGACTGGGCGGGCATGACAGGTCCCCACTGCGGCCGGCCTTTGTGAGGTGCAGTGAGTTTCACAGGGAAACCCGGAGCCACCCAGCCAACACCGGGGCTGCGACCGCAAGAGCCAGGCGTGGCGCAGCACTCTCAAGTGAGCGCAGGGCCACGTGGACCAGAATGAAGCCAGAGCCAGACCCGGACCAGGCAAAACCGCAGCGAAGTCTCATCCCACCGGACAGGCGGCCTGCAAAGCGGGCAGCGCCCGTTTCTCACGACCACCTGCTTGCCCTCGGGCAGAGCTAGCTGCACTGGGCCTCCCCCAGCCCACCAGCTCCCACCCCCCTCCCCGACACAGCGGCCTGGAGGGCTCCTCCCGGTGGAAGGGCCACCGCCGGGGCTTGCTGAGGGGCCGTGACTCCATCAGGGCGCCGCGGGCCCCCAGAGCCCCCGAACCACACGAGGGCCCAGGAGCGGCTCACCAGAACGTGCCCGGAGATGGACGCTGCGTTCGCCACCGACGTGGTGAAGACGTTGTCTGCGGAGGCGCCCACGTTGGCCACGGTCACTGTGGTCACCTCTGAAACAGAAGGCACCTGACTTAGCAGGTGGCCCCGCCGGGTGACCACATCGCCTGCAGCCTTAACACCCCTCCAAGAGCGGCCCCGGTTTCTGGACCCTTGTGCCGTGGCTACCCCTCCAGGAGGGCAGGGCCAGCCTTCCACGCGCAGTGAAAAGCTGCCCATGACAAGACCAGATGCCTTCCCGCCCCCACAGTGCCACGCCAAGCCAGACCTGCCGGGCTCTGCTGGACCGCCTCTTTGCTTCTCTCCTTCTTTCTGGAAAACCATAAAGCACAGAGGTTCGGGGAACGCTGTGCATCCGACTGGCGTCCGCTGCCGCTCAGCTGTGGTTATGAGCGGACAGCAGCCCCCACTGGTTTCCACCCTCCCCCTTCCCAGGCCCCCCACCCGGCCCACCCCCTCCCAGTCTGGGTTCCCAGCGGTCGTTCCACCTCCTGTACTGCCGCGGTCCTGGTCCCACTGGGCGACCACAGCCTCTGTCCTCACTGCCCCCTGCCCACACGGTCTGACAGGCAACCTGAAAGCGCCTCCGGCCTGCCGTGCTCGTCGGTGCCGCTCTGCCCACCCCTGTACCCCCGCCCATGGCGTGGGGTGCAGCCCTCTGCATGTAGACAGAAAGCAGGGGGGACTTCAAAGGTCGGCGGACGAGAAGGGAGCAGCTCCCGCCCCCCGCCTCCCTCCTCCCGCTGCTGCAGGTGCACTGGACGCCTCCGCTGCTGTCGCCCCTTCTCTGCCCAGCGGCCTCTGCCTCCCATCACTGTCGAGTGCGCATCCACCGTTCGGCTCGGGCACTGCCCTGGGAAACCCTTTCCTTGGGCTCCTGGGCTGGGTAAAGAGCATTCTAGAATGCCCTGTGTCCAGAACTGCCCGCCATGTAGTAGGTGCTCAACGGGGCGGGGTGGGTGGACCCTGCACGGACCCATGACCAGTGTCCTAACCACGCCCTTCTGTGTCCTACCGGGCGGTGGGCACCTGCAGAGCCGGCCACAGTGGGCACCCCCCACGTGCCAGGCGCAGCGGGCACGGCTCAGCCTAACGAGCGGCCAACCTGGCAGCTGTGTAGCATTGGTCATTCATAGCAAAAAGATTTTAAATGCCTTAACACGGCAAAACACAACTGTAGAACTTCGTATTTGAAAACGCACAACAAGACGCTTCTCCAATGTTGTGAAAACATTTACTAAAAGAACAAAAACCTGAAGGAAAACTTCACCGTCCTAAATATTAACACCAGACCAGGGTCTAGCAGGGAAAACTGCGCACATGACGGACCCGGGCCCCCTCACTGGGCCACACAACACAGGCAAGGGGCTGAGTGGGTGCCGCAGAAGGAAGCACAGCAACGACTCATGGGGAGCGTGTGGGCTGCCCCAGGAGTGCGACTGGATGTCCTTCCAAGGGTGCCAGCAGCCATAGAGGGGTGGGCTGAAGCAGGAGGGGCAGCCCCCGTGGGGTCCTCAGGGGGCCTCTGAGAAGCCAGCGGGTGGGGACGGGTGCGCTGGGCGGGGAGGCCTGTCTGGGTCACACTTCCAGCACGTGGCTGCTGGGGAGGCCCTGCCCCTGGACGGTGCTTACGCGGCGGGAGTCACTGGACTTCCCTCAACGCACAACAGGATGCCTTTAGCAGCGGACAGGGCACGTGGGGCCCCCACGCGCCCTCCCCCTGCAGGAAGCTTGGCACGCATGCCGCCGGAGGGAGGGGGAAAGAGGGGCAGACGGGGCGGGGTACACGCTGCCCCAGGCGCAGGCCGGCCCTCTGCAGGCTGCACGCCCACCTGGCCTCTCCCGCACCCAGCCTTCAGGCCACACCTGGCTGGTCTTTCGCACCTGGGGCACGGCGCACCTGGGGCACGGCGGCTGAGCAGGGGCGCGCCCACCTGCCCTCGGCATCCCCAGGCCCTGCACGTGAGGACCCCTGCTGACATGCCTTGCCGCCAGCGCCCAGGATGGATGGAGAGGTCATGCAAGGCAGGGCAGGAGCCAGGAGACGAGAAGGTTTGGCCCCGGCGCAGGGTGAGATAAGCCGGTCGGATGCTGGGCTGGACAGTGGGCCAGGTGTGAACGCAGGTGTGCAGGGAGGACAGGTCACCTGGGAAGGGTGTGTGGGAGAGGAGCTAGCGGGCCACTGCGGACAGGTGCGCGGGGCCAGGTGCGCGCGTGGGGCAGGCGGCGGCGGGCACTTGCCTGCGAAGGCGGCGGCGGCCGCGGCCTCGTCGGGGCCGGGCAAGGCCTCGGCGCCCATGTCCATGTGCCCGGGCTCGGCCGCCATCACCGCCACGGCCGTCACGCGCCGCGTCTCGCGCTCCGCCTCCGAGTCGCCGTCCTCCTCCGAGTCCTCGTCCCTGCTGAGCACCGGCTCCTCCGCTTCGCCTCCCGCCGCGGCCGCGGCCGCCGCCGCCACAGCGGCCGCGGCCGCCACCGCCGCCGCCTCGGCCAGGCCCAGCTGCTTTGCCGCCGAGTCCGAGTCCTCCATCCGGACTCCGCCGAGCCCGCCCGAAGGCGCCGTCCGAACCGCCCGAAGCGCCCGCCGAGCCGGGCCGAGGCCGCCCGAGGCCTCCCGAAGCGCCCGCCGGAGCAGACACTGCAGCGATACCAAGCAGTCGGCCGAGGACGGCCGAGGCCGCCCGAAGACGCCCGTCGAGACGAGCCGAAGATAGCCGAGTCTACCCAGAGACACAGGCCGAGCCGAAGCCGCTCGAAGCGCCTCGCCCGAACAGAGCCGAATCGGCACGCCGCCGGCGAGTAGAACCGAGCCGAGCCGACGGCCAATTCTCCAGAACCGAGAAGGGCCGAAGCTCCCCGAAGAGAGGAGCCGAGTCAGTCCGAATTTGTCCGAGCGTTTCCGAGCGGTTCTGTCTGGACCCTCCTCAATTCCTAGGAGTCTGAGCCAGCTGCCGTCCCCGGCCTACAGCAACGACCGGCTCTGAGCAGACTCTCGCCGACCTCCGACGCAGCTCCGCCTCGCAAAGAAAACAGTGCGCAGAAGGCTGCGCCCTCCCCCTCCGAGAGCGGGGGCCGAGTCCGCCCGAGGTCGAGCCGAGCTCAGCCGAATGCACCCGAGCCTCGGCTCCAGGCCGCCTCCTGTCCGAAAGTGCCCGAGCGCCGCCGGACGGACTTCTCGGGCCTCGTTCGCGGTTCGGCTGTCAACTCCGGAAACGCTGGTCCGTCGGGCTCTTTCGGGAGAAGAAGCGAAAATGGCCGAAGGGACGCGAACGGCGCGGGGCCGAGAGGCTGCCGGGATCGCGGCGGACTCGGTGGGCGGGGGCAAGATGGCGGTCGCGCGGCGAGGTGAGACGCCGCGGGCTGGCGGCGGAGCCTGCGTGGGAGGTTCTGGGTGTCATCCCCGGGAAGGGGGCATCCCTCAGAGGGTCTTGTTTTGTTTGGGTGTGGAAAAGCCAGCTGTTCGTTGTCACAGCTCGGGGGGGGGGCAGTTATTCAGGAGGTCGTGCAGCCATCACCACAGCGCAGCTCCGAGCATTTTCGGCGCCTGCAGGCGGGCCGCGCCCGGCGAGGCGCCTCGTCCCCCGTGGGCGGTCGCCGGCGTCCGGGCCGGTCCCTGGGGGTGCGCCTGGGAGCCGAGCTGCGCTTCCGAGCGGCCGCCGGGCTCTCGCCTCCCGCGCCGGGCGGGGTCGCCGCGGAGGGGGCGGCGGGCGAGGGCCGGGCGGGGCCGCCGGGGCTGCGGCTTCGGGCACCTCGGGAAGGCGGGCACCTGGGGCCGCGCCCCGCCTCGGCGAAGCCCCCCGGCCGTAGCCGCCGGCCTCCCGCGCACCCTCCCGTAGAGCGGCGGCCACCCCGGGGGCGGCGGCCGCGTCCTTAGCCTGGGACTTCGTTTGTCCGCTGCAGCTTTCACGGATAAGAAAGTCCAGTTTCTGACCCTCGGCTGTCGCAAACTAGCGATCCTATGAAGGAAGCAGTTTCCTCTTACTTGTGTTTTGTTCAGTGCTCCCTTGCCACTCACGTTCCAAATTACCGTTTTTTGTCGAAGCTTTTCGGTGAGTGGGTGTAGTTACGGATTCTCCTTTGGTAAAAAGCTAGGTTTATACCAGAACAAGATCTCTTCGTACACCCTGCATATTACCTCAGGAAAAAAAGTTCTCTTTTACTTCCACATTTAACTTATGTTTGGGCACACCTGTTCACAGCCTCCTTGTTAACAAAGTAATCATTAACAAAAAATGCAAGTCCTAACAGCCAAGACTGTATTTAGTCAGAACAGCACATCTGATCATAGCTACCCTTTATATTAATAGTTTAAGTCCTATTTCACTTAAAATTCTTGCACCATTTTTTTTCTGAGCCCCTCGGTTTCCATCTATAACAGTGGGCAACTGACAAAAGAGCTTTGACTTCCTTCAGAACCTTCAAAGGAAGGATTAGGAAGAAAAAAAACCCCAATTAAGGTGAAATCGACCCAGATAATGAAGGTATCTGGGTAGCCTAGTTCTGGCCCGGCCAGGAAAAGCACGGATCAGGTTAGAGAGTGCCCTGCCTGTCACATGAGGTGAGTATATAACAAGCCACCTGTGTGCCCATCGCCCTCGCATGTGCCACCTCTTCTAGAGGCTGAGTTCTCGCCGCAAATGATCAGGCACAGAGGGCCGGGCATCTGCCAGAGAAGTCATGGCGTTTCCTCAAAAACTCACCAAGGCCAGAAGTTCCAGTCCTTCCTGCGCTGGATTGATTATAGGGGAATTGGAACAGAAAAAATAAAACAGACTTCAGATCCAGCTTGCTATCCTTGCTGCCCAGTTATGTGGCTCAAGGCTCTATTTATAGGAGGACTTTCCCAAAACTCTAAATTTTTATTGATGTATTTACACATGTAGGGACATACGTGTATCACAAATATGCAACTAATGTGAGCCTCTTTGAAGACAGGAAATTTAACAAGTCACGTTGGCTCCAAAAATAAATGAGTTGCTTCAGATACAAAACCTTGGACTTGAAAAAACTATTTCATGTGGGAAAAAGGCTCTGCTTGCTCCACTGGAACTCACCGTCATCACCAGATCAGGAAAAAGTGGAGACTGCTGTGGGGAGTCAGACGGCCCAAGAGATTAAAACAATGGATTGCTGGCTTAGAAATTATATTTTTAGAGAGAGATTTGGAGTAATGAATATAATTCCAGAGGAAAGCAAACGTGCATTATCCATTGTGGAAAAAGATTTGTTATAAACCCAAATCATAAACCGCCTTCTTCTGAAAGCAGATGGGTGGCAGCTGTGCAGAAACCCCGGAGGTGAGGAAGCTGCGGCTGCACTGCACGCCACCCCTTCCCCCTTCCCCCGCAGTGTGGTTCTCCGCCTCCTCGAGGCATGGATGCAGAGGCCCGCAGAAAGTGCCTGCTTCCCTCTTTCAATAATGTGAGCAAAAAAGGAGAAGATAGCCGGGCCCCGCTCTGGCCTCACTGGTGGGCGCTTTCTCTTTCAGGGAGAGCCTCCTCCACGATGGTATCCTGCTGCTGTGTCCTCTCCCCTGGGCCCCGGGCTCTGCAGGACCCTGAGCTGAAGTGATGGCTCCCCAGGCAGCCCCCTCCCCGCCACCTCCTTGAGCTCTGCCTGGTAATCCCTGCTCTTACTCGGGGAGGGGGTTGGTATCAGGTTGGAGCACTTCGCCTCCCAGCTGCTCCTTCGCCCACCTGCTCTGCCCACCCTGCGCCAGCCCACCAGGAGGCACTGCCACCCGACGCAGCAGGAGGATGAAACCTGGTCTCGTTTCGGCATAAGTGTTCCGTCTACAGAGCTCCAGAAAGTTGCCAGTGGGTATTTGCTCCCCCTCCCCACAAAAGTGATACATTTTCCCAAAGAAAATGAAAAGTCATTTTTTTCTTCCTAACTTGTAACTGAAGCAGGATCAGGCCTGGCAGCACCCGGGAAACCCCAAGGCAGCAGCTGGCAGGGGTGGGGACGATGGCCACACCTCACCCGCCTGCCCGGTGGGGGCCCAGCCTCACCCCAGTGCCTACCCCAGCAGCAAGGCAGGAGCAGGATTGGAGACGGCCCCCCAGGAAGGCAGGGAGCCGGCAGGCGGCGGCGCTGGCAGCAGGTCTCCGTGGCCACTGTGGGTGCTGGTCTGCGAGGCATGAACCGGGCTGAACGGGGAGCCAGCGGGGAGGGGCCCGCAGCAGCAGGCTCGGCCGGCCTCCGAGCAGCCCTTAACCCGCGCCAGCGCTCCTCGGTGCCTCTGCAGATGCTCTTCTGCTTCAGCGGGGCGTATTACGCCCTGTACTTCCTGGCTACGCTGCTGCTGATCGCGTACAAAAGTAAGTCACGAGCCACAGGCCACAGGCGGGGTCTCTGTTGGCTCCCGCACGTAACGCGCGTTCCGCTGTGCTGCTCCGTTGCCCAGGCCAGGTTTTCAGCTACCCGCATGCCTACCTGGCCCTCGACCTGATGCTGCTCTTCGTGATGGGCGTCCTGGAAGCAGCTCGGCTCTACCTCGGTGAGTTGCTGAAGCCCAAGGCGCTTGGGACCGGAGCTGCTGTCCTCAGTTCCCGACCTTGAGAGGGTGGTCCTTTTAGAACACGGCCCTCCGAGGCTTTTTTTTTCCTCTTCTCTCCCCTTCCCCACCCCTCTCTTCCCAGTTGTCTGGGCCCTGAGTCCATTCACTGTGCGTTCTTTTGTGTCTGCTTACATTCTTGTCCGTAGCACCCAGAATCTGTGTCTTTGTTGCATCATCTTGCTGTGTCAGCTCTCCATGTGTCCGGCGCCATTCCTGGGCAGGCTGCACTTTCTTTCGCACTGGGTGGCTCTCCTTACGGGGCGCACTCCTTGCGCGTGGGGCTCCCCTACACGGGGGACACCCCTGCGGGGCAGGGCACTCCTTGCGCGCATCAGCACTGCGCATGGGCCAGCTCCACACGGGTCAAGGAGGCCCGGGGTTTGAACCTTGGACCTCCCATGTGGTAGGCGGATGCCCTATCCATTGGGCCAAATCTGGTTCCCTCCCAGAGGCTTTTGATTTGTCCTGCCTGTCCTGTTGCTTCCCAGGCTTTGCCAGCATTGTTAACTGTGGTTTAGTTTATTCAAATCCAGCTCAGCAATCAAATCTAGAGTCCAGAGTTCCCTGTTCCCCGCCTGCTCCTCCCCCTTCCCCTGGCCTCAGCAGGAGAAGGGCTTGGAAAGCTCCCCCAGCCCCCCAGCCAGGAATGCCCTCACCCCCCACCTGAGGGCAGCGGGAGCTGGAGGGCTGGCAGGGTGCACCCAGCCACCCGCCCAGCTCCTGGGGCCTTGGCGGAGGGTCACCTGGGGGCTGCGAGGCTGGGGCTCCCTCAGCAGGAAGCTAGCCTGGGGGCCCTCAGTCTTGGTCGACTCCCTTTTCCTCGGTGGCACAAGCTGTCCGGAAGTATGTCGGGTCATTTCCCGCCTCATCCCTCGAGAGCTGTCGCCATGCCCGCCATGCCCGCCATGCCCGGCCCAGGCTCATCTGTGTTTTAAATGGAATCAGGTTGCACACAGGGTCCTGCTGACGTGACCTGGAGATGCTCCTGCCAAGGACAGCGGTCGCTGTGTGTGGGCAGGGGCCTGTGCCAGGCAGCTCGTTTGCCCAGGCACCACTGGCCCGCGCGGCCGTCAGCACCGGAGAGGGGCACTGAGCCGACCTGGTCTGTGCTCAGGCAGGTGCGGTGCTTACCTGCACACGGGGGTCCTGGAAGGAGCTAGAACTCCCACAGGCCCACCACCGGGTCCTGGCTGGTGCTGAAGGGCCTGTCCCTCCTCTCGTGATGGAGACAACAGTGCCACGCGGAAGGGGCTTGGCTTCTGCCCCACCCGCCCACCTGGGGCTCCCTGGCCTCCTGGGCTCCGCTGCTGGTGGCTGGGAGAGGGCGTTTTCCACAACTGACCCGTTTTTGTGTAAAGTATGCCATTTTCTTTTGTATAAGTCTGCATGGAATTTTCCAGAGCAAGCCTTATTGAGCCCAAAGTAAAATATTTTTGAAAGTTTTCAATAAAGTCCCTTCAGTCCACTTAGAATTGTGAAAAAGTGGCAAGAATGCAGCTGGAATCGCTTCTAGACAGACTTCCTCGCCCACCTGCCCCACAGGCCCAGAAAAGTAAAACTAGAAAACTCTGGCTCCGCGGCCCTCACCCCGAGGAGGCCGCGCGTCCCTGCATGCTGTGCCCTGGGTCTCGCGTGTGGTGGTGCTGGGAGGCTTCCTGGCCCCTGCACACCTTCACGGCGTCCCTTCTCTCCAGGCGTGAAGGGCAACCTCGTGGAGGCGGAGCTGCCGCTGGCCGCTGGCCTGCTCCTGACGGCGGCCAGCGCCCTGCTCTGCGTCCACTTCCTGTTCTGGCAGACGCTGGTGCTGAGGGTGGACGTGGCCCTGGGCGCCGCGCTCCTGGTGCTGCATGGCCTGGAAGCCACCCTGCAGGCGGTGGCCACTGCCGCCTTGGTCAGCTAGGCGGGCATCTGGCCCGGGCCCGTGGACCCTCGGCGGCCCACCCGCCCCGGCCCCTCCACCAGGGCCAGCTTTCCTGTTGACCCATCCCATCCTCCAGCCCTAGGTGGCTTTGGGCAGTTGATGGGTCTTTTTGAGGGAGGGGAGCAGGAACCAGAGCAGCGGGGTGGAGGGGTCAGGCGTCTCCCTGGGGACAGACAAGGCCCCACCCCCGGTTCTGCCTGAATGCCAGGCGACGTGCCCGCCTCCCGCTGCGGTGAGAGTCTGGCCCGAGCAGCCCGGCTGCACCCGCACCCTGGCCCCAGCGCAGTGGAGACGCAGCAGGCCGCGGCGCCCGTCACACCCGCCCAGCCCCAGCGCAGCCCCTCTGGCTGGCCTCCTCGAGCCCCCCGCCCTCCACCCTCCACCTCTGCGGCCTGGCCTGCGGGCCCAGGCGAGGGCGGCAGCTTCTCCGCGGTCAGGCCTTTCCTGACAGTTCTCTGCCCTCCCGATTCCCCTGTGGGGAGGGGTGGGGCGCCGAGGCCACAGGCTGTGCTGGGCCCTGCCCCTGCCAGGGAGGGGGTGGACACCCGCCACCGCCTGTCCCTCGGCAGAGCCTGGAAAGGGCTCTTGGAAGGGAGCAGGGAGCAGCCCGCCCGGGACCCCCGACACGCCAGCACCTGAAGAGCCCCTGGAACGTGTCCAAGCTACTGTTTTCCAGAATGTTTCCTGCATTGGTGTCTTTTTTTTAAACTTTATTTTGTATGTTTAATTGTTGAAAATATAAACAAAAAAGAAGAAACCCTGGAATAAAAATGTACATTTCTCAAATATACAGTATACGTGACTTTTTTTTTTAAGTTTCTGTGCATTCTTTTTTTATTATCTTTTTTGAAGACATATAGATCTCACAAAACAAACTTTTTTGACTCATACAATATGTTATACACTGTATTTGGTTCCTAGTAACGCAGTCACATGGTATTTGCCCTTTTCTGTCTGGCTTGCTCGCTCAACATCACTGGTTTCTATTGCAGGTTTTCTATGTTTGGAGTAACATTAAGATCAAATATCTAGATGCTTCCTCTTCATACTTTTTAAGTGTTCATCCTGAACATTTCCTCCTAGGGCCGCCCCCCCTACAGGGACGTCCCTGTTGGGAAGAGCACCTGCGCGTGTTCTAGACGTCAGGGCCCCTGGAGCAGGGACCCACGCCCCTGTGGCCTGGCCCTGGGCGCCTTCGGGGTGCACGGCCGAGCACGGGAGCCAGTGTCCCCCGACCACCCACCCCCCACGCAGACCTCCAGGGCCACCCCGCGCCGCCCCGCGCCCTGGCATGCTGGGGGCTGGCCCTGGACTCCCCCTGGCACCCCTGCCTGCGGCCACAGGGAGCCGGCCGCTCACCGACCTGCAAGGCCCCAGGCTCCCCGCGGCAGGAGCCGGGCCAGGGCCTGCGTGCTCAGGGATCGCCAGGAGTTGGTCGCTCCTGCGACTGGAGGCTGGAGGGGCCCCCCCGCCAGGGCAGCGCCTCTTCCACCTTGGCCCACGCCCTGCCTGGGAGTGAGGTCACAGGAAGCTTCCTGCCCCCCACCAGGTTCACCTGTGACCCCCCTGAAGGCAGGAAAGGAGGACTGGCTCGTGGGGTTGTGGGGACTGCAGGAAGGGGCACCCCCTTTCCCCGGGAGCTCCCCAGGAAGTGCGCCTGCCAGCCCAGGGCAAACCCGCCTGCCCTGCCCTGCCTGCCCGCCCTGCCTGCCCGCCCTGCCTGCCCTGCCGGCATGGGCGGGGCCTCCTGGGACCCTGGTGAAGAGGACTTTGTTGCTTTCCCAGCCACCCCCACCCACTAGGCAAAATGGCTGCAGCCTTTGGGTTCCTGCTTGTGCCTGGGGGTGCCTGGGGGTGCCTGGCCGTGGCACAGGCCTGCCCCTCGCCTCCTCCACTTGCTCCTTGCCTGGCGGCTGAAGTCTGCCTGGCTCTGGCTGCACCAAGAGGTGGAGCAGCTGGGGTGGGCAGGGGGCATCTGCAGTATTGGGGTCCCAGCCTCGCTTCCCTGGGGGACAGCGAGAGCACTCCTGGTCTGGGCCTGGAGGGGGCACTTCAAGGGGAGTGCTATCTCCAGAGGGGCCCAGAGCTCCCCTGCCCCGCCTGCTCTCCTGGGCTCGAGCCCCCACCCTCCCATTGACCACGCCTACCTCAGGGGGCGCCCAGGTCCGCTGGACATGGCCCAAAGGAAAAGATTCTAGGGGCTCCTGGCTTGAGGAGGGCACCCACACCCGCGGGCTGCTCAAGGCTGGGGGGCCGCCCTCTAGTACCCACTCAGTGGCTGGACGCCGGGGCACACTTGGCTGTGCCTCCTTAGGATGGGACGCCCTGGCAGGGAGCTAGGGTCCGAGTCCCGGGGCTGCCCGCACCCAGGGCCGCCCGGCGGCAACCTCACACCTGGGCACAGCTCAGCCCTGCGTGAGTCAGTGCCTAGAGCCCCCGGGCATGCCCCCGGAGGAGGGGCTTCCGGCCCGCCCCGCTCCTGTCCGGGCGCCCAAGCCCTGGGGGCGGTGCCAGCGAGGGGGCGGGCGGTGGGCTTGGGGCCTGGGTGCGGGCGGCCCCGGGTGGAGCGCCCCGCCCCGCCCGCCCCCGCGCAGCGGGCTGGTTACTGAGTAACCTGCCGCTCAGGTTGCTCGCCTGCCGGGGCCGACGGACCGGACCGCGGGGAGCACTGGGGAGCACCGCCGGGGAGACCGCTGGGCGACCTCCAGGGGCACCGCCGGGAGCACCGCGGGACCGGGCAGCGACGCGGGCGCAGGTGAGAGCCCGCAGCTGTGTGCACGGGTCCAGGGTTCAGGGCCCTGGGCGGCCGCGGCTCCGGGGCGCGCGTGGCGCCTCCCGCCTGCCTGGGCCTCCCGTCCCCTAGCTTGGGGGACAAGCCCTGGCCAGGGAGGGGCCGCCCCTGCCCTTGGCTGCTGGCTCCTCGGGCCGGAGCCCTGCGTCCTGGGGGCTTGAGGGCTCCCGGGGGGTGTCAGGAGGCCCTGCCCGGGCGTCTGAGCCAGAAGGAATCCCAGGCTGGGTCAGGCGAGGGCCAAGGTTGGGGTGTGGGAGTTTCAGGAGGGGGCTAGGTGGGCGGGGCTCAGGGCGCACCTCAGGGCCTTGGGCGGGGGAGCTGGCAGGGGCCAGGGCCGTCCAGCTCTCGGGCCACCCGGGCAGGACAGGGGCTGCCCCTCTGCACGAGGCAGTCCCTGATGGCCCAGGGGAAGGGGGCGCAAGCTGGTCACCAGCTGCCGCAGCCCACAGGCCCCACTGCCCGAGCTGTGCGGGGATGCGGGAGGGACCCCGCGCCTCCCCTCCCGGCCCGCGCCCCCTGCCCTGCTCCCGGGGCCTCAGCGACACCGGCTCCCGGCCCCTTCTCGGTCCCTGCCCCCTGGGCCTTCTCCTCCTGCCCGGCTCTCTCCAGAGCACCCCCCACGCCTGCCGCCTCCACACCTGCGCGGGCTCCCCCACCGCAGCAGACCCCCAGGCCCGTCCCTCCCCGAGGACCCCCGCCAGGCGCACCTGCAGGGGCAGGCACAGGGGGCAGGATCTGAGGGGCGCCTCCGCTGCCACCTCCTGCCCCACCGGCTCGCGGTGGCCGGACTGCGGACAAGCAGCCCCTCCCCAGGGTCACTGGGTGCACGGGGCCGGAATTTGAACTTGGAGCTCGTCCCCGCCGGGCACCGCGCACAGGCCTCCTTTCGCACCCGGAAAATGGCGGCAGTGAAACCGAAGGGCAGGGGGGCCGGGTCTCCGAGGAGAAGCCCAGCTCCTCCCTCTCCTTCTCCCCTCCCATCCCCAGGGGGCTGGAAAGCCCGCCTGGGCGCAGGGCCTCCCCAGGCGCCCCCCACCCAGACGCCTGCACCCGGCCCCACCTCGCAGCCTGCCCCACCGCCCCAGGGAGTGGAAGGCTTGGGGCTCGCCAGCCCGCTCCCCAGCGTGTGCCCCCAAGCCCGCCCCGCGAGGGGCCCTGCGCGCTTCTCCAGGTGTGTGTGTACCTGCGCACACGTGCCGGTGCCCTTGGCTGAGCCGCCAGGAATCCCATTAAGCAAACACTGGGGCTCACACTCTGAGGTCGTGCACATTCCGGGCATTCTCCACGGACAGATGGACAGGACAGTCTGGCTGGGCCCCCGCCCCTTGCAGCCCGCTGTGGCATGTGGGAGGGGCTGGCAGCCTTGGCGGGGGTATGACCTGGTCAAACCAGAAAGTTCTGGGGTGCTCTGGACCCACCCCTCCCCGCCCTCCACACGGCGCCCCGGGCTTGTGAACCTCACCCCAGCTGGCAGGCCAGGCTTCGAAGGCAGGGGTGGCCTGGCCCGGGAAGCCCGGCAGGACGCCAGCTGGGGCCCTCGGGCTCCCACGGGGGGCTGGCCGCCGAACCCCAGAAGGACAAGCCCCCCTCCTGCCCCTACGGGGACTGCAGGTTCCCATGGGGCACAGACCCCGCAGGGCGCGCCAGCCCAAATCAACGCCTGCCCGCCCAGCAGCCGGGCCTCCGAGCCCCCACGTTGGGTCTGGGGCCCAGAGAAAAGCTTTTGGGGTTCTGCGCCTGTGTGCATGACGAAGGCCCCGGGCAGCCCACCATCCCCTCTCTGCGCCCCCGACTGCTGCCAGGTGGGCCCCCAGTCTTGGGGAGACGCTTGCAGTACCTCTTGAGCCACAGCAAGACAGTGCTTTCCCGGGCGCCCCGCTGCCAAGGGCCGTGCTCGGGCTCCAGGGCGAGCGGTTGCCTGCAGCCCCCTTCTGGGTACCCAGGACCCCAGAACTCCCTGCCATCATGGTCTCGAGGGCCTGCGTAGGCCTCTTCCTGGCAGCGAGGGCTGGCGTGTTCGCTGCGGGGCCGCAGGCGTGGCTGTGGGTGCACATGCGTGTGCAGCGCCCCTTGACGGGCACGCCTGGGCTGGGCCCGCCTCCTGCCACCCGGGAGCTCTTGCCCCAGGCCCCCTCTAGAGCGCAGTCCTGGCTGGGCCCCGGGGTGGGGCCCCTTACTGCTGCCCCTGGTCACCCTGCAGGTAAGGGGGTCCACGGTGAGGCAGAGGCCCAGGGGACACCGGCCGGGATGCCCCGTGAGTGGACAGTCCAGTGGGTGGGTCCTGGTGTGGGCGGGAGGCGGCCTCTGCTCCCTGAGGACCCCTGCCCGGCACCTGGGCCAGGCAAGGAGCCGGGGGTCCTGGTGGCAGCCCCTGCGGCTGTGCAGGGCCTTGAGAAGGAGAGCCGGGCCCTGTGCCCTGGAAGGGCCCCCGCCACGGGCCAGGAGGACTCAGCCTGGCCCCTCTATTCCCTCAGGTGCACAGTGGGCTGGACAGTGGGCCCGGGACGCGGCCACGAGGAGGCCCTGCCCACGGCCGGTTGCTGGCCGAGGACACCATGAACCAGCCGGGGTCCGTGAGCTGCTGCCCGGGCACTGCCAAGTGAGCCCGTCCCCTCCCCACCCCTGGCGGTCCCCAGGGAGGGGGGGACCCGCCCGCCTCACACCCCTCCCCTGCAGCGGCAGCCCGGGCTGGTCTGACCGCGCCGCCAAGATGAGCGCCAAGGACCTTTTCGGTGAGTCTCCCCGGAGCCACCGCCGCGCACTTGGCAGGGCAGCGGGCGGGAGCCCTCCCGGGGGGGACTGGTCAGCACGGCAGCTGCGCAGGCCCCTCCCCAGACCCCGAAAGGGGAGAGGCCTTCAGGAATAATTCAGGGAGACTCCGTATCGGTGCTTTGCCCTGCAACCCGATCGTGGCAGGGGGGGGGGTGGGGGGGGGGGCGGGCAGGACGCAGTGGCCAGGTGTCGGCGCCAGGAGGGACGGGGGAGCCTGGGGGGCTGGGGGGGCGGGGCCCAACGCAGCAGCCCTTTACCAGCCCCCCGACCCTCCCCACTCCCACCCCAGCTCCCACCCTCAGAACGAGCCTCCCCCACCTCCGCCCCTCCCCCAGCCCTGCCACACACCCCCCCCCACACCCGGTTTGCTCCTTTGGGAAGTGAAGAAGCCCCAGGGAGGGGCAGGGCCGAGGTGACTGGGGCTCCTGAGGGGGGAGCCCTGGGCTGGACCTCGCCCTGGGGTCCCCTCCTGCCCCCACCCAGCCCCAAGGAGCCCTCCCGACCAGCCGGCCAGCCTCGCTCCCTGCTGGCCCCTCTGGCCACCTGCGCTGGGGCGGGGGTGAGCGCGTCTCCTCCTGCAGAGCAGAGGAAGAAGTACTCCAACTCCAACGTCATCATGCACGAGACCTCCCAGTACCACGTCCAGGTGAGGCTCCGGGGCCGCGGGTCAGGCTGGCGCAGGGCGCCCCGCCCCACCTGGGGCTGGTGGTCGGGGGGCACGGGGCGCCCCTTTCCACCTGGGGCTAGTGGTCGGGGGCACAGAGCGCCCCTTTCCACCTGGGGCTAGTGGTCGGGGGCACAGGGCGCCCCGCCCCACCTGGGGCTAGTGGTCGGGGGCACAGGGCGCCCCGCCCCACCTGGGGCTGGTGGTCGGGGGGCACAGGGCGCCCGGGAACCTGTGCTGGCAGATGGGACCAATGTCCAACACCAGCCTGAGGCCGTGTCCCCCACCGGTGCTGGTCCCTGGACCCTCTTGGGAGGGACCCCTGGGGGAAGGAGCTTGTGGTCCTGGCTCAGAGGAGGAACAAGCTAGGAAGGTGACGGGGAAACAAGGTCGGCCGCGCCCGGCGCAGGGAGGCCTGAGAGCAGCCTGGCGGCCACCAGCCACCCACTGGGGACATGGTTTCTCCGGGCCGTTTAGTCGCACGTTGACTCGGGAGACGTGGCACTTTTTGGTTGGTTGGTTGTTTTTAAAGATTTATTTATTTCCCTTTCCCCCATTGTCTGCTCTCTGTGTCCACTTGCACCCTCAGCGGCACCAGGAAACTGTGTCTCTTTTTGTTGCATCATCTTGTTTCCTCAGCTCTCCGTGTGTGCGGTGCCATTCCTGGGCAGGCTGCACTTCCTTTCATGCTGGGTGGTTCTCCTTAGGCTCCCCTATGCGGGGGACACCCCTGCGTGGCAGGGCACTCCTTGCTCGCATCAGCACTGTGCATGGGCCAGCTCCACACGGGTCAAGGAGGCCCGGGGTTTGAACCGCGGACCTCCCGTGTGGTAGGCGGGCGCTCCGTCCGTTGAGCCACGACCCTTCCAGGACCCGTGTTTTTAAGTGACGCTCCAAGCTGGCCCAGCTCTCCAGGCCCTTGTCCTAGGCTGCGGGCAGGAGGAGGGGGCAGCGGGAGCCCGTCGGCGTCCCCCCGCGTCCTTGCCCTCCGAGCCGCCGTCCCCTCATCCACGGTGGGTCCAGAGGCCCCGGCACCGGGGTGTCGGGGCGCCCAGGCCCTCCCAGGGCAGCGGCTGGGGCTGACCCAGGTCCGCTTCCGCCCCTCCAGGCCCCCAGCTCCCCCACCTCCCGGGGCAGGACTTTGGCCTCCCTGGTGAGCAGCCTGGGGCCACTGGGGCCTCCAGCCCGGACTTCGATCCAGGCAGCCTGGCTCAGCCTGGCCCCCAGGGAGGCCCCTGCCCGGCCCCAGCCCTTGCCCCACACTGTGGAGGTCGGGACGGAGGAGCAGCCAGGGAAACTGAGGTCCAGAGGGGCAGGGAGGCCGGTGAGGCCGCCGTCAGACCCCCCTGGCGGTGGGGCCCTGGACCTGGCTTTTGTGTTTTCACTGTTTTAACTTTCGAAAAAATTATCCTTCAGTACCATGGACTTGGGGGGTGTCCTGCTGTGGGTTTTCACACATGCCACGATCAGGACAGGGACCCCCACCCCTCCAAGCCGCTCTGTGGGCGCCGCCCCCCGCCATTCTGCTCACCGTCACCGGCGTCTGCCATTTAGAGCCTGCCCCGGGAGCAAGGCCATCCTGTTTACGGCCTTTTGGCTCTGCTTAGTAAACGCGTGTAAGGAGACATGGGGCGGGACGAGACTTGCAAGGCACTAGGCCGGCAGGAGCACAGCCGCCCGCCAGCTGGTCCCTGCAGACCCTCGGGAAGGTCTGCGCCCACGGGGCCCTGCCTCTGCTCGCGCACCGGGACGTGCTCGTCGTGGGTCGGTCGTTCTCATTGTGTCCCGTCGGCATATTTGTCTCAATTGTCCCCTCCCCGTCTTTGGCTGGACGACCCGTGTGCCTGTTTGACTTTTTTTTTTCATTCTGGTCTTTTGATAAGCAAAGCGTTTGCTTTTGATGACATCCAGTTATAGCCATTTTTCCCTTTTATGGCTAAGTGTTTTATCTCCTAAGAAGCCACTGCCTGATCCAAGGCTCTGGAGATTTCTTTGCGTGTTTTCTTCTAGCAGCCTCCGAGTTTATGCTTTTACCTTTAAGTCAATGATCTGTCTTATGTGCACGGTGTGAGGCAGAGCCTTCAGCTCACTTTTTTCCATATGAATGTCCAGTTATGTTGAAAACGCTCCTTCCATGGTTAGATTCTTCTGGTGTCCTTGTCAAAAATCTGCCTCTGGACTCTGCCCACTGGCTATCAAGCTCTGCTCTCGTGGTCGCCCTTCAGCTCTCAGTCTTGAAAGCAGGTAATGCGAGTCCTCCAGTCTTCTCTACAAGATTTTCTTGTCTATCCTAAATTCTTTGGATTCGCATATAAATTTTAGAATTAAACTGTAAATTTCTACCCACCAAAAAATAAAAGTCCTGCTAGAGTTGTGACTGGGTTTGAGTTAAAATCTTTGAATAGGAAGACTGACACATCTTAGCAACATCGAGGCTTCCGTCCACAAATGTGATATCTCTATATATTGGGTCTTCTTTAATTTCTCTCACCGATGTTTTGTAGAGATCTTGCGTATCGTTTGTTAAGTTATCCCTTAGGTATTCGATTTTTCTATGTTGCTGTAAATGCTATTACTATTTCAAATTTCAGTTTCCAATTGTTGTTGCCAATATATGCAAAAAAATTGTTTCTGTACGTTGATCAGGTAACATGAGACCTTGCTGAAATCAGTTATTTGTCCTAGTGATTTGTTTGTAGGTTAAGTGGATTACCTACATGCACAATCATGTTGTGTGCAAAGGAAGACGGCTCTTCATTTCAGATTTTTATGCCATGTGCTCTGGTTTCCTGGCTGCTGAGACGAAGGCCACGCGGTGGGCTGTCCTGACCACAGGGGTCGGCTGGCTCTTGCATTCGGAGCTGGAAGGCTGGCTTCCTCCCCGCGTGGCATCTTCTGGCCGCCGGCGGTCCTGGAGTTCCGTGGCTTTGCCGTGACGTGGCGGCATCTCCTCCCTTCTCCTCCGGGCTCCGTTGACATCCAGCTTCTGGCTGGACGTGGCTTCTCTCTCCGTCTGACTTCCACTGTCCTGTAAAGGACTCCAGGAATTCGCATCAGCCCAGCCTGACCCAGGGGGCCACAGCCTGACTGACGTCACGCCTTCACGAGGTCCAGTCGACAAAGATCGAACCCACCAGAATGCGGGCCAAGACCAAGAGCCCTGGCCAGCTGGGCCCGCGGCTCCGTCCTCCCCTCCGTCTGTATTGGTCAGCCCGGGGGTGCTGAGGCAAAGGACCAGAGCTCTGTTGGCTTTTCTGAAGGGTATTTATTTGGGGTGGACGGTTGTGCCACAAGGCCACAGTGGTCAGTTCCTTCCCTCACCAAAGTCTGTTGCCTCGGGTTGGAGCTGGACGGCTGCTGACATCTGCAAGGGCCCAGCCTGCCGCTTCCTCTTAGGCTCCGTGGTCCCACTTCCGATCTCAGCTGGAGGCTGGGCTAAGGCTCGTCTCTCTCTCCCGGGGCTCGTCTCTTTCCAGGCTCGGCTGCTCTGCTCTCTTCACAAGGTCAGCAGTAGCCGTACCTATCAGACGAATGGCTCAGCTCTCTACCCAGGGCTCCAGCGTCAAAACCAAGCTCTCTCCTCTGATGTGTCGTTTTTTGTCTGAGTGTCTGCCCACCGAGGGGGCGGGGACTCAACGTCCTGCTGATTTGGCCAGTTCAAAGCCCTCATCTTAATGTAATCAAGTAACAGTGAACACTGAACTTAACGCGAAGGGCACTGCACCCGGAGGAACAGACCCGTTCACAAACATAATCAGTATTTCTTTTTGGAATACATAAATAATATCAAACTACCACACCATCTATTTATTTTTCTTGTCTTACTGCCCTGGGTAGGACCATGATGAATAACATTGATGAGAGTGGACAGCCTAGTCTTGTGTTGATTTTAGAAGAAAGTATTCAACATTTCACCATTGTTTATGCTGTGTGCTTTTTGTGGATAGCCTTTATTAGATTGAGAAAGTTCATTTCCATTCCTTTTATGTTAAGAATTTTTATCACAAAGGGATGTTGGATTTTGTCAAATGTTTTTTTCTGAAACCATTTAGATGATCATATTTTTTTCTATTTTATTCTTTTAATCTAGGGACTCACTATGATTTTTTTGAATATTGAACCGAACTTGCATTTCTGGGACAAACCTCATCTGACGCAATGGTATCTTATTGTTTTTCTGTGTTGTTGGACATGATTTGCTAATATTTTGCTAAGGACTTGTTATATGTTTTCGATGCAGATACTTGTCTGTAGTTTTCTCTCGTAATGCCCTTGCCTGGTTTTGGTATCAGGGTTATGATGACCTTATAAAATGGTTTGGGATGTGTTCCCTTCTTCTCCATTTTTCGAAAGAGTTTGTGAGATTTTGTTATTATTTTCTCCTTAAATATTTAGTAAAATTCACTGGTGAAGCCTTCTAAGTACAGAGTTTTCTTTATAGGGAGTTTTTTTTTTTCTTCTTTTTTATAAAGAAGTACCGGGGATTAAACCCAGGACACCGTGCACGGGAAGTGGGTGCTCAACCGCAGAGCTACAGCCACTCCCTTTATTCTTTTTTCCAGGAAGATTTTTTATTAAAAATTCAATTTTATGTCTGTATGATCTGTAGTAGTGACTCCCTTCTTGCTATTGATAGTTTACGTTTTCTTTTGGGTTTTTTTTTAATCAGACTTGCTGGGAAATAGTCAACTTTATTAATCTTTTCTTACTTTCCTTCCTTCTCCTTACTTACGGATGTATTTGATTGTTTTTTGTTTCGTTTTGTTTTGTTTTGTTTTAAACATTTATTTATTTATGTATTTATTTAATTCCCTCCCTCCCCCGGTTGTCTGTTCTTGGTGTCTATTTGCTGCGTCTTGTTTCTTTGTCTGCTTCTGTTGTCGTCAGCGGCACGGGAAGTGCGGGCGGTGCCATTCCTGGGCAGGCTGCACTTTCTTTCGCGCTGGGTGGCTCTCCTTACGGGGTACACTCCTTGCGCGTGGGGCTCCCCTACGCGGGGGACACCCCTGCGTGGCAGGGCACTCCTTGCGTGCATCAGCACTGCCCATGGGCCAGCTGCACACGGGTCAAGGAGGCCCGGGGCTTGAACCGTGGACCTCCCGTGTGGTAGACGGACGCCCTAGCCACTGGGCCAAGGCCGCTTCCCTTGATTGTTTTTTTCTAGCTCCTTAATGTGAACTCTTAGATCTTTTCTAATATATTCATTTAAAACTACAAATTTCTCTCAAAGCACTGCTTTAGCTGTATCCCACAAATTTTGATATGTATGTTTTTATTATCACTTAGTTCAGAATATCTTCTCATTTTCCTCATGACTTCTTTGATCCATGCGTTACTTAGAATTATATTGCTGAATTTCTAAATATTTGAAATTTTCTAGCTATCTTTTTGGTATTGATTTCTAATTTAATTCCATTATGGTCAGAGAATGTACTCTCTATGATTTCAGGCATTTGAAATTTACTGAGCCTTGTTTTCTGGCACAGCCACTTGGTATTGTTTAGTTTTTGTATCAGCATGTGTTTCTGAGTTTACCCTGCCTTGTGCACATTCCTCTGCCCCACTTACGTGTCCTCGGCCCGTGAGGGGTGTGTGGGCTGGTTCCTGCCTTTCATTAGTACAAACCGTTCCGTGTTCCCGACCACACCTTGTCACGGGAAGCTTGCCTGCAATGGAATCATGAGGTCCAGACCGTGCATCTTCACAGATGCCACCAGTTCACTCTCCACAGAGGCTGGTGAGAGCGGGTGAAAGTGGGTGAGGGCTGGGTGAGAGCAGGTGAGAGCAGGTGAGAGCAGGTGAGAGCGGGTGAGAGCGGGTGAGGGCTGGTGAGAGCAGGTGAGAGCAGGTGAGAGCAGGTGAGAGCGGGTGAGGGCTGGGTGAGAGCAGGTGAGAGCGGGTGAGAGCAGGTGAGAGTGGGTGAGGGCTGGTGAGAGCAGGTGAGAGCAGGTGAGAGCTGGGTGAGGGCTGGTGAGAGCAGGTGAGGGCTGGGTGAGAGCAGGTGAGAGCGGGTGAGAGCGGGTGAAAGTGGGTGAGGGCTGGGTGAGAGCAGGTGAGGGCAGGTGAGAGCAGGTGAGAGCGGGTGAGGGCTGGTGAGAGTGGGTGAGGGCTGGTGAGAGCAGGTGAGAGCAGGTGAGAGCGGGTGAAAGTGGGTGAGGGCTGGGTGAGAGCAGGTGAGGGCAGGTGAGAGCAGGTGAGAGCAGGTGAGAGCGGGTGAGGGCTGGTGAGAGCAGGTGAGAGCAGGTGAGGGCTGGTGAGAGCAGGTGAGAGCAGGTGAGAGTGGGTGAGGACTGATGAGAGCAGGTGAGAGCGGGTGAGAGCTGGGTGAGGGCTGGTGAGAGCAGGTGAGGGCTGGGTGAGAGCGGGTGAGAGCGGGTGAGAGCAGGTGAGGGCAGGTGAGAGCAGGTGAGAGCGGGTGAGGGCTGATGAGAGCAGGTGAGAGCGGGTGAGGGCTGGTGAGAGCAGGTGAGAGCAGGTGAGAGCGGGTGAGAGCGGGTGAGGACTGGTGAGAGCGGGTGAGAGCAGGTGAGAGCAGGTGAGAGCGGGTGAGGACTGGTGAGAGCGGGTGAAAGTGGGTGAGGGCTGGGTGAGAGCAGGTGAGGGCTGGTGAGAGCAGGTGAGAGCAGGTGAGAGCAGGTGAGAGCGGGTGAGAGCGGGTGAGGACTGGTGAGAGCAGGTGAGAGCAGGTGAGAGCGGGTGAGGACTGGTGAGAGCGGGTGAGAGCTGGTAAGGGCTGGTGAGAACTGATGAGAACTGATGAGAGTGGGTGAGGACTGGTGAGAGCAGGTGAGGGCTGGTGAGAGCAGGTGAGAGCTGGTGAGAGCTGGTGAGGGCTGGGTAAGGGCTGGTGAGGGCTGGTGAGAGCACACCCCTTAGCGTGGACAGGTCGGATCAGACTTGTCAGTTGTCAGCACAGGGGAGAAATCCCATTTTCCTTCCTAAAATTAGAGCAGTTACTGATTTAGAGAAAAATCACATGGAAAGTATAGCCTCCCCATATACCCTCTCATACATACACAGTTTCCTCTATTCTTAACATTTTGCATCAATGGGGTATTTTGTTACAATTGACGGAATTATTATTATAATCATGCTATTAACTCTAGCCCACTGCTTATATGTGGGTTCACTGGGTTGTACCCTCTATGGGTTTGTTTTGTTTTTTTTTCCATGTGGTAACTTATACAAAATGTAAAGTTTCTCTTTTATCCCTTTTCAAATATCAAATTCAGCGGCATAAATTACACCTCCATCGACCAGACTTTCCCATCCCCCAAACAGAAACTTCATACCAATTAAGACTTAACTCCCCAGAGATTCCTTACCACACACCGGTTCCCAGTAACCCACATTCTATTCTAGTTCCTGACTCTCCGAGTTTGCATCTTCTACTTATTTCATGTAAGTGGAATCATAAGCAGTATTTGTCCTGATTTCACTCAATATGACGTTCTCAGGGTTCACCCGTGTTGTTGCAGGGGTTAGAATTCCCTTCCTTTCCACAGCTGAATGACATTCCGGTGTGTACACACGCCGCATCTTGTTTATCCATTCATCGACAGATGGACACTTTGGTGTCTCCGTCTTTCGGCAATTGTGAACAATGCTGTTAGGAATATCAGTGTGCAGATGTCTCTTTGAGTCCCTGCTTTCGATTCTTTTGGGTATATGCCTAGAAGTGGGATTTCTGGGTCATGTGATAATTCTGTGTTTAACTTTCTAAGGAACCAGTAAACTTTTCCACAATGGCTTCATCATTTTACTCTCCCACCAACAATGTACGAGGATTTCTATTTCTCCACATCCTCTTCAACACTTATTTTCTGGGTTGTTTTGGGGTTGTTTTTTTATAGTAGCCATTCACGTAGGTGTGAAATGATAGCTCTTTGGGGGTTTAATTTGCATTTCCCTGAAGGCTAATGATGTTGAGTATCTTTTCATGTGCTTAATGGCCATTTGTATATCTTCTTTGGAGAAATGTCTATTCAAGTTTTTTCCCCATTTTAAAAATTGGGTTATTGTTGGATTTCTTTATGTACTCTGGATATTAAACCATCATCAGATACGTGGGTTCGAAATATTTTCTCCCATTCCATAAATTGTCATTTTACTTTCATGATAACTTTAATGAAGTCCAGCTCATCTGTTTTTTCTTTTATATATATATATATATATATATATATATATATATATACATGTTTTAAGATTTATTTATTTTATTTGTTTCTCTCCCCCCGCCCACCCCAGTTGTCTGCTCTCTGTGTCCATTTGCTGCGTGTTCTTTTGTCCGCTTCTGTTGTCAGCGGCATGGGAATCTGTGTCTCTTTTTTGTTACATCATCTTGATGTGTCAACTCTCCATGTGTGCGGCGCCATTCTTGGGCAGGCTGAATTTTCTTTCGCAGTGGGCGGCTCTCCTTATGGGGTGCACTCCTTGCGCGTGGGGCTCCCGTGACACCCCTGCGTGGCAGGGCACTTCTTGCGCGCATCAGCACTGCGCATGGGCCAGCTCCACACGGGTCAAGGAGGCCCGGGGTTTGACCTTGGGCCTCCCATGTGGTAGACGGACGCCCTATCCACTGGGCCAAGTCTGCTTCCTGTGTTTTTTCTTTTGTTGCTTGTGCATTTGGTATAAAGTCTGAGAAAGCATGGCTATCACAAGGTCGTGAAGATGCTCCTGTAAGTTTTCTTCTAAGAGTTTTATAATTTTAGTCCTCATAGCCAGGTCTTTGACCCACTCGAGCTCCTTTCTGTATATGGTGGGAGGTAGAGTCCATCTTCATCCTTTTGCATACGGAGATCGCGTTTTCCCAGCACCAGTGTTTGAAGAGCCGTCTTTCCCCCACAGAGTGACCTTGGCACCCTTATCAAAAATCAGTTGGCCTAAGATGTGAGGGTTTATTTCTGAATTAGTAATTTGATTCCATTGGTGTATATGCTTGCCCTTGTGCCAGTGCCACACTGTTTTGTGTGGTTTTTTAAAGATTTATTTATTTTATTGTGCCCTTTCCCCGCTCCCCCTCCCTGCTGTTTTTGCTGTCTGTCTGCATTCGCTGTGTGATCTTCTGTATCTATTTTCTCTTTTTGTCTTCTCATTTTTTCTCCTCTAGGATTCCCTGGATTCAATTCTGGGGACCTTTGATGTGGAGAGGTTCCCTGTCAATCGCGCCACCTCAGTTCCTGGTTTCTGCTATGCCTCGCCTTGACTCTCCCCTTTGTCTCTCTTTTGTTCCGTCATCATCTTGCCGCGTGACTCACTTGCATGGGCACTGGCTCACCACACGGGTACTGGCTCACCACGCGGGCACTGGCTCGCCACACAGGCATGCTTTCTCTTCTTTTTCACCAGGAGGCCCCAGGGATTGAACCCAGGTCCTCCCATATGGTAGGCGGAAGCCACGTCCACTTCCCCAGTACCATACTGTTTGGTTATTGTAGCTTTGCAACACATTCTAAAATTGTTAAGTGTGAGGCCTCCAACTTTGCTCTTTTTCAAGATGGCTTTGGAATTCAGGACCCCTTACCCTTTCATATAAATTTGATGATGGTTCTTCCATTTCTGAAAAGAAGACTGATGGAATATGATTGAGATTGTGTTGAGTCTGTAAATCATCTTAGATAGAATTGACATCTTAATAATATCTTGTCTCCAGTCCATGAACATGGAATGTTCTTCCATTTATTTAGGTCTTCTTTGTTTTATTTCATCGATGTTTTGTAGTTTTCTGTGCACATATTCTTTACATCCTTGGTTAAATTCGTTCCTAGATAACTGTTTTAGTTTGTGAAATGCTGCCTATGCAGTATACCGGAGATGAGTTGGCTTTACAATGGGATTTATTAATTTATATGCTTACAGTCCTGAGGCTGGGGAAAGTGTCCAAATCAAGGCATCAGGCAAAGCTCGCTCCCTGAAAATCAGCTGCTGACGATCCTGGACTGCTGCCATGCGGCAGGTCACGATGCGGCTCTGCCAGTCTCAGCCTTCTCCTCGGGCCACATTGCTTTCAGCTTCTTGCTCTCGTGGCTTTCTCTCAGTGAGCGCCTCTCCTTCTCTGTGGCCTTCTTTCTGTGCCTGTGGCTTTTATTCCTGTTTATAAAGGATCCAGTGAGAGGACTAAGACCCACACTGGGCCATGCCCTCCTGGAGCAACCTAATCAAAGGCCCCTAACTGATCTAACCTAATCAAAAGGCCCCTAACTGATCTAACCTAATCAAAAGGCCCCTAACTGATCTAACCTAATCAAAAGGCCCCTAACTGATCTAACCTAATCAAAAGGCCCCTAACTGATCTAATCTAACCAAAAGGCCCCTAACTGATCTAACCTAATCAAAAGGCCCCTAACTGATCTAACCTAATCAAAAGGCCCCTAACTGATCTAACCTAATCAAAAGGCCCCTAGCTGGTCTAACCTAATCAAAAGGTCCCTAACTGGTCTAACCTAATCAAAAGGCCCCTAACTGATCTAACCTAATCAAAAGGCCCCTAACTGATCTAACCTAATCAAAAGGCCCCTAACTGATCTAACCTAATCAAAAGGCCCCTAACTGATCTAACCTAATCAAAAGGCCCTTAACTGATCTAACCTAATCAAAAGGCTCTTAACTGATCTAACCTAATCAAAAGGCCCTTAACTGATCTAACCTAATCAAAAGGCCCCTAACTGATCCAATTTAATCAAAAGTTGTAACAGGTACAATTTAAGAACATAATTTTCTGGGATCCACAAAATATCTGATACTTTTAGTTGGTATGGAATTTTTTTTCTAATTTCCTCTTTGGATTGTTCATTACTAGAATGTACAAGCATCCTTGATTTTTGCATGCTGACCCTGTACTCTACCACTTTGCTAAATTCGTTTATTAGCTCTAGGAGCCTTGTGTATTTTTCAGGATTCTGTGTGTAGAAGATCAGGTCATCTGCAAATAAGGAGCGTTTCCTATATGCAGTTTTTCTTATTGAATGAGATTGAACACATATCTATCAAAAAGTTACTTATATTTCCTTTTCTGTGGACTCTCCACTCATATCCTATGCTCATTTTTCTACCGGGATGTTAATCCTTTATTGATTTACATATCCATTCATTTATTCACTTGTTGTTGGCATACTCTAAACATTTGCATTTAACATAATAGAAATTTTAGCAAAGTAAGAATTGTAATTGTAATGCAAATTGGTCTTTTTTATATTAAGGAAATGAGCCCTTTATCGTATCTGTTTTTCCCACTTTTTTGTTTGTTTTTTAACTTTGTATATGGTATTAATTTTCCATTCAGTAATTTTTATATTTTAAGTCAAATTTATTGGTCTTTTGAGTTCCTAGATTCTCCTTCTGACTTAGGAAACTGTCTCCTTCCACCCCCACCCTATAAAAAAGGCCTTCCTGAGATAGAAATCATCCAGTATTTTCTTGTAGTGCGTTTATGTTTTCATGCGTCACAGCTGAGTCTTGACCTGCAGTTTACGTTAGGGTGGGTCAGCTGTGCCCACTGCTGTTTAAACTGCCCATCCTCCCTAAGAAGGTTCAACAGCAGCGGGGAGGGGGCACCTGGAGGTCTTGGACTGGGGCCCCTTCCCCTCGGCAGCTTGGGCAGAGAGAGGAGGCGAACAGCACAGGGGAGGGGAGGGCTGGTCCAGCCCAGGACTCTCACCGCTGAGCGCCCGCTGGGCACCGGGCAGGGTTGTGGCCTCTGAGGGGGCAGGAGGAAACCCAGTAAAGCCCCGCCCAGGCAGTGACCACAAAAGCACGTGGCGTTTAACACAGTGTCCAGTGTGACAAACACAGAGTACAAGACCGGTCAGCGGTTCAGTGCTGAGACAGCGTAGCCGGCGGTCAGGAGGCAACGTCTGAGCAGAGCCCCGAAGGAGAGAGGGGGCCCGAGGAGGGCCAGGGGCAGCGGAGGCAAGGCCCGCTGGCAGGGGTCGGCCTGTTCCTGGCGGCAGGAGGGGGGCGGCGATGAGGGGCAGGCGGTGCAGGACCGCCGGGCAGGTGGATCACGTCTGAGGGGTCAGGACACAGCCCTGGTCCCACGGTGTCCCCGAGGCAGACCTGCACCCCCCACCGAGGTAGGCTGTGCCCCAGGCCCCCGGGCCAGGGTCTACCCTCTTAGACCCCCAGGCTGGGCTCGGTGCCCTCGAGCCCTCAGGACGGGACGGGGCCCCTCAGGCCTGGCCCCCCGGCACCTGGAGGCCCCTCCCAGCAGTGACCGCCTGCCCCCAGCACCTGGCCACGTTCATCATGGACAAGAGCGAGGCTATCGTCACCGTGGACGACGCTGTCCGGAAGCTGGTGCAGCTCAGCTCCAAGGAGAAGATCTGGACGCAGGAGATGCTGCTGCAGGTCAGCGACCAGGCGCTGCGGCTGCTGGACATCGAGTCCCAGGTACGGTGGCCGGGGCACGTGCAGCCCACTAGGGCCTGCACCCCGCAAGGGCGGCCCGGGGCGGCCTCCACGCCACCCGCAGGGTCCCGGCATTGTGTCCAAGGAGCGTCCGCTGGCTGCCCCGGCCCGGGGCCCGGCTGCGCCCCAGGGCACGGTGTGTGCGGCGCGTCCTCGGTCGTGTCCATGGGCCGTGTCTGGCCACATCCCCTCCCTGGGCCACGAACTGTGCTCATACTTGCGTCCGTGGCACGAGCCCACGTGCGGCCCACGAGGACAGCTGTGTCCAGGGGCGCAGTGCGCGAACGAGACCCACATCTGTGCCACGACCAAGCCCCATGGTCGGGCGTGGCCCACCCGCCTGTGTCTCCAGGAGGAGCTGGAGAACTTCCCCTTGCCGACCGTGCAGCACTGCCGGACGGTGCTGAACCAGCTGCGCTACCCGTCGGTGCTGCTGCTCGTGTGCCAGGACTCAGAGCAGAGCAAGCCTGATGTCCACTTTTTCCACTGCGACGAGGTCGAGGTAAGCGCCGCGGCCGCAGGCGGGTGGCCCGAAGGGCTGTGGGTGGATGCGCCGGCAGCGGAGGGTGGTGGCGAGGATCGTGGCAGGCAGTGGCCTCAGGCCCCGTCCCCGCCCCAGGCAGAGCTGGTGCACGAGGACATCGAGAGCGCGCTGGCTGACTGCAGGCTGGGCAAGAAGACACGGCCCCAGACCCTGAAGTAGGCAGGGGTGGGCTGCAGGAGGGGCGGCCAGGCGGGGGGGGCGGGCTGCAGGAGGGGTGGCCAGGCGGGGGGCAGGGGGGCTGGGGCAGCACGGCAGAGCAGGGCGCTCAGGGCTGGGGGCTGAGCGGGCAGGGCCAGCAAGTCCCACGGGAGGTGGCCCTGAGGCTGTGGTGCCATTCAGGGGCCACCAGGAGAAGATCCGCCAGCGGCAGTCCATCCTGCCCCCCACCCCGGGCCCAGCCCCCATCCCCATCCACCGCCAGGGCGGGGAGTCCCCTCCCAGCACCAAGAACCGCGTGGGCCCCCCACTGCCACTCGGAGAGACAGGTAGGAGGGGGCTGGCGGCCGTCTTTGCCCCACCAGGGCCCTGGAGGCTGGCTTTGCCCCCCACCTCCCCCCTTCACCAACTTCACAGCCCCCTGCCGTCCCCCCTTCACTGCTTCACCCCCCACCGGCCCCCCAGGCTTCCGCAGGAGGGAGTCCCAGGAGGAGGAGCCGCGGGCTGTGCTGGCGCAGAGGATCGAGAAGGAGACGGTGGGTGGCTTTGGTCTGGGGGCTCAGGGGGTGCCCGGGGGGCTTGGAGGGCAGGCAGATCCAGGGTCCCCGGCAGACCCTCACCCCTGATTATGCCCACCAGTGACCGTGGGCGGGGCCCTCGCCTCCGCTCAGCCGGTCTCCAGCCAGGGCCGGTGGGGCTGTCCCTGCGGGGGCGGGCGGGTCCGAGGCTGACCCGGCTCTGCTGTGGCCTCAGCAAATCCTCAACTGCGCCTTGGACGACATCGAGTGGTTCGTGGCCCGGCTGCAGAAGGCGGCGGAGGCTTTCAAGCAGCTCAACCAGCGCAAGCGGGGGAAGAAGAAGGGGAAGAAGGGGCCAGCAGGTGTGGGGGGGCCGGCAGGTGCTGGGGGGGGCGGCAGGTGCTGGGGGGGTCGGGAGGTGCTGGGGGGCCGGCAGGTGCTGGGGGGGTGGCAGGTGCTGGGGGGGCCGGCAGGTGCTGGGGGGGGCGGCAGGTATGGGGGCCGGCAGGTGTGGGGGACCGGCAGGTGCTGGGGGGGCTGGGGGGCCGACAGGTGTTGGGGGACCGGCAGGTCCAAGAGAGATGGGGCCCAGGGGAAGGCGGGGGGCAGGTGAGGTGGACTGAGGAGGAGGGAAGCGAGAAGGTCGGGCGGGGCTGGGTGGGTTGGGGCAGCCGCCGGGCTGGACGCAGGTGTGGTCTGGAGCCCGTGGGGTGCAGCGGGCCGGAGTCGGGAGCCTACCAGGGCAGAGGGGACAGCCGGCGCACAGCCAGCCAGGCTCACGGCCCCTGCCCCCGTTGCAGAGGGCGTTCTCACGCTGCGGGCACGGCCCCCCTCCGAGGGCGAGTTTGTCGACTGTTTCCAGAAAACCAAGCTGGCCATCAACCTGCTGGTGGGTCCCCGCCCCCCCCCCCGCCTTGCCCGCCCCGTGCCTCTGGGTGGAGAGTGTGGGGAGGGGCGCCCGTCCCCCTGCCCCAGCGTCCCTCCCACTCACTCACGCCCCTCCCCGCAGGCGAAGCTGCAGAAGCACATCCAGAACCCCAGCGCAGCTGAGCTCGTGCACTTCCTGTTCGGGCCCCTGGACCTGGTGCTGGGGCAGGGGACAAGGGGGGGACGCTGGGTGGAGTGGCAGCCCCTGGCACGGAGGGGGAGCGAGCGCGCGCCTGGGGCCGGGCATCCGGGCCGCCAGGGGTGGGGGTGTGGCCACGCCTCCAAGAGCCCCCAGCCTTCCCCCTCCGGCAACCGTGGCCTCGGCTGGGGCCCCGGGGGCCGGCCCCCTCTGAGCGCTGCTGTGCCCTAGATCGTCAGCACCTGTGGCAGCCCCGACATCGCACGCTCCGTGACCAGTCCCCTGCTGTCCCGGGACGCTGTGGGCTTCCTGCGCGGCCACCTCGTCCCCAAGGAGATGGCGCTGTGGGAGTCTCTGGGGGAGACCTGGACGCGCCCGCGGTATGGCCGTAGGCACGGGGGGGGGGTGGAGAGCGGGCCAGGAGGTGGTGGGCTAGGGGCGGTGGGCTGGGTGCCTGGCTAGGCAGGGGCGAGGAGGCGAGGGCGGGCTCGCTGGCCGGCCCAGGGTCCCAGCCGGCCAGCGCCGTGGGGTGGGCTCACCGCCAGGACCTCCCGCCCGCAGGTGCGAGTGGCCGGCGGAGCCGCCGGTGCCTTCCTACGTGCCCAAGTTCCACAGCGGATGGGAGCCGCCCCGGGATGTGCTGCAGGAGGCTCCCTGGGAGGTGGAAGGGCTGGAACCCGCCGCCCAAGAGGTCAGGGCCCGCCAGCCCCTCCACCCTGCCCCGCCGGCCGCCCAGCTCCGTCCCGCTCGCCGCCACCCACGGCCACCCCTCGGGCTGTCCCAGCCCAGCCTGGGCAAAGGGCTCAGTCTCCCTCTGGGTCCTGCAGTCACAGCATTTGCGGAGCCCCTGCTCCGTGTCCCCATATCCTGGACGCCCCCTCGAGGTCCGGCCCCCATCCCACCTTGCGCTCAGACCACCCACTTCCCCACAGCTGACTCCAGGGAGCCGACTGGCCACTCGAAACTCCCAGAAGCACAGCTTCACGTCTGAGCCGACACCCCCAGGAGATGTCCTCCCGCCAGGCAGCTCCCCCCAGGCTCACAGGTAAGCCCCCTCAAAGTGACACACACAGGCTCGAATATAGGTACGCTGCCACCCAGTGACGGCAAGGAGCTTAAGGGTTCACGTGATTCAGAAGAGCAGGTTTCCAAATTAGAACCAGGTTTTTATTTTAACTTTATATACAACTGAAAGAAAACGTTCAAGTTGCTCATCTATGTATACGTGTTAGGATCAAGGTTAAAATCTCGTTAAGTCGCTGAGTTTAAGTTGTTTCAGCACATGCGGTTGCCCTGCTGGGGCTGAGGCTGTCTCAGACAAGGCTGGCAGAGGAGGCGCTTCTGGGCTAACGTCCCTCTCCTCTCGCCAGCCCACACCACGTCCACAGGCTTTGTCTCACAGTGGACAAAGGACAAGCCCAAGGCACTGGGACCCCTGGCCCTCCCCCTCCGCCATTTTAAACAAGCACGTCCCCGCTCACCCACACTGTCAGCCGGGGGCTGTGCTCCCAGGCCTGTGGCTTCCAGCCCCCTGGCCTGTCCACCCCGGCCCGGGACCCTGGGGTGAATGCCCATGCCCCAGAGGCCGCCCCACGCCAAGCCCCCCACCCCGTGTGCTGGGCCCTCACCTGGCCAGGAACCAGAGCGGGCAGGAGTGGCCAAGCTCTGCTTTGTGGCCCCAAGCCCCGTGGGAGCCGCACAGGCTGGGCCGTGGCAGCACCCTGACCCGTGGTCAGTGGCAGCCTGGGGGGCCCGTGGCCTGGTCATTCTTGGCCACGTGCTGGTTCTGGTCAGCTTGGAGTACCGGGCCCAAGTGGCCCGGGCCGGGGCCTGCCCGGCCGCCCCACAGGCCCTGCAGCCGCCCCCGCCCGTGCCCGCCCCCACCCGGGCCCTGGCGCTCTGGGGCTGTCACAGTTTCCACTCCCGGCTCTCAGCGCAGCCTCTCAGCTGCGACGGCCCGAGCCGGCGGGGGAGGCGGCAGCGCTTGGGAAGCTCCTGCTTCCCCGCCCAGGCCGCCAGGTCCGGGAGGAGACCCCTGCCCACCCTCAGCCCCCCGGTCCACACAGGGGCTACGGACCCTCGCCGGCCATGGCCAAGTACGTCAAGGTGCTGTACGACTTCACGGCCCGGAACGCCAATGAGCTGTCGGTGCTCAAGGACGAGGTCCTGGAGGTCAGCAGGGGCCAGGCGGGCGGTGGGGGGGTGGGGAGCGAGGGCCGAGGAGGGGGGGCTCCCAGGGCAGGGGCAGGGTGGGGGCCCAAGGAGGCCGCTGGCCAGGAGAGGCAGGGCAGGGGGCTGGGGGCAGTGACGCTGGGGCAGCGGCATGTTCCCCCGACCCCGCTCCTGGGCCCACCTTCGGGGCTCCCACCTATACCCACAGGCCAGGCACCTCCTCCCAGCACACCTGGCTGAGAAAGGGGCTCCCTGCCTTGGGAACCCCAGAGGGGACGCAGGGCCCCTGTGCCAGCCGGGCTCGGGCTGGGGGGTCTCTGCGTCAAAGGGTGCCCCCCCCCGGGGCCCTGGAGTGTCTGGCCACCTGTGCCCACCCCTGGAGGACCAGCTGTGTTTGGTACCAAGCCGGAATCCAGGCCACCCGTGGGGGCAGGGAGTGGAGCAGGCTGGGGGAGGGGTCCGCCCAGGCAGGGGCCCGGCGGGGGGCAGGTGGGAACCTGGGCCAGGGGCCTGGAGGGGGCTTTGTCAGCGCAGCAGCTGTGGGGCCGAGAAGCCGGGACTCTCCGTGGCCCCTCTGCAGAGGAGGGGCTCGCGCTGGGGGCTGGGGGCGCGGGACGGTGACGGTGACGGTGCGCCCCAGGTGCTGGAGGACGGCCGGCAGTGGTGGAAGCTGCGCAGCCGCAGCGGCCAGGCAGGCTACGTGCCTTGCAACATCCTGGACGAGGTCCGGCCCGAGGACGTGGGCGCCCCCCTGGAGCAGGTGGGCGGCCGCGGATGCGTGAGGGGCGCCTCCGCAGGCCCCGGGCTCTGTCCTGTCCTACGCAGAGGAGGGCGGGCGGAGGGCGCCTGCGGGAGGGGCAGCAAGTCCCTCGTGGGGTCCCCCGGGCCCCAAGGACCCTCCTGTGGGCACTGGGGTGCAGCGAGTCACAGGCATCTGAAAAGAGGGGCGCGCAGGCCAAGGACTGGAGATGCCTGCTGGGGAGAAGTGGGGGGCTGGTGCCGGGCTGGCGTGGGCCCCAGATCCTGGCAGGGGGAGTGCGGGCCTGGCCCACAGGCGAGCTGAGAGTGGGGTCCAGAAGGCCGCCCCGTTCCTCGCCCCTGGCCGCAGGGCTGACTCGGCAGGCCTGACCGGCCCCCCTCCCTGCCGCCCGCAGGCTGGGCCGAAATACTGGGGCGCCGCCAGCCCCACCCACAAGGTGCCTGCGAGCTTCACGGGGGACAAAGAAGGTGACAGGCTGCTGCCCGGGGAGGGGGCGGGGGACGTGAGCAGAGGGCGGGGGCGCGGAGGGGGGCGCACAGAGGGCGGGGGTCACGGGGGTCGCGGAGGGCAGCCCCCGCCCCTGCCCCGGCCCTGCCCGCTGACCGCCGCGCCCGCAGAGCTGATCCACCACATGGACGAGGTCAACGACGAGCTCGTCAAGAAGATCAGCCACATCCGCGCGCAGCCCGCGCGGCACTTCCGCGTGGAGCGCAGCCAGCCCGTGAGCCTCCCGCTCACCTACGAGTCGGACCCCGGGCAGGTCCGCGCCTGGCTGGAAGCCAAGGCCTTCAGCCCCCGGTGAGCGCGGGCGGCCCCGGCGCCCCTCGCGCCCCCCGCCCCCCATCTCTCCGCCCTGACGCCCCCCTTTCACGCCCCCTCCCCGCGGCGCCCCTCACGCCCCCCCTGCGCCCCTTACGTCTTCCACCTCTCTGTACCTCGCGCCCTCTCCCACACCCCCCGCCTCTCCGCCCCTCACGCCCCCCGCCCCTCACGCCCTCCGCTTACGCCCCCCTCCGCCCCTCCCGCCGCGCCCCTCGCACACCCCCTCGCGCCCCTCTGCCCCTCATGCCCCCCTGCCCCTCACGACCCTCCCCAGCGCCCCTCACGCCTTCCAGCCCCCCACCCCTCGCGCCCTCCGCTTACGCCCCCCTCCGCCCCTCCCGCCGCGCCCCTCGCACACCCCCTCGCGCCCCTCTGCCCCTCATGCCCCCCTGCCCCTCACGACCCTCCCCAGCGCCCCTCACGCCTTCCAGCCCCCCACCCCTCACGCCCCTCCGCCCCTCACGCCCCCCTGCCCCTCACGACCCTCCCCAGCGCCCCTCACGCCTTCCAGCCCCCCACCCCTCGCGCCCCTCCGCCCCTCACGCCCCCCTGCCCCTCACGCCCCTCCCCAGCGCCCTCACGCCTTCCAGCCCCCACCCCTCACGCCCCTCCCGCCCCGCCCCGCAGCACGGTGGAGCACCTGGGCGTCCTGAGCGGGCCCCAGCTCTTCTCGCTCAACAAGGACGAGCTGAAGAAGGTGTGCGGCGAGGAGGGCGTGCGCGTGTACAGCCAGCTGACCGTGCACAAGGCGGTCCTGGAGGTGAGCGCCGCGCTCGCGCCCCCTGCCCGGGCCCCGGGGACCCCACGCTGAGCCGCGCCCCTCCCTAGAAGCAGCAAGGCGGCTCGGAACTGGAGGCGCTCATGAGCAAGTTTCATTCCAAGAACCAGAGGAGGACGGGCGGGGACAGCTAGACCCGCAGCCCGGCGCCGTCCACGTGGAGGCACCTGTGCCCGGGACGCAGACCGCAGCCGGGTGTGGTGCTGCGCGGGCCCCCCGCTCCCCTTGGCACGCCCTGGCCTCTGCCCCGCAGTGCCCAGCGCACCCAGGAGGCCGCCGCAGCCAAAGCCCCGCCCCTGGGGGCCAGCCCCTCCCCCGCCGGCCCCTGCGGGCAGCCGTCCACCCTCTGCCGGGAGCCTCGGATGCCCAGGAGCCAGGCGGGCCTCGGCAGTGCCGGTGGGTCCCTGGCCCACTGTTCCCCGCCCGAGGCAGCTTGCTTCCACGTCCGCGCACCCAGTCCCTCGCCCTGCACCCATCAGCACCCCGGAGCAGCAGGCCTCCTGCCCCCTGGGGCTCCCAGCTGCCCTCACCCACTCCTGAAGGCAGCCTGGGTGGGGGCCCGGACAGGAGGCCCCTGGCGCTGCATGGGAGGTGCGTGCTGTACCCCCTCAGCCTTTCGAGGGGCAAGGGTGAACTTGGGAACACGCTCATCCGAGCACTGGCTTCGGACCCTCCCCTCAGAGTCCAGGAAAGGAAACTTCTCTGACCCAGGCACCTGGGGTGGGGGTGGGGGCGCGAGGGGCAGCGTGTCTTGGAGTCCTGGGCTCTGAGGGTCACACAGGTGGCATGACCGCCGCTGGAAGGCCACGTGTCATTAAACCAGTCGTCCCAGCGGCCCTGTGTCTGTGTCCTGGGGGTGGGGGGTGGGGGGCTGCTGTAGGCCGGAGGCCCCCGAGCCAGCCCCTCCCAGAGCTTTGTGGCCATTCCCAGTAAGGCACTCACTTCCCCCTGGCCGCAGAGGAGCGGGATCCAGGAGACCCCACCCCATACACCTGTTGAGACAGAGGACATTCCTGGGAGGGGTGGGGCTGAGAGTGGCCAGAAGCCACGGAAGCTGCCCAGTATGGAGTGGGCGCCGAGCCGGTCCCTGGGAGCCTCGGGCTGGGTGCCTGGGCGGCTGTGAGTCAGAGGGCAGGGTCAAAACTGGATTTGGAGGACTTAGCCCCAAGCTGGCGGGGACGCCCAGGAAGAGTGAGGCTGGGTGACGGAACTCAGGGTGTGCTGGGGGCAAGAGTGCAGGAGTGGAGGGGTCCCCGGGTGCTCAGCCCCCTCTGGCACCTGAGCACCTGGCGCCGATGCCCACCTGAGCAGAGCTGGGACTTTGGCGCCCTCTGCTGGCGGCACTGCACGCTGTGGGCGTGGCAGCCCAGGGGCACCCCACACCTGGCTGGGTCAGGGGAGTCTAGCCTGTGTCCCCAGGGCAGCTGGCGAGCCCCGCCTTGCAGCAGAGCCCGGGGGAACCCAGTCCAGAGTCCGAGCCCTGGGGGGCGGCGGAGATCTCAAGGAGCGCGGAGGGCAGGGTGCGCCGGGGGTGCAGGGCAGGGCGGGCCTGCCGGAGCCCGGAAGCACAACTGAGACCGAGCACCCAGGGCAGGCTCGGCCCAGGGGAGCTGGGCGTCTGGGGCCCGGGTGTGCTCTGCACGGCAGCAGAGGCTTGGCCACCACCCCCAGGCCAGGAGAAGGGAGGTGTACCCACACACACACAGGCCAGGAGAGGAGGGTCCACCCCACACTCCCGGGCCAGAGTGGTGGGGGTCTGCCCTCGAGCTGTGGGGAACTCTCCCGGGGGCAGGAAGGGTCACACTGCCGCCCCCCATGAGCTGAGCAAGAAGGGGAGAGAAGGAGCACCTGCCCAGCCCACCCTCCCTCAGTGGAGCTGCAGGTGGGGACAGGTGTCCCAGGAGCAGCTCCCGCCCATACCCACCCCTCTCGGCTGAGCCTCTCCCAGCTGGGGCAGGTGCCAGCACTGCAGGGCCCCACCTGCTCTGAAAGAAGCGCCCGTGGCCAGTGAGCGCTGTGCTGGACCAGGGCGCTCAGGCCAGCCTGTCCCTTGCTCCGGGCTTCACCCTGTGCCATCCAGCTTTAGGGGACACTTCCACTGGCTGGTTCAGCTCCTCTTTTGGGGTCCCAACCCTGCTCTCTCATCCGCCCTCCTGCCCCATTCCCCATCCCCCGCCAGGTGACACCTGCTTAGCCCCCATGCTTTCCTGGACAGCACGATCAGCCCCCAGGCCCCAGGCCCACCCCCAGACCCCAGGCTGGATCCCACTCCCCTGGAGCTGCTGGCTCCCAGGACCCCCATCACCCCCGACCCCGGAGGTGCCCTGCTCCCGGAGGCTGCGTGTCCCTCCCAGGACCTTCCCGCCACCTCCCCATCTGCCCGGTGGCAGGTGCAGGCCCTGAGGGAGCCTCACCCCCGGTCCCAGAGGAGGTGCAGTCAAGCTCTGCTCAGTCAGGGCCAAGCTTCCCAGCCCGTGAGCAGCCCCGGGTCACCCGCGAGCTCCTGGGCCCTTGCCCTGGTTCCAAGGTGAGCCGTTGACCACTTGCGTGCTCGGGTGGTGCTGAGCCCGGCGGGGGTGGGGGCTCGGGGCTCCCTGGATGGCCCAAGCTTCGAACCCCATGCCTCAGGGAGGGCGGCCCAAGCCGCCAGCTCGCATCTCCCTCCGACTGGGGGTACAGCCGTGGCCGCAGCTCCAGGTCCCAGCATGTCCACGAGCAAGGCCCGTCTGTGTCGCGGCCACAGCATGCTTTCAGGCCCGCGCTGCTGGGCACAGCATCCACCTCCTCCTCCCCGCCCCATGGCGGGCCTCGGTGCCCCGAGCAGCCGCGGCCGAGGTGAGGAAACTGCCCACGCGTCCCTGAGGGGCCGCGGGCGTGCCGCCCCTTCCAGCCCCGCGCCTGCACCAGGCCAGGTCCTTCCTCTCCTTCCACCGGAACGACCCATCGCGTCAGATGGACGCAGACGCCACGCGGCTGTGGGGAGCCAGCCGTCCTCTACTGAGCATCAAGAAGATTTGCAAAATTGTATGTTAAAGCCACTGTTCCCACCCTTGTTTTGTTTTGTTTTGAAAAATACATAATTATTTTTCACAGAACTATGCTCTGTATTGAACGCCGATCCCCCAAATGCCCCAAGCGACCGGCTGCAGGTAGCAAAGCCGAGCTGACGCTCAGCGTCTCGGCAGGGTCTCAGGGCAGGCCCGGCAAAGGGGGACATGTGGGGGGCTTGGGGGGTCTGGTTTGAGGCGGAGCTTGTGATTTGGAGTCTTGATTACATGGGCAAGTTTGAGACGCAGTTTGTTCAGGATCGGTGGACACCCACGGCCTTCGCAGTGAGTCTAGAGAACAGACGAGGCTGGTGGAGCCCGTACCCGCAGGGCTGCAGGGCCGAGGCAGAACTGTCAGGAAGTTCCTCAAACAAACAATTCAGGTATTCGCAACTCCTTCCTGGGTGCGAGTGGCCTGGGGTGCAGCTGGTGAGGACAGGCTTGCGTAATGGTTTATTATCGTTATTTCAAAATGAGTGAACAAGCACACATGTAAATTTTTGTCGTCTTATTTTCTAGCGCAGTACGTATTGACAGCCAGATAAAAAGTTCTCTGGGGCCCTCAATGTTTTCACGTACGTCAAGTGTCCCAAAGGGAATATCCGCCACAGCATTTAGCTTGACCACGTTTTCCTGAGAAACAGTGCTGTGGAGAAATCGCCCCACCTTTGTGCTCGCTGCAAAGAGCCCCCCAGGACTGAGAGACGCCTCAGGCTGGGTCCCAACTCGCCTGTTAGCCACCCTCGGGGCGTCTCTCCCTTCCTCAGGCCCCCCCCAGCTCCAAGGGCCCCAGAAAACATGCTGCCGCCCTCCCGCGCCCAGCTCCTCCCTCTATAAAGGAAAAACCCCTTTTGCCTGACTCCCGAGAGGCTTGCGGGCCTTACGGACCAGGCGTTTCCTCTGCTGCGGTGGCCCTGGCCAGCCCTTTGCAACGATCCTTTCAAAGAAAGTCTCTATAGAAACTCCAGCTCTGTCCCTCAGGCCTGCAGGAAGCACGACGGCGGTGGACAGGGAGAGGCCGGCAAGCCATGGGGAGGCGACGGCCGTGGGCGGGTCCTGTGCCCCCGCCACCGGAGAGGCCGGCGGGGACACCTCCACCTGTCGCCAGGCAAAAGCAGAAAGCGGCTTTTTAGCTTTCTAAAGGCTGTCAATACGATATACCAGAAATGGGCTGGCTTTTATACTGGGAATTTATTAGGGTGAAATCTTAGTTCTGAGGCTGTGAAAGTGTCCAAGGGCGGTGGGCGCAGGGGCCTGGCCGCTTGTCTCGTCTGCCCAGCCTGCTCTGCCTGGGGCCTCTCTCTGCTCCGGGGGTGCAGGCTGTCAGGAGCCTCCCCCTCGGAAGGTCAAAGGGCGCTTCTCGCCCCCTCCCCTGCAGGGTGAGGCCCCCCTGGGCGGCGCCTAACCAGGGCCCTCTAGGAAGTGATCCAGCCCAAAGGGCACTAACCTGGGTCCCTCGCTGGCTCTCATCAGGCCCCGATACAGGTTTACAGCGCAGGAGCGGGTTAGACTCCAGCCAGGACGGTGGCCGAGGCTGACGGGCCTGCGGGCCGAGGCAGCCCTCCATAACCCCGCTCCTGGGTCTGCCCGAGAGCCCCAAGTCCTCAGGGCAGGTGGGAGTGCCCTGAGGAAAGGTGGTGGGGGGCCATGGGCGCGCACAGCACAGGCAGGAGGGCCTGTCCACAGCGAGTGGGTCGGCGTTAGAGAAAAAGTGTCCAGTCCAAAGAAAGGACACTGGTCCTGTGGGTTAAAACAGGTGGCCGTCTCGGCCCTGCAGCACCGCTCGTGGTGTACGCCCAGAAGAACGGAGAGCAGGGCCCGACAGACGTCTGCACACCCATGTTCACAGCGACGTTATTCACAATTGCCAAAAGTTGGAAACTACCCAGGTGTCAGTCAACAGATGAATGGATAAACTGTGGTGCAGCCACACAATGGACTATTATGCAGCTGTAAGAAGAAAGGGTGAAGCACGTGACAGCACAGATGAACCTGGAGGACGTTGTGTTGAGTGAAGCAAGCCAGAAGCAAAAGGACAAATACTGTGTGATTGTGTTACTATGAACCAAATATACTGTGTAACATAATGTATGATTCAAAAAAAATTTAAAGGCATCCAGTACATTTGAGAAATGTTGTTTTTATTCAACAGTTTTTCTTTTTTATTTATATGTTCGATTATTAAATGTACAAAACAGTTTAAAAAAAAAAAGGTGGACATGAAGAAAAAAATCATGTATTAGAAACAATGAACATCTTACAAGAACTCATGCAAACAAAAGCGTTAGAAGACTTAACTGAGGTCCAGGCAGGAATAAATGTACCACATGCTCACCCTCCAAGCCTGGACTCAAAAACGGGGAATCCACCGTAGCATCCCCACCTGCTCCCCAGAAGGAACTGCTGTCCTCATGTGGGCTGACCCTCCCACGAAGGCATTCCTATTTTGAAGACAAGCTTTCCTGAACTCGCTCCACAATGGTGTGGGAGTTTTTTAAGAGGAACTTTAAAAACTGTGTAACAGGAAGTTGAGGCAAGGCTCACCTGCCCCCACCCCAAGGCTGCAAAGAAGGCAGGGGGCAGACCACCTGTGCAGACAGGTGAGGCCCCTTGGGGGGGACGGGAGTGGAGCCATCAGCTCCTAGTCCTGACCTGGGGACAATGAGACAAAAGCGTCCGTTGTTCTCAGCTTGGGGAACTCGTGCACCTGCCTTCTTTTATGGTTGGCTTGACAATGGAGCCCCTGCCTCAGCCACCCAGCCAATAGCCCACGCCTGCCCTGCCCCACCCAGCGTCTCCCCCAGGACCCTGGGTGCCCTCTGCCCCACCCAGCTCGGGCCTCCTGCCCTCATCATCAAGTCTGGCGGCATCGGGGTAAACCCACCCCCACCCACCTGCCCAGCTCTGACCCCATGGCCTGCTCCCCAAGCCCCGCTCCCAGCCTGGACGCCAGCCGCGCCCCTCCTTTCGGCCCCTGCCCCGCGACCCCTCAGCTGGTGGTCTTGCTTCCTCTTTAGTTCCCGAGGATAGAGGCGGTCAGCAGCCCCCACCAGGGTCTGTCCCCACTTGACCCATCAGTCCTTCCCTGCCCTTCCCCCATGCTAGTCCCACACTCTCCACCAGCCACTAACCGCCTGGCTGTGATTTCTCAGCCGAACCCCTGCGGGGCTGTCTGCCCACTGTCTGCCCACCTCTCCCCCTCACCGCGCCTGGAGGGGCCACACCACCCCCTCCCTGGTGCCGGCCACTTGCCCTTGACCACCCTCCTCCACCTCTGCCCACCCCCGCCTCCAGCCCCGGGGCTTCTGCTGCCTCCCAGACCCATCGCCTCTCAAACGGGGGGAGCCAGCCGTGAGCGCGACACCCCCTGGCTGCCGGGTGGGCCCCTGCCCCAGCTGCTTCCCTCCCAACAGCCCGCCCTGGCAGCCCCACCTGCTCCTCCTCCTGGCCCCTCCCACCCCACCCACTCCATCAGCAAATCCCACCACCTCTGGCTCCAGGGAGTGGTCTCCCCAAGTGACCCCCTTCACCCTCCTAGTGACCTTCCTCCCAAAACGTAAATTTCAAAGGCCTTTTAGATTTTACACCAAGAGCAGAAGCAAGAAAAAAGAAAAAAGAGAAATGGACTTCTTCAAAATTAATTTCCATGTATCAGAGAACAATCTACAGAATGGGAGAACATATTTGGAAACCACATATCAGGTAATGGTTGAATGTCCAGAATACATAAAGAACTTCTGCAGCTCAACAGCAAAAAGACAACCCAATTTAAACACGGGCCAAGGATTTGAACAGACATTTTTCCAAAGATAATATACAAATGACCACTAAGTACATGAAAAGATGCTTAACATCATTAGCCATTTGAGAAATGCAAATTAAAACTACAGTGAGTTAATAGCGAAAAAAACAACAAAATGCAAACCACAGGAGACACCACTTCACGCCCACTAGGAAGACGATCATCTTCTATTTTTTTATTTTTAGGAGGCATTGGGGATTGAACCCAGGACCTCATGCATGGGAAGCGGGCACTCACCACTGAGCTACACCCACTCCCCAAGGGCTATTGTTTTTTTTCTATTATTTTAAAAACTGAAAATAGTAAGTGTTGGTGACAATGTGGGAGAGCAGGAACCCTCATCCACTCTTGGTGGGAATGTGAAATGCTGCAGCCCAATAGTTTGGCAGTCCCTCAGAAAGTTACACATAGAATTACCACATGACCCAACAATTCCACCCCTAGGTATAGACCCAGAAGTGAAAGCAGGGATTTGGACAGATATTTGCACACTAATGTTCATCGCAGCTTTTTCACCATTTCCAAAAGGTGGAAGCAGCCTAGATGTCCACCAACAGATGAATCGACCAACAAAATGGGGTCTGAGGAAGCAGATGTAGCTCAGCGGTTGAGCACCTGCTCCCCATGTACAAGATCCCGGGTTCGCGCCCCAGTACCTCCTAACAAGACCACACTGGTCCATCCATATGAAGGAATATCATTCAGTCATAAAAGAAGCGACACGCTGGCACATGCCCTTGAAGATCTCGCGCTGAGTGAAATGAGCCCCAACCCTGAGCAGCCCTCCAGGGCAGCACAAATATTTTGTGATTTCTCTTACATGAAATACTTGGAATAATCAAGTCATAGAGACAGAAAGCAGAACAGTGGGTACGAGGGCTGGGGGGACGGGGGGTTATTGCTAAACGTGAGTTTAGTTTGGAATGATGAAAAGAGTCTGGAATTTTTTTTAAAACTGGCCTTTCAAGGTGATCATCTCTGGTTGCATTAAAAAAAAACTATTTGGAAATACAAGTAACGTATTTGTCCCTTCTAGATTCTGGGGTGTCCTTCTTTTCCTTAGGCACAAAGGTGCCCTCAGGTCCTGACAGGGGCGGGGGTCCGACTCCAAGCCCCCACCCTTGCTTCTCCACCACAAGGACTTGAGGCTGCCCGTGACGAGGCCACGTGAGCAGCTCCACCGGGGGTTTGCGGCTGTTTTTAGGTTGGGGGTTTTCCAGGTGCCTTGCTCAGGTTGGGAAAAAAACAGCTTTTTTTTTTTTTAAGATTTATTTTTTATATATTTTTCTCCCCTTCCCCACTCCCCCTCAGTTGTCTGCTCTCTGTGTCCATTCGCTGTGTTCTTCTGTGACCGCTTCCACCCTTATCAACAGCACCGGGAATCTGTGTTTCTTGTTGTTGTGTCGTCTTGTTGTTGTGTCAGCTCTCCGTGTGGGCAGCACCATTCCTGGGCAGGCTGAACTTTCTTTCGCGCTGGGCAGCTCTCCTTACTGGCGCACTCCTTGCGCATGGGGCTCCCCTATGCAGGGACACCCCTGCGTGGCAGGGCACTCCTTTTGCACATCAGCACTGCGCATGGGCCAGCTCCACACGGGTCAAGGAAGCCCAGGGTTTGAACCGCAGACCTCCCATGCGGTAGGCCGACGCCCTATCCACTGGGCCAAGTCCGCTCCCCTAAAATGGCTTTGAAAGGCTCCCGTGAGTCAGCACCAGCCACAGGCCAAGGCTGTGGTCACAGCCCGTCCTCAGCCCCAACCCCGTCCAGCAACTCACTGCTGAGCTGGGAGCGGCCGCGGTTCAGGTCACGGCCTCTGAGCACCGGCCCTGTGGCTTTCCTGCTTCCCCACCTTGGGAGCCGCCCCAGGACGGTCTCTGCATTTCAGCAGAGAGGGGAGAAAAAAGACTTTTCAATCAAAGTCGCTGGAAGGAGTGGCTAACTACATGGAAAAAGTGTCCCAGGACCTCTACCTCCTAACCAGAAAGAAGTGAACTTGAGATGCATCAAATGCCCTAAATAAGAGTTAAAACTGAAACTTCCTAGAAGAAATCATAGGAGAATATCTTTGCTGCTATGGAGTAAGCAAGGATTTCTAAGAGACTAAATAAAAAGCATGAACCATAGAAAAAAATTTGATAAACTGAACTCCATCCAAATTAAGAGCTTCTGTGCATCAAAGACACTGTTAAGAAAATGAAAAGGTAAGTACAGACTGGAGGGAAAATCTTCCGTAGGTACACGTGAGAAAAGACTGGTATCCAGAATACATAAAGAATTCCTACACAACAATAAAATGACACACAACCCCCATGAAAAACGTTCTCCACGATGGGCTCCACGAAACGCCCTCTGGACACCTGCTTTGGGGCTGTCCTGGCTCTGGATCCCAGCAGGGGAGAGCGGATGTCAGGCCCCCCAAGGCCTTCTCTCCCGCTGACCAGCAGGCCGGCAGGCCACCTACCCCAAAGCACCCCAACCGCCCCCCTTGCCCCAGGCACAGCCGGAGCGGGCGGGGAGCAGCAGCGGCCAGACCTGGCAGACAAAGGCCTGCTTCACTGCCGTGGCCAGGGCGCAGGTGGTTCTGACGGTCAGCACTGGCCGTGCTGAGCTTATCGCAGCCCCGTGAGCCTGGTCTGCGATGGGGAAGCAAGCCCCCTCCGTGCTCCCCGAGGCTCCCTGCAGGGCCACCTCCCAGCGGCCCGGGTGAGCCTCCGGCCGGCCCCGCCAGGACAAGGCCGCCCCGCGCCCGCGAGGCCGCGCCCTCGTGCCACACTTCTCAGCCCTCAGCTTCGGCCTGCCCCCACAGGCCCCCGGGACGGCAGTCGGCACCATCGGGCCTCCCGGTCGCCCCCTCCCCACGCCCGGGACCAGCCCGAGCAGGCTTCCGCGAGGCCCTCCCGGCTGAGGGCGGATTGCGCCTCCACAGGCCTGCGGGCCGCGGCCACCTCGCGGCCGGGCCGGGCCGCCGCCCACGCGCACGACCTCTGCCCGGGAGCCGGGCGCCACGCCCCGCGCTCCCCTCGTCTCGCCTGTACTCCACGAGGGAGCTGCCGCGACCCCCCGCGCCGCGACCCCCGCCCAGGGCGCGGCACAGCCGGGTGGGGCCTTCGGGGGCGGGGCGGGGCCTTGGGGGCGGGGCCTCCCAGGGCGCTCTCCGATTGGCCGGTTCGGGGGCGGGGCCGCGGTGCATTGTGGGCCGCGCGCTCTTCTCCCGCCGCCGCCCGCGCCTCGCCATGTCGGGCTCCCCAGTGAAGCGCCAGAGGATGGAGTCGGCGCTGGAGCAGCTCAGGCAGTTCACCACCGTGGTGGCCGACACCGGCGACTTCCAGGGTGAGGCCGGGCAGGGATCGGCGCCTGGGCCGGGCGCGCCGGAGCGGACGGCGCATGCGCCCGTCTCCTGAGGCGTCCGGAGTTCCGGCTCCTGGGAGGACGGATTCTTGGACAGACCTGCAGGGGCCCGGGGCTATGGGGAGGGTGGCGTGGTGGGCGAGCCGGGCAGGCGGCCGGGGTGTGGAGGGGTGGGCGGGCCGGGCAGGCGGCCGGGGCCTCCCGGGACGGTGGAGTGGTGGGCGGGCCTGGCCGGGGCCGGGGTCTCCCGGGACTGTGGAGGGGTGGGCGGGCCTGGCCGGGGCCGGGGACTCCCGGGAGGGTGGAGTGGTGGGCGGGCCTGGCCGGGGGCCGGGGGCTCCCGGGACGGTGGAGGGGTGGGCGGGCCTGGCCGGGGCCGGGGACTCCCGGGACGGTGGAGGGGTGGGCGGGCCGGGCAGGCGGCCGGGGTCTCCCGGGACTGTGGAGGGGTGGGCGGGCCTGGCCGGGGCCGGGGACTCCCGGGAGGGTGGAGTGGTGGGCGGGCCTGGCCGGGGGCCGGGGGCTCCCGGGACGGTGGAGGGGTGGGCGGGCCTGGCCGGGGCCGGGGACTCCCGGGAGGGTGGAGGGGTGGGCTGGCCTGGCCGGGGGCCGGGGGCTCCCGGGACGGTGGAGGGGTGGGCGGGCCGGGGTCTCCCGGGACTGTGGAGGGGTGGGCGGGCCTGGCCGGGGGCCGGGGGCTCCCGGGACGGTGGAGGGGTGGGCGGGCCGGGCAGGCGGCCGGGGACTCCCGGGAGGGTGGAGTGGTGGGCGGGCCTGGCCGGGGGCCGGGGGCTCCCGGGACGGTGGAGGGGTGGGCGGGCCGGGCAGGGGGCCGGGGTCTCCCGGGACTGTGGAGGGGTGGGCGGGCCTGGCCGGGGCCGGGGACTCCCGGGAGGGTGGAGTGGTGGGCGGGCCTGGCCGGGGGCCGGGGGCTCCCGGGACGGTGGAGGGGTGGGCGGGCCTGGCCGGGGCCGGGGACTCCCGGGACGGTGGAGGGGTGGGCGGGCCGGGCAGGCGGCCGGGGTCTCCCGGGACTGTGGAGGGGTGGGCGGGCCTGGCCGGGGCCGGGGCCGGGGACTCCCGGGAGGGTGGAGTGGTGGGCGGGCCTGGCCGGGGGCCGGGGGCTCCCGGGACGGTGGAGGGGTGGGCGGGCCTGGCCGGGGCCGGGGACTCCCGGGAGGGTGGAGGGGTGGGCTGGCCTGGCCGGGGGCCGGGGGCTCCCGGGACGGTGGAGGGGTGGGCGGGCCGGGGTCTCCCGGGACTGTGGAGTGGTGGGCTGGCCTGGCCGGGGGCCGGGGGCTCCCGGGACGGTGGAGGGGTGGGCGGGCCGGGCAGGGGGCCGGGGTCTCCCGGGACTGTGGAGTGGTGGGCGGGCCTGGCCGGGGGCCGGGGGCTCCCCGGACGGTGGAGTGGTGGGCGGGCCGGGCAGGGGGCCGGGGGCTCCTGGTAGGGTGGAGGGGTGGGCGGGCCAGGAGGGGGCTGGGGGCTCTGGGGAGACCCGACCGACCGACCAACGGAGCAGGCGGGGGCCACGGGCTCGAGGTGGAGGGGGCGGACGGGCCTTCAGCTCCGGGCGGGGGAGGCTTCCCGCGCTCTTAGGCCTCCGGTGGCCGGTGGTGTGACACCTGGACTGGGGCGGTTTTAATCGGGCGATTTTGCCTGCGGCGTGGGATGCCTGAAACCCGGAGAACGTGGAAAGAGCGGTAGACGCTCGGGAAACTCTTGATCTGGGCGGGTGTCTGCAGCCGGGGGCGGGGTGTGCGGTGGATGGGCCTGTTTCTGTGCTTTGCTGTCAAGAAATGAGGTCTCCAGGACCCCCTTGAAGGGCTGACGGCCGTGAGTGTCCTACGGCGTGAAGCACGGAAGGCGTGAAGCAGGGAAGGGAGGCGCGGCTGAGCTGCTGGCTTCCTCTCTTTTCTGCTTTCTCATGGTGACTTGAGAAACAGGCTCCGTTCCTTCTTGATAACTGAGTGAAAGGATTGTTTACCGAGGAGAGTGAGTAAGCACATTTGGTGGCTTCAACAAAAGAGGGAGGCAGAACCCTCTTGGGTTCCACACACTGGGCTTGCAGCAGCGCGTGCTGGAGCCTCGTCCCTCCGGTGTGGGGCGGGAGCTGCCGCCCAGGCCTCGCTGGGGGTGGCACTGAGGCGGCCGCACATTTTTCTGCACCATTTTCTCCCTTCTCATCACTCAGAAACATTTGGGATCTTGCTTAGGTGGTGGCGCTCTGGGGTCTAGAGCGGATGAGAGAACCCCTGCGGTGGCAGTTCTTTGTTTTCACCAAGACCCACGGGGGAATGCTTTTTTTCGGTGGTGGTTTTGAAAGTCTCTAAATCTAAGTACTGATTTTTTTTAAATGAATATTAACAATTTTATAAGAACAAACACTGATAATGTATATTCATAAGTGCTAAGTAATCATAAATACGTGCATTTACATATACTTAAGTAATGCATTTGACTTTGTGATCTGAGTTTTGTGAAGTGAAAGTTACTAACTCTTTGACTGCTTTGGAAATACAATAAAAGCTGTAGATCGTCCCCAAACAGCCCCTTCCCCAGTTGCACATTCAGTCTAAGGGTCCCTCAGCTCTGAAACCTATCTGTGGACCCCAGGGCCAAACCAGTTTTTAAAAAATCACCCTTTTAAGGCATAATAAATCCATTTTTAAATTAGCTTTTTTAAGGTATAATTCACATACCATTTATTCACCCATACAGATTGTGCAGTTCAGCGTTTTTTTTAAATTTTTATTTGCTCTTTAATTGCAGTAAGATACATAACAAAAATCATTTCAACGAGGAGCCCTTAGTCATGGCATTTAATCATCTCTGCTCATTTATGTATCTTTCTGAACACTGGAAAAACAATTGAGTTTGTTTTTAGGTTTAAATAAGAAAAATGTGCCTTGACAGAATTTCTAAAAGTAATGCTTCCTTAATTTGTTAATCTGCCTTTTATATGTTATTTTTTGAAGTTGAAATAAAATCGCTTCAGTTATGCTTAGGTGAGAAATTTTGTGACATTATGGTACATTACTCATTTTGGCTGCACAGCTCACAGGCTCCATGAATGCACTCACCTGTGGAAGGACTTCCCCAGCAAACGCATTCTTCTTTAACTTATTTTTGAAAAAATTACTGAGTCACAGGCAGGTGTAAAGCCCGGCCTGGAGTCCCCGCGAGTGTCCCTGAGCTCCCCGGGGCGCACCTCGGGGGCTGAGGTTCACTGTCAGAACCAGGTCAGCATAGACACAGCGCGTGGCAGGCTGCAGCACCGGCTCCGCGCACCACCTTCAGCCTGCGTGTGTGTGCATGTACACGCTCACACGTGTGGAGGGTCCTGTGCAGCTTGCGAACTGCCACCGTCCTGCAGAGGCCTCCCCGGTGCCGGACCCCCACACTGTCCCTGCCTCGCATCCGCCTGTCCATCCTCCACTGCTGTAGCTGTGTCGTGAAAGCATACTTTGAAAATACTAGTTGTCATGTGAACTGACTGCGCTAGCCAGCCGAGCTTCCCAGAACACAGTGTGTGGCACCGCTGTCTGGGAAGGTAGCTCGACATTCTCACCTCCTCACTTCTGGGCGCCATGTGGATTGGTGAAGCCGTGGAGGCATCTGTGAATTCAGAGCTTGGTTACCTAAGAAACAAGTAATGAGATGAGAGCCAGCTTTAAAGAAGACAGAAAACTGGTGCTTAGTGAGCCCTGGGATACACACGGCCCGCTCTTCACTCGGTGGTTTGCGCCCGAAAGCATATTTCCATGTTACGCCTGCTTTGCCCACATGCCCCAGCTCTCCCACGCACGGCGTCAAAAGTCAGTGGCTACAGGTTGGGGTTTGATCTCTGTCCTCTTTTTGTCTGGGTTGCGCTTTATCATTGTACAAACAGCTACTTCTTTTTGCCACACTTTTTTGATTTACAAGTAAGTGGAGTATGGTTGAATCTTGATTTGGGAAGTAAGTTCCTGACGCTGGTTAAGTGTTGATATTGGAACATCACTGATTTTGGATGGAACCAAGTTGCTTTTACTGACTTCCAAAATCATCTCCCCAGCCATCGACGAGTACAAGCCGCAGGATGCCACCACAAACCCCTCGCTGATCCTGGCTGCCGCTCAGATGCCCGCCTACCAGGACCTGGTGGAGGAGGCCGTGGCCTTCGGGAAGAAGCTGGGCGGGTGAGTGGCTGAGGCACTGTCCACGGGCGGCTCCCTGCTCCTCGCGGGCAGAGGGGCTTCCCTAGTCTCCTGGGGACTGGTGCCCTTGGCTGTGCTTCCTGTCCCAGCTGAATTTTAGCTCACTGAAGGTCTTGCACACAAGTAAAGAAAGTCGCCTTTTCATGTTTATTTTCCTCAATATCACTGGGGCCTGATTTGTATGTAGCAAACCGCACCCCTCTCAGGTCACACCCCATGCACACCAGCCCAGCCAGGAGGCCGGATGGCGTCCACTCCCTAGCAGTTCCCTCCTGCGTCTCGGAGTGGGACCCTGCCGGCTTCCCGGCTGTCATTTCATCATTCCTACAGCCTGACCAACGGAAGTAAGGCACAGTCTGGTTCTGACAGCTCCTGGCGTACTTCTGCAGCCAGCACCCTCCTGCCCCGACCAGCTCTGCCTCCTGCTCAGCCTTTTCTAGGTGCCGCTTGGACTTTGATCAGAATGGGGGGCTCGGCTAGGACGCGGGTGTGGGGCCTGAGTCCAGGGACCCTGGCCTGGAGGTCTTGACTCGGCAGCCCTGGTGGAGACATGGGGCCTCCAATACAGGAAGCTCAGTGTGCCCCCCCCCCCAGATATCCACGCTTATCCACGTTGACATTTTACCACAATATTATATCATTTTATTTGTTTTCTGAACACTAGAGTAAAGGTCGTATACATCACGCCTCTTGCACCCCGAGACTGCCATGTACATTTCCTAAGAACAAGGATACTCACTTAGAAACCCCTTAAAAAATTTGACATTGACATGAAGACCGAGTGTACCCTGCAGTTTTCCCATGCGTAGGTCCATCCAGGACCACGTACTGCATGTCACTGCCACTGTCTCTTCAGTCTCTTAGGTGGAGACTCCACACAGCGTAAACTTCCTGTCCCAGCCACTCCGGAGCGCAGGACTCAGTGGGACCAATCTCACCCATTGGGTGTCAGTGCCATCCAGCACCCCAGACTGATGCCCTGTTCCCGGGAAGCTTGACTCCCCCTTCCTCTTCCCTGGGAAAGTTTCCTCCTGTCCTGGGCACTGCACGGCGTGCCCACAGCCAGCCGGCCCTTGCCCCGGGCTGCACTCCTCGCCTGCTCGCCCACAGTGCCCGGAGGGAGAGCTCGGTGAGCGCCTGCCACCCTCAGGGCACCTTCTGGGCAGCGAGTCCCTGCCACCTGGCCACCAGCAATCAGAGGCCAGGCGCACGCTCCCAGCACATGCACAGGGGTCCCTGCTCCCCTGGAATTAGGGCAAGCCCCGCACTGCGCTGGGGAGGGCGGGAGACGGGCTAGCCAGGGTACTGAGGGATCCTACTGTTTCTTAAAATATGTTTGTTTTTAATTGGATGAAATATACCTAACATAAAAGCCATTTTATCATTTTAAGTGGACAGTTCTTCAACAGTACATTAGCAAAACTCTGTGACTGTCACCACTTTTTTCAGACTATTTTTATCATTCCAAACAAAACTCATGGTCGTTTAGCAGCAACTCCCTATTCCCCACTTCTACCACCCCTGGGAACCACTATTCTGTGTTCTGTATATGCGAATTTGCTTTTTCTGTTTCATATAAGAAAAATCCTATAATATTTGTTTGTGTCTGGCTTATTTCACGCAACATGATGTCCTCACTGTTCATCTGTGTTACAGCATGTGCCAACACTTCTGCCTTTTTTACTGCTGAATAATAGCCATTGTACGGATAGACCACGTTTGTCTGTCCATTCTTCTGTTGATTGATACTTGGGTTGCTTCCACTTTTTGGCTGTGGGAAAAATGCTGGGATGAGCGTTGGTGTGCAAATGGCAGTTCAAGTCCCTGCTCTCGTTTCATGTGGGTGTCTATGTAGGAGTGGAGTTGCTGGGTCAGTTAGTGAATCCGTACTTAATTTTCTGAGGATTGCCAATCTGTTTTCCACAGAGGCTACACCATCTTAAATTCCCATCAGCAATTTGAGATTCTATTCTGTGTTATTTTTGTGGGTTTTTTTAAACAAATCAATTGATATACATTAATAAAGCATACAGTTCATCCAAAGTGTACAAGCAGGACTTTGTAGTAGGCAATGGATGTCATAGGCAATAGTTGTAAATTGGGAAGTGGACTTGGCTCAGTGGTTAGGGCATCCGTCTACCACATGGAAGGTCTGCAGTTCAAACCCCGGGCCTCCTTTGACCCGTGTGGAGCTGGCCCACGCACAGTGCTGATGAGCGCCAGGAGTGCCCTGCCATGCAGGGTTGTCCCCTGCGTAGGGGAGCCCCACGCGCAAGGAGTGCACCCCATAAGGAGAGCCGCCCAGCGCGAAAGAAAGTGCAGCCTGCCCAGGAATGGCACCGCACACACTGAAAGCTGACACAAGATGACACAACAAAAAGAGACAGATTCCTGTGCTGCTGACAACAATGGAAGCGGTCAAAGAAGAACACAGCAAATAGACACAGAGAACAGACAACTGGGGGAGGGGAAGTGGGGAGAGGAAAAAAAAAAGATGTTACCTTTAAAAAAAAATAGTTGTACATTCATGGCTTCAATTATTATTAAAGCATTTTCATTATTTCCATAATTATAATTTTAAAAATCAGGGAAGCGGATTTGGCCCAGTGGTTAGGGCATCCACCTACCACATGGGAGGTCCGCGGTTCAAACCCTGGGCCTCCTTGACCTGTGTGGAGCTGGCCCATGTGCAGTGCTGATGCACACAAGGAGTGCCCTGCCATGTAGGGGTGTCCCCTGCATAGGGGAGCCCCATGCGCAAGGAGTGCTCCCCGTAAGGAGAGCCGCCCAGTGCAAAAGAAAGCGCAGCCTTCCCAGGAATGGCACCGCACACACGGAGAGCTGACACAGCAAGATGATGCAACAAGAAGAAATACAGATTCCCAGTGCTGCTAATAAGGGTGGAAGCGGTCATAGAAGAACACACAACGAATGGACACAGAGAGCAGACAACTGGGGGGTGGGGGCAGAAATAAAAAATCTTAAAAAAAATTTTTTTTAAATCGGACAAAAACTTAACACCTCAATCCTCTATGCTTCCCTTGTATAGATTTTTTTTTCCCAACTATAGCCATCTTCCTGTGGGTGTATAGTGGTATTTGATCCTGTTTTTTGTGGGTTTTGTTTTTGTTTTTGTTTTGTTTTCTTTTCCATCATGGTTTTAATTTGCATTTACCTAATGACTAACTTATTGGCCATTTTTTGTAAATCACTTTTGGAGAAATTTCTGTTCAAATCCTTGGCCCCTTTTTAAATTAGGTTGTCCTTTGTTGAGTTGTAGGATTCTTTATAAATTACAGCTATTAAACCTTTTTCAAATATATTTCCAAGTATTTTCTCCCATTCTTAGGTTGCCTTTTTACTTTCTTGATAATGTCCTTTGATGCATAAGTTTTTAATTTTGATGGAGTTCAGTTTATCTTTTTTTATTGCTTGTGTAAAATCTAAAACTCCATTGCCTCTTAAAAGGTCCTGAAGAGTTTCCCCTATGTTTTTTTGTAACAGTTTTATATTACTTCTTATATTTATATCTTTGATATGTTTTTTCCTCCCCCCCACCCTGCTGTTTTGCTCTGTGTATTCGCCATGTGCTTTGATCCATTTTGTTTTGTTTTAAAGATTTATTTATTTCTCTCTCCCCCCACCCCCCCACCCCCCGTCTGCTCTCTCTGTCCATTTGCTGTGTGTTGCTCTGTGTCCACCTGCATTCTTGTCAGGCAGCACCGGGAAACCATCGCTTTTTTTGGTGCGTCAGCTTGCTGCGCCAGGCCCTCCATGTGCGTGGCGCCACTCCTGGGTGGGCTGCGCTTTTTTCGCACGGGGCGGCTCTCCTTGTGTGTGGCAGCGTGTGCGTGAGCCAACTCACCGCACAGGTCAGGAGGCCCTGGGCTCGGACCCTGGACCGTCCATATGGGAGGCAGACGCTCTGTTATTTGAGCCACAACTGCTTCCGCTTTGATCCATTTTGAATTGACTTTTGTGCATGGCGAGGTGAGGTTATACTCGTTGTTTTGTGTGTGGACTTCCAGTCCTCCCGGCACCATTTGCGGACGTCTCCTTCCCCGTTGAATGGGCTTGGCAGCCTTGTTGGAAACCGCCTGGCTGCGTATTCTCCTCCCCCGGCCTGTGAGCCTGTCTGTGCCGGTGCCACTGCTGTAGCTTTGTAGTAAGTCTTTAATCAGGAAGCGGGAGTCCTTCAGCTCGGTGCTTCTTCAGGAGTGTCTGGCCCCTGCAATTCCCTAAGAGCTTGGAGGACGAGGTTTTCCACTTCAGCATCAAAGGCTGCCGTAGTTTCTGTAAGGATCACGTTGAGTTTGCGTTCCACTTCAGACAGCACGGCCTCTCAGCAATGCCAGATGCACGAGCACAGGATAGTCTCCTCACTCCTAGGTGTTTTATTCTTTTACGTGCTATCCAAATGGAATTTTCTTGCTTTCCTTTTCTAGTTCACTACTGATATATAGAAATCCATTTGCCTTATGCTTCTACCTGCATCTTGCCTAGATTTTTTAAGATCCTACCTTTTTTTTCTTTAGGAGGTACCAGGGATTGAAGCCAGGATCTTGTACATGTGAAGCTGGCGCTCAGCCACTGAGCTACGGCTGCTCGAGGTCCTGCTGTTTCTCAGTTGCCTTTTTCTTGGTTTGGTGCTCGCCCTGCTGCCGCAGTGTTTTCACTGTTTCTGGAGCTTCGAGGAAGGTGCTCTTCCCGCTGTGGCTGGTTTTCACAACTTCTGTGGGGAGGATGCGCTCTGGGGTGTCTCACTCCACACCTTGATTTTAAAAAAAGGTCTTTTTGGAAGTGGAAGGAAAGGAAACTGACCAAAAACCAGGGATTTGTTTTGTAGACTTCTGTGCACATGCGTCTCTTTTCCCCCTTGAATTTCAGATCACATGAGGAACAGGTTAAGAATGCAATTGATAAGCTTTACGTGTTGTTTGGAGCGGAAATACTGAAGAAGATTCCGGGTCGTGTGTCAACAGAAGTTGATGCCAGGTATGGAGGTGCTGCTGCCCGCTTTGGGGGGCCTAGACAGGCAACCTGCACCAAGCGAACAGGCACGGCAGCAGGGCTGTGGTGGCGTTCTGTGCAGCGTGGGCTCTCCATGTCTCCTTGGAGCTCCTGGAGTGATCGCCCCACTAGTCCAGCTGACAAGGTCTGCCCTGGGATCAGGTCGTCATCCGCCTCCTGGACACGCGTGTAGGGCACGATCTGCTCACAGCTGGGGTGGGCGTTTGGGACCCTCTCCCATGGCGTCCCGAGCAGGCCCATGCAGCTGCTCCTTCCCCGGCAGGCTCTCCTTTGACAAGGACGAGATGGTGGAGCGAGCCAGACGCCTCATTGAGCTCTACAGAGAGGCCGGAGTCGGCAAGGAGCGGATCCTCATCAAGCTGTCGTCCACGTGGGAAGGGATTCAGGCTGGGAAGTGAGTGCCCCCAAGGGCTGAGCGGCTGAGGGCGGGCGGGAGGAGGCCGTGTGCTACGGGCTTTGTGCGCCAGGCAGGCTCCTTAGGAGGGAGTCCGCAGGTGAGAATGCCAGGTTTCCTTCGCCCTTATCTTTGCATACATAAAGTTTAATAAGTTGTCCATACAAAGTATAGGTTCGGTGAAAATATAGGGGAAAAAAACAGTACAAAGTAGAACTCTAGGGGGGTGGGGGTGGGGTTGAATGGGACCTCACATATATATTTTTAATGTAATATTATTACAAAGTCAATAAAAAAAAAAAAGTAGAACTCTGGGACACTCTCACCTCGAAGTGGCCGATGACAATGACACCTTAGGTCTGCGAGCGCACCTGCTCGGCCGGCCACGCCATGGAGGGTGCTGCTGGGGCCTGGCCTCTGGGAGGGGCTCCGTGTGGCCCCACCCATGCCAGTCATCTGACGGGCAGCAGCAGGGCAGTGGACACAGCCACGCCACCTCTTGAGGTGTGAACCCCAGCCCTCAATCCCGGGGGCCCCGGTCTCTTCACGGCCACGCACTGTCCCTGTTAGCGGTCATTCCCCACTCCCAGGCCTGAGTCTGTCCTGGTAGTTTGTCTCTCCAGACGTTTCACGCATTGGCATCACAGCATGGCCTCTGGCGGCATGACGCCATCACGGCCTGTCCACACAGGGGCCTGCATCAGCGCTTCATCCACAGCCCACCTTTGGCTGCGGCAAAGGTGCAGCTGTGAGGACACAGGGCGCTTGTGGGCAGCGCTGGGAATGGGCCTGCCAGCCTGTCCCCTTGCCACCTCCAGTGGCTATGCAGTGGCCTTGACGGCGCCAGGCCAGCGTCTGTGCTGGTGGCTCCTCGGCCCGGGCCTCGGGACCCGCTGTGGCCTCGCCCTCTGCTCGCGTCAGTCCCCGCTGGCTGATGGGGGTGCTGCCACGGGGCAGGCAGACCGAGGCTGGGACAGGCCTGAGGCCGCACAGCACCTGTTACCTGCTCCCCGACTCGGGGGCGAGAGGCTGGGCGGCGAGGTTGCTGTGGAGGGGCCCCTGGGAGAGTGTCAGGGGTGGGGCGGGGGCACAGAAACGGCACCTGTTTCCAGCCTGGGAGGAAGGGCTGCAGGTGCCAGTGATCTGGCACTCCAGAGGCCCTTTGCTCTCGTGCCCTCTTTGCACCATGGGTCGGATGCAGAGAACTGCAGCCCCTTGGCCCACTGGCTGGCTTGACCCAGGAGCGCCTCTGGCTTTGCTCCTGACAGACGCACTGGTGCACTTAACACACCACGAGCGTCCCAGCAGCCCCCAGCCTGACTGCCCCGTCCCCACAGGGAGCTCGAGGAGCAGCACGGCATCCACTGCAACATGACGCTGCTCTTCTCCTTCGCCCAGGCCGTGGCCTGTGCCGAGGCGGGCGTGACGCTCATCTCCCCCTTTGTGGGGCGCATCCTGGACTGGCACGTGGCGAACACAGACAAGAAGGTCTATGAGCCCCAGGAAGACCCTGGTGAGCTGCCCCTCGGGGCGAGGGGGCCTCGTGGGTGGTGCTGGGGCTGCGCGGGAGGAGCGCTCGGGGCCGGCAGGGCCCAGTTGGGGACGCTGTGTGTGGTCTCCCCCAGGGGTGAAGAGTGTCACCAAAATCTACAACTACTACAAGAAGTTTGGCTACAAGACCATCGTGATGGGCGCCTCTTTCCGCAACACGAGCGAGATCAAGGCGCTGGCGGGCTGCGACTTTCTCACCATCTCGCCCAAGCTCCTCGGGGAGCTCCTCAAGGACAGCGCCAAGCTCACACCCGCGCTCTCGGCCAAGGCGGGTGAGTGCCTCCGCAGCTGCCCCCGTGTGGCCTGGCCCCGGTACAGAGGTGACGGTGGTGACCCCGTCACACCGTTCCTGGGGCCTCCAAGGTGCTGTCTGGGAGCAGGCTAGGTCCCATGCGGGCGGACGGGGGTCAGCTCCAGGTTTCACCCCAGCCCAGGCCAGCGACCTGGAGAAAGTCCACCTGGACGAGAAGACCTTCCGCTGGCTGCACAACGAGGACCAGATGGCCGTCGAGAAGCTCTCAGACGGGATCCGCAAGTTTGCTGCAGACGCTGTGAAGCTGGAGCGGATGCTGGAGGTGGGCACGCTGGGGCCCTGGATGCTGGGGGCGGGTGCGCTGGGGCCCTGGGTGCTGGGGGCGGGCGCGCTGGGGCCCTGGGTGCTGGGGGCGGGCGCGCTGGGGCCCTGGGTGCTGGGGGCGGGCGCGCTGGGGGCTCTGCGCAGTGGGAAGCACAGCCGGGGGGCCCCTCAGGCCGGCCAGGCTCACGCTGGGTTTGCTTCTAGGAACGAATGTTCAGTGCCGAGAACGGAAAGTAGCGCCCCAGGCTGTGTGGCCAACAGCACCACTCCCGGAATCGGGTCTAATCGCACACACCTTGCAGCGAACCTTGAGTTTTTTACCAATTGGAAGAGGGATCATAGGTTTTTCTGATTTTTATGTAAAATTCTGCCTAATGCAATAAAGCAGATACTTTCCTGAGTGGTGTTTCCATCTGCTGTCCCCACCCCTGCCAGCTCCTCTCAGCCGAGACGGGAAGATGGGGGCCGGAGCTCTGCGAGGCCTGCCCGGCAGTGCCCTCGCCCGAGCTGTGCGGGTGGGCTGGACCTGGCGGGGGTCCTCCCCGAGCCGGCCCCTTCCCTCCAGACCACGGGGCCCCAGGGCAGGGTTGAAGCTGGCCCAGGACCCAGACCCCGGCCCGGCTGCACCCAGCACTGTCCAGCCATGGCCTGGGGTGGCAGCTCCTGCTCAGGGGCTGGTCCCCACCAGCCTGGACCCAGAAACCTGCGCAGCAGCCAGGCCAGGCGGCGTTTCCACAGGCCACACGTTCTGCCGGCCGGTGTCGAGGCCACAAGAGGCCACCCGCCTGACTAGGATAAGGCCCTGGGGAACACGGGCCCCTGGGGGGCTGTGTCCCGCCTGCCGACGCTGGACCCTCTGCAGCCTCAGCCCGTGGGACGTGGGCTGCTGGCAGAGGCAAACGCCAGGGCTGAGCCCGCAGTCCCGTGTTCTCAGCACATCCAGTCGGGCAGCCGCCCCTCACCCCAAGAACTTGCCCACCTTCCCAAATGGGCCCACCACTCGTCACCTGTCAATGGGGTCACACAGCACGGCCTCGTGCGTCCCGCCTTCCCTTGGTGACACCCACGTTGGTGCACAGCGCACTCCATTCCTTTGGTGGCACCACCGGGCCACGCTTTCCCCCCCACAGGCAGTGTCCTTTCCAAGCCCACCCGGCGGCATGGGGGAGGCCCTGGGGCAGGCCACCCACCCTGCCAGGACTGCCCCTGCCACTTAAACCTGCTACAGCCACCCTGGTGCCCTGCCCTGACCGACCCTGGGTGGCACCCCTGGCCCTGCCCATGCCACTCAAGCCCTCCACACTGATGGGACCGCTGAGACACACAGCCCTGGTGGGTCAGCACCAGCTGCTCCTCGTGCAGGGCCCCTAAGACACCCCCTTTTTTCTGTTCCAAGGAGGTGCTGGGGATTGAAGCCCCACACCTCGTACGTGGAAGCAAGCGCCCGGGTGCTGGCGCCAAAGTGTCAGAAATACCCATTTGTGCACAGGCCACTGCCACGTGCGCGGTGAAGCAGGGATGGAAGGGCTGGCCACGCCCCTGCCCCCAGGTCCATGGGGGTCTGGATGTGGCCCAGCAGGTGGGACTGCCCACCTGGGGGACAGGGCAGGGGCGTAGACCGAGCACGCCAGCACAGCCAAGAAACGCCACAGCAGGAGGGACACAACCTTCCTTCTCGTGTTTTATTGTGCTGAGCCCCACCACCCAGTGTCCCTGAAGGCCAGGCCAGGTGGGGAGGATGGGAGGGAAGGGGAGGCGACGCTCAGACGCAGGTGAGACGAAGGGTCCAGGGGGCTCGGGCTGAGGGAAGCAGCGCAGGCGCCTCTGAGGCCAACGGGCGCCCACAGCCTCAGCCCACCCCTCCACGCCGGCCCTGCTGGCAACGCCTCTGCCCTCCACTGTGGAACACCGCGAGCCGAGGCCTGAGACCCCACGCCCCGCACCGTCAGGAGGCCAGGCATGGAACCACCTGCCCGAAGGCCACCCGACGGCTGTGGCCGGCAGCGCTGCCCGGTGAGGAGCTGGTCGCCACCTTTAACGCTCAAGGGGCTCAGGACCTCCACAGAAGCCGTGCGCTCGGCAGGGCCAGGGCAGGTTCCTCAGCAGGTCACTTCACAGTCAGACCCCGGCAGGCAGGCGTGGTTTGGGGGGGTGGGACAGTCCCCCGGGCAGAGAAAGCCGTGAGCAAGTGCAGGCCGGCTGGGGTCCGCCTCAGGCCGGAGCGGTGCTGGCCGGCACCAGGCAGGGACCTGCCCCCATCCCGACGCGGCTCGCTGCCCAGCACCGAGGCCAGCACGTCCTCCACACAGTCCTTCTTCTCCAGAACCGTCCGGCAGCCAGCACTGTGGCCTCGGTGCCTGGAGTCCAGGCTCTGCAAACTGGGCGGGAAAAAGGAGGACAGGGCCCGGCCCCTCCCCAGGTGAGGACCCCAACAATTCCCAAAGTCACTCGCAGGCCGTGGCCACAGGCCCGAGCACACCCGGGCTCCGATGAGGCTCCAGGAACCCGGCAGGAAGGCGGCTCTGGGCCCACTTCACTTCCTGGGGGACAGACACTCGCTCAAGGCCCACCCGGACGCACAGACCCTCCCTGCTGCCCCCCGCAGGCCCCTCCCCGCTGCCCTGACCCCTCCCCACAGGGCCCCCCCCCCCCCCCCCCGCAGGCCCCGCTCCACCTCCCCACCCCTCCCCGCCCCCCCCAACAGGCCCCTACCGGCCGCCCCGACCCCTCCCCCCGCCCCCTGCAGGCCCCTCCCCGCCACGCGCCGACCCCTCCCCCCACCTAGAACCCTCCCCGCCACACCCCCCCCCCCCCCCCCGCGCCCCCCGCCGGGCCCACCTGCTGCCGCAGAGGAAGAGCAGGTTCTGCACCGCCGCGGCAGTGGAGCCAGCGTTCTGGCCGGTGACCAAGTGGCGGTCCAGCACCACGTGCACCGCACCGGGCGCGCTGGCTGCAGGGGCACAGGCGAGCCTCAGCCCCTCCCCGCCCCGCCCGCGCCGGGCTCCCCACAGGCGGCTCTGGGGCTCACCGCTAAAGCCGGCGCCCGCATCCTTGACGAAGTCCTCCACCACCAGGGGCAGGCGGGCGAAACCGGGCGCCCTGACGAGCTCCAACACCGAGGGCTGCAAGGGGGTGGCTGAGGGGGGCCTGGGCGGGTCCTGCTGGTCCCACCCCCACCCCAGGTTCAGGGGTCCAGACCGCAGCAAGTGGCGGTGGCTCCGTCACCCCCCACTTCTCACCACAGGACGAGCAGGATGGCGGCTCGCGGCCAGGGCGGCAGGGCCGGGGAGTGGGCCGCGGGGGCACCCCAGACCCACTGAGCCCTCTGGTCTGGGGGACACACAGGCGCTTCCGAGGGGAGCCGGGCCGCGCCCCCACACGGCACTCACCCCCGTCACACTGTACCCTCGGAACACCCAGGAGCCGTCCTCGCTGGTGGCGCAGCAGAGCGCAGCGACGCCATGGCCGATGGCGCAGATGGGCTCTGAGGGCAGCACGGGACGGGGGCTGAGGGCCTGGGGCCCCGGCCACACACGCACTGAGACCCACACGCTCAGAGCACAGCCCGAGGCACTGGACCCCGCCAGCCAGGCCCCGGCTTCCCAGGCCCTGGCACAAGTGCCCCACCCGGGAGGACCCCTCTCCACGGGCCCCTCCACGCGGCCCTCTGACTCAGCCCCTTGCCTGTGCCGCCCAACGGCCTGGTTCAGGCTGTCCGCCCTGGCACAGGCTGTTCCCAGGGCCGACAAGGACCCAGGGTCCCAGAACAATCCCAGCCTGTCCAGTCAGTTATTCCCAGGAGCCGCCGGGCACCAGGACCAGCCGTGCTCTTCCAGGTCCCCGGGGCCCCTGCCGGCCTCGAGCGCAGCCGCAGGGGCTGAGCAGTGGGAGTAGAGGGGATGGCGGTGCACAGGGGCACAGGACACCCCCGGCCTGAGAGGATCTGGTGCCTCCAAAGCCAGATCTGTGCTCTGGGCCCCAGCAGCCACTGCCTCCACCACAGCTGCTACCCAGCCCTGACCAGGGCACCCCAGGCCCCCACCCCAGGTCTTCCAGGCCCCTGGGGCACCTACTGCTCTCGGAGTGGAAGTGCTGCAGGATGCGGGCCAGGGACCCGCTGCTGGCCAGGTCAGCCAGGGCCCCGGGGCAGCTGGGCACCAGGAGAGCATGGTACCGGGCGCCTGGGGAGAGACCATGGCCCAGGCCACATGCCTGTCACTCGGACCAAGGCTGCCTGCCCAGGCGTCCCACACGCAGAGGGTGGCGGCCAGCGTGAGGTGACTGCGGCAGGGGCCCCAGGCGGGAGCAGCCCAGCCCCCCTCTGCCCTGTGGGCCCCATCCCGAGCCGGCATGGCCCTGCATGGGCCCGGGCTCTTCTGTCTCCTCGGGACCCCCGCCCACCCCCAGGCAGAGGCAGGAGCACTGCGGTCACTGGCCAGCCCAGATGGGCAGGTGGATTCCAGGGCTGCGCGCGGGGAGCCTCTGGGGACCTCCGAGGCCTCGGGGCAGTGCGGCCCGGGGGAGGCCAGAGGCCATCACACGGAGCCGCCTCACCGTCGATGGATTCGAGCCGGGCGGGGCTGGCGTAGGACTTGAGGCGGAAGTCCTGGACCCAGCGTGCGTTGCTCTCGTTCACGTCCACGAAGTCCATGGGCTTCCCCTGGAGCAGCAGAGGCCAGAGCTGCGGCCCTGAGAGTGCCCCAGGGGTCAGGGCAGCGCCCGGTGGAGGAGCCCGCCCGCCTGCTACGCTGCCCCACACCCCACAGAGAAGGGGCGCAGATGCCCCCGCCTCGGAGACCGCCGCCTGAAGCACGTGACTTGTAACCCCCGTCCGTGCCTGGCAAGCCCAGGGATTTCTGAGACCCCTCAGCCACCACAGCAGGAAGCACTGCCCTGTGTCCCCGCGGACGCAGCCCTGGGGAGAAGCTCGTCTGCACAGGCATGGGGGCCTCCAGGTTCAGATGGGGTCCAGGACATGACCCGAGGAGCAGCCCAAACAGCGAGCCCGGGACCCTCACCCCAAGCCTCAGGGGACTCACCCCAGGGGTGGCCACCTGCAGGTTGAAGGCGGCACTGGCCAGGGTGAAGCACTGCGAGAAGGACGGGGCGGACACACCTGCACAGCAAAGCGACCCGTGGGCGCCGGCTCGGCGCGACCCGCATCCGCCGCCACCTGCCCCAAGCTCCAATGACCAGGAGGCTGCCCGCACAGAGGCCCAAGGGGTGGGCAGCCTCCAGTGCAGGGCACCCTGACCAAAACCCACTCTCTGGTCACTTCTCAAGCCCTCAAATGCCCTATGCCCCCCAGGGGTGGACCCCCCCCAGCACCCCCCACCCCAATTAAGGGGTACCCTGCCACCCTCCTGGCGGCCACCAGCAATCAGCCTGCTGGGCAGCCAGGGAGCGCCTCTATGATCCACCCCGCCCCCAGCCCGTCCCGCGGGGCCCTCTCTGCGGCCCCCCTCAGGGTCACTGGGAGCCTCAGGCGAGCGCCTGGGAAGTCAGAACAGCCACTGCCCCGCCCCTGCAGGGCGCTAGGGCGCCTGGGCCCTCCAATAGAACCCGTGTTGGCCGCGGGAGCCCACCGGCCTCACCCCACAGCTGCTCCTGCGGCCTTGCCGCCAAGGAGGCCCCTTAGCCGGTGCAATGCCCCTAGCTTCCTCCGTTCCACCCGGACAGCCCCTTCCTCCACCCTCACCCATGGGTCACCGGTGGAGCAAGTCGTGGGAGCATGGCTGGACCCTGCCCGCAGCGCCCTCCACAGCATGAGGGGTCTGGGCAAAAGGACACACGGACGCTGGGCTCTGAGCCCAGGTCCGGCCCTTGCCCGCCGGGCCCAGGGTCAGCTCTGCTCATGGCCCGTTACTCAGAGAGGCTCTCGCTCCCCTGGCCCAGCTCCCTGCCTGGCCTGTCTTCACGTGAAAACTTCCTGTGTACCCCCATGCTGCTCAGAGACCCCAGGGAACCAAACACGTGAGAAGCAGGGCATGTGCCCCAGTGCCTCCCGCCCTCTCCACCCTGCCCCCCAACCCAGAACACCAGGCCCTCTCCAGGAAGCCTGAGCACCACCTCCTCAGAACAACCAGCCCCCATCCCGAGGTCCCCAGCACATGGCGCTGATGGGATGAATAACGGGGGACGGGGCGGGGCACAGCCACCTGCAGCTTGGCACTCAGGGCCGCCTCAGGCTGCCCGGCTCCTACAGCAGGCCAGGGCACCTCGCTGGCCGTGTCCCCCGAGCAAGGTTCTCCTGTCATGAGAGGACCCCAGGGGCCCTTCGACCCTCCAGGGCCACAAGCGCTCCCTTTCCAGAGGTTGGACTTTCTTCCCGTGCTTCTGCACAGACGAGAGGGCCGCGGTGGGCGGCTTTCGGAGCCCACTCCCCGCTGTCCACTCTGCCCCTCTCTAGCCCGCCTCCCACCCCAGGGCTTTGCACCCCGGGTCTCTCCTCGCCTTCCCACTCCTCTAAAAACCCCGCCCCGGACTCGCTTTTGTTTCTCCAGGGCAGCTGCCGCTACCCCCCGACTCCTAGGGGTCCCGTCGCACATCCGGGGCTTAAAGGCTGACACGCTCCCTTCCCGGAAGGGCACCCCTGGAAGGAGGCGCTGCGCGCAGAGGCCGCCGGGAGCGCGTGCCGGGCCGGCAGTCGAGCGGGCCTCGGCCGCCAGGAGGGGCAGCTCCCCGCGCGCTCCGGGGGCTGCCCCCTCCCGGGGTCCCCGCCGCGCCCCTGTCGCGGGAGCCCGCCGCCTGCGGAGGATCCACCCAGCGGCCCGCGGCGCCTGGCCTCACCTTCGGCGGCGCCGCTGGCCACGAGCAGGCAGGCGGGCCGCCCGGGGAGCCGCTCGGCCGCCATGGTCGCGGGCCGGCGCGGGGGCGGGGCTGCGTGCGCGGGGCGGGGCTGCGTGCGCCCAAGGGACGCACACGTAGCGCGGCGGCCTAGGGGCGGGGCGGGGCTCGGCCTGGGCGCATGCGCAGTTCTCCCCGCCTGGTATGGCGGCTCCCCGGCCGCACCCCCTCTCTCCCTTCCGGGGGCGGGTTTAGGGTCCGGGTCGGGGTCGGCTCGGCGCGCCGCGTCCGCGGCCCTGCCCACGATCACGTGAGCTTCGTGCCCCGGAGGCCCGGGGCCGGAGTCCGCTTCCTGCCCTTGGTGCCTAATCGGGGAACAGAAACCGGCGAGCGCCGCTCGTGGTATCCGCGAGCCGGGCGCCGGCGGCGGGCGACCCCGTGGCGGGAAGCGAGGAGCGCAGGCCGGGACGACGCGGCCGCGGGGGTGTGAGCGCGAGGGAGGGGCGCGGTGTGGGGGAAGATGCTCCGGCCAGGCGCGCCCGCGCTGGGAACGGAATTAAGTCAGGTCCCGGCTTACGCCGCGCACAGAATGCCAGGGCCAGAAACACCGAAGACGTGAACGAGACCAACTGCCAAAACTGTTAGAGTAGGGCACGGAGGGTACCTACCTAACAGCTTCAAACGGGACGCCGGAAGCTCACACGGTAAAGCACTGGTCACGCTTGATAAAACTTATTTGAGAGCCCTTCTGCGGAGACACGGAAGAGTGAAAAGCGAGCCAAAGGCTGCTAGGAGGAAGGCTTAGCATGCATCCTTACAGAGAAACCCTACGAATAAGTAAGGGGCATTCCATCCATTGTGGGTGGGACTGCGTCTCCAAAAAAGCCAAGTTCACGTCTCTCCCCCCAGTCCCGTGACTGGGACCTTATTTGGAAATAGGCCAAGTGATTAGGTGGGCCCTGATCCGGAAGGATTGGGTTCTGAAAAGGATGAGTGGACACAGACACAGGAGCTCAGGGCTCTGCAACCAGGAGCCGAGGATAGGAAGGGGCTGCAGTGCTGCTGCTAAGCCCCTGGTGTGAGGTGCTTTGTCACATCAGCACTAGACACTGTGACACAAACAGGAAAAATCACAAATGCTAAAACCCCAAGGGCCAGAAAAAAATTGGAATATAGACTATAAGCTTTTTACCAATGTCAAATTCCTTGAGCTTAATAACTGCACTTAACGATGGTTCCTTAAGTGAATATCCTTGTTCCTAGGAAATGTACGGGGAAGTATTAAGTATTCAAGGAGCATGTTGTGAAACCTACTCTCGGGTGTTCGAAAGTTAAATAGGTAGTTTAGCAGAATGATAGATCGTTTAGATAGATGAATTTACATAGGAATAGATTACAGAATGACACAGCAAAGGAGGTTAAAATTTTAAATCAGTACATCAGGGTATCTGGGGCAGTGAGGGCATGTTGGAGTTCTCTGTGTGAGGTTTGTTTTATTTTTGCAACTGTCCTGTAAGTTTGAAGTTATTTCTAAATAAAAAGTTAAAAAAAAAAAAAAAGGAAAAGAAAACCAAAAAACTAAAGGGCCAAGAACGTGGAAAAGGAGCACATCAGACCAGTGCAAATGAAAACCACCGGAAGCTGCCACCTTTCCCATTCAGCCTGCCAACCACAGGGCTCTCTGTCTGCCCTCGGGGCCTGGGTGAGGGGTGTGCCAAGCCGGCCTGGGGGGCTGCGGGGACCAAGCCAGCTGTCCTGCAGAGATGCAGGGCAAGGGGAGTTTCCTGGGCGGTCCCAGTCACTGTGTCGACAGTTAGGCCAGCTCTGAGACGACCTCGTGGTCCACCAACAGAGGAACGTGCCACGGGGTCAAAGATGGGGGACCCAGTGCGCCGCCCGAGCCCGCTGATACCCCAGAGGGGTTTTGTTGGGTTTTGTCTTGGTTTTTTCCAGGCACAAGCTGAGAAGAATTGAGAGAAGGGCGGAAAGACAGCCCCAAGGTGCTGGAAGCTCTGGGGGTGCAGCGTCCGCCCCGCGGCGCCCCTCACCTGGTGCAGACCCAGGGGTCTTCTCTGCACAGGTACAGCCGTGGGTGCCGAACTGAAGTAGCCGCCTCAGGTCAGAGCCAAGGCGCAGTGCCAAGACTGGGGGGCATGGGAAACGTTCACCGGGTCATAAAGCCCCTTCCCCACTTCCAGACGCGGAGATGTGAGGCGTTGCATTCTTTTTTTTTTTTTTTAAAGATTTATTTATTTATTTATGTCTCTCCTCTCCCCCCCCCACCCCAATTGTCTGTTCTCTATGTCTATTTGCTGTGTCTTCTTCTTTGTCTGCTTCTGTTGTTGTCAGCAGCACGGGAATCTGTGTTTCTTATTGTTGCGTCATCTTGCTGTGTCAGCTCTCCGTGTGTGCGGCACCATTCCTGGGCAGGCTGCACTTTCTTTCATGCTGGGCGGCTCTCCTTATGGGGCGCACTTCTTGCATGTGGGGCTCCCCTACGCAGGGACACCCCTGTGTGGCAGGGCACTCCTTGCAGGCATCAGCACTGCACATGGGCCAGCTCCACACGGCATTGCATTCTTAAAACACATGGTGTGATTGTTAAAAGAAGGTTGGGGAGGGAAGTGGCTGTGGCTCAATCAACTGGGCTCCCCTCTACCATATGGGAGGCCCTGGGTTCACATCCCGGGGCCTCCTTGTGCAGGCAGGCTCGTCCACACGCCACGGAGAGCGACTGGCCTGCCAGTGCTGCAGAGAGCCAACTCAGCACGGTGACACAACAGAAAGGGAGACAAGTAAAAAACACAGAAGAGTGTGCAGCAAATGGACACAGCAAAACAAGCCGCAAGAGTGTGGAATAAATTAAAAAATGAAATACAGACATACAGAAGAATGCACAGCAAATGGACATACAGAACAGACAGCAAGCAAGGGGGGAGAAAAGAAAAGGTTGGGGAGCCCATGAGCCATCAGAAAGATCTCTTGGAAAAGAAAAAGAACAAAAACAAAAATCCCCAGGAAGCAGATGTGGCTCAAGCAATTGGGCTCCCGCCTACCACATGAGAGGTCCCCAGTTCAGTTCCCAGTGCCTCCCGGAGAAGGCAGGCAGGACAGTGCGCTGGCGCGATGGGCAGGCACAGCAAGCTGAGGCAACATGATCACATAACAAAGGAGACAGAAGAAAGACAATGAGATGACAGCGGGGAGCTGAGTGGCTTAAGGGAGCACCTCTCTGTCACATGGGAGGTCCCAGGTTCTGTTTCCGGTGCCTCCTAAGGAGAAGACGAGCACACACAAAGCACTCAAGAAATGGACACACAGAGTAGACAGCAACTGCGAACAAAAAGGGGAGGTTATCAATAAAATACATCTTTAAAAGGAAAAAAAAATCCTACCTGCCATGGTGAAAAAAGGGAGAATGAAAATCTCCCAGAAAGGAAGGCAAAGATAGAAAGAGATGGGGAAAAATTAAGTTACAACATAAATCTGAGAGCTTTGACATTGCCAGAACAGGCCCATCTCAACTGCAAATCCAGTGGCTTTCAGCCCGTCTCGGCTGTGCAGCCGTGACCAGTCAATTCTGGAACCTTCTCAGCTACACAGAGACCCTCTGTTAGCTCTTGTCCACAGCCCTAGCCTGGCACGCGCTCTGCTTCGGGTCGTGCCGCTCACTCTTCTGGACACTCCGGGAGGTGGACTCCTGGGTGCCGGCTCTTTCCCGCCTGCTTCTTCCAGTGCGACGTCTTCAAGGTTCTCCACGTTGAGCTCTGACCCTTTGCACGGCTGGAAAGTATTCATTCCATGACGCACAGGGCCTGCGTTTTGTTTTCTTTTCCACTGGACAGGTTTCCACCTCCTCCCTTTTTTCCGAGGACCTGGGCTGGAGGTGGCCGCCTGCTTCCACTGTCCCTTCCACACGTCCTCTCCTTGCATTTCCTGAGAACTGAGGCTCCACTCCGGGCCCCCAAGCCCTGGGAAAGGGACCCCACAACTCACCCCAAAAGTGCCCAGAAGGCTGAGATTCCAGACCAAGAGTCTGCCAGGTGGGAAGCGCTCCCAGGGACAGAGAAGCATCCTCCCGGACCAGGCCCCCGGGCCTCTCGGAGTCAGACTGAGGGCGAATTCCTGCTGCCCCCCCCCAGGGCACCCTCAGGAGCTGCCTCCACCTGGCAGAGCCCCTGCAGGGTGGTGAGCCAGGTCCAGGTGAGAAGGTAGTGCGGCGAGCGAACTGGCCGTCCAGGCATGTGACCGCCCGATGCCCATCGGCCAGGGACAGGGGCTGGGACCCCTCCCTCCTCCCCCCTCGCTCTCCCAGCTCTCACCCACCGGCTCAGCCTTCCGTTCCCTACGGAACGGTCTTCGAGGTCAAGGCCACCTCCCGGTGGCCCGTCCCCAGGGAGACCCAGCCCCACCTGCCCCGCAGGGAGGCCGCTCCTGGTGTAGCCCTCTGTCCGCGTGTCACCCCAGCCCCACCTGAGGACCCCCCTCTGCCCCCCTGGCCCCCTGGGGATGGTGTGGCTCAGAGGCGTTGGGGGGCGGGCTCTGGGTCCCACCTGTCCCTCTCCTGCTGAGCTGAGCAGGGACAACTCCCTGCCTAAGCCTTGTGGGCCCCAGAAAAGCGTTCTTGAGCCACCCTGTGCGTGGGGACATGTGGGACCTTTTGGTTAGAGCCCTGTAGCCAAGGGCCTGTGATCACGGTTGAGGACCCGGGACCGGTCCTGATCTTACTGGAGTCCTACATAAACGGAGGAGCGGGGAGGAGAAGCACCGTTCTACGTCTTTACTGTCCGTGTGAGGGAGGACTCCAGGATCGCCCACAGCCGTGGGAAGAGAGAACCCTGAGCGGCCAAGGGGAGCCCAGAGGCTGGACTCACGGAGCAGCTGAAGCTGAGGAGAGGACGCCGTGGGAGAGGCGAGCCGTGGACCTGACCATCCACACCCGCTCAGGGAGAAAGCCAGCCCGAGGGAGAGGCGGAGACCCGCGCCACTGCCTCGCCAGGTGGCGGGATCCAGAGCCCCCAGCAGCCGCCTTCAGTGAGACGGCGTCTCTGATGAGGCCTTGATTTGGACATTTTCGCAGCCTCAGAACTGTAAGCTTTTATCCTGATAAGTTCCCATTATAAAATCCAACCCATCAGCGAGGGTTCTCTGTGCTGTGTAGGGCTAACTGGACACCCAGGAGGACGTCCAGCCCCTAAACAGCAGCCAATGGTCTGTGTCTGCGGAGAATGTCACCCAGAAAATGAAATAAAATCCAGGGATTCAATCATGCAGGGAATGTGGATGCAGAATAATGTGCAAGGAAAGGAATAAAAAATGGGTGTTTTTTAAAAAGATGTATTTAATTATTTCTCCCCCTTCTCCTCCCACCCTGCTGTTTCTGCTGTCTGTGGTGTTTCTCTTCTCATTTTCTCTCCTCTAGGATTCACCGGGATTCAATCCTGGAGACCCCTGATGGGGGGAGAGGCTCCCTGTCAGCCGTGCCACTGCAGTGCCTGGTTTCTGCTCGCTTCACCCTGACTCTCCGCTTGTCTCTCTTGTGATGTGTCATCATCTTGCTGTATGACTCACTTACGCAGGGCACCGGCTTGCCTGCAGGCACACTTTCTTTTTCACTAGGCCCCAGGGATCGAACCCAGGTTCTCCCATATGGTAGGCGGAAGCTCTATCAGTTGAGCCACATCCACTTCCCAAGATTGGTGGTTTTTGATGCTTGATGAAACATAAATTCAGAATAACATCTTTGCTTGGATTTGTATTTGCCATTAATGTGTCATGTTGTTGTATAGTTTTTGGTTAGCAAACTTAACTTTATGAATACGACTACAAATACGCAATTTCATTTTATTTCATTATTTTAAGCCATGTTGTATTTAGATATCTATTAATACTTTCTATAAATAGCTTTTTTGTTGTTTTTTTAAAAAATCCACCCCATTACTGATTTTGTGCTGGCAGCCTTTAGCAAACTAAAACAAATTGATACCAGGAGTCGGGTGCTGCAAATGCAAATACCAGAAATACTGGAACGGTTTTCTAAATGGGTAAGGGGTATTTTTTGGAGGAATTGTGAGATGCTTGATGGAAATGGCCTAGAAGGCTTTGAAGAGACGGTGGGTAGAAATATGGAGCCTAAAGTTATTTCCAGTGAGGACTTAAACAGAAACGGTGGCTGTAACAGGAGTGAAAGCAATCCTTCCTTCAAAGAGGCAGAACCTGGCAAAACTGACTCCTGATGGTAGGTGGACGGCGGAGTTTGAAAGTGATGAGCTTGGACATTTAAGCTGAGATTTCTGAACTAAATGTGGAAAACATGACCTGGTTTCTCCTTGTAGCTTATAGCAAAATGTGAGAGGAGAGAGAGAAGGTGAGAGCTGCACTCCTGGGCACAAAGAAATTCTGAGCTTCCAGAAAATGAGTCCCCAGAGGACAGTGCTGCACACGAGGATTTAACTGAACTGGGAATTTCTAAGTCAGGATTGGAATGCAGTTGTCCAGGGAAGACTTGTGGAAAGCTTTACTGTGTGACTGCTTGGACCCCTGTTTGTGATACCAAAACCAACAAGCTTTTTGAGAAATCTGTACAAATAAAACCACTGTCAGCCTGGACTGAAAGGAGCAGGAAAGGGAGAGATTGAAGGAAAAATGGCTTTAAGAGGAAGACCGTGGAAGCTGGGGTCTGGACTAAAGACGCCTTCCTCGGCCATGAGAGGTCCCACCCGGGTGTGCAGTCAGGCTGAGGATTCCGGGATTTTAGAGGATGAGCCCTCCGTCCAGTTGTGAGGAAGAGTTTGGCTGCCCCAAGCTACAGAGAGGGTGGGGCACATTCCCTGGAGATTGGGGTAAGTTAGGTTGCCACCCCACTGTTCGGGGGGTTGGGCCTGTGCCCCAGAGATTGGGGAGTGTGTGGCCATCGCCCCAATGTTCTTGGAGGAGAGGGGGCGTCAGGAAGAAGGGGGCACTGGGATGTGGGGCAGCAGGCAAGGGGTGCAGTGAGGGCTTTGTAAGGCAAGCTTGTGGCCGAGCGACCACCAGGTCAACACTGACCCCAGAACTTGTGCTGACCCTGGAGCATGGTTCCACTGGAGCCCGCGCTGACCCTGGAGCCCACAGTGACCCCGGAGCCCATGATGACCCCGGAACCCGTGCTGACCCCCCAGAGCCCACGCTGACCCCGGAGCCCGTACTGACCCCGGAGCCCGCGCTGACCCCCCAGAGCCCACGCGGACCCCGGACCCCGCGCTGATCCTGGAGACTACACTGACCCCGGAGCCTGCGCTGACCCCGCATAGCCCACACTGACCCCGGACCCCGCGCTGACCCCTCAGAGCCCACACTGACCCCGGAGCCTGTACTGACCCCGGAGCCCGCGCTGACCCCCCAGAGCCCACGCTGACCCCGGAGCCCACACTGACCCCGGACCCCGCGCTGACCCCCCAGAGCCCACACTGACCCCGGAGCCCGTACTGACCCCGGAACCCATGATGACCCCGGAGCCCGCGCTGACCCCCCAGAGCCCACACTGACCCCGGAGCCCGTACTGACCCCGGAGCCCACGCTGACCCCCCAGAGCCCACACTGACCCCGGAGCCCGTACTGACCCCGGAGCCCACGCTGACCCCCCAGAGCCCACGCTGACCCCCCAGAGCCCACGCTGACCCCGGACCCTGCGCTGATCCTGGAGACTACACTGACCCCGGAGCCTGCGCTGACCCCGCATAGCCCACACTGACCCCGGAGCCCGCGCTGACCCCCCAGAGCCCACGCTGACCCCGGACCCCGCGCTGATCCTGGAGACTACACTGACCCCGGACCCCGCGCTGACCCCCCAGAGCCCACACTGACCCCGGAGCCCGTACTGACCCCGGAGCCCGCGCTGACCCCCCAGAGCCCACACTGACCCCGGACCCCGCGCTGACCCCCCAGAGCCCACACTGACCCTGGAGCCCGTACTGACCCCGGAGCCCGCGCTGACCCCCCAGAGCCCACGCTGACCCCGGAGCCCGTACTGACCCCGGAGCCCACGCTGACCCCCCAGAGCCCACGCTGACCCCGGACCCCGCGCTGATCCTGGAGACTACACTGACCCCGGAGCCTGCGCTGACCCCGCATAGCCCACACTGACCCCGGACCCCGCGCTGACCCCCCAGAGCCCACACTGACCCCGGAGCCCGTACTGACCCCTGAGCCCAAGCTGACCCCGGAGCCTGCGCTGACCCTGGAGCCCGCGCTGACCCCCCAGAGCCCACACTGACCCCGGAACCCGCGCTGACCCTGGAGCCCGCGCTGACCCCCCAGAGCCCACACTGACCCCGGAGCCTGTACTGACCCCGGAGCCCACGCTGACCCCCCAGAGCCCACGCTGACCCCGGACCCCGCGCTGATCCTGGAGACTACACTGACCCCGGACCCCGCGCTGACCCCCCAGAGCCCACACTGACCCCGGAGCCCGTACTGACCCCGGAGCCCATGATGACCCCGGAGCCCGCGCTGACCCCCCAGAGCCCACACTGACTCCGGAGCCCGTACTGACCCCGGAGCCCACGCTGACCCCCCAGAGCCCACGCTGACCCCGGACCCCGCGCTGATCCTGGAGACTACACTGACCGCGGAGCCTGCGCTGACCCCGCATAGCCCACACTGACCCCGGACCCCGCGCTGACCCCTCAGAGCCCACGCTGACCCCGGACCCCGCGCTGATCCTGGAGACTACACTGACCGCGGAGCCTGCGCTGACCCCCCAGAGCCCACACTGACCCCGGAGCCCGTACTGACCCCTGAGCCCGCGCTGACCCCCCAGAGCCCACGCTGACCCTGGAGCCCGCGCTGACCCCCAGAGCCCACACTGACCCCGGAGCCCGCGCTGACCCCGGAGCCCGCGCTGACCCCGGAGCCCACACTGACCCCGGAGCCCGCGCTGACCCCGGAGCCCATGCTGACCCTGGAGACTGCACTGACCCTGGAGCCTGCGCTGACCCCGGAGCCCACAGTGACCTTGGAGCTCATGGTGATCCTAGAGCCCATGATGACCCCAGGGCCCACAGTGACCCTGGAGCCCGCGCTGACCCCCCAGAGCCCACACTGACCCCGGAGCCCGTACTGACCCCTGAGCCTGCGCTGACCCCGCATAGCCCACACTGACCCCGGACCCCGCGCTGACCCCCCAGAGCCCACACTGACCCCGGAGCCTGTACTGACCCCGGAGCCCGCGCTGACCCCCCAGAGCCCACGCTGACCCCGGAGCCCGCGCTGACCCCGGAGCCCGTGCTGACCCTGGAGACTGCACTGACCCTGGAGCCCACACTGACCTTGGAGCCCGTGCTGACCCCGGAGCCCGCGCTGACCCTGGAGCCCGCACTGACCTTGGAGCCCGTGCTGACCCTGGAGCCTGCGCTGACCCCGGAGCCCACAGTGACCTTGGAGCTCATGGTGACCCTAGAGCCCATGATGACCCCAGGGCCCACAGTGACCCTGGAGCCCGCGCTGCCCTGGGGCCGCTCTGGCATCGCCAGCCCTCGGGACTCCCAGGAGGAGAGCCCCAGGTGGACACGGGGAGCCTGCCGAGGAGGCGGGACATGCCCTCAGGCTGCAGCACCAGGAGTGGGGGTGGGGTGAAGCCAAGAGGTGAGGACGGGGCAGGTGGTGAGGGCGGGCAGGAGGCCGGGGGCCCAGGGGAAGGGCGGCGGGCTGGGGGCGCGTGCTGGAGGAGTCCAGGCTGGACGGCAGGGTCCATTTTGGAGGTTTTCACGCCAAGGCCGCTGCCAGCACTGGTGCCTGACACCCTGGGGGGTGGGTCCTGGGGAGGGAAACTGGCTGTGTCCCCAGGGCCACGGTGCCGGAGGCTGGGGAGGGGTCAGTGCTCAGGTGCCTGCAGGGCCTGGCGCACAGAGCAGTCCTGGGGCCGGTCCGAGCCTTGCCCCTTCCAGGCTCCCCAGGCAGCCTAGCGGCCGGACACCTGGTCAGGGTGGGCTCGGGGCGCCATCTGCTCAGACGGGCAGTGACGGGAGGAAGCCCTGCCCCCGCCCCGCCTCCACCCCCGCCAGGGATGGGGAGAGCTCCCTGCTGAGGGCAGGCCCGAGAGAGGGGCTCTCCCTGGCCAAGCAGGTCAGCCTGAGTGGGCAAGGCTCCCCTCCCCCACCAGTCCTGGCCCTGCCGCCTGCCCAGCACTGGGCGGACCGGGGCGGGCGGCCTGCGCCTGGGGCTCCTCCTGCCCGCCCCGCAGCCCCTGGGGTCCATCTGGGGTCAGGGCCCCAGGAAGGTCGGGATGTGGCCAGTGGGCTGGGGTGGGGCCACAGATGGACCCCACCAGGCTCAAGGGCAGGAGGTGGCAGCGGGGCCAGTGAGGGGGCCCTGCTCTTCCGGCCACGAGCAGGTGAGGACGCCAGTCCAGCCTTTAGAAGGTGTTTATTTCACATGGCCTCCACAGCGGCCAGCTCGGTGTGGGCACGGTGCCCGCTGCCATGGGTCACGGCGGGGCCTGGGGCGTCCCCGGCCGGGCGGTGTGCTATTGCGCGTATACGCTTGTGATGCTGGGGTGCTGGTTCAGGTGGGAGGGAGCGCTCTACGGGTGGGGCGCTGGGGGTCCTTGCCCCCCACCTTGTCTCCCTGCCAGGCACCCACTGCCCCCAGCGTGTTGCCGCAGGATGGAGGGGCCCCCAGCCAGAAGCAGAGAGCAGAAGTGGGGAGAGTGAAACAGCGTGCCCTTTAATGTCTGCCCAGCCCCCAGGATGCCCACTGCATGTGCTGCCAGTGGGACCCCCGGGCCACCCGCAGGCCGGGCCGGCACGTGTGAGCACATCCTCGGAGGACATGCCAGGCGGGCCGCCCCGGGGCCACCCCTCCCTGCCGCCCCAGCCGCGCCCGCCCCGTCCTGCCGGGAGGCCGTGTTCTCCCCCGCGAGTGTGCAGGGGTGCATGTGGGCGCGCGACGTGGGTGGATAGGTAGGTACTGATGCATGCACTGGTCTCCCTAGGTCTGTACGGGGTCGCTGCGGCCCCCACCTGGGCTCCGGCATCATTTCTTCCGGACCAGGAAGGCCACACCCAGAACCAGGGCCACGGCCGCCACGGCCACGCCCCCCGCCACCAGGAGGGGCGTCAAGTTCTCGAAGGGCCAAGGGCCTGGGCAGCCTGGGCGCCCACGGACGGCCTCGTCCTCCTCGGCCCCGTCCCCAGGACCCTTGGGCTCAGGGGCTGCATCGGGGCTGCGGGGGGCCGTGGGGGCGGCGGGCGCCGGCTTCAGGTTGCTGTGGTTGTTGAGCAGGGCGGGGGCCGCCTGGGCTGGGGTCTTCTTGGCGGGCGCTGGGCTGGGGGCTGCCGGCTGCTCCTGCTTCTCTGCTCGGGCCTCCTTCTTCCCAGGCTCTGCAGAGGCAGCGGCCGGTGCCTTCCCGTCGGCGGCCGGGGGGCCCTTGGCCTCAGGGGGGGCCTGGGGCGCCTTGGCGTCGGGCTTGGGGCCACTGGTTGACTTCCCTCTGGTCTCCATGGCTGGCAGCACTGGACAGGTGGAGGAGGGGCTCAGGGCTGCCCACCCCCAGGCTTTATCTGGGGCCTGGAGGGAGAGACAAGCAGGGGTCCAGCTCAGGGGCCACCCCTGCCCGGCCAGCCTCACCCACTGCACATCTGGGGGCCTGCGGTGCCCTGGGCTCTCCAGTATGTGACGCAGGGGCGGCTGCAGGCGTCGGTCTCCTCCTCTGCCTGGCCTCTGTCCGGCCGTCCACCCCTCCAGCCAGAGGCAGAAGCAGGGAGCCTGTGTGGGCTGGTGGCCAGACAGACCAGCCCGGGGCCTTGATTTCTTCCTCCAGCGAGGGTCTCGTCCACCCTCAAGCCGACCCAGGGCAAGGAGACCCCGGTGGGGACGGGGACCCCATCTGGCCCTGAGAACTGGAAGGGTCTGTGGTCAAGGGCAGGCAGACCCCAGCCGTGGGGGGCACAGGCAGGCTGGGCCACATACCTCCCCAGCAGCATCCGGCTTCCCGGGCGACGCGGCCTGGCCAGCGCGAGGGCAGGTCGGCCACCCAGGAGCGGGCGGCCGGCAAGGGAGGGCACCCAGGCCGCCAGCCTCACGGGGACCTGGAAGCTGAAGGCCTGAGGGGGCAGTTCCCCAGGAGGGGACCCGTGGGCCCCTCCCCGGCTCCCCAGCCAGCCCGGCCTGCGTCCCGGCTCAAGGGCAGGCGGCCCTCCCTGAGCCAGCCTGGGGGGGCAGGGGCCTGTCTGCACCACCCGCACACCGTGTCCTTGACACCCTGCGTCTGGTTTGCGCGCTGGGCAGGGGCAAGGGCCCGGGTGTGGCAAGGCCACGTCCAGGTGCCCCAGGTCCCAGCGGGGTGGGAAGCAGCCCGGGGCACCTGGACGGGGGCGCAGCCCCTCTGCCCTGGGGCACACCCTCAGAGAGAGCGACATTCTGGGGGGACACAGCCAGGACCCCACCTGGGCCAGGCACGCTGAGCACTTGGAAGGTCACCTGAAGGTCACAGCACAATGGGGCTGTCCGGGCAAGAGGCCCAGCTGCTGCCCCACGTTCCGAGAGCCACCGCCCCTCCAGGGAGGCCAGCTGCAGGGGGCAGGTTTGCAAAGGGCAGGTCTGCTCGGCTCGCCAGTCCCCGCAGACCCCCAAACTTCCCACACCCGTCCACTCCCCCTCTCCGGAGCTGCTCAGCTCAACCCGGCCCCCCCCTCCCGGCCCTGACCTTCAGGCGGGACCACGCGCCCCCGCCCCGCCGCCCCCGGCCGCCCCCCGCAGCCTCCCCGCAGGCTCCCCGCAGGCTCCCACCTCGGCTGCGCTCTCCTGGGCCAACGCGAGCAGGCGGCAGCTGTGAGAACTTGGGAGTTTCCCACAATGCACTGCGGCGCCGCAGGATGCGGAGGACCAGCCGGGGAGGGGCGGCGCCGGCGAATGGAGGCCTGGGATGGGCCGGGCAGCGCGCGGACTGGCTGGGAGTCCCTGGGCCCTACGGCCCAGCCCTGCCTGCCAGCCCGAGGGTGGCTTGGGGTCAGTGGGAAGAAGGGGCCGCCCTGCCTGTACCCCACCCTGCCCAGAGGCCCCCCCAGGCTGGGCGGGCGGGCTGCAGGGGGCGCGCACGGGCTGCAGGGGGCGCGCACGGGCTAGGGGAGGGGCTGCATTCTCCCCCCGCCCCCCAAGCAGAGTCCAGGTAGGAGGCGTCTACTTAGAATATTTATTTATCCTTTTAACGTGACAAGACACAAAAAGTTACAACCTCTTAAAACTCTTCAAAAAAAAAATATAATTCTGTAAGCAGCAGCAGCTTCCAAAGTACAGGGATGACGGGAGGGGGCAGCTCCCAGGGACAACCGTAGACTGGGGGGCCCAGGCCTGAGCCCCAGGTAGTGTCACTGGGAAGGGACCCCACAGAGGGGGCCATGGAGGGGGCACAGCACCACCACGTCAGGACGGCTCACCAACACGAGCACTTGGCTGGGGCGGGCGGGGGGGGGGGGTCTGCCTGATTCACAACACGAAGGGGAGGGGCTGTCCAGAGTGTTCGGGGGCCTAGGTGAGCTGGGGGAGACAGGAGGGCTGAGGGGGCAGCTCAACCCCCCAGCACAGCAGGGGTCCCAGGCTCCATGTGGTCCTCAGGATTGCACCCAGCCCATTCCAGGTCCAGGGGGCCCTCAGAAGAGGGGTCTGCCGGGTGCAGCCCTTGTGGCCAGGCTGGAGAGGTGAGCCCCAGGTGGGGCAAGCCCGGGGTGCTCACGCTGCCTGGCCACGCGGGGAGGGCCCTGGCCCCCAACCCCATCCCTGAGGGGCCCGGCCGCTGAGGACGGGGCGGGTGGCCCGCTACCCCCATGCTCACGGCCCGCGTGCGCCAGGACCTGGCTGGGGGGGGGGCGGGGTCCCACTGCGGGGGCAGGCTTGCCTGGGAGTCGCAGCTCGGCATGACCCCCACCCTGCTTCCTAGCTCAACCCTGGGACCACCGAGCCTCCCTCAAGGGGGTGGGCAGTGGTGCCCAGCCCTGGCCGAGCAGGGAGGGCAGCGGAGGCCGGCCACCCCAGCAAGGGTGGACAGCGCCACTGGGGCCGGCAGGTCAATAAATAGGTTGTGCGGGGCCCCTGTGGGCCGGGGGCCGCCCCCCGGGACTGGAGTTGGATGGGGTGGGGGCAGCCTGCCCAGCCCAGGCCTGGGGACCCCAGCCGAGACCAGCTCTGCCCCTGGGGCTTCGCAGGCCAGGGTGGGCGGGGCGCTGGCTCCAGGAATGTAAAGATTTCTGCGTTTTCTACATAAATAAAACATTGATCCCAATGGTTGTGCAGACAGGCCCCTGGTCCTGGGTGTGCCCCCCATTGGGGAGGGGCCCTGCACCCCTTCCCGGGGTGCTCCCGTCGACTGCCCTGCCGCGCTCTGGACCCGCTCCAGTCCTGCAGGGCTGCTGGGGCGGCCCGCGCTCAGGCCTGGGGTCCCGGCAGCAGCCCCAGCAGGGACTCCGCGATGCCCAGGAAGTAGACGACCTGTGCGATGCCGAAGAGTGGGGCGATGACCAGGGCGCGGCAGTACGCGCCCTTCAGGAAAGCCGCCGGGCCCTCGTGTCGCCAGATCTTCCTGCGGGCGGGTAGGAGGCGCAGGGTCAGGCGTCTGCCCCCCCAGCCCGTCCCCGGGTCCTTGCATCCCGCCCCACCCCAGGCCCCACCTGGTGCAGTCCAGGAACCCCGTGTAGGTGTCCTCGTTGACCCCGCGCTGCAGAGACTGGAGCCGCGTCTTCACCACTGTGGGGGCGCGAGGGTCAGCCGGGCAGCCCCCGCCCCGCCCGGAGCCCGGCCCGAAGCCCAGACCCACGCACTGACCATCGCACGGGTTGACGGCCACGGCGGCTGTGCTGCCGGCCACACACCCCGCCAGGAAAGACACGTAGAAGGGCGACTTCTCCCCAGACGCCGGCTGGCCCAGCTGGTTCAGGTTGGCAAAGAGCGGGAAGTAGACGATGGAGAAGGGGACGTCCCTGGGGGAGAGGTGGTGGTGACACAAGGGCCCGTGCAGCAGCGCCGGGCCGCCCCTCCCCCACGCCCCGTTCCCCCACCTGAGCAGCGTGGCCCCCAGACCCTTGTAGAGACCGGCGATGCCGCGGCTCCGCAGCAGCTCCCGGGTCAGCTGCGTGGCCGTGGGCCGGGGCGCCTCCACCGGGGGCTGGGCCTGTGCAGCCAGGATCTTCCTCTGGGCGGCTGGGGAGAAAGGGGACAGGCTGGCTCGCCCTCCGCGCAGGGAGGGGGCTGGGGCTGCCCCGCTCCGGCCCTGGGCCCCACCTATACGGCCGGCATCCTGCAGCTGGATTTTGAGCATCTCCATGGGGGTCGTCACGATGACCTGGCAGGTGCCGGCTCCGCAGCCGGCCAGCATCTCCTTCAGCAAGGTCAGCTTTTTCCTGGGCCAGGGAGGCGGGCACGGTGAGGACGGAGGGGCAGCCTGTGCCCCAGAGGGGGAGGCAGGCCCTGCCGTTCACATGGGGGGCTCTGGGTGTGAAAGGGTGGGGGCCGTGAAGCCCGCAGACCCGCCCCCCAGCCCCAGACGCGAGCTCCAGCGCGTGCAGCCACGGGCACAAAGCCACTGGGAAACAGATGGCGCCGCGGGCAGGGATGGGAAGAGCAGGCAGGCATCCGTGACCGGGGAAAAAACAAGGGCTGGGGGTCTCGCACCCCAAGAAGAAGCAGCTGTCAGTCCCACTCTGGTGGCAAAGGAAGGCTGGTTGGTGCCCCCCGCAATTCCAGCCTATGTGGGGAGCAGTGGCTGCAAGCCAAGGACAGCTGGGGTCTGGGCACACCTGAGTCAGCAGCAGGCTGGCTCTGCTCAGGGCAGGGGCGGGGGACAGGGTAGATGCAGGGAGGACAAGCAGGAAGGACAGCAGGGAGAATGGGGAGACCAGGCAGCCGGAAGGGGTGCCCGTGGGGGTGGAGCCCTCCGAGCCTGGCGCAGGGGGCGGCGGGCGAGACAAGCCACAGCTGCTGCTCTGTCTGTGGCCAAAGGCCCCCGAGGCCTGCCGGAGACGCCCCCCACAGCCCAGCTGGCCGAGCCCCTCACCCGTCCTTGGAAAGCTGGTGACGGAAGAAGTCGTTGGCGGCCAGCTTGATGGCCTTCTCGGGGGTGACAAGGGTCAGGTTCACAGCAGCTCCTGGGGGACGGGGAGGTCGGGGGAGGGAGACCGCTCACTGGCCGGGGCCGCAAAGCCCTGGCCGCGCCCTGGCTGGCTCCCGCTGCCCTCTCACCCACATTTGGGCCTGCCTTGTGCCCAGCTGGGGCGGGGACAAGGTGGCGGTGTCCTCCGAGCGTGCTCGGCGCACCCCCAGGCTCCACCCCACCCCACCGCCACCTGCCCCACCCCGGGGCGGGGGGCGCTGAAGGGGGAGTGGGGAGCAGAGCCCCAGAGCCCAGAGCGGCACCGAGATGCCCACGCGGGCAGGCGGGCTGGCCCAGTGGGTGGAGGCAGGCGGAGAGGGCCCCTTGCCCACGCAGCCTGGCAAGTCCAGGCTCAGGGATTGTCTCCTAAGCCGCTTCGCGGCAATGCCCCCGCCCCCCAGGCAGGCAGGGGCCCCCACTCCAGAGGCAGCGGGATGACGGTGCCACGGTGGGGGTGCAACACACCAGCTCCGGGCGGTAAGTGCTGGGGGGGGGGGGCACACACAGCCACGCCCACCCCTGCTGGCCCCCAGGTGTGGGAGGGGGATCACCCTGCTGCCCCTCCAGGCGGCCGAGCCTCACCCCGGTACATGCCGAAGTAGCCCTCCGAGCGGATGGTCTTGACCAGGCAGTCGGACCTGCGGCCAAGGGGGTCGGGGTGAGCTGAGAAACAACCCTCCCAGCCCTGACCCGGTCTGCCCTCAGTTTCCCTTTTTGTTAGAGAGAACCGCGTGAAGGGGTCGCAGGAGCAGGGGTGAGGCCCGCCGCGCCCCACCCACAGGCGCGAGGAGGCCCCCGCGAGCGCGCGCCCCACGCACATGCTCGAGTACAGGCGCTGGCCGTTCTGCTGGTTCTGCAGCCGCGTCTTGGCCAGGTCGATGGGGAACACGCAGGTGACCCCGATCAGCCCCGCGACGCCGCCGTTGAGGAGCTTGGCCGGCAGGCTGCGGGCGGGAGGGGGGCGTCAGGCGGGGGCGGGGGCCGCGGGGCGCGCGGGCCGCGGGGCGGGCGCTCACCTGATCTGCTGGTCAGCCATGTAGCTCCAGGTGGGGGGGGACGCGAGCGCGGACGAGGCGCAGCCGGCGCGGGCAGGGGGCTTCAGACGTCAGCTGCCCACCACCGCCTAGGCCTGGGGGGGAGGAGGCACCGCGGGAGTGAGGATCCCCCCCCCCCGCCTCCTCCCCGCCCCCCCCCTCCAGCCCCCCCATCTCCCCCCTCCGGGCTCCGGCCACCTCTCGCCCCTCACCCTGCACCCCAGGCCAGAGCCAAGCCGCGTCCCGGGAGGAGCCCCCTCCCCTCCCCGCCCTCCCGGCCTCGCCCCCCCCTCGGCCGCCCGGCGGCCTCGCACAGGCGCACGTGCACGTGCACGCAGCCGTGCTCGGGCTTTTAAAGGGCCAGGTGCCTGTGGGGGAGAGGTCGCGGATACCCATCACCCCAGGCGCCTGGACCCTGCACTGGGGCCGCACCGCACCGCCCCCCCCCCCCCCCGAGCTCCCACCCCCACGTCCCTGAGCAGACAGCGGCGCCTGCCCTCTGGGACGGGGCTGGGGCCTCTTCACTGCCTCCTGCCTGGCGCCTCAAGACCCCCAACGCGGGCTGAGCTCCCAGCCGGACGCGGGCAGCTTGGGGCAGAGCCCCTCCCGCCGCACCCCACGCCCGGGCGCCACACCCCCTCCTCACCGACGTCCAGCAGGACCTCCCGGTTTCCAGACAGGCAGGCCCCCAGCGATGGGGGACCTCTGGGAGGCGTGTGTGGGTGGGGGGCGACCGGGGAAGGGGGTCAGCTGGCCTTCTGACGTATCCCCCATCCAATCCAGGGGCGCCTCCCACTTGAGCAGGGCTGGGGAGCCTCCCAGGGGCCCAGGCACAAGCCCTGCGCCGCGGGGGTCCTTCCGGTGTCCTGCCCCAACCCCCCAAGGCCAAGGGCCGCTGCTCTGGGTCGCGCGGCCCGGCTGGCTCCCGGATCCTCCGCAGCCCCCAGTCCCGCCAGCAGCCCGCCCCGCATCCGCTCACCCCGCGCCGCTCGGGGCTCCCTCCTCCTACCCCAGCCCCGCCGAGGAGGTACAGGGCGGGCGGGAGGCGGCACGGGGCGGGGCCGGGGGGACTTTCTCTTTCACTTTGGGTGCGCTCATCTGCCTCGGCCGCCCCGGGAGAGGAATGAGAAGTGGTGTGGCCTGGGGACCCCGCGCCGCGCGCCCACAGGGATGCCAGAGCTCCCTGCCCACCCTGGGTCGGCCCAGGCCCGCGCACCGGGGTGCTGTGGCCTCCGCGCTCCCCCCGGCGCCGGGTTGCACGGCCTGTGGGTCCTGGGGGCCTGGCCGCTGGGAAGGCAGGGCAGGGGGCGGTCAGAGGCCTCTGGGTGCCACCCACAGGCCCTGCTGGCCTGGTAAGTCCAGAGGGCACGGGCGCGGCACTCCCAGAGCCCCCCCAGCGGCCGGGCTGCCCCATCCCCGGTGCCTGACCTCCGCCCCGCCCGCCCCCACCCCTCGGGCACAGTCCGCCCAGGCTCCAGGTCCCGGGCCCTTGGGTAGGGGCTGCGTCCTTCCGCGGCCCCTCCCTGGGGTCTCTCCTCGACCCGGGGCCTTTCCTCCTGGGCCCCACTTCCTGTCAGGAAGATGGGGGGTCCTAGGGGTCAGGTAGACCACGTAGGGGTGTGGGGACCCGGGGCAGGTCTTGGAATGTGGGAGTGCGGGGCCCGGCGCCCCCTCTCCCTGCCCTCACTTGGTGGCTTCCAGCCCGGGTAAGGAGAGGGCTGCCCGGGGCTCTCCGCCAGGACCGGGCGTTGCCATAGAAACCCCGCAGCCCCAGCCGGCGAGGACCGCGGCAAAGTCAACCTTGAGCTTACCCGAGGCCGCCGCCCCCGGCCCGCCGTGGGACCGTGGCCCACAAGTGAGGGGAGCCCGAGCCTCCCCCGCCCGGGAAAGGCGATGGGGTGGGACGCGGCTGGGGCTGGCGCCGGCTCCCCCCCTCCGGGGACGCCTTCTGTCCTGCCGGCTGGAGGGGGCGGAAGGGACTCGAGTAGCGCGGCCTCTGACGGGCGGACAAAGGAGGCGTGGGATGGGCCTCCAGCCACGCACGTGCCCCCGGCTTCCGGCGGCCTCCCACGCCTGCGTCCCCACCGCCAGGCCTCTCAGTCCCCGGCGCCGACCCCCGCCCACACCCCGCGGTGACACGTGTGCGCCGGGAGCGCGCTTGGCCCGGGGACGAGCACGGCCTCCCCGATCCGGGAGCATCCGCCGGCCACCGGGGGCCCGCGCCCGCGCGCCATCGCCCCGCAGCCGGGGGCACCAAGCGCTAGGGCGCGGCCGGTGGGCACTCACCGCGCGCTCCGCCGCCGCCGCCGCGCTCGTCTCCCCGCGGTACCGCGCACCGGGCGGGACCGAGGCCAGGAGGCGCGTCCGCTCCGCCCCCCACGCGGGCTCCACCCCCTGCCTTCTGCCCGCCCCCAGGGCGGAGGTTCTGCGCGCCCCCAGGGCCCTTCCTTGGCCTGTGCCAGGATCAGGCACCCAGGGGTTGAGGGCACAGGGCCGGCTGCAGGGAGATCCGGGTCCCGGGGCCGTACGGTAAGTGCTCAGCCCGATGGCCCGGTCAGGTGGGGGGGACTGGTCGGGAGGGGCCTGGCGACTTTGTATCCGTTGAGCCTCAGCGGTTACTTGGTTACTTCCTAAGCGCCTCTTCCTCCCGGGAAAATTAGGGCTCCTGGGGCGGGAGGCAGAGAGGGGACGACTGGGGTGGGGACAGCAGCAGGGGTGGGGGGAGCCTGCCCACCAGGGGCCCCTTCCACGCCAGGGTCTGGTCTGCACCCCACCCTCTCCCCTCCCTACAAATAAGCTGAGACAGCATCAGAACAGGCGACGTTGTTGCGCTGGGGGCACAGCACGGGAGGCTCCGCGGGGACGGCTGTGCCTTTGGGCCAGGGAAGGTGGGGGCCAGCCCCAGGTCTGGGGGCTAGGCTTGCGCAGGCTCCGGAGTCTGGGAGGCCGAGGCTCCAGGTGGGGTGGGGCGTCCAGAGGCCAAGCCTGTGCGCCGGATGCCATCCTGGTACTTGTGGCGGCCAAGCTCCAGGACTGCCCGCACCTCTTCGGCCACATCCCTTCGGTCACTCTGCTCCAGGGCATGCACCAGGAGCTCCACCGCACCGGGCTGCCCAGCGTGGCGCTCGGCCCAGGAGAAAAGCATATGGCGGATCTGCCCGTCCAGGTCATCCCTGGAGAGGGAACAATAGTGATGAGGGGCCGTGCTTGGCACCACCATGCCCAGTGCTCCTTGAGCCCTCAGAAGGTGAGCTCCAGCCTCTGGGCCACACAGGACCACACCCTTCCTTTCCAGCCTCATGCTTGCTTGGCCCCCACCTCCCGGGACAAAATATGGGCCAGCACCCAGAACCAAGATGGGCAGCAGAGGGAGCAGGTGGCAGTGGGAGACAGTGGGCACCAGGCAGTGGGCAGCAGAGGGGAGTGGGTGGCGGTGGGAGGCAGTGGGCACCAGGCGGTGGGCAGCACCGGGAGCGGGCGCTGTCGGGGGGCAGTGGGCAGCAGGCAGTGGGCAGCGGGCAGCACTGGGAGCAGGCGCTGGTGGGGGCTCACCGGAAGCGGTGCTGGATTCGCTGCAGCTCGCGGTAGGGCACGCCCAGGTGCAGGGCCACGGCTGGCCAGTCAGGGCCCAGGCGTCCGGCCACGCTCAGCAGGTTGCTCTGAGTCAGGAAGCCACTCTCGGCGTCACCCAGGTTCAAAGGTGCCAGGGAGAGGTTGGCGCCCGGACCCTGCTGGGTGGCCTCAGAGCCCTGGAGTCTCTGTCGGCCGAGAGGAAGGGGCCCGGTGAGGCCTGGCCCTCTGCTCTGCACCCGGCCCCCCGCCCAGCCCAGCCTCACCGGCAGCTTGAGGGGCAGCGTGGCCATCCACAGGCCGTCTGTGCCCCTGCGCCGGGCGGCTGCCGCCTCCTCAGGCACCTCTGCGGGCACCGTGCCCCGGTAGAAGGACACCTGCGGGTGGGAGTGGGCTCAGGGCTCCAGCTCTGCCCAGGGCAGCCGGGGGCCTCCCCGTTGGCCCACCTGGGCCCGCACAGGCCAGGGGGGGCCTCCCCGTTGGCCCACCTGGCCCCGCACAGCCTGGGCCTCCCGGTCCAGGGCGGTGGTCACGTACACCTCCTTCACGTTCTTCAGGTGCGAGTAGAAGACGAAGCAGACCCGGCCGTCCACGCAGTCCGGGCGGTCTGGGGAGGCGGGGGGGTGGGCAGGGGTAGGGGGGCGCGTCGTGGGGCCCTCCTCCCAGGGGCGGGGCCCTCCTCCCGGGGGCGGGCCCTCCTCCCGGGGCGGGGGCCTACCAGCATCCACCTCGATGCCACCCTCGAAGGCAGCAAAGAACTTCTCGCCTTCGAACATGTCCACAGTGTCGGAGGGCTCCGGGCCGCGGTACCGCTGCAGCAGCCGCTTCAGGGTGGCGTCCACCTGCGGGGCCCCTGCCGGTGTCCAGCCTGGGAGCCCTCTGTGCCGCCAGCCCTCCCGCCCCGCCTGGGACCCCCTACCTTGTTGCAGGGCAGGCACTGCAGCAGGACCTGCTCCGGGTCGCGGCGCCTCTGCAGGGCGAGGAGGTTGACGCGGTGCAGCCGCAGCCGCTCCCAGGCCTTCCGGGCCAGCCCCCCCACGCAGGTCTTGGTGGTGTACCAGAGCCAGTACCTGGGAGGGGAGCTGGGAGTAAGGGCCGGAGCGCCCCGAGCCCCGGGAGGTGCTGGGAGCAGGAGGGGGTGAGGGCACTGACCAGGAGAAGTGTGTGACCTGGAAGCGGGCGTAGAGGTGTGTGAGCTCCAGGGCTACCTGAGCGGTGATGTCGTCCCAGGTGGCTGCAGGGGGCGCCCGGTACAGCAGGTGCAGGTGGGCACGGTCCAGACCCAGGCCTGGGGGTGGGTGGGGGTAGCAGGACGAGGCCACCCTGGCCGGGGACCCCCTCCACTCACTGCCCCTCACCCCCACTGGCCTCTCACCTGTGACGCCAGGGGGCAGAGGCAGCTGCACGGTGACCGGCTGAAGGAAGCCGGGGGGGCCGCTCTGCGAGAGGCACAGGAGGGGGCTCACGGCCGCCCCGGGCTCCCCCAGCAGGGCTCGCAGCTCTCGGGCGGCCACGCGCACCACCTGGGGACAGACGGCCTGAGCCCTCGCCTGGGCGGCACAGGCCCACCCCCCACCCTGCAGCGCCCGCCGAGCCGGCCCACCTGCATGCGCACGCGGCGGGGCTCCTCGGTGGCCCCGGGGGGGAACGTGACCTTGATCCCAGCATGCCCCGAGGAGCAGAGCATACCCCCTTCTGGTGGCACCAGGCAGGAATCGGACACAGGGCGTGAGACCACCAGAAAGCACGAGAAGTGGGGCACCCGGCAGTGAGCCCAGAGCCGCTGGGGCAGGGGAGACAGAGTCAGAGGGTGGGTGGGTGGGGTCAAGGACAAGGACGGCTCGGCTCGGGGGCAGATGGGTCAGAGGGCAGCTGCTGAGCAGGGATCGTGGGGTCAGGTGGTAGATGGGGTCAGAGGGGAGCTGCTGGGTGGGGGAACAGGGTCAAGGGGAGCACATTCCCTGATGCGCTCTCCCAGCCGGACCCGGGGACCCTCACCCTAGGGGCCTCCTCCTCCAGATGGGCCTCCAGGTCCCTCCAGCTGCCATTGTCGACGGTCCTGACCACCACCTCACGGCAACGCCGGGCCCGTGGGGGGACGCAGAGCAGCCACAGGCCCACGTCCTGTTGGGCACGGGGGGTGTGAGCGTGGGTGCTGGCCGGGGACCCCTGCCCGCGGCCCCGCCCTGCCCGCCATGCCTGCTGGAAGGCCATGCCGTGGGGCTGCAGCTCCAGGACGGCGCTGAGCAACGCGTCGTGGGGACCCAGGGGCGCGAGGCGGGGCTCCGGCAGCCACAGGCGGTACTGGATGGTGATGGGGGTGGCAGCGGCGCCCGCGGGGAACTGCAGGCGGACGCCGCAGGCCAGGGTCACGGAGCAGCCTCGGGGGGTCACCGGGAAGCTGAGCGAGGGAAGGAACGGTACCCGTGGGCCACAGCAGGGCTGCCGCCCTGGGGGCTGCTCGGAGGAGGCTCCCAGGGCACGGGCAGGGTGCTGGGTATGGCCATGTGCCAGGGTGGATGGACGCGCCTCCAGCCTTGCCCGCCCCCCCCACCTGTCCAAATCCGAGGTCAAGAACAGGCTGGGCATTTCCGGAACCACGGGCGTCCCTGCAGGAAGGGACGGGCAGTGGTCAGCACAGCCACGGACCTTTGTGCTGGCCGCAGCCTGCCCCTCCACAGCACCAAACACACCTGGGGAGCTTGGGGGGCCTGGCGGGGCCGTGCCCAGGGGGTTCCCCTGCAGCCGCACGAAAGGGGCGTCCAGAAGCTCGGGGGGCACGTCCCGCAGCTGGTTGTCCCTCAGGTCGAGGCGGGCGAGCAGCGGGAGGCGGGCAAGGCCAGCAGGCACCGAGGCCAGCAGGTTGCTGTGCAGGACCAGGCGCCGCAAGGACCGCAGAGCCCCTGGCGGCAGGCGCCGGCTCCGCGTCAGCAGGGGGCCAGTCACGGCCACCCCAGGGGCGCCCAGGCCAGGCCAGGACACTCACCCTGGGGCCGCGCTGAGCAGCCCTCGTGGGCTCTGGAGTGGGATGAGCCCCACGGGGAGCCAAGGCTCCAGGGCAACCCCAGGGAGCCCGGGGGCGCGGGCACAACTCACCCAGGGAGGCTGGGAGGCTCTGCAGCCGGTTGGAGGCCAGGTTGAGCTCAGCGAGGCTGCTCAGGCCCCCAATCTCGGGGGGCAGAGTGCTCAGGAGGTTCTGGGAGAGGTCGAGGCACTGCAGGGTGGACAGGGCCCCCAGGCCCGGGGGCAGCGTCCGCAGGTGGTTGTGGGCCGCGGTGAGGAAGGTGAGGGCGGGGAGGGCCCCCAGGGCCTCAGGCAGCTCCGGGAGGCGGTTGTGCGAGAGCAGGAGGGCGTCCAGGCCGCGCAGGTGCAGGACGCAGTTCGGCAGCGCCTCCAGGCTGTTGAAGCTCAGGTCCAGGTGGGCCAGGCGGGCCAGGCCGCCCAGGCCGGCGGGCAGTGAGGTCAGGGAGCCACGTAGGCAGGCACCCAGCGCGTCCCGGCGTTGCCCGCCTGGAGGGGAGTGGCCAGATGTGACACGGCCTCCAGACGTCCACCCCACCCGACCTGGCTGGGGCCAGGCAGTTGCTGGGAGACAAAGGAGGCCGGGACACAGGCCCTGCTCACCCCAGCTGAGAGCCGTCACCCCACTGGGGTCTGCTGCAAGACCCCTGCGGGGCAGCTCCAGGGTCTGGGAGCCGGGCCGGCCGGCCTCACCTCAGAGCTCACCCCTGAGGACTGGGAGGAGAGGCCAGAGGGGCGGGGTCGGGGACTCCCAGCCGGGCCAGGAGGGACGGTGCATCTCACCTGCGAGGACCAGGGAGCGGAGGCGCGGCAGGCTGTGCGGCACCTGGGCCAGGGCAGCCCCCAGCAACCGGGGGTCCTCGTGGGCGCTCAGCCGCAGGAACTCCACCAGCTGCAGCCGGGGGGGCCGCTCGGCACACAAGCGCAGCAGCCTGCGGCAGCCCCCAGGGTACAGGTCCAGGTTCAGCCGGTTCCCGGCCAGGAGCAGGGCTGCCCTGGGTGCTGCATCTGCAGCATCTTCTGCAGTGGCTGCCACCGCCGCGGGCTCTAGCCCCTCCGCCACCACAGCCATCGCCCACCGACTGTCCTTGGGGGCCAGACATGTCCCAGCTCGCCAGGCAGGCCTGTTCAGGCAGGGTCCAGGGAGGCTGCAGAGGCAGGGGGAGGGGGGAGTGGGGGCTGGGTCCCTCCTCCTTGCAGTGGAACCGACTTCAGACGCACTTGCACTCAGGGTCTGGCGCGGTCTGGGCTGGACAGGATGGGGCTCTGGAAAAGGGGCCGGGGCCCCCAGGTCCTCAGCCTGGGGTGCCCTACTTGGGCGGGGGGGTATAACTTCAGGCCCTAACTCTGGAAATTTGGCCTGTCAGGTCATCTGGCTGTGACCCTGCTCCAGGAACGAGCGTCCTGGCCTCGGCCCCTCGGCTATCACGTGGGGGCAGGGGCTCAGGCAGGCCCCGGATGCCAGGGGAGTGGGTGCGTAGGGGGCCCAGGGTCCAAGCCGTCCAGCAGCTTGGGGATCCCGGGGGCGGGCCCCCACTTCGTGAGTCCTGGAGGAGGGACTCCTGCCGCTTCCAGGTCCAGCCTCTGCCGGGGAGGCCAGTGTGGGGCTCGGACGGCCCCTGGCGAGCGCTGCGGGCCGGGCCGGGGAAGGTGCCGGATTCCCCGGACGCCTGGGGCCGGCGCCTTCCCCCGCCCTCCCGCAGCCCGCCTCCGCTCGCCGGCTCCACGCCCCGCCCGCGGCCCGCGCGTACCTGCGCTCCTGGCCGGGCAGCCCCGGTGCCGGCTCCCGCACTCTCGGCGCCCCAGTTCCCGCCCGGCGCGCTTCCGGGGGCCGGGACTCCGCGGCCCCGCCCCAGGCCCCGCCTCGTCGGGAGGCGCGGGTGCTCAGGGCCGGGGTCCCCTCCCCCGCCGCCTCTGCCCATCTGTCGAGCCGCCCGTCTGGCCGCCGGGGCTGCCCGCTCGCCCGCACGCGTCTGAGCCGCGCGGCCTCCCGCCGGCAAGGCCCGCGCTTTCGCGTCCCGGGCCCTCGACGCAGCCCGCCCTGCCGCCGCGCCCCCGGGTGCTCACCGAGCGCTCCCTTTGCTGCGCTGCCTCCTCGGGCCCTCCCTTTTTCGCAAGGAGGGAAAGTCAGATTTTGCCCAAGGCCACTGAGTGCCAAAGCCGGGAACCTGGGACCAAGGGTCAGTTCTGGCTGCCCCCAGCGTGGCCGTCCCGCCGAGCGCACCCCCTTGCTTGTGCCGCGTCCTCCTCAGGGGAGGGTCCTCGACGAGCGAACCGGGGCCGTCCGGACCGGCCTGGGCAGACCCTGCGCTGCGCCTGTCCCGCCCCTCCCCTGCTGCCACCCCTCCCACCGGGCGACCTGGCAGTTTCCTCCCTAGCCCTGCCCCCGCCCCGTCGTGCCCACAGCTGCCCAAGGGCTCTTCCTAAAACCAGTCAGGACGGGGGGCTAGTCTGCTCAGGACGTTGTAAGGGCTTTCACTCGTAACGGCCACGGTGCCCAGGCTCGTCCGCCTTATACCTCCCCCCGGTGACGCTGAGTGAGGAAACCTCACTATGCACGGCCTCACCTGTAAAGAGCCACCCGCCTGGGGTGCTCCAGCCAACCCCCAGCCCCCTCCGCGTCAGGTGCCCTGTGTGCTTCGAGCCCCAGCTCTCTCTGGTCACCTCAGGGCCATCGCACTGGCCCCCTATGCCTGCTGTGCTCACCCCACGTCTCTGCAGGGCCAGCTCCTTCTCATCCTCCAGCTCGAGGTCACCCTTTCCCAGGTGGCCCAGGTCAAGGCCGCCTCTGTCCCTGCTCCCACCACCATCCTGCAGCCCTTCAGGGTCTATCTCAGCCTGGAACGACCCATCTATTTTTTTTTTCCCCTCAAACTAAAACTCTTGAATGAATCGTTAACAATTTGAGGCAGTCTCTGTCCGAGCAGCTAATGGATGAGGCTGGTTCTTTGCTGGCTGTGTTCTTAGCCCTCTGACCTTTTAAAAAGAGGTTTTCTAATAGAAAAGTAGCTCATGCTCAGTGAAGAAACTGGAAAATATTCTCAAAATCTAGGAGTTAGTATCTTGTTTTTGCTTCTGGGTTTTTATCTAGGTGTATGTACTGTAGTGGCTATATTATCAAAAATGAAATCATACTATATACCCCATACTTACTGATTTTTAAATATATATTTTAATAGAGAGACTGTGAACCTAAAAAACAGTCATGCATAATTTGCAGAATTCCCATACATCACCCCCCCACCACCACCTTACATTGTTGTGGAACAGTTGTTAAAGCTTCTGAAAGAACATCATCAGACTATTGCCAGTAACCATGGTCGGTGGCATACACCTGGTATTTTTTCCCCATACACCTCCAATTATTAACATTATGTACTGCACATTTGCTATAGCTTGTGAGAGAACATTGACATTTGTGCTGTTAACCACAGTCCATCTTCTACCACATGGTTCAGTGTTATACATATGCCCATGCCTTGGACATGCTATCCCAAGCGTATAGTGGCTCTCACTTTCATCAGTCATCGCCTCAGTAAACTTTTTAGTATTTTCCTTAGTCCAAAAGAAGAAATCCCATACCCCTATTATTGACCCTTAGCATTGATACAGTATCTTCTTTGACACTGATGCCAAGTTACAATATTGCTGTTAACTATAACCCATAAAATACATTAATTGTATTTTTCCCATGCATCTCCATATTCTTACTACTTTGTAATAGTGACGTACATTTGTTCTGGTTCATAGGAGAATATTTTTGTATCTGTACTATAAACCACAATCCTCATCCACCTTCAGGTTCACTGTGTTCAATCTATCCCTAGACTTCTTTTTCTTTCAATTGACATTTACATCCCTAGACTACCCCTTTCAACCACAATCTCATTTATAAACCAGCTGTGTGTTATACTCACTATAAAGTATTACCATTAACTCTACCCATTTCCACACTTTTACAGTCAAGCGAATGGAAAATCCTACCTCCATTAAGCATCTGCCTTCTCTATTTTTGTCTTTGCATTAAAGTGCCAAGTTCTGTGGACCCAGGGCTGGGCCTGTTCCCTCCTCTCAGGACCCCAGCGTGGAGCAGGGTCCCTGACAAGGAGGGGCTGATGAATGACCTATGCCAGTGATCTGCGTGCACTCAAGTCAGTTCTGGGCCGACAGCGCAGGGGCGGGATCCTGTCACTCGTTCATCGCTGCTCCGCCGGGCTCGGCTCCGAGGGCGGCAGTGCCAACGGCTCTGCGCAGGCCTAGAGGGTCAGCGCACTTCAGCACAAGCCTGCGCAGAAGGTCTTCAGGCCCAGCTGCCCTGACCCACGAGACCTGACACGGCAGGGCCACCCTCCACGTAAGGCCGCAGCCACTAGGCCTAGAGGAGGCTCCGAATCCACGGGGTGAGCGAGACAAGAGGGCTCGCCCACCTCAGGGAGCCCAGCGGCGGGGGGAGGTACCCCGCCGGCCACTGGGCCTCGGCTGCCCGCGGCCGGGAACCGCCGAGAGCGTGTTCGGCGTACTCGCAGCCCCCGCCCGGGCCCACGTGCAGCCGCGCGAGCCGGCGGCGCACACGCGCTTCCGGCAGCGATGCACCACGGGACTTGCAGTTGCCCTCTGGGGAGCCGCCGCAACGCCCTGCGTCGCGGGCGTACTGCGGCCGCGCTGCATGTCGGGAGCTGTAGGCGTCGCGTGGTATGCTGGGAGCGCTGGGCGCTGGAGGGAGCGGCGGCCCGGTAAGGGATGGCGGCTTGCTTTGTCCTAACGCCCCCCGGGTTTCGGGGCACATTCGCCCCGGCCGGCACGAGAAGCCGGGTCTGGAAATGCCTTCGCCTTTCGGGGCGACGCCTCGCCTAGGACAGGACGATGGCGTTCCCTCCGTGCTATTGGCTGGGCGGCCCGTTACGTCACCCGGAGGCGCCCTCCCGGGAGCGCCGCACGCGGGTCCCGGAGGCTTCTGGGAAGCGGTTTAACCCCGCCCACCGCGTCGGCGTCTTCCTTTCCCTCCTTGACGCCGCCGAGGTCGCACGCGGGAGGCCTCTCCGTCGCCGCCGAGTGAGTGTGGCGGCCCGGGGCGGGGCGGGGGCCCGCGGCGCGGGGCCGGGAGGGTGCGGGCGGCGCGCCGGGCCGCGGGACAGGCCGGTCGCCGTGGGGAGGCCGCGGCGGGACCCCTGGGCCGGGCCACGCGCGGCCTTCCTCGGCCCGTGGCCCAGGGTGGAGGCGGGAGACCAGCGGGTAACGCCGCCCCGCCTCGCCTCAGGATGCGCTACGTCGCCTCCTACCTACTGGCCGCCCTCGGGGGCAATACCTCCCCCAGCGCCAAGGACATCAAGAAGATCCTGGACAGTGTGGGCATCGAGGCGGATGACGACCGGCTCAACAAGGTAGCGGGCCCGGTACCCGCACGCCCGCGGGTTTGGGGTGGCGAGCCTGTGCCAGTGCAGGTCGTTATTTTCTACGTAGTTTTTCTGTGGTTCAGGAATAATCCCAAGGTAACAAGTGGGGTGACAGGCAAATTCTTGACCAGAGTGGCTTAGCAAGAGTCTGAAGACACAAGATGTAGAACTGAAGCTTATTAGTATTCACGGTTGAAGAACTAGTAAAATGCTAAAGCCTGTCGACTCGTCGCGCAGTCAGCATAACATATTAAACTCCCCACGGCAAGTCTTAGAAATCTAGTGTATTTTTTATCATCTCTCCACTTTTAAGAGTGTTCACATGTGCCTATAAAGATTGTTCTGCTGGCTTGGCAGTCTCAAAAATCTCAAAACATTTCTTGCCCTGTCTCAACTCCAGGAGGCCCAGTCAAGGCTTTTTTCTGGTAACTGCTGGTTCTGGTGTTTGTTTTAGGTCATCAGTGAGCTAAATGGAAAAAACATTGAAGATGTAATTGCCCAGGGTGAGTGTGTGAAGGGGGTTTTCCCAGGACTGCCTCAGGTCTTCTGGGGTCCATTCTAATCCCTGCTGGCCAGCCTGTGGCCTGCCAGGCTTCGCTTGTGGACCAGAGCACCCTAGAAGCCTGCCTTAGAGGAGTGAGCTGGCTGCAGTGGGCTCACACTGCGGGTGCTTCTAGACATGCCAAGAAACTGGTCTCCAGAGGGAGTCCTGTTCTCTGGATGGACTCCCAGTGGCCTCGCCTCTTGGGCTTGGCAGTGGCCCCATCCTAGCGTTTCTCTGAAGTCTGTGGTATTTTGGGAATTGTTTTGGCCTTTTTTTTTTCCCCAGGAGGTACCAAGGATTGAATCTGGGACTGGGTACATGTGACCCAGGCACTGAGCTACATTTGTTCCCCTGGTTTTGGGTTTTATGTAATCAACTCTCACTAATCTCATGAAAGGGATGAGGAGCAGAGTCTCGGGGTCCTGGGGTGGCCACGGGCTCCTTACCCCTCGTTTGCTGGGCAGATAATTTTCTGGTGATGTCAGGCTGGAGCTGCTGATCCTATTTAGAAGTAAGCTGCTGGCAGCTGTTCCCTTTTTTTTGTGCGTGTGACCTAGGCAAAGCCAACTCGAGAGGCAGCCGGGTCTGTGAGCCAAGGCAGTGGACCACAAGGACAGCAGGCTTGTTTCGTCTGCCTCGGGGCCCACTGTGGGTCTCGACTTGTTTTAGAAAGGATTCCCAGAAGCAGAGTGCTCAGATGAAAATTTTCCAGGGTGGGATAAGGGAAGAAAGTCTGTATTTGAGAGTGAAGCAAGGGGTCTCTGGGACGGTTGTGGGGTGGGGTTCTTCGCCAGGAGGAGGGCAGGGGGCCACCACCTAGATTTGTGTCTGAAGCTGTCTGGGCTCACCCGCAAGGGTCTTACCTCCCCTCTTTCTGCAGGCATTGGCAAGCTGGCCAGCGTGCCTGCCGGTGGAGCTGTGGCCGTGGCCGCCGCCCCGGGCTCTGCCGCTCCTGCTGCCAGCTCGGCCCCAGCTGCAGGTAAGTGGAGGCTGGCTGGGTGGGCTGGAGGCTGAGTCCCGGAACAGCTGTGTGCGTTGTGGTGGGCCTGTGGGCTTTCTCACTGCACTTTTCCCCTTTACAGCAGAGGAAAAGAAAGACGAAAAGAAGGAGGAATCGGAAGAGTCGGATGACGATATGGGATTTGGCTTGTTTGATTAAATTTCTACTCCCTTGCAAATAAAGCCTTTTTATGTACCTTTTGAGCTGCCCGTAAGCCCTCTCGGCGCCACTTCTACTTTCCTGGCTTCAGCCAGGCTCTGCCCCCAGGGCAAGTGTAGGGCTGACTCAGGAGCCTCGGGTGGTCTGGACACTTCAAGAGCTGATGGCAAAGATGGGGTATTGGACCAGGACTGACTGGGGGGGGGCAGGGTCAGCAGTCCCAGTTATGGCTCAGACTGGTAACCCAGGCTCTAACTTAACCCCTTGTGCTGTTTGGACAGGTCCTTAAGCACCCCTGAGCCTTCAGGGCAATGCCTGCCTCCCTGGCACATGGGGGGGTCACTAAGCAAAAGAGAAGGCAGCTGCGTCCCAGGATGTGGGGCACAGGGCAGAGGCTGGGGGCCCTCACATTCCAGTGAAGATTGCTCCTCCCCGGCTCTGGGTCAGCCAGGCCCGTCGCACTGCTGTCCTGGATGAAGTAGAGGATGGGATGGGCAGGGATCAGGCCTGAGGGCAATTGTCCAGAAAGGCAGCAGCAGGGCAGTGGTCCATGTGGGTGACTGCTGTATGTGGACCCCTCGTGTTGCCAAGAGGAGCAGGAGCTGTGGGTGGGGCATGCAGGGTGCGGGTAGGGATAAGAATGGGTGAGGGGTGGGGCTGGGGAGGCCAAGGCAGTGCGGCCCATGTCAGAAGGGCACCGTGGGGTAGGGGTGGCACCCACAGGATAGGCACTGACCTGGAGTAAGTGCCCAGCATTCCCATCCCACCCTGGGGAGTGCCTGCTGCCCAAGGCCAGGATTCTGGGAAGGGCTGCCTTGTTCTGGCTCCTGCGCTGTCCCTAGGGGCCTGGACAGCCGGCTTGTGTACCCAAAACAGCCAGGAGCCAGTGTGGAAATCAGGGCAGAGGTCTGCGCTGAGCCAGGCCTCCTTGGGGGGAAGGAGGGGGTGTATACCTTCTTGGGCCAGCTCTTGATGGTCACCCTGATGGGACCCCCTGCTACCCAGGCCAGCCTCGGGCGTCCCTGCTATGACAGGCTCCTCCTGGCACTCCTGACATGGCCTCCGGGTCAGTGGGCCTGCCAGGGAGTCCCCTTCAGACATTTGGTGTGTGGGGGGGGAATTTTTTATTTGCTTTTTAAAAAGCTTATAAAATGATTATAGTATGTAGCGTTTCCCATTCTAACCACTTCCAACTGTGCGATTCACTACTTGTTGGCTGCTGCCACCATCCAACCCCCACACTTGGCCACCACTCCAGTTGTGTGGCCCCTGCCTCACCCGCCCCAGCACTTGCCCTGAACCGGCCTCCCCCCGCTGGCTGACCCCAGGGCCTTGGCACGCGGTTAGGCAGTCTGGGTAGCCCTGTGCCTTAGCCTTGGTTAGCTGCCTCTTGGGAGCTCAGCTGATAGTCACCTCAGGGTAATCCTCCCACGCCGCCCAAGCGCCCTCACCCTTACCTCCTCTCCTCAGCTTGCGCCTAGGAAAAGGATGCCCCGCCCAGTTAGGGGACCTGGAGTGACCTCACTTCTCTGCCCCATGCCTGGCTCCCCGCCTCCAGCCCCGGGTCTGACTCCCAGCGGGTGCACAGCCAAGCCTGGAGGCAGGGGGCTGGGCAGCTAGACCCTCGAAGAGCCTCTTGCTTGGGAGAGTGGGGTGCAGGCTGGTCCTGAGTCCAAGCCGGGCTAGTCGGTGCCACAGTCCCGGGAAAAATGCGGAAGGGGCGGGAGGTGACATCACGGCGCCGCATCACCAGGGCGCGCTCTACCTGCTGGGCAGTTCCAGGTGCGGAGGCGGGAGGTGGGGGCCCTGCGCGCGTGGAACTCCCGACCTGGATGCTTTGGGTCTGAGTCGGTGGGTCTTGGGGTTCCCAGGAACCTGGGGGCTGTCGATGAGTTCCTGCCTCTGGGCGAGCTCCTCGGGGCCCCGGGGGTCGGTGTTGTGGGGGCCCAGAAGCCCGGGCGAGCCCGTCGCCGTCCTCAGACCTGTACGAACGCCCCCAACCCTCGAGCTCGCGGCGGCCCCACTCCCCCGGCCCACCTGCGACCCGCCCCAAGGCCCCGAGAGCGCGGGGGGCGGGGGGGGGCGAGGGGGGCAGGGCCCGCGGCGGGGAGGGCGGCGGGGCGGGGCCTCGGGGCCGCCGGTGGGCGCGGCCGTTCCCCGCGCGCAGGGACTGGACCGCCGCCGCCCCGCCTCCGCCCCGGCCGCTCACCCCACGCTCTTAACGCCGCCTCCGCCCGCGCCGCGCAGCCTCCGGGCCGCGGGATCCGCAGCCAGAGCCCGAGCGCCCGGCGCGGCGCCACCCTGCCCAGGCCGGGCCCCGCGAGCGCGCGGACGCGGGCCGGGCGCCGCCGCGATGTTCCCCCGGGAGACGACGTGGAACATCTCGTTCGCGGGCTGCGGCTTCCTCGGCGTCTACCACGTCGGCGTGGCCTCCTGCCTCCGCGAGCACGCGCCCTTCCTGGTGGCCAACGCCACGCACATCTACGGCGCCTCGGCCGGCGCGCTCACGGCCACGGCGCTGGTCACCGGGGCCTGCCTGGGTGAGCGGGCCGGGGGCCGGGGCCGGGCGGCGCGGAGGAGGGCCGGAGCGCGGCTCCGGGTGGGGGGCGGCGGGGGCTCCCGCTGGGCCCCGGGCCTGGCGGGCCACTTGCGGCGGGGCACCGTGGGCGCGGCCCGGCAGCACCGGGACCCCTGGCCCTGGACCCAGCCCCGCGCGCCGGCGGGGGCGGAGCCTGGTTTGTTTTGCTCCGAAGGCGCCCTGCGATTGGGCAGGGCGGGCGCGCTGCGGGCCGAGGCTGCGCCCACTGCCCGCCTCCCGGGCGCCGAGGGTGGGTCGGGCAGGTGCAGCCCACGCGGTTTCGTTGGAAAGAGAAAGAAAGTCGGGAGCGGGCCTGCGCGAGTTGGGGGAAGGGCCTCAGGCCGCCAGGCCGGTGCCAGCGGTCACTGTGTCCTGGGGCGACACTGCCACCGACGCCCTGGCCACTGGGCCCGGATTGGGGTGGCCTCCGCAGTGCCGGCCTGAGCGTCCCAGGGGAGGAGCGGGGCTGAGACCAGGGCTGGGCCTCGAGGCTCCCTCCCCCCTGTCCTGCCTCGCCCCCTTGGGGCCTGGCTCCCAGCCCCCGCCCACCCTGTTTGGCCCACCCCATGGCAGCAGGGCATTCCTGGCGCTCGGGTGCGGGGTCTGGGCGCTGGCAGCTGGCACCATCCCTGTGCCCTCCGCTCCCAGGTGGGCACAGGTGCTGACCCGGCACTCAGGTTTCCTGGGAACTCCTGCCCCGCCCCGCCGGGCACAGGTGACACAGGGTAGCAGGTTCTTGAAGGCTCCACCCAGCAGGAGCCTTCGCAGGACTCTCCTTACCCAGTCCTGTCACCTTTGCTCCAAGGGACGTGGGAGCACAGGTCAGCCTGAGGCCCCACCCCCTCCCTCTCCGTCAGCAGCACTGTGGAGGCCTTCAGTGTCCCCTGCCCCCCACGAGCCTCAGGACACACCTAGGCCCCTGGTACCCGCGTTGAGGAACGACCCCATAGCGCCCCCACTGCCAACAAGCCTCGCAGTGGTCGTGGGACCTCGGCCCACTGTGGTGTGGCAGCTAGCAAGTGGGGAGAGGGCTGGGTGCCGACTGCAGGGAGGGTGTCCTGGTGCCTCTCGCCCCGCCCGCCAGCTCTGGACCCAGGGTGGTGGCCCCCGAGGAGGGCATAGTCCTCTGCCCCTCCCCAGGGGCTTCCTGCCTCCTGGCCACTCCTGGGAGCTGCCCCCCATCTGGCTTCGTGTGGGCAGGGGCCGGGGGTGGACTGCTCTTGACTGCAGTGGGACACCGCTGTGCCGTTCAGGGAACGGGGCTTCCCACTGCTTCTGACCCCGTGTCCCCCGAGCCTGTGTGAGCCTGTGCATAGTCCATCCCCCCTCCTGGATCTGCCAAGTGGGTGAAGGCTGAGGCCGGTCGGAGCTGAGCCTCCTGCCCCGCTCCTGGGCTGGATGCCACGCCAGGACCCGTGACTCATGGGGACAGGCAGTTGGGAAATACTGGACAGAGAGCAGGTCCCCGCCCCCACTGGCCGTCCCAGGGCAGGTGACAGAAGTCCCAGTGGTGGGGACGCTGCGTGTTCAAGGCCGTCTTGAGCCTTGGGGAGGGGGCTGGCCCCTGGCCCCTGACCCCTGACCTTGCTGCCCCAGGTGAGGCTGGTGCCAACATCATTGAGGTGTCCAAGGAGGCCCGGAAGCGGTTCCTGGGCCCCCTGCACCCGTCCTTCAACCTGGTGAAGACGATCCGCGGCTGCCTGCTGAAGACACTGCCCGCCGACAGCCACGAGCGGGCCAGCGGGCGCCTGGGCATCTCCCTGACCCGGGTCTCCGATGGCGAGAACGTGATTCTGTCCCACTTCAACTCCAAGGATGAGCTCATCCAGGTGGGGCCTGAGCGAGGCCAGGCCAACCCCCCCACCCCACCCCCATCCCGCGTCCACCCCACCCGTCCCCAATCCCATGTCCACCCCGCCCCTGCCCCCATTCCGCGTCCTCCCCACCCTGCCCCCCATGCCCTGCTCACCCCTCACCCCTGCCCCTCACCCCCTGCCCACCTTTGCCTACAGGCCAACGTCTGCAGCACCTTCATTCCCGTGTACTGTGGCCTCATCCCTCCCTCCCTCCAGGGTGTGGTGAGTCCCCCTGCCTGGGTGTCCCAGCTCCAGGGGTGGCCAGGGGGCTAGACTAGTGTCAGGGCCGAGGAGGAAGCGTTCTGTGCCTCCACAGCCCCTCACGCCTGCGGGCTGCCTGTTGCCTCACTTCCCCGTTTGCTCAAGAGGCCGGGAGGAGACCACACTTCCTTAGGCTGCCCCATCCAGCCATCTGCGCCCCGCCCAGGCGGGCCTGGGGCCCTGCCCGTGGGTGAAAGGCCCAGAGGCCGCGTGGGGGCCGCAGCGCCTGCAGGGAGTCTTCACGGGGCGGGGCGGTCAGTGCCTGCGGGGAGTCCTCATGGGGCGGCGGGGGCGGTCAGCGCCTGCGGGGAGTTCTCACGGGGCGGGGCGGTCAGCGCCTGCGGGGAGTCCTCATGGGGCGGGGCGGTCAGCGCCTGCAGGGAGTCCTCACGGGGCGGCGGGGGCCGTCAGGTCAGCGTCTGCGGGGAGTCCTCACGGGGCGGGGCAGTCAGCGCCTGCGGGGAGTCCTCACGGGGCGGCGGGGGCGGTCAGGTCAGCGCCTGCGGGGAGTCCTCACGGGGCGGTGGGGGTGGTCAGCGCCTGCGGGGAGTCCTCACGGAGCGGCGGGGGCGGTCAGGTCAGCGCCTGCGGGGAGTCCTCACGGGGCGGTGGGGGTGGTCAGCGCCTGCAGGGAGTCCTCACGGGGCGGTGGGGGTGGTCAGCGCCTGCAGGGAGTCCTCACGGGGCGGGGGGGGGGCCGCAGCGCTACGTGGACGGCGGCATCTCGGACAACCTGCCTCTCTACGAGCTCAAGAGCACCATCACGGTGTCCCCCTTCTCGGGCGAGAGCGACATCTGCCCGCAGGACAGCTCCACCAACATCCACGAGCTGCGCGTCACCAACACCAGCATCCAGTTCAACCTGCGCAACCTCTACCGCCTCTCCAAGGCGCTCTTCCCCCCGGAGCCCATGGTGGGTGCGCGGGGCGCGAGGCCCCTCGGAGAGCCCGGGTGGGCGGTGCCCCTCCCCAGGCCTGCGACCTCCCGCCAAGGGCCGGGAAGCTGGGAGTGCTCTGCTCCCCGGAGCCGGGTGGGGTGGACGTGGGGGGCTGGCGGCGCGGACATTCACCCTCCCAGGGAGGTGCAGGGGCTCCAGGCGGCAGACCGGCCGTAGCTGGGCCCCCTGCCCCGCCTCGTCCATCCCCTGCTGCAGGTGCTGCGGGAGATGTGCAAGCAGGGCTACCGGGACGGGCTGCGCTTCCTGCGGCGGAACGGTGCGTGACGGCCCTGCACGGGGGTGGGGGAGGCGGCCGGCCCTGAGCACCGCCCCCTGCCGGCCGTGGCCACAATGACCGCCTGTTCCCCGACCCCCCCCCAGGCCTCCTGAACCGGCCTGACCCTTTGCTGGCGCTGCCCCCCGCCCGCCCGCGTGCCCCCGAAGACGAGGACGCGGAGGAGGCTGCGGCGGGGTCAGAGAGGGCCCGAGCCGAGGGCCCCCTGTGGCCTCCCGGGGAGGACCCCATCCTGGAGCACCTTCCTGCCCGGCTCAATGAGGGTGCGTGCCCAGGGCAGGGGAGGGAAAGCCGAGGCGCAGAGCGGGCTCCCCCCTCAACCGGCCACCCCCTGCCCGCCTGCAGCCCTGCTGGAGGCCTGCGTGGAGCCCAAGGACCTGCTGACCACGCTCTCCAACATGCTCCCGGTGCGGCTGGCCACCGCCATGATGGTGCCCTACACGCTGCCGCTGGAGAGCGCCGTGTCCTTCACCATCCGGTGCGGGGCCCAGGCGCGGCGTCCCTGGGGGAGAGGCACGGGGCGGCGGGCTGCAGGGGAGGCCTGCGCCCTGAGCGTCTCTCTCCTCCCCAGCCTGCTGGAGTGGCTGCCTGACGTCCCCGAGGACATCCGGTGGATGAAGGAGCAGACCGGTAGCATCTGCCACTACCTGGTGATGCGCGCCAAGAGGAAGCTGGGCAGCCACCTGACCTCCAGGTGGGCAGCCCTGCCCCATGCCCCGCCCCCCCGCCTCGGGGACCTGCACTCAAAGCTGCCCCCCCCCAGGCTGTCCGGGCAGCTAGAGCTGCGCCGCGCACGGTCGCTGCCCTCCGTGCCGCTCTCCTGCGCCGCCTACAGCGAGGCGCTGCCCGGCTGGATGCGCAACAACCTCTCGCTGGGAGACGCCCTGGCCAGGTGGGAGGAGTGCCAGCGCCAGCTGCTGCTCGGCCTCTTCTGCTCCAGAGTGGCCTTCCCGCCTGACGCCCTGCGCATGCACGCCCCTGCCGGACCCCCGCCCCCATCTCCCGGCTCGCCCACCTGCTGAGTGCCGCTCCCCGGCCTTCGCAGGCCCCAGGGCCCAGGTGCCGAGGGCCTGGCGCCTCCCCGCCCGATGAGGCGGGCCCCGGGGCTGGCCGAGACCCTGCACCGCCTGCCTTCCCTGCTGGCTCTGGGAGAGGACACGGCCATGGGCGAGGGGAGGAGGGGCGTGGCCCTGCTGCTGCCTCCTCAGCCATGCTCTCCCTGCCCGGAGTGGGGAGGGGGTGGTCTAGTCCCCTCCTGGCGGCCGGGGCCTCTCTCCTGCGCCTTAACCCTGTCGCCCCTCGCCGCCCTGCCCAGGCCTAGAGCTGGGGCAGGCAGGGGGCAGTGGGCGTGCCTGGGGGCTCCGGGACCCTCGGCCCCCACGCAGTCAGCACAGTATTACTCCCGAAGTCGGCACCTGCTTCTCCCCGCCAGGCTCTTCCTGTTTTGCTGAAGAGTGTGTATGAAGAATTATTTATTTTTGCCAGAGTAAAGGAAATAAAAGCCACAGCACAGCCTTGACTCCTTCACTTGAGGGGCTCCCACCCCTGTCCCGGGACACATGGGCGGCAGAGCCTGCCCCTTCCCTGGAGACCACCTGCCCCGCAGCCTTGCTCAGCCTTCCCCAGAGGCACCCCCCTTGGGCCCCTCGCCCTGCTGGCATCCACACAAATGCCCTTTAGCTGCGAAGGCCGTTTGGCTCACCCCTGGCCGGGCTCCCAAGGACAGCCAGGGCTGATGGAGACCAGAATCCTGCTAAATAAAAACCAGGGGTAGCGGCTGTGGCTCAATCGCTGGGCTCCCGTCTACCATATGGGAGGCCCTGGGTCCACGTCCCCGGGCCTCCTCGTGAAGGCAGGATGGCCTGCACGCGGCAGAGAGCCGAGTCACCAAGGTGACGCAACAAAAAGAAGGGAGACAAGCGAGAACACAGAAGAGCCTGCAGGGAATGGACACACAGAGCAGGCGGCAAGCTAGCCGCAAGGCGGGGTGGTATAACAACAAATAGGAATGCTTTCAAAAAGTAACTGCAGGCTCCCACGGGGCGGCTGGCCTGGGCAGGGGCAGTTGTGGAGGGGAGTGCTGGGGCCATGGGTCCGTCCTCCCTCTTTGTCCTGGGCATTTGAACAGGCCTGTGCCAGGTGCTCTCACTGTCACCTCCAGCCTTGCCGGCCAGGCACACGTGCCCCCCTTTCTCTCTGCCCCCATCTTGTCACCTGGCAATGGGGGATGAGGGTCTGGAATCTGGAGATGGGCAAGTGCGGACCTCGGCCCAGACGGGGTCGAGCTTGCTCTGGGGAAGACACGGTTTCCTGAATGTTTCCATGGTCCTTGGAATCTAAGGGGCAGGGCCAGGCCTCCTGGGGTGGGGTGGGGTGCTGGGTGTCCGCACTCACACTCGGGGCATGGGCGGCAGTGGCAGTGGTGGTCACAGCCCCGGAGCCAACAGTAACGGTCGTGGGGCTGCAAGACTGGCAGAGCCGGCTGGGCAGGTCCCCGTGTGCCAGTCTCCCCCCGCCCCCCCCGCCCCGGGTCTCAAGGTCCTGTCCGATAGGCCCCCTGCCTTGAGAAGGAAAAGCCTCGCTGGCCCGAGTGCGCAGCAGTGCGACGGGAAGGTGGCCCCTCCAGGTGGGTGCGGGGGGAGCTGGGAGGGGACACGGCTCAGAGGTGGGCATTTTCTCCTCTAGCAGGAGGCCCGCGCTCAGCCACTACCCGCCCCCCCATTCTTCCCCCCAGCTCTTTCCCAAGGGGTACCCTGGAGGGGAGAGGAAGGGACTCACCACCGGGACCCAAAGTCAAGTGTGTCCCCAAAGGGGCCGGCCCTCTGCATCCCCCAGCTCGCACACAGCGCCCCAGCGCCGCGTGCCGCGAATGTGCCACGGTTCCCAGCGCGGCCTGTTTACGCAGAAAGTGGGCAGCGCGGAACAGGCTGCGGAGCACAGGGCCGCGGCCCCGCGGGCGCTTCTGCTCCGCTTCCTGCCCGGCTTTTCCTACTCGCGCTTTTCGGCGCCTGGAGTCAGGATCCTGGCCCTGCTCCGGGAGGGCCCCAGGTCGCCGCCAGGGGCCGGGGGTCGGGGGGCGGCGGCTGCGCCTGGGGTGTCGGTGCGGGACGGCGGGAGCGGCTCGGGGCCCGCGGCCCCTGGCCGCGCGGTCGCGGGTCTGAGCCGGGGCGGGGCTGCCGCGCGTTTCCGGGAGAGGCCGCCCCGGGCGGCAGGTGCGGCGGCCCGGCTCGCAGGTAGGCGCCTCGTGGGGCCGGCACCCGCGCCCCCACGCACACGCCTGTCGGCCGCCGGAGGATGCGCCGGCCCCGCGTGGGTCGCGGTGGGGGACGCTGGGGGCCCTGGAGGCAAGCGACGGGGGAGGCGGCCCCGGGGGTCGCGGGGGCGCCGCAGCCCTTTCTCTATCCTCCCCCGGCCAGCCGCCCGTGCGGGGTTCTCCCCGCCGGGTAGGCGACCGTGTGGCCTGGAGGGGGCTGGCCACGTCCCCGGAGGCCCCTCTTCTCCCCCGCGGCCTCCCAGACCCGCGCTTCTCGGAGATGGAGCGCCCCTTCCCCCGCAGGAATCCGGGTGGAGGCCGCGGGGCGGGGGGCGGGGGGTCACGGTGCTGGGGAGTGGCTTTGGGAAATCCGGGACCGGGGCTTGTGGGAATGACAGGTGGCTCTGACAGGGGCGGGGCGTCCTGCAGGAGGCGGAACAAGGGCCCTGGTGCCACTGGCAGGGCCGTTTGCGCCCAGAATGGGGGGGGTGTGTGTCTGCCATGGGCAAGCGGGAGCCCCCAGTGCCCCAGGCTGGGACCCTGAACCTGCACCCTCCTGGGAGTAGAGGCCTGGGGGCCTGGGAGGAGCTCACCCCTAAACTTACTTCTCCCCCTAAACTCCATCCCCTCCCGGCCCGCAGGCTGGAGGCTGAGGGCAGCTCTGGCCACTCAGGGGCTGGGGGCTGGCCAGGGTGGGCAGAGCACTCTTACCAGGCGAGCCTGGGCCAGCCTTGCCTTGGGGGCCTCGATTCTGCCAGGCGCCCCTCATTTTCCACCCCAAGCTCTTCTATATCTAGCCTGAGACTGGGGGTCCCTGGGCAGCTCTCCCTGGCTGGGCTCCTGGGGGCAAGCAGTGCCCGGTGCCCCCAGGCCGGAGGCTGCCCCACCCATCCAGGGACACCCACCCTGCAGCACTCCCACCAGTGGGCAGCACCCTCCTGACCATCGCCCCCCTCCTGCCTGGCCAGAGGGTGGACCCAGTTTCTGTCACCCACTCCCCTATTTCTTCCAAGCTCTTCTCAGGCCCTGACCACTTCTCCCCACACCTGGCTCCACAGCACCAAACGGCCGAGGCCCGGCTGCCATGGCCAGTCCCGGGAACCCTGGGGCTGAGGAGGCCCAGGAAGAGGAGGGGGAGGAGGAGGGGGGCTCCGCGGGGCCCCCGAAGCCCCAGCCAGCCGTGCTGGAGCAGGCGCAGGAGCTGTTTCTGCTGTGTGACAAGGAGGCAAAGGGCTTCATCACGCGGCACGACCTGCAGGTGAGCCCCCAGTCCCGGGACACCCCTGCCCCTGCCCTGCACCCCGGCTCTGGCCCCTCACCCTGCCGTCCTTGCCCGGCCAGGGCCTGCAGAGTGACCTGCCCCTGACCCCCGAGCAGCTGGAAGCCGTGTTTGAAAGTCTTGACCAGGCGGGCACCGGCTTCCTCACCCCACGCGAGTTCTGCTTCGGCCTCGGTGAGCCCGGGCCTGCCCAGCCCCCCGGGCACGCCTGCCTGACAGACTTCGGGGGCCAGGGCCCGGCTGCGGCACTCTGAGCCCCTCCATCCCTGGGTGTAGGTCCACACGGATGCCCCAGGGACCCCCTCCTCAGAGGCTGTGCGGGGCAGAGCTGCCCACACCGCCCCTGGCACAGGTCCTGGCAGGCCGGGAGGCCTGGCGCCAGCCTCCGCTCCCAGGGCAGTGGGGCCGGAATAAGGAAGGAAAACAGGAAGCTGGACCTGGAGGGGCAGGATGTGGGGGGAGGGCTGAGCCTGAGGGAGCACCGTCGGCCGGGGCACCAGGGCCCGGGTAACCCCTTCCTCCCGTGCCCACAGGGAAGTTCGTGGGGGTGGAGCCCACCCTGGGCGCTCTGCCCTCCGGGCCTCTGGAGGAGACCTTCGAGTCGGGCTGGTGCGATGTGCAGGGCCGGGGGGCCTCCCTGGAGGAGGACGAGGACGAGGACGAGGAGAGCTTCTGCGCTGCGCTGGAGCGGCTGGGGGTGGCCCGGGTCCTGGGCGAGTGAGTCGGTGCTACCCCACTCTGCCCAGTTCCCTCCACTGCCGTGTGTCCCTCCTGCCCTGTCCCCAGGGGCCAGCTATTCGCTGTCAGCTGCAAGCCTCTGGCACAGGCTGGCCGTGATTTCCCACAGAATTTGCATTTCAGGAGGCAGCAGAGGTGGCTGCGGCAGGGGTGGCGGGTGGCGCCAGGAGCGCGGCCCCGCGCTGGGGCGCGGCCCGGTGTACACACGACAGCTCGCCCTGACGCATAGCCACGCACACGCACAGACCTCGAGTCAGGGGATAAAGCCCACGCGGGACCCAGGCCATGCGGCGGGCCAACGCGCCGGCCCTTCCAGGGCCGCTGGGGCTCCTGGGGGCTTGCCCTAACGGGGCGGTGGATACCCGGGGCTCAGGCTGCCCTGGCCGGGGTGCGGCCTCAGCCCCCACGCGCCCCCCTCCAGGCAGCGGGCGGTGCGAGCGCTCTGGGCCCAGCTGCAGCGCGAGCGACCGGAGCTGCTGGGCTCCTTCGAGGACGTCCTGATGCGCGCATCCGCCTGCCTGGAGGAGGCGGCCCGGGAGAGGGAAGGCCTGGAGCAGGCGCTGCGGCGGTGAGGGCTGGGGTCCGGGCGGAGAACGGGGACCCGGCGGCGGGGCTGGGGGGGAGGGGCGGCAGGCCGGGGCTTTGGTGCTGGGGGCCCCATCTGCCGTCTCACGCCCCCACTTCCCCCGAAGGCGGGAAAGCGAGCACGAGCGGGCGGTGCGGTGTCTGTACGAGGAGATGGAGCAGCAGCTCCGCGAGCAGCGCCAGCGCCTGGGGAGACAGGTGGGGCCCGCACGCCCCGCCCCAGCCCCAGCCCACCTGCCTCCCTGGCGCCGCCGCCTCCGCACTGGGTACGCCGCGAGGGCTCCACCCCGGCGGGCCCAAGCGCCTCCCATTCCAGGGAGACCCTTCTTGGCCTATCCTCATCCGCCCGCACGCACTTCTCCAGCCGGCCCCGCCCCCGGCTCGTGTCCCTCCGCGAGGCTCCTCGGTGGGGCCCGGTGGTCCACAGAGGCTCAGGACCCCCTGCGCCCGTCCCAGGACCTTCCGCGGCAGGAGCGACGAGGCCGCCTGGAGCTGGAGCTGCAGAGCCGCGAGCAGGAGCTGGAGCGCGCGGGCCTGCGGCAGCGGGAGGTGAGAGGCTCCGGCCCCGGCTCCCTTCCCATCGTCATCCCCACCTCCCAGGTTCCTTGGACCCTCGTGCCTCCGTGTTGTCGGCCCCAGAACTGCCGGGAGTCGGGAGAAGCGCCGCCCGCGGGAGTGGGGGGCGCCCCGCAAGCCTCGCTCCCGACCCCGACCCCGCAGCTGGAGCAGCAGCTGCAGACCCGGGCGGCGGAGCAGCTGGAGGCGCAGGCGCAGCAGGCCCAGCTGTGGCGCACCAACGAGGCGCTGCGGGCGCAGCTGGAGGGCGCACAGGAGCAGCTCCGCAGGCTGGAGGGCGCAGCGCGGCGCCGCGTGGAGCCAGCACCACGGTGCGCGGGGCTGGCGGGGGACGCACCCGGGGCTCTGCGCTGGTCACTTCTTCCCCATGCTTTCCCCGTGCCCGAGTCCACAGCAGGGTGGCGGGGGTCCCTTGGCGAGTCCCGGGGCGCCCAGGAGCCCCCTGCGGCCGCGTCACCGCCATCCCCTGCAGAGACGTGGCGGCGGTCTCGAGGAACATGCAGAAGGAGAAGTGCAGCCTCCTGCGGCAGCTGGAGCTCCTCAGGTGTGGGCAGCCCCGGGCCGGGCCAGGGAAGGGGGCTGGGGGCACCGGGGGCTCCCAGCTCCCGCACCTTCCTGGGCCGCCCCTCTCCCACTGGGAGAAAACCCTTCCCCGTCTGCCCGTCACCCCTCCCACTGCAGCCCTTGCCTCGCGCCTCTCTCCTGGTCTAAGGGGAAAGACCCGCACTACCCCCCAACAGTGCCGCCTCTTTGAGATGCAGCTCCCCTTAGACGCCCCCTTCCCCAGGGAGCTAAACACCCGGCTCCGGGACGACAGGGACGCCTTCGAGGCCAGGAGGCTGGGTGGTGCCGGCAGGAAGGCTCTGGCCTCCGGCCTCCCGCCGGGGTCGGCCCGCTGCTGCTGCTGCTGCTGCTGCGACTGGACTCGTCCCCCCAGGCGCGGCTCTGGCCACCTCCCCAGTGCCCGCTGACCAGGGCGCGACTCGCTGGGCGTTACCTGGAGAGGCTGTCCCCTGGTGGGGTCACCTCATGGCTGGGGGCTGCCTCTCAGGATGCCGGCTCCCGCCCGTGGCCTCCTGGCCGCCTGGGTGTCCAGGTCTATGAGCCCCCTCCCCCATCAACCCCATCTCTGTCCAGCAAGAAAGTCTTCTGCCAAATAAAGCCCAATGACCGCCCGTGTCCGCGTGGCCTTCTGCGCCTGGGAGCCACACAGCACGTGTGACCCACGTGAGATGTGTGTGGCTCCAGCACGATATGTCCCTGACACTCGAGTGACATGTGCGCGGAACCTGTGTGGCACAGACCCCCGCCGCAGTGCCTGTGTGTCCCCTGAGCGTCCTGCCTGGAGCCCTCGCCGTCCCTCCGAGCCCAGACCTCCCCGGCCCTCGCAAAGACCTGGGTCCTGGGGCCCGGGAGCGGTTCCCCTTGTTCCCGGCAGGGGGTGGCCTGCTCCACCCCCCAGGGGCGCGTCTGAGCCCCGGACAGGGCCGCCCCCCAGGCGGGGTCTTCCCTTCTGCATCTGAGCACACCAAGCCCCCCCCCCCCCCCCCCCGCCCGTCCCCGTCCCCGCAGGTGGCTCCCTGCGCAGGGCGGGGCGCGGGGGGTCTGGAGGAGGCGGGGCCCTGGCCGCAGTCCCCTTCTGCCTCTCTCTGCCTCTCGTCCAAGCTCTTCGGTGTCGGGGGGCGGGAGCGGGGGCGGCCCCGGCTGGGCTGTGAGCGCCCCCGGGATCCTAGCTCGCCCGCCGGGCGCCTGCACCGCGTTGGGTCTCCAGTGGCGCGCTGTGGTTCAGACCTGCCCGGCGTCTGCGGTCCGGGGCGGGGCGGGGCCTGCGGGGCGGGGGCGGGGCCTGCGGGGCGGGGCGGGGCGGGGCTTCCTGGCAGCCCCGGGCCGCGCATTCTCGGCCCTGGGAGCCGCCGCCCCCGCAGCCGCCGGCAGGGCGCTGACTCGGACGCGTGGCCGGTGAGTGCGCAGCCGGAGCAGGCCGGCCGAGTGGGGGTCCTGGGCGCTGCCCGGTGCGGGGCTCGGGGGAGGCCGCGCCCTCCGGATCCGGCCGCAGCCCCGCCGCAGGGAGGGAGACGGCGCCGTGGGGGTGGGGGAGCGCCTCTCGGGGCCCCGGGCCGGTCTGGCACCCCCGCGTCGGGACCCGGGCCCTGGAATGCGGGGCTCAGCAACCCCCTCGCCGCCCTCGCCCTCCTTCCTGGCCGCAGGCCCGCCCACCGCCCCGTGAGAGTGGACGGGCCATTGGCCGCGCGGGGTGGCGGCGGTGGTGACCTCATTGCGGCGACCGGGGTGGGGTGGGGGCTCCAAACGGGCCGACTGACGCGGACTCGGGGTCCCCCTGCTTGGGGCCTGGCCGCCGGGGGTCCCTGTTCAGGCTCCGGCCTCCGGGTGGGGCAGCTCAGCCCCGGGCCACCCGGGCTATTTCTGGCGGGCCGGCTCCCAGGGGCTTCCCGTGGGCCGGGCCTGTGCCAGCCCCACCCACGTCCGGACACAGTTCGGGGCTCGGGGGTCTCTGTGGGCCCCGGCTGGGGTGGAGGTGGTTGCCCGCACCCGGTCTGGGCGTATTGTTTTCCTGGCGGCTGGAACAAAATATCCCAAACACAAACTTAAGACAGACTTTTTATTTCGGTTCTGGAGGCTAGAATTTCTAGGTCGGGGTCCCTGCGCCGGTGGAGCCTGTGGGAGACCCTCCCGCGCTTCTTCCGCCCCTGCTTGGGCTGGTGGTACCTGCACGGCTCTGCACGCCCCCAACGTCTCTTCCCACAAAGACGCCGCTGGCGCCTGGCTAAGGACCACCTCCGCGGGGTGACCTCATCCTAATTCTATCTGCAAGGCCCGGATTCCAAATAAGGCCGCGATCGAGGTGGGGGTCAGGGCCTTAACTCAGCCTCTTACAGTGGAGGAGGTTTAGTGCACCTGTCAGTGAGGGTGCCCACTCCCCCAGCTCAGGGAAGGAGTGCCCCCCCAGCTCAGGGATGGAGTGCGCCCCGCCCCCCCAGGTCAGGGATGGAGTGCCCCCCCAGCTCAGGGATGGTGTGCGCCCCCCCAGCTCAGGGATGGAGTGCCCCCCCCAGGTCAGGGATGGAGTGCCCCCCCCAGCTCAGGGATGGAGTGCCCCCCCCAGCTCAGGGAAGGAGTGCCCCCCCCAGCTCAGGGAAGGAGTGCCCCCCCAGCTCAGGGATGGTGTGCGCCCCCCCAGGTCAGGGATGGAGTGCCCCCCCAGCTCAGGGATGGTGTGCGCCCCGCCCCCCCAGGTCAGGGATGGAGTGCCCCCCCAGCTCAGGGATGGTGTGCGCCCCCCCAGGTCAGGGATGGAGTGCCCCCCCCAGCTCAGGGATGGAGTGCCCCCCCCAGCTCAGGGATGGAGTGCCCCCCCCAGCTCAGGGATGGAGTGCCCCCCCAGCTCAGGGATGGAGTGCGCCCCCCCAGCTCGGGGAAGGAGTGCCACCCCAGCTCGGGGATGGAGACCCCCCCCAGCTCAGGGATGCTGTGCGCCACCCCCCCACCCCCCCACCCCCGCACAGCCCCTCAGGTTAGTGCTCGGTTGACAAACACCCCCAAGCCTGCTGGCCTCTTCCCAGGCTGCAGCTGCTGCTGTCTGGTGGGGGAGGGGTGGTGCAGGTCAGGAGCGGAGGCCCTGGGTGGGGCCTCCCGGAGGAGGCTGGAGGCCCCCTCCCAGGATCCCACTGTCCGGAAGTGTTGTCCGCCTCGCCCAGACTGACCCCGGGCGTGGCCAGTCCTCTGCCTCCCTGGTTCTTGGCCTGGCAGGGTGGGTGCAGGTGGGAAGGGATGCATGCTTGGGCCTGTTGCCATCCCCTGGGAGCGGACACTGCCGCGGTGGCCACGGGAACGCTGGGGCGGGCCTGCACGGCCGGCGCTGGCCACCGTGATTGGTGATCTGCCCCCGCCCCTCCAGCCGCGCCTTCTGGAACTTCCGTCCACCTGCCTCTCAGAGGAGCCGCCTCCGCGCCGAGCCTGGTGAGTGCTGCGGGGTGGGACAGGTCCAGCCCTGGGGCCGGCCTGTCTGGAGCTCTGGCCCCAGGCACCCATGCCGTCAGCGCCCTCCCGCCTCGGCCGCGCTGCGGTCAGCGGCTGCCGCGGGCCCTCGCATGCCCCATGCCCAGCTGCGGAGGGCGGGCCTGCGTTCCTGCTCCTGGCCTTCCTGAGTGATTCACGCGGGGGAGGAGGAGCATCCTCCCCTCGCCGCCCCGGGCAGAGGCCTCCACCTGCCGGCCAGGCGGGCAGCCCTGCCCCTCAGCAGGGGAGGCCGAGCCCCAGGCCACCCCACTGGTAAAGGTCTCAGAGCAGAACCAGCCCCCTGCCCCTCCCCGGGGCCAGTCAGTTCCTGCCCATGACGTGGGGCCGAGGGAATGCTGGACGGGCCTGCGTGAGCTCCCGTGGTGCTGCAGGGCGCCCAGCGGGCTGAGCCCGTGGTGGGTGGCGTCCTGGCTGCAGGGGGGCAGGGCTCCCAACTGCCCTTCCCAGCAAGGGACTCCACAGGAAGGGCCTCAGTCCTGGTCGCCATGGAGACCCCTTCTCCAAGCCTTGGGGTCCCCTCCTCCAGTCCCATCAGGGGCCCAGGGCTGCGTGCCCCTGACCACTCCCCGCCCCCTCAGACCCTGCCAGACCCCAGGATGGGCGAGTTCAGTGAGAAGGAGACGTGCGGCACCGTCTGCCTCAAGTACCTGCTCTTCACCTACAACTGCTGCTTCTGGGTGAGGAGGGGTCCTTTGCCCCCCATCGCCAGCATGCCCCTGGGTCTCAGTGCCCTCACCAGCCGGGTGGCCCATGTCCCCTTCCCAGCTGGCTGGCCTGGCCGTCATGGCCGTGGGCATCTGGACGCTGGCGCTCAAGAGCGACTACATCAGCCTGCTGGCCTCAGGCACCTACCTGGCCACAGCCTACATCCTGGTGGTGGCCGGCATCGTCGTCATGGTCACCGCATTCTGGGCTGCTGTGCCACCTTCAAGGAGCGGCGGAACTTGCTGCGCCTGGTAAGCAGGGTGCCGACCGCCCGGGGGAGGGGCATGGGGGCTGGGCAGGGGTCTCGCGCACCCTGGTCTCTGCTCTGCTCAGCTGGGGGTCTGGGGGCCTGGGTCCCCGCGGAGGGAGTGCCTGCAACAGCACAGGGGGCGTGGTGGCCCCCGGCTTGGGTGCCCTGCCCCTGCCCAGCCTGGCCTCCCTCCCCAGTACTTCGTCCTGCTGCTGCTCATCTTCCTGCTGGAGGTCATTGCTGGCATCCTGGCCTACGTCTACTACCAGCAGGTGAGGTGGGGCGCAGGTGAGGAGGGGGTGCAGGTGAGGCGGGACGCAGGTGAGGAGGGGGTGCAGGTGAGGTGGGGCGCAGGTGAACATGGGGGTGCAGGTGAGGAGGGGGTGCAGGTGAGGCAGGGGTGCAGGTAAGGCGGGACGCAGGTGAGGCGGGACGCAGGTGAACATGGTGGTGCAGATGAGGTGGGGCGCAGGTGAGGCGGGGGTGCAGGACACCGATGACTTCTGCCATCGGATGACGGGCACCAGGGGCCACACAAACTACCACCTGCCCAGCCCAACCCAAACCCCCTCCCAGCTGCTGGCCGACCCCAACTCCTCGCAGCTTCTGGGCCCCTCCTGGGGCTCCTCCAGCACCTGCCCCTGCACCTGGGGGGCTTAGATTTTGAAGCTGAAATCTACTCCCCAGCTGAACAGAGAGCTCAAGGAGAACCTGAAGGACACCATGACGAAGCAGTACCACCAGCCGGGCCACGAGGGCGTGACCAGCGCCGTGGACAAACTGCAGCAGGAGGTGGGTGGGCGGCAGGGGCGAGTGTGTGCCTGGGGGGCGGCGGGGGGCTCAGCCCTCCCTTCCTGTTGCAGTTCCACTGCTGCGGCAGCAACAACTCGCAGGACTGGCGGGACAGTGAGTGGATCCGCTCTGGCAGGGCAGGGGACCGCGTGGTCCCGGACAGCTGCTGCAAGACGGTGGTGACCGGCTGTGGGCAGCGGGACCACGCCTCCAACATCTACAAGGTGGAGGTAGGCCCGCCCCTGCGCGAGGGGCCGCCAGGACAGGCCTGGGTGGACGGGGTGGCTGGGCGGGGAGGGCCGTCTGGCAGCCTCGGCCACGTCCCCCCAGGGCGGCTGCATCACCAAGCTGGAGACGTTCGTGCAGGAGCACCTGAGGATCATCGGGGCTGTGGGCATTGGCATTGCCTGCGTGCAGGTGCGGGGATGGCGGGGGGGGGGGGGGGGGGGGGGGGGGGGGGGGGGCGCGGGGGCACGGGGGAGGGGGGCGGCCCCAGCCCCGCTCACCCAGCCTGGCCAGCAGGTCTTCGGCATGATCTTCACCTGCTGCCTGTACAAGAGCCTGAAGCTGGAGCACTACTGACCGCAGCCAGGGCTGCCCGCGCCAGCCGGGAGCTCAGCTTCTTACCCAACTACTGAGCTGGGAACTACTGACGGGAGGGAGCCAGAGGGCCCCAGGTCCCCCACCCCCTTGCAAAGGAGCTTGTGTGCTCACACCTGGGCCCGGGCCCGGCACACTGCCAAAGGGCTTGGGCCGGTGGCCCCCGCCTCCCCAGAGGCAGCGCCAAGTGCCTTTCCCTGCACCCCAGTGTCTTGGGCTGAGGCAGGGCTGCACCGCACCCCACCAGCAGGGCATGACCCTGACAATGAAGCACTCCTCACTCCCACAGACCACCTGGGATGGGGTCTCAGGCCTTGGGTGCTCCTGGCCCCTGGGACCCTGGCCCACGTGGTCTGGCCCTCAGCCCCTGCCTCCAGCTGTTCTCCCATGGTGGCCTGGCCCTGCAGCCACGGCCAGGCCTTGGCGCCCCTGCCTTGCTTTCCCTGCTGCGCTGGGCGTGGTCTGGAGCCGGCGCCCTGCCTGGTGCCTCCCCCTTAGCCTGTCGCCTTGCTGGCCTGGGATCTGCCGGTTTTATCCACTGCTCTACCCCACGTGCTTAGAACTGCTCTGCCGTGCAGTGGGTGCTCAATAAACGCTTGTGGAACCGGCAGGTGAGCCTGGATGAATTCACCGTACTTCCAACAGAGGCACCAGCGTCACCCCACCTTCCCTTTCTGTGACACGGAGCCAGGGGTACATCCCCGGGGGTCCAAGCAAGGCTGGGGCCCAAGGCAGCCACTCGGAGTTGATGTCAAGGGCTCAGGCAGGGAGCATGGCTGGGGATGGGAGTAGAGGCCTAGAGGGGGCCAGGGCAGTGTGTGCTGGGGCCTGCTGTGGCTTCCAGAGCTGCCTCCAGGCACTGGGGGGCAGGCTGGGGCAATGCAGCCCGCAGCCCACGGGTCTTTGGCTTGGGAAGGAGGGGGCCGAGATGGGTGTCTGGAGGTGGGAGTCAGGGCTAGGGGAGTGAGTGCTGGGCCTGGAGGAGCAGCCAGGGCTCAGCCAGCCTCCCTCCCAACTCTGGGGAGCAGCCTGGCTCCCCAAAGGCTCCGCCTGTACTCCAGGGCAGGCCCTGACCTCCCCTGCACCGAGTCCTGGAGTGTCAGGTGCCCAGACAGCCCCTTGGCCTGTCTGTGGCACGTTCTGCCTCTGCCGGGAGGGCACCAGGCACACACGTTGCACGGAGCCCACAAAGTCACCACAGCTCAGGACCTCACCTAGGCTCTGCAGAGACCTTTACTGTGCCTTCCAGGGGCGCAGCCCACCCACCCACATGGCCGCGCTCAGGCATGGACGCTGACGGGGCTTGTTCACGGGGTGGTCAGCTTGGGTGGTTACTTCTCCAGAGGAGCATAGTTGAGCAGCTTCTCGATCAGGTCCACGTGGGCTAGCAGCATGCGGCGGCAGCAGTAGCGCTTCAGGCCCAGCGCGTCCAGGGCGTCCCTGCGGGCAGGGGGCAGGTGGTGTGAGCACCTGTGCACAGGCCACACACCCCAGCGACTCACCCTGCACCACTGCCTCCTCTCCCCCCAGCTCTGCTCCTCAGCCCAAGGGGCTGCCCCCTTCCCACCCCCTTTTCTATCTCTGCTTCTGCTCTTCTACCCAGAGCTTGGTGGTTTTTGGGGCTTCCAGAGTACCTGGGGGTGCTTAGAAGCCTAAGACCTGAGCCTGCCCGGCATCGATGGTGCCAATTCCTGAGGCCCCCACACTTAGCAGCCTCCCTGTCACACAGGAAAGCACATCACCGCGGCCAGCAGACCCCAGTGGTCTCTGGCCAACGAAGGTGCCTCGCAAAGGCCACGTAGCTGCCGAGGGCCTTTCCCCAGCTCTGCTCCCCTAAATCGGAAAGATGCCTTCCCGGGGGCCACACCTCCCACTTCCTACACCAGTCAGAAGCCAGGATTTCCCTGGGACCTGGCGTTCTCAGCCACCTTTGAGTCTCCAGAACACCCCCACACCATCGGTTCCAGGGTGCAGACGGCTGCTGGGGAACGCGGGGAGGGAGAATGGGCGGTCCCCTGCCCGTGCCGCCCGGGAGGGGGGGACCAGGGCAGAACCGCCCACCCCGGGGCCCCGCCTAAGTGCCCAGCCACGTTCACTTTCCTCATTCATCTGACATGTGCATCCCTTGTACGCGGCCCTGGGCTGCAAATGTCAGGACACAGGGCTGTCTACCAGGGGCCAAGGGGCAGAGCTTGAGACGTGCCGCCAGGCATTCACTGCAGAGCTCAGGGCCAGGAACGGAAAAGGGCCACCGGAGACCCTAGCCCGGGGCTTGTCCTGCACCTTAAAAGGACCAGGGGTGGGTGGGGTGCCCATTCCAGGTGGAGGGATGGCAGAAGTGGGGAGGTGGTGGGGTTGGGAGCGGGTGCCAGGCAGGTGACAGAGGCCGGCGGGCAGGAGCGGGCGACGAGGACGCTTGTGACTCGACAGTGACCCACGGGGAGGACACCCGGAAATCCCCAACGCCAGTGGTGCCAGGCCCAGCTCCTCTCCTGTTCCCTGAGAGAGTCCGGAAGGCTCGGGCGAGGAGACCCCGGGGCTGCCCGCCCCGCAGCCGGGACCCGGGCGCCTCACCCTTCGGTGTACTCGGCCTGCAGCAGCCCCAGGTAGGCCTCCCACTTGTTGCCGACGATCTTGCCGCAGGTGAAGCAGCGCACGGGGATGATCATGGCGGCGGCGAGGCGGGCAGCCCTCGGCGGTGACCCTCCGGCCGCGCTCGACGGCTCTGCCGGCACTTCCGCCCGCGGCGCGCGGGGAGCCAGGCCCCGCCCCGGGCGCGCCCACTGGCGAGGGGGGCGCCGCGCCTCCGCCCCCGGCGGCCTCCCCTGTCCCCGCCGTCAGGGTTCCGCCGCCGTCGCTCCCCGCAAGGCGCGCTTTCTCTGTACGGGGCGGGCGCTCCCCGGGGCCCGCGCGGCCGCAGCGGGAGCAGCCGCCGCCCCCCGGCCACGGCCTTGGTACATTCCAGCGCTACGGCGTCCGAGCGGGGCCGAAAGAGTGGCGCTCGCGTTTCTCGTGCGGAGAGTGACAGCTGCGCGGCGGGAACCGACGGGCTCGCAGGTACCGCCCCCCCCCCCCGCGGGCCGAGGAAGCGCAGCGGGGTCCCGCGCCCGCCGGAGCCCCGAGCCGAGCCGGACCAGGGTGGCGCGAGTTCGAGCCCCGGAGCCGGCCGAGCCGCCGCAACAAGTGGCCTTGGGCGCGGGGGTCCGGGCGGGCGGCGAGGGGCGGCCTTCCCGCCTCCCCTCCTGGCTGGGCCGGAAGGGATCCCCCCCGGGCCGCCCCGCAGCTCCCCGGGCCGCCCCGCTCCCGGTCCTGAGTTTGGGGTGCCGGGCCCCGACGGGGAGGGCGGGGCGAACGCGCGGGGGCGCCCCCAGCCCGCCTCGACCCGCCGGGTCGGGGCATCCCCTCCGTCCCGGGGAAGGGGCCCCGCCGGGGCTGGGCTGCGCAGAGGCGCCTCTGAGGGCCGGGAAATGCCCTTAGGGCCGCACCTCGAGGGCGAAGGAGCCAGCCCCCCCCGTGAGGGGACGGAAGGGCCTCAGAGGGGACAGCGGGGCGGCCTCGGGGCGCACTGGGCAGGGCCGGCTGGTGGGAGAGCACGGGCTAGCCGGCGCGCAGGAGGCGGCGGGTCTGCCCCATCCCGGAGGATTTGAAGGGAAGGGGTGGGGTGAGCTGGCAGCCGCACGTGCACGTGTCTTGCTGTGGCCCTGGCTGCCCGGGGCAAGGGGCAGTGTGCCCTGAGAGGCAGGGAGGGCTCCCTGGAGGAGGTGGCACTGGCCCTGGCAGGGAAGAGGGCTGAGAGAGGAGGACTCCAGGCTTGCTGGCCTCGGGGCATCTGGATGGTCCCGGCTGGGGCGGGCCCTGCGTTGGGTCACTGCCACCCAGCCTCGCCCCAGGTGTCAGCTGGACCCTGGCCTTAGGGCGGCGTGGGAGGGGATGGAGAGTGTCCCGGGGCCTGGGGGCTGCTTCGGTTGCTGTCTGCCTGGATCGGTGCCCTCAGCCTCGCCCTGCCCTGGGCATTCGCCACCCCCCACCCAGGCCACGTGCAGAGCCACGAGCCGAGGCCACTTCCCTTCCTGGCCTCCCTCCCCCCAGGCTGACTGGACGAACATCCTGTCCCTGGCTGGAGGGGCAGGAGAGGGGCCTTGAGTCACAACAGCCTTGGGTCAGCCGGGCGGAGGCTGCAGAGGCCGCTGGCAGCTGTGGAGGTGAGGGCGGTAGGGAGCTCTGGTCAGGGATGCGAGCTGGCTGGGCCCGGGGGGTGGGGTTCGGAGGGCCTCCTGGAGGGGGGGGGCAGCGCCCATCCCTGCGCTGGCCTCTGGGCAGCTGTTTACTTGGGAGAGTGCGGGGAGTGAGCCTCCTGGGCCAAGCTGACATTCCTGGAATTCTGGCACTCCTGCGCGGACGTGCGTGTGCGTGTGCGTGTGTGTGTGTGTGTGTGTGGATCTGGGGGCGGCGTTGGCCTCCTCTCCCCGGATTTCCCCGGGGAGGCCATGGGAACTACCCAGCTGCTCCCGCCCAGCCTGCGCGCACACTCCCCAACACGCGTGTGCTTAGAGGGCCCTGGGGGCACTTGCTTCACCCGACCTGGACTGTGCCCGCTCAGCCAGCCCTGCTCCGCTGCCCCTCCCACGCGCCGCACTCAGCCTGGGGGGGGGGGGGGCGTGCGCCGCGTGGGGGCGGAATCGCGGGCGGTGGGGATGGAACAGGGGCCGGGCCCCCCTCAGGGCAGGGGGGTGGGCGAGGAGAGCGCCCGGGGGCCCAGGGCGCTGGCCGGGGCTGGGGGCTGTGGTGCCCGCAGGGTGCCTGGGTGCCTTCCTCTCCTGGAGGTGTGGGTGGCAGCATGGAGGGGCCCCTGGGCGGGGCTGGGCAGGGGCCCAGTGGGGCAAGGCGCTGGCTTTCTGAGAATGGGGCATCCTGCTCCCCTGGTGGCGGTGGTGGGGGCACGAGGGTGAGGGCTGCACTCACGTGGGGTTTGGAACCCGTTGACCGCGTTTCCTGCCAGCGGTCATGTCAGGGCAGGGGACAAGGGGAAACCAGCCATGGATGTTTCTAGCCGCAGCGCCCCTCCCGCCCTGCCCTTCAGTGTTGGCCTGAAAACTGCCACTGGGGGGGGGTGTGGGGCCGCCTGGGGGAGACCTTGCCTCCTGGTCCTGGCTCATGGCCTCAGTTTCCCCACTCGCAAAGCTCGGTGGGACCGGAAGCTGCCCACTGTGCATATCGCCCTGGCCTCTGCCCGCTTGGGGGTGGGCCCCCAGGGACCGGATCTCCTGCGCAAACCCCAGCCTCGCCCCCCGCGTGCCCTCAAACCTTCCCGTTCCCGGCGTCCTCTGCGCAGATGTGTTCCCACGGAGGCAACTTCTCACGTTCCACGAACACACATGCTCTCACGCACGCGCGACCTCAGGGCTGGGGGTGTGGCCGCGAGCCCCCATTAACCCCTCCAGTGCTGGAGCCGGCCGAGCAGCTCTCCCCTTCCCCTGAGGGTGCTGTGACCCGAGCCACGGGGGGTCCCCTCCGGACCACACACCTGCTCACAGGAGCTGGACACGCCCGCAAGGGCTCCCTGGGCCCGGGCGCTGGGGGGAAAGCCGTGAGCTGCGAGGCTTTGGCCGAAGTGGGCTGCCTGATGGCGGTCTGGACGCGCCTGGGCTGGCCGCACTTGGAGATGTCCCTGTCGCCGGCCCTGCGGCCTGGGACCCTGTGGCTGCTGAGGCCAGGGAGGACTGCCGCTCTGGAGGGGTCTCGGTGGCGGGGGGTGGGCACCCCGGTTCGCACGTGGGCTAACCCCAGGGTCCTAATCGTTACCCCTCCTCTCCCCCGACGCGAATTCCCTGCAGAGGGGGGGATGGCGGGGGGGCGGCAGGAGAGGCGCCTCCTGTCCCCCACTTTGTGGCCCCTCCCCCTGAGCTGGGGGAGATGTGGAGGGGGCTCCTCCCTGCCCTGCCCCCACCCCAGAGGCCTGTGGGGAGGGCGAGGGGCCAGCCCTCGCTGGGCCTGGGTCTTTGCGGGGCCCCGCCCCCAGAGCGCCCCGGTGGGCGCGGGCCGGGAGCGCGGCAGGAAGGCGGACACCGCAGCCCTGTTTGTCTTGGCCCCGCTCTCCCGACTCCTCAAAGACGCCTCAGAGCCGGCGCAGCCTGGGGGGCGGGGGGCGGGGCCGGGCCTGCTCCCCGCCCAGAGCTGCCGGGGTCGCAGGCCGCGCGGCTGCCCCAGAGCTGGCCCGGCCACCGGGGAAGCCCCTGCTAGCACGCGCCTTGGTCTGGCCAGGTAGGTGCCCGGCCGCCCCGGGCTCTCAGGGGTGCTTCATTCCTGGTCCCCCAGGCACTACCCCCGTGCCTGCGGTGTGCACAGCTCTGGGGTGCGGTGGGATGGGTCCCCGCCAGCCACCGAAATGCGATGTGAGAGGAGGGCCCGGAGGGCTCCTGGGAGGAGGAGCTTGAGTAAGTTCAAGTTCAAGGCTGAATAAATTGCCAGCCTTTGGAACTGTACACAAAACTGGATTTCCTCTTTTTATTGGGAAAAAACAAAGCCTCGTGACGCGCTCCCACGTGGCCATGGGGTGCTGGGGGGGTGGGGCGGCCGCCCTCCTGGGACCGGGCTCTCAAGTGGACGCCGTGACCCCTGTGCTAAACGCCTGCCTCAGCTTTAAACTGAACTCGCCACAAGGCGAGTGGAGAAGTCGGAGCTGCTGGGACGGCGTCCAGAGGTCCGTCTCCCCGTTCTCGTTCGCCGCAGGGGCCCCCGTCGCGCTGCGCACACCTCCCTGGGCACAGTGGCTCGGCACCCTCATCCCTGGGTGGTCCCGGCTTTTGGGGGGGACAGAAAGCACTGTATGCCCAAGTCATCAGGCAGAGAGGGCTGGTCAGCAACTGGCTGTCCAGTGTCAAATAACTTGACCTTAGGGGTCACCCTGTGAAAGTAAATAAATCTGCCAGTAGGCCTGGGGGTGGTTTTATAGAAAAAAGTGGGTTTCCTTAACACTCAGCATTTTTTTTTTTAAGGTTTATTTATTTTATTTATTTCTCTCCCCTTCCCCCCTCCCGCCCCAGTTGTCTGTTCTCTGTGTCTATTTGCTGCGTGTTTTTCTTTGTCCGCTTCTGTTGTTGTCAGTGGTACTGGAATCTGTGTCTCTTTTTGTTGTGTCATCTTGTGTGTCAGCTCTCCGTGTGGGCAGCGCCATTCCTGGGCAGGCTGCACTTTCTTTCGCACTGGGCGGCTCTCCTTACAGGGCACACTCCTTGCGCGTGGGGCTCCCCTACGCGGGGACACCCCTGCATGGCAGGGCACTCCTTGCGCGCATCAGCACTGCGCGTGGGCCAGCTCCACACGGGGCAAGGAGGCCCGGGGTCTCAACCGCGGACCTCCCATGTGGTAGGCGGACGCCCTAAACACTGGGCCAAGTCTGCTTCCCCACACTCAGCGTGTTGGACAATCTTCACCCTGCTCTGTCTAGGTCGTGCCTGTAAAACTTAGGTTTTTATATAAGTAACTGCATATTTTGTATTAATTTGTATATTTTTTTGGCATTCAATCTATATACAATCAAGTTTTTATCCTGTAAGTAACTGATTATGGAATAAACTGTTTAAAAGTGGGGAAAAAAAGTGACAGACGAGGTAGAGGGCGAGTGAGGGGCCAGGCCTGGCCCCCCTTTTTTCTGGGCGGTCCCAGGTCAGGGCGAGGGTGGTTCTGGGCTGGAGGGGGCCATGGAGGGTGACTTGGGGGTGGCAGAGAGGGGCCAGCTGGCCTGGCCATGAGCCCGTGGCCCACAGGGAGCATTGAGGGGTGGGGAGCCGGCCGGGTCCCATGAGGGGTGCTGACAGGCTGCCCTTAGGGCCCTGCGGAGAGGCCCCGCCCTCCCTGGTGGCCCAGGTGTAGGGGTGGCGGGGGCGGCGCCTCTCCTCTGCCCCTGCCTCCTGCCCTGAACCCCTCCCAGCTGCCTGGGGGTCTCCCAAGCCCAGGGACATGGCTGAGGGGTGGGGCCTCCCTTTCCACCCCGGTCAGAGTGGACAGGACCTGGGGCGGTGGGGCTGTGGGGGGCCTGGTGGGGAGCCAAAGCCCGGCTTCCACCCTGGGAAGACCCCCCCACCCCCGGGCTGCAGGAGCCTCTGGTCTGAGGGGCGGCATGGGGGGCACCTCACTGGCCGTCCAGGTCCCCAGGTGAGCCCAGGCCCACTCCCCCCTTGCCCCCTGCCCTCGCACTCACAGGGTGTCAGTGGGGGGACCGGTCAGCTCCCGGGTCGGCGCTGGTGGCAGAGGATGGCCCTGCGGGCGCTCGGTGGCTCAGGGCCACGGCGGGAGGTGGGAGGGTGGCTGGAGCTGGGGCTGCTTGGGGGGCGGGTCACAGGCCCTCGCCTCGGGGTTCCCTGTCCAGCTGGAGGTCTGGGCCCTGGGGCGTGAGGGGTGGGCACTAGCACCAGTCCCTGGGTCTCCACCTCTGCATGTCTGCCCATGCGGGTCCGTGGGTAGGTTCACGCGGCCACACGCATGCTCTCTGCACGTGCCTGCCCCTGCATCCCGTGTCTGGGGCCTCTCGGTAGAAGTACGTGGAAGTCGGGGGTAGCAGCCCCTGTTGGAAGCCCCTCCTGCCCCCGCGTGGACCTGGGCGGTGCTGGGTGAACTGGGTGTTGCACCCGGCTCTGGGAGCCCCTCGCAGGGCCGCTGCGCGCCTGGGGTGGGAAGGTGGCCCAGCCCCCACTCTGTCTTTCCTTCCAGCAGAGCTCGGAGCCTCGGCCGTGCTGACCGCCCACCCACCTCAGGGACCCAGACCCCCTTCCTGTGCAAGCCCAGGTACGCCTGACCGGCAGCGAGGGGCGGGCCCTCAGGCCCCCTCAGGGGTGGGTGCCAAGGGAAGTCCCCATGCGGGACCCGCTGGGCGCTGCCTGGTGGGATGTGGCTGCGGCCTGCCCGGGCACCGGTCGCCTGCTTGGCCAGCCCTGGCTGAGCTCTCTGGCCTCCTCTGTCTGCCACACCTGCCTGCGCGGCGCGGGGACCCGGGCACCGAGCTCCCTGCCCTCCTGTCGCGGGTTCACCTGCCTGGCACTGCTCTGCCTCCCAGACGGGGTGCGGGGGGGTCCTGGGAGGCGGCCCCAGCCTGGGTGCTCGCTCGGGGGGGCAGGACGCGGATGGGGGGTCGCTAGCCCAGCGCCAGCGAGTCCTGGGCTCTGGGCCTTGGGCAGAGGCGAAACCTGCCCCTGTCCCCTGCTCCCCAGTCCCTGCTGGCGACCAGGCTGGGAGGGCACCGGGGTGTGAGGTAGGAGGGGGCTCGGCGGGCATCTGAGAAGACGCCTCGGGCCGAGGACTGGACACCTGGGGGGGCTCTGCACGGGAGTCCTGACCCCTCTTGGGGGCCTGGTGGCCCTGCTCGAACGGCCGTGCCGGCGGCCTCAGGGGCCTCGGGGGGCTGCCCGGGCCTCCCCCAAACCCTCGCTCCTGTGCTGCCGGAGCCTGGTGCCCCCACCCCGGAGGGTCAGCCCTGTCCTCGGGAGCCCAGGCCAGGCCGGCTGCTGTCACCTTGTCACCGGGGCAGGGGGCCAGCATGGGGGATGGAGACCGTCTTTGTGGGCAGGTCCCAGGTCCTTAGGAGGGGCCAGACCTGGGGGAGGGACTTGGGGCAGCAGGGGCGGCGGGACCTGCTTCCCTCCAGCAGGTGGGTCCCACGGGGGGGCCAGCCTCCAGGAGGTCATTGTGCCCTTGGCGCCAGGGACTTGGGGGGTGGGCTCCAGAACTCGGGGCTACCGCTCCCGAGGTAGGGGCCGCTCGCTCAGGGGCCTGGCAGTGCTGGACAGTGCCCCTGGGGGTGGCAGAGGGCTGGCATCCCTCAAGCCCTGGCTCAGAGCTGGGCAGGGGCTCCAGGGGTCCCTGCTCCTGCTGCAGCCGCTCCTGGCCACACACCTGCTGTCTCTGGCGTGACTCAGTGCACCGCTTTCTCGGCCTAGGCCTCCAGGGCTTGTCAGCTGAGCCAGTGGGCTCTCCTCTCCCCCCCTCTTTCCCCTCCCTCCTCTTCCTCCCTCTCTCTTGCTCTCCCATCCCCTCCCCTCCCTCTCTTTCTCCCCTCCCCTCCCCTGGGGCTGGCATCACACTAGGATTCTGGCTACAATCCTCTGCTGCCCAGCCCCTGGGGGCCTTGTGCAGTATCTGGGACTGTCCCTTGGGGCGGACACTCCCAGCTGGACAGCCCTGGTGACTGGGGAGGCCTGGCTGGCCTTCAGCTCAGAATGCGGGGGCATCTGTGCCTGCACACGGCCTCTGTCCGCAGGCCCGGGTGCTGCCTGGTGCACTCTCCGTCCCCGCCGGAGCTCCGCGGAAGGGGTCTCAGGCCAGGTCCCCTGAGGCTGGGGTGGCCCGTCCCCCCCGCCTGGCCAGGCCAGGGGCCAGAAGGCAACCAGAGACATTTGGGGGGCTTCTTGCCTGGGGGTCTTTAGAGGAACGGAAGCCCAGAGGCAATGAGGGGTCCTCTCTCCCCTACCTGCGATTGTGGACTCCTCTGGGGTGGCCCGCGGGCAGCATGTCTGCGCTCACCCACAGAGCAGAGGCATGGGTGGCGCGGGGTGCACATGAAAGCGCGGGGCCCCTCGTTCAAGCGTGACTGAGAACCGTGAGGCGGTGACCGCAGCGCGGGGAACCGAGCCGGTGCTCCAGGCCTGCCGGGCCGCGCCACCTCCCAGCCCCGGGGGCGCCGGCAGGCTCCCCAGCCCTTTCCAGCCCCAGGCCTCCCCTGCAGCCCCCACGCCTGGCTGGGGGCCTGCTCCCGGGGGTGGGGGCGATGGGGGTGGATTCGGAACCTCCCATCGCGGCTCCTGGATAAGCCCCCGCTCGTGGCCCTGGGGCGGGTGCCCGGGCTGACCCCGGGCCTGGGGGAGGGCGCGCCCTCGGCGCATGCGGGCTGCATCCTGGGCGCCGCCCCCAGGCCCCGCCGCCCCCAGGCCCCGCCGCCCCCAGGCCCCACCGCCCCTCTCCGGCCTCGGGAGAGGGGCCGGCGCGGGGGCGGAGCGGGGGCGGCGCCCGGGGCTGGGATTGGGCGGCCGGGGCTGCGCGGCCGGATTGGCCGAGTCGCGGCGCGGCGGGGCGGGGCCCGCGCGGGGGAGGGGTGGCCGCGGGGCCGGGGTCCGGGCGCCCGCGCCCCGGGGCCGAGCGGGGCGGTGCGGGCCGGGGCGCGGCGTGGGCGTGGGGCCGGGGGCGGCGGGCGGCATGGGCCGGGGGCGGCGGGGCGCGGGGCGCTAGCGGGCGGGGGCGGCGGGCGCCATGCGCCGCTCGAGCACCGACGAGTCCCGGTACCGGCGCAGCCCGTCGCCGGACGGCAAGGAGCCCGGCGGCCCCGCCTGCGGCCCGCACGCGAGCGCGGGGCCCGGGGCGGCCGAGGCGCGCGGCGCGTCGCCGCGGGGCCGCAGGTACGTGCTCTTCTACCTGGACCTCTCCTTCGTGCTCCTGCTAGAGCTCCAGCGCTGCAGCATGGCGCGCGGCTGCCTCCAGTGCGTCAAGTACCTCATGTTCGCCTTCAATCTGCTCTTCTGGGTGAGTGCGGCCGCGCGCCCCGGGGACCCCGGGGGGGGCGGGAGCCCGGGGACCCCGGGGGGGGGGGCAGGAGCCCGGGGTCGCTGCCCCGCGGGGCCGGGGCTGAGCCGGAGCCCTGGAGGGTCTGCGCCGCCGAGGGGATCCCCGCCTGGGCCTCCGCGCTGCGGGCGGCGGTCCCACGGGCTTGCCCCGAGCTTCATGGGCAGAGACGGGGCGCGCTCGGCGGCGGAGACCCGGGCCCTGCGCTTCGCCCGCGGTCGGGGTTCGAGTGTGCGTCCTGGCCAGCAGGACGCCCCCTCCCCTCCTGCCCGGCGCAGCGCCTCCTCGTCCAGGTCGCAGGCTCAGGGCCCCCGGGGGCTGCGGTCAGCCCCTTAGGAGCCGCCCAGGGCGGTGGTGTGGCCTGGTTCCACCCGGACCGGCCAAGGTGTGCAGACCTGGAGAGCGGCGGCCGGCGGGAGGCGCCGACTTGCCGCCACCTTCCCCAGGGCCGCTTTCCCCGGGTTTTGCTGGGGAAGTTCTGGTTTGCTGAGACACCCGCGTACACCAGCTGGGGGGTTTGGGGGCACACACAAAGAAGGGGTGACCACAGGCCCAAGGACAGAGCAGCCAACCTCCCCCCCCCAGTGCCATCAGTGCCCGCGGGGGAGCTGTGTGCTGGGGAACCCAGGTGTCACACGCAGCCGGGTTAGAGGAAGCTTGCCAGGGCCGGACCCCCAGGTTTTCCCACAGACAGGACCCTGTCCCATCGCTGGGCCCTGTGTGAAAGGGGCTGGAGTTGGGGCGACCCCTTGGGTTAGCTCCTAACTGCCTGGATTGGGCCGCCCCATTGGCTGAGGGGGGTGTGGTGAAAAGATGATCCTCAAAGTCGAGGCGGGTGGAGAAATGTCCTGGGAGAGGAGTGGGAAGGCCCGCCGCGGGCGCCAGGTGGCTATCGCCGGGTGCCAGCGGGGCGAGGCCTGGGAGCTGCAGGTGACAGGGAGATGGGGCTGGCAGCGTGCACTGGGTACAGGTGGCAGAATGGGGGGGTGCAGGTGGCAGAATGACGGGGGGCGCTGCCGGCTTCACTCAGGCCGGGAGGTGGGCGGGGCTGTTGAAGAGAGAAGTTGAGAAGGGGGCCCCTCAAAGGGGTCCGACAGCACCTAGAGCACGGGGCCCAAGGGCTGCCTTAGCCGACGTCATCCCTCTGTGTCCTGAGAGGCCCCCCACGAGCCCAGGTGCAGGGCAGACCCTGCGGTGAGTGGCATTCTCAACCTGGACAGGAACAAATCAGGAACCCCCGCAGGAGGGGCTGGGAAATCCAATCCCACCCCCAGCCAACGAATGACCCCCTGCTGCCAGTGGGGTTGGGGTGGGGGGCTTTGCAGGACGTGCAGTGGCCCTGGGGGGCACGTTGTCCCTGTGCTCTGCCTGGACTCAGCCCCCTCCTCTTGGTGACGAGGGCAGCCAGACCATGCTTTTCCCCGAACCCCGGGGTCTGCTCTGTGCTGTCTGGGAGCACTGGCCTGCCCCCCACAGGAGGGGCTGTTTTGTTTCCTGCCCCATTTCCCATTCTAACTGGGAGACGGGCATAGAAAGTCCCACCTGGCGTGCTGTTGACTCAGTTTCCCCACTAAACGGTGAGACGGTGTCCCTGTGGGGTGCCTGAGAAGCAGGTGAGGGGCGGTGGGGGCCGATCCCCCAGCAGCATCCAGCTTGCAGGCCAGCATGTAACCCCTTCTCGGGAGCCCTCGCCCATCTGCTGTATGTCAGTTTGCCTTCTCCTGCCAGCGCACACTGACAGCCGCCCCAGCCCGCCCGCTTCCTACCACCTCTTCCCTGGCCCGGGTCCCTGTGGGGAAGGTGGAGTGGGGAGGGGTCTGAACTCCAAACAAAGGCTGGCTGGCTTTTCTTACGCGTATGTTCCGTTGAATTCCTCTGGCAAGCGTCCTGGTGGGGTCTGGGGGCAGTGCCCTGGTGTGTGCCCGTGTGTCCACCGCCTGTCCTCGGGCTGACCGGCCAGTCCTGGGTGGGCTGGAGCCCAGGAAACAGCCCCCGTGTGGTGATGGCAGAAGCGCAGAGCTGAGTGCCCGAGTCCCGGAAGCGTGGGGGCAGGTTCACTGGGGTCCACGTGGGCAGCGGATGGGCAGACCCTGCCCCGGCACGCAGGAGGGGCGGCCTGTGCACCCAGCAGGGCACCCTTGGAGCGCAGAGCTGCACAGACCCATAGCCCACGCCGGGGCCTGCTGGGGCTGGGATGGACCGCAGGGCCCCCTGGAGCTGCAGCTGCCGTGTTCCTGGATCAGCTGAGCCCTGCCTGGCCCTCGAGGTGGGACAGGTCCAGTGGCCGAGCTGGAGTGCCCCTGGGGAAGGGGCTGGCATGCCCAAGCCCATGAGTGCAGTGTGGGCACTTCGGCGGGTAGGGCGCTGGGCGGCGGCCAGTGCAGCCCCTCGGGCCTCTGTGGCTGCATCAGCACAGCCTCTGCCAGCAAAGCTCTTCGTGAGTGAAGTCGAGGCCCCTGGGGGTGGGGGAGAGATGGCGGCTCCTGCGTCCGGCCCCCGGCCCCCAGCCCTCTGCAGACCCTCCCGACCCCCACCCAGGGCTCAGGGAGCTGCAGGCAAGGGCTGGCCTGCCTCGGCTGTGCAGTTAGCCCTGCCCGGCAGGTGCTCAGGGATCGGACAGACTTGACCTAGCCGAGGTGTGGACTCAGCCATGAGGCCAGTGCTGGGGCAGCCAGGCACCCGTCTCACACACACAGCTGCATGGCCAGTCCTTATGGTTAGAACTGTGTGGTCAGGGCCCATTGTCAGAGCCAAGTAGCCAGCCCCTGTGGTCAGTGCCCGTGGCCAGAGCCGTGTGCTCAGCCCCTGTGGGTGGCCAGTGAGGGGTGTGGGGGGGAGTTGGAGCTGTCCTGTCCTCTCGGGCCTTGGCTTCCTCTGGGGTGCTGAGCAGACGCCTGCACTCACTGCTTTAAATGAAGTTAATCATGGTCAAGTGTGCATATTTCAAGCGTGCAGGACAGTAAGTCTGACAAATCTAGTACCACGTATTAGAACTTCACTGTCAGCCCAGAAGGTTCCCGCACAGTGGGCCCTTGGACCCCGCACAGTTGGGTGCCGCCCTTTGGCACTCTTGGCCTCGAGAACCAGGGCCCACCCCCACCCCACGCACAGCCATGCGGGCAGGGCATCTTGGGCACAGCCCCCTGCCGGGGCATGGGCCAGCCGCCCAGCCATCTGCCACACCGTGGGGCCAGACGGGTGGCGGGCGGCGCCTGCTGGCCTGGGAGGTCCTGCCTGGCCCCCTGCCGCTGTCAAGGCAGGGCCGAGAGGGGTGGAGGCACGGGGGAGGCACGGGACAGCTTCCCACGACGCCTCTGACACTGTCACGGCCACAGGCTGAGGCGGCAGATCTGTCGAGGCCCTTGGCCCAGCACTTGCGCCGTCCAGCTGGGAAGGGCTGCTCGTCCACCGCAGCGGCGCGGGGCGGCAGGGAGCCCTGCAGGACCGTGCTGACAGCAGCCTCCTGGCGAGATGCCGGATCATACTGTGATGGTGCGTGGGGCCGTGTCCGGGCCGCACACAACCGGCCGAGGGGGCCGAGCCTGGGACAGCACCGATGGTGACAGGCAGGGGAGGCCTCGGCCGCCTGGAGGCAGGGCTGGGCAGGGACACGGTGGTCCTGGGGCGCCCCCCTCCCTCGGCAGCCCTGCTCATCCTGCCTTCCATGTTTGATGCTCCACCTTGGAGTCTAATGGCCGTTTTTTGAGGTACCAGGACCGGGGATTGAACCCCCAACCTCGCCTGAGGAAAGCCGGTGCTCAACAGCCTGAGCTACATCTGCTCCCCAAAATGCTTTAAAAGTTGCACGCGCAAAACCGTTTTTTGAATTATAGGTAACTTCACCGTGTGACGTGTTTCACGAACACGTGTGCGTGGAGGAGCTTTTGCGAAAATGGCTGCATGGGGGGCCTGGCAGGCTCCTGGGGAGGGGCTTCTGGCTCTGTGAGGCCGGGCAGCGCGTCTGCCTGAGTGAGCTGTGGCAGCCCGTCCCTCCGCGTGTGGCCGTGTGCCCGTATCTGGGCGCCAGGAGTGCCACAAGTGGGGTGCGTCAGTGACAGCAGGACCGCGTCCCCTTTGCGCCCCTGGAGGGGAGGACTGTCACTGGAGCGGCAGTTTAAGAAGTGAATCCCCGAGAGGTTTGCGCAGTCCTGTCTCCCTGGATGGGGGCCTGCACGCCCCGCCCCACACTCTGCAGGCACCCTCCCGTCCATCCACGTCCCTCGTCCCTGTCACTGGCAGTTCTCTGTTACTGTCCTTGGCGGGCAGGCGTGGCTGGTGCCCACGGAGGGTTTAAGTAAAGCCCCCACCCCACTGGGGTGGCATCTCCCCTCTGCTGGCACCTGTCCCAAGAGGCAGCCCCCCTCCGTCACCCCGGCTGGGACCTGAGCCCCGAGAGGAGAGGGGCCGCGCCTGCGGGAGGCGGGCTGCTGGCTCATGCCCGGCCTGGTCTCCCGGGCTCATCTGGGCGGTGCGGAGCCACGCCCCTCACAGGCCCCTCCCCGAGTCACCCCACGGAAGACCAACCCCAGCCTTCCCCGAAGATCCCACGGGACCCAGGAGCCCCCCAAAGGAGGGCTGCCAGCGCTGGTGCTGCCCGCCCTGGCTCCCTCCCTGCGGCCAGCACTGTGGACTGTGCCTGCCCCCAGCTGGCAGCGGCAACACCGGGTGGCTGCTGGGACCCCCACACACCGCCTGGGTGCTGTCCTGTCAGGCCTGCGCTGGCTGCACACACTTGCCCCAGCCCCCCTGGGCCCAGGCGCCTCCCAGCTGTCACCCGGCTCCCTGGTCGGCCAGGCCCTGCCCTCCCCCTCCCCCGGGGCCCCCTGGAGCCGGCTGGCCTGGGGGTGGGGGTGGGCGTGAGGGGGAGGCAGCCAGCCGGCTTCTGGGCCTTCCTAGGGCTCTGCTGGCCCTGCTCCTGCCCAGCTGCCAGTGTGGGGGCTGGAGCCTGCGAGTGGTGGGGCCAGTGCTTGCCAGCATCCACGGAGGCCCATCACGTGGCCTCCCGTGTCACCAGTGCCACTGATGCCCGCTGAGGCCGTGTCCACCTGGCCTCCTGGCGAGAGCTCTGGATTCAGCGCCTCCTGGCCTTCTTCCCCTTCTCTTTTCTGCTTTAATTGACCTCCCACCATGGCTCCGTCTGTCTGTTTTCTGCTTGCTGTATCTGCTCAATGTCTGCTCGTTGCATCCACTTATTGTCTTCTCCTGTGCGGGAGGTGGGCACACAACTACTTGAGCCATACCTACTCCCTTTAATTATCCATGAGCAACTGGGAACTCTGAAAGCTGTGGGGGCGGGGGTGGTTGCAAGCAGAGGGGTAAGGGAGGCATGCCCAGCAGGTGCCTGTGGGGCAGCTGGGGCCCCTGGAGGCCAGGGGGCACGTGGGGTGGGGTCCTCGGAGCCTCGTCCCCCAGGCACGTCTGGAAAGGGAGGCCTCCAGGGCCGGGTCTGGGGCAGGGGAGAATGGAGGGGAGGGGCGGGGCTGGGGGGCGAGCTGAAGCGTGGAGGCGGTGGCCCAGGGCTGGGGTGTGGAGCCAGGGTCTCCCTGTAGGGGGGCTGCTCCCCGACGGGTGGCGCTCAGGGGGGCCTCAGGCCAGGGGCTGCCGGCCAGGTTGGAGGTGGGGGCCCGGGTGCGCCCTCGGGGCTGTGTGGAGCCCTGCCCTCGGCCCTCACCCTCTCCCGCCTGCTGTGGTCCCAGCTGGGAGGCTGCGGCGTCCTCGGTGTCGGCATCTGGCTGGCGGCCACGCAGGGCCACTTCGCCACGCTCTCCCCGTCCTTCCCGTCCCTGTCGGCCGCCAACCTGCTCATCGTCGCCGGCACCCTCGTCATGGCCATCGGCTTCGTCGGCTGCGTCGGGGCTGTCAAGGAGCACAAGTGTCTGCTGCTCACGGTGAGCCGAGGGCGGGCTGGGCGGGCGGCCCTGGGGGCCGGGCAGAGCCCCCCCGCGGGGGCTTTGCTGCTGGGCCTCTCCACGCCCACCGGGCCTGGCCTCTGGGGGTCTCGCCCAGGCTCTGCCAGCCCAGCCCCTGAGCAGACCACCCAGCACACTGTGGGGCCCTGTGGGGCTGGGCTGGGGTGCTCCCTCAGGAGTGCCAGCGCTGGGGGCCCCTTGCCAGGGCGTGGACACGTGTGCCGGGCAGGGTCCACCCAGCCTCTGCGGGCTTGTTTTCTCAGAGATGGGTCCTGCCGCTTCCCTGTGCCCCCCGTGGCTTCCCCAGGCCCGCCCCCCCGCGAGGTGCTCCCAGCCCCCGGGAGAGGATTTTGGGTGGGCAAGTCCAGCCTTGTGGACTCGCTGCCACGTGCAGCGGGGGCCTCTCCACAGGGGCTTCCCCGATCCCTGCTTCGGCTTTGCTCCCCACCTGCTTCCTGGAAGGTGCCCCCCCACCGGGTCCAAGTGCATTCTGGAACTTTCCCAGCTGTGCTGGGGCCTGGGGCCCCTGGGGTGCTCGGGGTGGGGTCCACGACAGCTTCTCGTGGCCAGGGCCCCACGCCTGCCGCCTTGTCTGGCCCGTGCGGGGTGGCGGCGTGGTGGCCGTGGCGCCGTGGCCTGCCCGCTCTGCCGGGGTTCACGGGTTCACCGAGGCGCCCTTGCAGTTCTTCGCCATGCTGCTGCTCGTGCTCCTGCTGGAGGCCACCATCGTCATCCTCTTCTTCGTCTACACTGACAAGGTGGGCTGCCCCCCTGGGCCACAGATGCCCGGAGCTGTCTCCGGAAGCGCCCAAGGTGGCCCTGGCGGCTTGCCTGGGCACTCGGCAGGTCTTGGGGTGCCCCCCACATGAACCCCAGCTGCCCCAGGCATCACGTGTGTTGGCTGTGGGGTCCCCCAGTGGGGTCCCCGGGTCTTGGGCAGGGCCCTGCTTGCCACCTCCCCTTAGGTGCCTGGCCCCACCTGCCTCGCTGTGCAGCCGCACCACGTGGGGCAGGTGGCACTGCAGGTCTCTGTGACCCCTGGCTGGCCCGATGGAAGCGAGTCGCTCGGTCTGGCCAGGCCGGGGTCAGGAGTCTTCAGTACCCATGGAGCGTCTGCTCTAGTTCCTTTTCTCGCTTGTCTTCACGTCAGCTGGGAACCTCGTAGCTGAGGCGCAGCCCAACACCGCCACGTGCTCACAAGGGCGCAGTTTAGGCAGTGGCTGCTTGAGCCATCAGCTCCTGCATCCCTTTGACGTGTCTGACACAATATAAGAATATAAAGTCGTGTTTTTTCCAGTCCTCTCACGTCCTTACTTTCTGGTCCTACAAGCTGCTCCCGGCTCCTCTTGTGCCTTTCTTGCTCTGGTCTTAGAAGCACTGGGCCGAGGAGCCTAGCTCCTCTGGTTGGGGGGGCGTTAGGAGGCAGCGCCTGGGCTGCTTCTAGGATGGAGCTGGCCGTGTGTGAGCCCACGTGGGCACCTGTCTCTAGCCATCCAGCTGCACCTGTAGTGAGCCAACCAGGAGTCCTCACTCGAGTCCTCAGCTCTGCCCTGCCCCCCGGCCCCTACGGCCCTTCCCTCCCCAGGGCAGACCCCTGGCCCCCTCCTCCACCGCCCAGGCACTCCTCTGTCCAACATCAGTGTCCAGGCACATGGTTTTGCAGAGTCTTCACCAGCATGCTGGAGAGAAACCAAGTGTCTCTAGTGTCTCTATTCTTTCTACTTTTCTGTTATCCAAATCTGCCTCCTGTGATATAACTTTAATAATCAGAAAGCGAGAAACATTACCATGAAAATAGCGAAAACACTGACGATGTCTGAGGCAGGGCGGAGAGTTGCCCCCACAGTAACAGGAGCGGAGCTGGTGGGCAGCCGCTCCTCAGCTGGGGCTGCACCCAGGGTCCCCCGTGCCTGGCTGTGCTGCCTGGGGCCAGGGTGTGGGCAGGGCTGACCCCACGCTGGGGTCTCCTCGGGATGGAGCTGGGGCATGGCTTTGGGGGTCCACTTGTGACCTGGCATGCCTGGGGGTGGCTGTACTTGCTGAGGGCAGCAGGAAGGGAGCGTTCCCTGGGGGCGCGGATGTCTCCTGGGAGAAGCGCCCATTGTGGGTGGGAGGGGCAGTGCGGGGGGTGCTGGCACGCTGAGCCCCTGCCCCCTGCAGATAGACAGGTACGCGCAGCGGGACCTGAGGAGGGGCCTGCACCTCTACGGCACCCAGGGCAACGTGGGCCTCACCAACGCCTGGAGCATCATCCAGACCGACGTGAGCGGGGCGGGCCGGGTCCCGGCGCTCCCCCGCCCGTGCGCGTGCTGGCGCGCTCGCTCCCGGGTGCGCGTGCTGGCGCGCTGTGCTCGCTCCTGGGTGCGCGCGTCCTGGCGCCCCCCCCCACCCCGGGCGTCCTGGCGCCCCCTCCCCCCGTGCGAGTCCTGGCGCGCTGCGTTCTCCCCCTCCCTGGTGCGCCCCCCACGCCTGCGCCTTCCGGACACTCCTCCCGCCCTTCCCCAGTTCCGCTGCTGCGGCGTCTCTAACTACACCGACTGGTTCGAGGTCTACAATGCCACGCGCGTGCCCGACTCCTGCTGCCTGGAGTTCAGCGAGAGCTGCGGCCTGCACTCGCCCGGCACCTGGTGGAAGGCGGTGAGCGGCGCGCGGCGCGGCCGGGCGGGCTGCCGGGAGGAGGCGGCCGCCAGGTGACGCCTGCTCTTCCCACAGCCATGCTATGAGACAGTCAAGGTGTGGCTCCAGGAGAACCTGCTGGCCGTGGGCGTCTTCGGGCTGTGCACGGCGCTGGTGCAGGTGCGATGTGGGGGCCCCCACGACCCCCCAGTGCCCGGGGGGCCACTCAAGCGGGGAGTGCGCTGTCCCAGGCCTCCGTCTCCCCGTGCAGCCCGGGGCTGAGCCCTCCGGAGCAGCCCTGCCCAGTCGCTTCTGTCCTTGCAGATCCTGGGGCTGACCTTCGCCATGACCATGTACTGCCAGGTGACGAAAGCAGACACCTACTGTGCGTAGGCGCCGCTGGCCACGCCCCACTTCTCTGCCAAAGGACGCCCCCTCCCGCTGCGGGACTCGGTCCCCCCAGACCAGGAGGGCCAGCGCGCCAGCCAAGGGGCGCCACCCCCCCCTTTTTATAGCCATCCAGCAGTGTTTTTACTTCCCCACGCCCTGGGGGAGGGGCAGACCTGAGCTGACGCCCCCCAGGCTGTTTTGCTGGGGGTAGGGGCCGCTCTTGAACCCCTGCCACCCGGCCCGGTGCTCAGGCGGCCACGACGGACTGATCCACATTCCACGGCGCCCCGTGGGCGTCAGGTGTATCTTAATAAAGCTCGCGAGCAGCCCCCGTGTCTTCCTGCCCCTTCCTGGGGCGCCCCCCCCGCTGCGGACGGGGGAGGTGCCCCCGAGCGCCCCCAAGGACCCCAGGCTGGGTCTGCCCCTCCCCCCCGTGCTCAGCAGGACCCTGGTCCCCCACCTACAAAGCCCCCCCACCCACCGGGGCCCTCCCTGCGGCCCCAGCAGAGCCACGGAGCGCTCCGGCTTTAAGGGAAGCTGCTGCTGCCTTTGAGGTTTACGACTCCGGGGGTCCTGGAGCTCCGTGACCGCCCAGGTCCCGGCCCCCCCCCCCCCCCCCCCGCCTCCGTCCACCTGCGTCCAGGCGCTTGCTCCCCAGAGCTCAGCACCCCTCCTGCTACCTTCCTAATCGTGTTCCTTCCTGAGACCCTTAAATCCCTAAGTATTAATCTATGGGTTTTGCAAATAAAATAGGTTTAGAGGAACGTTTCAGGTGCGTGAAGCCACCTTGACGCACAGGAGCTTCCAACGCCTGGACCAATGGGCTCCCCCAGGGGGCGGGCCCGGGCCCGGGCCCGGGGTGGAGCCAGCCAGAAGCGCGCTGCCTGGGGGCTCGGGGGACAGAAACTGTGGCCCCAGAAACCTAGGGGAGGGCACGGGGCTGATGGTCAGGGGGTGGACAACTGCCAGGGGCCTCCCTAGTCGTCGGGGTATCTGACACCCCCAAACGGTACTGAGTCTCGGCCTCTGGCCCCTGGCTGCCCCCCACAGGTCCCACCCTCTGGCTCCCAGGGTGCCCCCCCCCACCCCGCAGGGACCCAGCCAGGCAAAGGTCCTGCCCCTCCCGCTGCCCTCCCAGCCTGGGCCCCCACCCCCGCTCCCACCCCTACCCTCAGCCTGACAGTCCCACCAACTCCACAGAGGCGAGCCTCTCACCCACCGCCTCTGCTACCAGTGAAAGCACCCGTCCCCAGGGACCTGGCCACCTGGTCAGCGTGGGGAGGCAGCCTGACTCTCCCGGACAGCAGACACAGGGCCTGCCCCAGCCCCCCGGACCTGAGGCTGGCTCTGCCCCCTTGGCGGCCCTCCTGGACACACCTGGGGTGACCCCTGCCCCTCCCCAGGCCAGTAACCTCTTTGCCCAAGGCTGACCCAGTGATGCTTTCCAGGCCAACTTCAAGGCCACAGGAAGGCCGCAGGGTCCCACTGGTAACCACTGCAGTCCCGTTTTGGTGCAAGCCCCCACCCCCATTGAGCTGAACCGTGAGAGCAGCTCGGGGCACAAGGCCCGACACCCCGACAGCTGCCCCAAGAGCTCAGCTCTGTGTCACCGACAGCAGCCCCGGCCCTGTGCCCCCGCAGCTCACGGCCCCCTCCCCGGGGCCCCCTTGGGCAGGTCTGCAGGGGGCTCCCTCTCTTGTTCTCCCCACCACACCCCCCACCCAGGGTGTGTGGTGCCCTCAGGACCCCCCAGCTCTCGCCCCCCTTGTGGGCTCCCAGTGTGCACCCCCCAACATTCCCCAAAACCTGGTTACATGGCAGCTCCACGTCCCTGCCACACCCCCCCCCACCGCTGGGCACCCACCCAGCCCTGCACCTCCCCACGTGGAGGCCCCGCGGCTGGGTCCCTCCAGGCAGCTCCTCCTCGCACCCAGGACCGTCGGGGCTGCCCCTGGCCCTGCCCTGCCTGGGTGGGGTCCTCTGCCGGGGTGCCTTGAGCTCCGGGGCCCAGGAGCGCCTGCTCCAAACCACGCCCACGTAGGAGCGGGGCTGGCGGGGACCTGCGGGCGAGGCGCCACGGCTGGGGAGGCCAGCGGCACCAAGCCCACAACGGGTTTCCCATGAGCAAAATGAAGTCCAGACAGAACAGCCGGAGGCCGGAGGCCAGCAGAACCGAGGAGCCAGAGCGGACCCGCGCGCAGGGCCCAGGACCCAGCGTGGCCCGCCCCCTTCCCGTCCCCAGGGACCACCGGGCTCCTCAGCCAGAGGCCCCAGCAGTGCCCTGGCCACGGGTGAGACACTGGGCGGGGCAGACCCCCTGGAGCCCTGACTTCCACCTCCCGACCACCCGTGGAGGCCCCTGGGCATGAACCAGGGTGGGCAGGAGTCTGTCTCCGGTGTGGCTGGGCCTGGACGCCGCACCACTGGGGCAGCCCCTGCTGGGCTCTGGGTGGGGGTCCCTGAAGTGAGAGAGGGGCCGGGGGGCCTGTCCACAACTGCCAAAGGACCCAGAGGGGATGAGAGGCCGAGCCCACCCGGCTTGTCCCCTGGTCCCCATGGGGGGCACGTCACAGACGGGGGGTCCCAGGCAGGGAGCTGGGAACGCCCCATTCGGCGGCCAGCACCCCCACAGCCCCGAGACGGCACAGACGCTGCGGCAAACAAAGGAGGCGAGCGCTGCACCAGCGGCCCCGACTGCTCCGGACTTGGAAAAGGCAGGTTTACTGCACCCGTGGCGGCACGGCCGCCCGCCTCAGAGCAGGTCGTAGAAGTAGTCCAGGCCCTGGCCCAGCTCCCAGATGGACACGCCCACGCCCAGCTCCCGGGCCAGGTCCAGCCGCACCTGCACAGACTGGACAGAGCCCGCACTCAGGCCCGAGGCCAGGGTGCCCCCACCCAGCCTGAGCCCCTCGTGCCTGAAGCGTCCCATGGGGCCAAGGGGCGGGCCCTACTCGCGGACCCCGTGGACGGCTGGGGGGAATGCTCCCCGTCCGACCAGGACAGACCCTTTGCCAGTGCTGTCCTTGGTGCAGGCCCGAGACCGCGGCCCTGCCGCTGACCACAACAGTGCCCTCGCCCTGGCTCGCGCCCGCCGCCCGCACCCCTGGCTCCACGCACCTTCAGGGTCGGGTAGAAGATGACGTGCTTGCCGCCGCGGCTCCTGCAAAGAGAACAGGGGGCCGCGTGGCTGCGTGTCCTGCCCTCCCCGCCCTCCCCCGCCCCTCCTAGGACTGGCCAGCAGGACCCCGTAACCCTCGGGTCAGAAGGCCCCTCCTGCCCAGCGAGCTGGTGGCACCCTGCCCCACCCGGAGTATGGCTCCCCCTGCGCGCTCACCTCTTGTACTCGAAAAAGTGCTCTGCGGCCTGAGCGTCCCACAGCATGCGGGGCCTGTGCTCCCTCAGGACCTGGATGTACCTGTGGGGGGGGCCACGTGGGGGCGGGGCCAGGCTCTGGGGCACCCGCCTCCCACGCGGGGCAGGGGCTGGATCCCGTCCCCGGGCCGTGGGCCAACGCAGGGGTCTCAGGTCCCCCACCCTTCCCGGCAGGAGGCTGGGAAGGCCCCTGACCCAGAGCCCACCCGCCAGTCTGGCCCGCAGCCAGGGGTCTGCGTGCACAAGCCGAGGGGGTGGGGGAAGAACAGATAAAAAGAGCCAGCAAGACAAGGCCCGGGAGCAAGAGGCTGGCACGGGGTGACGGGGCGACGGAGAGGGGCCAGCGACCCAGTGCAGGGGGGAGCCGAGGCAGCTGGAGGTCAGGGCAGAGCCCCAGGAGCTGCAGAGGGGCCTGCGGGGGGCTCAGGTGGGGGAAGGACCACCAGGAAGGCCCCTGGGTGGGGAGGGGGAAGCAAGGCGGGGAGGGGGGAGGGGGAGCGGGGAGCGGGGAGCAGGGAGCAGGCTGGATCAGCAGGGCTGGAGAATCTCGGCGTTGGCAGGCGCAGGTGGGCGCGGGAGGCCTCGCCCGGGCCAGGAAGCACCCAGCCTAGACTGGGTTCCACTCTGACCACCTGACGAGCTGCCAGGTCAAGGCCTGGAGCGGAGGGTGTCCCCAAGCGACTTAACCGCGCCCACTTGAGAATGTTTACAGACACACAAGGCTCCCCAGCGCCCGACAGGGTAAATTCACGTGTCCAGCAGCCATTCAGAGACGAGTGAGCACAGAGAAGGGATGACAAGACAGAGGAGAGACCGATGCGGAGGAAAGAGCCGGCAGATGAGGACAACGCCAGCGCTGGCCCGTGCCTTGGGGTGGACGGGCGTGGGGCAGAGGCGGGCTGCCAGGACGCCCCCCAGAGGGCCCAGACGCCACCGGCCACCGCCGCAGGGCCTCGTCCTGCTGGGCCCTGCCTGGGTGCCATCCTCACCTGCTGCCCACAACGGGCTCGCGGGCATCCTTAGACGCCGCGTAGTCCATTCCATAGAAGTTGAGCCCCAGGAGGATCTTGCTGCGCCACCTGGCCTTGGGGTCCAGGGCCTGGACGCAGGCGCGGACCCAGGACACGGGCGCGTTCGGGCCGGGCCTGCGGGGCGGGCAGGGCTCAGTGGGGCGGGCAGGGCTCAGTGGGGCAGGGGTCCCCCCGTGCCGTGGCCACCGCCTTTCAGCCCTCTTCCCAGGCCACAAGGCACCCCGCGGGAGGTCAGTGGGCCCGTGGGCCTCCCTGCTGGGCGCTTCACGGGGTGGGCGGGCAGGGGGATGGCAGTGTCGGCGAGACCAGGGGGCTGGCTGCATCTTCCCACCTGCAGGAGAACCCCGCTCCGCCCCCAGCCCCCTCCCGGGCCAAGCTGCCCCCTCCCGGGCCAAGCTGCCCCCTCCCGGGCCGAGCTGCCCCCCGGACCCCCGCTGGCGGCGCCCGCTCACTGCTGTGCGGCGGGGTAGTCGTAGGTCATGAGGCTGAAGCCGTCCAGCGCCGGTGCCAGCTGCTCCAGCTCCTTGTGCGTGAACATCCCTGGCTGCCCGCTCCTGCAGGGGCACACGGCGCCATGGCCTGTCAGGCGGCGCGCCCCTCCCCGGCGGGTGCCTGGGCGCGTCCTCCCCCGGAAGGGGCCCTCCTGGCCTGACACAAGCCCACCCTGCGGAGCTGAGGGCGGGGGTGTGGCTCCAAGACCAGGGGCAGAGACACTGGTGGGAGGGTCCCCCAGCCCCCGGCGGCCTCGGAGGGGGAAGGGCCGGCCGCAGACGCCCAGGGGGACAAGCATGTGGCGTCCACCCGCGCCCCACGTCCAGGTGCAGCCAGGCCCTGTGAGCGCCGCCCACTCTGCCCCGTCGAGTTCCCCGGCCAGCGCGACCCTGTCAATGCGCCTCCGCCCACCCTCTGGGGCAGGCGCCCAGGACGGGCACCCCCAGTGTGGCACGGGCTCCGGGTGCAGCGTGACCCTGGGGGTCTGGGCAGCCCTTCTTGGGCCGGCGGGAAGACAGAGCGGGTCGCGGTGGGGCGGGCATGCACAGGGTGGGCAGGGGGTTCCCGTCCTGGAGCCCCAGGGTGGGAGCAGACGGCCAAGCACCCGTGGTGGCCCCCGGCGCCGCGGTGCTGTCCCCACCCCCACGAGCGCCGTCGCGGCTCAAAGGCCAGGTGCGACTCTGTGTGACCCCCAGGTGTGGCCCCCAGGTGTGGCCCCAGGGTGACCCTCACTCAGACCTCGAGGGTCCCGGCACCTCCCAGGTCTGGCCCCGCCCGGGACAACTGCTGCCGCCAGACCTTCGGCGGTGAAGCCGGGCCGAAGCTCGTGAGCCGAGGCGTCCGGGCAGCACGCGGTCCCTCCCGCCTCCCCAGGGCCTGGCAAGACAAGGCCCCCTCCAGAGCCCCTGGCGGCCCCCAGCCTGGGCTGCACCCCGGGAAGGGGAGGGGAGGGGGAGCAGGGCACAAAGCCCACTCCCATCAGGAGAGGCCTCCTGGCCCCGGGTGCTTCTCCAACAGCCCCCTCGCCCGTCTGCTGTCCAAGGGAGAGGGCGCAGGGTGATCCCCGCAACGCGTCCCCCGAGCCTCCCTGAGACTTGATGGCCAGGGGGTTCGGTCCAGTCTCAACTCCGAGGAACCCGGCCCCCCATGCCCGCTGCCTTCCTGGGCGGGGCCACGGCACATCGAGCCCCCGCCTACTGAGATGGCCTCGGCCTCGTGCCAGCTGACTGGCTGGGGCCGGAGCAGGGGGCGGCCGGCGCCCTCTGCACCAGTGCCTCGTGGAGCACCCCGTCCTCCCACCGCCACGGGGCCCCGAGGCCGCAGTGCGCCTGTGTCAGCAGCATGCAGCCTCAAGTCAGGAGGGACACATGCCTGCCCTCTAATGCGGAGAAGCTTCTGGAAGTGGAACCCAGACGGCGCATTTGCCGTGCAGCTGCCCGCAGCATGGGGCACCCAGAGCGGACGAGACCGTGCAGCGCCCTGCTCCCCCACTCTGGGGCGCCTTGCCTCAGCCGGCCTGCCTGATCGGTGCCAGGCTCCCTTGGCGCAGCCCGTGGCAGGAGACCGGGGCCCTGCCTCCCCACGCCAGGGCCTCTGGAAGAGCCTGCCTCGGGGCTGGCCCGAGTGCGCCCGGAGCCTACCAACGCCCGGTCCACCAGGAGCCTCCCTGGGTGCAGGCCACACCCGGCCACACCAGTACCACTGCCAGGGGCCCCTCGGGCGGCGCTGAGGCCGAGCAGGAAGCACCTGCTCCTGGCCCGCGGTCCAAGGTCTGTGCCTGCGGCACCCGGGGAGCAGGGCAGCCTGGAGGGGCCTGGCCTGCGCGCTGACCCACACTGGCGGTACCCACCTCCCGCCGCCCGCCCACAACCCGCGCGGGCGCAGCACTCACCCCGGGGTGATGGCAGGAGGGACTACCAGCAGGGCCAGCAGCCGGGCCTGGTGCAGTGTCTCGGCCAGGTGTGTGAGCATGTGGACGAGGCCCCTGCGGTAAGCGCGGCCATCAGGCGCCCCTGCTGCGGGCAGGGCGGGGGCGTGGGGCTCTGCAGTGCAGGAGCACCGAGAGGAGAGGCCCCTCGCCCCCGGCCCGGCTCCTGAGGGTGCCCACCCCGCGGCTAACACCTGGGCGACCCGCGGCAGAGCCCCCTGTGGGCGTCCCGCCCCGACAGCGGTGCCCTCGGCCCCTGGAGCCCCCAGCCTGCGCCCTGGCAGGGTCCGTGTGCCCCAGTGCCTCCCCGAGGGCAGAGCCGGGACCTGCAGCTCCTGGGGCCGCAGAGGGGGCTGGTCCCCGGGCCCCAGCCCCGAGCAGGCTCCGCGCGGCCCTGTCTCAGGGGCTCCAGCCCGGCCGGGCACTTCCTCCTTGCAGGCGAGGTCTGTCGTCACCTCGAGCCCCCACCCGGCCAAGTCCTGCGGGCGAAGGCTCGCCAGGTTCCCCGTATCGAGCAAGTCCACCCAGGCTGCAGCCAGCAGTGATAGCAGGTGGCATCGGCCAGAGGCAGAGGTCAGGATGGAGCCAGCTGCCTGCCCCCAGGGGTCAGGGGTCACAGATCAGTGCAGCAGTGGGAGCCAGCTGCCTGTCCATGGGGTTCAAGGGTCTGGATGGAGCCGGCTGCCTGCCCACAGGGGTCAGGGGTCAGGCTGGACCTAGCCGCCTGCCCACAAGGCCTCTGTGAGCCGGTCCCTCGTCATCCACGTGGCCCCATCCCAAACCTGCAGGTGGGAACTGGGGAGAAAGACCCTCACAATCCGCAGCCCTGGCCAGGCAAGGAGGGTGCAAGCTGGCGGCCGTGGGGAGACCCTCCCACCCGGAGCCCCCACTCACACATGCGTCTGGCTCAGCAGCTGGCTCCACACCTCCACCACGAAGCCGTCAAAATGCTGGTTCTGTGGAAAGCGGGAGGAGAGGGTGCCGCTGCCAAAGGCCCCGGTGGCCCAAACAGACGGACGGGGCGGGGGGCATGGCCAGCAGCCCCCTGGGGGCCCCAGGAGCCAGAGGGGTCCAGCGGCCCTGCCTGCACCCCTGATGTCACTGCACTTGGGGATGCAGCTGCTTTCCTGGCTGGCTGCAACCGCCGTAGCAGGGACCCCCACCCACCGCAGCCACCCTTCGTGGGCAGCCAGAGGGCCGACAGCTGGACGGGGACGGCAGCATCCTGAGGAGCTGCCACGGTGACCGGCAAGGGCGGGGGGACAACAGGAGATGCCACCAGGATCCCTGCCCAGAAGCAAGGAATCAAGAATGGGGATGCGGGTTCCCAAAGATGCGACCCATTGCAGTCGGTGACGCACGGGGCCGGCATGCTGCGTGCAGTGCAGGCGACGTGGGCACCTGGCCCTCTCCCCCAGAGGCCGTGGTCCCAGCTCCTTGGGACCCTTCCCAACCATCTCCCCAAACACCTCGCTCCAAGCTCCCAACGCCCGCCTCGCCCAAGCCCAGAGCTGCCCCCAGTACCCGTCTTCCCAGAGCTCCTGCCTGACGCTGGGCCTCTCCATCGCTCCCAAACCCATAACCCGGAGCCCGGAGTCTCCCCGAACCCACCTGGGGCCACGGGATGTAGCGGCAGCCAGCAGGGACGGGCCCCCAGGGGGCTGCCAAGCTGTGCCCCAGAGAAGCCCCCCGTGTGACGATGAGCCCCGGCCTGCGGCCTCAGAGGGGCACACGGCAGCCTGAGCCAGCCTGGCGCTGTCCCCCCTGGGTGCTCGAGTCCGGGCAGCCACAGGGAGCGGGGGCCGCGGTGTGGGCAGGGAGGGCCGAGGGGCGGGCACGGCCGCCCAGGTGCGCGGTCTCACCTTGGCCACCTGCACCACGGTCTTGCCGAGCTCTTCTATCTCGTCCTCGCTGTCAAAGACGCTCCTGAAATCCTCGTACGTCCAATCCTCAAAGAGGAGCCGCGGCACTGGGGGTGACGCGCCCGGGGGCTACGGCGTGAGGTGGCAGGGCAGCGCCGGCTGCCTCCCCTGCTGACCTGTGCCCTCCCAGAGCTCCCGCGACCTCTGGGGGCACGCGCCCTCCGGGATGGGATCAGACGCTACCCTGAGTGCCCCAGCTCAGGGTCGCCGCGGTCTAGCAGGAGGCAGCGGATGCCAGCTCGCCAGGCTCCTCGCTGCTCGGCTCCCACCGGGCTGCTCCAGCCGCTTGCGCCCTGGGCGGCCCCTGCCTCCGAGCAGACCCTCTGGGCCCCTCCTGAGTCCGGGCAGACCCGAGTCCTGTGGGCCGTGGGCTGCCTGCTCTGCCTGGACCCGCTCCACGGCCGCCCTCGTCCATCTCCCCCGCTCCCCCTGCCCACTTCCTGGCCATCTGGCTGCACCCTGGGACGCGGGCGTCCTTCCCGCCAGACGGAGTGCTACGGGGAACTGGGTAGGGCAGGGGGGACGGGCGGACAGGCCGTGGATGGAGGTGGATGGAGGATGGAGCCGGGAGAGAGGACGGAGCGAGCCAGGCCGAGGCACAGGCGGCACGGCCTCCGGGGCATGGTGGGGGCCAGAGGCCACAGCACGCGGCCGGGGCAGGAGGGCTGCGGGCCCAGTGGGCGGGGCCGAGAACGCTGGGCCAGGGGCCGCCTCACTCTGAGAGGGCAGAGGAGTGGCCTGAGGGCAGGGCTGGACTGCACAGCTGGGTTCAGACCGGACTCCCCCGCCCACCTCCGCCAAGGCCCCCGAGCTCACCAATGCGCAAGCCCTTGTGCTTCCTGGCAGCTCGCATCCACCCTGGGGACAGGGGGCGGGGTCAACGCAGGGCCCCTACCTGCAGCCCATCCTTAGCTGGGGTGCCAGAGCCCACGGCCGGCGGCAGGGCAGGCTGCTCGAGGCTGGCCCCAGGGAGCCCTGGCACCCGGCACCTGCCCAGGGGCCCGGGGTCTCTGACACAACAGCCGCCTCACACAGGAGGCCACAGCCGCTGCCTCCAAGACGGCCAACAGCCCCTTCTCAATCAGGGACTGCACCCCTTCTGCAACAGGCGCCGCCCCCCAGAACAGGCGCCAGCCCTGCTCTAAGGAGGCCCTGCTCCTGCCCCAGAACCCTCTTTCCTTTCAACGCTGAAACGCCAGCTCTCCATGGCCCCCCAAACACGGGCCCTGTGGGTTCACTGAGGAGAGAACTGTGGCCGGGCAGCTGCCCCCGGCGGCCCACCCTGCGCACACCCAGAGGAGCCCCTTCCAAGGCAGCTGGGCCAACGCCCAGGGCTCACCCCGTGCGCACCCACCGGCACCCCAGGCTCAGCGGCCGCGGGGCCACACACCTTGGTCCACGTCATGCAGGCCCGTGACCTCGAACATCTCCCGGCCACGCCTTCTCAGCTGCAGCCAGACGGGGGCCACCAGCGTGAACTTGCTTCCGAACACCTTGGCAACGTCGTAGCCATGGCTGTTCCACTGCCGTGGGAAGGGGCGGGGCCGGGTGAGTGCACGCCCCGCCCCTCGTGGTGCGGGGGGGGGGGGGCCCCCCACAAGGGCCCCCAACTGCAGCCCGGGGCCACAGCCAGGAGGCGCCCCGAGTCCTCGGTGCAGCCCCCCAAGGTGCAGTGGCCCCGGGACGCCCGTGCTGGACGCCTGCTGCCCCGCGCCCCCGTGGCCCCCGAGGGCCTCAGCTCACTGGCGTGACGTAGCCCAGGACGGCGCCCGCAAAGTGCCGCTCCCGGGCGCTGGCTGCGCAGTAGCTCCGATGCTCCAGCACCACCTCCTCGGCCCGGACATCCGTGGCCACCAAGCCGCGGTCCTGGGCGGGCCTCTCTGCGAGCTGGGTCTGAAGGGACACGGTGGGCAGCGTCATCCCCCACGGCCGCGCTAGCCGGGCCGGATCTTCGCCGGGCCGGAGATGGCAGCCAGGGTGGATGGAGGGCACTCGCTGCCCTCGGCTGGCACCCCGGGCCCCGCGAGCGTGGCTGAGTGCATCCGTGACTCCCACCCGAACACGCCAGGCACATGCCGCCCCACGGTTCCACCGCGGCCCCTGACGCTCGGGGCGAATCCAGGTGCCCGTCCCCAGCTGACACGCCTCCTGCTCCTGAGGGGCACACTCGGCCCAGCCCCTTGCCCTCGGGTACCCCACGGGCGCGGGACTGTGAGCCTGCAGTGCCGGGAACAAGGGAGCAGACAGCGGGGGCTTGGGCAGGGGGGCAGGGACCGCCCAGGACACCAGCCCCCACCAGCCCCGGCAGGGAGGAAGGGTGCAGCAGACCAGCCCCGCCAGCCCCCGACGCCCCTACCTTCTCCAGCAGCGTTTTCGAGGCAGCTTTCTTGGCATCTGACTTGGACAGGGTGGCGCAAAGGAAGCGGCAGGCCAGCACGAGGCAGAGGCTGCGCAGCAGCATCCTCATGGTGTGGTCACAGTGGGGCCTGGCCGCGGGGCCCAGGGGCCTGTGGAGTGTGTGCACATGGGGACCCGGCAGGGGCAGAGGCGCCCTCTGCTCCGACGAGCCCTGCCCTGGGCCGGCCCTCGTGGCCAGCGGGTTCTGCTTGGACACCAGTGAGGTGCCTTCACCAGCCTCTGCTGCCTCAGGACCCTGCTGCCCACGGCCGTCCCCTTGGGGACATGCTGGCCCCCACCTCCCACCCCAACAGAGCCATGATGAGGCGTCACACCACGGGACTGCCGGAGGTGCTGGACGAGCACAGGGACACCCATCCGTGGACCCTCAGGCAAAGGCTTTTCCAGCTACGCCAGCAACACGGAGTCCTGAGGAAGGACCAGCAGGTTTCCCGTGTAAGGCCGCAGAGCTTTCACTTGGGAAAAGCGCCCGAGGAAACAGGCCCGACGGGCAGTGGGGAGGGAGCGCAGGTCATCCCTCGACGGTCTGACGCCCGCGTGGGGCCCCTCTGCCCCTCTCAGCCTGTCCAGCACGCTGGCTGCCATGTGCGGGGTCCTTCCTGCACCAGGGCTGCCTGGAGCCCCCTGCACAGCCTTCCCACTCCCAGGCGAGGGAGCACCGGCCTTTCAGACCGTCGAGGGATGACCACACTCCCTCTGACCAGGCGCGAGCACCCCGCCCCCACCAAACCACCAGGAGCTTGCCTGGCCTGGGGCTGTGGCTGCCCGCCAAGAGACCAGCACGGGCAGCCCGTGACCGACGGGCTCTCCCGGGGGCCGAACGCACGGAGGGGCAGCCCGCTCGCTGGGGAGCCCAGGCGATGCGGGGCAGGCAGGGCCCTGCCGCCTCGGCTCTGGGCGGGCATCTTCTCATCGGGGCACACAGCAGCAAAGGGGACAGCTGTGCTGGGCCATGAGGAGAAGCCAGTCGAGAGAGGGGGTTCCTGGACGGATGAACCGATGGTGTGGCCAGGGACCACGGGAGGGCATGGCCCGTCGGCCAGCGGCACACCCACGGAGGGTGGGCTGGGGCAGCCCCGCTCCCTGCGACAGGCCCAGCCTGTGACCCGGGTGCCAGCGGCACACCCACGGAGGGTGGGCTGCGGCAGCCCCTCTCCCTGCGACAGGTACGCCATCTCCTCTGGCCTGCTGGGCCGTGGGGGCCCCGCTCGGCTGGGGGACGTGAGTCCGCTAACCGCTCCTTCACGCCTGTGTGGGAAGAGCTGGGGATCGCTCTGGGTCCCGCCTGCCGCACCCCTCCTGGCTCCTCTGTGGCGGCGGGTGCATCTGGGGCTCTGCACGCCCTGTCGAGCCGCTGCCATCCTCACATGCCAGTTCATTCAGCTTGCTCTCCTCTCTCCAGGGCAGCAGCGCGGGGTACAAGAGCCCTAGGGTGGCTGACGCTGGGGGGAGTGGCCCAGCAGGATCTGCAGGCACTGTCCCACCCTCCTCTGCCCCCACCACGGAGATCCCTCCGCCTGCAGGCCCCAGGCCTGGTTTCGTGCCACAGGGAAGGAAGGCAGACGGCAGAAGAGGTGGGCTCTGAGGAGGAAGGGAGGCCTGCTGGCCTCTGGGCCTGGCGGTGGGGCAGCAGGCCAACTGCTGAGGCGGAGCCACCACGGCCATCTGTGCCTGGCAGGCTGGCTGGGGGGGCAGCCCTTGGATGTGGGGCAGCCCGGGCTGCCCTCTGGCACGCTGCCCAACTTTCCCAACCATCTGTGCCCTCGATGCCGGGCATGGAGAAAGCACGTGAGGTGGGCTGGGCACCTGTGCTGCCAGCACAGCCCACGGCTCCTGCTGGACATGGGGCACTGCCCTGCTGGTCTGCGGCTGGAGCTGGCCTCCTGCTCAGATTCTTCCTAACAAGATAAGGATGAAAGCCCACCCTCCAGGCCCCAAGTCCACGGCTTCCAGAAGGCGTGTTTCAATGCTGATGGAATGGACAGTAGCCCCCGTGGGTCTTTTGAGGCCCACGGCAAGAGACGGATTTTACACCAGAACCCAGTTCAGGCAAGGGTCGTTTGCGCGCACACACACATTACATGTGAGCATGCAACAAGCAGAACCAGCTCAAGCCTACCTGTTCTGCGGATGCCCTCCGGGAGCTTCCTTTCTACTTCAATTTTTGGAAAAACTAGTGTTTACCCACTAGGCCATCCCACCTCAGTAACACTCATTTCTATGCCCTGACCCCATCGTCCCCCTGCTGGCTGAGCCCTGAGCCTGTCACTCCCTCGGAGGGAGCCCTGAGCACATCAACCCCCTGCTAGATGGAGCCCTGAGTGTGTCACCCCTGCTGGCCAGAGTCCTGAGCATGTCACCCCATGGCTGGCAGGCGCCCTGCGCCAGCTCCGCTGCAACCGAAATGCTCCTATCTTAACAGCAAGCAGGACGCCGGGATGTGCAAGCGTTCTCCTTCCAGCCTGATCTCCTGCGTGGAGAGCAAGTGCCCCTGAACGAGGTGGCGAGAGATGCAGGACAACTGTGACCCAGCAATGCTTTTTAATCACGCTCTGTGCCAGGCTCTGCGCAAACCAACCTCTCTCCACAGCCCCAGGAGCTGGGCCGTCGTTGCCCCGTTCACCAACGAGGAGACCCAGGCCCTGAGAGCAGCAGGTACCGGAGCGGGCCTGAACGCCAGCCCAGCGCAGGCCCACGAGGGTACAGGAGAGGCAAAGAGCGGCCTGCAGATCAGCGGGGAGTCCTCCAGTGCGGAAGGTCTGCTCCTGCTCACACGCTCACTTTCACCCCCACACACGTGCTCTCACCCTGGCCGGCATTCACGTACATTCACTCTTACGCCTCCTTGCCCGTACTCACATTCGTGCATACCCACACACTCGCTTCCCTGAATGTTTGCTCACCCTCACCCACTCTTCTGCACTCACCCACACTTGTGCATGCTCACACGCTCTCCTGCACTCACCCTCCTCCACGCTCACTCTCCCGTGCAGTCACACCCGTTCTCTTGCACACACTCTCTCAACCACACTCCTGCACACTCACCCACACTTGTGCATGCGCCCACGCTCTCCTGCACTCACCCTCTTGCACACTCACTCTCCTGTGCCCTCGCCCACTCCCTTGTGCAGTCACACCCTCACCCCCTCCTGCACACTCACACTTGTGCATGCTCCCACGCTCTCCTGCACTCACTCTTCTGCACGCTCACACTCTCCCGTGCAGTCGCACCCGTTCTCTGGCACACACACCCTCACCCACTCTCCTGCACACTCGCCCACACTTGTGCGTGCTCCCACGCTCTCCTTCACTCACCCTCTTGCACGCTCACACTCTCCCGTGTCCTCACCCACTCCCTTGTGCAGTCACACCCTCACCCACTCTCCTGCACTCGCACACATTGTGCATGCTCCCACGCTCTCCTGCACTCACCCTCCTCCACGCTCACTCTCCCGTGCAGTCACACCCGTTCTCTTGCACACTCACACCCTCACCCACTCTCCACTTGTGCATGCTCCCACGCTCCCCTGCACTCACCCTCCTCCACGCTCACACTCTCCCGTGTCCTCACTCCCTCGTGCAGTGACACCCGCTCTCCTGCGCCCTCACCACACGCATCTCGCGCCGCTCCTCCCGCCCCCCACGCGGCCCGCCCCGCGTCGCTGGCGGTCCCCGCCGTCCGTTCGGTCCCGGCGGAGGCTGGCTGCGCGACGCGCCCACTTCGCGGCAGGCGAGGAGGCAGCGGGGAGCGGAGGCCGGACGAGGGGCAGAGCGCGCGGTCGCGGGACTCGAACGCCACCCGGCCGGCCCCCGCCAGCTCACCTTCATATCCCGGACGCCGGCCGGTGCCTGCCCAGCTCTGCCGGAAGACGCGGGCCGCGCTGCCGGAAGTCCCGCCCACAGACCGCCCACCGCCGCGCACAGCGCCTTGGGGCGGGACGGGGCCTGCGTGGGCGGGGCTCGGGGCGGGGCTAAGGCTCCCGGAAGGCGGAGCGCCGCGTCCACCTCCGCGCGGCGGCCACGTAGATGACCGCGGGGCGCCTGGGGCATCTGCCCGCGCTGAGCCTCAGGCCGGCAAGGACTCTGGCCGCGTGGGCGGGTGAAGGAAGGAAGGAAGACGTAATTATTCCACAGGCCTGCTCTCCCTCCTGTCCGCGCTTCCCCGGGCCCCGGGGCAGTACTGATCTCCTGCTAATGCCACTCCGTCTGTCCAGGCTTTTGTCCTGCCGCTCTGCTGCCACCTCCTGGCCTCGGCCTCTCTGCCATCCCTCCCACAGGCCCGAGGTCATCTCAGCCAGTGGCTCTTGTCACCACCCACAGCCGAGCCACCCTGTGCCCACCAAGGTTGGTCCATCTGAGTGGCCGTGGATGTGGAAAATCCCACATGTTCGAACTCAGTGTTCTCTCTGTCCTCGCCTCTAGAAGTGGTGGCTCCATCTCTTAAGTCCACAACCTGGAACAAAGAGCCCCTCCCTCTCGGTCCCCAGCAAGGGGACTTCAGAGTTGGGGGTGCCTTTCCCAACGGAAAACGGCACATCACAAGGCATTTACACTCAGTACATGGTGACGTCCAACTGCCCACAGTCCAGTTCCCTGCAGAAAACGCTGGCGGGTCCCCACCCTGCCCCTCTCCGCCACCCCCTGGTGTGCCTGCCAGCTCCCCGGGCACGGCCAGTTCCCCATATCAGCTGCTTCAGAGGCTGCTCCCTGAGCCGAGCCTTGTTCTCTTTCTTTCAAATCACGTTTTCTTCTCTCATTTCCCTGTATTTCCTGCCAGGACACCCCCAAAATCTTTCCAGGGGGCCAGGGGCTGGGGGTGTGGTGAGGCTCATGCCGTCCACCTTCGGGAGGCGCCGTGCTCTCCTGGCAGGTCTGCTTTCCTGCTGCCCACGCCAGCATCCAGGGAGCTAAGCTGGGTTCCCTGAGCATTGCACAGGCCTGGGAAGGCAGAGGAGATCCCAGCAGACCTGGGGTCTCAAGTGGAAAAGGCACTGAGCCACCTCAAGAGGCAGTGAGTTTGGGTGTCTTTGGACCTCAGAAAGGTGAAATCCACTCAGGGTCCACTCTAGGCCAGTGTAGCGGACACCAAAAGTTGAGGGAAAGAGGCACAGAGAACCCAGCCCCAGCCCCCTTTGCAGAGCTGCAGTGGAGAGCTGGGGGTCCTCCCAGTTGCCAGCAGGAAGCGGTGAGCCTCTCAGCTGCACAGCCCTGGCCAAGAGCCTGCTAACTGGGTTGAAAATAGACTTCCTAAGCAGATACACATCTGCAGGAAGGATTAGAGTCAACGTGGCATAAAAAGAGTTAAGAGAATCAGAACTCTACTGTATGGGAGCAGGTACACACCTGGTGTTTCACCGTTTTGGGACTTTGAAGACAACGTAAAGTTCACTTTGTGTTACCTTTAGCCTATTAAAAGTTTGCATTATCGAGGCACATGAGAAGATTGTGTTGTCAATGCAGACAAGCTACAGCATTTAAAAAGGAAATAAAACATACTTAATTTATAATCTCATTTGGAAATGCTGAAGATGCTTAATTGACAAAGTTTGTAGTTGGGACTAAATGGTATGCAGAGACCCTTGAAGCTGAATGTCCAGTTTGCTAGGGGTATGAAAGGAACACCAGCATTTGGAAAACTGAACCTAAAAGCCTAAGAGATAGGACTTGGAATTTGAAACTAGAATAAATCCAGTCCTAACTGCTTAAACTTGAATCTGAGTATAACCGCTTTGCCTGGGTGCTAAGTGCAGCTCCCAGCCCCCATTTCTGGCCCAGGCTCTGAGATGTCCGGTGTGGGTGGTTGGACCAGCCCCCCCCCACCCTGTCTGCTGCAGCGGGCTGGGAGGACAGAGGGGCAGGGGCAGGGCACTGCGCAGCGGGGGTCCTGCAGAGACAGCCTCCTCCTGCCGGCTGGCCCCCCCAGCACTCTGTGACCAGGTGCGCTTGCCCATTCGGGGTCCCCAGCCTGAGACCTGCCTCTCCAGAATGGCTCTGGGGACGTCCATCCCAGGTGGGTGTGTCTCTCCCCACTTGCGCGGTCAGCACAGGCAAGGCCCTTCCTGGCAGTGGCCCCCACGGGAGGCCTCGGCCCGGGGTGACCCCGGGGGCAGGGCGCAGGCCACTGCTGCTGCCTGTGTGCTCTCACGCCCGGCCTCGGGATGGTCAGGAAGAGGGACCCGCTCCAGAATTTCCTGCTGCCGCACACCCACCGCTTGTGGACAGGGACATCCGCCGTGGCTGCTGGGATAAGCAAAGTCCAGAAGCAGGCGGCTCCCGTGCCTGGGGCAGAAGCTTCCGGATGCCACTGCAGAGCCAGCACAGCAGATTTTCTGTCCGGGATTACGTGCACGGCCACACGCGAGTCCCTGCAAGTCCATCAGGCCTTGGTCAGGACTCCGGCCGAACCACGTGCACCCTCCCGGGAGCAGGTACCGGGCCAGCTGCTGCTCCGTGCCTGGGTCTGCACTCGGGAGAAGTGTGTGTTTAGCGGCCCCCAGATTTGTGCTTCCGGAGCTCCCCAAACCCACCTTAACATCGGGGGGCTGGGGTTGGGGGGCATGGTGTTGTGGGACCAAAGAGGCAGCGTTTCCTGGTGGTTACCCCCCAGCCCAACCTTAAAGCGAATCTACAGTTCATCGTGCCGACTGGAGGACGCGGGGGCGTCTGGTGAGCCTGGTGGGCAGCCGGCTGCCGGTCGGGCTCCAGGGTGAACAGACACTTGTTCTGGCAGAAGCCTGGGAGGTTTTAGCAGCCGCCTCCCCCCAGGTGCCTCCGGCAGCATTGCCTGTGGCATGGGGACACTTACTGCTTGGCTGTGCTTGTAAGGAGAGGAGGGGCTCGTCGTTTGGCCTTGAGGGCGCGATCCGTCTGGCTAGGGGTGACAAGCCCCCAGCAAAAGGGCGCAGACAGGGGGTGTCAGGGCTGACCTGGCAGAGGCAGTCGGGGGCGAGGACTTGCGGCCCGGGCCGGCATGGAGCTCCGGCGATGGAGGCCGCCTTCCAACAGTGGCTGGAGAGGCCGGAACGGCTTGCACTCGGGGTGCCCACGTGCCCACGGAAGGCAGGAGCGAGCGCCTGCGGAGGAGGGTCTGGATCGATCGGGGGCAGGTCTCAACCTCGGCCACCAGCACCCACGTCCCCAGAGGCCTCGGGGCCCGGCTCACTGCGTCCTTCTGACAGGCAGTCGCCAGGGCAGTGGACCAGCGTGGCGCTCGGCAGGATGGGGAGACCACCAAAGCCCCTGAGCAGTCAAGTGCGGCGTGCAGGCGTTGCAGCTCACACCTGCGGGGAGACGGTAAAGGCAGCCTGCTGCCGTTGGGGCCCTCTGCTGCTTCGGGGGGTGGAGGCTGTGCGCCCTCCCCTAGGACACATCCTTCCGCCTGCCTTTTAGCGTCCCTGAGTTTTAGGGGGGCGCAGGGCTCCCGACAGAAGTGCTCATTTCCCAGCCTTCCTCATAGCCAGGTCTGTCCGGGTGAAGCAGCTTTGGCTGCGGTGGGCGTGTTTGGGCAAGATCGCTTCTGTATGAGGCAACTGCTCGCCTTCCCCTTTCCGGTCTCCCCTGCCTGGAAATGAGGACGGGTGGGGCACCTGCCTTGAACCCGGAATGGGTGCTGCCCACTGAGAGCCTCTCTGCCAGCACCCCTGCCCCCCATGCCCCACGGGAGGAATGACCTGCTGACTTGAGCTGCCATGGGGGTCCACGTTGACAGTTTAGCCTGCGCCCTCAGTCAAGCGAGAAAGAGCAGAGCCTTCAGCCCCTCGGGCGCTCCGTATTTGCCCAGGGTGGGTTGGATTTGCTCCAGTAAGGAATGCCAGAGCAGCAGCCGCGCCTGTGAGGGACCCCAGCGCCCCCCCGGACGGTGGGGCAGGAGAACGTGCTGGACACCTGGCCGAGGGAGCTCAGCGTCTGTCCCCTCCGGGGGCGGCAAGCTCAGCCGCACATTGAGTCACAGGGGCATTTGTAAACACGACCCGTAGCCATCATACCAGAATCCGAGGGGCCTCCCCGCAAAGCCGCCGGCCGGCTCTGCAGGTCAGGAGGGGCTCCTTGGCCCTCCACTTCCAGCAGCCCTTCGGTTCCTGCCGGGACGTTGACGAGGCTTTGCTGTGGCTGAGCTCATCTCCTCCAGCTGAGTTCTCAGGAACGAGGGAGCATGCACAGGCCGGCCCTGGACAGTCAGCACTCACCGGCTGGTCCCCAGGCCCCGCCCTGAGCGGCCGGCTGCGGCAGTGAGCTCGGTTCCCCAAGTTAGTGGTCTAGAGCTGGTGTCCAGCGACCCCCAGAGGTCTCGGGTGCCTTTCTCCAGTCTTACGCACAGGTCTCTGGGAAAGGCGGAGAGAGATGCACAAGCGCGGTGGCGAGGTGCTGCGGCTTGAACTGTGTTCCCCCCGAAAGCCAGTTCAAATCCCGCCCCGCCCCGACGGTGCCCTTCCTTGGAGGCGTCATTAGTGGACGAGGCGCCCTGGGGCAGGGTGGGTGCTGAGCCCATGGGCCCGGGCTCCTGTGGGCAGGGGAAAGGGACACAGAGACCCCGGGGGAGACGGCCGCCTGCAGACGAGGAGAGGGACTCGGCGACGCGCCTCCAAGCCACGGGACGGCCCGGATGGCCGTGAGCCCCAGAAGCTGGAGGGGCGGGAAGGAGCCCCCCCACGGGTTTCGAGGGGCACGGCGCTGCCCACGCCTTGATTCGAATCGGCGGCCTCCGGAACCGGTGCTGGAAGGTTACGGGCATTTGAACAGCACCGGTTTGTGGGACTTTGTTGCACTCTGGCCCCCGAGGACAACATTCCTGCAGGTCTCCCCAGGAAGCCTGCAAGGGGGGCCGACGCCTCTTTGCCAGGGCTGGACTTTCCTTGGCCACCCCAGGGGGCGTCCCGTCTGCTGGCCCATGGGTCCCTGAGCGGGCAGCCCCTACCAGAAGCTGCTACCACAGCCCCCCACGGCCCCCCCATCTCAGGCTGTCCCATCTCCTTTGAAATCAGGGAGCCCCCTTCACTGCCGTGCCCCCAGCTGGCCTCCAAGGACGACCCAGGAGCCGGTTCTGCCTCCACGCGCCCTGGCGGGGTGGAGGACGGGCTTCCTTAGGGCAGGCTGGGCCGGTCAAACCCACCTCCGGGCCCTGAGCCCTTCCCTCCCTTGCATCAAGGAATTCCTGGCATTTCAACCATGCTTAACGGGCGCTGCCGGGAGCCGGCTTCAGGCCTAGCAGCCTGGAGAGGGAGGCACGCTCAGCTGCCTGAGCTGGCTCTGCTGACCCCAGAATCGCCAGGGGCGGGGGTGCCCGCGGCGACAGAACCACTGTCCTGGCCTGCTCTCCGGAATCCAGCCTCCCATGCTCTGCCCACGTTCTCGGGACTGCAAGCCTTCCCCACCAGAACGTGGCTCTGTGTTTGGACGTGTTGGGAACTGGACCCTGTCCCCGGCTCTCAGCAGTGGGGCTGGGGGATAATGCCTTTTCTCTTGCAAAGAAACTCCTGCAAGCGGTGTCATTCCAGGGTCCCCAAGCACTGGGACCACTTCTTCAGAGGAGGGGAATGGGCTGTGGGGAAGCGGGCTTGTGGGGAAGTGGGAGTTGGGCGGATCGGGGCCCCCTGGATTAGCCTGTTTCTTTGGGGTCCTCTTTCACCCCACCTGGCTCCAGCTTTCCCACGAGACATTTGGAGAGCCCGGCCTCTGTGGCTCTTTCACAACTTTCAGCTTCCAGCTCTGTGTGTGGCTTTGGGCTCCCCCATCTCGTGGCTATAAGAGGTGAGGCCCGTGAGGCTGCAGGCAGCTCTCCCCCATGTGCTGGGACAGGAGGTGGGGATTTTGAGCGTGTCGCTTTTCCGTGGTGGTCCAGCAGCCACCTGTCACAGCGTCCTCAGGTTCCTCGCGCCCCAGCAGCCGTCCAGGCAGGGACACTTGCTCCCTGGAGCCTTGCCATCTCTGAGCATGCCGTTCCTGGTGACGATAGGTGACGCCTGATCGCAGGGGCAGCCACTGGGTGCCAAGGGCTGCCAGGCCCCTATCCCCAGGATGAAGCTCAGGGTGTCCAGCCACACCCGGGCCAGAAACCAAATCCAAGTCCCCATTTTCCGGAAGACCTAGCCCACTCCAGGAGTAATTCTTTACCAGCCATTGTTCCGGCCACGGTGGAAACCAACTCTGACTAATTTAAGCAAGAAAGAGATTATGGGCAGGAAACCGCGGCACTCAAAACCAGCTGGAGGCCTGAGCAGGTTCAGGTCTGGGTCGGGGCCAAAACCATGGCTGATGCCACGGGAGCGACTGCTAGGGATGCCACGCCACAGGCACTGCTGCCCCAGACACCCGTGGCCACGCTGCGTGCTCGCTGCTCTCCAGGCTCTGCTGCCCCAGACACCCGTGGCCACGCTGCGTGCTCGCTGCTCTCCAGGCTCTGCTGCCCCAGACACCCGTGGCCACGCTGCGTGCTCGCTGCTCTCCAGGCTCTGCTGCCCCAGACACCCGTGGCCACGCTGCGTGCTCGCTGCTCTCCAGGCACTGCTTCCCCAGACACCCGTGGCCACGCTGCATGCTCGTGGCTCCCCAGGGCCTTTCTTTCCTCCTTCACGATGTGAGTCTGGGATGCCCACCTGTGGGTCTCAGGGGCCAAGGATCGAGGCCCCAACCCTGCCCACAGGAGCAGTGACCACAAGGGGCCAAACCTGTGACAAGGGTCCAGCTCAGGCAATGAAGAAACCAACAGGCTGCCAAGCACGGCACGCTGCTGACAGGTGGCCTCTCCCATGCCGAGGGGGGACCATGGCCAGGTGGTCCATGTGGACTTGGGCCGGAGGCCTGGACATCAATAAGCTGTCCGATGGGGAGGCAAAGGTGCTGAGAAGAGCTCGCTGGCTTTGCCTGGGCAGCAGGGGACCCCTCAGTGGTCCCAACAACAGACGTTCTCTGCAAAGAAACCCAGGGCCAGCCCTGGGGCAGGGTCTTCAGGCCTCGGGGTGGGGGAGATGCCTGCTGTGGTCTGAGGCCCTGGCCAGGCTCCGTCTCCGGGAAGCCCCTGTGTCCACGGCCCTCCAGCCCTGCCTGCCTCGCCTTGCCTGGGAGTGCCTGTGGGAGTGCGGGCAGGGATCTGGGGTCTCTGTGCCCTCCCTTTGGGCTAGCCCGGGCCTGCCCCGGCTGTGGGTGTCACATCCACCAAGTGACGCAAGACAGGCCTGTGGCTTCCATGGAGAGCCCACCAGGACCCCTTACGAGTCCTCAAGCCGGGATTGGTGTGGCTTTGGGGGTGGGGAGGGAGCCCTGGAGGAGCCTTAGATCTGGGCAGGGGCTGCCGGCTTCCTCTGCTCGGGCTGGGGCTGGGGGATGCCTGCCCTGGGGACTCTCCTTTCTCCAAGAAGTCCTCTGCTGGCCTGACTCTTGTCCCTGTCTTGAAAGTGACCGGTCCTGGCACAGGTCCCTCGGCGGCCACCCCCGTGGCCAGGACAGTCCTGTCCTAGAGAGCTCCAGGACTTGGGTTGCCCTGGGGGTCCCGGCCCAGCACTTCAGGGGGTCCTGGCCTCTCGAGGGCAGGGCACAGCCCCACCTCTGCTGCCCCAGCCTCAACCCCGGCCTGAGCAAGTACCAGGGACGGCGGAAGTGAGCCGGAGCGGGGACAGAGGTCTCATGGGTGGGCCTGGGCCTGGGCCAGTAGGGAGCAATGGCTTCATAAAGAACAGACCCTGGCGGTCCAGGTGGGCCAGCTGCACACGGGCGCCAGTCGCAGTGGGTGTGGCAACGCAGCCAAGGGCTGGGGGGGGGCACCTGGGTGTGGACTCTGGAAGGGCTGGGCTCTGCAGGCACCTGGCCTGGTGGGCCGTGGGGGGCAGTCCTCAGTCTCCGTTTGTGAAGGAAGGGGTGGGCTCTGGATGACCCAGGTGACTGCCCCGCCCCTTACGCAGCCCTGTTCGCCAAGGTGGGCAGCGTCCAGGGCAAGTGCTCCTCACACCCCTTCCCCGGCCCAAAGGATGCAGGGAGGTGGTCTCCAATCTCCGGATCCTGGGGGTCGCTGCGACCCGCGCCCTGCCTGCCTGCGCCTTGCACATCCGGGCCCACGCAGCAGTTAGAAGTCCCCCGTTTCTTCCACCTGGACAAGCAGGGAATCTGGACGATGCTTTTGAGCGCCGAGGAAAGGCTCCAGGCCGAGGCGGGCAGCGCCCTTGAGTCCTCCCTGCCCTGGGCCCCCCGAAAACCTCGGTGCACCATCGGGCGCTCGGGACGCACGTGGGCGCCCTCGGGAGCCGCGGCCCGGACGCCCCGCGTGGCAGACCCAGGCGAGGAGTAAAGCGTCGTGCCCGCCAGGGGGCGCCCGACCTCCTGCCCGCTCCGCGTGCCCGCCCCTACGTGCTCGCTCCCGCGGCGTCCGCCCCGGCCGTCGTCCGTGCGTGCGCGTGCGTGGCAGCGGCCGAGAAAGCGCCGCTCGGATCCTGTGGCGGCTTCTCCGGAGGAGGCTCCCCCTGAGGCGGCTTCTCCTGAGGCGGTTCCTCGGGCGGCGCCGTGGGGCGGCCGTGACGGCGACCCGCGCCCCCCGCGCCCCCCGCTCCTCCCACTCCTCCCGGGCCCGCCGCGGAGCCCGCGTCCCGGGGCCCGAAGATGCCGGCCGTGTCGAAGGGGGACGGGATGCGGGGCCTGGCCGTGTTCATCTCGGACATCCGCAACTGTGAGCGCCCCGGGGCCGCGGCGGGCCTGGCGGGCGGGGCGGGGCCGCGTCGTGGTGCGGGAGCGTGCCGCTTCGGCCGGGTGCGGGCCTGCGGATCTAGCGGGCCCGGGCGCACCAGGCGGGCGGGGGCGCAGGCCCGGGGTGCGAGGTCTCAGTACTGGGGTGCAGGCCTGTCGGGCAGGGCTCGGGGCGGGGGTCGGTCGGGCCCGGGGCGCGGGGCGCAGGCCCGGGGTGCGGGCCTGGCGGGCGGGGGTCGGGCGGGCCCGGGGTGCGGGGTCTCAGTACTGGGGTGCAGGCCTGTCGGGCAGGGCTCGGGGCGGGGGTCGGTCGGGCCCGGGGCGCGGGGCGCAGGCCCGGGGTGCGGGCCTGGCGGGCGGGGGTCGGGCGGGGGTCGGGCGGGCCCGGGGTGCGGGGTCTCAGTACTGGGGTGCAGGCCTGTCGGGCAGGGCTCGGGGCGGGGGTCGGTCGGGCCCGGGGCGCGGGGCGCAGGCCCGGGGTGCGGGCCTGGCGGGCGGGGGTCGGGCGCGGGTCGGGCGGGCCCGGGGTGCGGGGTCTCAGTACTGGGGTGCAGGCCTGTCGGGCAGGGCTCGGGGCGGGGGTCGGTCGGGCCCGGGGCGCGGGGCGCAGGCCCGGGGTGCGGACCTGGTGGGCGGGGGTCGGGCGGGCACGGGGTGCGGGGTCTCAGTACTGGGGTGCAGGCCTGTCGGGCAGGGCTCGGGGCGGGGGTCGGTCGGGCCCGGGGCGCGGGGCGCAGGCCCGGGGTGCGGACCTGGTGGGCGGGGGTCGGGCGGGCGCGGGGCGCGGGCACGGGGTACGAGGCCTCAGTATCCGGGTGCGGACCTGGCGGGCAGGGGCCGGGGGCGGGGTGCGGGGCGGAGGCTCAGGACAGGGTCTTCGGTGGCGCCTGGTCGTGGGCTGCTCGCGCGGGGGCTTTGGCACGGCCGCGGGGGCTTCCAGCGAAGACGCCCTGCCCCAGCGTGATGTCATCCCGAGCCTTCTGTTGGGCCTTCTGGTAACGGGTCGTTTCACCCAGCGTTTGGTATTCGCTCCGGGAGTGGAAACGCACCGGTGTGCTCCCGGGACGCCTGTTTGGGTGCTGGTTAGGCCCTGATGAGATCTCTCCCTGTGCTTGAAACGATTCAGTACCCGAGGGGATCCGGGCTCCCTGGAAGGTCAGGGTGCGGGAGGTTGCCGAGCACCCCGCTGCTGTCTCTGAGCACAGCGTTGTCCTCCCCGGGTGGGAGGCCAGGAAGGCATGACCTGGTGAAAGGGTGCCCTGCTGGGTGACCGCAGATGTGGCTTTTGTGAGCAGACTCCTGTTGGTATTGGAGAGCAGCCCCTTTTATTAGATAACATAAAAAACCAGGCTCTTGCCTGGTGTGTTTTATTTTTACTTGTTCTCCACCAACTTGTTGGTCTTATGATGTCTGATACCTAAGCTGGAGCTGCTATTTGGAGGAGTCTCTAGAGCCTCGTCCATGTGTAGATCCTGTTGTACTGCGGCTTCTCTTTAAATTCTCACCTCCTCAGACTGGAGTGGAATCCCGGGATGCCAGTCCCAGATCTGGCACAGACTGTCTGTACTTCCCTGCCCTGCAGAGCAGGTGTGGAAATGCACCCTTGAATTGGGGCCGCTCTCTTTCTCTCTTCCTTTGCTAAACTAATGTCATCCATATTTTGAGGAAGATTGCCTTGTTCTGGAGAATGTCCGTGACCCAGTTGACGGAGGAGAATGAAGTGGAGAGCACGTTTCTCATTTTCTCATTTTCTTGTAGGGCCAGTCACACACTTACCAGACAGTCCTCTGGGTCCTGCTTTCCATGGGCTGGTGCCTGCCACGTAGTAAGAACTCAGGCATGGCCAACATTTGTTCACTGACACTGCGTAGCCCCAGCCTTCTCCACCTCTCCACTGTTGACATGGCGTTCCTGTGCCTTACAGGATGCCAAGCAGCACCCCTGGCCTTCACTCCCCCCCGCAGGCGAGAGAACCAAAACTGTCTCTGGACACTGGCAAATGGCCCCTTGGGGGCAGAGAACCACTTAGCCATAGGACTATCCCTGCCCCTAGGAAGAAGGGGAGCCGGCGTAAATGGCTCCGCTCCACCTTCTTGGTCAGCCCCCCATCAGTCCTGGGGCTGTGCTTCTCAGGTGACTCTGTGTCCCCCAAGGCTGCATGCTCCCCAAGGGCAGGGACCGGGTCTTTCTTGCCCATCATGTCGGACCCCCATGCCGCTCAGAGCCTGGCTGGCAGGCGTGCGAGCTGAGCAAATGGAGAGCTGAGCGGGCCAGAGAAGGCGTCTTGGGCTGGAGCTGACTTTGGAAGATGTTTCACGGGCTTTTCAGGTAGAGGGCAGCTGTGTTAAGGCCAGGACGGCCTGGAAGAGCCTGGAGTGAAAGTTCAGAGCAGAGTGCGAGGCAGTGGCCAGGCAGGGGAGCTGGTTCCAGGGAGAGGGTCACTACTTCCCCTTTCCTGCCCGCCCCTGTGAGGACAGCCTGACCCTGACCCTGCTTCTGCTTCTAACCAGCTCCTGCCCTGTAGCCCTAGCCAATGAGCCTGTTTCCTCAGCTGATGGGGGGAGTGGAGCCTTTGTGCCGAAGTATCGTTGAGGTCGCTTTCAACCCTAACGGCGCAGTTCCTGTGTATCTTTCAGGGCTCGTTTCTGAGCTGAGTGAGGGGGGCAGCGGGCAAGGGGAGAGCATGCCCTTCCTCTGGTTGTACTGTAAGTTGGTGTCCACTGCCCCTGGACTGACCGACGTGACTGCTCTGAGGGGTGGAGTGGCACTGCATGCCAGGCCCTGCCTCAAGCCTAGGGTTTAGGGAGCGAGCTCAGTAGCTCATAAAATTAACTTGATCTTTTCCATCGACTTCAACCCAGGGACTCCTGAATTCTGCAAATGTGAGTTCAGCGTGTAAGAGTTTTTGAAGTGCCTCTTTTTTTATTTTTAATTAAGAAAAATCATTCCTTTCTTTAGTCCCAGGTTTTTTTTAAAAGATTTATTTATTTATTTATCCCCCCCCCCCCCCGCACCCCGGTTGTCTGTTATCTATTTTGCTGTGTCGTTTTCTTTGTCTGCTTCTTTTGTCAGCGGCATGGGAATCTGTGTTTCTTTTTCTTGCGTCATCTTGTTGTGTCAGCTCTCCTGTGGGTGACGCCATTCCTGGGCAGGCTGCACTTTCTTTCTCGCTGGGCGGCTCTCCTTGTGGGGCACACTCCTTGCGCGTGGGGCTCCCCTACGTGGGGCCACCCCTATGTGGCAGGGCACTCCTTGCGTGCATCAGCACTGCGCATGGGCCAGCTCCACACGGGTCAAGGAGGCCCGGGGTTTGAACCGCGGGCCTCCCATGTGGCAGACGGACGCCCTAACCACTGGGCCACGTCCACTTCCCCAGTCCCAGGTTCGAAGTAATTATTGAGTCACAGGAAATTGGCCCCAGCCCCTTCCCCCTGCCTCCCATGGGACATCTTGCACAACTACCTGCAGCTCCAACTCCGAAAAGTCAACATGGGTGCACCACACTGAGCTTAGTCAGATGCCAGGTGTTCTCCCTGTGCTCATTTGTGAGCGTCAGTGTTGGTCTGTGCTGTTTTAGCACACGTGTGGCTTGGTGTAGTCCCACTACAGTTGAGCCATCCCATCACTGCACCTTTGGGCCACCCCCTTACAATCCCTGGTAACCACTAATCCAGGGGCTCTTAACCAGGGGACCCCAAAGGTCCATGGAATGATTTCAGGGGGTCCGTGAGCTTGAATTGAGAATTCAAAAAAAGTTATTCTTGTGGGGATGTAATATATTTATTTAAAAATCCTGTGAACTTAGTAAGGGGTCTGTGGTTTTCACCTGACTGGTAAAGGGGTCCTTGGGACAAAAAAAGTTAAGAACCTCTGCCCTAATCTGTTTTCCATCTCCATAGTTTTGTGATTTCAAGGATGTTATGTAAATAGAACCAGACAGTATGTAATCTTTAGAGATTTAAAATTTTTTAAAAAAATTTCTAACAACTTTTCTTTTTTAAAGATTTATTTTATTTATTTCTCTCCCCGTTTCCCCTGTTGTCTGCTCTCTGTGTCCATTCGTTGTGAGTTCTTCTGCGCAGTCTGTTTGCATTCTTGTCAGCGGCACCAGGAAACTGCATCCTTTTTTTTGTTGCGTCATCTTGCTGCGTCAGCTTTCTGTGTGTGTGGCGCCACTCCTGGGCAGGCTGCACTTATCTCACATGGGGCGGCTCTCCTTGTGGGGCACATTTCTTGTACGTGGGGCACCCCTATGCAGGGGACAACCCTGTGTGCCATGGCATTCCTTGCATGTGGCAGCACTGTGCATGGGCCAGCTCACCACACTGGCCAGGAGGCCCTGGGTATCGAACCCTGGACTCTCCATATCGTAGGCAGATGCTCTTATTAGTTGAGCTGTGTCTGCTTTCCTAGAAATTGACTTTTTCACTCTGCATCATTCCTCTGAGGTCCATTAAGTTGCTTCATTAATTGGCATTATAGTCAAGCAGTGAATTCTGAGAAAAACAAAGAGCTGCTGTAATTGGGAAGATAAGACAACTATTATTTGTGAGTTATTCAGTTGTTTTGGAACTTTTACACATGTGATCTATCAGCAGGAAAGTCATATAAGCTTCAATTAACATATCTTTATGCATTGTTACTGATATATCAACACTAGACTTTTTTTTTTTAACTTTTTATTTTTTGAAGGAATTTCAAACTTACAGGACACTTGCAAAAATAATGCAAACCCCCAATAGAGAACTCCAACATACCCCTACCCTCCTAGATACCCAGATCTACCAATTTTAATTTTGCTACCTTTACCTTACATTCTTTCTACCTACTTACCTGTCAGTCTGTCTGTCCATCTTATCTCTCAATCAGTCTCTTTTTTAAACATTCAGAGCAGGTTGCATGCATTATATTCCTTGAACACAATACTTCCATGTACATTTCTTTGGAATAAGGATATTCACTTATGTAATCACCTTAAGTGAAGTTACCAAGTTCAAGAAATTTAACATAGCTATAAAGCATGCATTTTATGTCCCACTGGTGTCCTTTTGAGCCTTTTGTCCTCCATTCTTAGATCCCCTGTAGGATTATGTGTTGAATTAATTTCCCATTCTTTCTGCCCCTGGTATCCTGTGCTCTTTTTCTGTCTGTGAGTTTGCATATTCTCTGATAGTTTCTTTGTGGTTACAGTGGACTTACATTTAACATCCTGAATCTATAACAATCTCCTTTGGTTTGATGCCAACTTCATTTCAGTAGCACATACTGTGTTCCTATACTCCACTGTCCCTCTACCTTTATTTAGCTTTGTCACAAAATACGTACTTATACCTTAAGCATCCCAAACCATTGATATATCATTGCATTTTATACCTTTCCTGTATAGGTCCCATGGAAAGTAAAAAGTGGAGTTACAAATAAAAAATACAATAGTACTGATATCTATGTTTACCCATGTCAACGTTTTTACTGGAGATCTTTATATCTTCATGTGGCTTCAGGCACTTGTCCAGTCTTCTCCTTTCCTTTAAACCAGCAGAATTCCCTTTGGCATTTTTTGTAGGACTGGCCTAGTGGTGATAAGTTCCTCAGTTTTGTTTATCAGGGAGTTTCTTAATCCCTCCTTCATTAAAAAAATCTTTTTTTCTCTCATTTTTGTAAGTTCAGTTTTGTTTGATACAGAATTCTTTGTTGGCAGTTTTTTGCTTTCAGCACTTTTAATGTCTTCCCACTGCCTTTTTTAGCCTCCATGGTTTCCGATGAAAAAGCAGCTTAATTTTAGTGAGGCTCCCTTGTCCATGACACGTTGCTTTTCTCTTGAGGGTTTCAGAATTCTCTATCTTTGGCATCCGACAGTTTGGTTATAAAATGGCACGGTGTGGGTCTTTTTGGGTTTATCCTGTTTGAAGTTTGTGAGTATCATAGAGGTGTATAGTTGTGTCTTCCATTAAATTTGGGAAGTTTTAAGCATTATTGCTTTGGCTTCTCTCTCTGCCCTCCCTCTCTTCCCTCCTGGGCCTCGCCCTGTGTGCAGATGGGCACACCTGATGGTTCCCTGATCCTCAGGCCCTGCTCACTTTTCTGCACTCTCCTGCTGCCGCTCGGACCGGGTGATTTCGATCGTCTTGTCTTCAGGTTCACTGGCTGATTCTTCTCCAGCGCCAATCTGCTGTTGAACCCTCCGGGGAACTTTGCATTTCTGTTACTCAGCTGTCTGGATCCTTTCCCTCATTTCCTTCTCTCTATGGATATTTTCTTGGTGTTCATCTCTCGTTTTCCTGATTTCCTTTAGTTCTTTGCCCGTGTTTTCCTTGAGCGCTTTGAGCATATCTGGGATCATTTTTGAGAAGTCTCTGGAATGCCCTGGGTCTGGTCCTCGTCACGGACGGTTCCTCAGGCTTTAATCTTGTCCTGGCCTGGCCATCGCTTCCTGTTTTTGTGTATGTCTTGCACTCTTTTGTTGAATCCTGGACATTTTGATATTTTGAAGTGTTATCACTGGAATTTAGACTCTGTGGTGTCTGTTTCTTAAGCTTGTATCCAGCTAGTGTTAGGACAGCTTTCCTTGAATGCCAGGAGCTACCAAAAAAAAAGAAAACACCTTTTCCATTCTTTGCATGTTGGCCTGTGGGCTCCTTCAGCTTATGTTAAGTTGAGATAATAGCTCCAGGCCAAAGCTTGGGGGCCTGCCTGGTCCTTTCTGCCAGTGGTAGGTCTAGTCTTGGGAATGTGCAAGTGTCCCAGGAAGCCCCCCTTTACACAGATGGTGTGACATAGGTTCCTCGAGGTCCCGGCCACTGCACTGCGTGTCCAGGGTCAGCACAGCCTGCCTGCCCACAGGGTTCTGCAGGAGGGCTCGGTGAGCTGCCCTCTACAGGCAGGGCAGGTTCTGCAACTGCAAGGCCCACAGGCTACCGCGGTCAGAGTGGGCTGACGTTCACGCTCCCAGAACGTGCGGGAGGGTGGCCCTGCGCCCTCCAGAGGCCTCCCGCTTTTGTGCGGTCTGCTCCTATCCTCGGTGTGCTCCCTGTCCCGCAGCCCTTGACTGTTCTGGGGCTCTGAGAAGGACGCTCCTGCCAGTTTTTGCTGGTTATTCAAAGCTTTAGTTGGGGGCGGGACCCTGAAATGTCTTCCTCCACCATTTTGATCTTGACTTTTGAACGGAAAAAACACTGCTGAAAATGGACTGCATGATAGTCAGGGACGTTACGAAAGGGGAGAAGGTGTGGGTCCCTGTTACTGTGCGACCAGCCATGCTGCCCGTGTGTAAGCGGTTACCCTTCATCCCCCCGCAGGAGCTGCTCAGGTGCCTGTGTGAGGGGCTGGGTGCACAGGTGCCCAGCGTGCTGGGGTGTTTAGGTCACCCCTCCAGTGCTCATGGGAAGGAGGACAAGTGCCGAGATGGAATAAGCAAGCGGACAGAAACTAATGTCCCGTGTTCTTGAAGAGAGCGGTGCAGTTTTGTAGCCCTACAGTGATAAACTGGTAGAATTAGGATATCCTTTGTTCATTGTGGTCATAACAAAACGTGGGCCCTTCCATTTCTTCTAACTGTTAAAATTGAGCACCTCTTTGCATTGTACTTTAGCATGACTAAAATAAAAAAATGGTTGGTCCATAAAACTTTTTTATGAGTCATAAACTGGACTTGGAGAAACTGTGAACATAAAAATTTAAATTCTGCTTAAACTTCATTGTAAAAATTAAATGTGAAATTGATACTTAATTTTCCTTTATAGCAGTAAAGACCAAAATCAGCGTTTGTCTGCTTTTTAATTTTGAAGGCTCTTAAAATTTTTTAAAGTTCATTTTAGTCTTTCTACAGCCAATGACTGTCCATTTTTAAAAATGCTGACTTTTAAAAAAGAATGCCCTTCTTGCATATTCTCTTTTGCACTCTTAGGCATAATTTTTATTCCCCAGAAACTGATTTGGGAAGTGTGTGGTGGTGGGGCCATGAGAGAAGCAAACCACTGTGTCAGAGGGTCGACGTTTCTGCCAGAGGCGGCGGCTGCCGCTTTGGGGAACCTGGCGCGCCCTGAGCTGGGTTTCCTGAGCTCCTCCCTTTCCTATGTGGCAAGGGAGATGCCAGATAGTTGCCGTTGCGTCTTTCTCTTCTTAACACAGCTTTCGTTCTGTCGTTGGAAAGGTTTTTGGCAACAGTGTCAAGCTTTTGTAGAGTAGAGGTTTGGAGTGGCTTGAGTGGCATTTCCTTGGCTCTCTAGAACTCAGATGGAGTCAAAGTGGAAGGGCAGATTGGAGTCTGCTGTAGGAAGTGGTATTTGGGGGCAAGTTTCTGCACTGGTATGAATGGAGAAATTCGAATAAATGGTTGACTCCTGAGTGGGAGAAGCTGGGAGATGAAGCACTGTGAGGGTCCTTGGAATGTACCCCATCACTTAACGGGTCCCTGAGCTTGGAGCCACCTTCCCTGAGAGCAAGCTTCAAATCCCATAAAGCTCTGGGAGCAGAGAGTCTTTCTTTAGGTCTGTGGTAAGCGTGTTTGGCAGGCTCTGGGAAATCTTAATGTGCTTGCAGGCTGCTGACCCCACAGTGCAGGGTGGTGACAGCTTCTGTGCATGCACTGGCTTCCAGACTTGGTCCCCGGCTTTGGCTGAGGGATCAGAGGCCCAGAGCTGTTAGGGAGGTAAGAGGAGTGGAAGACAGCACGCTCCGTCCCCAGGGAGCACATGGACTAGGAGGAGATGCACCTGCTTATGGAGCACCTGTGCATAGCACTCCAGACCGCAGCAGGGAGGATCAGGATGTACAGGCAGGCCCTTGCCTCGGGGGCTGCTCTGATTGGGAAGTGGGGACCCCGGGGGGTTGGGAACAGAGACAACCCCGTATGTTTTTGTGCCTGGAGCTCCTGGGCTCCAGGTCAGACTTTAGCTCCTCCCTGCCTGCACATGGGCTCGTTGAGCATCCTCTTTTCCTGTCAAAGTGCCCACTGTTCTTCCCCGCCTGGTGATGAGTGGAGGGCAGAATCAGTAGGAATGCCACCCTGGCTGCCAGCTCCCCCACTCAGGGCCTGGCCTTATGTACCTAACACCAAGGTTCGATATTGAAGCCACAAATTTGGGAGTTAGAAAGTAGAGAGCTTCCGTTAGCTTCCCACTCTGTGTTGAGTGCATGAATAACTTTCCCTCCAGCTTAGAAAATAAATCGCATGACACCCTCAAAGGAAAACAGAGACCAACAGTTGTCACCAGATCCTGTGATGCCAAAGATCGAGGTGATTGCTCTCCTTCTCCGGAGGCCGGCAGCACCTGCCTTCTCAGCGGCATGACTCGGGCATTGCTGGGATGTGCAGTTTTATTAGGAGGAGAGTTTCATGGTGGGTGGGTTCAAGTGGGGGGTCCCCATGTCGAGGCAGGTGCCGCAGCTGTGTGGGAAGGCCCCGTGGCAGCGTTGCACGGAGTAAATGGTGTGCAAGTCAGAAGAGACCCGTTTCTAAGTGCCCTGGAGACCAGAGCTGGGCAGAGCACCGAGAATGGGGGGCAGCATGTGGGGCAGTGGGTGTGCTGTGGGGGAGGGGTGGAGGGAGCGGGCCACCTGTCGTGAGTGCTGCGCTTCTCACACAGGCAGCACCTTCCTGCCTGCGCAGGCAGCGCTTCCTGCCAGCAGAGAGGAACAGGCTAGGAAACAGGCCACACAAGCTTCCTTGGTGCCAGGGCACCTGCGGGGGTCCCAGGGTGCAGGCGTGGGGACCTGGCGGAGGGGTGGGCGTGCTGCCAGAGTTTGAGAGGGTGGACCCCAGGGGAGCCTTGTGGGGTGCTGTACTTGTCCCTTGCTCAGTTCTCTCTGAGCCTTGAGTGGCCGACTTTCTGCTGGACGTGTACACTGTGGAAAACACTGTCCGCCCAGGGGTTTGGGTCAGACTCCAAGTCCTGTGTGGGAACAAGGTCAGCCCAGAGCCTTCATTCTTGCCCGGAATTTCAACCCAGTGAGAACTGGAGTGGTTTTGGATTCATTTCTTTCCCCTTGTACTCAAGATGCTTCCCATTTACCGCTCTTCCCTCTTGCCCCAAAGATTTGCTGTCTTCTGCCTACAGCAAATCTTTGGGGCAGGAGGGAAGAGAGGTAAATGGCCTCTACACCATCCAAGTTGACATTTTTGGTTTCTGTTTATTTTATTTATTTCTCCACCCCACCCTCTTTGTTTGTGCTTGCTGTCTGCTTTCTGTTCGTCTTCTTTTTAGGAAGCATCGGAAACTGAACTGAAGACCTCCCATGTGGGAGGGAGGCATCCAATCACTTGAGCCACCTCCACTCCCTGCTTGTTGTGTTTCTCGTTGTGTTTCCTCACTGTCTCTTCGTTCCATCACCTTGCTGGGTCAGCTCGTCACATCAGCTCATCGTCTTGCTCATCTTCTTTAGGAGGCACTGGGAACCGAACCCGGGACTGCCCATGTGGCAGGCAAGTGCCCAGCTGCTTGAGCCAATCTGCTTCCCTTTGTTTCTGTTTATGCCGTAGTGTTTGCGCCCCTTTGAGTTGAGCCCCTCAGTGGCAGCACAAGGGTGTGCCAAGGACTGGCTTCTCAGCCGTAGTGTTCTGTGGGCAGTCCTGCTTTGTGGGAGGTGGTTGGATAGCAATTACGATTTTCAGTTACAGTTTAAAAAAATCTACAGATAGCACTAAATAGATACTGAATACATCCTTTCAACACGGCGAATGGAAAAACACAGCAGGAAAATGACTTTTAAAACACGTTTGGATTGCGTTTATTTTCTTGAAGAAGTCCTTTAGCATGTATATATACACATATACGTAGTTTTGTCATGTACGGAACAACCAAATCAGGATCTTACTTCAGACCTCACTTGAACCTGTAAGAACCCACAACCCACAAGCCTTCTGTGGTTGGATGTGTGCTGAGTTGCACCGGGTGGTGGCACAGGTGAGCCAAGTCCCTCTACCTGGGACTTTTCAGATGTCTTCCTTCCCTGAGCAGCAGGCTCACGGTGCCAGCTCCTTTAATCAACTTACATCTCTGGTTTAGTTGCTTCTCTGTTTTAAACTTTCCTTGTCTTGCTCTTCAGTTATGATTCGAGTTGTTGTTGCACAGTGCAGCACATCAGCTTTCCCGAGAGCTGGGGAGGGGCAGGGGAGGGCCATGGCCAGGCCTCGCTGGGGGCTGCCCTCCCAGCAAGAGGGAGTCTCCCTGTCCTGCTGGGTGCTGGTCTGCCCTGTGTCCCCTAAGGCAACATTTGCTGAAGGTCTAATTTAAATCAGCCAGGAAACATTTCCTCACATTACCTTCTTATTGTTTTGCTATAATTTTCATACAGCCCCAAGAGTGAAGGGTGTTTTGAAGTCTATATTTCAAAATCAATTTCTTTTGCCTGCTCTATACAAGGAATTCTTCTAGGCACTGGGGATTCAATGGTTAACAAAATGGACAAAATGCCCACCCTTTCAGAACTTGATATTTCCATGAGCGCAGACAGACAAAATAAATAGAAAAACGCACCTATCCATCTATGTGTCTCCATCCATCTGTCCTTCTGTCCATCATGGGGAGAAGTTAAGCGGGTGAGGAGGAGGAGTGAGTGGAGAGGGGTGGCTTGTGGTTTAAAGGAGGGGGTTGGCCTGGTGCCTGGAGAAGAGGGGAGCTGCTCCTTGGGACTCTCTGGTGGGGGCCCGGGGTTGGGGAGCGTGTCCGTGGGGAGGGCGTGCAGGGCGGGCCCACGTGGCCTGCAGGGGTCAGCACAGTGTCTGAGCGCAGCAGTGATGGGATCCAAGTTTTATTTGCATTTTTTAATAAAGATGTATTTTATTTATTTATTTATTTAATTTAATTTTATTTTTGTCTTTATTTTTTTAATATTACATTAAAAAAATATTAGGTCCCCATATACCCCCCACCCCCTTCACCCCACTCCCCCCCATATGTATTTTGTTGTTGTGTCGTCTTGCTGCATCAGCTCTCCATGTGTGCGGCGCCACTCCTGGGGGGCTGTGCTTTTTTTGCATGGGGTGACTCAGTGAGGGGTGCACTCCTTGCACGTGGGACTCCCCTATGCAGGGGACACCTCTGCGTGGCACAGCACTCCTTGTGCACGGCAGCACTGCATGTAGGCCAGCTCACCACACGGGCCAGGAGGCCCTGGGTCTGAACCTTGGACCTCCTATATGGTAGGCAGACACTATTAGTTGAGCCGTGTCTGCGTCCCCGTTTATTTATTTCTCTCCCCTTCACCTCTGCCCCCGTTGTCTGCTCTCTATGTCCATTTGCTGTGTGTTCTGTGTCCGCTTGCATTCTTGTCAGCGGCACCCAGAATCTGTGTCTCTTTTCATTGCGTCATCTTGCTGTGTCAGCTCTCCGTGTGGGCGGCGCCACTCTTGGACAAGCTGCACTTTTTTCCCGCTGGGTGGCTTTCTTTATGGGGCACCCTCCTTCCACATGGGGCTCCCCTAAGCAGGGGACACCCCTCATGACATGGCACTCCTTGAGCGCATCAGCGCTGCGCTTGGGCCAGCTCATTATAGGGGGAGGCTCTGGGTTTGAACCCTGGACTTCCCGTGTGGTTGGCGGACGCTCTATCCAAGAGCCTACCTGTCGGGTGGAAAATGAGCTGTGGAGGACTGACCCAGGAGACAGCGGGGGGCTGTGGTGGGAGGCACTGCTGGTCGGACCGCTGTGGGTACTGGAGGGGCGTGCTCGGCCCTGGCCTGCGCTTGCGTTGCTCTGCTGCCTCTCCATCTCATCTGAGCGGCGTGTCTTCTCTCTGCTGCCTTTAAGATGTTTTCTTTATCATGGTTTTCAGCAATTTGATTATGTCATGACTTGCACTTTTCTTCTTGTTTCTTATGCTTAGGAGTTGAGCTTCTGAGATCAGTGGCTTTATAGTTTTCACTAAATTTGAAGCATTTCTGCTGCTGTTTCTTCAGCTTTTTCCTGCCTGTCTCCCCTCTCTAGGGACTCTGGTTGCTTGTGAGTCCACTCAGGCTGTCCCACGGTCACTGACGTGCTGCTTGTGCTGCGCCAGTCGTCCTCCCTCCCGTACGTTTCACCTTGGTGGTCATCAGCGTCTCTGCTGGCGAGGCGGCGTCCTGGTCATCTCACCGCAGGTGCTCTAGTCCTCAGGCTGCAGTTCAGCCTCGCAGCACGCTTAGGAACCTGCGCCTTCCCGGCGTGCAGACCGTGGAGCAGCTCCGCACCCTGTCTGCTGAGCCTGTCGTCCGTGTCATTTTTGGGTTTCTTCCTGTTGACTGGTTTTTCCCTCTCTTGCTGTGGGTTCTAATCTGTCTCTTCACTTGGTAATTTATTAAATTGGATGACAGGCATTGTGAATTTTACCTTATTGGGTGCTGAATACTTTCGTATTCTTTGAATGTCTTGGCCTTTGTTCTGGGGTACATTTAAGCTTCTTGGAGAGAATTTCGTCCTCTTGAAGTTGTGGAAACACTTGATCCTTTCCTGACGGGACCAGAGCAACCTGGGACCAATTTCACCCGCTGCGTGCAGCAGCCTCCTCAGCACTGTCCTCGATGCCCACCCTGCCTGGTGGACCTCTGCTCGCTTGGACACCACCCACAGTGTTTCTTCAGCTGTCCTGCTGTCATCCATAGGCTCACGGTATCCAAGCGATCGCTGCCCCCCAGGGCCTTTTGTCTAGTGTCTGAAGCCATTGTTTCATGTATCGTGTCCGGGTTTTTAATTGTTCCGTGTGTGAGGGTAAGTCTGGACTGTGTTTGTAGCCAGCAGGTTTTGGGGACAGATGTTGAGTAAAAGTTACGTATAGGAGATGTGCTCAGAGGAGTGGTCTGGGTCAGGGAGCAAGCGGGGTCCTGAGACGCCTCACGCAGCGCCTGGGCCCAAGGCTACTCGCCTGTGACATGGCAGGGCCCTGGACTCGCACTCAGACTGACGGCCTTCGCCTTCTCTCTGCACCGCAGTGCTCTTCCAGCTCCTGGGGGGCAGCCTCCAAGTGCAGCCTTGGATCCCTCTTTTTTTAAGGCTCCTCTCTCAAGTGCAGTTTTGTTCCTGTGAAGTTTCTTGAGGTCTACAAAGATGAACCTTCCTTAATCTGATGTACCCGTGAACAGAAAGTCACGGGTCTACAGTGAGAGTATACGTAAGAAGTGGAGATGTAGCAGGAGGAGGAGGGGGCTTTAGAGCAGAAGCCCCTGCTATGCTGTGGTCAGACAAAATGTCTTGAGTCCTGGACCTCTTCCAGTGAGTGGACATTCCAGATGGGCAGGTAGAAAAGGAGGCTTATGGCACAGGAGTGAAGGGATGGGCAGCCTGCTCACCGTGGGGTCCGTGCTGGGGGTGGGCTCTGCGGGCCACACAGATCCCCAGATGCTAGGGAGCTGGGGACAGGTGCCTCTGAGGCAGGCCCGTGGCTCTCCAGTCCCACCTCAATGGAGTGGCCTAGGATGAATTCCTTTTAACTTGGTGCCTCAGTTTCCTCATCTGTAAGAAAAGATCCTTTAAGAGTGTTGGGATTAAATGAGTTGTTAGATGTGAAAACTTTTAGGAACTGTGATGGAAACACTAGTCGCTGTTTATTATATATATATATGTATATATAAAATTTTTTCAAAGATTTATTTTATTTATTTCTCCCCACCCCCCCCTTACTGCTTGGTTGCTGTCTGCTCTCTCTGTCCATTCACTGTTCGTTCTTCTGTGTCTGCTTGTCTCCCTTTGTTGTGTCATCTTGCTGTGCCAGGTTTCTGCAGGTGTGGTCTGTCAGGTCTCCGCAGGCATGAGCCAGCCTACCTTCACAAGGAGGCCCTGGGAAGCAAACCCAGGGCCTCTCATATGGTACACGGGAGCCCTGTTGATTTAGCCACATCTGCTTCCCTGTATATATATTTTTAAAAGGCTTATGTATTTTTTCACCCCCCTTGTCTGTTCTCTCTGTCCGTTTGCTGTGCGTTCTTCTTTGTCTGCTTGCCTTTTCTTCAGGTAGCACTGGGAACTGATCCTGGGACCTTCTGGAGTGGGAGAATCTCTTGTGCCACCTGAAATCCCTGTTCTGTGGCATCTCTTACTGTCTTTCTTCTATGTCTCTTTTTGTTGCGTCATCTTGCTGCGCCAGCTTTCTCTTTGATCCAGCTTACTGCGTTGGCCAGCTCCCCCCTTGGGCCAGCACTCCATATGGGTGAGCTCTCTGCTTGGGCCAGCTGGACCTGAATCGAGCTCTGGACTTCCCATTTGGTAGACGGCAGCCCAATTGCTTGTGCCACAACCATTTCCCTATTATATATTTTAATAATCAAAGATTAAATGACTTAAATACCCAACAGGGAAGGCATGCTAGACAGACTGAGCTATGCCTGTATACGGAGCTGGGGTGGAAAGAAGCCTCTCCTGCACCCGGAACGAGGCCTAAGTGAGCACCCGCGGGTGAGGCCCCATCTTTGAGGCGAGTGCGCAAGTACTCTGCTGAGGTGAGCGTGCAAGTCTACTGTGGCTCCAGGTCCAGGAATGGCGCTCTGCGCAGGCACGGATGACAGCAGCGGCTGTCACTGGGCCTGAGCTACAGAGCCTGTTCCAGGAAGTCAGTCTGCGTGGGGGGAACAGCTCTGGGTGGAGAAGGGCTTGCAGGACCTGGGCCAGGCCAGTGTCGGCACCGAGGCCTGTGGGGCGAGAGGCGGTGGCTGGTGAGCTGGCATGTCCGGTCAGCACGGGCGCCATGCTCCCCAACTGCCTGCCACGTGAGTCTGAGGGAGTGCAATGGTGCGGTGTTGCTTTCGGATGCACCTGGTCTCCTTCAGCTTGCTTTTGCTCAGGGCAGCAGGACCTGTCCGCCGCCCAGAACCCCCAGAAGGCAAAGCCGTGGCGCCTGTGCTAGGCCTGACCCGTCTCCTGCGTGACTCGCGGGCCCCACGCTGCTGCACGCTGCACATCCCTCACTGAGCGAGTGCTTTATGGGCTGAACACACACAAGCCAGTGTAATTAGGTTTTTTTTTTTTTTTAAAGATTTATTTTATTTATTTAATTTCCCCCCCTCCCCTGGTTGTCTTTTCTTGGTGTCTATTTGCTGCGTCTTGTTTCTTTGTCCGCTTCTGTTGTCGTCAGCGGCACGGGAAGTGTGGGCGGCGCCATTCCTGGGCAGGCTGCTCTTTCTTTTCACTCTGGGCGGCTTTCCTCACGGGCGCACTCCTTGTGCGTGGGGGCTCCCCCACGCGGGGGACACCCTTGCGTGGCAGGGCACTCCTTGCGCGCATCAGCGCTGCGCATGGCCAGCTCCATACGGGTTGAGGAGGCCCCGGGTTTGAACCGCGGACCTCCCATATGGTAGACGGACGCCCTAACCACTGGGCCAAAGTCCGTTTCCCTGTAATTAGGTTTTGAACGAATGACTTAACCACATGGCAGGGACAGGTGGGGAAGGACTAGCCCAGGTGAATTTTGTGCAGAGTATTTTGACTGTATAACTTAAAACCAAGGACAAAATACTGAAAAGTAATTTGTTTTGCACGGCTGTGTAGGTTATGTATTACACTATTTTCCTGCATTTTCTAGGACTGGGCAAATAAGTAATGCATTGTGGCTACTGGGAGCCCAGTGTCTCTCTACTGGGGAAGGGGTTATGAAAACAGGAGGAAAGGAAAGGGTGGCTGTGTGGTAGGGACTGGAACTGGGAGCACAGGTATGAATTTGTGGCTTTAAAATGTGCTCTGGGATGTGAGCGTGTGTGTAGAGAGCTACCTGTGCCCGTCACTTTGTCTCGTGGTCTTCTCGGGGTGGTGGCGCCCTGTGGCTCTGAGCACACCCCAGCCCAGACCTTCCAGAAAGGAGCCAGGGCTCCTTGGGCAGACGGCCAGTTCCAGGTGGGGGCTGGGGAAGGTGCTCAGAGGACGGGAGCCCCAGGCTGGCTCACCGTCCTCAGCTGGGCCCTTGGCACCTGGGCACTGCCCTGAGTCCGTGTGGCCTGCGGTACCGCAGGAGTCCGCAGGAGCCCGCAGGAGCCAGCAGGAGCTTGGCACAGCCCCGCAGAGAGGCATTCCAGATGTGGAACATTCCAGAGGTGGAAGGGTGCCACCGAACTGAGGAAGTGCTACAGGGTCCGCGGTTTGCAACAACCTCAGAGGACGCGTTGCAGGCAGTCTTGGCTCTTGTGGCCTGTCTCAGCTGCCAGGGCTGCCATGACAGATGCCACGCACCACACACTGGCTTGGCGGGAGTTGGTTGTCTCACAGTTTTGGAGGCTATAGGCCTGCATGGAGGTCTCAACAGGTGTGGCTGCCCCTTCCTTGGCTCCTGCCTCGTGGCTCCCCCACCCACCGTGCGGCATCTCACCTCCTTGCCTGGAGCTCTGGGACCCTCGAGCAGCCCATGGAGTGAGGGGCTCTGCTGCTGAGTGTCCCTCCGGCATCTCTGCTGTTGTTTTGTAGTTGCGCACACCTTCCTAGAGCATCGGGTCCTTGCTTCAGGGAGGATATTTCCTCTTACCAAGTCAGAGCACCCGATGTCCTCCAGTTTCCTTTTTCCGCCTTGCTCCTTCACTCTGAAATCGCTGCTCTGAATGTTTTTGTGCTTTCCTGGAGCGCCTCTGCTTGGTGGCTGCGCCGCGTGTTGCTGACATGGGGGTCTTCTGCCAGGAGGCCTCAGGGGAGGATGTGGGTGAGGGCCTGTTTGCTGGGAGCTGGACGGGCAGCTACCCTCTGGAGGGCCGGGATGGCAGGACTGGAGCTGAGCAGGGAGAGATGTGCCTCGGGGCGCTGCCTCTCCTTCAGCGGGGCATCACCCAGCCCTGCAGGTTTCAGGCACAGCAGAGCGAGGTGCGTCCTGCAGTGCGATCTGTCGCTGGAGTCCCTGCTGCCTCTCCTTTCTGGCCTGGCAGCCCCCTCCCCTGCCCCAGCACAGCCCCCTCTTGCGAGGCCCCTGGCAGGTGCAGCCTCTGACCTTTTTCAGGAGCTGCTGTTTGGGCTTTGCATCTTCCGGGTGCTCGCTTCTTTCAGCGGCTGGTTCCACGTGCCCTGCTGGCAGCTTAGTGGCCACTGACCACCCCAGCCCAGTGTGTTGCCATATAGCTCTCCTTCATTAAGTTTTTTACTAATTTCCCCCATCTCCCCTTTTTTATGTATAGGGAGACTTTTACGCCTTTTGCTTAGTTTTATTTAATCACTCCTTCAGAGAAGGCCTTGGGGAAGAACAGGTTGACTTTTAATATTTTCACTTTCTTATTCTTAAAGCAAATAACAATGCCTGCTTTTTATTATTATTAAGTCAAATTTGGATTAGTGGTTCTCACTATAAAGCTTGTTTGGCAGGTGTGTCTAAGGGGAATTAAAAAACTTTTTACCTTGAAATAATTGCAAACTTGCAGAAAAGTTGCAAACATAACATAAAAATAATACAGAGAACTCCAGTAGATGCCCTGCCCAGACACCCGGATTTACCAGTTTTTGTCTAAGTGAAATTTTAGAGCATGAGTGACCCGCTGGCGTTTATTTCAGCTCTGACTGACGCAGGCAGAGCAGAGCGACACAGGCTGTCCTTAGGGATTGAGTCTGCAGTGCTTGGGAGCCTAGAGGTCAGGCAGAGGGAGAGGCCAGAGTCGCTCAGCCGCAGGAGCTGTGTGGTAAGACTGTCTCTTGACGGCAGGGCTAGTGCGAGCAGAGACCCCTGCCCTTCAGGCACAGGCCTGCTGCTGTAAGGCCAAGCCAGTACGGAAGAGTCGGGTCCCCGGACGTTCCAGTTCCTCTGAAGTCGAAGTGTTACTCAGCACACAAGGCATCGCGGCAGAGGGTGGTGGGGAGGCTTGCTAAGGGAGCATGTCCAGCGAAGGCCTCCCCTGGCAAGTGACCACAGACTGAGTCCGAGGCTGCCCCCGCTCACCCTGTGGGGAGGGCCCCGTGGGCAAGACCCAGCTTTGGTCCAGGATCTGCAAGATGGCACGGCTGGAGCCTGCTTCCATCTGAGGTGCCAGGCAGCCGCTTGAGGAAGAGCAGAGCGAATGAGGCCTCTGCTGTGTCTGAACGACAGCCCCGGCTTTGTGTGGACAGTAGGCTAGTAGAGGCTGCGAGTGGGAGGTGGGAGCTGTTGGGGTCCAGATGATATGGAGGAGGTGACGGAGAGGGTGCGAATCGGGCACTTGAGGGGAGGAGGGGAGTGAGGAGGAGGAGATGGGTATGGACGTGGCCTGCTCCGGCTGAGAAAATGCCAGCCTTCTCCCGGCTGTGCTGCTTAAACGCTCCAGCACGCGGGCATTCCCTCCTTGCAAGGCACTGGATGAAGGCCTGTCGTGGGCTCTGGGAACATAGCAGTTCACAAGCCGGCCAACTTCCTGGCACCAGTATTCCGGTGGAGGGAGGTAGAAAGTGACAAGAAGACAAGAGTCAGCAGAGGGAGGCTGGGGGGCAGTGCTTAGGGACCCGGGTTGGCCGTGAGGGTAACGGCGCCAGCCATGTCTTGGTGGAGAGTGTGTCTGGAGCAGGGCAACAGCAGGCCGAGGGCCTGGGTCATGGGCTGCAGGGTGCGCGCCTGGGAAGGGGTGTGGGGAGGGTTGGGATTGGGGCTGGGGCTGGGTCGCCTTGGGCAGAGGCTTTTGTGGCCATCCAGAGACTGAGGCATTTTTCTTTTCTTTTCTTTTTTTTTTAAGATTTATTTATTTATTTATTTAGCTCCCCTCCCCCTCCACCTGGTTGTCTGTTCTCTGTGTCTGTTTGATGCGTCTTCTTTGTCCGCCTCTTTTTGTTGTGTCATCTTGTGTCAGCTCTCCGTGTGTGCTGCACCATTCTTGGGCAGGCTGCACTTTCTTTCGCGCTGGGCGGCTCTCCTTATGGGGCGCACTCCTTGCGCGTGGGGCTCCCCTACATGGGGGACACCCCTGCATGGCAGGGCACTCCTTGCGTGCATCAGCACTGCGCGTGGGCCAGCTGCACACGGGTCAAGGAGGCCCGGGGTTTGAACCGTGGACCTCCCATGTGGTAGACGGACGCCCTAACCACTGGGTCAAGTCCGCCGCCAGAGGCATTTTTCTTAAATGTCACATGCTGAGGCTGAAAAGTCGTGGCCCCTGACCTTGGACCCCTGTCAGATGGTATCCAAGCCCTTACTGTGCAGAGGCTGTGCCACGTGGGCAGCATGGAGGCCCCAGCTGGGGAGCGGGCTCAGGCAGTGACAGGAATGCTTGCATCACCTTCAGATGATCCTAACAATAGCGCTTCCCTTAAAAAATGCCTATTTAGGCCAATTCTAGGCTTTTGGCTTATCCAGTGAAATCATTTAGTGCTAAGATGAGCATTCTTCATTTTAACCAAGTTTTATTGTATATTTTGAAGACTTACCTTAAGATTTTGGTATTTTGGTATTTTATAACCTTCTGTTAGAGGATCTTGCAGTCTGTTTTGGAACTTGGGCTACTTTGGAAATATTAATACCATCAGTTGATCAGTTAGCTTGGGAACCAGAAGAAATTCTGAACCAGTATGCTATTCCTAAAGAATGACCAAGGCAGTGATTCTAAAATTCCAAGAGCTTTTATCAAACGCTCATCTCCACAGAGTGCATTCTTTACTGCTTATGGGGCGTAAGTTGAAGTTGCTTTTGCCACATGGTGAGGGTAGACTAGATGATTCATTAGCCGACAAGGCTCCTGAGCACCCGGTAACTGCCTGCTCTGAGCTCAGCATCCCAGGTGGCTGATGGACTTTCTGGGTTTGAAAATAGAGACAGCTCAGGGTGCAAAGGCCAGACTTTCTTTAACGCAGAACAAAGTTCAGATGATGTGGATGGTAAGACTAATTCTCTTGCCAAGACTTTACCCTTTGAAATGGCTTTCTGAAGCCAGGGTGGTCCGGAATTCCCTCCCCCTCCCCCGCCCCCAAGCTCATTCTTTGGAAAGATGAGTTTTTGTTTGCTGTTCCTGGTAGTATGGGCAGGTCTAGGCCTCCAGGAGGCGCTCTGCTTGCCGACTCCTGAATCCACCCAGCTCCTGCACCACGGCACTAGGGCCCGTGGAGCTGAGCGGTCTGCACGTGGGCCATTAGAAAGGGCTATTGCTCCTGATCTGAATGCGCTCATCTGGGTGTAGACAGCCCCCATGGTCACGCCAGATTGTTTCTGAAAATTTCTCCAACAAGCATGTTTGAACCAGATGCTGTGGCTTGTTTTGATGGAGCTTTCTTTTTGGCTTTTCCAGGGCAAAGCACATAGTGATGCTTCGATGAGCCGACTAGAAGCAGTGGCAGGGCTGGTGGGAAGGGCTGGCATTTGTGGGCTTATGTGTGGGGCTTATACCCCCTTGACCTCCCTGATGTCATGGGGGCTGGGGTGAGCATTGCTGTGCCCAGACAGGCATCGAAGCCTAGGGGCTGGTTGCTGACTTGCTCTCCTCTGACGCGCATCAGTGTCCAGCCCAGATTCGAGCTCACCAGTGTCAGTGCCCAAGACTGAGCCACTGCCATGGGCTCTTGATCCCTTGGGACAGGGACTGTGCTTGCCCCAGAGTATGATTGCCCTCCTCGGTCTAGGTGTCTGCACTGGTCTCATGATTTCCCTTGTCCCAGTCAGCAAACACACTCCTCATTTGGGTGTGGGGCTGAGGGTACCCCATGATCAAGCCGTCCGGCCTGTTTTGCTTTGGTTGTTGGTCCTGTGCGGAGGTTTCTGTGAACCAGGTCATGGTCTTAGCTCTTTCAGTGAATAGTAATCTTTTTGCTTGTGGAGGGTCTTGCCTTGATGTTGATGGCTGCTGACTGTTCAGGGTAGTGGTTGCTAAAGGTTTGGGTGGCTGTGGCAATTTCTTAAAATAAGATGCCAATGAAGTTTCCCTCATTGATTGACTCTTCCTTTCATGAATTCCCTGTAGCATGAAATGCTGTTTGATATAGCCTTTTACCCACAGTAGATCTTTCAAAATTGGAGACAATCCTCTCAAACCCTACTGCTACTTTATCAATTAAGTTTATGTAGTATACTAAATCCGTTGTTGTCATTTCAATAATGGTCACAGCATCTTCACCAGGAGTAGATGCCATCTCAAGAAACCACTTCCTTTGATCATCCATTAAAAGCAGTTTCTCTGTTTATCATGAGATTGCAGCAATTCAGTCACATCTTCAGGTTCACTTTTTTTTTTTTAAAGATTAATTTATTTCTCTTCCCTTCCCTTCCCTCCGCTCCCTGTTGTCTGCTCTCTGTGTCCATTCACTGTGTGTTCTTCTGTGTCCGCATGCATTATCCTGAGGCACTGGGAATCTGTGTCTCTTTTTTTGTTGCATCATCTTGCTGCGTCAGCACTTTATGTGTGTGGTGCCACTCCTGGGTGGGCTGCACTTTTTTCATGTGGGGCATGCTCCTTGCACATGGGGCACCTCTACGTGGGGGACACCCCTATGTGGCACAGCACTCATTGTGTGTGGCAGTACTGTGCGTGGGCCAGCTTACCACATGGGTCAGGAGACCCTGGGGATCGAACCCTGGACCCTCCATATTGTAGGCAGATGCCCTGTTGGTTGAGCCACTTCTGCTTCCCAGGCTTCACTTCTAATTCTAGTTCACTTGTTATTTCCTCCACATCTGCAGTTTCTTCCTTCACTGAAGTCTTGAACCCCTCAAAGTCATCCATGAGGGCTGGAATCAATTTCTTCTAAACTCCTGTTTCCATTGATGTTTTGACCTTCTCCCATGAATCACAAATATTCTTTTTTTTAAATTAAAGATTTATTTTATTTACTTATTTCCCCCAATCCCCTTGTTGTTTTTCACTTCCTGTGTCTGTTCATCTTCCTTGTTTCTTTATTTTTTTTTAAAGATTTATTTTTTATTTCTCTCCCTTCGCCCCGCCCCCCCCCCCCCAGTTGTCTGCTGTCTGTTTCCATTCACTGTGTGTTCTTCTGTGACCGCTTCTATCCTTATCAGCGGCACCGGGAATTTGTGTCTCTTTTTGTTGCGTCATCTTGTTGTGTCAGCTCTCCGTGTGTGCGGCGCCATTCCTGGGCAGGCTGCACTTTCTTTCGTGCTGGGCGGCTCTCCTTACAGGGTGCACTCATTGCGCGTGGGGCTCCTCTACGTGGGGGACACCCCTGCGTGGCACGGAACTCCTTGCATGCATCAGCACTGCAAGTGCGCCAGCTCCACATGGGTCAAGGAAGCCCGGGCTTTGAACTGCGACCCTCCCATATGGTAGACGGACACCCTATCCATTGGGCCAAGTCTGCTTCCCTAGGTATGCCTGTATGTAGTTGATTTAGAGGGTTTAAAGTCTTCTGTTTCCTTTTTTTTTTTTCCCAAGATTTATTTATTTCTCTCCCCTCCCCCCCTACCCCGGTTGTCTGCTCTCTGTGTCTTTTTGCTGCATCTTCTTTATCTGCTTCTGTTGTTGTGAGCGGCACGGGAATCTGTGTTTCTTTTGGTTGCATCATCCTGTTGTGTCAGCTCTCCATGTGTGCAGCGCCATTCCTGGGCAGGCTGCACTTTCTTTCGCACTGGGTGGCTCTCCTTACGGGGCTCACTCCTTGCGCGTGGGGCTCCCCTACGCGGGGGACACCCCTGCGTGGCACAGCACTCCTTGCACACATCAGCACTGTGTATGGGCCAGCTCCACACGGGTCAAGGAGGCCCAGGGTTTGAACCGCGGACCTCCCATGTGGTAGACAGACACCCTAACCACTGGGCCAAGTCCGCCACCTTCTGTTTCCTTATTGCTCTTTTTTTTTTTTTTGATTTTATTTATTTATTTATTTAATTCCCCTCCCCTCCCCTCCCCCGGTTGTCTGTTTTCTGTGTCTTTTTGCTGTGTCTTGTTTCTTTGTCCGCTTCTGTTGTCGTCAGCGGCACGGGGAGTGTGGGCGGCGCCATTCCTTGGCAGGCTGCTCTCTCCTTTGCGCTGGGCAGCTCTCCTTATGGGTGCACTCCTTGCACGTGGGGCTCCCCTACGCGGGGGACACCCCTGTGTAGCCCGGCACTCCTTGCGCGCATCAGCACCGCGCTTGGGCCAGCTCCACACGGGTCAAGGAGGCCCGGGGCTTGAACCGCAGACCTCCCATGTGGTAGACGGACGCCCTAACCACTGGGCCAAAGTCCGTTTCCCCTCCTTATTGCTCTTTAGATGGTCTATCAATTATCGAAAGTGGTGTATTAAAATCTCTATTACGGTAGAACTGTCACTTTCTTCCTTCAAATCTATCGGTACTTGCTTTATATATTTTGGGCCTTTTTTGTTCGGTACCATTCTAGTTTGCTAAAACTGCCAAAAGCAATTTATTAGTCACCCAATGGGTTGCTGATGCAAAATACCAGAAATCTGTTGGCTTTTATAAAGGGTATTTATTTAGGGTAGGGGCTTACAGTTACCAGGCCATAAAGAAGAAGTTAACTTTCTTTACCAAAGTCTGTTGCAATGTGTTGGAGCAAGATGGCTGCTGATGTCTTCTTAAGGCCCTGTGGTCCCAGCTTCTTACAATATCAGCTGTAGGCCGGGGTAAGTCTCTTCTCTCTCCTGAGGCTCGTTCCACTCCAGGCTTGGTTGCTCTGTTTTTTCCACAAGAAAGAACTTTCAGCTGTAGACTGCCACGCTCGCTCTCTTACTGGGGTGGGGCCTCTGCCATATCTGTGGAGGCTATGGAGCCGACTCTATTCCTCTGTGTTCTTCTGTGTGTTTACCTCCCAGGGTTCCATCGTATAAAACTCCAACCTCCCTTCTCTGTGGTGCAGTTTCTCTGTGAGTCCCTGCCCTCTTGGTCCCACTAATATGACGCAAACAAAGTCATAATCCAATATCTGTTTTTGCAATTCATAAATAATGCCAAACTGTTACAGCAATATAACAGAAATGGGTTGGCTTTAACAATGGAAACTTTTTTGCACTTTATTTTGTACATTTAATAATTGAAAATATAAACAATTAAAAACTAAAAAAACACAGTTGAATAAAAACATACATTTCTCAGTTAGATATACTGGATACAGATAAAAAATTTTTTTGAATCATACAATATGTTACACAATATGTTTAGTTCATAGTAGTAATGCAATCCTGTAGTATTTGTCCTTATATGTCTGGCTTGCTCTGCTCAACATAATGTCCTCTAGGTTCATCCATCTTGTTGTATGCTTTATGACTTCATTTCTTCTTACAGCTGCATAATATTCCATTGTGTGAATAGATTGCAGTTTGCTTATTGATTCATCTGTTGATGGACACCTGGGTTGTTTCCAAGTTTTGGCAATTGTGAATAATGCTGCTGTGAATATCACTGTGCAGGTGTGCTTGTGTCACTGCTGTCCATTCTTTTGGGCATATACCCAGGAGTGGTATTGCAGGGTCATGTAGCAAGTCTATATTCAGCTTCTTTAGGAACTGCCAAACCGTCCTCCACAGTGGCTGGACCATTCTGCATTCCCACCAACAATGAATAAGTGTTCCTATCTTTCCACATCCTCTCCAACATTTGTAGTTCTCTGTCTTTTAAATAGTGTCCATTCCCATAGATGTGAAATGATATCTCATTGTAGTTTTGATTTGCATTTCTTTAATCATTTGTGATGTTGAGCATTTCTTCATGTGTTTTTTCGCCATTTGTATTTCTTCAGACAAATGTCTATTCAAATCTTTTACCCATTTTTTAATTGGGTCGTTTGTCTTTTTATTATTGAATTGTAATATCTCTCTATATATCCTGGATATTAAGCCCTTATCGGACGTGTGATTTCTAAATATTTTCTCCCATTGAGTGGGCTGCCTTTTCACCCTTTTGACAAAGTCCTGGGAGGTACAAAAGTGTTTAATTTTGAGGAGGTCCCATTTATCTATTTTTTCTTTTGTTGCCCATGCTTTGTGGGTAAGGTCAAGAAACCACCACTTATTACAAGGTATTTAAGATGTTTACCTTCATTTTCTTCTAGTAGTTTTATGGTCCTGGATTTTATATTTAGGTCTTTAATCCATTTTGAGTTGATTCTTGTATAGAGAGTGAGACTGGGGTCCTCTTTCATTCTTTTGGTTATAGATATCCTGTTGTCCCAGCACCATTTGTTGAAAAGACTCTTTTGTCCTGTTAATATTAACTTGGTAGGTTTGTCAAAAACCAGTTGACTGTATAGGTGAGGGTTTATTTCTGGATTCTCATTTCCGTTCCACTGATTGATATGTCTATCTTTATGCCAGTACCATCCTATTTTGACCGCTGTAGTTTTGTAATATGCTTCAAGGTCAGGCAGTGAAATTCCTCCTACACTGCTCTTGTTTTTTAGAATGCTTTTGGCTAATCAGGTACACTTTCCTTCCAAATGAATTTGGTAGCCTTTTCTAATTCTGTAAGGAAACTGTTGGGATTTTTACTGGTATTGCATTGAATCTATAAATCAGTTTGGGTAAGATTGACATCTTTATGATACTTATTCTAATCCTTGAACATGGAATGTCTTTCCATTTTTTAGGTCTTTTAAAATTTCTTTTAGCATTGTTTTGTAGTTTTCTGCCTATAGGTCCTGTACTACTTTGGTTAAATTAATTCCTAGGTATTTGAGTCTTTATTGTTGCTATTGAAAATGGAATTTCCCCGATTTCCTCTTCAGATTTGTACACTAGTACAAAAACTTTACCGATTTTTGCATATTGATCTAGTATCCTGCCACTTGCTGAGCTCATTTATTAGCTCAGGTACCTTTGTCGTGGGTATTCAGTTTTCTAAGTACAGGATCATGTCATCTGCAAAGAGTGAGAGTTTTACTTCCTCTTTCCCTATCTGGATGCCTTTAATTTTCTTTTCTTGTCTAATTGCCCTAGCTAGAACTTCTAGTACAATATTGAATAACAGTGTTGATGGTGGGCATTCTTGTCTTGTTCCTGATTTTAGAGGGAAAGCTTTCAATCTTTTCCTATTGAGTATGATGTTGGGTTTTTCATGTATGTGTTTTATCAGTTTGAGGAATTTCCCGTCTATTCCTGTATTTTGAAGTGTTTTTCTTAAGACATGATGCTGGATTTTCTTGAGTGCCTTTTCTGCATTGATTTAGATTATGTGTTTTTTTCCTTCAATTTGTTAATGTTGTTATTGATTTTCTTTATGTTGAACTAGCTTTGCATACCAGGAATAAATCCCACTTGGTCATGATGTGTAAGTCTTTTGATAGGCTGTTGAATTTGATTTGCAAGTATTTTGTTGAGAATTTTTGCATCTATGTTCATTAGAGAGATTGGTCTATAATTTTCTTCTCTTGTTGTATTTTGTCTGGCTTGGTATTAGGGTGATGTTGGCTTCATAAAATGTATTGGGTAATTTTCCCTCCTCTTCAGTTTTTTTGAAAAGTGAAAACAGAATTGGTGTTAATTCTTTTTGAAATGCTTGGTAGAATTCACCTGTGAAGCCATCTGGTCCTGGACTTTTCGTTGCTGGGAGACTTTTTTTTTTTATTTTTTATTAATGAATATGATTATTTATTTTCCCTCTTGGCCTTTGTAGTATACCAGAGCACAATGACCACATTGGAGTCATCATGTGAATTAATTTAAGGAAAAGTAGTTACCCAGTAATTCTCACAAATCACCAAACTTGATGGGAGTACCAAACCACCATTATTTTCTTAACCTTTCTTTTCTTAACCTTTCTTTTTTTTTTTTTTTCCCGACTTTATTTTATTTTATTTTTTATTGACTTTGTAATAATATTACATTAAAAATATATATGTGAGGTCCCATTCAACCCCACCCCCCCCCACCCCACCTCTCCCCCCCCAGCAACACTCGTTCCCATCATCATGACACATCCATTGGATTTGGTAAGTACATCTTTGGGCACCTCTGCACCTCATAGTCAATGGTCCAATCATGGCCCATACTCTCCTCCATTCCATCCAGTGGGCCCTGTGAGGATTTACAATGTCCGGTGATTGCCTCTGAAGCACCATCCAGGGCAGCTCCATGTCCCAAAGACGCCTCCACCTCTCATCTCTTCCTGCCTTACCCCATACCCATCAGCCACCATGTCCACTTTTCCCAATCCAATGCCACCTCTTCTATGTGGACATTGGATTGGTTGTGTCCATTGCACCTCTATGTCAAGAGGAGGCTCAGATTCCACATGGATGCTGGATGCAATCCTCCCACTTTCAGTTGTAATCACTCTAGGCTCCATGGTGTGGTGGTTGTCCTTCTTCAACTCCATCTTAGCTGAGTGTGGTAAGTCTAGTAAATCAGATTGTAGGTGCTGGAGTCTGTGCTGGGAGACTTTTGATGATGGATTCAATCTCCTTAAATGTGATTGGTTTGTTAAGTTCTTGTATTTCTTGTAGAGTCAGTGTGGGTTGGTTGTGCATTTCTAGGAATTTGTCCATTTCATCTAGCATGTCTAGGTTGTTGGCATACAGTTTCTCATAATATCCTCTTATGATTCTTTTTATTTCTGTGGGGTCAGTTGTAACTCCCCTCCCCTTTCATTTCTGATTGTATTTATTTGCATCTTTTCTCTTTTGTAATCTGCCTAGGGGTTTGTCAATTTTATTTTATTTTTATTTTTAAAGATTTATTTATTTCTCTCCCCTTCCCCCCCCCCCCCCCCCCGACCCGGTTGTCTGTTCTCGGTGTCTTTTTGCTGTGTCTTCTTTGTCTGCTTCTGTTGTTTCAGCTGCATGGGAATCTATGTTTCTTTTTATTGCGTCATCTTGTTGCATCAGCTCTCCGTGTGGGAGGTGCCATTCTTAGGCAGGCTGCACTTTCTTTTGCGCTGGGCGGCTCTCCTTACGGGGCACACTCCTTGCACGTGGGGCTCCCCTACGCGGGGGACACCCCTGCGTGGCAGGGCACTCCTTGCGTGCATCAGCACTGTGCATGGGCCAGCTCCACACGGGTCAAGGAGGCCCGGGGTTTGAACCGTGGACCTCCCATGTGGTAGACGGACGCCCTAACCACTGGGCCAAGTCCGCTTCCCTGTCAATTTTATTGATCTTCTCAAAGAACCAGCTTTTGGTTTTGTTGATTTTCCCTATTATTTTTTTTGTTCTCAATTTCCTTTATTTCTGCTCTAATCTTTATTTCTTTCCTTCTGCTCACTTTGGGATTGGTTTGCTGTTCTTTTTCTGGCTTCTCTAGTTGTTCAGTTAAACCTTTAAGTTTAGCTCTTTTTTTTAAATTAACACTTTTTAAAAATTAAAGTTAATCACATAGAATGTTACATTAAAAAAACATAAGAGGTTCCCATATAACCCACTCCGCACCCCCGCACCCCATCATTTTTGTAAATTGTATTTTTTTGAAGATATAAACATCACAAAAAAGGTTACATTATAAAAAACGTAAGAGGTTCCCGTATACCCCTCATCCCCATCACTCCACTCCTCCCACACCAACAACCTCCCCCATCATCGTGGCGCACTCATTGCACTCAGCGAACACATTTTGGAGTGCTGCTGCACCACATGGATAATAGTTTACCCTGTAGTTCACACTCTTCCCCAGTCCATTCAGTGGGTTATGGCAGGATATATATATAATGTCCAGCATCTGACCCTGCAGTATTATTTAGGACAACTCCAAGTCCCAAAAATGCCCCCTTATCACATCCATCTCTTCTTTCCTCTCCCTGCCTTCAGCAACTACTAGGGCTATACATTTCTCTCTCAAACTTCCTTCACTGTATCCCATAAGTTTTGATATGTTGTGTTCTCGTTTTCATTTGTCTCAGAATATTTACTGATTTCACTTGCAAATTCTTCTTTGACCCACTTATTATTTAGGAGTGTGTTGTTCAGCCTCCACACACTTGCAAATTTACTTTTTTCCTGTCTATTATTGATTTCCAGTTTGATTCCATTGTGATCTGAGGAGGTGTTTTGTATAATTTCTATCTTTTTGTATTTACTGAGAGCTTCATTGTGCCCTAACATGTGGTCTAATCTAACCTGGAGAAAGATCCATGGGCACTTGAAAAGAATGTAGAAACCACTGAGCTTGAATGCAGCATTCTGTATACGTCTGTTAGGTCTAACTCGTCATATTTTTTTTTTTTTTTTTTTAAAGATTTATTTATTTATTTAATTTCCCCCCCTCCCCTGGTTGTCTGTTCTTGGTGTCTATTTGTTGCGTCTTGTTTCTTTGTCTGCTTTTGTTTCTTTGTCCGCTTCTGTTGTCGTCAGCGGCACGGGAAGTGTGGGCGGCGCCATTCCTGGGCAGGCTGCACTTTCTTTTCACGCTGGGCGGCTTTCCTCACGGGCGCACTCCTTGCGCGTGGGGGCTCCCCCACGCGGGGGACACCCTTGCGTGGCACGGCACTCCTTGCGCGCATCAGCACTGCGCATGGCCAGCTCCACACGGGTCGAGGAGGCCCGGGGTTTGAACTGCGGACCTCCCATATGGTAGACGGACGCCCTAACCACTGGGCCAAAGTCCGTTTCCCACTAACTCGTCATATTGAACAATATGACAATATGTTTTCTTGTTGATCTTCTGTCTATTTGTTCTATCTAATGATGTGAGTGGGGTGTTGAAGTCTCCAATGATTATTGTAGAGATGTCTCTTTCTCCCTTCAGTTTTCCTAGAGTTTATCTCATGTAGTTTGGGGCACCCTGGGTAGGTGCATAGATATTTATGACTGTTACATCTTCCTGGTGGATTGTCCCTTTTATTAGTATATAATGGCATTCTGTATCTCTTATAACTTCTTTACATTTAAAGTCTGTTTTGTCTGATATTATTATAGCTACGTCTGTTCTTTTTTGGTTCCTATTTGTGCAGAATATCTTTTTCCAACCTTTTACTTTCAGCTGTTTTGTATCCCTGGGTCTAAGGTGAGTTTCTTCTAAACAGCATATGGATGGCTCATGTTTTTTTATCCATTCTGTCAGCCAGTATCTTTTGGTTGGGGATTTAAATGCACTATTTACTCCCTTTGTTTTATTCTTTGGTTTTCATATGTCATATCATATGTTGGTCTTTTTACTCTCTTTGTTATCCTTTCTGCTATTCCTTCTGGATTCTTTTTTGCAGACTCTCTTAGTTTCTGCTTGTTTGTGAATATTTTATACTTACCTTCATATTTTGCTGGATAAAGAATTCTTGGCTGGCAGTTTTTCTCTTATAGTATCCTAATTGAATCATTTCACTGTCTTCTCACCTCCATGGTTTTTCAAGAGAAATGTGTGCTATGTTTTACTGGATGTCCCTTGTACATGATGGTTTGCTTTTCCCTTGCTGCTCTGAGAATTTTTTCTTTATCTTTGGCATTTGATATTCTGAGTAGTATGTGTTTTGTAGTATGTCAATTCGGATTTATTTTGATTGGGGTGCGCTTCTTTGACGTGGTAAGTTCATTTCTTTCATGAAAGTTGTGAAATTTTCAGCTATGATTTCCTCAAATACTCTTTCTGCCCCTTTTCCCTTCTCTTCTCCTTCTGGAACTCCCATGACATGTATGTTGTTGCATTTTGTGTTGTCATTCAAGTCTCTGAGCCCCTGCTCAATTTTTTCCATTGTTTTTCCTCTCTGTTCTTTTCTCTTTTCAATTTTAGCTGTTTTGTCTTTGGTATCATTTACTCTTTATTGTATCATTTCGAGTCTGCTGCTCTATGCCTCTAATGTGCTTTTTATTTCACCTATTTTGTCTTTCATTCCCATGAACTCTCTTACTTTTCTGTTCAGGATTTCAGATTCTTCTTTGCTCTCACTCAAAGTCTTCTTGATGTCATTTTTCTCTTTCATCATATTGTCTTTTGACTTATTAATTTGATTTTGGAATTTGCATGTATCTTGCTGATTAGTTCTCAAAATTCTGCGTCTTTTCTGGGGTTTTGATATGTTCCTTTTCTTGGGCCATGTCCTCTATTTTCTTAGTATGGCTCATCATTTTTTGCTAATACTTAGGCATCTGACTGGTTACAGTTTACTCAGATGCTCAATTTCTTTCTCTTTTGTAGAGATTTAGTGGTGGGAGGCTGAGTGTTACCACAGCTTTTTTTTTTTTTTTTAAATTTATTCCCCCCCCCACCTGTTGTCTGTTCTCTGTGTTTATTTTGCTGTGTGTTCTTCTTTGTCCACTTTTGTTGTTGTCAGTGGCGTTGGGAATCTGTGTCTCTTTTTGTTGCGTCATCTTGTGTCAGCTCTCTGTGTGTGCGGTTGCCTTTTTGGGCAGGCTGAACTTTCTTTCGTGCTGGGGGCTCTCCTTATGGGGTGCATTCCTTGCGCGTGGGACTCCCCTATGCAGGGGACACCCCTGCGTGGCAGGGCACTCCTTTTGTGTGCATCAGCACTGCGCATGGGTCAGCTCCACATGGGTCAAGGAGGCCCGGGGTTTGAACTGTGGCCCTCCCATGTGGTAGGCAGACGTCCTATCCACTGGGCCAAGTCCGCTTCCCTACCACAGCTTTTTGATTCTTGCCTGGACCTGGATTGTTAGGATTGTCCCTGCTGGTTGCTCAGAACTGGGCACTGGACCCAGTAATTGGTTGTATAGTCACTTCCTAGGGCCTTAGAGAGGGAGGCTATCCAGGCTGGAAGAAACCTTTCCTATTTATTTTTAATTTTCTTGAGTGCACTCCCTTGGTCAGCCAGCAGATGGTGCTCTTTGGCAGCTCTCAGTTCCGTGCCTGGTTGGAGTGTATTTGCTGCAACACAGATCAGATCATGTGATAGAGCTTCCTATCTGGAGGCTAGGAGCCTTGTAATTCAGACTTTCTCTGTGACAGTTCTCCAGCCTTCTCTGGCAGCCCCCTCCCTTTTCCCCAGTTAGGAAATATTTCCACTGCCCTCTGAATCCTCAGCAATCAGTCCCTGTTAGTAGAGGAGGAGATTGGGAGGGTCCTGTATCTTTAGTCAGTTGCCGCCTTCAAGGCAATGGTGCAGCCCCACCTGGCCTGGAAGGGCTCGTAGACACAGCAGACCAAATCTGTGGGTCAGAAGCTGAGTCAGCCTTAGGCTCTGTCCCTCTCTCTCCCCTTTCCTGTGATGGTAGGTCCCTGGAGCCCCCTTTGTAGTCGCAAGCCCAGAGGCCTGAGAATTCTAAAATGTCTTTAATGTGGGGGAGGGTGGTGGCAGCAGCCGCAACTGGTTTCAACTCACAGTTCTGTCGTTGTGATTTCCTCCTTTGTGCCTCTCTCCTCTGGGTGGTGTCCAGCCTTCGCCTGGTGTCCTAAACCCTAGAAGATCTTTTTCTAGGCTCTTTCACCCTGTTCTCTAGTTATTTGTCTGGGTGAGAAGAGTCACGTGTCTTTCTAGTCCTCCATCTTCCCAGAAGTTATGAATGGGAATTTATTAGCTTACGGGCTTAACAGTTTTGAGGCTGAGAAGTATGTCCACATCAAAACATGATCAGGCCATGCTTTCTTTCCAAAGGCCAGCTGCCAGTGATCCTGGTCTCCTCTACCACATGGCAGGACATATGGGCATCTGTTGTACTTTTCCTTCTCTTCCAGGTTTCACTGCTTTCAGCTTCTTGCTTCTGTGATGTTTCTCTTTGTCTGAATTTCATTCTCTTATAAAAGACTCCTGTAAGAGGACTCCTGTAAAAGGACTAAGACCCAACCTGAATGAGGTGGGTCACACCTTAAGATCCTACCAGTGGGGAGTGGATGTGGCTTTTGGGCCCCACCCCTCATGTGGGAGGTCCTGGGTTTGGTTCCTGGTAACTTCTGGAGAAGGTGAGCAAACAGTGAGCAGAGAGACAAGAGGACCTTCTGGGGGAGGCAATAAATAAAGAAAAATAAAGTAAATAAATCTTAAAAAAAAAAAATCCTACCAACCAGGGAGCAGATGTGGCTCAAGTGGCTAAGTGTCTGCTTCCCATGTGGGAGGTCCCGGGTTCAGTTCCCAGAGCCTCTGAAAAAGAAAAAAAAGCAACAAGCAAACAAACAAAAAACCAAAACAAACCAACCCAGGAACACCAGTATGGCTCAGTGGTTGAGTGTTGTCTTTCCACATACAAGGTCCTTGGGTTCAGTCGCTGGTCCCATTACCTAAAAATAAATAAATTAAAAAAATAAAAAAGATTCTATCAACCAGAAGATCCTCCTTACAATGTGTCCACACCCACAGGAATGGATTAACTTTAAGAACATACTTTTCTGGGAAACGGACTTTGGCCCAGTGGTTAGTGCGTCCGTCTACCACATGGGAGGCCCGCGGTTCAAGCCCCGGGCCTCCTTGACCCGTGTGGAGCTGGCCCATGCGCAGTGCTGATGCGCGCAAGGAGTGCCGTGCCACGCAGGGGTGTCCCCCGCGTAGGGGAGCCCCACGTGCAAGGAGTGCACCCATAAGGAGAGCCGCCCAGCGCGAAGGAGGGAGCAGCCTGCTGAGGAATGGTGCCGCCTACACTTCCCGTGCTGCTGACGACAACAGAAGCGGACAAAGAAACAAGATGCAGCAAAAAGACACAGAAAACAGACAACCGGGGGAGGGGCGGGGGAATTAAATAAATAAAAATAAATCTTTAAAAAAAGAACATACTTTTCTGGGGTCCATATAGCTTCAGACCATCACAGGTGCAATATATATTTATAACATTTACATATTGTTGAATTGATACCTTTATGAGTATATAATGACCTTCTTTGTCCCTTCTTTGGAATAGTTTTTACTTAGTATATTTTATCTTTTATTAGTATAGCTACAGAGAGCTGTTGGTCACTACTTGCAAGGTGTGGTTTTTTTTTTTTTTCCATCTTTCCACTTTCAACCTATTTATGTCTTTGAATTTAAGGTGACTCTCTTCTAAATAGCATGTAGTTGGGTCATGCTCTTTTATCCATTCTGCCGATCTCTGCCATTTGATTGGAGAGTTTAATCCATTTACATTTACTGTAACTACTGATAATGCAGAACTTTCTTCCATAATTTTGCTATTTAGTCTTTTTTTTTTTTCAGTTTGTAGATTAATCTTTTTTTTTTTTTTAATGCTATTTAGTCTTTTTAAGTTCTTATACCTTTATTGACCCTCACTTCCCTCATAATACCTACTTTCATATTTATTTGATTTTTTTGTACTGTACTATATTGAGTACCTTCTCATTTCTTTCGGTATATTTTTCATATATTTTATTTGTAGTTACTGTGGAATTAAAATTTTAACATATTAAACATATAACAATCATTTTTTTAAATGATACCAACTTAGCTTCATTAGCATGCAAGTATACTGTTCCTGTATACCTCCATCTCCCTCACCATTTTGGTACTCGTTACAGATTATATCTTTGTACATGCTACATCCACAACCACAAATATATCATTACTTTTATGCATTTTAGCACCTGTAAGAAGAAGTGGAGTTATATGCCCAAAAATACAATGCTATAGTCCTAGCATTTATAATTACCTAGATGGTTACCTTTTCCAGAGGTTTTTATTGCTTTATGCTGCTTTGAACCACTGTCTAAGTAACCTTTCCTTTCAGTCTGAAGAACTCCCTTTAGCACTGCTTGTAGGGCAGGTCTCATGGTGATGAATTCCCTCAGCTTTTCTCTGGGAATGTCTTAATCTCTCCCTCATTTATTCAGTTTCTTTCCTTTTTTTTTTAATAAACTTTTTATTTTAGAATAGTTTTAGATTTAAAGAAAAATTGCAAAAATCTTAGAATTCTCATATACCCCAAATGGTTTTCCTATTCTTTTTTTTTTCCAAATTCTACTCAATTTATTCATTTTTAAAAAAATATTACATTAAAAAGATATGAGGTCCCCATTCACCCCCACTGCCCCCACCCCAACACTCCCCCCACAGTAACACTCTCCCCCATCATCATGACACATCCATTGCATCTGGTGAGTACCTCTCTGGGCATCGCTGCACCCCATGGCCTATGGTCCACACCATAGCCCACACTCTCCCACGTTCCATCCAGTGGGCCATGGGAGGACATACAATGTCCGGCAGTAGTCCCCAGAGCATCACCCAGGACAACTCCAAGTCCCAAAAATGCCTCCACATCTCATCTCTTCCTCCCATTCCCCGCACCCAGCAGCCACCATGGCCACTTTTTCCACACCAATTCCACATTTTCTCGATTATTAACCACAATAGTTCATGAATAGGATATCATTAAGTCCACTCTAATCCTTACTGTATTCCTCCTTCCTGTGGACCTTGGCTTGGTTGTGTCCATTCCACATCTATGTCAAGAGGGGGCTTAGATTCCACATGGATACTGGATGCAATCCTCCTGCTTTCAGTTGTAGGCACTCTAGGCTCCATGGTGTGGTGGTTGACATTCTTCAACTCCATGTTAGCTGAGTGGGGTAAGTCCAATAAATCAGAGTGTAGGAGCTGAAGTCTGTTGAGACTCAGGGCCTGGCTATCATATTGTCAGTCCAGAGATTCAAATCCCCTAGATATATCTTAAACCCCAGCACCAACTACAATTCCCGTAAAGTAGCATGAAAGGCTTGTGAAAAGAGATCCCATCTGAGTCCAGCTCCATCATGCAGAAACACCAGCTCCAAAGAAGGGCCAGCTGACATGCAGTGAACCCCATCTGCCATGACCATAGAACCTGTGGGTCTCTTTAACCCTCAAAAGGACCAATATCTAGGGTTGTATCTACTTTATCTGTCTCTGAGACTCTGCTCAGGTGTGCATAAGGGCAATCCTTCTGGCAACCTCCAGACTCTTTTTTAGAGACTCATAGCCATATGAACTCATTTGTCCTTTCCATTTCCCCCTTACTTTAGGTCAAACAGCATTTTTAACTCCTGCTATTATATGTAGACAGGGATATTCTGCTGGTCTGCGTTGAACCTTTAATTCAAGGTCATTTTCTAGTTAGGTCATCAGCTGGTATCTTTTTTTTTTATTAAACTAGTTGAACGTTTACAGGAAAATCATGTAGAAATTACAGAGTTCCACCTACCACCTTGCTAACACACTCAATTTTCCCTATTATTAACACTTCCTATTAGTGGGAATTTTGTTACAATTAACGAGCCAATATTATAATTATATTATAAACTATAGCCCATAGTTTACATTAGGATTCACTGTTTGTGTTGAATAGTTCAATTTTTTTTTTCTTTTTGATCTGGTAATACATCCACACCCCCCCCCTTAAAATTTCTCATTTTACTGTATTTTGTTTATTTTTATACTGTATGTCCTATACAATATTTATATTATATATTATATATAATATATTATTTATATTATATTATATAATTATTTATATAATTTTTAAGAGGTAGCAGAGATTTAACCCAGTACCTTGCACATGGGAAGCTGGCACTCAACCACTGAGGCATACCCACTCTCCTAAATGTTCTCATTTGAAATATTTTCAAATATCCAATTCAGTGGTGTTAATTACATTCACTTTTTTTTTTGAAGATTTATTTATTTATTTAATTCCCCCTTCTCCCCCGGTAGTCTGTTCTCTGTGTCTGTTTGCTGCGTCTTGTTTCTTTGTCCACTTCTGATGTCGTCAGCGGCATGGAAGTGTGGGCGGTGCCATTCCTGGGCAGGCTGCACTTTCTTTGGCGCTGGGCCGCTCTCCTTACGGGGCGCACTCCTTGCGTGTGGGGTTCCCCGACGCGGGGACACCCCTGCGTGGCAGGGCACTCCTTGCGCGCATCAGCGCTGCACATAGGCCAGCTCCACACGGGTCAAAGGGGCCCGGGGTTTGAACCACGGACCTCCCATGTGGTAGACGGACGCCCTAACCACTGGGCCAAGTCCGTTTCCCTACATTCACTTTTTAAGAAATGAATACTGTTACCATGTATATAGTCTTACGTTTTCCCTTTCACCACATTCAGATACATATTTCAGGGATGTTAATTGTGCTCACAATTTTATGTTACCATCACCACCATCCACTATAAAAATGTTTCCATATTCTGGATAGGAACCCTTTCTTAAATCCTTTTTAAGTCTGTGTAACCCAGAAAAACCACCTGGGTGCAGGGCCATCAGGTGTAGTAAACCCACCTGGGTGCTGGGCCATCAGGTGGCGTAAATGCACCTGGTGCTGGGCCTCAGTCCACAGTTCGTCAGGTGGAGTAAACCCACCTGGGTACTGGGCCGTCAGGTGGAATAAATGCACCTGGGTGCTAGGCTGTCAGGTGGAGTAAACACACCTGGGTGCTGGGCCTCACTCCATAGCTTGTCAGGTGGAGTAAACCCACCTAGGTACTGGGCCATCAGGTGTAGTAAACACACCTGGGTGCTGGACCTCAGTCCACAGCTCATCAGGTGGAGTAAACCTAAACATGGTTCAGTCTTTACTCCGTGTCTGGTGTGTTGTACACATGCACACATTGAATTAATGCAGGTCCAGCAGTAGATTTAGGATATAGCAAGTTTGGCTGTAATATGTATGTAATTTACTTTCTGTCCCTTTGTTGTACAATGGAGAAGTCCCAGTCTTCATTGAATATTATAAAAGCGCACTTTTCAGGTTTGATAGGTTAGGGTCTCTCTAAGGAAAGAAAGCCAGAGACCCATGGTAGTTGAGGTTTTATGCCTGTTATCTGTGGCAGTGAAAATCAGCTTGAGAAATAAACTATTGTTAGCTAATAAGGATTTCTGTGAAAGGCACTTAGGTGTAATGAGTGCTACCTGAGTTCCACAAAAAGACCCCAGAGTGCACTGACACCCTCCAGGCCGAGCGGTCGTGCTGCAGGGCTTGCGGAATGGCTCGCTTCGGGAGAGTGGGCTGGGCCTGGGCAGACCAGCTCTTTCCTCAGGCTCATGCCGAGGCGCTGGCCGCCTCTTGGGGGCTCTTCTCCTGCTGTCCAAGGGGCACTGTCTCGGAGGCTTTGCGGGACTCCCCTCCTGAAAGCAGGGATTCTGCCTTTTCTCTGAACGGCGGTTTTGTTGCGGGGAAAGGGGAAATTGTTTTGGAATCAAAGTAAGAATTCATTTGTGGTTTTTTTTTTTTTTTAGGCAAAAGTAAAGAAGCAGAAATAAAGAGGATAAACAAAGAATTGGCAAATATTAGATCAAAATTTAAAGGTAAGTGTGTCTAACCTTTTCCATGAAATGTTCTGTTGTATATTTCATACAGTTAGGATATAATATTTTAGTATTTTCATTTTCTGTTGTATATTTCATACAGTTAGGATCTAATATTTTAGTATTTTCATTACTTTTTCACCTCAAACCAAAGTTAAGTTCTTGGTTAGTAACCACTTGTTATTCTGACTCTGCGAGACCTGAAAGTTTAAAATTAAGCTGTGAGTTATTCCTGAGTTGTTGGGATGGTGTACATTTGATTGGGTAGAGAGTGTGGTCCCCTTTGAAAGAGGCTGTCTTTTCCTGGAGTTGAAATAACCATTAATTGTGTGCAGGTATTGCCTCCCGCAAAGCCTTGGCCTGGCAGGTGTGCACAGCCACCTGACCCCTTGTGGAAGTGGGCAGGTTTGCCAGGTGGCTGTCAGCGGGCCAGCCTGACCCCAGAAAGCGAGCCCCTGTGTAGCCAGTGTCAATGTGTTCTTCAGCCCTGATGACCCTTGCTTTGAAGAATTACAAAGCCTTGTGCTGTGTTTTCAGTCTCTGAAAGGCCATCACTCCATTTAAAATGCCCGAGCTTTTCAGCTGCTTTGAACCGGCTTGAGGCCTGCCTCAAATCGCTGAGCATGAGCAGGGGACATGGACAGAGCCCTGAGGAGATGTGGGCAGGCAGAAGACAGCCCCCACGTGCCCAGGATTTCTTGGTATGGGTGCTTTTTAGTGCTTGAGGATGAATAACCTGAATTATCATGAGGCAAAACTTAGTGGAATTTGAATTGTTTCTAATTGCCATAGTCCCTGCTGAGCCCTAGGGAAAGCGTTGTGATTCCTGATTTTAAAGCCAGGTTTAAGCATTCTAGAGAAGGTCTGTGGAATTGTGAGCTGTTCTCATTTGCCAGGCTGCTCTCACGTGTAAGCACGGGGGGCTTGGTGTAAATGCGGGGGTGGGGGGTGGGGGGGTGGGGGGAAACGATGTTGGCTCCCAGTTCGACCCTGCAAGTCCAGAAGTGGTGGGTTTTCCCCCTGCGGAGTTCTGGGGCTGACTGCCCACAGTCTTGGGCCCTTGGCTTGCCATCCACAGTGACCACCCCTTCCTCTCTCCTGTGACTCGAGGGTTTTCTTTATAAGGCCTCCAGTCCTCTGGGTTAAGAGCGTGCTTGTTGGGGTGTGTTCACCTGCCACATAGCGGGGGTGGCCTGCGTGTTGCGTGTGCGTTTCTGGGGGAGGGTCTGTAGCTTTCACTCTTCTTAAGGGAGGACATTCTGATTGCGCTGACCATTCCTGGGTTCCTGTTCCTGCTCTGAGGCATACAAGCTGCCTGGACTTGGCACCTGGTTTCTCACCTGGAAAATGGGGATTCTAATTGTCTCCCATTGACTCAGCTGCCTTTTTACCCTCTTCACAAAGTTCTTTGAGGTGCAGAATGTTTAATTTTGAGGAGGTCCTGTTAACCTATGGTTTCTTTTGTTACTTGTGCTTTGGGTGATGCGCAGTGAGCTGACGGAACGAGACGACACAGTGATGACACAACTAAGAGACACAGCGAGGAAACACAATGAAAGACACAACAAATGCAGCGGAGGTGGCTCAAGCGATTAGGTGCCTCCCTCCACATGGGAGCCCTGGGTTTGGTTCCCAGTGCCTCCTGAGAAAAGAAGATGAGCAAACAGGAGGGAGAAATAAATGAAAATAAGTAAATCTTAAAAAAGAAAATTAGTTGACTATAGAGGCTCCATAGACCATTTCTGAACTCTCAGTTCGATTCCGTTTATCAGTGTGTCTGTCTTTATGCCAATACTCCACTGTTTATGACAACTGTAGCTTTGTAATGTGCTTCAGGGTCATGAAGTGAGAGTGCCCCCACATCGCTCTTCTCTTTTAGGGTGCTTTTGGCTATTTGGGTACACTTTCCCTTCCAGATAACTTTGGCGATTGCCTATTCTCTTTCTGTAAAGTAGGCTGTTGGAATTTTGATTGGGATTGTGTTGAATGTAGAAGTCATTTTGGGTGGAATTGACATCTTCACGATGTTTAGTCTTTTGATTCTTTTAGCAGGGTTTTGTGTTTTTATTTTGAATACTGATTCTTTACATTCCTGGTTAAATTAATTCCTTTTTTTTTTTAATGTTGTTTTTAAAAAGATTTATTTCTCTCCCCTCCCCCCCCACCCTGGTTGTCTGTTCTCTGTATCTATTTGCTGCGTTGTCTTTGTCCGCTTCTATTGTCATCAGCGGCACAGGAATTTGTGTCTCTTTTCGTTGTGTCATCTTGTGTCAGCTCTCCGTGTGTGCGGCGCCATTCCTGGGCAGGCTGCACTTTCTTTCGCACTGGGCAGCTCTCCTTACGGGGTGCATTCCTTGCACGTGGGGCTACCCTACACGGGAGACACCCCTGCATGGCACAGCACTCCTTGCGCGCATCAGCACTGCGCATGGGCCAGCTCCACACAGGTCAAGGAGGCCCAGAGTTTGAACTGCGGACCTCCCATGTCCCATGTGGTAGATGGACGCCCTAATCACTGGGCCAATTCCGCCGCCCAAATTAATTCATAATATTTGAGTCTTCTTGTTATTGTAAATGGGATCTTTTTCTTGATTTCCTCCTCAGCTTGCTCATTACTAGTGTATAGAATGCTGCTGATTTTTGCATGTTGAACTTGTATCCTGCCACTTCATTGAACTCATTTATTAGCTCTAGTAGCTTTGTCGTAGATATTTTGGAATTTTCTTTTTAAGTTTTTTGGAATTTTCTTAATATAGGATCATGTCACCTGTAAATAGAATTTTACTTCCTCTTTTCCTGTTTGGATGCCTTTTATTTCTTTCTCTTGCCTAATTGCTGTTGTTACAACTTATAGCACAATATTATGAATACAGCAGTGACAGTGGGCATCCTTGTCTTGCTTCCTATCTTAGAGGGAAAGCCTTCAACCTTTCCGCGTTGAGTGTGATGCTGGCTGTGGGGTTGTCACATATGACCTTTATCGTGTTGAGGAATTTTCCTTCTGTGTGTATCTTTCTAAGTGTTCTTATCTAGAAAAGATGCTGGATTTTGTCAGTGCCTTTTCTGCATCAATTGAGATGGTCACGTGGCTTTTTCCTTCAATTTATTAATGTGTGGTGTATTAAGTTAATTGATTTTCTTATATTGAATCACCCTTGCATATCAGAAATAAAACCCACTTTATTGTGGTGTATAATTACTTTAATGTGCTGTTGGATTCAATCTACAAGTATTTTGTTGAGAATTTTAGTTTCTATGTTCATTAGAGGGATTGGTTTGTAATTTTCTTTTCTTGTGGTGTCTTTTCTGCTGCAGTCAGCTCACGATAGGTTGGCTTGAAGGGAAGGCAATGCAGAACTTTACAAAATAAAAGGACAGAAAGAGAGACATTGGAGAGGAGATAAAGATGGGACCAGAGGACTCAGAGTTTCTGGAACTGAGAGCCTTGACCCTAGTTTTCGCATCATATTTATTAGGAACTCCAGAGTAGCTGCTCCTCATCAGCACAGCAACGTTTACAATAATTGAGGATGTGTACAACAAATAGGGAACAGGCAAGCCAGTTTCCCACAATGCTTTTCCTTGCTTTGGTATTAGGATGCTGTTGGCTTCATAAAATGTGTTTAGTAATTTTACTTCCATTTCAGTTTTTTTTTGAAGGATTGAAACAGGATTGGTATTACTTGTTCTTGAAATATTTGGTAGAATTCATCTGTGAAGCCATCTCGTCCTTGCCTTTTCTTTGTTGGAAGATTTTTTTTTCTTTTCTTAATTTATTTTTTAGTATATTTTTTAATGCAGAAGTTGTGAACTTACAGTCATGGATGTGTGGAGTTCCCATACAACACCCCTTCACCAACATACCACATTGTTAACTGTAGTCCGTAGGTTACATGAACCGTATTTTCCCGTGCTTTTCCACATTCCCACCACCCTGCAATAGTGATGAACATCCATTCTAGTTCACAGAAGGACATTTTTGCCTTTGTACTGTTAACCACAATTCTCAACCACTTCTGGGTTTTTCGGTCCCTGGACTATTCTTTAGCTGTCTTTCAATGATATTTACGTTCCTCGACTACTCTTTTCAGGCACAATTGCATTTATAAACTAGCTGCTACTCTAATGTGTTATCAACTCTATCCATTTCCAGATTTTCATAATCAGGTTAGTTAAAACTTCTAAATATGTTAAGCATGGTACCCCTTCTCAACCCTCCTTGTCACCTAATAACTTACACTCTAGTTTACCTCCATGCCTAGTGGAACAGCCAGCTTAGACACGCCCACCCCGAAGTCCTTGAACCCTGTGGGTGAATGTGTCTGCCTTGTTGACGGTGTGGCCACTGTCTTAGGCTCTGAGAACCCAGAGAGGACAGAGCCGTTGCTGTTCTCAGGTCGCTTCCAGGCTAACAGGGTCAGTGGAAAACAGTGGGTCGAGTTCGGGTGGCATTCTGGTGTGCCAGCCAGAGTCATGCTAGGATCCTAAACGGTAGTTGAAAGGGGAGCGGCGGCTGGAATGTCGGGGCCCAAGAGCGACGGGCCTTGGGTGCAGACTGGGGAGGGGAGTGGGTGGCAGAGTCTTTGGGCTCTGAAGTGGGCTGTGGCAGAGTGACACCTGCACGGTGGTGCAGGGGGCTCGATTGATGGGTCCGGGGTACATGCAGCCTTCTGTGAGCATGAGAGCTTGGACTGAGGGCTGTTTGGAACTTGGCCGCCTATTGTGCTGGGGAGTCAGGGCCACTGGAGGAAGAGGTGGGGTGACTTATGTTTTTGAATTGAACCCATAAATGTTCCCTGGCCCTACTCCAAGGGGGTATTTAGAAGAGCACAGGGGCTGCAGCCAGACTGTGAGGGTGCTGCCCCTACCCAGGGCAGGTTCCCGTCAGGAGAGTTCACCAGGGTGGGTCTACCGTCAAGGATGATTGACCGGAGCCAGGGATCAGCCGGTGAGCAGGGGTAGGTAAGGGTGCCCCCCCATGCCGCAGCCCAGTGGTAGGCACCCGCAAGGTGCATGGGATTGGTGCTGTCAGCCTGACTGGCCACGACGGGGCCCCTCACCAGCTTCCCAGCTGCGGCTTTTGTAGCATAGAAAATAGAGCTATTCTGGCATTTCTCTGTTATTGGTCAGAGTTTTTCTAAAAAGAACTTTTTCCCTTTATCAACTTTTTGGTTATTCAAGTTACAGTTCAGAGGAAAGGCATACATCCTCCTCCTCATTTGATAGTTTTCATAATTATGGATGGTGCCCTTGCAGCTTTCAGAGGTAACTGGCAAGTTCTGAGTGTAATTAACCACTAGAATTTTCATGTACTTGATGTGTTCCAGCACTTTGCAGAAATTCATTTGGTGCTGAAATGGCCTCACTTTTGGCAGTGCCACAGTCTGTGACAGTTTTCTTGCTTTCTGAGATGAGCAGGATGTCCAGGTTTACCTTGTGGGTTTCCTGTCTCAGACCTGGACCAGCCATTTCTCTAAGGCACTCTCTCACCTTTTAGTGGGAAATATCTTTAAAGATTTTAATTTCTCCAGTATGATTTATGGATAGGCCTATAGCCAGAATTCTTAGTCTTTTGTTTGGGGAAAAATTAATAATTTATATCATAAGTGCTTCTAAGAAATGCTTTAAAATTTATGCAGTATCTATTAATTTGTTTTAAAAAATACTAATATAAAAAGATGTTTGGCTAAAAGAAGGCTGATTTTTGAATAATTCGATTATATAATAGTGTCATCTGACCCTTTTCCATTGACCATTAGGCGTGATTTAAAATATGATTTCCTTTTTTTTGGTCAGAGCAGGGTCTTTTTGTTGGAAGGAAGGACGTGTTCACTCCCAGTGACATGCTCCCTGCGTGGTTATGCCATTGTGTAATTGAGCGGCCTTTGTGCAGGCCTGTCTGGTCACTACCAGCGAGGCCTGGGCCCTGCCTGAGGCCCGGCACAGTCCAGTTGCTGCGGTTGGATGAGGGGCTGCGCCTCGGGGGGCCGTGGCTCACAGCAGCCTGGTCCTCGCCCCCTGGGTCTCCTGGGCAGTCTCGTGGACACTGGTGTGTGGAGCATGTGGACGTGTGTGCATGTGTGTGTGTGCATGGTGGGCAGGCCTGGCGGCGTGTGGGTGTGTGTGCATGTGTGTGTGTGCACGTGGTGGGCAGGGCTGGTGGCGTGTGGGCGTGTGTGCGTGTGCGTGCGTGGTGGGCAGGGCAGGCGGCATGAGGGCGTGTGAGCACGTGTGTGTGTGCATGGTGGGCAGGACTGGCGGTGTGTGGGCGTGTGTGCATGTGTGTGTGTGCGTGGTGGGCAGGGCTGGCATCATGTGGGCGTGTGTGCATGTGTGTATGCATGGTGGGGAGGGCTGGAGGCGTGTTGGTGTGTGTGCGTGCCTGGTGGGCAGGGCTGGCGGCATGTGGACGTGTGGGACACCTGGCTGGCCCCATACTGCTGCTGCCCTGCTCCCGGAAGCCGCGGAGCTCAGTTCCACGTTCCAGAAGGGACTTCCAATCTGTGTACTGTTGCTATGGAGCAACGGGAATGCTTCCTTCCTCTTTGGCACTGTTAAAAAGAAACATGAGCAGGGTTACATGGAACGCTGTTCGGAAGCTTTTGGTCGCTCTCCCAGTGGTGTCTCTGGATGAGGGTGGGCAGTAGCTGGGAAGGGCTGCGTCCAGTGGACACTCAGGCGGGTGCCGCCTGGCCTTTGTTCTCCAGCGCTTGCTTGGGATCCTTAGTGTGGCAGGTTTTTGCCAATGAAATGGGGTGATGGGGCGGAAGCCTGCTTTGTTTTTCACTGCCACAGAGCATTTCGTGCACAACTAGAGCTGCCAGCCACAGACCCCACACTCACCCTTGTTGTTTTGACACAAATTCCAGACGTTATGTGATTTTATTTTTCAACAATTTGGGATATATGAAACCATTTGAAAAAGCATTAACTGTGCTTTCAGAAGTTTGTTTCTTGTTGGCTTTACAGTGCTCCAAAACCTCTTAAAATATGTGACTTTATAGTGAACCCCCTTAAAATTATTTAATATAGCAACTTGCTTAAGGTAAGTTCTTTTAAAAGGGAAAACTGAAGAAATATTCCTACTTATTTCAGAGAAGCAGTTAATATATATTAAAGTTCCAGTGCAGAAAACAGTGTACCTGCCAATAGGGCTAAAGTTGGAGGCAGATAAATGTTTTAAAATAATAAACAGTTTAAAGGCAGAAGTAGTAAATATTTAATATTAGAAAGCAGATAAAGCAATTAAATTTTGCATAGATTTTATTAACTGCTGCTGAAGACTTTTCGAATTAAAACCAAAAAAACTTATTGTTCTTTATTTTAATGTAGTTATTTTCCCAATTCACAGTTAAACTTCATTTGTTCGTAGCCCGGTACTGAATTTTACTTTTCTTTGACTTGGGTGGGCCTCTTCTTAATCAACAAAAGTCTCCCAGGACTGTCCTGAGTGCTGGGGGTATGGCTGTGGCACAGCAGACAGCTTGCAGGGAAGAGGGATGCACGTGTGCGGGCGCACAGGGGAGGCTGTGGTTGCTCCCCCACTCAGCCTGTCTTGGTGCCTGTGTGGTTGTTGTAGAATTTGAGAGAAGTTCAATTACTTGAGTGTAGAGAGGCCAGGACTCAGGAATGATTTTGAGAAGGAAAAATGGTTTATTGACGGCTGGCAGGACTCGGGAACTTTCTTTTCACATCATGGTGTGTGTCATCCAGGTGCTGCGGCTGCGGATGCTTCCCCCTGGGACATCACTGAAATCAGATGCTCCTGAAGGGCGAGTGGAGTGTGGGCAGTGGCGCATCAGGGCCTGGCTTTGTGTCCGAGCCTGCTGGGCCTGGCACCCGAGGGGCCTGCGGAGCCCTGCCGGCCCGGCCACCAGGGAGCCCCCCCATCCCGCCCTCCTTTGTCTTCTGAGCGAGCCAAGGGCACGGAGGCGATCCTGTCCCCTGCCTGTTTCCAGCGTGGCACATCTCCAACAACAGTTCCAGCCCAGTCTGACCCCAGCTCTTTGAAGACAGGTGATAGAAGGCCGCAGGTTAGCGAGGGACGCTCACTGTGCAGGATTAGGAAGCTTGGGTTAAGGAGCTGCAGGGTGGGAGGCAGTGCGCGGAAAGTGTGGGCGCAGGCAGGCCCAGGCGGCTGGCGGGATTGGGGCGCAGGGCCGGGCGGGCCCTCCTGGGGGCTGGGTCCCACCTGAGGGTGGGCAGGGAGGCTGCTGTGGAGCTGTTAGGCCTCAAAGCAAGGCCTTTTTGGAGATAACCAGAGACGGCGTGAAGAAAACTTCAACACGAGAGTTAGGCAAACTCACATTTATTACGTCTGTAGAGGTGAGGAGCCAAGGCCAGTCCAAAGTGACTCAGACCCGACTCCCTGTGCTGCAGTTCCACTCTTGTTTAAATACCCAAGTTACTACTTAGCATTTGCTTTGATTATGCATTAGTTTTTATGCATATGGATGAACACACATAGCTGATTATATAATTGTATGATTAGTATGTTCAGGAAATCATGCTTGCACATACATTGCATGATCAAGACAGGGGCAGATAGCTCCACCCCTGGGTGGGAATTTCACTATGTTAATTAAGCAATTGAAGTGAGGACAGCAAGGGGCTGCTTCTGCGCAGATCTGGCCAACTGGTTGAAGCTGGTTTCCGTACTTTTTTGCTTCAACAGGATATTCTTGACCACCAAATGTGGAATTTGGCGCAAAGAGAGGGTTGCATTTCATTACCTTCTGATTTACATACAATTCTTTTCTTTGTATCCTAGCAACAGGGAGAGAAACAAGTTACTTTCAGGTATTTGGTCTTCCTACATCCATCAGAGCCGCCTTTGGGCACTGGGCAGGGCCGAGTGCCATCCCTGGCCACCGACCCCCGGGCAGGCGCTGGACCTGCAGGTGCACCCCTCTCCAGCAGTGGCCCCGTGCCTGCTGCGCAGGAGAGGCGCCTGGTGGGGTGCGGAGGCAGGAGCACCCTGAGCCGTGGCAGTGAGTCTGGCCTGGGGAGCTGGCCTGAGCCCCATCTCGGCAGCCATGGGCTGTGTGCTGAGGGGTGTGGGCGGACCCACTGGGTCCCAAGGAGGTAGAGGTGCAGGTGGGGTCTCGTCTTGTGTCGCCTGTGGGAGTGTGGTCACCGTGAAGCCAGCAGTCTCGCTCTCCTGACAGGAGTGAGCGTTGAGGGCATGGGCAGTGAGCAGGGTGTTCCAGGGCACCTCCTCGAGCCTGAAGGGAGTGCTGAAGGCCAGGCCCCCTCACTGCAGCCGAGGCGCTGGCAGAGCCCAGGAGCCCGCTGTGTGCGCTTCCTGCTCCTGCCCCCACCCCTGGGTGTGCCCCGGCAGCCTGCCGTGGCTGTTGCTCAGGGGCCACGACACAACATGACGTGTCCGACCCAAAGGCTGATGATTCAAGCTTTCTGGGGAAGGGGCTGGAGCAGGGTGAGCTGCAGTGGGTGCTGGCGCCCCCACGCAGAAGCTCCCCAAACCCTTGGAGTGCGGCTCCGCCTTGGTGTGGAAATGGCGGCCCCCCTTGGGGAATCACGATGGCCCCTTCTGCCGTCAGGAATGCTGGAGAACAGCATGGGGTGGGCCGGGCAGCTGTATCCTCTGGGAGCACCCCTCCTCCCATCTCCAGAGGTCCCCCTTGTCCTCCAGGGACCCTGGGGTTCTCAGGAGAGAGGACTCAGGGCTGGGATTGGACAGAAGGCAGAGGCCAGACTTCCCTAAGGGTCACTCTTGAGCAGGTGAGGAGCCCCTGAGAGGAGGGGTGCCTGGGGAGGTGCTGGGCAGGGGCCCCGCTATGTGCCTGCTGTGGAGGGCAGGGGTTGCCAGCTCGCCAGGCTGGACGGGAGCTGGCCTGGGCCGTGTATTCCCCGGGGGATTTTCCGTTGGATCCCTGACAGAACCGGGTTGTGGTCAGCCCTCCAGAGGTTCACTCCTCGTTTTCCTTGCCTTGGCGGTAGCCTGTCTGCAGTGTGGTTCGGCTGTGCGGCCACTGCGGTTCCCTTGTGTCTGGCACGTTCTAGAGGAGGGGCTTTACAGCACAGCTTGTCCACTTCTGCAGGGGTCTCTGAAGTGCTGGATTACATGCCCTGAAGGAACATTCTGTGGGGTCTTCACAGCCTCATGTTGGCTGGGGATGTTAGATCTCCCCTTCTGACACTGCTCTTTCCCCGTTTTAGATGTGCTAAAACTCGTAGTAGGGGAGGTGGATGTGGCTCGGGCGACTGGGCTCCCACCTACCACACGGGAGGTCCATGGTTCAGTTCCTGGTGCCTCCTGAAGAACACAGTGAGCTGGCATGATGAGGCAGGGTGGCAAGCTGATGCAACAAGAAGATGCCACAAGAGGAAAACGTGGTGAGAGACAACAAAGCAGGGAGCAGAGGTTCCTGGTGCCTCCTAGAGAAGAGAGTCAGGACGGCAAGCTGACGGGACAAGGACATGGGAGGAAGAGCGTAAGGAGAGACTCAGCAACGCAGGGAGTGGAGGTGGCTTCGGCAATTAGGGCCTCCTCCCACCAGGGTTTGGCTCCTGGTGCCTCCTAAAGAAAAAAGGAAGATGAACAGACAAAGCAAGTGCAACAATGAGGGGGTGGGAGAGAGAAATAAAATAAACCTTTAAAACAAACAAATGCCTGCTGGAGAAGGTGTCTGAGGGGAGGGGGTAGAGCAGCAGTTTGGGCTGTGGTGGTCTGAGGCGGCGCAGGGCTGTGGGGTGGGGGAGGCGCTGGCGGGGCGGTCCTGCTGAGGAAGGCTTTCGCTGCTGCTGGTGCCGCTGGCCGTGGGCAGCGCCTTCTCTAAAGCAATGCTGCTTTGTGGGTGAGGGGGTGCCTCACCCCCACAGACTTGGGGTGCCTGGCAGGGGCAGGGCTGGGGTGCCTTGACTGCACCCGGTGTTCGGGAGCAGCAAACCAGGTGAGTGAGCTGGGCTTGGGAGGAGATGGGCTTCCAGGGACATTGGAGCCAGGTCGGGTTTGCAGCCCATTCGCTGCTGAAGAGAAGCGGTTTCTTGAGCTGTCCCCAGGATCAGGCACCCAGCAGGCTGCCTGGTTTGGGGCCTTCCTCCGAGCACCTCTGCGAAGTGCCAGAGCTCTTCTCTGGAAGCACGTGGACCAGGTGACAGCCTCCTTGGCAGTGGGGTTCGGGGGCTCAGAGGGACCCAAGCGCTGTGCACGCCCCTCTTCAGCTCCTTGGTGACCTGCTGAGCCACATGTGCCTTCATGCCTGTGATTGCAGCCATCGCACCAGAACTTTGCTGAGTGAGAAGGCCGGGGCAACTCTGGGAAAGATTTCCACACTCTTCTGGCCTTTGAATTAGCAATGTGGAGTGGTCTTTTCCCTTTTTTAAAGAAAGATTTATTTTAATTATTTCTCTCCCCTTTCCCCCTGTTGTCTGCTTTCTGTGTCCATTTGCTGTGTGTTCCTGCATCTGCTTGCATTATCCAGTGGAACTGGGAAATTGCGTCTCTTTTTGCTGCGTCAGCTCTCTGTGTGTGTGGGGGTACTCCTGGGCAGGCTGTGCTTTTTTCATGCGGGGCGGCTCTCCTTGCTGGGGCGTACTCCTTGCGCATGGAGCACCGCCACGTAGGGGTGCTCCTCCTTGCACTTGGCAGCTCTGCATGGGGGCCAGCTCACCACATGGGTCAGGAGGCCTTGGGGATCGATCCCTGGACCCTCCATATGTAGGTGGATGCTCTATCAGATGAGCCACATCCACTTCCTGGTCTTTTCCTTTGAATTTGCTGTGACCCCTAGTGAGGTGCTTGGCCATGCCATGGTCAGGGCAGAGAGGCACAGGTCTGCTGGCGCCTATTTTCTTGCAGATTTTGTGGATGGTGTTTTGTCCTAAAACTTGTGAAATGGAAAACAGTATATTTAGAGTATGCTCGTCTGCCTGAATTAGCGATGAACTTATTTAAAGGTGGGACTTGCACGTGCAGCTGCCTGAGACTGAGGAGGTCATGGTGGGTTGGAGGTGAGGTCCTGCGAGGGCATATAGCCCGATTCTGTGCCCACCAATGGTGGTGGTGGGAAGTGTTTGTTTTTTTAAAAAGAGAAGCCCCTCAGGTTGAAATTTTGAGGGTGTCACTGGTTTTAGAGGTGGTGTTCACACTTGGCCCCAGGTTGCAGCCCACCTGGCGGGGCCCAGCGGGGCCTGTGGCCCAAGGCCGGCCTCTGCTCTCCAGGCTGGCAGCCCCTCTGTCCTCCCCCACCCCTGCTCTGGAGTAAAACCTTCTCTTCACTTTTCTGTAGGTGACAAGGCCCTTGATGGCTATAGCAAGAAGAAGTATGTCTGCAAGCTGCTTTTCATCTTCCTCCTTGGCCACGACATTGACTTTGGACACATGGAGGCTGTGAACCTGCTGAGCTCCAACCGGTACACAGAGAAACAGATCGTGAGTGTTCTTTCTACGCAAGGTGGTCTGCAAGTGCGAATTTAGAGCATAACATTTGTGGTCCATGTACTAGCATGTAGAATTTCCTGTTAGGTCCTTTTTAGCCCATCCTTTGACACAGACACTGTGGGTTTGACACAGGCTTCCGTGCTTTCCTCTGGGAGCTCCACATGCTTAGAGTCATTACTCCCCTCCCCCCAATACAGATGTCTTCAAGAAAACATAATACAGAGGGGAAGAGCTGTTTTTCCAGGTGAGGTGCTTTTAATAAGGTAACCATTTCTTTTCTTGCCACTTTCTTGACATACACTCTCCCTTCCATCAAGTATAAGAAGCTGCCTGTTGGTTTCGATTGGTGCTGCAGGAATCCCTGTATTTGATGTGCTGGGGAACCTTACAGCGCCTTACGCAGGCCCGTGAGTTCACCCTCAAAAGGGAAGGGTGGGATTAAGGGAAGATGGAGCAGGAGGCTCCAGGAATCGGTCCCCCCTCCAAAACAACCACTGAACTGGGAGGAACTGTCTAAATGAACTTTTTTGGAATCTGGCCTCTAGGAGAGCACTTGCACTGTCCAGATAAGAGCTGGCTAAAGAGCCTGGTAAATTTCGGTGAGTTTCACCTTCAGCGCAGTGGCTGCCATCCCTCATCCCTTAACCTCCTTGCTGGCAGCGTGGGGATGGCAGCCCATGTCCCTAGTGCAGCTTGCTGATGCCAAGTGGGCAGTAAGGACTCTGTCTTCCAAAACTTGGGGTTTTGCCCTTTGACTGCTGATCACTGCTTTTGGTTGCTGGGGGGACACCACTAAGAGCTGCCATGGTTTCAGTGCAGGCTGTGGAGGGATTTAAAGAGACACTTCCCCAGTTTGGGAACTAACAGTGTTTGGAAAAGTCACAGACAGATGGCCCCAGCCTTCACAAGCAAAATCAGAAATCCCCAAGGAGTGACAGAATTAGATTTCCAGAGTAAGTTACTATAACCTAATACTCAAAATGTCAGTTATGAATGAAAAAAAATTCAATATACAAAAAAACAGAAAAGTATGGTCCATTCACAGGAAAAAAAACAATTTGACAGGAACCTTCTCTGAGGGAACTCATACATTGGACATTAAATCAGCTGCTCTAAATGCGTTCAAGGAGATAAAGAAACCGGGACAAAGAACTAAAGGAAATTAAGAAAATGGTTTCTGAACAAAATCAGAATATCAATAAAGAGTTAGAAATTATAAAAAGAAACCAGACAAATTTTGGATCTGGAAAGTACACAAGTTGAAATGAAGGCCCCTACTAGAGGGACTCAACAGCAGATTTGAGCATATGGAAGAAAGGCTCAGCAAACTGGAAGATAAAACAATTGAAGTTATCCAATCTGAAGAGCAAAAAGAAAAAAGAATGAAGAAATATGAGCCGAGTCTCAGGGACATGTGGGATATACAAGTACTAACGTAGATATTGTAGGGTCTGGAAGGTGAAGAGATATGGTCCCAGAGCTTCTCAGATCTGATGAAAAAGATCAACACACACCCCAAATCCCAAGCAGGATAAGCTAGAGGTCCACAGCGAGGCACGTCATAGGCATATTGTCTGAATCCAAAGACAGAATTTTGAAAGCAGCAAGAGAGAAGCAGCTGGTCACATGTAAAGGGTCCTCATTAACAGCTGATTTCACCCTAGAGCCCATGGAGGCCAGAAGGTAATGGGATGGTGTATTTATAGTCTGGAAAGAAAAAACAAAACAAGCCACACTGTAACCTGTCAACCAAGTGTTCTTTACTGGACAAAGCTACCCTTCAAGAATGAAGGAGAGGGAAACGGACTTTGGCCCAGTGGTTAGGGCGTCCGTCTACCATATGGGAGGTCCGCGGTTCAAACCCCGGGCCTCCTTGACCCGTGTGGAGCTGGCCATGCGCAGCGCTGATGTGCGCAAGGAGTGCCGTGCCACGCAGAGGTGTCCCCCGCGTGGGGGAGCCCCACGCGCAAGGAGTGCGCCCATGAGGAAAGCCGCCCTGCGTGAAAAGAAAGAGCAGCCTGCCCAGGAATGGCGCCGCCCACACTTCCCGTGCCGCTGACGACAACAGAAGCGGACAAAGAAACAAGACGCAGCAAATAGACACCAAGAACAGACAACCAGGGGAGGGGGGGAAATTAAATAAATAAATAAAATCTTAAAAAAAAAAAGAATGAAGGAGAAATTAAGACATTTCCAAATAGACAAAAACTGAGCAGCGAGTCCATTACCAGTAGACCTGCCCTACAAGAAAAGCTAAAGGGAGTTATTTTAGTTTATCCAAAGGCTGCTGATGCAAAGTATCAGGAATGGGTTGGCTTTTTATAAAAGATATTTATTTGGGGTAAAAGCTCACAGTTCTGAGGCCGTGAAAAGTCCAACTCAGGGCTCCGTGAGAGGTGCTTTCTCCCCAGTGTCACTACGTTGATCCTGGTGTTGCCATGTGTTGAAGCAAGGTGGCCGCCAGTCTCTGCGGAGGCCCCTGCCTCTTTGAACTCAACTGTGAGCAGCCAGGCACAGGACTCGTCTCTCCTGGCCTCCTACATCGGTCTCGGCTGTCCTGCGTTTTTCCCAAGTTCAGCCCTGAGCTGAGGGTGCACAGCAGGGCTGGTCTCCCTTGAGCTGCTCCGTGGCCCCCCTCCTGGGGATTCCTGGTGCAGCAATCCTGCAGTCCTCTCTCTCCTGGCAGGGTCAGCCTGCCGGCTCCTTTATCCTGCGTCTTAGATTTAGGTTCTTGATCCGTTTACATCAGATGCAGCAAGAGGGTGGAGACTCAGTATCAGTCACCCCACAACACCCACCGGAATGGACCAGTTTAAAACACAGCATTTCTTTTGGGGATTCATAAAATAATCTCAGACTGCCAGAGGAGTCCTTCAGGCTGGTGAAAGAACACCAGACAATAACTCGAAGCCATAGGAAAAATAAAGAATATTAATCAAGGTAGCATCCTAGGTTAATGTAGCAGCCAACATTATTGTACTTTAAAAAAAAAAAGATTTATTTATTTTTATTTCTCTCCCCTTCCCCGCTCCCCCCCCCCCAGTTGTCTGCACTCTCTGTCCATTTGCTGTGTGTTCTTCTGTGTCCATTTGCTGTGTGTTCTTCTGTGTCCGCTTATATTCTTGACAGTGGCACCGGGAATCTGTATCTCTTTTTGTTGTGTCATCTTGTGGCATCAGCTCTCCGTGTGTGCAGCACCACTCCTGGGCAGGCTGCACTTTTTTTGCGCTGGGTGGCTCTCCTTACGGGACGCACTCCTTGCGCGTGGGGCTCCCCTATGTGAGGGACACCCCTGTGTGGCAGGGCACTCCATGCACACATCAGCACTGCGCGTGGGCAGCTCATCACAAGGGTCAGGAGGCCCTGGGTTTGAACCCTGGACCTCCCATGTGGTAGGCGGATGCCGTATCCATTGAGCCAAATTCACTTCCCACATTATTGTACTTTTGATTTCATTTGTAACTTCTCTATTTTTCCTATATGATTTCTTTTTACTTTTTCTCTTTTTTTTTTTTTTACATTTTGAAAATATTTTTTTCCTATATGATTTAAAAGGCAAATGCATAAAGCAGTAATTATAAATCTAGGTTAATGGCCACAAAATGTATAAAGAGGTAATTCCTGACAATTGTAATATGAAGGGGCAGGGATGGAGAGATACAGGAACACAGGATTTATAAATTATGGAAAACAAGTTGGTCTTATTTAAATTAATTTGTTTTAATTTTAAAAAAATAAATTTTATTGTGATAACATATATGTCTTAAAATTTGCCATTTTTGCTTTTTTTTTAAACAAATCCATTTAATTGATACATATTAATAAAGCATAAATCCATCCAAAGTGTACAATCAGTGGTATTTGGTATAATCACATAGTTGTGCATTCATCACTTCAATTATTATTAGAGCATTTTCATTACTCCAATAATAATAAAAAACAAAAAAAAGCAAAAACTCATCACCTCTCAATCACTCTGTGCTTCTGCTGCTATACATTGCTGCTATTCTGTTTGTCTCTAGTTTATTTGTATTTATATTTTGTAATAATAGTCTTATATATGCAATATTACACATACTAATTTTTCACATGACATACAGTCCTGTGTTACATTCTTTAGCTTTCCTTCTAGTAATGTACATGACCTTAGACTATCCCCTTCAACCGCTGTCATACCCATCTAATAGCACTGCTGGTTACAAACACTATGACTTGCTTTCATGATTTCCATTCATTTCCAAAGATTTACAAACAATCTTTTTACCAATTCTGCCCAGATTAACCCTCAGCTTTCCATTCTCCAACCTCATTCTATTTTCTGGTGACCCATATTCTGTTCATGACATTACACGATATTATTTAGTTCATAATAGCGCAGTCATATCATACTTACTCTTTTGTGTCTGTCTTGCTTCACTCAACATAATGTCCTCCAGCTTCATCTGTGTTGTCATATGCTTCACAACTTCATTTCTTTTTATAGCTGTATAATATTCCATCATGTGTGTACACCACAATTTATCTATTCATCGGTTTATGGACACCTGGGTTGTTTGCATCTTTGGCAGTTTTGAATAACACTGCTTTGAACATCGGTGTACAGATGTCTGTTGTGTCACTGCTCTCAGGTCTTCCGGTATATACCCAGTAGTGGTATTGCCCAGTCACATGGCAAGTCTATATTCAACTTCCGTAGGAACTGCCAAACAGTCCTCCACAGTGGCTGTACCATTCTACATTCCCACCAACAACAGAAAAGAGTTCCTGTCTCTCCATATCCTCCCCAACTTGTAGTTTTCTGACTTTTAAATAGTGGCCATTCTGATAGGTATAAAATGATCTCTCCTTGTAGCTTTGTTTTGCATTTCCCTAATAGCCAGTGATGTTGAACATTTTTGTATGTCTTTTTTTGCCAGTTGTGTTTCCTCTTTGGACAAATGTCTGTTCAAGTCTTTTGCCCATTTCCTAATCAGGTAGTTTGTCTTTTTATTGTTGAGTTGTAGTATCTCTTTATATATCACGGATATTAAACTTTTATCAGATACGTGATTTCCAAATATTTTCTACCGTTGAGTCAGCTGCCTTTTCATCCTATGACAAAGTCCTTTGAGGTGCAAAAGTTTCATTTTGAGGAGGTCCCAGTTATCTATTTTTTTCTTTAGTTGCTCATGATTTGGGTGTAAGGTTTAAGAAACTACCGCCTACCACTAGATCTTGGAAGATGTTTCCTACATTTTCTTCTAGGAGTTCTATGGCTATTTTATATTTAGGTCCTTGATCTATTTTGAGTTAATTTTTGTATAAGGTATGAGATAGAGGTCCTCTTTCTTTTTTTTTTTTTGGATGTGGATATCTGGTTCTCCCAGCACAATTTGTTGAACAGACTGTTTTGGCCCAACTGGGTGCGCTCGACAGTCTTGTCAAATTAACTTCACTGCAGATGTGGGAGTCTACTTCTGAGTTCTTGATTCGGTTCTATTGGTCAATCTGTCTATCTTTACGCCAGTACCATACAGTTTTTACCACTGTAGCTAAGTAATATGCTTTAAAGTCGAGAAGTGAGAATCCTCCAACTTTGTTAAGACATTTTGCCTATTCGGGGCTTCCAAATAAATTTGATCATTGGCTTTCCCATTTCTGCAAAAATGGCTGTTGGATTTTTACTGGGATTGTATTGAATCTGTAAATCAGTTTGGATATAATTCCCATCTTAATGATATTTAGTCTTCTAGTCCATGAACATGGAATGTCTTTCCATTTATTTAAGTCTTTCGGTTTCTTTTAGCAGTGTTTTATAGTTTTCTGAATCCAGGTTCTTTATGTCCTTGGTTAAGTTTTTTATTCCTAAATATCTGATTCTTTTAGTTGCTATTATAAATGGAATTTTTTTTCCCTTATTTCCTCTTCACATTGTTCATCAGTAGTGTATAGAAATGCTACTGATTTTTGTGTATTAATCTTGTATCCTGCCACTTTGCTGAACTTGTTTATTAGTTCTAGTAGCTTTTTTTGTGGATTTTTCAGGATTTTCTCGATATAGGATCTTACCATATGATTAGTGAAAGTTTTGCTTTTTCCTTTCCTATTTAGGTTTCTTTTATTTCTTTTTCTTGCCTAATTGTTCTAGCTAGAACTTCTAGCACAATTTTGAATAACAGTGGTGACAGTGGGCATCCTTGTCTTGTTCCTCATCTCAATAGGAAAGCTTTCAGTGTTACACCATTGAGTACAGTGTTAGTTGTGGGTATTCATATATGCATTTTACCATATTGAGAAAGCTTCCTTATATTCCTATCTTGTGGGGTGTTTTATCAAGAAAGGATACTGTGTTTTGTCAAATGCCTCTTCTGCATCAATAGAGATTATGTGAATTTTCTTCAATTTATCAATATGGTTTATTGCACTAATTGATTTTCTTGTGTTGAACCACCCTTAAATATCAAGAATAAAACCCACTTGATTGTGGTGTATAATTCTTTTAATGTGTTTTGGATTCAGTTTGTAAGTATTTTGTTGAGAATTTTTCATCTGTATTCATTAGCGATACTGGTCTGTAATTTTCTTTTTTCTTTTTTGTAGTATCTTTATCTGGTTTTGGTATTAGGGTGATATTGACTTCATAGCATGAGTTTGGAAATGTTCTTTTCTGTTTAATTTTTTGGAAGAGCTTGAGCAAGATTGGTATTAGATCATCTTTGAATCATTGGTAGAATTCACCTGTGAAGCCATCTGGTCCTGGGCTTTTCATCTTTGGGAGGTTTTTGATGTATGTTTCAATCTCTTTACTTGAGATTGTTTTTGTTGAGGTCTTCTATTTCTTTTAGGGTCAGTATCGGTTTTTCGTGTGGTTCTAGGAATTTGTCTATCTCATCTACATTGTCTAGTTTTTTGGCATATAGTTCATAGTATCCTCTTAGGATTTTTCTTATTTCTGTGGGGTCAGTGGTAATGTCCCTTCTCTCATTTCTGATTTTATTTGCATCTTCTCTCTTTTTTTGTCAGTTTAGCTAAGGGTTTGTTGATTTTGTTGATCTTTTCAAAGAACCAACTTTGGTTTTGTTTTGTTTTTTTTTGTTCTTGATTTAATTTATTTCTGCTCTGATTTTTACTATTTCTTTCTTTGGCTTGGTTTTGGATTAGTTTGCTGTTCTTTTACTAGTTCCTCCAGCTGTGCAGTTAGATCTTCAGTTTTAGCTCTTTTTTATTTTGACTTTTTACTACTTTATTTGTGAATCTCTTTTTTTTTTTTTTTTAATTCTGCTCAATTTATTCAGTTTTTAAAAATATTACATTAAAAAAATATGAGGTCCCCATTCACCCCCACCGCTCCCACCCCACCACTCCCCCCGCAGAAACACTCTCCCCCATCATCATGACACATCCATTGCATCTGGTGAGTACATCTCTGGGCATCGCTGCACCCCATGGCCTGTGGTCCACACCATAGCCCACACTCTCCCACGTTCCATCCAGTGGGCCATGGGAGGACATACAATGTCCGGCAATAGTCCCCGGAGCACCACCCAGGACAACTCCAAGTCCCGAAAATGCCTCCACATCTCATCTCTTCCTCCCATTCCCCGCACCCAGCAGCCACCATGGCCACTTTTTCCACACCAATTCCACATTTTCTCGATTATTAACCACAATAGTTCATGAATAGGATATCATTAAGTCCACTCTAATCCTTACTGTATTCCTCCTTCCTGTGGACCTTGGCTTGGTTGTGTCCATTCCACATCTATGTCAAGAGGGGGCTTAGATTCCACATGGATACTGGATGCAATCCTCCTGCTTTCAGTTGTAGGCACTCTAGGCTCCGTGGTGTGGTGGTTGACATTCTTCAACTCCATGTTAGCTGAGTGGGGTAAGTCCAATAAATCAGAGTGTAGGAGCTGAAGTCTGTTGAGACTCAGGGCCTGGCTATCATATTGTCAGTCCAGAGATTCAAATCCCCTAGATATATCTTAAACCCCAGCACCAACTACAATTCCCGTAAAGTAGCATGAAAGGCTTGTGAAAAGAGATCCCATCTGAGTCCAGCTCCATCATGCAGAAACACCAGCTCCAAAGAAGGGCCAGCTGACATGCAGTGAACCCCATCTGCCATGACCATAGAACCTGTGGGTCTCTTTAACCCTCAAAAGGACCAATATCTAGGGTTGTATCTACTTTATCTGTCTCTGAGACTCTGCTCAGGTGTGCATAAGGGCAATCCTTCTGGCAACCTCCAGACTCTTTTTTAGAGACTCATAGCCATATGAACTCATTTGTCCTTTCCATTTCCCCCTTACTTTAGGTCAAACAGCATTTTTAACTCCTGTTATTATATGTAGACAGGGATATTCTGCTGGTCCGAGTTGAATCTTTAATTCAAGGTCATTTTCTAGTTATGTCATCAGCTGGTACTTGGTAGTGATTCCCTCGGCGCCAGGGAGGCTCATCCCCAGGTGTCATGTCCCACGCTGGGGGGAAGGCATTGCATTTACATGCTGAGTTTGGCTTTGAGACTGGCCACATTTGAGTAACACGGAGGCTGTTAGGAGGGAACTCTTAGGCACAGTGCTGCTCTAGGCCTTGTTCTTATTCCAGGTGTATAGGCTCACAAGCATAGTCATTAGTATCAGGAGCTCACTGTGGGACCCTCATTCCTTCCTGGTCCTTACTGTTGCACCTGGGGACTGCCACTGCTCCCCTAGGACCACAACAGAGCCCCACCCCCGGCCAGGAACCCAGTACTCCCCCAGCTGTTGTTTTTAATTGTTTCCACTATGAGTATATCCAAACATTTCCATGCACCCTGGATACATGCCCTGAATAACTCCCTGTCAACCATATATCGCCTGTCAATAACATCCCATACCAGTATTCCTCCGCTGCCATTGTTGAACCTCTCTGTGATACAAAACTTCCTGAAAAGTGAAGCCCAATATAATGCCAGGTTCCCTTACTAGTAAAATGGAATATAGCGATGAGTTTAAAGGTTAGGTATAGAATACATATTGCTTTGGAAAAATTCTACATCCTATCTTTTTCTTTTTTCTTTTCCTAATTATTGAGCTTCTCTTCACAAGAGCCTTAGATCACAGTAATTCATATATATAATATACAGTACTCCCACATATCCATTATAAAACCTTTTCCCTTCCACAGCGATAATCTTTTAACTTATTCATATGATATTTACTGAAACTGATGTACTGATATTGAGACAATAGCTTTCAAACAAGGTGACATTTGTGTTTACATTGTGGTTTATACTTTAGGCTATACAGTTTTCTAAATTTTTTAGTTATCCTATGTTTTACATTATGGTTTATATTATTAGTCTGTCGTCCCCTATATGTTTTTGGTGTAATATTACATGTTTTATATCCATCCTTGTGTACTCTTGTGAAACACTTCTTTTGCCCTCACATTTACTTTGGTTCCATCTATTCAATATCTATTTCCCCCTCCCCTTGGGGCCCACAGTGACAGTCAATCTTCATTTCTTGAGGAGCCATGTTCAGAGATACTTGCAACAGTGTTGAGGGCTTTACTTGCTCAACTGCCCTAATGCCCTCGGAACCGCCCTTTCTCTTGAGAGATACAGTTCCCTCTATTTGATGGCATTAGTCCTCCCCAGAATGTGGGTCTACCTTCACTCTCATTATATGGGTCTCTACCCAATGGTATAACCCACTCTGAGCATTCAGATATTCCCTGTCCTGTGTCAGATTATCCCCTTTGAGTATCTTAAACAGGTACCTTTCCTAATTATATTTTGAAAAGGTTTTCTCAGCATTATACTCTCAACCAACACCTGACAATCTTCTATGTTCGTATGTTGCCCCACCCTCCCCCCAGTTTCTTGGGCAATATTACCCATCCGCCCATCCCTAGCCCCACTCAAGCCTGCAAAGCCCCACCCAAAGGTGACCCTATGCCCCCATTTTATCTCTTCCTTGTACACATACTTACCTCCAGCTTATCATAGATTTCCCCCATGTAGGTGTCACCTTACATCCTTCCTCTACCCCCTGATTTCCTGTAAGCCTATCTTCCAGTCTCTAGCTCTCTGAGACAGCTTGGTTTACTTATTTCATATCATTGAGGTCATGTAGTATTTGTCCTTCAATGCCTGGGTTGCTTCACTCAACATAAGGTTCTCAAGATTCATCCATGTTATCACGTGTGTTTGTAGTGTATTTGTTCTTAAAGCTGAGTAGTATTCCATTGTGTGCATATACCACATTTTATTGATCCACTCATCTTTTGATGAGCATTTGGGTTGATTCCAACTTTTGGCGATAGTAAACAATGCTGCTATGAACATTGGTGTGCATATATCAGTTTGTGTCCTTGTTTTCAGTTCTGCTGGGTATATACCCAGCAGTGGTATTGCTGGGTCATATGGCAAATCTATGGTTAGTTTTTTGAGAAACTGCCAAACTGTCCTCCAGAATGGTTGGATCCTTCTGCATTCCCACCAGCAGTGGATGAGTGTTCCCATTTCTTTACATCTTCTCCAGCATTTGTATTCTTCTGTTTTTTTCATAGCTGCCAATCTTATGGGAGTAAGGTGGTATCTCATTATAGTTTTGATTTGCATTTCCCTGATAGCTAAAGATTTGGAGCATTTTTCATGTGCTTTTTAGCCATTTGTATTTCTTCTTTGGAGAAGTGTCTGTTTAAATTTTTTTTCCCATTTTTTAAATGGGTTGTTTATCCTTTTATTTTCAAGATATAGGAGTTCTTTATATATGCAAGTTATAAGTCTCTTATCGGATATATGGTTGCCAAATATTTTCTCCCATTGTCTAGGTTCCCTTTTTACTTTCTTGACAAACTCCTTTGAGGTGCAGAAGGCTTTAATTTTGAGGAGTCTCATTTATCTATTTGTTCTTTGGCTGCTCGTGCTTTTGGTGTGATGTTCATGAAGCCATTACCTATTACAAAGTCTTGTAGATGTTTCCCTACCCTGCTTTCCAAGGTCTTTATGGTCTTGGCTCTTATATTTAGGTCTTTGATCCACCTTGAGTTGATCTTTGTATAAGGTGTGAGATGGTAATCCTCTTTCATTCTTCTACATATGGATATCCAGTTCTCCAGGCACCATTTGTTGAATAGGCCATTGTCTCCCAGTTGAGAGGGTTTGGTGGCTTTATTGAATATTATATGGCTATATAAATGAGGTTCTATATCAGAACTTTCAATTCGATTCCATTGGTCTGTGTGACTCTCCTTATGCCAATACCATGCAGTTTTCACTATTGTAGCTTTGTAGTATGTTTTGAAGTCAGGTAGTGTGATTCCTCCAATTTCATTTTTCTTTTTCAATATATCTTTGGCTATTCGGGGCCTCTTTCCTTTCCAAATAAATTTCAAAGTTAGTTTTTCTAGTTCCTTAAAGAAGGCTGTGTTGATTTTTATTGGGATTGCATTGAATGTGTGGATCAGCTTTGGTAGGATAGACATCTTAATAATATTTAGTCTTCCTATCCATGAACAGGGAATATTCTTCCATTTATTTAGGTCTTCTTTGATTTCCTTGAACAGTCTTGTTGTATAGTTCTCAGTGTATAAGTTTTTTACATCTTTAGTTAAATTTACTCCTAAATATTTGATGTTTTTATTTACTATTGTAAATGGTATTTGTTTCTTGGTTTCCTCCTGAGCTTGCTCATTATTGGTGTATAGAAATGCTACTGATTTTTGCGCATTGATCTTATAACCTGCAACTTTACTAAACTCATTTATGAGTTCTAGAAGCTTTGTTGTAGATCTCTCAGGGTTTTCTATGTATAGGATCATGTCATCTGCTAATAATGAAATTTTGACTTCTTCCTTTCCAATTTGAATGCCTTTTATATCTGGTTCTTGCCTCAGTGCTCGAGCAAGTACTTCTAAGACAATGTTAAATAGAAGGGGAGACAGTGGGCATCCTTGTCTTGTTCCTGACTTTACAGGGAAGGATTTTAGAATTTCTACATTGTAAACGATGTTGGCTGTGGGTTTTTCATATATACTCTTTATCATGTTCAAAAAATTTCCTTGTATTCCGATCTTTTGGAGTGTTCTTATCCAGAAAGGGTGCTGTATTTTGTCAAATGCTTTTTCTGCATCTATAGATATAATCATGTGATTTTTTTCCTTCAATCTGTTTATATGGTATATTACATTGATTGATTTTCTTATGTTGAACCATCCTTGCATACCTGGAATGAATCCACTTGGTCGTGGTGTATAATTCATTTAATGTGTTGTTGAATATGATTAGCAAGTATTTTGTTAAGTATTTTTGCGTCTAGGTTCATTAGAGAAATTGGTCTATAATTTTCCCTTCTTGTGGTGTCTTTGTTTGGCTTTGGTGCTAGGGTAATGTTGACATCATAGAAGGAGTTAGGCAATGTTCCTTCTGTTTCGATTTTTTGGAAGAGTTTCAGCAGGATTGGCATTAGTTCTTTCTGGAATGTTTTGTAGAATTCACCTGTGAAGCCGTCTGGCCCTGGGCTCTTCTTAGTTGGGAGGTTTTAATGACTGATTCTATCTCTTTACTTGTGATTGGTTTGCTGAGATCATCAATTTCTTCTTTCATCAATATAGGCTGCTTATGTGTTTCCAGGAATTTGTCCATTTCCTCTGAATTGTCTTTTTTGTTGGAATATAGTTTTCAAAGTATCCTCTTATGATAGTCTTTATTTCTGTGGAGTCAGTGGTGATATCTCCTTTCTCATTTCTTATTTTGTGTATTTGCATCTTCTCTCTTTTTTTCTTTGTTAGTCTTTCTAAAGATTTGTCAATTTTATTGATCTCAAAAAACCAGCTCTTGGTCTTGTTTATCTTTTCAAGTGCTTTCTTATTTTCTATTTCATTTAGTTCTGCTCTTATCTTTATTATTTCCTTCCTTCTTCTTCCTGTTGGATTACTTTGTTGTTGTTTTTTTCTAATTCCTCCAAATGTGCAGTTAGTTCTTCAATTTTTGCTCTTCTTTTTTGATGTATGAATTTATGGCAATAAATTTCCCTCTCGGCACTGCCTTTGCTGTGTCCCATAGGTTTTGGTATGTTGTATTCTCATATTCATTAATCTCAAGATATTTGCTGAATTCTCTTGAAATTTCTTCTTTGACCCACTGATTATTTAAGATTATGGTGTTTTAATCTCCATATATTTATGAGTTTTCCATTTTTTGTCCATTGTTGATTTCAGCTTTACTCTGTTATGATCACAGAAAGTGTTTTGCATAATTTCAGTCTTTTAAAATTTATTGAGACTTGTTTTGTGACCCAACATATGTATGGTCTGTCCTGGAGAAGGATCTGCGAGTGCTTGAAAAGAATATATATCCTGCTGTTTGGGGTGTAATGCTCTATAAATGTCTATTAGATCTAGTTCCTATATATCATATTATTCAAGCTCTGTTTCCTTATTTATCCTCTGCCCAGATGTTGTATCCAGTACTGAGAGTGGTATAGTGAAGTCTCCCACTGTTATTGTAGAGACATCTATTTCTCCCTTCAGTTTTGCCAGTGTGCCTCATGTATTGTGGGGCACCCTGGCTAGGTGCATAAACATTTAATATAGTTATTTCTTCTTGGAGAATTGCTCCTTTTACTAATATATGACCTTTTTCATTCCCTATAACAGTTTTGCCTTTAAAATCTATTTTGTCTGATATTATTATTGCTACTTCAGGTCTCTCTTGGCTACTATTTCTGTGGAATATCTTTTTCCAGCCTTTCATTTTCAGGCTGTTGTGTCCTTTTGTCTGAGGTGAGTCTCTTATAGACAGCAAATAGATGCTCATATTTTTAAATTCCATTCCATCCATCTGTGCCTTTTGGTTGGGGAGTTCAAGCCATTAACATTCAGTGTTATTGCTGTAAAGACATTACTTACTTCATCCACTTTATCCTTTGGTTCTCCCTTTAGTATCTTGTAATTCTTGTCTTTTGGTAACATACTCTGAGTTTTTGTCTTTGAAGACTTTGAATTCACCACTTTGTTTTTTTTTTAAGGCACGGGGATTGGGGATTGAACCCTATACCTTGTATGTGAGAAGCTGGCACTCAATCACTGAGCCACACTGGTTCCCTGAGGGTTTTTTTTTTTTCTGTTTGTTTTCTGATTTGTTTTGTTTTTGTTTTTAGGAGATTCCGGGGATGGAACCTGGGACCTTGTATGTGGGAAGCAAGTGCTCAGCCACTTGAGCCACATTGCTCTCCTCACCCTCATCTTTGAAGGACCTTTTTGCAAGATGCAGAATTCTTGGCTGGCAGCTTTTCTTTTTCTATGCTTTAAATACATCACACTACTTTCTTCTTGCTTCCATGGTTTCTGATGAGAGGTGATCACTTAATCTTCTTGAAGTTCCCTTGTATGTGATGCGTTGCGTTTCCCTTGCTGTTTTCAGAATCCTCTATTTCTGATATTTGTCATTCTGAATAATAGGTGTTGTGGAGGAGGTCTTTTTGGATTTATTCTATTTGAGGTGCGTTGTCCTTCTTAGATATTGATATTTATCTTTCATAAGTCATTATTTCCTCAAATATTCTTTCTGCCCCTTTTCCATTATTTTCTCTTTCTGGGACACCAATAACCTTTAGGTGTGTGTGTTTTTTGTTGTCATTCATTTCTCTGAGACTCTGTGCCATTTTTTTCCATTCTTTTCTCTTTCTCTGCTCCTGTCTTTCTAGTTCAGATGTTCTGCCCTTGAAATCACTAATTCTGCCTTTCTCCAATTCAAATCTGCTGTTATGTACCTCTAATATATTTCTAATCTCATCTGTTTTGTCTTTCATTCCCATAAGCTTTTTTTTTTTATTAAAGGTAGTAGATTACAAGGGATGTTACATTAAAAAACATAAAAAAATGAGAAACATAAGCGGTTCCCATATAACCCACCCCCCACCACATCATTTTTGTAAATTGTATTTTTTTGAAGATATATACATCACACAAAAAAATGTTACACTAAAAAAATATAAGCGGTTCCTGTATACCCTCCACCCCCCCACCCCACTCCTCCCACACCAACAACCTCCCTCATCATTGCGGCACACTCATTGCACTAGGTGAACACATTTTGGGGCACTGCTACACTACACAGATAATAGTTTACCCTGTAGTTCATACTCTCCCCCAGTACATTCAGTGGGTTATGGCAGGATATATGAGGTCCAGCATCGACCCTGCAATATCATTAAGGACAACTCAAAATCCCCAAATTCCCCCACTTCACATCTCTTCTACCCTCTCCCTGCCCTCAGCAACTACTGTGGCCACTTTCTCCACCTCAATGCTAAAGTTTCTTCTATTACTCATCACAATAGTTTTATAGTAGAATACCAGTAAGTCCACTCTAATCCATATTTTATTCCTCCATTCTGTGGACCCTGGGATGGTGATGTCCACTGCACCTCTAGATCAAGAGGGGGCCCATAAGCTTTGTTACACTTCTTTGCAGGCTTTCAAATTGTGCTTTATGCTCACCCAGTGTCTTCTTAAAATCCTTTAACTCTTTAGTCATATTTTCCTTCAGTTCTTTGAATTGATTTAGGAGATGTGTGTGATTATCATTGATTAGTTGCCTTATATCCTGTATCTCATCAGGATTTTTGGTTTGTTGTTTTGGATGGGCTATCTCTTCCTGTTTCCTAGTATGGTTTGTAATTTTTTGCTGATGTCTAGGCATCTGAATATGTTGGCGAATTTACTCTAATAGTCAATTTCTCTCTCTTGCTTAGTGGTGTTTTTTTCCCCCATGTCTTTTCTTTGATTTTTGGTTAATCTTTTCAGTCTTTTAATTTGTCCAGCTTACATTTTCAAAATTGGGCCAAGGGGGAGTGGATGTGGCTCAAGCAGTTGAGTGCCTGCCTCCCACATGGGAGGTCCTGGGTTCAGTTCCTAGTGTCTCCTAAAGAAGACAAACAAACAACAAGTAGACAACGAGTGAAAAACAATGAGCAAGACAATGAACAGACAACGGGCAAAAATAAGCAAGCACGGAGCGGATATGGCTCAAAGCAGTTGAGTGCCTTCCTCCTACATGGGAGGTACTGGGTTTGGTTTCTGGTGTCTCCTAAAGAAAAAAAGCAAAGAGCAAAAAAATAAAAAAGAAACAAAGCAGACAATGAGCAAAAAACAATAAGAAGAAGCAAAAACAATGAACAAGCAGATGAGGGAGCCATCTTGGGGGTGGGTATGGAAAATCAGGCCAGGGACTCACTAATGGGATGCAGATTCTTTCCCATGGGGTTCGGGTTAAGAGAGACCTAAAAAAAACTTTTCTCTTTGTAGTCTCTTGGATGGTCAGCAGATGTTGCTCATTGGGAAACCTTTCCCTGGAGGTATTTCATTCAACCTCCACTTTCCTGTTTTTCTGGTCTGGGGGCTGAATTGAGATTCAGAGCAGCTCTTCTGGCAGAATTCACTGTAGAGAAACTGCTCTCTGCCTTCCTGCACACCTCCCTCTTCTCGGGAGGAAGGCGTCTGTTCCCTTCAGTCGGCTGCAGGGAGCCGGGGTTTGCTCCAGGCTTAACGTCTTGAGGGTGGCTGAGGTGCCCTTCTTGGCCTCCACCTGGGTTTAGTAACACACCTTTGTTGTTTTAGGTTATTGCTCTCTCTGTCCCTCACTGTCCTGGGAGTTGTGCAGCACTGTCCTGCTCTGCTGACCCCCAAAGAAAGTCCCTCAGACAGCTTTTGGCCCTTTCTCCATTGTTTTTGTCAGAGTTGAGCCCTGCCTGCCTACTCTGACACCATCTTCCCGGAATCTGTTTTAAGTTTAAGGTGTTATGTAACCATTGTTATGTAACCCAATGTAACCATGGGAAAACAACTAAAAATATATAAAGAAAAGAAAAGAAGAAGGGAATAAAATGGTACACTACCAAAAAAAAAAATCCCAAAATGGGCAGTAATGGAGGAGTTGAGGACCACACAATAGATAAGACATACAGAAAGCAGATAGCTAAGTGGCAAAAGTAAATTCTTTATATTTAAATCCCATTAAATATGAATAGATTAGACTCTCCTGTTAGAAGGCAGAGATTGGAAGATTGTATTAAAAACAACAGTAGAATCCATCATATACTGTCTACAAGAGACTCACTATAGATATAAGGGCATAAAAAATTGAAATTAGAAAGATGGAAAAGACATTCCATGCAAATAAACAGCCAGTGGGTCAGAGAAGAAATCACAAGAGAAGTTAGAAAATAGAGACAAATGAAAACAAAGATATAGCATTAAAAAACCTATGGGTGGAGTGTCGGCAGTACTCAGAAGGAACCTTGTACCTGTAAATATGTTAAAAAGAAGAAAGAGACAAATCACTAACTTAAATTCACACCTTGAGCAAGTAGAAATAGAAGAGAAAACTAAACCCAAACTTATTAGAAGGATGGAAATAATAAAGAATACAGTGGAGATAAGTGAAATAGAGAATAGAAACATAATATAGAGAATCAATGAAAATAAAAGTTGTTTCCTTAAAAAGATCAATAAATTTGGTAAACTGTTTAGCTAGACACAAAAATGAGAAGAGGCAAATAACTGAAATCAGAAATGAAAGGGGAGAGTTATTGTTGCTTTTATGGAAATAGAAAGGATTATAAGAAAACACTATGAGTAACTCTATTCCAACAAATTAGATAACATTTTATTTTTATTTTTGTTTAAGATTTATTTCTCTCCCCTCCCCTGCACCCTCACCCCGGTTGTCTGTACTCTGTGTCTATTTGCTGCGTCTTCTTTGTCCGTGTCTGTTGTTGTCAGCGGCATGGGAATCTGTGTTTCTTTTTGTTGCGTCATCTTGTTGTGTCAGCTCTCCGTGTGTGCGGCACCATTCCTGGGCAGGCTGTACTTTCTTTCGCCCTGGGCGGCTCTCCTTAGGGGGCACATTCCTTGCGCGTAGGGCTCCCCTACACAGGGGACACCCCTGCGTGGCACGGCATTCCTTGCGCACATCAGCACTGCACATGGGCCAGAGGCACACGGGTCAAGGAGGCCCGGGGTTTTAACCATGGACCTCCCATGTGGTAGTCAGATGCCCTGACCACTGGGCCAAGTCTGTTTCCCTAGATAACTTAAATGAAATGGATATATTCTTATAAACATGGAAATTGCCTAAACTGACTCAAGGAGAAATAGAAAATCTCAACAAGTAAAGAGTTTGACTTATGACAAGTAAAGAGATTAAATCAATAATCAAAAACCTCCCAGCAAAAGTCCAGGACAAGGTGGCTTTCTTTACAAGAAGATTTAACACCAGTACTTCTAAATGCTTCCAAAAAATAGAAGAGACAGGAACACTTCCTAATTTATTCTGTGATGCCAGCATTACCCAGATACCAAAACAAATAAAGACATCACAAGAAAATAAATTAGAGACCAATATCCCATATGAATATAGATGGAAAAATTCTCACAAAATACTAGCAAGCCAAATTCAGTGGTAATTTAAAAGGATTATACACCATGACTAAGTGAAATTTATCCTAGGAAGGCAAGTTTCGTATTTTACATACAAAAATCAGTGTAATACACTACATAAATAGAAGGAAGGATACAAAACATATAATTCATCTCAATTGATGCAGAAAAAGCATTTGGCAAACTCCAACACCCTTTCATGATAAAAACACTCAGAAAATAAGAATAGAAGGGAAGTTCCTCAACATGATAAAGATCGTATATGGAAAACCCACTGCTAGCCTCAAACCTATGGTAAAAGACTGAAAACTTTCCCCCTAAGATTGGGAACGACAAGGATAAGGATGTCCACTATCACCACTGTTATTCAACATTGTACTGGAAATTCTAGTGAGAGCAATAAGGCAAGGAAAAGAAATAAAATATATCCAAATTAGAAAGGAAGAAGTAAAGCTATTACTGTGTACAGGTAACATGATCCCATATAGAGAAAATCTCAAAGAATCCACAAGAAAGCTGCTAGAGCTTATGAAGACGTTCAGCAAAGTTCCAGGATACAAGATGAACAAGCAGAAGCCAGTTGGATTTCTTTACACAAGTAATAAACCATCTGAAAAGGAAATAAAAGAAATAATTCCATTTATAATAGCATTGAAAGGAATAAAATACCTATGAATAAATTTAACCAAGAAAGTAAAAGAGTTATACAGTGAAAACTAAAATATTGCTGAAACAAGAAGACCTAAATAAATGTAAAGCCATCCTGGATGTATTGGAAAACTTAATACTGTTGAAGTGGCAATATTACTCAAAGCAATGCACAGATTCAGTGCAATCCCCATCTAAATTCTAATGGCCTTTTTTGCAGAAATGGAAAAACCAATCCTCAAATTCATATGGGATTGCAAGGGACCCTAGATAGCTAAAACATTATTTGTTTACACTCTACCCTCTGAACCCTAAAAAGATATGTTCTTTCCATGTGCGAATACATTCATTCCATCACAATACCCCAGAAGCCTCAAATCATTTTGATAACAATATTAAGTACAAAGTCTCATCACAGCCGTGTTATGGGAGTGGTCTGTCCTGGGACACAATTGCCCTCCTATGGACCTATGAAACCTACAGAACAAGTTATCTGTTTCCAATATACAGTGGAGGAATGGGCATAGGATTAACATTCCCATCCCTACAGGGAGAAATTGGAAGGAAAATGGGTCACTGGTCCCAAACAATTCCAAGACCCTGCCATGTATACTGCATTAGATTTCAAGGTCTGAGAGTCATCTATGGAATGATGGTTTGTCTTCACGGCCGGATGCAGCCCAGCCTTCTGAGGGCTTGTGCAGCAGCCAAGCTCTGCCCAAACACTGAGGTGGAAGTTTCAACATCCTTAGGCACTGGGGTGACGGCTGGGCTCTCGGTTCCACCCTGCTCAAGCATGGGAGTCTCGGGCAGCCTCTCCGCAGGTCCCCAGGCATCTGAGGAACCTGGGGTGGTCACGCTCTTCCTGAACAATGGGGCAGAAGTCCCGCCCTTTCCCAGCTCCGGGGCTTGCTCTCACCCTTTCCAATACACCAGCGGGTTTGCTCTCCTGGCCTGAGACCATGTCTTCAGTCCAGACCTCAGCTTCCATGGTCTGCCTTTGAAGACATTTTCCCTTCACTCTGTCCCTTTTAGTCCAGGCTGGGTGGTTCCACTGGTACAGATCTCTTAAAAACCTTCAGTTTTGCACATAGTACACAGGGGTCCCAGCCACCAGACAAAGGACTTCCCATAGATCCTTCTGGATAAACTGCACCTCCAGACTTGACTTGCACTGAAATAGCTGACTGGTTCCTTGTTCAGTTAAGTGCTCACACAGAGCACTATTCTCTGGGACGCATTTTCCGGAAGCTCAAAATGTTCCAGATCATCAATTTCTGGTTTCTTGGGTGGTAGATGTAGCGCAGGTGGTTTAGCGCCTGTTTTCCAAGTATGAGGCCCCAGTACTTCCTGAAAACAAAAAGACAAAACCAACTCTCACTGGGGAATGGATATAGCTCAGTGGTTGAGTGCCTGTTCCTTGTGTACGAGGTTCTGGGTTCAATTCCTGGTATTTTCTAAAAAAAAAAAAAAAAGAATGAATATTGTACAACATGAAAAAAAAGTGCTGGTTTCTTTGCACCCAGGAGTTCCGTTCTCAGCACACCCTTTTCCTCTCACACTTTACTACCAGCTACCAGGAGGAGGCAGGCCACACTTTCTGTATTTAGCTTGAAACCTCCTCAGCTAAGTGTCCAGGCTCATCACTCTCGACTTCTGCTTTCCGTCTGACATCAGGATGCAGTTTTGCCAAATTTTCTGCCACTTTATTTTTATTTTTTTATTTTAAAAAAGATTTATTTATTTATTTATTTCTCTCCCCTCCCCCCCCACCCCAGTTATCTGTTTTCTGTGTCTATTTGCTTCATGTTCTTCTTTGTCTGCTTCCGTTGTCAGCGGCACGGGAATCTGTGTTTCTTTTTGTTGCATCATCTTGCTGTGTCAGCTCTCCGTGTGTGCAGCGCCATTCCTGGGCAGGCTGAACTCTCTTTCGCGCTGGGCAGCTCTCCCTATGGGGTGCACCCCCTGTGCATGGGGCTCCGCTACGCGGGGGACACCCCTGCATGGCAGGGCACTCACTGCGTGCGCATCAGCACTGCACGTGGGCCAGCTCCACATGGGTCAAGGAGGCCTGGGGTTTGAACCACGGACCTCCCATGTGGTAGACAGATGCCCTATCCACTGCGCCAAGTCCACTTCCCTTTTCTGCCACTTTAAAACAAGGGTCATCTTTCTTTCATTTTCATCCTTTCTGTCTAAGGTGTCATCAGAAGTAGCCTTAGCATCTGTGTTTCTATCAAGTCTGTGCTGAGAGCAATCCAGGCCTTTTCTACGAAGCACCTCACAGTTCTTCCAGGATCCACTCATTATCTAATTTTTTTTTTTTTTTTTTTAACATTTTTGGTATTTACAATAGCAGCACTCCCCTCCTGGTAACAAACTCTGTTCTGGTTTCCTAGGCTTCCAAAATGCAGATACCGTAAAATGGGTTGGCTTTTATTGGTGGAATTTATTAGCTTTCAAGCTTATAGTTCTGAGACCATAAAAATATCCAAATCAAGGCATCATCAAGATACCTTCTTCCTGAAGACCAGCTGCTAGTGACCCTGGTCGCCTCTGTCACATGGCAAGGCACATGGTGGTGTCTGCTGGTTGTTCTTCTCTTCTGGGTTTTGTTGCTTCCGCCTTCCTACTTGTGTGGCTTTCTCTCTCTGTCTGAATTTCATTCTCCCGTAAAGACTCCAGTAGGAGGACTAAGACTCACCCTGAATGAGGGGGTCCCACCTTAAGATCCTGTTTACAGTGGGGTCCACACCCAGAGGAATGGATCAGCTGAGATGGCAGTTCTCAGGGGTCCATCCAGCTTCAACCCATCACAATATTGAAGAAGAATGAAGTTGGAGGACTCACATTTAAATGACCACAGTCTGCAGTAATCTGAGCAATGTGGTCCTGATCTAAGAACAGATCTCGACGAGAGTCCAGAAATCAGCCCCTTGTCGGTGGCTGGTGGACCTTCAGTAATGGTGCCAGGTCCATTCGGTGGGGAGGACAGTTTCTTCAGCAAGTGGTGCTGGGACACTGGGGATCCTCTCATCACATACCAAAATGAACTTAGATCGTCAACCTAAGTGTGAGAGCCAGGACTAGAAGACTTACTGGAAATCTTCATGACCTCAGATTTAGCAGCAGAATCTTAGCTTTGATAATCCAAAGCACAAAATATAAACTAAATTGTACTTCATCAAAGTTAAAAACTGTTGTGCATCTAAGATCATTAAGAAAGTATAAAGGTAGCCTACAGAATGGGAGAAAATATTTGGAAATCATATATCTGGTGAGTTTTTAATATGCCCAAATTTTAAAAAATTCTTACAACTTAAAGGCAGATGCTCACTATCATTAGTCTTTAGAGAAATGCATATCAAACCTACGAGATTCTACTTTATGCCCACTAGGATGGCTATAATCAATAAAAAAGGAAAAGAAGCGTTGGTGAGGATGTGGAGAAATTAGAACCTTCATGCATTGCTGGTGGAAATGTGAAGTGGTGCTCCTGCTGTGGAAGAAAGTTTGGAGGTTCTTCAAAAAGTTAAATTTAGAATTACTCTATGGCCCCTGCAATTCCATGTCTCAGTATATACCCCAAAGAATTGAAAGCGGTGACTTGGACTGACCCCTTGTGCCAGTGTTCACAGCAGTGTAGAGGTGAAGCATTCCAGGTGTCCACGGACGGATGGCAGAGAGAATATCCAGACAGTGGACTAGTATCCAGCCGTGAGAAGGAATGGAGCGGTGCGCCATGCCCTCATGGTGTGAGCCTTGAAAGCAAGACACTAAGTGAACAAGCCGGCCTCAGGACAACTACTCAATGATTCTGCCCATGTTAGGTATCTACAATAGGAGCATACAGAGACAGACGAGCCTGGAGGTCACCAGGGGCTGTGGGGAGGTGGGAATGGGGGCAGAGTTTCTGTTTGGGGTGATGCTAATGTTTTGAAAATAGAGGGTCGAGATTGTGCAACATTGCAAATGTATTTGATGCCACTGAATTAGAAACTTAAAAATGGTTAAAGTGGCAAACTTTATGTAATGTGTATTTACCACAAAATGTTAAAAAGAGAAGCATGGCTCTTGCAGCATTAACGTGTTGTCACTATTTTGCTTGCCCCTCGTGTGGCCTTTGTGCTTGCAGGAGGCACTGCATGCACATGGTTTAGAGGTCAAAGCTCAAGTGCGTTCTGCTTGTTCCCTGGGCACCCCGCCTTCCCACAGTCAGCCGGTGCCCTTTCAGTTCCAGAACCTCTTAAGCTCTGTGTTCTCAGTGTCTACTTTCTCCTGCAGTCACATTTCTATGTGTGGTTTTTTTTTAAGATTTTATTTCTCTCCCCTTCCCCCCGTTGTCTGCTCTTGTGTCCCTTTGCTGTGTGTTCTTCTGTGTCCACTTGCATTTCTGTCATGTGGCACTGAGAAACTGTGTTGCTTTTTTTGTTGCATCATCTGCTGCGTCAGCTCTCCGTGTGTGCAGCGCCAATCCTGGCCAGGCTGCACTTTTTTCACACAGGGCAGCTTTCCTTGTGGGGCGTACTCCTTGTATGTGGGGCTCCCCTATGCAGGGGACACCCCTGCATGTCATGGCCCTCTTTGCGTGCATCAGCACTGTGCCTGGGCCAGCTCCACATGGGTCGGAAGAACCTGGGCATTGAACTCTGGACCCTCCACATGGTAGGCGGACACTCTATCAGTGGACGCTTCCCACATTTCTATGTATTTCACCCAAGTAACATTTATTCCTCCTCTTTGTCAAAAATTTTAACTTAAGAGTTAAAAAAAAAAAAGGATATCCTTGAGTGCTGGTATTTCTCCAGCCTGGACCTCATGGGCCTGTCCACAGGGGAGGCTGACCTCTGCCAGCCCCGTAAGTACAGAGTCACAGCTGGGGCCAGTGGGGCGGAGAGGGTGGAGCAGTGTGGTAAGCAGAGCCGGTCGCACATGGTCCAGGGCCTTGAGGCACGAGTGTGCCTGTGCAGGCTGTGTCGAGAGAGCAGCCACGGGCCTGGAGGGTGCGGGCAAGGTGCAGCCGTTTCTGGGCCTGGGTGCTTGGCCCACCTCCTGAGGGTGAGGGCCGCTGGGCAGCAGTGGTGGCCTGGGGTGACCCAGAGGCCAGATGCAATGTCTTGAGAAAATGGCTGGGGCCTCCCGTGTGGCAGGTGGCTGTGGCTCTGGCTGACACTGGCCGGGAGTTGGGCTTGTGGGCGGTGGCAGAGCTGGAGGGTGCAGGCAGGGTCGAGACCAGCAGGCGGCAAGTTGTCCAGGCTTCTGGGAGTCCACGGTGTCTAGCACGCTACCGCAGGGCGACCCTTCCCATGGAGGGTCCTTCCCACCCCATGTCAGGACACCAGGGCATCCAGGACACTTGGTGGGGGACCTGTGCTGATCCGAGTGGGACCCTCATGGGGTGACTCGCTCGTGTCCTCAGTGTCGTGTCAGGGTTGTGCACCTGAGTGCCTGTGGCAGTCTTGGAAGTACTTCTGTAACAGAATCCTGGTTTTCATCCATGCAGAGGCAGCGACCCTCTGCCAGGCGTCCCCCGTGGGACACTGAACAGGGGTCTGTGCCTTCAGAGCACTGGTGACCCCCAGCGGCGCAGTGTGACGTGTGCTTTCTGCTGTCTTCCGGGACGCAGGGCTACCTGTTCATCTCAGTGCTGGTGAACTCGAACTCAGAGCTGATCCGGCTCATCAACAATGCCATCAAGAACGACCTGGCCAGCCGCAACCCCACCTTCATGGGCCTGGCGCTGCACTGCATCGCCAACGTGGGCAGCCGCGAGATGGCTGAGGCCTTTGCTGGGGAGATCCCCAGAGTCCTTGTTGCCGGGTAGGTACCTTGCGCCTCTCTTAAAATAGGTTGGGCTCGCACGTTAAATTATTCAGGTACATGGCTGTTTAAAGGACGTAGGAAACGGACTAATTTCCCCCCTTGCATAGCGGGTGGTCTAGCGAAGGGTCAAGAAACCCACATAGACTGTAGATCCAGTCCAGGCGGTGCTCCTGGTGCCTGCTGAGTGGAGGGAGCAGGTCAGGAAAGAGGAAACCCCACCTCGCCACCCACGCCCTCCTGCGGAAGCCGAGGAGGAAGCACGCGGTGCCTTGTGATGTGGCACAGCTGTTAACCTCGGCTTTCCACAAAAGCATAACTCAGGAAAAGGTGAAGCACCAAAATTCCAAGAGTTCTGAAGAATTCCCCTGTCCACTGATTTTGAGAGGCACCAGTGGGTGGTGGGCCGTGGCTCTGAGGAGTTTCTGAGCAGTTGGAGGTGTCCGTGCCGCCCGGGAGCAGTGGCAGGCATGGCCAGGGGTCTGCTGCCAGGGTGCCTACTGCATCGGCTATCTCACCAGGCCCCCAGGTGCACCAGCAGAACTTGGAGGACAGGGTCTCGGGGCCCAGAATGACCTGCAAGCTGACTGTGCAGGCTCCATCAAACTCCCAGATCCTCAGGCCATAGAAATGGACAGAAGATAGGCTGAGACCTCACGGTGGGGCCTGGAGGGGAGGTGGTAGGTGTTGGCTTCATCGGCACAGGCGCCAGGTCAAGGAAGGGTCCAGGCTATGAAGCAGTGGCTCGGGGTGTTTTTGGTTGTCACAACTGGAGGTGCTGCTGGCACCTGCCAGGGGAGACCAGGCGTGCTGCTCCACTCCCTGCAGCCCAGGAGCCCTGCGTGTCTGTGGAGCTCTGGGGGGAAGCCTGGTCAGGATGGCTTCAAGAGTGGTGGCCATGTGAGCCCAGCAGCCAGGGTGGGTGCCGGGCCCCAGGGGGCAGCGGTCACGGGAAGTCAGTGGCGTGAAGCTCAGGAACAGGCTGCGGGGTGAAGTGTTGGTGATACCTGGTATGTGGGAGGCGCTGATGCTCAAGAAGAGAAGCGCCCCTCCTGATGCACAGTGTGGTGATCCTCAGGGTGCCAGAGGGGTGCAGGCAGGGCCCCCTCAGCCGCCGAAAATTGATTGTCCTACTTTTCCTGAGCGCGCTGTTCGGGGCTGCGTTCAGTGGAGGGGCAGGGCTCACGGGGCGGGTTGGTAGACCTCCTTCCTGCCTCAGCCCTCCTGGCTGCCGGCACCAAACAAGCCAGCAGCTCCGTGTAGGAAGGAGGCGTGGGCGGGCCCAGGAGGTGTGCCGGATGTTGGTGGGGCGCTGAGGGACCACAGCAATGGGCCAGAAGGGAGGACAGCCCCCTACCATGCCCCAGGGGGCCTGCAGCCAGAGCAGCCCTAACCCAGGCTAACTTCCTTGGAATAACCGCGGGGATGGGGGTCTCCTCGTGTTGGCTTGGTTCCACCCAGGAGTAAAAGCACCAACAGGAAACCTGCGGGTTCCTGCACCTTCCTCAGGCCTGGGACGACGGCCACTTGGCCGCGCGGCGGCTCTCAGGCGTTCAGAGCCCCCACCCTGGGACTTGGAGTCCAAAGGGCTGCTCTCTGTGGCCCACCAGTCCAGGAGCCACGGCCACACAGTGTGGTCTTCCTTTCTTTAAAAAAGGGTTTCCTTTTCCCCCAAAATTGGGATAAGAACACTAGAAGTTCCCCGGCGTGATCTTAATGGTGAGGTGACTGCAGGGCAAGAGTTTGCAGTCAGTGAAGCAGGGCCAGAGCTGCGCCTGCAGGCCTGGTGGCTGGAAGCAGGCAGAGGCCCCAGTCTGCTCCCTGGTCTGGTCCCCGGCCTGCGCTGCAGGTGTTTTCTCTGAAGACCCTCTGCTATTGCCCTGCTCCACCGCACGGGGAGCCCCTGCCCCTTTCTGGAGCCACGGAATAGGCTGGGGTGCTGTCTGAGCCTTCCACTTTTGAGAGGAGGGCAGTTAGAGGTGGGAGGGAGCTAGGTGGGGCACATGGACAGCGCAGAGGCAAGTGAGAGGGAGGGAGGAGGCAGCACGGCAAGCGCCGGTCAACGTGTTTCCTCCCTGCGTGTGTTCAAAAGACGATGGCCCGCCACCTTCATGGCCAAAGTTGTGGGCAGTGCTCGGGAAAGTGTCAGGCTTGGGCTTTCCGGAGTGGAGAGGGTTGACCGCAGACCTCTGCCCGCGGGGTTCTCCTGCCGGTCATGCTCAACGTGGACGCTGTGTCAGTTGCGCTCTTGGGCAGGCGGCTGTTAGTCCCCACTGGGACATGGTCCACGCGTGAACCGGGTCTGCCCAGTGCTGAGCAGGGCGCGGAGGCCCTTAGCAGGTGGAGGCGCACACCCAGGGAGAAGGTGGCCTCGCGCAGAGAGGCCCCTCCCGCCTGGCAGTGCTGGGCCCTGCGTGCAGCTGTGGGCCAGGTGCACTTTGGGGGCTTCCCTGCTGGGGGCCGCGTGCGGTGCCGGGAGCCCTTGGTGACCAGTGATGCCGTCTCCAGGGACACCATGGACAGCGTGAAGCAGAGCGCCGCCCTGTGCCTGCTGCGCCTGTACAGGACGTCCCCCGACCTTGTCCCGATGGCCGACTGGACGTCCCGCGTGGTGCATCTCCTCAACGACCAGCATTTGGTAAGCGGTCGGGGTCAGAGGCCGCTCGTCCCACCTGCCCTGGACCCTTTGTGCTCGCACCGGAGGGGTCCGAGTGAAGCCTGCACTGGCATTCAGTGCGGTTCCACCCCTCCTCCCTGGCGCTTCCCGGCACTGGCTGAGGAACTTGCGCAGGCCTCCAGGGTGGAGGCGCTGCCTGCCTTGGTGCCCCTAGAAACGCGCCCCCACGTGTGTCTTTCGGCCGGGGCGTCTGGGCCCTGGCCTGCCACCTGGCAGCATTGTGACCACACCACACAGCAGACGGGGCTTTTGACGCGGCCATGCCCCGTGCCACTGCTCCAGTGACACCAGGGTGGGGCGTGACCCCACCCCCAGCTGCAGGGCTGACGTGTCTGGCTGTGAGGCGAGAGGTCGCTGCCTGGCAGCTGCGTCTGCAGAGTGCCCCGCACAGTGGCTGTCGGATGCCTTTGTCCAGACCCGCCTGTGGGAAGGGTCTGCCCTGAGCTGGCTCAGGAGCCCGGGGTGACCTGCTGTGGGGCTTCTCACATGCCAGTTGTGACAGCGAGGCCTCCTAAGGTGTCATTTTCTGTGCTTTGTCCCAAATGACAGACTTAGCAGCTGAAAGCAACACACTTCGAGTCTCAGAGCTCCTGTGGCTAGGGGTTGGGTCCCTGCCTGGGGTTTCCCCAGGCTGCAGCCCGTGCCGGCCAGGCTGGGTCTTCATCAGAGCCTGGCTGGGGGAGCCTGTGCCTCAGCTCTCTGCTGGTGGAACTGGCTGCCTTGTGTCCCCAAAGCCTGCAGTGGAGTGGCGTCCGTCCACACCGCTGGCGTGGCATGGCATCACTGTGTGTGCGGCATCTGTCATCTTTGCCTTGCCCTTTGGGTTAAAAGCAGGCTACAGGTCCTATCCGCACGCCAGGGGAGGGGGGCTGTACAGAAAAGGGGACAGCGGTGAAGGTGGGTGGGATGCAGGGGACGGGGCACAGATTGGGGGCCTCATCATGCAGGAGCAGAACAGCCTCTTCCTATCTTAAGTTCTGTCGTGTGAATGAGGAAATCAAAATTCAGCATAGACAGGGGGACAGCCACTTAGCACATGCTCTTCCCAGAGGAGGAATCTATTTTAAAAACAAATTGAAGTGTGGACCCAGCACAGAGCGAGCTGGTGGTGACGCCAAGACACTGTGCTCCTGCACTGCCATTTCCTAGGCCCCGAGCAAGGACCTGAGGGGGGCTGGAGGGGTCAGCCCTAAAATGAGGCCTTGCAGATGCCGTCCAACTTTATAGATGAGGAGCCCGAGGCTCAGGAAGGCTGAGGGCCTCATGGAAGACAAAGGCAGGAGCTTCCTGAGGGTGAGAGGGGAGGCTGCGGGAGGTGGGTGCAGTGCCCCCCATCAGCCAAGAACAGCGCAGGGTGCTTGGCTGGCGGGTGCCATGACCCCAGCTCTCGGCTGAGCGCTTGTGCTGTAGGAGCATGACCTGATGGCCCCAGGGGTACCGTGAGCACATGTTCTTGGTCGAGGCCGCAGAGCCTGCTTGCATGGGGGCCTGTCACGGCCGGAGCACGGGAAGGCCTCGGCCGGCCTCGGCACGCGGGCACCATCACCTTGGACTGGCACCTTCCGCACGGCTTTGGCCTCCATGCCGTCCGTTGTCCATCTTCACCAGCTGAGAAGCTCCGAGGCTCGGCTTTCTCTGGTCTCAGACAGGGTTCGTGCCCAAGCCTAGAGCGGGCCTTGTTGGAGGTAGTCTTTGCCACAGCCCTGGATTCAGGTGAGGGCAAGCGGGCTGGGCAGCCTGGTCCAGTCTGACTGCTGTTACAAGGGAGGGGGGGCTCGGGGCACAGGCGGGTAGGCCATGTGAGGACAGGGCAGGCACTGGAGGCTGTGGCTCTAGAAGCTGGGGGAGGAGGAGGGAGTCCCCAGCGCCCTCAGGCGCAGTGACGCTGCCGCTCCCGAGCTCAGAAGTCCCTGGGCAGGGAGCCTGTCGCGCACGCAGGTAGTGGGACGCCATGTGCCCTGACCGGAACGACCACGGGGGAGACCCGCAGTGTGTGCGTGTGAGTGTGTGCGTTGTTGCGGGGTGGGGTGGGGGCGGCTGGCGCTGTGTCAGGACCTGCCGCCATGTTGGGTTTCAGCCGTGTGCTCTGAAGGCCGCTGCAGGCCCAGGTGTGGTGTCAGCACCTGCGTGTGGGCAAAGCCCAGCCCGTGTGAAGCCGTGAGCAGGTGGGGACAGGTGGGCAGGGCAGGAGTCAGAGTGGAGGCCCCGTGGGAGGTGGCCGCTGCGGCCTGGGCTGTGCCCCCGGCCCCTGTGCCCCCTACCGAGGAGGGAGCCTGGCTGAGGTTTCCACAGCAAGCGGGAGCCGGTCAAGCAGCGAGTGCCTCCATACCTGGACGGGGTGCCTCGGCACGTTCCTCGTGCGCCATGCCTGGCTGCTCACATTTGGGAGCCGATGGTGGACAGAGGCCTGCCCTGAGGGGTTGGCACAGCGTCAATACCGAAGTCAGACGGCCCGAGAAGTGGAGGCTAAGCCCGATGAAAATTCCCATCTTCTAGTGCAGCGTTCACGTTTTCACAGCGTCCTCTGAAGACCCTCTGCTTGGCCGGTTGCTCTCCTTCAGGGACCCAAAGGGGCAGAGACCCTGCTGGGCCCTGCATCCCGCGTGGAGGTGGAAGGGTTAAACGCACGGTTGGAATGGAAGGCCCCTAGTTCCTCTCCTACTCCTTTTTTAGAGTTTCCTGTTTGCAAGGGAGTTACCGGCAAATGACCCCCGAGGCAGAACTCCTTCTGTGCCTGGGTCAGCATGCTTGTGCCAGGGGTCCTAAATCCCGGGGCCCCTCACCCTGCCCTGTGGTCTGGAGATCACCACAGCATGGCTGGCCACTCTTCCAAAAGGGAAGAGTGATCGTTTTTAGTTGCTGTTTCTGCAAACTCAGTGTTGAACTCTAAAGATCCCGAGGGGTCTAAAGACAGGCTCTCTCCGTAATCTCCCTGGACCAGTTGAAAATGGGGTGGGGGCACGTGCCAGTGACCACTGACAGAGAGGACAACGGGGACAGTGGGGCCAGGGCTGGGGAGCTATAGCCGTACCCCCTGCGCCTCCCTGGCGGGAGCTGGCCAAGCACCACCGGGTTCCCCGATTTTCAGAGAGAAGCTGGGAAAACAGAACAACCTCTAAGTGCTGCCTCCATTTTTACAACACCTGGGCTGTCAGGAGGCACCTGGGGCTGGGAGGGCTCCAGCGGCGGGTGCTGCCCTGAGCGCTCTGGGCCTCGTGTGCTGCTCTTCCAGGGCGTGGCGACTGCGGCGGCGAGCCTCATCACCACGCTGGCGCAGAAGAGCCCGGAGGAATTCAAGACCTCGGTGTCTTTGGCCGTCTCCAGACTGAGCAGGGTGAGCTGGCGTGGGTCTCCGTCGAGCTGCTAGATGACATTCTAGAACATCTGTGAAGCCAAGGAGAGCGTCCCTCTAAACCTCGGGGGTGCAGGTCCCGTCGGTGCTTGCCGTTCAGCGGCTCTGTCCCTGCTGCCTCGCCAGGAGGCCTGTGTGCCCCACTCGCCGCCTTCCTTGCCCTCCAGGGGAATGTGCCCCACTTGGAGGAACTTTCCCCCCTCCAATTGGGTCTTTTTATTTTTTTCCCCTTCACTAGAGAAGTTGTGGGTTTACAGAACAATCTGCATTACAGTGTAGGACTCCCATCCGCCCTCTACCGCCACCCCCTTGGGGCATGTCACCACTGGCCAGAGCGTAAACTACAGTCCATGGCTTAACTTGGGGTTCACTGTAGTGTCGGAAACACAGTCCCTACTTAGATGCACTCTTGGGACGAATTCTTCGCTGACTTTGTCTTAATATTTGTCTCAGATATGTGCTTTTAAAGCTTTCGACCCCTCCAAGCCTTGTTTTGGCTGCGTGATGCCTGTTCTAAAGGCAGCCTGCCCTGGCTTTGACTCTACATCCATGGAGGGCTGTGACCCCGTTCTGCTGCCCAGGGGACCTGTGGCCCCTCCAGCCTGGACGCCATGAGCTGGGGCAGGAGCTGGGGCCACGTGCTGGCCTCTTGCACATCTGGCTGGGATCGGGGTCCCCTCCTGGCATGTTCACTTAGGCCATAGGCATGTCCCATGTGGTAGAGAAGAGCCGCCCTGGCCGCGGGCAGGAATGAGGGGTGATGCAGGCTGTAGGGTGGTGGGAAGCGCAACGGCTGGAGGTGGACGAGTCAGCGCACTCAGGGCGATCGGCCAGAGGCTGTGCTAAGAGGTGCGGGCGTGCCCTGCTTTCCACAGGCTGGCGGTGTGGCCCGCTTTCGGGTGGAGGACATGCGGGCCTGAGGGTGCTGGCTTCTTGAGTGTGCTTTCCTGATGGGGGCTGAAGCCCCCCTCTTGCATCTCTCACCTTCTGGCCAGAAAGAAAAGACTACTTGGAAATGCTAGGGCACTCTCGCTGAGAGGACTGCTGGGCAGCTGAGAGCCAGCGGCTGGACCCGACTGCTGACCAGCAGGGTGGCGAGAACCTGTGCCACGGTGCACAGCCCAGACAGCCCAAGAGCCCACTGCAGCTGGGCCTGCGCTGCCTGCCATCCTAGCTCACCACGTAGAGGAGCCGCCAGCCTTGGCACCGAAACCCCTCCCTGAGCCCGGCGTGGCCTGCGGGGCAGGCTCCTCTTGGCACTCACCTTGCGCTGCCTTTCAGATTGTGACGTCCGCATCCACCGACCTGCAGGACTACACCTACTACTTCGTCCCGGCCCCCTGGCTGTCTGTCAAGCTCCTGCGGCTGCTGCAGTGCTACCCGCCCCCAGGTACCACGCGCCCTGCCCGCGGGCCCACCCCCAGGTACCACCTATCCCGCCCTGTGGTCCCACCCCCAGCTACTGCCCCCAGGTGCCACCCACCGCACACCACGGGCTCGCCCCCAGGTGCCACCCTCCCTGCTTTGTGAACTTTGCCCCCAGGTGCCACCCGCCCCCAGGTGCCACCGCCTTGTGGGCCCTCGATGCACAACTGGGCTGTGGGTCTGTGTCACAGACCCACACCCCAGAGGGGCTGTTAGAGAAGGTTTGGGAAATCCTGTCTTTCATATAGTTTTAGGACTTGTGCAGGCTTGCTCTTTTTCTTTTAATCTTTTAAAGTAAAACTTGAAACCATTAGAAACATTGTGTCCTGAGTGGGTAGCAGGCTGTCTACCCTTGCTGTTGGCTGGCTGGTGTCTGGAGCTCCAGCAGGCCCGAGTGAAGTCAGGCTCGTCCCTGTCCTTGCGGCTGCTTTCTGGATTCCTTCTCAGCTGCTCCGAATGCCCCAGTGTGCACAGTCCCTGCTCTTCTTGGGTGGGCCTTCAGGCATCCTGACCTCAGGCAGCGCCGGGTCGCTTGTTTTCCTGGTGCACGTGCTTACTAGTTTCTGACTCTTTGGTGTTTTTGTTGATTTCTTATTCTTTTTTTTGGTCTATTATTTCTTTCTCATTCAGATGGAACCTTTTTCTTTTTTTTCTACTACTGTTCTCAACATTTATTTTCCTGTTCAGACAAGTCTTTTGCCTTTTATCCCTCAGACTTTTTTTTTAGAGGAGTTGCAGATTTACAGAAAAATCATTCCTCACCTACTTTCCACCTCCTGCCTGTTGCCAGCCCCTTGTGCTAGTGTGGCGTGTTCCCGCAGCTGCCGCCACGTGCGTGGCATGTCTCTGAGGCTCGGCTTCTGGACTTGCATGGTGTCTGTTGCCCACTTCAGTGCAGGGGTAGTGCTGGCTGTTTCCTCACACACTCCTCGTGTGTGGACGTGGGGACCCGGGGCTCTAGGTGCCCTGTGCTATGTGGGTGCCGCGGGGCGGCCTAGGACCGGGCCCCTCCTGACGACTTCCTGTCCTGCCCAGAAGACCCTGCAGTGCGGGGCCGCCTGACAGAGTGCCTGGAGATGGTGCTGAACAAAGCCCAGGAGCCGCCAAAGTCGAAGAAGGTCCAGCACTCCAACGCCAAGAATGCGGTGCTCTTCGAGGCGATCAGCTTGATCATCCACCATGACAGGTGAGCCAGAGGTGCAGGGCCCTCTTCCTTGACCTGTGCGGCCCCCGAGGAGCTGGGAAAGACGGTCCTAGGCCTATGCGTTTGTCCTAGGAGGTCATTTACCATGTGTCCGTTCTGCAGTGCTCTTAACGCCCCTCTTCTTCCTTCCCATGTGGGCCTGGGGCGCTCGCGTTCTCCTTTCCTCTCCAGCCCTGTGCATGCTTCCTCTGTCCAGAGCTCCGGCAGCCTTTGCTGTGGCTGCAGGCTCGTCTGGCTCCAGACGCCCTCTCCCTCTGCCCTGAGCAGTCATGTGCCCAGCCAGCTTCTCACGATGTGCTGAGAGAAAAAGGGAGGTGTGCAAGCGCGCACTTAGGAGTGCTCGCAGCCATGTGTGTGTGCTCGTGGGTTTGTGCGTGCGTGTGCACTCATGGCGTGTGCTCGCAGGCATGCACACGCGTGGGCCTGTGGTGCGTGTGCAGGCATTCTTGTGGGCATGTGTGTGCACATGCAGGCGTGTGTGGGTGCGTGCACACGTTCTCCATCAGCTCTTGGGGGCGCAGAGCCGCATTGTGCATCTGCCCAGGGTCAGTATGGAGATGGCAGCCGTGACTGTGTCCGTGGGCCCAACACCCTTGGGAGATGTAGTGCAGATTCCAGGACAGCCAGGGGCTCGTCTTCCTGCGCTTGTGCAGTGCTCGCTGTCTGTTCCTCTGTCCTGCTTGAGGCTGTGTGTCTGGCGCAGGTGGTGGTGGTTCAGAATTCCCATGAGCGCACGAGTGCTGACGGCAGGTGGGCAGGTGAGGACCCTCTAGCAGGGCTGCCTGGGCCAGCGCCGGGGGCAGCTCAGCCCAGGGCTGAGCCGGCCGCTCCCGCCACCGTGCTGTTGACAAACGCACTTGCCTGTGGTGAGGGCCCGTGTCGCGGAGACACTCCAGCAGCCGGGAGCTGTTAAATGCAGTTCCAGTATCAGAGGGATCTTCAGAGAAACAGCGTCCTGAAGACAGTACACGTTCAGGCTAAGTTTGGGGTTGGCGGTTAAAAGGCTGCAGCCTTCGTCTACGTCCTAAGAGGACGGCTCTGAGCCTGGCTGTGTGGGAGTTTCTCACAGTGCCCACTTTGAGAGCCTCCTGCTGCCAGCCTGTCTCATGGTCTCTGGACTGGCTGGCCACCCTGGCCTGCGCTGCTTCTGGTCAGGACTTGACGGACAATGGAGGGCTTTACATCCCTGAGCCCGGGGACCAGGAGGAGCAGCTGTCTGATGGCGGCGGTGCGTTGGAGGCCCAGCCCTGGGGCTGGAGGGGCCTACAGAGCAGGTGGCGGGAGGCGGGAGGTGGCAGCCTCCGGATGAGCGCTAGTGTTGAAATGCAGTTAGTGTGCAGCACGCGAGCAGGTAGGCAGGCCCGTCCAAGTTCAGGGCTGTTGCCTCTGCGGTTTTCCTCTCCGTAGCAGGGTGGTATTAACGTGGTGTGGCGTGTGCTGAGGGCACTCCCAGCACCTCACTCCCTTTCCCCTGCAGTGAGCCAAACCTGCTGGTGCGCGCCTGCAACCAGCTGGGCCAGTTCCTGCAGCACCGCGAGACCAACCTGCGCTACCTGGCCCTGGAGAGCATGTGTGCGCTGGCCAGCTCCGAGTTCTCCCACGAGGCCGTCAAGACACACATCGAGACCGTCATCAATGCCCTCAAGGTGAGCGAGAGCCTGGGCTCAGCCCTGGAGCTGCGTGGCGTCTCCCTACTTGTTGCTGTGGAGATGGCGACAGCTTCCCTGAGGCGCATGTGTTTGCTGCTGGTCTCCAGCTCTGTCACTCGTCGCAGTGCCCCACAGTGGGTGCGAGCACCTTTGTCCTGTCCGGCACAGGGCCTGCAGAGAGCGCCTGCACCTGTTCCTAGCCGCGCAGCTGTGCCGTGCTCCCAGACAGGCCGTAGCTTTCCTTGTTGCCCCAGCCATGTTCCCCCCCCCCTGGAGTTTTGTTCTCGTTGCCTGTAAAATGGTTATCATGATGTACGGCTTCTGTCACGTCGCAAAGTCCAAGTAAAACATGAGTAAGTGGAAACAGTTCTGTTTGGCATGAAGGTATAGTGTTTGTCCTTGTCTCCAAGGACACTCACCCTTTGCAAGACAACTCATCTTCCTTGGGAGTTACCTTCCTGAGTCGGGGGCACCTGGCCCCTGCCCACCCTTGGCACAGATGGGGCTCTGGTCGTGGCCACGCAGGGTGGCGAGCACGGCGGGGGCCGAGTGTGGGCCTCAGCACTGCTGGGCACGGGCCTTCCCGTTCCTTGTCTGCATGGAGCTGAGCGAGCAAGGCTGTGTGAGGCGCCTGCAACCTGGCTCCTGGTGTTTCGGGTTGTTTGAGTCATTTTCTCTGGTCAGAAAGATGTGTCGTTTTCCTGGGAGAGGATGGTGTCCGTCACCAGGGCAGTGGGCCTGTCCCTCCCAGAGGGGGTGCCCTCACGGGACGGGGCTGGTGCCCGCGGGCTCTGGCACACGCACAGCTTCTGGGACCTGTTTTGGGGCAGGTCTGGGGTGGGGCCTGAGAACTGGCATCTCCGGCAAGTCCCCAGGCGACGCGGAAGCCGCCGGTCTGTGACCACACAGTGGAGGGGCCCCAGCGACCCCGCCCACTCGGACCTGGCTGGGCTTGTTCTGCAGAGGAGCTGGCCAGGCGGAGTGGGGTCCTGCAGGCCAGGCCTGCGAGGTCCGAGTGCGGGTGGCGAGAGGTGGGGGGCACCACGCGGTCGGAGCCTGCAGGGTTCCTGACCTGGATGGTGAGTGTGGGGGCTCAGAGGTCAAGCCTTGGGCTAGGGAGGGATGACCACATACTTGAGACAGTATCTGTGGACAGCTGAGGAAAGCCCCTGTGCCCTGCGCACAGGGGGGTGATGCGTGTCCACAGAACTGCAGCTTCCTGCGCACCTTTACCTGGCGCTTCTCCCTCCCCCAGACAGAGCGGGACGTGAGCGTGCGGCAGCGGGCAGTGGACCTGCTCTACGCCATGTGTGACCGGAGCAACGCGCAGCAGATCGTGGCCGAGATGCTGAGCTACCTGGGGACGGCTGACTACTCCATCCGCGAGGAGATCGTGAGTCCCACCGCGGCTGGGTCTGGAGGTGGGGGTGCACTCCTTGGCCTGTGATTCTGGTCAGCAGGCTTTATCGAGCGTCCGCTGGATGCTAGACTCAGATCTTGTCTTTACTGAGGAGAAAGTCACAGCCCCACAGTAACCATTTAAAGCATACACTCAGGCATCTGATTTAGCCCCCACATTAGTTTCAGAACTTCTCCATCACCCCAGGACACCCCTCCCAGAAAGGGGGGGCTCTTGGTCCCCCATCGGCCCCTGGCAGCTGCCTGTCGGCTTCCTGTCACGATGGAGCTCTTAAACAGGAGTCACGCTGTGTGGCCTCCTGTGCTCTCTCTCACGCTGCTTCTCCGTGCCGTGCCATGTGCCAGCCCTCCATTCCTCCTTATTCCTGGACGGCGTCCCCTGGGATGGACAGGCTGCGTTTGTCATGCCTTCGTCTTTGTCCGCTCACGGCTCTGGGGTGCTTCCACCTTTGGCTCCTGAGGATGATGCTGGCGAACGGTGCTGGCAGGAGTCAAGCCCTTGCTGCAGCTTGTCTGGGCACACGCCTGGAGTGGGACTGCGGTCCCGGCTGGCGCTGTGTTGGACCCTCAAGGGCCGCCGAGCTGATCTACCACGCAGGCGTGCTGTTCACACCTATCGATACATGGCTGCTCCTGCTCTCCATGTCCTCGCCAACGCTGGCCTTGGTTTTGTTTTACTTTTTACGGCCGCCCAATCCAGTGGTGTGAGGTGCGCATTGACGGAACAGCCGGCTGCTGAGCGCCGCCTCATGGGCTTGTTGGCCGTGTGCGCCCCATGCAGAAATGATGCCCGGGTGTCCTGGGCTGATTGGGCTGCTTCTCATTCTTGAGTCGTGAGAGTTCTTACATATGTGGGAGACTAGGCCTAAATGGATGTAGGAGTCATAGGTATTTTCTCCTCTTCTGTAGCTTACCAACTTCTTTATCCTTGTAACGTCCTGTGGTGCACAAAGGTTTTGATTTTGACGAAGCACAGTCAACGTGGTTTTTCTTATACTGCTTGTGCTTTTGGTGTCAAATCTAAGAAATCCTTGTTAAATCTAAGATGGAGATTTGCCCTTATGTTTCCTTGTGAGAGTATTACAATATTAGCTTTTCCATCTAGGTTGTTGATCGACTTCGAATCAGTCTTTGTGTGTCGTGAGAAGTAAGGGTCCTTTCTCGTTCTTTTGTGCATATCTCCAGTTTTCCAGCACCTTCTGTTGAGGAGACGCTTCCCGTTGGCAGCCTTGTTGGAAATCAACAGGCCATCGAAGTGAGGGTTGACTTCTGAACTCTTAGTTCTCTTCCATTGGCTGGTATGCCTGTCCTTGTGCCAGTACCACACTGTTTTAATTACTGGAGCTTTGAAGTATTTTTTTTTTTTTCTGGGTTGAAATCCTTTTTTAATTTTCTATGCTCCTTTAAAAATTTTTCTTTGCTCCTTTTGTCACACTCCCCGTCCTCTCCTGGGAAAAACACAACTAAAAAACAAAACAAAACAAAACAAAAAAACTGCAGGCAAGGAGCTTATTGCCCATCAGAATTAAGAAGAGAAATGGGAAATAAAGGCCAGAAAGAAGGTAGAATTCAGCAGTGAATCCACCAGTCCCAGACTGTCCTTCTGTGGGAACTATTTGATGACTGGTTATAGGTCTATTGGGATCATCTACTTCTCTTGAGTCAGTTTAGGCAGTTTCTGTGTTTATAGGGACTTTGTGTTTCATCTAGGTTGGCGTTCAGTTGTTCGTCCTTTTTATTATTTTATTATTATAATCCTTTTTATTTCTGAAAGACTGGTAGTAATGCCCCACTTCCATTTCTGGTTTTAGTTATTTGTGTCTTCTCTCTCTTTTTCTTTCCCAGTCAAACTAAAGGTTTGTTAACCTTTTTTTTCCCTGGTCATTGCAGAGAGCCAGGTTTTGGTTTCGTGTGTTCTCTCTGAGACTTTTGCATGTGTTTATATCAGCATTCCTCAAGAAGTCTGCTCCCCGGCAGGCTCCTGTGCGCCTCTGTCCTGCCTGTGCACAGTGCAGTTTTCCTTGAGCAGCTCGTGGTCTGAACGCAGCACCGCCAGTGCCATTACAGCCTTGCCTGCCTCGGGGCTCTTGGCGGGACTGCCTTCGTAGCCCTGGGATGCCTGCCTGCAGGCTTGGCTTGTCACGTTCTCCACTAGCTCTAGGATGTCTTTAGGAGTTTACTGTGTGTTGTCTCAATTTCTGTGACTATTACACGATTCCAAGTTGTCTGGGCTCAGCAGGTACACCCTCCGTAAGTGCCTAAGTCCTTCTTACCGAACGTCAAGGTCCTCGGGGCCAGGGGCTCTTCGTGGCCACATACCCCAGAGAGGAGGACCTGGGCTCTGTGCAGCACAGTTGGATCCAGCGCGGGGTCTTACGGACTGGTGGGATTCTGTGGGGATGGGGAACAGCTAGGTGGGAGCCAGCGCTGCTGGCAGCCGGTGCCACGGTCTCCAGCAGGGTCTCCAGCAGGGTGTGGTGTGTGCACATCTGTGTGACACATGCTTTCACCTGGGTGTGTTGCCCCCTGGCCCTTGTCCCTGGCATCTGGTGTTGGAACTAGCTGCATGCGACTCTCCAGACTGCCCCTGCTTCCTGGTTTTAACCCTTCGTTGAGGTGGGGCTGACACATTGTTCAAGAGCAGTTAGTGGGTGTTGATGTGTTCACAGCTGCGCAGCCATCTGGTCGATTTCAGGGCTTTCTCATCCCGTTGGCCCTTTGGCTGCCCTGCCCCCCCCCCCGGCCCCTGCCCTAGGCAGCCAGCAATGGATGGTTGTCCGGGCCCCTACGAGTGGAGCAGAGGGTGTGGTCTTGGTCCGCCCCTTATCCTCGAGCCCCCTGTGGTGGAGTGGGGCTGCCTCTGACCTGTGGCTAGTCCCCGTTCCTGGGCTGTTTGGGTTTGAACGTGAGCATGTGGAGATGTGTGGTGTGCACACAGTGAGACTGCGCAGCTTGAGAGGCGGCCGCGGCTGCAGTTCAGGGAGGGTGTCAGTACAGGGAGGGGGCCTTTGGGGACGCAAGGGGTTTGGTTTTGGATGCTGGGAGAGCCGCCTTTGGGGGGTGGGGTGTCATGGAACCCTCTGAGCCCTGTGCTGGGGTGGGGGAAGGGACAAGCAGGTGAAGGCAGGGATAGGGAGGGGTGTCCCCAGGGTGCTGGCCAGAAGAGGAGGAGGCCTCCTGGGCACGGCTGCTTCTCGTGTGTCAGAGGCCGCGGCCCCAGCCTGGGGATGGTGTGGGCCTGGTGCCTGGCAGGTGCTTGCGAGACATCACCACCCTGCCCCTCAGGTCATCCGTCTGGCTCTCGCTGTCCCTGACTGTTCTCTGCTTCTGGTTCTCTGGTCGGCTTTCCCCTCAAGCAGCCAGTCGAGCGCTTCCTGGGCCATGGGTTCCTTTGAGAATTGGGTGGAAACTCCACGTGTACCCCTAGTGTTCACGCACTTGAGGGTCTCTCGGGTTTCAGTGAGGGGCTCTCGCTGTCTGCGCAGGTGCTGAAGGTGGCCATCCTGGCTGAGAAGTATGCCGTGGACTACACCTGGTACGTGGACACCATCCTCAGCCTGATCCGCGTGGCCGGCGACTATGTCAGCGAGGAGGTGTGGTACCGTGTCATCCAGATCGTCATCAACAGGGACGATGTGCAGGGCTACGCTGCCAAGACGGTGTTCGAGGTGAGCATGGCAGCCTGCGTGGGAGTCCGCCCATGCGTCCAGCTCTGCATCCCGAGCCCCCGCCTGGCGGGGTCCGCCCTCAGCAGGCGAGGGTGGGGCTGCTGCGCACATCCTCAGGTGGTGGTCAGGGGTCTGTTCCCTGGTCGGCTTTTGGGGCTGCAGCTCTGGCTGCCTTTGGGTGGCGCCGCCTGTTAGCAGCATGTCTGCTCTGTGCTGGGAGGGGGCAGGGCAGTGAGAGCTAAAGTCGCGAAAGCCTGCGCTCAGTGGAAGAGGAAACTTGGGAGGAAAGTGAGCTGAGTTCTCTTCTGGCACAGCCACGCTTCGCTGGGTTTTCTTGCAGGCAGATGCCTCGAGTTTCTGGCACCTGTGGGTTTCAGGTCCTGCAGGAGCTAACTCCGTGTCTCTGTGACTTAACAGGCTCTCCAAGCTCCAGCCTGCCATGAAAATCTGGTCAAAGTGGGCGGCTACATCTTGGGAGAGTTTGGAAATTTGATAGCTGGGGACCCAAGATCCAGGTGAGAGACGTGTGACGCACAGCGTCTGGCCTCTGCTCCTTCCCCACCGGCTCTCCTGCTGCCGACCTGGGCATAGGCTGGCGGGTCCTTCGCCTGCTGGTTGGGCCTGCCAGCAGCTCTGGGCTTGGCTCCATGGTGGCATACGGCTAACCCACTTCTGTTTTGGATTCACGTCTTTTTATTTTTTCTTCAAGCAATAGAAAACCCAGAGATTCTAGTGGAAGTAGGGACATGATCGTATACTTAACACTATTCAGAGTCAAAATTTGCAGTGAGATCTGGAATTTGGCCTGTTTTCTTTAGAGAGTCTGGTTGACAGGTGGTGGCTGGGCTCCCCGAGAGGCCCCCCAGCAGATAGGCCGGGATCCCTGACCGGGCTGTGGGTGCAGGGCTGGCGGCGAGGGGCCTCCTGCTCACTGCCCTCCCACCACCAGCCCTCTGGTCCAGTTCGACCTGCTGCACTCCAAGTTCCACCTGTGCAGTGTGCCCACCCGCGCGCTCCTGCTGTCCACCTACATTAAGTTCGTGAACCTCTTTCCGGAGGTGAAGGCCACCATCCAGGACGTGCTGCGCTGTGACAGCCAGCTGAAGAACGCCGACGTGGAGCTGCAGCAGAGGGCCGTGGAGTACCTGCGGCTCAGCACCATCGCCAGCACCGACATCCTGGTGGGTGCGGGGCCACCACGAGCCGGGGGGTAACGTTGTACCAGAAAGCTGTGCTCCGTGCCCACCCCTCACTCCCCGCAGTGCCCCGTGTCTGGATAAGGGCGCTGACCCTTTGCTTCTCTCCTCCAGGCCACGGTGCTGGAAGAAATGCCCCCATTCCCAGAGCGTGAGTCCTCCATCCTGGCAAAGCTCAAGAGGAAGAAGGGCCCGAGCACTGTGACGGACCTGGAGGGGAGCAGGCGGGAGAGGGGCGCCGACGTCAACGGGGGCACCGAGCCCGCCCCTGCCAGCACCAGTGCCTCGGTGGGTCACTGCTCCGATGGCACAGACTCTCTGGGATTCAGAGCCAGCTGGAGCTTGTGCCCATGGTGGGCAGGGGGGGGGGGGGTGCATCGAGGCTGTGGTGCTCACATGCCCAGGACTCTCCAGGAAGTGCTGCTGAGCCTGCCCCAGAGCATGGGGGCTCCGTCTCCTGGCCTGCGCCTTCCGGGCTGGCTTCTCGTGCCCTGTGAGCTTTGTTTCCAAAGCGTAACGTGCTTTTCCTGGGAGACCTGGTTTGGAGTGGACCTGCCTGGGCTTGCCTCTAGGTTTTCTGTAGTGAGCTGGATCACAGTGCATCTTCCTGTTAGGTGTGCGGTGGCAAGAATGTTCACACATGAATGAAAACCCATCACCCGGTGTTTGTTGAGTGGCTAGCATTGCTTTGGATGTTGAGCCTATTTTGCCTTCTCTTCCCAACTAGAGCATGAGCTCACGAGAGCAGGGCTTTGCCATGCTGCCGTCACTGGGGCCTGCAGCCCCGCAAGCACTTCCCTCATGTGGTCTGTCTCCCGGCTAGTCAGGAAGCCGTGTGGACTGCGTGTGCTCGGAGCTGGTCTGCTGAAGGGGTCTGTGCCAACTCCTGGGCCACGAGTGCCTGCTTTGCCAGGGATGGGTGTGTTTTGGGCACAGCCGGGTGCATCCTTGGAGTCACGCTTGGGTTTGGGACCTGGTGTACCTCAGTGGTCTGCTCACCAGCCCGCTGCAGCTTGCATGCATCCTGCTGGCTGTGGGTGCTGCTGCTCAGGACGAGAACACCAGGGCCGAGGGTGTTCTGACCGTGCCAGACTCCTGTCGCTCTCCCCCTTCCTACCATGTGGGCCGTGGGCAGGGCGGTCTGTGGCAGGGCGGGCTGTGGGCAGGCCTTCTCCCCTGACGAGCTGCTCTTTGGTCTTGCTCTGCGGCGCTGGCCGCCGGCTTTCCTGGTTAGGCGGTTGTGGAAGGAATGGAAAGTGCATGCTTTGGCCCAGGCGGTTGTCTTCCCTTTGTGCCACACAGCCCTCCTGTGGGTCACAACACACTCTGCAGACATAGGTCCAGTGCCTCTGCATGTATCCCCTGAGCAAGTGGGTGGACCAGGAGCAGCTTTTGGGGTGTCCCGACAAGCCCGTGACGTGGCTGCTCCCGCTTCCTTGAGTGTGAAGAGAGCAGGAGGCCCCTGTTGGTACCAGAGAAGACTTTGGAAGTGGGCCAGGCAGTGAAGTGATGGCCGGGTGGTTGAAATGGGCCAGGGGGTGGGGGGAGGGCTGGGCAGTGGAGGTGGGCCGGGCGGTGGAGTGAGGCTTGTGAACTGGGCCTGCAGCTCCTCCAGGGCTCTGTCTGCCTGGGCGGGCTCTCATCTTCCTGGGAAATGCCTCAGCAGCAGCCTCCCCTGGGAAGGCAAGGCGCGGTCCTGGGCGTCCCTGGAGGAAGAGGAGCAGTGAGATTGTGAGGAAGAGCTCGTGCAGGACTTCCCCTTGCTGGGTTTCACAAACAGGCTGTAATTGCCGCTCTGGCCCTGGAGGACAGCTCAGGGCTCTCCTCCTCTCTGAAGACCTTGACACTGGAAGTTGGAAGATGAGCTTCCGTCTGACTCTGGTTCTCCCTCAGCTCTTTTCCTACCAGGCTCACGTACTTTTGCTCGGGGCATCTCTTGCCTTCCAGGTGTGCCCGAGGCAGGGAGTTTTTAGCTAAGTTGCTTAGGAGAAATCAAATGGGCCACGCGATCCTCCCCAGAGGCACGAGAAATCTAGCATTTGGATCCAGGCGTGTGCAAGGCCAAGGGCACAGCTGGCCTCAGGAAGGCTGGCTCAGCGCAGCGACCTTCGGGTTGAGCACTTGCCTCCAGCACGGAAAGGGCCCCTGGCAAGGCTGTCCTCAATAAGTAGCTTTAAGAAAAGTCAACTTTGTTGCCACATATTAATAAAGCCTGCAATCCATCCAAAGTGTACACTCAGTGGTATTTGATATTGCATATAGTTGTGCATTCATCACCTCAGTCATTGTGAGAACTTTTTCATTATTTTAATAATAACAATAATGAAAAACAAAAAAACAAGAAAATTCTTCACCTCTTAATCTGTTTCCTGTACTGTACATAGCTGCTATTTCTGGCTATTCTTGCAGAATTACTTATTTATTAAGCAGTTTTATTGAGATATAGTCTTATACCATACACTCTATGTAAATTGTATAATCAGTAGCTTTTAATGTAATCACAATGTTGTGCATTCATCACCACAAAAAATTGTAGAACAATTTCATTACTCCAAAAAGAAAAACTCCATACGCCTTAGCAGCTTTTCCCCAGCCCTATATAACCAGTAATCTAACTTCATCTTTATAAATTGATTTATATTTACATTTTATATAAATGGAATCATACAGTATGTACTACTTTGTTTCTGGTTTCTTTCACTTAGCATGTTTTTTTCTGTCTAATATTAACATCTTATAGTGTTAATATGTATTTGTTGATTTCAAAGAAAGACCAATTTTATTTATGTAATTTTATCTATATTCATACTTCACGTGTGGTTTTACTATGATGTCCAGTCCATGTTATTTTTTTTAGCTTTCCTTTTAGTAATATACTAGACCTAAGACTTTCCCTTTAAGCTCGTTTCATACCCACATAGCAGTACTGCTGGGTACAGACTTTTGTTGGGCTTTTACCTTTTCTAGTCATATCCAAAGTTTAACACACATCTTTTACCAATTCTGCACAAGTTAACCCTCAGCTTCTCATTTTCTAATTTCAGTCTATTTTCTAGTGACCTATGTTCAAGTTATTAACGCCATAAGTTTACACATTATATTTAGTTCATAATAATGCAGTCATATAGTATTTGCATAATACTCCATCGTGTGTATATACCACAGTTTGTTTATCCATTCAGCTGTTGATGGACACCTGGGTTGTTTCTAGCTTTTAGCAATCCCGAATAACGCTGCTTTGAACAACCGTGTACAGATGTCTGTTCATGTCACTGCTCTCAGTTCTTCTGGGTATATACCCAGGAGTGGTATTGCAGGGTCATGTGACAAGTCTATATTTAAATTTTTTTTTTTTAAAGATTTATTTATTTCTTTCCCCTTTCCCCCCATTGTCTGCTCTCTGTGTGTCCATTCGCCATATGTTCTTATGTGCCCACTTCCATTATCTGGTCGCACTGTGAAACCGTGTCTCTCTTTTTTTGCCTCATCTTGCTGCGTCAGCTCTCCGTATGCGCAGTGCCACTCCTTGGCGGGCTGAACTTTTTTCACACGGGGTGGCTCTCCTTGCGGGGCATACTCCTTGTGCATGGGCGCCCCTACGTGTGGCATGGCACTACTTGCACATGGCAGCACTGCGTGGACCAGCTTACCACATGGGCCAGGAGGCCCTGGGTAACGAACCCTGGACCCTCCGTTTGGTAGACTGACGCTCTCTCAGTTAAACCACATCCGCTTCCCTATATTCAACTTCTTTAGGATCTCCACAGTGGCTGTACCATTCTGCATTTCCACCAACAGTGAATAAGCACTCCTCTCTCTACACATCCTCTCCAACACTTGTAGTTCTCTGTGTTTTTAATAGTGGCCATTTTGATAGGTGTGAAATGATCTCATAGTTTTGATTTGCATTTCCCTAACTGCTAGTGACATTGAACTTTTTTTTTTTGCCGTTTGTATTTATTCTTTGGACAAATATCTACTCAAGCCTTTTGCCCATTTTTCATTCAGGTCATATGTCTTTTTATTGTTGAGTTGTAGCACCTCTTTATATATTGTATTAGTCTGCCAAAGGGGTGTTGATGCAAAGTACTAGAAATCCATTGGCTTTTACAAGGCCCTAAAGAGTCCAACTCATGGTTGCTTTCTCACCAAAGCCAGTTGCCACTTGTCGGAGCAAGATGGTCACTGATCTCTCTGAGGGCTCAGCTCCCCCTCTGGACTTCCTTTCTCTCAGCTCCAGGCTGGCACAGGGCTTGTCTCTCAGGGCTTTCTCTCTCTCCTGGTATAGGGCTTGTTTCTTTCCAGGCATTCTCAGCTGTTCTGTTCTCTTCCCAAGGTCAGCTGCAAATTTTCAGGCAAGTAGCTCATATCTCTCCGGGGCCTCAGGATCAAAAACGACAGAGTTCTCTTCCTGTGTGTCTTCTTGAGTGAGTGTCCTTTTATTTGGCCCATCAAGGATGTGGGCACTCAACCTGGGTCATGCCTTTCTGATGTGGTTGAATCAAAGCCCTAATCTTAACAGGTAATTTAATCAAGGACCCCTCAACTGAAGCCAGTGTAATAAAAGGCATCGTACCCAGAGGAATAGGTTAGTTTACAAATACGATCTTTCTCTTTTTAGGATATATAAAATAGTCTCAAACTGTCATGTATATTAGGTATGTTAAGCCCTTATTTCCAAATATTTTCTCCCATTGAGTTGGCTGCCTTTTCACCCTTTTGATGAAGTCCTTTGAGGTACAAAATGTTTAATTTTGTGTGTTGATCTTGTATCCTCTGTCACTTTGCTGAACTTACTAGCACAAGTAGCTTTGTTGTAAACATGGCAGAATTTTCTAAATATAGGATCATGCCATCTGCAAATAGAATTTTACTTTCTCTTTTCCTATTTGGATGCCTTTTTTTTCCCCTTGTCTAATTGCTCTAGCTAGAATCTCTAGCATAATGTTGAATAACAGTGGTGACAGTGGGCATCCTCGTCTTGTTTGTGATCTTAGAGGGAAAGCCTTCAACCTTTCCCCATTGAGTATGATGTTGGCCATGAGTTTTTCATGCATGCCTTTTACCACATTGTGAAATTTTCCTTCTATTTCTCTTTTGAAATGTTCTTATCAAGAAAGAATGCTGCGTCTTGTCAAATGTCTTTTTATTTTGATGAAGATGATCATGTGGGTTTTTTCCCTTCAATTTGCTAATGTGGTGCATTACGTTAATTGATTTTCTTACGCTAAACAAGCCATGAATACCAGGAGTAAATCCCACGTGGTCATGATGTATATATCTTTTGATCTGCTATTGGATTCTTTTTTTTTTTTAAAGATTTATTTTTACTTATTTCTCTCCCCTTCCCCCGCCCCCGTTGTCTGTTCTCTGTGTCCATTTCCTGCGTGTTTTTTTTTTTTTTGTCCGCTTCTGTTGTCAGCGGCACAGGAATCTGTCTCTGTTAGTTGCATCATCTTGCTGCGTCAGTTCTCTGTGTGTGCGGTGCCATTCCTGGGCAGGCTGAACTTTCTTGCGCACTGGGCGGCTCTCCTTATGGGGCACGCTCCTTGCGTGTGGGGCTCCCCTATGCGGGGGACACCCCTGCGTGGCACGGCACTCCTTGTGCGCATCAGCACTGCGCATGGGCCGGCTCCACACGGGTCAAGGAGGCCTGGGGTTTGAACCACGGACCTCCCATGTGGTAGATGGACGCCCTACCCACTGCGCCAAGTCTGCTTCCCACTATTGGATTCTATTTGCAAGTTTTTTTTGGGAATCTTCACATCTATGTTCATTATAGAGATTGGTCTGTAATTTTCTTTTCTTGTAGTGTCTTTATCTGACTTTGGTATTAGGGTGATTTGTGGTAATTTTCACTCCCCTTCAATATTTTGGAAGAGTTTAAACAGGATCAGTGTTAATTCTTGAAATGCTTGGTAGAGTTCATCTCTGAAGGCATCTGGTCCCGGACTTTACTTTGTTGGGAGATTTTTGATGACTGATTCGATCTTTTTAAATATGATTGGTTTGTTAAATTCTTGTACTTCTTGTAGAGTCAGTTTAGGTTGTGCTTTTCTAGGAATTTGTTCATTTTATCTAGGTTGTCTAGTTTGTTGGCATACAGTTTCTGATAATATCCTCTATGATCCTTTTTATTTCTGTGGGGTCAGTTGTAATTCACCCCTTTCATTTCTGATTGTATTTATTTGCATCTTCTTTTTTCTTTAGTCTAGCTAGGGGTTTGTCAATTTTATTGATCTCAAAGAACCAGATTTTGGTTTATTTCTTTCCTTCTACTTGCTTTGGGAGTGGTTTGCTGTTTTTTTTTTTTTTCCTAGTTTCTCCAGTTATTCAGTTAGGTCTTTGATTTTAACTCTTCTTTTTTAATACAGGAGTTTAGAACTATAAATTTCACTCTAAGCACTGCCTTTCCTGTTTCCCATAAGTTTCGGTAAGTTGTGTTCTCATTTTCATTCATCTCAATTTATTCACTACTTTCAGTTACAATTTCTTCTTTGATCCATTGATTATTTAAGAGTGTGGTGTTTAGCCTTCACACATTTGCAATTTTACCTCTTTCCTGTCTATTATTGGTTTCCAGTTTCATTCCATTATGATCTGAGAAGGTGCTTTGTATAATTTCAGTCTTTTTATATTTATTGAGACTTGCCTTTTGACCTGACATGTGGTCTATCCTGGAGAAAGATCCATGGGCACTTGAGAAGAATGTAGAACCCACTGAGTTTAGGTACAACGTTCTGTATGTATCTGTTAGGTCTAATTCGTTTGTCACATTGTTCAAGGTCTCTGTTTCCTTCTTGATCTTCTGTCTAGTTCTATTTTATGATGTGAGTGGGGTGTTGAAGTCTCTAGTGATTATTGTGGAGATGTCTGTTTCTCTCTTCAGTTTTCCCAGAGTTTGCCTTGTGTATTTTGGGGCACCTTGGGTAGGTGCATAGATATTTATGACTGTTACATCTTCCTGGTGGATTGTCCCTTTTATTAATATATCATGGCCTTCTGTATCTCTTTGTATCTCTTATAACTTCTTTGCATTTAAAGTCTGTTTTGTCTGATAGTAATATAGCTATCTATGCTCTTTAGTTTGTGTGGAATATCTTTTTCCAACCTTTTACTTTCAGCCAATTTGTATCCCTGGGTCTAAGGTGAGTCTCTTGTAAACAGCTTATGGATGGCTCATGATTTTTAATCCATTCTGTCAGCCAGTGTCTTTTGATTGGGGAGTTTAATCCATTCACATCCATTCACATTCAATGATATTATTGTAAATGCATTATTGACTTCCGCCATTTTTTTCTTTTGTTTTCATATGTCATACTGTATTTTCTTCTGTCTTTTTACTTTTTTGGTTAACCTTTCTGCTATTCTTTCTTCTATACTCTCCTCCAGCCCTCTCTCTCTGTCTTTTTCTTTCAGGTTCTAAGGCTTCCTTTAATATTTCTTGCAAAGTTGGATTCTTTTTTTTTACAAACTCTCTTCGTTTCTGTTTGTTTGTGAATGTTTTATACTCACCTTCATATCTGAAGGACAGTTTTGCTGGATAAAGAATTCTTGGCTGGCAGTCTTTCTCTTTCACTATCCTAATTGTATCATATCACTGTCTTCTTGCCTCCATGGTTTCTGAAGAGAAATCTGCGATAAGTCTTATTGGGCATTCCTTGTGTGTGATGGTTTGCTTCTTCCTGAGAATTTATTCTTTTTCTTTGACATTTGACATTCTGAATAGTATGTGTCTTGGAGAAGGTCTACTTGGATTTATTCTGATTGGGGTACAGTGTGCTTCTTGGACATGTAAGTTCATTTCTTTCATGAGAGTTGGGAAGTTTTCAGCTATTATTTCCTCAAATACTCCTTCTGCCCCTTTTCCCTTCTCTTCTCCTTCTAACTCCCATGACATGTACGTTGTTGTGTTTCATGTTGTCATTTAACTCTCTGATCCCCTGCTCAACTTTTCCCATTCTTTCCTTTTTTTCCTCCAATTCTACCTCTTCTGTCTTCAGTATCACTTATTCTTTCTTCTCTCATTTTGAGTCTGCTGTTGCGTGCCTCTAATGTGTTTTATCATGTCTTTCATTCCCATGAGCTCTGTACTTTTCAGGTTTTAAAATTTTTCTTTGTGGTTGCTTAATGTCTTCTTGATGTTATTTATCTCCTTAGCCATGTTGTCTTTCAACTCAATCTGATTTAGAATGTTGTATGCATCTTGTTGATTAGTTCTCTCAAATCCTGCATCTCTTCTGGGGCTTTGACATATTTCTTTTCTTGGGCCATGTCTTACGTTTTCTGGGTAGGGCTCATAACTTTTTGCTGATGTCTAGGTACCTGATTATGATAGTGAGGTTACTCAGATGCTCAGTTTCTCTCTCTTTTGTAAGGATTTACTGGCAGGAGGCTGTGTGTTAACTGCTGCTCTTTGGTTCTTGGTTCAACTTGTCCTGGGTCTTAGGATTGTCCATTAGTTGCTCAACTCTGGGCCCTGGACTCAGGAATGGGTGCAGACCCACTTCTTAGGGCCTTGGGGAGGGAGGCTGTAAAGCCTTTTCCGTATTTACGTTCCATTTCCTCATGTGCACTTTCTCAGTCCACCAGCAGACAGCGCCCTCGGGCAGCCCTCTCTGTTCAGGGCCTGGTTGGTGTGTGTTTGCTGCACCTGACAGAGGGTCCTGCCCAGAGGCCAAGAGCCTCAGAATTCCACCTTTTTTGGGGGCAGTTCTCTGACCTTTGCTGGCAGCCCCTCCCTTGTTTCCCAGCTCAAAGAAATTTCCACTCAGCTCTGCAACCTCAACCCAGCCCCGCAGCAATGCTGGGCCCCTCCCCACCTGGAAGGGGTCCTGGGACTTGGCCACCAGACCTCTGGGCCAAGAGCTGAGCCAGCCCCAGGCCAGGCTCTCCCTCTCCCCTTCCCTGGGGAGGTGCGACCCTGCAGCCCCCTTCGTCCGTAGAATTCAAAAGTGTCTTTAGTGTGGGCAAGGGCACCAGCAGCAATAGCTGCCGCTTTTAACTCACAGTTTTGCCATCGTGATTCTCTTCCTTTGTCCTCTTCTGGGCGGTGTCAGGCCTTGCCTTGGTGTCATTAACCCTAGGAGAATTCCTCCCAGGCTGTTTCTGCCCGGTCCGAGGGACGTTGTGGGCGGGCGGTCAGCCCTAGCACCCGAGAGCCGCAGCAGTCTCCCGGGATGCCGAGTCTTTCTGACAGAGCACCTTGGTTTTGTCTTTTTGTTTGGGGATGGACTTTTTTTTCCTTTCTTTAAATGTTCAACATTTATTTACTTAGAGAGTAAAGGGAAAGACTAGTTTCCTAATATTAGCGAGAAAGGATTTATTATATGCATTATTACTTGGAAATTCCTGAACTAGATGATATCACTGGAAAATATTAAATGATTTGAAACACATAGTGAAATCAACTATGCCATACATTCATTGGGTTCTGATCTTCCGTTCACTGTGGTGGTTGACTTAGGCACGTGTGAGCTGGCTATTTTGGGGATGGACTTTAGATTTATCTGGATGAGAGCTCTCTACTTTAAAAGCATTTTGAGGGAAGTGGATGTGGCTGAAGCAGCTGGGCGCCCACCACCACGTGGGAGGCCCTGGGTTCAGGTCCCGGTGCCTCCTAAAGAGGACGAGCAGACACCAGCATATGCGGCAATGAGAGCTAAATGCCCACACCCGCAGCAGGAGAGGTCTGAACGTGCAGGGGCCACAAGCCAGCAGACGCCGCAGCCCCCTGGACACAAGTGTGGCTCAGGCCGCTGGGCACTTGCCCCTCATGGGCTCGGGTTTTTGGTGCTTCCTGGAGAAGGCGAGCAGACAGATGAGAGACCACCTGGGGAAGGGAGGATAAACCAAGAAAAAAACAGCACCTGCCAGCTGCGGGTCTACTTCACATGGCGTCGTCGCTGCGTGGTGCAGGAACCGCCCCCTTGAAGGCAGGCGCGTGACTCAGCCTTCGGGGGACCAGCTGCTGCACACCGTGGCCTGGTCAGCTGCAGCCTCTCGGTGTGTGCTTGCAGCACAGTTCCCGGAACTGGGCGGGGCGGGAGCCAGGGTGGTGTACCGTCCATCCAGACAGCTGCTGCCGGTGCTCAGGAGGTGGCCCTGCCCCTGCCCTGCCAGCTCCTCCTGGAGTGGTGGCCCCTGGCCCTCGAGGGGCGGTGTCTGCTCCGGCCGCTGGCTCTGGGCGCTTTCCTCAGGAGGGCAGCCGAGCGCAGGTGCGGAGCGGTGGCCGCCCCCTGCTCAAGGCCCTTCCGGTGGGGCCGGAGCTGCCTGCGCCCCAGCCTCGAGGTCCCCTGGGGCGGGCTCTCTGCCCTCCTCGCAGGACACGGACGTCGTGATGCTTCCTTCGTCTCAAAGCCACATCCACACCTGATGTTCTGAACTTTCCTGTAGCACCTTAGCTTCACGCAGAGAAGTGACACTTAACTTCAGAGGAATTGTGTTTCCCCGTGAGTGCCCAGGCCTGACTGCAGCAGGCAGCACAGCACCGAGGGCTTGGGCCTGTGTATGGCCGGGGTGGTTGGGTCCAGGGCACAGCCCCCGCCGCGAGGATGGGCAACCTTCCCCGTCCCCCTGGAGGCCTTCCCACAAGACCCAGCGCAAAGAAAACCGAGTGGCACATGACCTGCGGCTGTGAGGTGGCATTGCAGCCAGTGCCAGCTGATTCGTCCAGGGGCCCTGCCAGTGCCACTCGCTGTGAGCACCAGTGCTTGGAGCAGGCCTGCCCCTGGCTCTGCCTGCGCGGTGCCATCCACCATCTGCAATGGCGGCCCCTTGGGCCGCAGGCATGGCCTGCTGTCTGCCACTTGGCCTGTGGGCCTAGGGTGGGTTTCCCAGTGGGCTTTTTTCCTGTGTCTTGTCCAAGATCTAAAAGCTCCAAATTACTCATTTTAATAAAGAGTAAATATGTGCTCTGTAAACTTTTTACTTACGTTTTCTCCATGATTAAATAATACTTGATGATTAAACTAAGAACATGCCCTGGTAAGTAGCTGGCTTGCTTTTTCATTTTTTAACATGTACGCTCTTTTTGGATAGTTAGTAACACAGGTCGATTTACTTCTTAAACTGTACGTTTCTTTTTTCTCTCTTTCAGGGCAAAACATTTTCAGAACTGTATTTTCCGTTCAAATAACTTTTGTGAGAAACAGCATAGGCTGCTTTCCTACCTGTGCCTCGTCTCTGAGCGCAGCCCCCCACAGGCTGGAGTCACAGTACAGTGGAGGAGCAGGGCCTGCTCTGACTGTGTCCTTGCCTCGGTGCGGCCGCAGGACCGGGCCTGACTCCCTCCTTCCTTCTTTTCCAGTCCACGCCTTCTCCATCAGCCGACCTCCTGGGTCTTGGGGCTGCGCCCCCTGCCCCTGCAGGCCCCCCAGCCTCCAGCGGTGGCGGGCTGCTCGTGGACGTGTTCTCTGACTCGGTGTCCGCAGCCGCACCTCTTGCTCCCGGCTCTGAAGACAACTTTGCCAGGTAGTGGGTGCGCGCGGCCCTGCCCTGCTCGGGGTCCTCCTGGCCTCGTCCCGGGCACCCCACCTTTCCATGAAATTGGGCGGGGAGCCCCTCTTCAAGAGGGGGAGATGGCCCAGCAGCCAGCTGGTGTTGCCAGCCGCTTCTGGGTCCTCGTTTCTCTTGTGCAGTCGTCGTTTCGGTGTTTGTTTTCTAGAGTGTTCAGTGCTCTGAAGCTGGATTTCTTCTCATCACTCCTTTTCCTCTCGAGTCAAGCTGCTATCAGCTCTGACCCGCCGCTACCTCTTTGCTTTCAGGGACCCAGGCTCTTTTTGAGGGAGGCACTGCTCCATCCCCACGCCCTCACTTGTCCCGGAAAACCCGCCCCTGCCCACATCGTCCACGTGTCCTGTGTCCCAGGGCTGGCTGGCTGTGCTGTCCTCCCTGCACTGACCCCCACCCCCACATGCTGTGGGGCCAGCCCAGGACCACGTGCTTGTCCCCCAGGCCCTCTGCTCTCTGGCCCTGCTCTAATGCTCCAGACCCTCCCACTGTAAGCACCAGACCGCCCCCTGGAGCCTGCCCATCGCTGCCCCTTGTCTGCTGGGTGGGTGCTGAGCACTCCGCCTGCCTGGCTTGTCTGCAGGGAGGTGAGCACGGCGTCCCGCATGGGCCACCTGCCCTCCGAACCCCGTCCCCGGCTGAGGCTGGAAACTCGGGGAGTGAGCGTTGGCCCTGACTTCTAAGGCTGCAGTAGGTTCTCGTAGCTTCACATTGTTTCGAGTTCCTTTGCATTCAAGTTGCGCACCACTCTCCTCTCCTGCTCTGCCGAGGAGAGTGCTTTAAGGAGGGCAGGTGGGAGGTGTGGAGGCTTTGCGTTTTTGAAACTGCTGAGTGTGGGATTTAAAGAGCTGCAGAGCCATGTGGTGTGGAGGTACGGGGGCTGCCTCTGGCCCAGCGCAGGGCTTCGGTGCCACTGGCTTCATGCTTTGCATCACCTTGTGAATTCCTCAGAGTCTATTTTGGGTTGAGATGACCCCAAACCTCTTTTTTTTTTTTAAAGATTTATTTTATTTATTTTTCTCCCCTTCTCCCCCCACCCCTGCCCCAGTTGTCTGTTCTCTGTGTCTATTTGCTGCACGTTCTTTGTCCGCTTCTGTTGTCAGTGGCATGGGAATCTGTGTTTCTTTTTGTTGTGTCATCTTGTTGTATCAGCTCTCCTTGAGTACAGCGCCATTCCTGGGCAGGCTGCACTTTTTTTCACACTGGGCGGCTCTCCTTACAGGGCGCACTCCTTGCGCGTGGGGCTCCCCTATGTGAGGGGCACCCCTGCGTGGCAGGGCACTCCTTGCGTGCATCAGCACTGCACATGGGCCAGCTCTACATGGGTCAAGGAGGCCCGGGGTTTGAACCAGGGACCTCCCATGTGGTAGACAGATGCCCTATCCACTGGGCCAAGTCCGCTTCCCAACCCTAAACTTCTTGATGCCCCACCCGTCCCTGACACCTTTCGGTGGCCTTGGGCGGTGACGGTGGCCCCTGCTGTGGGGTCTGCATGCTGTTGGCCAGTGACGCGTGGCACAGTGCCCAGACGGCGTGGAACTGCCGGCCCCTACCCTGCTGCTCCTGGAGGGGCTCCTTGGGGGTGTTGCTCGGACTCTACCGTGTGGCAGCCCTGGGTATCCTGCTTGTGTCAGTGGATTCCAGGGTGAATGCAGCAGCAGACGTCAGAGTGCGTTTTAGAAAAGTCGTTTTAGGGTTAAAGATTTTCCTTTTACTTCGTGACGTGTCAGGCGTGGCTGAGACTGGACTGGACAGCCTGTCAGTTGGGGTCTGGCAGACTCTGTTGAGGCAGAGGCAGAAGCTGCAGCCTCAAGCCGGAACGCGTTCCCGGGGGCAGGGCAGCCGGCGTGCGTGGACAGAAGGGTGCCTGGCAGGGCTGCGCAGGAAGGCTGCCTTGCGCACCCGCTCTTGCCGCATCTGTGCTGCTTGGTTGCGCCCAGCCCGGCTTGTGCTGAGCTGGTGTCTAGGAACACAGCTTACCCGTAAGTGAGCGACACCCCTCAGAGTGGCCAGGGGCCCTGACCAGGGACAGAGGGCAGCACAGATGGGCTTGGCCTCGAGGTGGGGGCTGCCACCTGGAGCGTCTGCTGCCAGGTGCCTCCTGGACTTCCCGAGCCTCCTGGAGAAGTTGTGGCCACAGCCCACGGCCCTCAGCCTACCAAGGGCCCCTGAGCCGCCTGCCCTCCGCCCCTGCCAGCACTTCCTCCCTGGCTCAAGCCTCCCTTGGGGCACTTGAGGAAGCTGGCGTTCTTGAGACCAGCACGAGCCAAATTAGGCAGCACCCCTGTCGCTCCTTAGGCCTGGGCAGCGTGGGCCCCTGGCGAGCACGGGGCAGGGGGTGAGAGCCAGGCGCACAGGCTGGTGTCCGGCGGGGAGCCAGGCCCCCCTGAAGCCGCCGTGGCCTCGTGCGCCTGTCCTGTCTGCGCCGGTGGCATGGTGGCGAGGGCTCTGGAGCCACAGACTCCCCTGGGCACGCCGTGGCCATGCTGCCTGCTCCTCTTGAGTGCCTCCCCGAGCAGGTGCTGGGGCGACTTCTGGGACTGGTTTCCTGCTCCTCCTCCCCTTGCGCCCCCGGGTGGTCCTGGGGTCGCACTGAGCCCTTCCAGGTCGGGCCTGCGTCTGGTGAAGTGGCTTTAGTCACACACTGTCCCTTCTTCCCTAGGTTTGTTTGTAAAAATAACGGTGTGCTGTTTGAAAATCAGCTCCTTCAGATTGGACTTAAGTCTGAATTTCGGCAGAATTTAGGTATGTGTTTTACTTCTCTGAGATGTTGTACGATGGTGGGGCAGCTCTGGCTGAAGGCAGCCTCGTCCGTGGGGTCCCTGGCAACCCCCACCCTGGGCAAGAAGCAGTGGGGGGAAGGCAGCGAGAAGCCCCAGTGCTCCCTCCGGGGCTGTGAGCGGTGCTGTGGTGTAACTGACCCCCAGGAGTGTCTGTGTGGAAACCAGAGTGCCGTTCACTCCTGGTGGCTCAAGGCTGGTGGCCCTGGCCGTGGCAGCTTCACCAGGCTGTGCCGTATCTCGGGAGGGGAGGGCGCCCGCCTGCCTGTCCTTCCAGAGCACACAGCCGCTGTCCATCCTGTGCTCTGACAGCAGGAAAACGTTCAGAGTGGGATGCAGGTGTGTGTCTAGCACAAGTGTCTGAGGAGCTGGGCGCAGCTCACGTGTCTCACAGTGCGAGGCCTCTGGGGACACCCACAACCACTCGGGACCCCGTGCCCGCCCCCAGCAGCTGTGCAGTCTCTGAGCAGCAGGAGCACACTCATTCCAAAGGGGCTGGCAGGGGTGTGTGGGGAGAGCATCCTGCAGGGCCGCCAGACACCCCGGCGCAGTGCCCGAGTCCAGCGCCTGCATGGGGGCGGGTATGGAGGCGCCCGGGCGGCAGGGGACAGGAGGTGGTTGCCTCTGAGTGGCAGCAGAGGGACTGTTGTTTCCAGCCGGGCTTAGTCACAGCCACAGTGGTGTTCAGCCCGCTGGCAGGCGTGGCCAGGCTGCTCTTGCTGAGAGGGTTTAGCGTGGCTTGACGCGCCTGCCATTGTCTTGTCTAGGCCGGATGTTCATTTTCTACGGGAACAAGACCTCCACGCGGTTCTCAGGTTTCACCCCAACTCTGATCTGCTCCGACGGCCTGCAGCCGGATATCCTTGGTCCTGCCGCCTGGACCCGTAGGGGGCAGGACAGGCCCTCGGGGGTCGGGGGGGCTTGGGTCTACCTTCTATCCAGGTAGCAGGCTCTTTCCTGAGCCTGAGGAAACACAGGTATCTTTCCACATTGGAGAGGCATTTTGTTTCGTTTTTTCAAGTACCAGGACTGGTGCTTGAACCCGGGGCCTCGTGTGTGGGAAGCTGGTGCTTAACTACTGAGCCCCACCAGCTCCCCTGAGCTGGCTTTTTTTGTTTGTTGTATTTTTTTTTGTCTTGTTTTAGGAGGCACCGGGGACCAAACCCGGGACCTCCCCTGTGGGAGGCGGGCGCTCAAGTGCTTGAACCACATCTGTTCCTTGAGGTATTTTTTTTAATGGCCGACTGATAGGTAATTCTGACCATGCATCTAAAAACCCATGCGTGCCTGTTTCCCTTGTTTGGATAGTTTGCGCCCCTTTTTTTTCAGCCTATTTTTTTCTCCTTGGAAACTGCTCCAAAGTCCCTTTTTGAGCTGGTGTCCTTTTCTGTAAGTGGCTCCCAGCAAGGCAGGCCAGGGAAGAGCCCGACAACACTAACCCGGGTCGATGCCGGCAGCAGCCCTAGACAGAGCCTTCCCAGCGCGAGAGCCGAGCCCACTCCTCTCGCCTCCAAACATGGAGCCGTCAGGTAGAATTAGGGTGGGGGCCTGCACAGCTTGACGAGGGTGGGCCATTTCCCCTGTGGCTGCTGGCCATGGGAAGACGTGTGTGCCGCAGTAGTGCAAACGTGCCTCTCGCTTGAGGTGTATGTGTTTTGAGTGTAGACTCTCAGGGCATTTGAGATGCACATGTGCAGGGCCAGCTTTATGGCCCTCACTGCCTCCCCTGCCCCCTTCCTCCCCAGTGGCTGCGGCCCCTTGACGCTGACCTGTGGTGCAGGGCGGGTGGCCACGAGCTGCCCTCTGCCGGGGGAGGTCAGCTGCAGGGGCCGCCACGCTGCTGACCGGGCTCCTTAACGTACACTCACACCTGCACCTGCAGACCAAGCCCGTGGACCCAACGGTGGACGGGGGCGCCCAGGTGCAACAGGTGGTCAACATTGAGTGCCTCTCTGACTTCACGGACGCGCCTGTCCTCAACATCCAGTTCAGGTACCAGGCTGCCAGCCAGGGCTGCCTGTCCGCCGTGAGTGCCCACCAGCGCTGGCATGTGTTGGTGCCTGGGCAGGGCTGAGGGGTGGGCGGCAGAGGAGCCCTGCGCGCCCGTAGAGCCCTGCGCACCTGTGCCGGCCGTTGGCCACAAGGGGCCCTGTGGATACCCGCTCAGGCCCTGCCATGGGAGGCACCCTGAGGTGAGGCTGCTGCTGTGCCAGCTTCCCGGGAGCGCGGGGATCAGGGAAGGAAGGGCAGTGCCAGGTAGCAGCTGGCCTTGGCCCAGGCCCTCAGAGCTTTCTCGGGCTCCACCTGGTGCCACGGAGGGGCTGCCCTCCGGACGCCTGTCAACGGGCGCCCACGCTCAGTGTCCTCAGAACACGCGCCTGTCCTGGCCTCCCCTGCACGTGTCTACTCAGGGCTGTGAGGTGCGTCATCCTTCAGTGACACCCCAGAGTGCCTGTGACCAACCAGGTCCCCGTGGGTGTTTGGGAAGGTGTTTTCAGACACTTACAGTGGCAGGCAACCTGAGCTATGTGCCTTGCAGAACTTAGGGAAATAGTTGTGTGAGTTTTGTTTTATTTTGTTGGAAAACTCTAATTTTCCATACTCTCTTCTATGGGGAAAAACAAATAATTTAAACGTGGAGTTCCAAGAAAACAGGTCGATGGGGAGAACGGGGCATGGTGCCCGCCTTGGTGGGGCTTGAGGGTCAGCCACAGCCGCGTGGGCCTGGAATCCCAGGGCAGAGCATGCGTGGGCGCTGAAGCCCACCTCCCCATCAGCGACTGTGCCCAGCCATGCCTGGAGGACAGGCTTAAAACTTCTGCCACCGGGTGGTCGAATGAACAAGGCAGGCATAGTCGCAGCGGGATGTCCCTGCTCTGCTCTGTCCTGCTCTTGAGGACGGCAGGTTAGGCACTGGCTTTCCAGGTGAGTTTCAGGTTTCCTGACTGCTTGCTCTCAAGTGCCTCTGTGCTGCCTGCAGGTACGGGGGCGCCTTCCAGAACGTGTCCGTGAAGCTGCCTGTCACGCTGAACAAGTTCTTCCAGCCCACGGAGATGGCAGCTCAGGACTTCTTTCAGCGCTGGAAGCAGCTGAGCAAGTGAGAGCAGGGAGTGGGGGCACTCGACACGAGGCCCTCGTGGTCTCGTGACTTGGCTTCTAATACTCGTGTTTACTTCTCGTAGTCCACAGCAAGAAGTGCAGAATATTTTCAAAGCAAAACACCCCATGGATACAGAAATCACCAAAGCGAAGGTAAATGCCTTGCTTGGCTGCACGGGAATCTTGAAAGAGCTTGTGTTTGCTCTTGCTCCGAGGGAAGCCTGGCCACTGCTGCCAGCAGCCGCTGCCGCCGGGGCCGCTGCATGAGTCCTGAGGGCGCACTTTCCTTTGCACAGATCATTGGATTTGGTTCCGCACTCCTGGAGGAAGTTGATCCTAATCCGGCCAACTTTGTGGGAGCTGGAATCATCCACACCAAAACCAGCCAGATCGGCTGCCTGCTGCGCCTGGAACCAAATCTCCAAGCCCAGGTCAGGCTCCAGCAGGGCTCACTGGCTGCACTGCGCAGCTTGCTCCGCGGGTGGCTGTATGCGGTGAGGCTCACCGGTTTGGGTGCCCCTGGCTGAAGTCGCAGCTGGTGTGCGCCGAGGAAGACCTTTTGGGCCCTGCCCTCGTGTTATCGGCTTGTCCTTGGGCTTCATGCAGCAGGTTCTCCCCCAGCTGGCTCTGTGGCTCCTTGCCATGCTCTGCACACCCCTCCTGCATGTTCACGGCTGTCCATCTCCAGCTGGCAGTCACTGGATGGCTCAAGCCCGGGACTCCCAGAAGGCGTACAGCCTGGCCGTTGGGCCTGTGTGGCCTCGGTGTTGGTTTCATTTTGGGTCTTGCCCCAGGGGGAGGAGCTGGGTCACAGGTTGCATGCATGGCGTGCTCCATGCCTAAGGGCTGGTGCTGTGCCGGGGCCTTCCAGCCCTCACTCCTGTCAAGCTTGCTTGTTCAGCGCTGAGAGCGTGTTTGGTGCTTGAATCCCTGTAAGACAGCAGACACCCCGAGAGCTTGCAGGGCCACAGAGGCCTGAGCCATCCTCTGGGGGTGCAGGGCTCTGGGATGCCCACTCTCCTGCTTGCAATCTCTTTCAGATGTACCGGCTCACGCTGCGCACGAGCAAAGAGACTGTCTCTCGGCGACTGTGTGAGCTGCTGTCGGAACAGTTTTAATCCGCGAGGACGGAAGATGAGGCCTGCGTGTTTGTGCATTTTCCTTCATCTCTGCCGTTTGTCTTCGTTACCACACCACAAATAAATATCCCTTGTCTTTCACGGCCACAGTGCAAGGCTTCTCCCAGCCCTGCTTTTCCAGACCCCGTCCCGTTTGGGCTGCGGTAGAAAGAACAGATGTGCAGGTTGAGAGAACAGGAACCTGGGCTGCAGAGGCCGGCTTGGCCAGAAGGGGTCAGTTTCAGGAGGAATCGAGGCAGTTATCTGGTTAAATCTGTAATTAGAAACAATGTACAAGTTTGGGTGATGACGAGGACACATTGAACTTCACTGGAAGGCCCTGGCAAGCCGAGCCCCACGCAGCAGGCCTGCTGCTCTGGTGAATGGAACCAGGTGCCAGGACGGCATGGGCAGGGCCCGTGGCTGTGGCCAGGAGGTGTGTGGAGGGCGTGGCCTCCGGGGCCTGGTACAGGGCTCAGCTCTCTGTGTGGGTCGTGTTGCCGCATTCGACTGGACGGTTTCTCTGGGCAGGCTCTATCGTCTAGAAATGAGAAACATTTGAATTCTTAATGACTCTGTTGGCAAAAACACGTCCAGGCTCGACTTATTTCCCAACATGCCTCTTTTCAAAGGCGTATTTGTGATGCCGCCCGCCTGCCCTCGAGTCCTTAACTTTGCCATCTTCATGGCATCTCCTGAGGACTTGTCCCGGTGTGTGAGTGCGGGTGACATGGGAGATGGCAGAGCAGGGTTCCAGAAGGCGGCTGTGCCCTCCAGATGCTGCCCTTGCCACGCAGCATTGGTCTGGCACGCTGCAGCCCCTTGTACGTCCAGTCCCAGTGCCCATCTGGGGCCACAGGGCCAGCGGGGAGGCCTGTGGTGGCCAGGGAGGAGGGTAGCCTCCTGGGGTGAGGGGGCGGGCCCTGGACATGGCATGGGCCTCACGGCTTGCTGGAACCTGTGTGTCCCATGCCGCTTGGCAGTAGCTAAGCTCCTCGTCCTGGGCGGCCTTGGTGTGGACCAGGAGGAGCAGAACCGAGAGGTCTTGGGCATCGCCCGGTGGCCCAGTTCTCGAGGTGGCGCCCTGGCTCTCCTGGTGGCAGAGCTGGTAGGTGGGTTTATCTGAGACATGTCTGCTCAGTGCCCAGAGCTGCTGGCTGGGGCCTGGGCCTCTGTCCCGCGGCGCCTTCCTGAAAACCTTCCCCTCCCTCCTGCCCTGGGCCTGCAGGGCAGCCTATGGGCTCCGGGGAGGGGCTGCAGTGGGGCGTGGGCCTGAGTGGTTGCTCAGGCCGTACCTCATGGCAGCCCCAGGCGGTGTGCCCCCCCCCGCCCCCCCGCCTGCTCCTGCCCGCTGCTGCAGCATGCCCAGCCACACCCAGGCAGCCCCCACCTGGCATCGGGCCAGGCACGGTGTGGGCAGGTGCCCACGTGAGGTCAGCTGTCCCCCTGGTGTGGGTGAGCCCCTCCCTCAAGAACAAGCCCGAGCGCTGCGTCGCAGGTGGCCTTTCCCCCTACGGTGACATCTCTGGTGTCAGAGACACATGGTCTTGTCAGTGAAGCGTGTTGTTCCCTTTTAAGGAAAAATAAACGGTAGAACAGATCCGGGGTTCCGTGTGGTCTTTGGGCGGTGCCTGCTGTATGGGGCCTCGTGGCTGTTTAGTCAGGCAGTGTTGCTGCTTCCGAGTGTTTTTGGACTGTGGAGTTAGGCCTGGGGGTATGCATTGGTCTGGACCCTGAGGTCTGCTGTGGCCCCCACCATGTATGTGTTGGAGGACAGCCCCACCGGGGCCCTGCCTGCTGGAGCTGTGCAGGGCAGGTGAGTGTCAGCTCTTCCGACGGGCCAAGGTGGCCTGGCCACAGGAGGGCTCGGGCAGCACGGACAGGGAGGCGGCTGCGGGCCCTGGGTATTTCCTCAGGCCCCCTGAGGTCAGTGGGGAGTGGGCAGGGTGGAGAGAGCGCGGCCAGAGGAGGGTGGCGTCTGGCCCGAGGTGCTTGTCCAGGTGCTCGTCCAGCCCCTGCGCCTCGTCGGCACGGGGAGGTCTGTGGCTTGGGAAACGACGGACATGCAGAGCCTACGCGACAGTTGCCTTGGTAAGTAACAGTTTCTTTATTTGCAGTTCTTTGGTTGGTGCTTTTTAGTATTTACAGAGAGAACCCCAGGGTCTGTGCCCTCCCTCAGTGCAGGCCTGGGGCAGGGGGAGTAGGAGCTGGTAGCCCCCCATCCTGGGTGCTCAGCCAAGCCTCCTGCCCCCTCGCCCTGTCCCTGTGGGCTGGGCCGGCTGCACCCCGTGGCTGGGGCATGGCATGGACAGTCGAGAGGCACCTTCGGGAGTTCTCTGCACAGCTGGCAGTGTGTGGCCACATCAGACCCGCTCTGCTTTGACCCTGGGGATCTTCCCCAAGGGCCCGGGAACAGGGCTCCTGTGACCCAAGCCAGAGGACGACTCCCAGGGGCATTTGGGCGGCTCCTGACCTGTAGCTTTGAACCCCGGAGAGCGGGCAGAGCCCCCTAGACCCTGCAGGGCTGTAGGTTGCATGTGCAACTGCTGAAGACGCGCAGTCTGAGCACCAGCTGCCTGCCCGGGGCGCTGGGGTCTGGGCAGGGCAGTGTGAGCTGTTGCTCGTAGGAGCTGCGGGGATGGCAGCAGCCACAGCGGGTGTCCACCTGCTCCGTGTCCACATCGAAACTGCAAAGGAGCAAAGGGGCCATTGATTGCGGAGTGGTCAGGGCCCTCCAGTGGCCATGGCACCAGGGGCTGCCTGGGCCCTGGGGTGGCGGGAGAGGCAGCACCAGAGTGTGCCTGGGCCCCTGCTCTCCCCGGGGCTCCCCGTGTGGCCCCTCCTGTCAGGGCCAGCACTTCTGCTGGCAGCTGTCCAGGGCAGCTGCGAAGCAAGGGCAGGGGGCTCCCCCAGCTGGGCAAGTGCCTGGTGGAGGAGGGGCCAGGGCTCACCTGGAGGAGGAGGGGCCGGGCTTGGCTGGGGGCTCACCTGGCGGGGGCGGGGCTTGGCTGGGGGCTCACCTGGCAGAGGAGGGGCAGGGCTTGGCTGGGGGCTCACCTGGCAGAGGAGGGGCAGGGGCTCACCTGGAGGAGGAGGGACAGACGCCCTCGCAGCGCGTCATGGTGATGTTGGCTGTGCACCCCTGGTACGTGATTTCCTGCTCGTGCTGCCTTACGCTGCAGGCCCCTGGAGGCCAAGGGCGGTGGTCAGAAGCAGCCCGGGGGTTGGCAGCCCCCGCCTTACCCCACTGCAGCGCCTGGGGTCCCTGTGTGGCCTTTGGCTCTCACCGTCCTCTGAGCAGCTAATGCACGGAAGGGAGCCGCCTAGTGCCCCCAGGGGCGTGGGGAGAGTACCCCAAACCCCAGCCTCTGCACCTACTTCCTGCAACTGAACTGAAAGAGCTCAGACCATGCAGCTTTGTGCTTGAGCAAAGCATGAGGGTCTCGAGCTTTGATCCTGCCGGTCCGTCTGTTTCCTTGGCCGCGCTGAGTCAAGGGTTTCCCTGCGGTAGACCTGGCTGCGCGTCAGGCTCTAGGGTACCACAGATGCGGACTGGAGCCTCGCGCCCTGCCCAGCCCTCCCCGCCCTCGACACAAACCTTGGGGAAGAGGCGTCTCTGGTGTGCCAGGTCTGTGGCCTGTGGGGGGCAAAGAAGTGCAGCGTCAGTGACCCAGAAGGGAGCAGGTGGCTTCGTGGGGCCCCTGCACCCAGTCAGGGCCTGCGGTCCAATGCGGTCGGACCATGGCGTGAGCTCCAGGACAGCCATGGCTGTGTCACGTGGGGGGCTGGTGTTTGGGCCACCAATGGCAAGTGCGGCACACAGTGGCTGCCCACGGTGACAGCAAAGACAGGGTGCTCTGTCCGTGGCCACACCCTGCCCCTGCAAGCTCCCGCCCCTGCGTGGTTCGGCCAGGCTTTCTCTGCTGGGCAGTGGACGTGCAGGTCCTGGAGGGAGACGCAGGTGAGGGGAAGGTGTAGCTCGGAGGGCTGCTCCCGTTACTGAGGAGGGCTTCCCCCAGGGTGCAGGGCAGCACCGGCCTAGGTATCTGTAGACACCTAGCGTGACTTGCCCAGGAGCCCATGGTGGGTCCAGGCACCCCAAGGACTTGACTGTGGGCTGCTGTGCCGGCACAGCCTTTGCTTAGCCGGGCATGGAACTGCTGGGTCATGGGTGGAAATGGAGTCTGGGGGAAGAAAGCAGATGGGGCCGGACCCGCAACTTCAGTCATCCATCAGCAGGGTGGGAGTGGGTATGGCGAGGGGCTTGGGGGTGTGGAGCTCTGGGCAGTTGTTGGGGGAAAGCACGTCAGACATGTGGGAACTGGGGAGACGAGCAGGATGGCTCTGCCCGAACCAGCACTGGCTGGAGGACAGAGGCGCAGGAGGAGTGTGCCTGGAGGGGCTCGCAGACACCACGTACCAGTGGAGGAGGGGAGCTGGGAGACGAGAGAGGACACAGAGGGCCGCTGAGTGGAGACAGAGAAGCTGGCGTGCGGTGCGCCAGAGCTGGTCAGCACCCCGGTGGTCAGCGGCCCAGTAGTGCCAGGCGGTCTGCTGGTGAGGTTGGTGGCAGGAGAACTGGGAGGTGTCGTCAGGCCGACGGTGGCTGATACGAAAACGGAGGTGGGGGCACCAGAGGTGAGGGAGGTGGACTGAGACGTGGTGGAACGGGAGGACAGCGGGGAGGAGGGCACTGCACTGAGTGTGGTTCGGGGAGTGGACACCGGGAGAGGGGGTGGGATAGAAGACAGCGAGGGGGGAGGCGAGGTGGGGGGGGCTGGGGGTGCAAGTGTGCTGGTGAGGAGAGACGGCGTGGAGGCACTAACAGGAGGCGTGGAGGCGCTAAGAGGAGGCGTGGAAGTGGAAGAAGATGAGGGGGGAAACGGAGGCGGTGCTGACGGCAGTCACCTCTCCAGGAGAAAAGGGGGTGTGAGCCTCTGAGCTTGGGCGTAAGGTGGATTGAGAGGGGGGAACAGCAGAACTTGAGGAAGAGGTTAGAAGAGATGATACTGTAGAGGGAGGTAAGGAGACCTGGGGAGAGGACGCAGAGGGCCTCACAGGGGTTGGTAGGGCAGAGGAGGAAGAGGGCTGAGGCAGAGGAGTAGAAGACATTGGGAAAAGGGTCAGAGAAACAGCAGACGTTAGAGGACCGTGGGTGGGGATTGACGAAACCAAAGGAGGAGGCTTATTTGTACTAGAACTGTGGGGTGCAAAGGAAGACTCATGACTGACAGGCCAGCTGGTTGTTTGCAGAGCGCTGCTCATGGAATTGGGGTTTTGGCTGGTGCCCCCGGTGGGCGTCCTGGGAGCGGAGGTGGTGGGCGCGGGCCCGGTGCCCGTGGGGGACACGCCGGGGGAGGAGTGGGCGCTGGCCGTGGGCCCGTGAGTGCCGGTGGAGGAGAGGGTCTGTCCGTGGCTTGGCGGGAGGGTCCTGGGAGAGGTGGGCGTCACCGCAGAGGTCGAGGCCGAGGGGGGGGGCCCGGAGGCGTGAGTGGTGGTCTCTGGCCGTGACGGTGTTGGGCCGCTGATGGTGGTGGTGAGCGGGGACGTGCCCGCGGTGGGGCCTGTGCCGTGTGCGGTGGTGGAGACAGGGATTGTGGGTGTGGAGGAGGTGGAGGCGGGGGTGTTGGTGCCGCTGGGGGTGGCCGAGCTGGTGTGGGCCGGCGGGGTCCCGGTTCCTGTGGTGGTGGTGTGCGGAGCCGAGGGGGACTCAGGGCGCGGTGTGGAGGGAGGCTGCGGGGCCGGCGACGTGGAGGTCCTGAGCGTGCTGCCGGGGCTGTGGGGCGGGCCGCTGACGCTGGTGGACAGGGTGCGTGGCAGGGTGCTGGGGGTGGGCCCGGTGGCTGTGTGCGTGGCGCCTGTGGTGGGGGAGGCGGAGGCTGGGGGCCGTGCACTCGAGGTGGAAGGGAAGGTCTCTGCGTGGGTGGGCGTCACGGACGAGGTGGCAGGCGGCGGGCCGCCGCTGTGACTGGTGGTCTCGGGGAGCGTAGGGCTTGGGGGGACGTTGGTGGTGCTGATGGACGTCCCGGGCGGAGGTGGCGTGCTGTGGGGAGTTGCGGAGACAGCAGCGGTGGGGGCGGAGAGGGTGGTGGAGGCGGTGTGAGGGCCGCCGGAGGTGGCGGCGGTGGTGGCGGCCCCCGGGGTGGGTGTGGCAGGGCCACTGGCGGGCGGCGAGCGGCTGGTGGTGGAGCCGTGCTGCGGTGTTGCGGAAGGCGCTGTGGCCGGGGAGCTGGAGGTCCTGGCTGTGCTGAGGGTGCTGTGCGGTTGGCTGGGGCCCCCGGTGGGCGTCCAGGGAGCGGAGGTGGTGGGCGCGGGCCCGGTGCCCGTGGGGGGCACGCCGGCGGAGGAGTGGGCGCTGGCCGTGGGCCCGTGAGTGCCGGTGGAGGAGAGGGTCTGTCCGTGGCTTGGCGGGAGGGTCCTGGGAGAGGTGGGCGTCACCGCAGAGGTCGAGGCCGAGGGGGGGGGCCCGGAGGCGTGAGTGGTGGTCTCTGGCCGTGACGGTGTTGGGCCGCTGATGGTGGTGGTGAGCGGGGACGTGCCCGCGGTGGGGCCTGTGCCGTGTGCGGTGGTGGAGACGGGGATTGTGGGTGTGGAGGAGGTGGAGGCGGGGGTGTTGGTGCCGCTGGGGGTGGCCGAGCTGGTGTGGGCCGGCGGGGTCCCGGTTCCTGTGGTGGTGGTGTGCGGAGCCGAGGGGGACTCAGGGCGCGGTGTGGAGGGAGGCTGCGGGGCCGGCGACGTGGAGGTCCTGAGCGTGCTGCCGGGGCTGTGGGGCGGGCCGCTGACGCTGGTGGACAGGGTGCGTGGCAGGGTGCTGGGGGTGGGCCCGGTGGCTGTGTGCGTGGCGCCTGTGGTGGGGGAGGCGGAGGCTGGGGGCCGTGCACTCGAGGTGGAAGGGAAGGTCTCTGCGTGGGTGGGCGTCACGGACGAGGTGGCAGGCGGCGGGCCGCCGCTGTGACTGGTGGTCTCGGGGAGCGTAGGGCTTGGGGGGACGTTGGTGGTGCTGATGGACGTCCCGGGCGGAGGTGGCGTGCTGTGGGGAGTTGCGGAGACAGCAGCGGTGGGGGCGGAGAGGGTGGTGGAGGCGGTGTGAGGGCCGCCGGAGGTGGCGGCGGTGGTGGCGGCCCCCGGGGTGGGTGTGGCAGGGCCACTGGCGGGCGGCGAGCGGCTGGTGGTGGAGCCGTGCTGCGGTGTTGCGGAAGGCGCTGTGGCCGGGGAGCTGGAGGTCCTGGCTGTGCTGAGGGTGCTGTGCGGTTGGCTGGGGCCCCCGGTGGGCGTCCAGGGAGCGGAGGTGGTGGGCGCGGGCCCGGTGCCCGTGGGGGGCACGCCGGCGGAGGAGTGGGCGCTGGCCGTGGGCCCGTGAGTGCCGGTGGAGGAGAGGGTCTGTCCGTGGCTTGGCGGGAGGGTCCTGGGAGAGGTGGGCGTCACCGCAGAGGTCGAGGCCGAGGGGGGGGGCCCGGAGGCGTGAGTGGTGGTCTCTGGCCGTGACGGTGTTGGGCCGCTGATGGTGGTGGTGAGCGGGGACGTGCCCGCGGTGGGGCCTGTGCCGTGTGCGGTGGTGGAGACGGGGATTGTGGGTGTGGAGGAGGTGGAGGCGGGGGTGTTGGTGCCGCTGGGGGTGGCCGAGCTGGTGTGGGCCGGCGGGGTCCCGGTTCCTGTGGTGGTGGTGTGCGGAGCCGAGGGGGACTCAGGGCGCGGTGTGGAGGGAGGCTGCGGGGCCGGCGACGTGGAGGTCCTGAGCGTGCTGCCGGGGCTGTGGGGCGGGCCGCTGACGCTGGTGGACAGGGTGCGTGGCAGGGTGCTGGGGGTGGGCCCGGTGGCTGTGTGCGTGGCGCCTGTGGTGGGGGAGGCGGAGGCTGGGGGCCGTGCACTCGAGGTGGAAGGGAAGGTCTCTGCGTGGGTGGGCGTCACGGACGAGGTGGCAGGCGGCGGGCCGCCGCTGTGACTGGTGGTCTCGGGGAGCGTAGGGCTTGGGGGGACGTTGGTGGTGCTGATGGACGTCCCGGGCGGAGGTGGCGTGCTGTGGGGAGTTGCGGAGACAGCAGCGGTGGGGGCGGAGAGGGTGGTGGAGGCGGTGTGAGGGCTGCCGGAGGTGGCGGCGGTGGTGGCGGCCCCCGGGGTGGGTGTGGCAGGGCCACTGGCGGGCGGCGAGCGGCTGGTGGTGGAGCCGTGCTGCGGTGTTGCGGAAGGCGCTGTGGCCGGGGAGCTGGAGGTCCTGGCTGTGCTGAGGGTGCTGTGCGGTTGGCTGGGGCCCCCGGTGGGCGTCCTGGGAGCGGAGGTGGTGGGCGCGGGCCCGGTGCCCGTGGGGGGCACGCCGGCGGAGGAGTGGGCGCTGGCCGTGGGCCCGTGAGTGCCGGTGGAGGAGAGGGTCTGTCCGTGGCTTGGCGGGAGGGTCCTGGGAGAGGTGGGCGTCACCGCAGAGGTCGAGGCCGAGGGGGGGGGCCCGGAGGCGTGAGTGGTGGTCTCTGGCCGTGACGGTGTTGGGCCGCTGATGGTGGTGGTGAGCGGGGACGTGCCCGCGGTGGGGCCTGTGCCGTGTGCGGTGGTGGAGACGGGGATTGTGGGTGTGGAGGAGGTGGAGGCGGGGGTGTTGGTGCCGCTGGGGGTGGCCGAGCTGGTGTGGGCCGGCGGGGTCCCGGTTCCTGTGGTGGTGGTGTGCGGAGCCGAGGGGGACTCAGGGCGCGGTGTGGAGGGAGGCTGCGGGGCCGGCGACGTGGAGGTCCTGAGCGTGCTGCCAGGGCTGTGGGGCGGGCCGCTGACGCTGGTGGACAGGGTGCGTGGCAGGGTGCTGGGGGTGGGCCCGGTGGCTGTGTGCGTGGCGCCTGTGGTGGGGGAGGCAGAGGCTGGGGGCCGTGCACTCGAGGTGGAAGGGAAGGTCTCTGCGTGGGTGGGCGTCACGGACGAGGTGGCAGGCGGCGGGCCGCCGCTGTGACTGGTGGTCTCGGGGAGCGTAGGGCTTGGGGGGACGTTGGTGGTGCTGATGGACGTCCCGGGCGGAGGTGGCGTGCTGTGGGGAGTTGCGGAGACAGCAGCGGTGGGGGCGGAGAAGGTGGTGGAGGCGGTGTGAGGGCTGCCGGAGGTGGCGGCGGTGGTGGCGGCCCCCGGGGTGGGTGTGGCAGGGCCACTGGCGGGCGGCGAGCGGCTGGTGGTGGAGCCGTGCTGCGGTGTTGCGGAAGGCGCTGTGGCCGGGGAGCTGGAGGTCCTGGCTGTGCTGAGGGTGCTGTGCGGTTGGCTGGGGCCCCCGGTGGGCGTCCTGGGAGCGGAGGTGGTGGGCGCGGGCCCGGTGCCCGTGGGGGGCACGCCGGCGGAGGAGTGGGCGCTGGCCGTGGGCCCGTGAGTGCCGGTGGAGGAGAGGGTCTGTCCGTGGCTTGGCGGGAGGGTCCTGGGAGAGGTGGGCGTCACCGCAGAGGTCGAGGCCGAGGGGGGGGGCCCGGAGGCGTGAGTGGTGGTCTCTGGCCGTGACGGTGTTGGGCCGCTGATGGTGGTGGTGAGCGGGGACGTGCCCGCGGTGGGGCCTGTGCCGTGTGCGGTGGTGGAGACGGGGATTGTGGGTGTGGAGGAGGTGGAGGCGGGGGTGTTGGTGCCGCTGGGGGTGGCCGAGCTGGTGTGGGCCGGCGGGGTCCCGGTTCCTGTGGTGGTGGTGTGCGGAGCCGAGGGGGACTCAGGGCGCGGTGTGGAGGGAGGCTGCGGGGCCGGCGACGTGGAGGTCCTGAGCGTGCTGCCGGGGCTGTGGGGCGGGCCGCTGACGCTGGTGGACAGGGTGCGTGGCAGGGTGCTGGGGGTGGGCCCGGTGGCTGTGTGCGTGGCGCCTGTGGTGGGGGAGGCGGAGGCTGGGGGCCGTGCACTCGAGGTGGAAGGGAAGGTCTCTGCGTGGGTGGGCGTCACGGACGAGGTGGCAGGCGGCGGGCCGCCGCTGTGACTGGTGGTCTCGGGGAGCGTAGGGCTTGGGGGGACGTTGGTGGTGCTGATGGACGTCCCGGGCGGAGGTGGCGTGCTGTGGGGAGTTGCGGAGACAGCAGCGGTGGGGGCGGAGAGGGTGGTGGAGGCGGTGTGAGGGCCGCCGGAGGTGGCGGCGGTGGTGGCGGCCCCCGGGGTGGGTGTGGCAGGGCCACTGGCGGGCGGCGAGCGGCTGGTGGTGGAGCCGTGCTGCGGTGTTGCGGAAGGCGCTGTGGCCGGGGAGCTGGAGGTCCTGGCTGTGCTGAGGGTGCTGTGCGGTTGGCTGGGGCCCCCGGTGGGCGTCCTGGGAGCGGAGGTGGTGGGCGCGGGCCCGGTGCCCGTGGGGGGCACGCCGGCGGAGGAGTGGGCGCTGGCCGTGGGCCCGTGAGTGCCGGTGGAGGAGAGGGTCTGTCCGTGGCTTGGCGGGAGGGTCCTGGGAGAGGTGGGCGTCACCGCAGAGGTCGAGGCCGAGGGGGGGGGCCCGGAGGCGTGAGTGGTGGTCTCTGGCCGTGACGGTGTTGGGCCGCTGATGGTGGTGGTGAGCGGGGACGTGCCCGCGGTGGGGCCTGTGCCGTGTGCGGTGGTGGAGACGGGGATTGTGGGTGTGGAGGAGGTGGAGGCGGGGGTGTTGGTGCCGCTGGGGGTGGCCGAGCTGGTGTGGGCCGGCGGGGTCCCGGTTCCTGTGGTGGTGGTGTGCGGAGCCGAGGGGGACTCAGGGCGCGGTGTGGAGGGAGGCTGCGGGGCCGGCGACGTGGAGGTCCTGAGCGTGCTGCCGGGGCTGTGGGGCGGGCCGCTGACGCTGGTGGACAGGGTGCGTGGCAGGGTGCTGGGGGTGGGCCCGGTGGCTGTGTGCGTGGCGCCTGTGGTGGGGGAGGCGGAGGCTGGGGGCCGTGCACTCGAGGTGGAAGGGAAGGTCTCTGCGTGGGTGGGCGTCACGGACGAGGTGGCAGGCGGCGGGCCGCCGCTGTGACTAGTGGTCTCGGGGAGCGTAGGGCTTGGGGGGACGTTGGTGGTGCTGATGGACGTCCCGGGCGGAGGTGGCGTGCTGTGGGGAGTTGCGGAGACAGCAGCGGTGGGGGCGGAGAGGGTGGTGGAGGCGGTGTGAGGGCTGCCGGAGGTGGCGGCGGTGGTGGCGGCCCCCGGGGTGGGTGTGGCAGGGCCACTGGCGGGCGGCGAGCGGCTGGTGGTGGAGCCGTGCTGCGGTGTTGCGGAAGGCGCTGTGGCCGGGGAGCTGGAGGTCCTGGCTGTGCTGAGGGTGCTGTGCGGTTGGCTGGGGCCCCCGGTGGGCGTCCTGGGAGCGGAGGTGGTGGGCGCGGGCCCGGTGCCCGTGGGGGGCACGCCGGGGGAGGAGTGGGCGCTGGCCGTGGGCCCGTGAGTGCCGGTGGAGGAGAGGGTCTGTCCGTGGCTTGGCGGGAGGGTCCTGGGAGAGGTGGGCGTCACCGCAGAGGTCGAGGCCGAGGGGGGGGGCCCGGAGGCGTGAGTGGTGGTCTCTGGCCGTGACGGTGTTGGGCCGCTGATGGTGGTGGTGAGCGGGGACGTGCCCGCGGTGGGGCCTGTGCCGTGTGCGGTGGTGGAGACGGGGATTGTGGGTGTGGAGGAGGTGGAGGCGGGGGTGTTGGTGCCGCTGGGGGTGGCCGAGCTGGTGTGGGCCGGCGGGGTCCCGGTTCCTGTGGTGGTGGTGTGCGGAGCCGAGGGGGACTCAGGGCGCGGTGTGGAGGGAGGCTGCGGGGCCGGCGACGTGGAGGTCCTGAGCGTGCTGCCGGGGCTGTGGGGCGGGCCGCTGACGCTGGTGGACAGGGTGCGTGGCAGGGTGCTGGGGGTGGGCCCGGTGGCTGTGTGCGTGGCGCCTGTGGTGGGGGAGGCGGAGGCTGGGGGCCGTGCACTCGAGGTGGAAGGGAAGGTCTCTGCGTGGGTGGGCGTCACGGACGAGGTGGCAGGCGGCGGGCCGCCGCTGTGACTGGTGGTCTCGGGGAGCGTAGGGCTTGGGGGGACGTTGGTGGTGCTGATGGACGTCCCGGGCGGAGGTGGTGTGCTGTGGGGAGTTGCGGAGACAGCAGCGGTGGGGGCGGAGAGGGTGGTGGAGGCGGTGTGAGGGCTGCCGGAGGTGGCGGCGGTGGTGGCGGCCCCCGGGGTGGGTGTGGCAGGGCCACTGGCGGGCGGCGAGCGGCTGGTGGTGGAGCCGTGCTGCGGTGTTGCGGAAGGCGCTGTGGCCGGGGAGCTGGAGGTCCTGGCTGTGCTGAGGGTGCTGTGCGGTTGGCTGGGGCCCCCGGTGGGCGTCCTGGGAGCGGAGGTGGTGGGCGCGGGCCCGGTGCCCGTGGGGGGCACGCCGGGGGAGGAGTGGGCGCTGGCCGTGGGCCCGTGAGTGCCGGTGGAGGAGAGGGTCTGTCCGTGGCTTGGCGGGAGGGTCCTGGGAGAGGTGGGCGTCACCGCAGAGGTCGAGGCCGAGGGGGGGGGCCCGGAGGCGTGAGTGGTGGTCTCTGGCCGTGACGGTGTTGGGCCGCTGATGGTGGTGGTGAGCGGGGACGTGCCCGCGGTGGGGCCTGTGCCGTGTGCGGTGGTGGAGACAGGGATTGTGGGTGTGGAGGAGGTGGAGGCGGGGGTGTTGGTGCCGCTGGGGGTGGCCGAGCTGGTGTGGGCCGGCGGGGTCCCGGTTCCTGTGGTGGTGGTGTGCGGAGCCGAGGGGGACTCAGGGCGCGGTGTGGAGGGAGGCTGCGGGGCCGGCGACGTGGAGGTCCTGAGCGTGCTGCCGGGGCTGTGGGGCGGGCCGCTGACGCTGGTGGACAGGGTGCGTGGCAGGGTGCTGGGGGTGGGCCCGGTGGCTGTGTGCGTGGCGCCTGTGGTGGGGGAGGCAGAGGCTGGGGGCCGTGCACTCGAGGTGGAAGGGAAGGTCTCTGCGTGGGTGGGCGTCACGGACGAGGTGGCAGGCGGCGGGCCGCCGCTGTGACTGGTGGTCTCGGGGAGCGTAGGGCTTGGGGGGACGTTGGTGGTGCTGATGGACGTCCCGGGCGGAGGTGGCGTGCTGTGGGGAGTTGCGGAGACAGCAGCGGTGGGGGCGGAGAGGGTGGTGGAGGCGGTGTGAGGGCCGCCGGAGGTGGCGGCGGTGGTGGCGGCCCCCGGGGTGGGTGTGGCAGGGCCACTGGCGGGCGGCGAGCGGCTGGTGGTGGAGCCGTGCTGCGGTGTTGCGGAAGGCGCTGTGGCCGGGGAGCTGGAGGTCCTGGCTGTGCTGAGGGTGCTGTGCGGTTGGCTGGGGCCCCCGGTGGGCGTCCAGGGAGCGGAGGTGGTGGGCGCGGGCCCGGTGCCCGTGGGGGGCACGCCGGCGGAGGAGTGGGCGCTGGCCGTGGGCCCGTGAGTGCCGGTGGAGGAGAGGGTCTGTCCGTGGCTTGGCGGGAGGGTCCTGGGAGAGGTGGGCGTCACCGCAGAGGTCGAGGCCGAGGGGGGGGGCCCGGAGGCGTGAGTGGTGGTCTCTGGCCGTGACGGTGTTGGGCCGCTGATGGTGGTGGTGAGCGGGGACGTGCCCGCGGTGGGGCCTGTGCCGTGTGCGGTTGTGGAGACGGGGATTGTGGGTGTGGAGGAGGTGGAGGCGGGGGTGTTGGTGCCGCTGGGGGTGGCCGAGCTGGTGTGGGCCGGCGGGGTCCCGGTTCCTGTGGTGGTGGTGTGCGGAGCCGAGGGGGACTCAGGGCGCGGTGTGGAGGGAGGCTGCGGGGCCGGCGACGTGGAGGTCCTGAGCGTGCTGCCGGGGCTGTGGGGCGGGCCGCTGACGCTGGTGGACAGGGTGCGTGGCAGGGTGCTGGGGGTGGGCCCGGTGGCTGTGTGCGTGGCGCCTGTGGTGGGGGAGGCGGAGGCTGGGGGCCGTGCACTCGAGGTGGAAGGGAAGGTCTCTGCGTGGGTGGGCGTCACGGACGAGGTGGCAGGCGGCGGGCCGCCGCTGTGACTGGTGGTCTCGGGGAGCGTAGGGCTTGGGGGGACGTTGGTGGTGCTGATGGACGTCCCGGGCGGAGGTGGCGTGCTGTGGGGAGTTGCGGAGACAGCAGCGGTGGGGGCGGAGAGGGTGGTGGAGGCGGTGTGAGGGCCGCCGGAGGTGGCGGCGGTGGTGGCGGCCCCCGGGGTGGGTGTGGCAGGGCCACTGGCGGGCGGCGAGCGGCTGGTGGTGGAGCCGTGCTGCGGTGTTGCGGAAGGCGCTGTGGCCGGGGAGCTGGAGGTCCTGGCTGTGCTGAGGGTGCTGTGCGGTTGGCTGGGGCCCCCAGTGGGCGTCCTGGGAGCGGAGGTGGTGGGCGCGGGCCCGGTGCCCGTGGGGGGCACGCCGGCGGAGGAGTGGGCGCTGGCCGTGGGCCCGTGAGTGCCGGTGGAGGAGAGGGTCTGTCCGTGGCTTGGCGGGAGGGTCCTGGGAGAGGTGGGCGTCACCGCAGAGGTCGAGGCCGAGGGGGGGGGCCCGGAGGCGTGAGTGGTGGTCTCTGGCCGTGACGGTGTTGGGCCGCTGATGGTGGTGGTGAGCGGGGACGTGCCCGCGGTGGGGCCTGTGCCGTGTGCGGTGGTGGAGACGGTGATTGTGGGTGTGGAGGAGGTGGAGGCGGGGGTGTTGGTGCCGCTGGGGGTGGCCGAGCTGGTGTGGGCCGGCGGGGTCCCGGTTCCTGTGGTGGTGGTGGTGTGCGGAGCCGAGGGGGACTCAGGGCGCGGTGTGGAGGGAGGCTGCGGGGCCGGCGACGTGGAGGTCCTGAGCGTGCTGCCGGGGCTGTGGGGCGGGCCGCTGACGCTGGTGGACAGGGTGCGTGGCAGGGTGCTGGGGGTGGGCCCGGTGGCTGTGTGCGTGGCGCCTGTGGTGGGGGAGGCGGAGGCTGGGGGCCGTGCACTCGAGGTGGAAGGGAAGGTCTCTGCGTGGGTGGGCGTCACGGACGAGGTGGCAGGCGGCGGGCCGCCGCTGTGACTGGTGGTCTCGGGGAGCGTAGGGCTTGGGGGGACGTTGGTGGTGCTGATGGACGTCCCGGGCGGAGGTGGCGTGCTGTGGGGAGTTGCGGAGACAGCAGCGGTGGGGGCGGAGAGGGTGGTGGAGGCGGTGTGAGGGCCGCCGGAGGTGGCGGCGGTGGTGGCGGCCCCCGGGGTGGGTGTGGCAGGGCCACTGGCGGGCGGCGAGCGGCTGGTGGTGGAGCCGTGCTGCGGTGTTGCGGAAGGCGCTGTGGCCGGGGAGCTGGAGGTCCTGGCTGTGCTGAGGGTGCTGTGCGGTTGGCTGGGGCCCCCGGTGGGCGTCCTGGGAGCGGAGGTGGTGGGCGCGGGCCCGGTGCCCGTGGGGGGCACGCCGGCGGAGGAGTGGGCGCTGGCCGTGGGCCCGTGAGTGCCGGTGGAGGAGAGGGTCTGTCCGTGGCTTGGCGGGAGGGTCCTGGGAGAGGTGGGCGTCACCGCAGAGGTCGAGGCCGAGGGGGGGTGCCCGGAGGCGTGAGTGGTGGTCTCTGGCCGTGACGGTGTTGGGCCGCTGATGGTGGTGGTGAGCGGGGACGTGCCCGCGGTGGGGCCTGTGCCGTGTGCGGTTGTGGAGACGGGGATTGTGGGTGTGGAGGAGGTGGAGGCGGGGGTGTTGGTGCCGCTGGGGGTGGCCGAGCTGGTGTGGGCCGGCGGGGTCCCGGTTCCTGTGGTGGTGGTGTGCGGAGCCGAGGGGGACTCAGGGCGCGGTGTGGAGGGAGGCTGCGGGGCCGGCGACGTGGAGGTCCTGAGCGTGCTGCCGGGGCTGTGGGGCGGGCCGCTGACGCTGGTGGACAGGGTGCGTGGCAGGGTGCTGGGGGTGGGCCCGGTGGCTGTGTGCGTGGCGCCTGTGGTGGGGGAGGCGGAGGCTGGGGGCCGTGCACTCGAGGTGGAAGGGAAGGTCTCTGCGTGGGTGGGCGTCACGGACGAGGTGGCAGGCGGCGGGCCGCCGCTGTGACTGGTGGTCTCGGGGAGCGTAGGGCTTGGGGGGACGTTGGTGGTGCTGATGGACGTCCCGGGCGGAGGTGGCGTGCTGTGGGGAGTTGCGGAGACAGCAGCGGTGGGGGCGGAGAGGGTGGTGGAGGCGGTGTGAGGGCCGCCGGAGGTGGCGGCGGTGGTGGCGGCCCCCGGGGTGGGTGTGGCAGGGCCACTGGCGGGCGGCGAGCGGCTGGTGGTGGAGCCGTGCTGCGGTGTTGCGGAAGGCGCTGTGGCCGGGGAGCTGGAGGTCCTGGCTGTGCTGAGGGTGCTGTGCGGTTGGCTGGGGCCCCCGGTGGGCGTCCAGGGAGCGGAGGTGGTGGGCGCGGGCCCGGTGCCCGTGGGGGGCACGCCGGCGGAGGAGTGGGCACTGGCCGTGGGCCCGTGAGTGCCGGTGGAGGAGAGGGTCTGTCCGTGGCTTGGCGGGAGGGTCCTGGGAGAGGTGGGCGTCACCGCAGAGGTCGAGGCCGAGGGGGGGGGCCCGGAGGCGTGAGTGGTGGTCTCTGGCCGTGACGGTGTTGGGCCGCTGATGGTGGTGGTGAGCGGGGACGTGCCCGCGGTGGGGCCTGTGCCGTGTGCGGTTGTGGAGACGGGGATTGTGGGTGTGGAGGAGGTGGAGGCGGGGGTGTTGGTGCCGCTGGGGGTGGCCGAGCTGGTGTGGGCCGGCAGGGTCCCGGTTCCTGTGGTGGTGGTGTGCGGAGCCGAGGGGGACTCAGGGCGCGGTGTGGAGGGAGGCTGCGGGGCCGGCGACGTGGAGGTCCTGAGCGTGCTGCCGGGGCTGTGGGGCGGGCCGCTGACGCTGGTGGACAGGGTGCGTGGCAGGGTGCTGGGGGTGGGCCCGGTGCCCGTGGGGGGCACGCCGGGGGAGGAGTGGGCGCTGGCCGTGGGCCCGTGAGTGCCGGTGGAGGAGAGGGTCTGTCCGTGGCTTGGCGGGAGGGTCCTGCGAGAGGTGGGTGTCACTGCAGAGGTCGAGGCCAAGGGTGGGGGCCTAGAGGCGTGAGTGGTGGTCTCCGGCCTTGACAGTGTTGGGCCGCTGATGGTGGTGGTGAGCGGGGGGGGGCCTGTAGATTGAGAAATATTTGGAGCCATCAGGTGAGACACCCCCTGAATTTGTGTGTTTCTCAGGGTATCTCTGGTTTTGCCTACTTGTGTGTTTCCTTACTTGTGTTTTCTGTTGGCTGCGGTGTGGATGACCCATGGTCGGTTGTGCTCGCCTGGGACGGCAGCGGCCGTGTGGGCCCTGTGTTCTCTTCTGGCGTTGAGGTGCTGCCCTCTGGAGTGGTCGACGCTGTTGCATAATAGATTCGCTCGTCACTTTACCATCCTTTCTCTGTCCCTGTTACTCCCTGTTATTTTCACGGTGCCTGGGTCCAAATGTAGCCCTGGTGTGCCTTTCTTTGTGGATCACTGCTCTGGATGCTTCCCCTTTACTTTTTGGTTTCCTTGCTCTCCTTTTTCCCTGTCCACTCCACGTCCCTCCCTGTCCCCTGGCGCATGGCTTGTCCCTGTTGCTTCTTCCCTGGCGCTTCCGCCCTCCACACTGCTGTCTGCGGCCTTGCTCCCACCTGCCCTTTCACTGCTGTCCGAATCTGGCCTCCTGGGTTTGTTGGCGCGGTGCTGCCTGCCTCACCTGGCTGGAGCGTGCCTGTGCTGGTGTGGACTTCGGGGGTTGTTGCTGTGGGAACAGGGCGATGAGGACTTTGTGGTTAGGGGGTGGCCTTACAGGGTGGCCGGGTGCCGGCCGTGCCGCGCCTGCCTGGGCTGAGCTGTGCTGTTCTCCTCCCTCTGATGGGGGCGGGTGGGCGGTGCGAGGGGATCGGCTCACCTGAAGGGGTCCCAGCTGAGGTGCGTGATGTGGACTTCGCCGTGGACCGTGTCACCGTAGTTGGGTGAGACCCGGGAGGTCGCGTTGTGGCCTGCGTCACTGTGGGTCTTGTGGCCGTGGATCCCAGTGTGGCCGTGGGGCCCAGCGTGGTCCACGGGGTGACAGCCGTGGTGCTTGCAGGAGGCTCTGCAAGGGCAGCCGCCCCAACCAGCCCCCTCAGGCCGTGGCCTCACCTCCCGCCTGCGTGTCCTACTCCTGCCCCTCGCCTCCTCCCCTCAGCCCCGCTTCCTGTCCCTTCTTGCCTTGGGTAGGGCGTGTTTTGGAGGTGTGCGCGGGCCCCCCCCCCAGCCGCTGTGTGGCTTGCTTGTGTGCCCCTGACAGGCCTGTGTAGGTAGCCGGGACCCCCGTGTGCCCAGCACCCCCATCTCGGGGCCTGCGCACAGGAAATGCGTACCTCCCGAGGGGCCAGTTGGCTTCGTCGAGGGCCCAGAGGCCGCCTCTGTGTGCGTGGAGGAAGGGGCTGGGGCGCTGGCTGTGGCTGTGGTGCCGCCTGGCGTGGCTGCGGTGGAGCTGGCGTGTCCACTGGTGCCGGGGTATGGCGTGGTGGACCTGGTCACCGTCGAGGGAGCACCTGGGGGACCAGCTGTGCCATCACCAACGTGCAGGGTGCTGCCCCAACACCCCTCCCCAAGAGCCCTTCGGCCTGCTGGCCCTGCGTACCACCCTCGGGTCGGCAGGTGGGCAGGTGGGCGGGGCCTAGGCCTGGCCTGGCCCTCGGGGCGGGGCCACAGGTGCATGGGCGGAGCTCCCTAAGAGCCCGATGACTCCCTGTTGGGCACTCTCCCCTGTGCGCCCCATGAGCCAGCAGCCCACTGCCCCTGTCCCCCTCCCCACTGGCTTCTGCTCCTCTCCCCATGCATGGCCTGCCTGGGCTCCCCGTGCACCCCTGCCCCCACCGCTGGGCCTCAGGACACCCAGCCGAATCCAGGAAGGGCCTGCTCGCCCTGGCACCTGGCGTGCGTGCAATCACCTGTGCTGAGCGGCGGCCGCGGTGTGCTGGTCAGTAGCGCTGCAATAGCCAGGGCGGGCTGGTCATGTGTGCAGCTGATGGGGCCACCCCGTTTCAGTCCCTGCCCTGCCCCGCAATCCCCTTTCCCCGTGGACCCCTGGGCAGCGGCCAATGCTGCCCTCATCGTGGGGAGCCCGTGGGGGCGGGGGAGCTGAGGGTGGTGTTCGGTGCTTGCTTTGGGGCAGCCCTCTCCTTGCTCATTTCCCAGGAGACCCCTGTGCCCCACCCCAGGGCCTCGCAGCGTGTGCCGCCATGGGCTGGGGGAGGAGAGCTGGAGGGGGGCCCTCGCCGGGGTATGCGCTGCTCGGGCCTGCGCGCCCCGAGGCGGCAGCACCCAGGGGTCGGACACAGGGTGTGGAGGGCCTGTGCCAGGGCTCACCGCACGGCACGCAGGCCTGCGCCGCATAGTCGAAGTACTCGTCCTGGGAGCAGTTGTAGCAGCCTGGGGGCAGAACGACCTCGGGTCATTCACGCTGCTGCCCAGGGCCTGCCGACCGCCAGCTGCTTGCCCTCTGGCCTCGGCCCCTGCTGGCCTCCTCCCACCTGGGCCCGGACTCCCGCGATGGCTTGGCCGGCCCCTCGCCCGGGCATCTCGTCAGACCCTCAGCTCTAAGTCCCTCCCCCGTCAAGGCCACCCCGTGGACCCCAGTCCTCCTCTCCTCCGACCCCCCACGGCCCCTCTCAGTCCCCACCCCCACCCCAGGCAACCCCCACGCACTTCCTTGCAGCGAGGTGGTCCGTTCCCTTGGGGCCCGGGCCATCTGCCTCGTCCCTGCCCCCAGTTCAAATCCCAGTGGTTTCCAGACTCGGGTCACCCGCCATCTGCCCGAGTCACCTTGGGGGGTGACCGCTTAGCCTCCTCCCCAGCCGTGCGTTAAAGCCCAGTCAGATCCCTTGGGTTGCGCTAGGCCCGGCACAGGCCCCACACCAGCCGCCGCCACCTGCGTGCTCTCCCTGCCCTCCTCTCCTCCTTGGTGCCCCCCCTGCCCTGCCTCCTGCCCTAGGGCCTTTGCCCTGCAAAGGTCAGTGTGGGTGCTTTCCTGGCTCCAACCGTCACATCTCTGTCAAATTGTTGCCCAAATGCCTGCTTCCCGCCGAAGCCGCCCTGACATGTTTGAATTGGAAGCTCCTCTTGCTCGCCCTCGCCGGCACCCTGCCCTGCTTGCTCTCTCCGTGCCTCTTGCACCGTCTAACCTGTGACAGCGTTTGCTTGTTTTGCTTTCAGGACTCTCCCTCCAGCCAGAACGGAAGTTCTAGGAGGGCAAGATGCCGGCTTTGCGTAAGGCCGGAAGCAGCTGGACCAGGGCCAGGTGCTTGGGCTGCTGGGGGACGTTTGCCAGCGCGTGCGCGGGCCCGACCACGTACCTTCCATGTTGCTGGTGGGCAGGCTCTGCAGGTGGCCGGGGCAGAGGCAGGGCTGGTAGTGCCAGGTGCAGTTTGCCTCCGGTGTGTACTGGTACTCGCTGTCCCCGCTCGCCTGTGTGTGCGTGTTGTAGAACTCGCAGTAGATGGCTGGGAACGAAGCGGCCGTCAGCTGGCGCCGGCCCTGGACCCCTGGCCCGACCCAGGCCGGAGCAGGGCAGCATCCACCTGGCGAGTCTCCCCCAGAGGGGCTGGGAGAGGCGGGGGACCAGGCGGTCCTGGTGCAGGGGGTCTCTAGCCCAAGCGGCACCCCTTCCCCTGCGTGCGCCCCAGCTCCCAGAGCACTCACGGCAGAAGTCAGGGGCCCTCCAGTCCACGCACACGCCCTTGTCCAGGCAGGCCTTAGCGTAGGCGGCCACGGCGTCGCACAGGCACTCGCAGTCTCCGCCTGTGTCACACCCGCACGTGTCGTGCACGCAGGCCTCGTAATAAGGCAAGTGGTACACCTGTGGGGGTGTCAGAGTGGGCGGGCGGCAGAGGCTGCCCGTGCTCTGGCCGCTGCGAGGTGGGGCTAGATGGGGTGGTGGCCATGGCGCCATCCGCGGCCCTGCTCCCCCCATGGCTCACGGCTCTCAAAGATGCTCCAGCCTCTGTGCTGCCGTCCACGGAGTCCCTGCTCCTGCCCCCAGGACCCACGTGGAGCCCCAGTGCACGCCAGCACAGCTGGGGGGAAGAGCCAGGCGTGGGGGGGCAAGGGAGGGGCACTAGGTGTGGGGGAGGGAGGGGCGGAGTCAGGTGGGGGTGGGGAGGGGTGAGAGGGGCGGGGCCAGGCCCAGAGGAGGCGGGGAGGGAGGGGCGGAGAAGGCCGGGGTCAGGCGGGGGTGGGGCAAGGGAGGGGCCGTGGGGAGGGGGCGTGGGGCCGGGGTCCCGCGGCGCGCACCTGGCTGTGACAGGCCGCGAAGGTTGGGCTGTTGATGATGGCGCACTTGCGCTCGGCCCAGGCGCGGCGGAAAGCGTTGGTGCTGCAGGGGTCGGCCACGAAGCTCACGTCGCCGCACAGCGGGTTCTCCTTCCACGAGTTGACGAACTCCAGCTCGTCGGCCGCCAGGTAGCGCGCGCGCGTCTCGAAGTCGTCCTTCATGTTGGCGTTGTAGTTCCCGCACAGGCCGCAGAGGGCGTCCTGGGGGCGGGCGTCAGGCTCGCGACCGCCCGCGCCTCGCCCGACAGATTAGGGGGGCCGGTGGAGGGACCCGCGGCAAGTCCCCCGGGCCCTGGGCCCGGCCCACGCTGGTGCCCCCGGGGGCCGCGAGTACCTGGGAGAGGCGGGTGGCCCTGATGTAGACGGTCATGTGCTTGTTCCAGGTCAGCTGCAGCTGGAGCTTGCCCGGGATGTCGAGGTCCAGCTCGATGTTCAGGGCGCTGGGCCGCACCTGGACGCCCAGCTGGGGGTCCTCGCCGCTGACAGAGTAGGTCCTATCTGCCAGCACGATGGAGAGCGCCTGCAGGGGCCAGTGCGGTCAGGGGCTGCCCGGCCCAGCCCACCCCTCTGCCCCCTGGGCAGGGCAGCTGCCGTCCTGGCCCGGCGTCTTCAGGACAGGAGCCTGCCCGCTGCCTGTGTGTGCCTGGCGTTGGCCGGTGATTCCGGGGTGTTGTGGAAACAGCTCTGGGGCCTGACCCACCCACCCTCCCGGCCTCCACACGCGCTGGCGACCCTGTCAGGAGGTCCCTAAGGTCAGAGCTGCATGGGGTTGTGGCTGCTGACGCCCCCCGTCATGTGGACGGGGCAGGGGGCGTGCCTGGCACGAGCTGCACCTAGCCGCCTTCAGGGGCCTGAGGTGTGCGGGGGGCTGTGTGGTGGGGGTCCTGCTCACCCCCGCGAAGATCTTGATGGCCCGGGAGCACGTGACCCCCGACCTCCCACAGATGACATTCTCCGTCAGGATTTTGAAGGTGGGTCGAGGGTCCCCGGTGCCACAGTCGTTCTGTGGGGAGGGAGCGTTGAGGGGGAGCTCCACGGGGTCCCCCCACCAGGCCGGAGGCCCTCCCGCACCCCCCAGGGCCCAGGTGGGTACCGTGGCCAGGAGGTACTCGCAGTTCCCGTCGAACATGAAGCGCTGCCCATCGAAGGTGAGCACGTGGCCCTCCCCGTACAGCGTGCAGGTGGACGAGCAGTGGGTGCTCTGCTGGCATGCCCACTTCCCCCGCGAGCAGGTGCTGGGAGAGGGGCAGGAGGTGGGGCGCGGAGGCCTGGTGCTGCGCCCGCCCACTCCCAGGACTCTCCCGGCACCCACACTGCCCACCAGGGATGACCCCGCGCCTGCCCCAGAGGACCGAGGGCTGGGGTCATCTCTGGCCTGCAGGCCAGCAGCCACCTGGAGGCCCTCTGGACCCTGGTGCCTCCACCAGGCCAGGGGGCGGCTTACCAGTTCTTACAGTCGGTGTGGAGCTCAGCACCCCGAGGGTAGGACACGCCTGCAAACTCGCAAGGGCAGTCATCGGGGGGCACGCAGTGCCCAGTGGCATTCTCGTAGAGCCCCTTGGCACAGGCGCAGCCGGGCTCACACTTGGTGGGAACCTGGAGGTGGGGGCAGGGGCCGTGACGGTGGCCCTGGCTCCCCTCTGGGAGTCCCCCAGCATTCCTCCCTGTGCCCAGTGACTGCTCTGCCACCCAAGGCCCGTCCCAGGTGGGAGACCCCGGCCCACAGTGTTCTCAGAGCCCTGTGGACAGACGTCCCCAACTTCTTGGCCCCAGGGCTGCTCCCGACTCGCCCGCATCCCGAGCACCACTGTGTCCTGGTTCCGAGGGCAGAGCAGGGACAGAGGGGTGGCCGGGACAGCCGCCACGTGCGCGTCCACCAGGACCGTCCTCCGTGAAGTGTCCACCACACTCATCCCCCAGAAAGTGCCCCCATGGAGCCCCTGCCTGGGGCAGGTGCGAGGTGCCTTTGCGCCCCTCTCGGGCCCGGACTCACGCAGGTGCTGCCGGTGGCCAGCATCTGGCAGGTGGGGGCACAGGCCGCCCCAAACTTGTCCTCGGAGGACTGGCTGCAAGACCGGAAGGTCTTCGGGGGCACGCAGGACACTGCAGGAAAGTGGAGGGGCCGGTGGCAGACGAGCCCCTGGGAGACCATAGCCCCTCCGTCCCCAGGCCTGCCCGCCGGCTGCCACGTACCCATGAGCATCTGCGGCGGGCCAGCGCAGCGCAGCCGCCCGTTGCTGCAGTGGCTGTGGGGAGAGGCCGGTGAGGCGCTGCCCTGGGAGCAGCTCCCGCCGCCCGGGCTCCGCCTCTCACCAGGTGATGCCGTTGAGGGCGGTGGACTGGCCCGGCAGGACGAACGTGTGGGCGTCCAGGTGGCAGGGACACTGGGCCTTGGGCACGCACTCGCTCTTGTGGTTCAGGTAAGTGCCCTTGGGGCAGGTGCAGCCGTCCAGGGGCACCGAGCTGGGGTGGCACTCTAGCGAGCGGTCAGACAGTGACAGGCAGGTGCGGCCGCAGGCGTGGCTGTCGTAGCTGAAGGTCTGGTTGCCGGTGCAGGGCGTGGCTGCGGGACAGGGTGACAGAGCCTTGGGTGAGGGCGGTGCCCAGGGGGTTGCCGCGCGCCCCCACACCTCCGGGCCGCTGGCGCTCCTCACTCACTGCAGTTGTCCACGCTGCCCCTCCAACCCCAGAGCAGGACGCCCCGCGAGGCACACACGTGTGCGTAGTCGCCCAGCGCGGCACAGATGTGGGCGAAGGTATCCTCGTAGTTGCAGGCCTGGTAGACGCACCTCTGGGGGGGGAGCCGAGGCCTCACCAGCTGCGCGTGGTGCCCCACCTGTCCCCTGCCCCCACCAACGCCCGGGGCCACGCCCCCCCTGCCCGACCCCTGCCACCGCCCGCGCTGCGCACCTTGTAGAAGGGCGTGGGGTTCACCGCCACGTGGCATTTCTCGAACACCGTGCCCTTCCTCACCAGGGCCGCGCAGTGGGTCTCCGCGCACAACTCTGAGGGGACAGGTGCGGCTCTGGGTCCCTCCGCGCCCTCCACTGTGGCCCCCTCCCAGGGAGGCCCCGCTGCTGGGCCGTGGGGGACGGGGAGGGGCGCGCTGCGGGTCAGCAGGGCGGGCGGCGCGGGCTCACTGTTGAGCTGGCTCATGGAGCAGGGGTCGGTCTCACGCTCCAGCGCCGGGGGGCAGTTCCCAGCCCGCCAGGAGTCCACGAAGAGTGAGGCAGTGCCCTCAGCGATGCCCATGCTGGTGGTGAAGTCGTCGGTCGTGTCCCCGTTGTAGTTACCGCAGAGCCCTGCGCCAGCCAGGCTGTGAGGGGGCACCTGTGCGCCCCAGCCCAGCCCCTCCCGCCCTGTACCCCGTCTCACCCGCCCTATGCACCAGAGCCTCCCTCAGTGGCCTGAGTGGCACTGGGCACCCTCAGCCACACCCCTGCCAGGGGCCCGGAGCGGCCTGGACGGGAGGGTCGGTGCCCTGCCTGCTGGACGCTTCTCGCCCGGCAGTGGCTGGGGGAGGGGCCCACCTGTGGTCTGGCCTCTGAACTGGGGCTCCACGGTGAGGTACACCTCGAACACTGGCCACAGCCGGACGACGACCTCCAGCCCAAAGGGCGTGACCACCTGGAGGTGGGTGGACGTCTGTCTGAAGACTGTGACATTGCCTGGAAGGACGGCCTCAGTCACCTGGAGGACCGGTCAGCGGCTGGCAAGGGCCCCAGGCTGCCGGGTGGAGGAGGACATACGGGTCTTGTAAGGCAGCCACTTGGTGTCCCCGTTGTTGGTGACGCTCCCGTCCTGAGAAATCACGAGCTTGTCCTGGGAGAGGAGGGCTGGGTCACGCAGAGCTGCGGGCGGGGGCAGCCCAGCAGGTGCTCAGGTGGGCGCTCACCTGGCTGGTGGTGTAGACGATGGCCGTGAGGGAGGTCTCCGAGTGCGAGTAGCCAGACTGGCCATACACGGCCATGAGCGTGCCCTCGTCAGGGAGCCGGGGGCTCTGGGGAGGGGTGGGTGGTCAGCCAGGGCCCAGCGTGCCCGCCGCCTCTGCATGTGGCAGACCCTGAGACTCCCGTGCACCCCTCGCGGCGGGGGTCCTACCTGGAGGAGGATGTAGGTGCAGGTGCCGTGGAAGCGGTAGGGCCTGGCGTCGAACGTGGTGACGAAGGAGCCCCCTTCCAGCGCGCAGCGGCCCGGGCAGGGCCGCTCCGTGCACGCCCAGCGGCCCATGGAGCACCGGCTGGGGGCAGCCCAGGGCCACGGCCGTCAGGGCTGGGCCGCCCCACTCCACCCCAGGCCCCCAGGTCTCCCCACACCCTGTGCCTCCCCAAGCTGTCCCCGCACCCACCACGTCCTGCAGGCAGCCGCTGTGACCTGGCCAGGGCCGTAAACGGCCCCGTTGAGCAGGCAGGGGCACTGGGCGACCGGCACGCAGGTGTGGTTTCCGGACAGGTCATCAAGGACCAGGCCTGTGGGGCAGGAGCTTTCTGGGACTACCCTGGGGGGCTGCCCTCGTCGGGCCCACAACCCCCTGCCCTCCTGCCAGGCAATGCTCCCCTGCCTGTCCCAGCCCCCTCGCACTCCCCCTGCCCCCACGGCCCCCCGAGCCTCCGTGGGCCCCTCCCAGGGCTCCTTTTCCGCCTGTGGACACCCTCTCCCTGGCGGCCTGTCCCAGGAGCCCTGCATGGGCTGTCGGGGCAGTGTGTCACCGGGACGGGTGGGAGGGTCCCCTGCCCTCGTCCGCAGGGGCGCGGGGTGGGCGCGGTTTGCTGGCACCTTCTGGGCAGAAGCAGCCAGAGGTGCAGACGCCGGGGCAGCTGTGCTGCAGGTTGGAGCATGTCCTCACGCAGGCTGCGCCGCATTCCCGGTACACGTGGGTGGCAGGGCACGGCCCCACGGCTGTGGGCACATGGCGCAGTGAGGGGCCCTGGCCGCCCCAGAAACCCTCAGACCCGCCCAGGAGGTGACTGTCGGCTCGGCCTGTGTCAGGGCCAAGCCTCTGGCCACAGGCAGGGGACTTGGGTCCCAGGGGCTCGTCCTGCTGAGGCAGCCCCCGTCCATTGCTCTGCACTCACCGCAGAGGCCAGGGCCGCGCCAGTTGCTGACCGCCTGCCCGGCCTGGCTGCACTGGCGGGAGAACTCGGAGAGCGTGGCGCAGCTGCAGTTGTGCTGGCCCGCCCGGGTGCAGGCTGCCATGTCCACCTGGCAGCTCCGCACAAACGGCTCCTTGGGCACCGTGCACGCGGGGGCCACCAGCGCCAGCAGCCGGCTGCAGGCCTGGGCCTGGCAGAGGGAGCGGGGGTCATGCACGTCTTGGCGGGCCAGCCGCCCCTGGGCCCCGGGGATGCAGAGGCCGGCCTGGCTCGCCAGGACCCCCCTTGCCCGGCAGGAGCGCCCGGCCCGCCCTGCGTACGTGCTCCCACTGCAGGCTGCGGGGGCTGGGGATCTCCTCGTAGGCGCAGATCTCGCTGGGGTCATCGAGCTTCTGCAGGGCTGCGTACTTGTGGGGCTCCAGGAGCTCACCTGGGGACGGGGCGTGGTCAGCGGTGCGGGCCCAGCTGCCCTGGAGCGGCTGCCCCTCCCAGCCCCCTCCCTGCGCTCCCCAGCCTACCGTCATCGCTCAGGAACTCGTTGAGCTTCTCGCCGTCGAAGCGCCCGCACAGCCCGCACATCTTGCCCATGAACTTTCTCTCCACCATGACCTGTGGGCAGGCGGGCCCACCTGCTCAGGCCAGCCCCCGCCGCCCCGCCCGGCTCCCTCCGCCCCCCACCCGTCCCCCTTCCCGCTGCCTCCTGCCCGGGTCCCGCCCTCACCATGAGGTAGTCCCCTCCGTGCCACGTGACTGTCAGCTCCAGCTCCAGCTGCTTGGCCACAAGCCGCATGTTCTGGCCGAAGGGCAGGATGCGGAGCCCGTTGCTGGTGAAGGGCAGGCTGACAGGCCTGCGGGCGAGAGCCTCAGCCACTGCCCATGCCCCGCACCCGCCCGCCCCTGCCCCAGTGCCCCCAGCGCCCGCACCCAGCACCCACCCGGCCCCCGGCGCCCGCCCACCCGCCCTCCCTACCCCACGTCCTTGATGGAGACGGCCTCCTTCTCCACGGTGATGACAGATGAGCCAAGCTCCACGATGACCCGGGAGATGGCCCCTCCTGGCGCCCGCCGGAGCTGGACACTGAAGGCGGGCGAGGTGCCCTCGCAGGTGGCAGCGAACACGTAGTTGCATGTCCCAGAGAAGTCATACACGAGGCCGTCGAAGGTGGAGAAGTGGCCGGCCCCCCACGTGGAGCACCAGCCCGTGGCCCCAGCTGCAGAGACAGGGCGGGTCGCAGGCCTCTGACCGCCTGGGGCCGGGCCCCCGGCGCGCCGCCCCCACCCCAGCTCAGGTCTTACAGGAGTGTGTGTTGCCTTCGCTGTCGGGCTCACCGGTGTCATCGGCCCCGGGGTCTGTAAGACACAAGGCGGCCGCTCAGCCCACCGGGCCCCGCAGGGTCGGTGCTCAGAGGTCTCAGCGGCCCCGTTGGCAGGACAGGGCAGGCAGAGGGCTGCTGCACAGGCCGAGCACCTGACACTCAGAACCTGACACCTAGCATCCAGCACCCAGCCCCCAGCCCCTAGCACCCAGAGCCCGGTACCCGACGCCCAACACCCAGCACCCGGCTCTTGGTACCGAGCCCTGCACCTGACACCCAGCACCCAACACCCAACTCGTAGCACCCAGCACCCAATGCCTGGCACCCGGCACCCAGCATGCCCTTGTCCCCTGGCTCAGGGCTGAGCGAGGCTCTTCAGCTGCTGGATCCCTCCCAGGGAGACCCCCGACCTAGGGCACCCTGTGCGCCGGGTGCACGCGTGTGGCGGGTGTGGGCAGGCTGGACCTCCCCACGCACGCGGCCCCTGTGCTGGCTGGGCCGCCGGCCCTCACCTGTCTGCGCAGGGTTCCTCCACCTCAGGCCGCTGTGGTTGGCAGAGGAGGTGTCCAGACCTGCGGGGATGGAGCCGTGGTCAGCGACGGGCAGCTGCTGTCACAGGGGCCGCGTCCACCTCTGCCCAGGACGCTGTGGTCGGTGCTTTCCCGCCTGTGGCACCATGGCCTCCTGCGGGGCGGGCAGCAGCGCCCAGCGTGCCGCGTGCACGGCCCAGGGGCCGCTGGACAGCGAGTGCAGGCCTGAGGCCCGAGCCCCAGGTCCCCCACCAGGCGCCCAGCTCTGGTCTGTGAGCAGCTCTGCCCTCCTCACCCAGCCTGACTGTGCACAGTGCCTGCTCCCCCCGCGACCGCCAGTGCTGGCCCACAGCAGAGGGCGAGGGAGGCGGGGCCCCTGGATGGTGAACGGCGTGCCCAGGCATGCACACGCAGTGGCGGCAGGGTGCTGTGATCCCATGGGGGCCTCCGGGCAGCGGGCGGGTGGGTGGGGGCTCGGTGGCTGCCGGGACCCGCTGCCCTGTCCGCCAGGGCCCTTCTTGCTCCAGGCCCTTCAGGTTCAGCACCCAGGACCCCAGGTGTACGGCCAAAGCAGCCTCCCGAGGGTGGCCGCACTGAGACCCGGGCTGGCCCTTCGTGAGCTGTGGGTGTGGGAGTGGGCACTGATGTGGGAGAGGCTCAGGGAAAGGCCCGGGGGTACAGTGCCCAGGTGGGGGCAGTGGGGAGGGGCGGGCCGGCTGCCAGCTTCCTGCTTCCCGGAAGCCTCCCACTGTGCAGGCCGAGGTGACCGTGGCGGCGGAGATGCCCAAATAACCTGGTCAGGTGACTGCCGTGACCGGGGCCCTGGCCTGGGTCTCAGTCCTTGGAGGCCCGGGGGGGCCTGACCGGCGGCGCTGCCCCCTCCACCAGCCCCCTCCCCAACTCCCTTGTTCCCCTCGCCCCAACCTCCCTGCAGCTGCAGCCCACCTGGCCGCGCGGCGGGGGCGGAGCCTCCCTCTTGCCCCCGCCTTCCCCTGCTGCGCCCCACCTGCTCCATGGCAGGAGCTGCTGCTGTCCTGGGGGCTGTCCACGAAGCCTGCTCCAGACGTGGCCCTGGCACTGAGCGGCCACCCAGAGGGTCAGCACGGGGAGGCACATGGCTCTTGCGGTCCAAGCGGGGTCCCTCCCTGCCTTCCAGGGTGTCTGGGGGGCCGAGGGGCCCCCAGCCCCCACCCTTCCCCCCAGGTCGATCTCCTGGCGGGGGGAGTGGAAGTGTGCTGCCCCCACCTGGCCACTAGCACCCCTCGCAGCGCATCTTGAGCTAAAGCTCGCCTGGGGAGGGCCCTCCGTGCCTCCATCCCCCTGCGGGTGGGGCCTGGATGTGTGGCCTTGTCCTCTCCCTGGCTCGAGCCCTGCATGTCTGCCTGAACGCCCAGTCTGCCTCAGCCCCGTGGGTCCTCTCTGGAGGTCTCCACTCTGCCAAGAGCTTGCTCTCTGTCCCGCTCTGTCCCTGGCTGTTGGCACAAGCCTCCCCCGCTGCCAGCGGCTGGACACCTTGGATGACGCTGACTGCGTGGATGCCCTGCACCTGCCTTCAGGTGCTCTTGGAGTCCAGGCTGCCCTGGACCGGGGCCCATGGGGCCTCTGGCCAGGGCATCCGCCACCTCCAGCCTCGAGCCGGGCCACGCTCTGAGCAGCTGCATGTGCTGTCCCTTCTGCACAAATGGTGGCTGAGCACCGGCCCCACCCCCCACAGCTTGAGCCCTTAGCCTCTCTGTGGGTCCCGGGCCAGGCTGGGTCCAGGGAGGGGCCAGGAGAGTCCTGGCGGTCAGTCCAGGGACATGGCCACCTGGGGCTCTGGCAGAGACAGGGGTGGCCTGGGAGGAGTGAGAGCAGGCTGGTGTCACTCAGGGTGCTTGGCCAGGGCTCAGCCGGTGGCCCTGGGGCATGTCTGCCGAAGCACGGCCGGGCGCTGGGCTTCTTGGCCCCAGGGGCATGGCCAGGGATGGAGAAAGAGGAAGCACACTGGGGCACGGGGGGGTGCCTGTGGCAACCAGGGGTCTGCCTGGCGCAGAGAAGACCACCTCGGGGGCTTGGTGCCCTGGACAGGGGCAGCAGAGGGGACGAGACGGGGCAGTGACACGAGGGGGTGGGCTGGACCCGCCAAACCTGGGGGTGCTGGAGCACCCGGGTGGGCACAGGCACCTCCAGCCTGGCCTGGGCACCGCCCCCTCCCCTGTGGCCTCCCCGCAGAGGGCACCCTGGCCCGGCCATAACAGATGTGGCAGCGTGCCCATCAGCAGCCAGGACCCGGCCCTTGGTTTCTGGCCCCATGTCCTCTGGGGCGCCTGGGCCCGCCCCCGCCCCCTCCACGGGCCTCATCATTCTTAGGCCCCCGTGTTCTACTGTGCCCAGCTGTTTCTGAAGACCCTGTTTGCATCCCAGAGACCCCCACTCCATTGTGTCCGCTCCCCCATGGTGCTCACAGAAGGCGGGTGCTGGCCACGCACCAGCCCCTGGGCTGCACGTGGGATGGATGGGCCACCGGGGTCTGCGGGGGGGGTGCCTCCTACTAAGGCAAGAAGGCCCGGGAGACGTCCCCCAGCTAGCCTCCCACACCGCACTGCCCCCGCCGGCCCTGGCCCCACTCACCGGCCCCGAGAAGGGCCGCCCCGCAGAGCAGCAGCAGCCACGGCCCGAGCATGGCCGTTGGGGGACAGGTCACCACTGGGCCTCGGGCAGCCTCGCCACTGCCCCTTTGCCACGCGGGTGGCCGGCCCCGGCTGCCTTTTGTAGGGATAGCAGGCCCTGCCCCTGCCGCGCCCGCCCGTGCCCTGCGCTCTGGCTGGGTAATCACTGTGGCCGCCGCAGCCAAACAGGATCTGGGCTGCTTATCTGGGCTCAGCCGCCTCGGCCGCTTTGGAAAGTTCTGAGGTGGCCACCGGCCCCGTTATCACCCCCTCCCAGTGGCCTGCAAACAGCACCGTGTTTGCCTGAGGATGGGGCCGCGATGGCAGGAGGCCAAGGCCTGGGGTCAGCTCGCCAGGCTCTGTGCAGGACCACCAGCCACCAAATGGGGTGGTGGGTTTGGCATGTCCCAGCGTGTCGGGAGAGGAGCCCCTGGGTGGGGTCCTAGGTGTGCCTTGAGCTCAGGTGGACGCTGCCCAGAGGTCGTCCTCATGCCCGACATTCGAGCCCAGGGTGCGGGGGCTCTGGGCCGGGCCGCGCGGTCCCCATGCCGCCCTGCCGAGGCAGTTCTGTCCGCTCTGACCACTCAGGCCTTGAGCCCAGTGGGCAGGGGCTGCTTGTCCCAGGGACTTCTCCCCTGTAGGCTGTGGGCCCGCCCGAGGGGGCCTGGGGGGCCTGGGGGGCCCCTGTTGTGGTCCTCAGCACATAGCCCTAGGAAAAGGACATTGGGGGTTTGGGGGAGAGGAGGGGGCTGTGGGGCTGCCAGGACCTTGGGGGGGCTCCTGGGCTGGCTTCCTGCCTCGCCCCAGCAGGAGGCAGTGTCCACCCCAGACACAACTACGCAGGATTCGTACCTCCTGCCCTTGGCCCTGGGGCCGCTGCCCCCCCAACCCTGGCCTCAGGCCCCAAAGCCACTGTGTTGGGGGACTGGGTTACCCCCAGCTGTCCTCCTGAAAGGCACCTACCCCCCTCATCCCTGCTCTGACGCCTTCTCCGAAAGCTCATGGCTCCCAACCGTGCCGAGGGAGCAGGACAAGAGGGTCCCAGGCTGTGCTCCCCAAACAGGAGGCAGACCCCCTTTTTTACCAATGAGCCAAGCCTACTCGGCCTGGACTTCAGGGTCCCCCACGTTCCCCTCCCATCTCACAAGGCCCCATGGGCCAAACGTCCCTGGTGGTGGTGGTGGGGGGGCGGGATCTGCAGGCATAGCCACCGAGCCGCCCATGGCCTGGGACGGCTCTACCTTGAAAGGACACACAAGGGGGAGCGAATGTGGCTCGGTGGTTGAGCACCCACTTCCCACAAGGGGGGTCCCAGGTTCGGTCCCCGTTGCCTCCTAAAGACAAAACCAAGGAAAACTACTCTCTCATTCATTGGACTTACCAGGTCAGCTAACAGGGAGGTGAAGAAGGTCAACCATCACATCAGGGAACCGAGAGTGCCTACAACTGCAAGTAGGAGAATCCCATCCATCATCCATGTGGTATCTAAGCCCCCTCTCGATACAGAGGTGGAGGGGACATCACCATCCCAGGGTCCACGGGATGGAGGAATAAAATATGAATTAGAGTGGACTTACTGATAGTCTACTATAGAACTATTGTGACTCTAGCAATGGAAGAAACTGTAGCACTGATGTGGAGACAGTGGCCATGGTAGTTGCTGAGGGCAGGGAGAGGGAAGAAGAGATGTGATGTGGGGACATTTTTGGGACTTGGAGTTGTCCTAAATGATATCGCAGGGACAGATGCTGGACATTATATATCCTGCCCTAACCCACTGAATGGACTGGGGGAGAGTGTAAACTACAATGTAAACTATAATCCATTCTGTGCAGTAGTGCTCCAAAAGGTGGTCACCAAATGCAATGAATGTGCCACCATGATGAAAGAATTTGGTGATGTGGAGGAGTGGGGAGATTGGGGAGTGGGGGTATATGGGAACCTCATATATATATATATATATATATTTTATTTCTCTCCCCATTCCCCCCCCCCCCAGTTGTCTGCTCTCTGTCCATTCGCTGTATGTTCTTCTGTGATCACTTCAATCCTTATCAGCGGCACCGGGAATCTGTGTTTCTTTTTGTTGCATATCTTGCTGTGTCAGCTCTCTCTGTATGCGGCGCCATTCTTGGGCAGGCTGCGCTTTTGTCGCGCTGGGCGGCTCTCCTTACAGGGTGCGCTCCTTGCATGTGGGGCTCCCCTATGCGGGGAACACCCCTGCGTGGCACAGTACTCCTTGCGCGCATCAGCACTGAGTGTGGGCCAGCTCCACATGGGTCAAGGAGGCCCAGGGTTTGAACCACTGACCTCCCATGTGGTAGGTGGATGCCCTATCCATTGGGCCAAGTCCGCTTCCCTTATATTTTTTAATGTAACATTTTTTGTGATCTATGTATCTTCAAAAAAATATAATAAAAAAATAAAAATACATAAAGAAAAAAAGGAAAAAAAAGCAAACACATGAAGAAACCAACTCAGGGAAACCGATGTAGCTCAGGGATTGGTTGCTTCCCACATACAAGGTCCTGGGTTCAATCTCCAGCCCTGGTGCCTTAAAAATTTAAAAGGACACACATATGTTTCTACTTCTCCACAATAAACTTTGATAGAAAATGGCATTAATAGAAATAAAATTATTATTTAAATAGAAAATTGCTCCAAGTGTGCTGCCAAGCCAAGAGTAGCCAGCTGGGGTGGTGGTGACGGGAGGCAGGGGCTGTGGCACCAAGGAGGCGGGGTCCACCCCCTGGGGCCCTCTCTGCCATGGTGGCACCTGGTTGGGGGCTGAGCTGTGCTCTCTGCCTACATTCCTGTCCACCCACCAAAACATCCAGAATCACCCTTGGCTCGTCACCGCCTGGCCCCCTGTGGGGTCCCCAAGGGCCTACCTGCCCCCACAGTTGGCGTTTCTCATGGCCCCTGCCCTTGGACAACCTGGCCTCTGCCCTCTGATACAGTGCCCCTTCCCTGAGCCCACCCAGCTGTGCAGCACCCGCCCCCAGGCCCTGGGCACTGGCTGTCCTTTGGGTTCTTGAACTCAGTGCCTGGACACCCCTACCCCTGCGGCCGCTGACCGAGGCCGCCTGCCCCTCCAGCGTCCTCCCCTGTGTGGCTTGGTGCTGCTAGCCCTGCACGTGTCGGGGTATCCGTCTCCCCAGCACGGGGTCTGTGCACCCTGCTCGCTGCCACGCCCCTCCCTGGGGCGGCATTGGCACTGCGAGGTCTTGGGAGACAACAGGTGGGAGGGGGCAGGGCTGCGGGGGGGCATTCTGGGTTGTGGCCTCCAGGGTCCCCGTGGGTGAGAGGCCTGGAGGCTTGGGCTGGTGTGGACTCCCCAGACCTGCCCGGCTGCAGGGGGTGGCCGGGGGCCCGAAGGCTGCCGGCAGGGCCACGCCATGGGGCGGGAGACGGGCTCGAGGTCGGCGGCACTGCCGGGACCTGGCTGGGGTCTCGGTTCTGGGCCGTGAGAGGCCAAGACACCCCCCGGGAAGCAGCTGGCGGGACGGGATGGGGGCGCCGCCTGGAGCCCCTCCTCTGCACTTGCCCCCGCCGAGGGGGGTTCTCGGTGGGTTCGGGCAGGCAGGGGTGCCCGCGTTGGGGGCCTGTTCACCCCAGAATTGGAGGCCCGCAGCTCCAGCCCAGGAAGGCCCCCCGGGGCGCTGTGGGAGCTTGTGGCTGAGGCTCTGTGCTCGGAATTTCCTGGAAAAACTGCCCGGTGCCCTCTGGGAGCCGCGCAGTGCGGCCTCCGGCTCCCCCTCTCCCCCGCCCCACGCTCCTTTCATGGGAAACCACCGGAGAATGGCGTTTTTGTCCCTCGACCCGGGAGTGTGAGCAAACAGGAGATAAGAGCTAGCGGCTGCACTCCTGGGCGGCGCAGATAAGGGCCTGGCTGTGGGAGAGCGGAACCCTACCTGCGGCTGGACGGGGGGCGGCTGTACACCCTCTTGGGGTGCGGCTGACCCCTGCCCTCTCCTCCGTCTGCATGGCCAGCCCCGTGGCCCAAGGGTCCACCCTGGCCCTGAAGCCAGGAGCCCGGAGCCCCCAAGGCCGGCTCTGCCCCGTTCAGAGCACCGCCCAGACCCGGACACGCGCGTGGCCAGAGGCCCGAGGCCCCTGGCATCGCCCGACTCCTGCCTGGTTTGTGGGGGTGCAGGGTGGGCGTGACGGCCGCCTCGGGGGCCCACCTCAGCCTGGGATGGTGTGACGTGGCCTGGGACGCAGGTGGCCCCCACCCCCAGATCGCAGCCCTGAGCGGTCACCTTCCTGGCCACGGGGGCTGTGGGAGGGGTGAGGGCTGGGTGGGGGGACTTCTCGAGGAAGGGGCCTCAGGCCTGGGACAGCCCCCACGATCCCCCTCCCGGCTTTCTTGCCCTCCCCCTCGCTCTCTTTCCCAGGTCAGGGTGTCCTCGCCCCCCCCCCACTCCCGCCTCTTCTTGAGCCCCCTGCGCTGCGGTCTCACTTTGTCTTCCAATTCTCCCGTGTGCGCTCTCAAGGCCCTGCAGCCCCCAGCCCTTCCTCACCCTCTGCCCACACCCACCCTTCTGGACCCCACCCCAGAGTGGCAGCTGGAGGAAGTGGAGCATGGCCATGCTCCGGGGGCCCGGCCTGGGGCTCTGACGCGTCTCCCTCCTGGAGAAGGCCCCTGCCCCAGCTTCCCAGCCTGCCTGGGGGGAGCTGGGGGTCGCCCTGCCGGCCCCCATCCCCAGCACTGCACTTCCCAGCTCAGCCCCTGGCAGGAGTTCTTCCGGCCACCTGGCTGTGATTTGGGAACCAGGGGCCCCCCTCAGTGCACGTTCCTGGACCCCCAAGCTTCCTCCCCTTCAACACAGAGGACCCTGGGCACGCAGCCCCTTCCCCGGGCCTCTGCCCGCAGCCCCTGTGCCCCTCTGACCGCTGCCCACAGCCTGCTGTGCAGCTGAGCACCCCAAATGGTCTGTGAATGCAGCCCCCCACCAGGGGAAGGGGGCAGTTGGGGCCTGGAGGGCTGGGCTCCCCCTCCAGTGGCTGCTCCTACATCTCCAGCCTTGGGCCTGAACCCCCCGATGGCCCCCACCCCCCCTAAATGTGCTGATGACCCCCCTCCCTGTAATTGTGCTGATTGATTGCCAGGGCTGGCCCCCTCCCTGTAATTGTACTGATTGGCCCCCCCCCAATTGTGCTGATTGCCGGCGGATGTTGGATGCAAAGCAAACAGATAAGGCGGGGGTGGGGTTGGGCCTGGGCTGCCGCGGCACGTCCCCCTCCAGGGGCATCGAGTGCGGCCTCCAGGGTGCCGGGCTGGGGCTGAGTTAGCGTTTGCTCCCCACGCTTGGGTGGAGGATCTGAACTGCTCCCCTGTTCCTGTGTGAACCCTGGGGGCTGGCGGTGCAGGGGTGCTTGGGCTTGGGGCCTACAAGGCCCACCTGTGCCCCAGGAGCTGAGCGGGACCCCAGAGCACAGGTCCTTCCACCTGAGGGCAGGTGCAGAGGCTGCTTGGAGGTGCGGTCGGACCCTCGTAGCCAGGCATTGGGTCTGGGGGGCAGGCCGAGCCTGGAGGTGCCTGCATTGCCGCGGGGGTGGTTCATGGGGGGTCCCCAGGCCCCCAGGAGATGACGGACCAGGCGAGAAGGGGCGGGGGCGGCGTGGCTGGCACAGCTCTGGCCTTGCAGGCTGGGCAGGGGGTGCACAGCAGCCTTGGGGGCCCAGATCCTGTTGAGAACCGGGAGAGATGGGGACCTGCCAGAGCCAGTGCCCCAGGGCCCCACGCGGGGGGCCTGGCGCAGGGGGTGGGGTGGGGAGGGTGTCGACGGGCCCAGGGACAGCTCACAATGGCCAGTTCCAGGTGGCTGGCCAGGGCTGGGTGGGTCGCGGGGCCCCTGGGGGGAGGCCCCGACTGAGGAGGCGGTCAGGGTCAGGGTCTGGGTGTGCTGAACAGGCCTTAGGCACAGCTGGACCCTCGCCAGGCGGGCAGGCCAGTGCCCAGGCCCCAGTGGGTGGGAGTGACTGAGGACAGCGCACCTCCAGCCACAGCCGCAGCACTAAGTGCTTGCTGTATGCATTGGCCTCCGTGGCCCTACTGGATTTGCAGGTGGGGGATGAGGTGTGGGGAGCGGGCAGCAGCTCCGGGGTCCTGAGAGCTCTGCCCTGTGCCCTCCCAGCCCCGCCCCCACCCCTGCCCTGCGCCCCTCCCAGCTCTGCTCCTCACCCCTGTCCCTGCTGGTCTTCCTGTGCCCACCTGACTGAGAAAAGCAGCCCCACTGTTTCATGTTTCTTGTTTGCTCAGCGCTGCCATGTCCCAATCTGGTCGTTAAAATATTGATTAAAAATACCTAAAGCTACACATTCAGAGAAGACAGAACCCGAGGAAACAAAAGCAAGGTCTGAGGTTAGAGATCTAGGAACAATTTCTGGAATCAAGGAGCAGGGCCCAAAGGAATGAGCAGAAATTTTTCCCTCCTTTTTCTTCTTGATAGCTGAAAGTAAAAAAAAAAATTTTAAACAGCTTTAGGGAGGTACATCTGACATACAATAAGCTGCACATTTCTAGAATTTTGTATCAGTGGAATTATGCTGAGTGTGCTTGTTTATTGTCTGTCATCTCTTACTCAGCTTTTTGGGTGAAATCATTTTGAGATTTATCAATGTCGTAGCATTCTTTTTTATCGCTGCATTGTCTATCACAATTTGCTCATTCGTTCACCCACTGGTGGATATTGGGGTTGCTTCCAAGTTTGGGGCTTTCACAAAGAAAGTTGTTGGTATGTTTGTACGCAAGTCTTGTTTCTCTTATGTAAACACCGAGTGGTGGAACGTTTGGACAGCATGGTCAGCTAAAGGGGTGCTGAAGCAAAGTACTAGAAATCTGTTGGCTTTTATAAAGGGTATTTATTTGGGGTAAATGCTTACAGTCCCAAGGCTGTGGAAAGTCCAACTCGAGGTACCGTAAGAGGTACTTTCTCACCCAAGTCAGCTGCCTGCCTTGAGGCAAGATGGCGGCCCATCCCTGCCGGGCTCCCCCTCCCCTCGGGACTTCCTCTCTCAGGCTCAGCTGCTCTGCTTCTCCTGGCTTCAGCTGCGCTGGCTCAGGGCCTGATTCTGGGGCTCCCTCCGGCTGTCCAGCTGTCCTGGCCTCACCACAAGGTCAGCTGTGAGCGCTCAGGTGAGATGGCTCATCAGGGGCTTCAGCTCCCTGAGCCTCCTTCCTGTGCCACGGCAGGATCAGCCGATGGCAGAGCTCTCCCATTCTGTCTGTCTGTTTGTCCATGGGAGTATCCATTTAGAGCAGACCCAGCAAGGGGCGGGGCTTAACCTGAGTCACACCCACTGACTGGCCTAGTAAAACCCTGATCCTAACAGGTGAGCTAATCACAGGCACCTGAGCTGAATTAATGCAATCAAAGGGGATCACACCCAGAGCAATAGATTAGCTCACAAACATAATCTTTCTCTTTTTAGGATTCATAAAATAATCTCAAACTGCCACACCCCATCCTCTGAATCCCCAAAAAGACATTACAATATTCCAAAAACCTTAAATCATTTCGGTAGCAATTCTAAGTACAAAATCACATCGAAATCAGTTACAGTAATACAGTTTGTCTTGGGTCAAAAGACCCTTTGGCTGTAGACCTGTGAAAGTTATAAAACAAGTTATCCAGGGCGGCGGACTTGGCCCAGTGATTAGGGCATCCGTCTACCACATGGAATTTTCGCGGTTCAAATCTCGGGCCTCCTTGACCCGTGTGGAGCTGGCCCATGCGCAGTGCTGATGCACGCAAGGAGTGCCCTGCCACGCAGGGGTGTCCCCGTGTAGGGGAGCCCCATGCGCAAGGATTAGCACCCCTTAAGGAGAGCCGCCCAGCGCGAAAGAAAGTGCAGCCTGCCCAGGAATGGCACCGCACACACAGAGAGCTGACGCAGCAAGATGACGCAGCAAAAAGAAACACAGATTCCTGTGCTGCGCACAACAGAAGTGGACAAAGATGACACAGCAAATAGACACAGAGAGCAGACAACCAGGGTGGCGGGGGGGAAGGGGAGAGAAATAAATAAATCTTAAAAAAAAAAACCAAACAAGTTATCTGCTTCTGAAGCCAGCTAGTTTAGGGAATAAAAAGGCAAATCTTGGACCTGGCAGAAAACCATGGCTGAGATGCATTGTGGCCATGGAGACCCCACAAGATGACTGCTGGAAGAACCCCACAAGAACGCTCATTCATAATGGAATTTCATCTGGGATCAAGGAAACCCTCCAGATATTCTCAAGGGGCCTTACCATTGGACCCTCAGGGAAATTGACAGGTGCGGTAACCAATCAAGACAGCAAACAGCTGGGACTCCTCCTCCTAGCATTAGCAAAAGGGTAGAATAAGAAATGGTTTAAAAAGCAAGTGCAGAAGTTAAATTGACCCTTTCCCTCTTTTTTCCCTGTTATGCCCCTTCTCTCCCTGCCTGGATTAGCATGCAAGTAGACTTGGGGTCTTGTTACCTGTCATGGAGATTTGTAATCTGTGATGGGGACTTGTGGTCTGTAAATCAGCCCCTTTTATCCCTTTTTAGCCCCTTTCTTCTCTCTGCCTGGACCAACCCATATGTATACGTGGCACCCATAATCTATTATTTTCTCCCATTTCTTTTCTCTCATTTTCTTAATAAACCACTGGCCTAACTAAATTGGCATGTACTTAAAATTCTTTTTTTGTAACTTAGCCAAGAACCTAGAGGAAATCCGGCACAGACACAGGACAAACATTTGCATTACCACAAGGAGATTTTGGGAGGGAAACATGCGTCACAGTTCCTAACAGCTCTGGAAACCTGCAGTGCATACTCCATTAAATTTCAAAGTCTGAGAGTGATCCTCAAAATGACGGTCTCTTCTTCTCCTCGGGCTCTCATGGGGCCAGCCCTTTCCACAGGCTCGCCCAATGGCCATTTTCTCGGTTCCACCCTCACAAGCATTGGGTGAGCTCCAGACCTCACCCTCCAAGAACACTGGAGAGATGGCCACTCTTCCCCAATCTTTGGGGTGCAGTCTCAACCTCCTTAGTACAGTGAGGTGGTGGCGACACTCTCCCTAATCTCTGGCACACAAGCCCAATCTCAGAGCAGTGAGGTGGCATCCTGGGCTTCCATAATCTATGGGGGCAGGCCCAACCCCTTTGGAGAAGTGGGGTGATGACCAAAGTCTCCCCATCCCCCAGGGAGTATGCGCCACCCTTTCTGTAGCCTGGGGCTACAAACTCCCCGAGCAGCAGGATGGAACATCCACCCTTTTCAACTGCTGGGGCAAACCCACCTGGTCCGTACACGAGTGGGGCCCCTCTCTTGGCCAAGGAGATGTCTTTTATGGGATCCACAAAAGACCCAAACCAGGACAATTTTGTATCTTCCAAACTTGCTAAGCTCACTTATTTACTTTAGTAGCTTTTTGGCAAATTCCTTCAGATTCTCTACATAGATGATCAAGTCACCTGTGAATATGATTTTCCTTTCCAATCTGAAGATCATTTGGTTTTTCTTGTTGTTGCCTTGTGGTCCTGGCTAGAGCCCCAGGTATGGTGTTGAGCAGGTGGTCAGAGTGGACATTTTGCCTTGGCTCTGATCTTAGGGGTAAACATTCACTCTTTACCATGAAGTACATGCTTAGCTACAGGTTTGTCGTAGACTCCTTTTACCAAGTTAAGGAAACTCTCTTCTGTTGTGAGAGTTTTTAAAACCAGGAATGTATGTCAGATTTTGTCAAATGGAATGTGTGTCTATAGCGATGAACATATGGCTTTCCTTTTTAATTTATTTGAATTAAATTGATTGATTTTTGAATGTTAAATCTTTCATTCCTGGGGTAAACATCATGTGGTTATGATGTAGTATTCTCTTTAGCTATTGTTGGATTCAATTTGGTAAAATTTTGTGAAGAATTCTTGCATCTTTGTTCAAGATGGAAATTGGTCTGTTTTCCTTTTATCTATCTCTGGTCTTTGTCTGGTTTTGGTATTAGGGTAATACAAAACTCATAGAATGAATTTAAGGAAGTATTCCCTCCTCTTCAATTTTCTGGAAGGGTTCATGTAGAAAGAGTACTTTTCCCTAAAATGTTTCATGGAATTCACCAGTGAATCCATCTGGGCCTGGAGTTTTCTTTGTCAGAAGGTTCTAAACCACAAATTCAATCTCTTGAGTGAGATTTGGTAGTTTGTGTTTTCCAAGGAATTAGTCCATTTCATCTAAGTTGTGAAATTTATTGGCATAAAGTTGTTAATAGTATTCTTTTATTATCTAGTTGGTATCTGTAGAATCTGTAGTAATATCACCTTTATAATGACATTGGCATTTTTTTAAATTCATTTTTTAAATATTACATTAAAAAATTATAAGGTCCCCATATACCTCCCTCACCCCATTTCTTCCCCATAGCAACATTCTCCTCCATCATCATGAGACATTCATTGCATTTGGTGAATACATCTCTGAGCACTGCTGCACCTCATGGTCAATGGTCCACACCATAGCCCACACTCTCCCACGTTCCATCCAGTGGGCCATGGGAGGATCTACAATGTCTGGTAATTGTCCCTGCAGCACCATTCAGGACAACTCCAAGTCCCAAAAATGCCTCCACATCTCATCTCTTCCTCCCATTCCCCACACCCAGCAGCCACCATGGCCACTTTCTCCACCCCAATGCCACATTTTCTTCGATTACTAATCACAATAGTCCATGAATAAAATATCAGTAAGTTCACTTTAATCCATATTCTATTCCTCCATCCTGTGGACCTTGGATTGGTTGTGTCCACTCCACATCTATGTCAAGAGGGGCTTAGATTCCACATGGATGCTGGATGCACTCCTTCTGCTTTCAGTTGTAGGCACTCTTGGCTCCATGGTGTGGTGGTTGACATTCTTCAACTCCATGTTAGCTGAGTGGGGTAAGTCCAATAAACCAGAGTGTAGGAGCTGAAGTCTGTTGAGGCTCAGGGCCTGGCTATCATATGGTCAGTCCAGAGATTCAGATCCCCTGGGTATATATTAAATCCCAGCACCAACTACAATTCTGGTAAAGTAACAGGAAAGGCTTGTGAAAAGAGATCACATCTGAGTCCAGCTCCATCACACAGAAACACCAACTCCAAAGAAGGGCCAACTGACATGGCAGTGAACTCCATCTGCCATGACCATAGAACCTATGGGTCTCTGTAGCCCTCAGAAGAACCAATACCTGGGGTTGTATCTACTTTATCTGTCTCTGGGACTCTGCTCAGGTGTGCATAAGGGCAACCCCTCTGATAAACTACCAGCTCTTTTTTAGAGACTCATAGCCATATAAACGCATTTGTCCTTTCCATTTCCCCCTTGATTTAGGTCAAAAAGCAATTTTAACTCCTGTTATTATATGCAGACAGAGATATTCTGCTGGTCCGAGTTGAACCTTTTATTCAAGGTCATTTTCTAGTTACATCATTAGCTGGTACTTGGTAGTAATCCCTCGGTGCCAGGGAGGCTCATCCCCGGGAGTCACGTCCCACGCTGGGGGAAGGCAATGAATTTACATGCTGAGTTTGGTTTCGAGACTGGCCACATTTGAGCAACATGGAGGCTGTCAGGAGGGAACTCTTAGGCACAGTGCTGCTCTAGGCCTTGTTCTTATTTCAGGTGCACAGGCTCACAAGCATAGTCATTAGTATCAGGGGCTCACTGTTGGACCCTCCTTCTTTTTTGGTCTTTGCCGTTGCACTTGGGGGATTGTTGCTGTTCCTTTAGGGACTGTGACAGAGCTCCCCTGGCTAGGAACTCAGCACTCCCTCAGTTGTTGTTTTTAATTGAATCCACTATGAAAATATCCAAACATTTTCATGTACCCTGGATATATGCCCTGTAGAACTCACTGCCAACCATGTGTCAATAACAAGCCATACCAGTATTCCTCCGCTGCCATTGTTGAACCACTCTGTGATCCAAAACTTCCTGAAAAGTGAATCCCAATATATTGCCAGGTTCCCTTAATAGTAAAATGGAATATAGCAATGAGTTTAAAGGTCTGATATAGAATACATATTAATTTGGAAAAATTCTACATCCTATCATTTTCTTTTCTTTTTTCTAATTATTAAGCTTATCTTCACAAGAGTTTTAGATCACAGTAATTCATATATACAATATACAGTACTCCCACATATCCATTATAAAACCTTTTCCCTTCCACAGCAATAATCTTTTAACATATTCATACCATATTTTACTGAAACTGATGTACAGATATTGAGACAATACCTTTCAAACAAGGTAACATTTGTGTTTACATTGTGGTTTATATTTTAGACTATACAATTTTCTAAATTTTTAGTTATCTTATGTTTTACATTATGATTTACATTTTAGCCTATCAGCCCCTATATATTTTTGGTGTAATTTTACATGTCTTATATCCATCCTTGCGTACTCTTGTGGAACCCTTCTATTGCCCACACAGTTACCTTGGTTCCATCTATTCAATACCTATTTCCCCCTCCCCTTAGGGCCCACAGTGACAGTCAATCTTCATTGCTTGAAAGGCCATGTTCAGAGATACTTGCAACAGTGTTGAGGGCTTGACTTGCTCAACTACCCTAATGCCCTGGGAACCACCCTTTCTCTTGAGAGATACAGTTCCCTCTATTTGATGGCCTCAGTCCTCCCCAGGATGTGGGTATACCTTCACTCTCATTATATGGCTCTCTACCCAATGATATAACCCACTCTGGCAAAATGAGCATTCACATATTCCTTAGGAGTCTGTCCTGTGTCAGATTATCCCCTTTAAGTACCTTAAACAGGTAACTTTCCTTATTATATTTTTGAAAAGGTTTTCTCAGCATTATACTCTCAACGAACACCTGACCATCTCCTATGTTCATATGTTGCCCCACCCTCCCCCCAATTTCTTGGGCAATATTACCCATCCTCCCATCCCTAGCCCCCTCAATCCTGCAAAGCCCCACCCAAAGGTAACCCTATGCCCCCATTTTATCCCTTCCTTGTACACATACTTACCTCCAGCTTATCATAGATTTCACCCATGTAGATGTCAGCTTACATCCTTCCTCTATCCCCCGATTTCCTGTAAGCCCATCATCCAGTCTCTAGCTCTCTGAGGCAGCTTGGTTTACTTATTTCATATCATTGAGGTCATGTAGTATTTGTCCTTCAATGCCTGGGTTGCTTCACTCAACATAAGGTTCTCAAGATTCATCCATGTTATCATGTGTATTTGTAGTGTATTTGTTCTTACAGCCGAGTAGTATTCCATTGTGTGTATATACCACATTTTATTTATCCATTCATCTGTTGATGGGCATTTGGGTTGATTCCAACATCTGGCAATAGTGAACAATGCTGCTGTGAATGTTGGTGTGCATATATCGGTTTGTGTCCTTGTTTTCAGTTCTACTGGGTATATACCCAGCAGTGGAATTGCTGGGTCATATGGCAAATCTATGGCTAGTTTTTTGAGAAACCACCAAACTGCCCTCCAGAATGGTTGGATCCTTCTGCATTCCCACCAGCAGTGGATGAGTGTTCCCATTCCTCCACATCCTCTCCAGCATTTGTAGTCTTCTGTTTTTTTCATTGCTGACAATCTTATGGGAGTAAGATGGTATCTCATTGTAGTTTTGATTTGCATTTCCCTGATAGCTAGAGATTTGGAGCATTTTTTCATGTGCCTTTTAGCCATTTGTATTTCTTCTTTGGAGAAGTGTCTGTTTAAATCTTTTCCCCATTTTTTAAATGGTTTGTTTATCTATTTATTTTCAAGATACAGGAGTTCTTTATATATGCAAGTTATAAGTCTCCTATCTGATAAATGGTTACCAAATATCTTCTCCCCTTGTGTAGGCTCCCTTTTCACTTTCCTGACAAACTCCTTTGAGGTGCAGAAGCTTTAATTTTGAGGAGGTCCCATTTATCTATTTGTTCTTTTGCTGCTCGTGCTTTTAGTTTGAAGTTCATGAAGCCATTTCCTATTACAAGGTCTTGTATATGCTTCCCTACACTGCTTTCCAAAGTCTTTATGGTCTTGGCTCTTATATTTAGGTCTTTGATCCATCTTGAGTTGATTTTTGTATAAGGTGTGAGATGGTAATCCTCTTTCATTCTTTTGCATATGGATATCCAGTTCTCCAGGCACCATTTGTTGAATAGGCCATTCTCTCCCAGTTGAGAGGGTTTGGTGGCTTTATCAAATATTATATGATTGTATATATGAGGATCTATATCAGAACTCTCAATTTGGTTCCATTGGTCTGCGTGTCTCTCCTTATGCCAATACCATGCTGTTTTCACTACTGTAGCTTTGTAGTATGTTTTGAAGTCAGGTAGTGTGATTCCTCCAATTTCATTTTTCTTTTTCAATATGTCTTTGGCTATTCGGGGCCTCTTTCCTTTCCAAATAAATTTCATAGTTAGTTTTTCTAGTTCCTTAAAGAATGCTGTGTTGATTTTTATTGGGATTGTATTGAATGTGTAGATCTGTTTTGGTAGATTAGACATCTTTATAATAATATTTAGTCTTCCTATCAATGAACAGGGAATATTCTTCCATTTATTTAGGTCTTCTTTGATTTCCTTGAACAATCTTGTGTAGTTCTCTGTGTATAAGTTTTTACATCTTTAGTTAAATTTATTCCTAGGTATTTGATTTTTTTATTTACTATTGTAAATGGTATTTGTTTCTTGATTTCCTCCTGAGCTTGCTCATTATTGGTGTACAGAAATGCTACTGATTTTTGTGCATTGATCTTATAACCTGCAACTTTACTAAACTTATTTATGAGTTCTAGAAGCTTTGTTGTAGACCTCTCAGGGTTTTCTATGTATAGGATCATGTCATCGGCAAATAATGAAATTTTGACTTCTTTCCAATCTGAATGCCTTTTATATCTGGTTCTTGCCTCAGTGCTTGAGCAAGTACTTCTTTTTTTTTTTTTTTTTAAAGATTTATTTATTTATTTAATTTCCCCCCCTCCCCTGGTTGTCTGTTCTTGGTGTCTATTTGCTGCGTCTTGTTTCTTTGTCTGCTTTTGTTTCTTTGTCCGCTTCTGTTGTCGTCAGCGGCACAGGAAGTGTGGGCGGCGCCATTCCTGGGCAGGCTGCACTTTCTTTTTCACGCTGGGCGGCTTTCCTCATGGGCGCACTCCTTGCGCGTGGGGGCTCCCCCACGCGGGGGACACCCTTGCGTGGCACGGCACTCCTTGCGCGCATCAGCACTGCGCATGGCCAGCTCCACACGGGTCAAGGAGGCCCGGGGTTTGAACCGCGGACCTCCCATATGGTAGACGGACGCCCTAACCACTGGGCCAAAGTCTGTTTTCCGAGCAAGTACTTCTAAGACAATGTTAAATAGAAGGGGACAGAGTGGACATCCTTGTCTTGTTCCTGATCTTAGAGGGAAGGATTTTAGGATTTCACCATTGTAAATGATGTTGGCTGTGGGTTTTCATATATACTCTTTATCATGTTCAAAAAACTTCCTTGTATTCCAATCTTTTGGAGTGTTCTTATCAAGAAAGTGTGCTGTATTTTGTCAAATGCTTTTTCTGCATCTATAGATATAATCATGTGATTTTTTTCCTTCAATCTGTTTATATGGTGTATTACATTGATTGATTTTCTTATGTTGAACCATCCTTGCATACCTGGAATGAATCCCACTTGGTCATGGTGTATAATTCGTTTAATGTGTTGTTGAAATCAGTTAGCAAGTATTTTGTTGAGGATTTTTGCGTATAGGTTCATTAGAGAAATTGGTCTGTAATTTTCCTTTCTTGTGGTGTTTTTATTTGACTTTGGTACTAGGGTAATGTTGGCATCATAGAATGAGTTTGGTAATGTTCCTTCTGTTTCGTTTTTTTTGGAAGACTTTCAGCAGGATTGGTGTTAGTTCTTTCTGGAATGTTTTGTAGAATTCACCTGTGACGCCGTCTGGCCCTGGGCTCTTCTTAGTTGGGAGTGTTTTAATGACTGATTCTATCTCTTTACTTGTGATGGGTTTGCTGAGATCATCAATTTCTTCTTTCATCAATATAGGATGCTTATGTGTTTCTAGGAATTTGTCCATTTCCTCTGAATTGTCTTTTTTGTTGGAATATAGTTTTTCAAAGTATCCTCTTATGATAGTCTTTATTTCTGTGGGGTCAGTGGTGATATCTCCTTTCTCATTTCTTATTTTGTGTATTTGCATCTTCTCTCTTTTTTTCTTTGTTAGTCTCGCTAAGGGTTTGTCAATTTTATTGATCTTCTCAAAGAACCCGCTCTTGGTCTTCTTTATCTTTTCAAGTGCTTTCTTATTTTCTATTTCATTTAGTTCTGCTCTTATCTTTGTTCTTTCTTTCTTTCTTCTTCCTGTGGGGTTACTTTTTTTTTTTTTTTTTACTAATTCCTCCAAATGTGCTGTTGGTTCTTCAATTTTAGCTCTTTCTTCTTTTTTGATGTATGAATTTATGGCTATAACTTTCCCTCTCAGTACTGCCTTTGCAGCATCCCATTAGTTTTGGTATGTTGTGTTATCATTATCATTAGTTTCAAGGTAGTTATTAATTTCTTTTGAGATTTCCTCTTTGACCCACTGTTGTTCTAGGAGTATGCTGTTTAATTTCCATATCTTGGTTTGAAATCTGGGCCTCTGGCTTCACTCCACTGTGGTCAGAGATATTATTTTGTATGATTTCGATCTTTCTGAATTTATTGAGTCTTTCTTTGTGGACTAGCATATGGTCTATCTTGGAGAATGATCCATGTGCACTTGAGAAAAATGTATATCCTGCTGTATTTGGGTGTAAGGATCTGTATATGTCTATTAGATCCAGCTCCTCTAATATACTGTTCAAATATTTTGTTTCTTTAGTGATTCTCTTTTGAGATGTTCTGTCCAAAGTTGATAGTGGTGTATTAAAATCTCCCACTATAATTGTAGAGGCATCTATTCTTTCACTTAGTTTTTCCAGTGTTTGCCTCACGTATTTGAAGGTGCCCTTGTTAGGAGCATAAATACTTATGATTGTTCATTCCTCTTGAGAGATTGTCCCTTTCGTTAATATGTAGTATCCTTCTTTGTTTCTCACAATTGTTTTGCATTTAAAGTCTATTTTGTCTGATATTAATATAGCTACTCCTCCCTTTTTTTGGTTACTCTTTTGCTTATAAGGTTGTTTTCCAGCCATTCACTTTCAGCCTCCGTGAATCCCTGGGTCTAAGATGTATTTCTTGTAGACAGCATATAGATGGGTCATATTTCCTTATCCAATCTCCCAGTCTGAATCTTTTGATAGGTGAGGTTATTACTTTCAAGGAATTATTTATGTTTCAGCCATATTTTGATTGGACTTGTGTTTGTCATATTTTGGTTGTTTTTTTCCTTCTCTTTTTGTCTTTTTTGTTGCTCTTACACTCTCCTCCAACTCTGCCTCTCCTGTTTTTTCCTTTCTTCCTGGAGAACTCCCTTTAGTATTTCTTGAAGGGGAGGTTTCTTATTGGCATACTCTTTCAGTTTCTGTTTATCTGTGAATATTTTGAACTCTCCATCATTTTTGAATGCTAGTTTAGCTGGTAGAGTATTCTTGGTTGGAAATTCTTTTCTTTTAGTACCTTGACTATATCATACCACTGCCTCCTTGCCTCCATGGTTTCAGATGAGAAATCAGCACTTAATCTTATGGAGCTTCCCTTGTATGTGATGGTTTTCTTTTCTCTTGCTGCTTTTAGAATTTTCTCTTTGTCTTGAGCATTGGATAATTTGACAAGTATATGTCTTGGGGTGGGCCTGTTGGGGTTTATGACATTTGGGGTGCATTGTGCTTCCTGGACATGTACACCCGTCTCTCTCAGTAGCTTTGGGAATTTTTCAGCCATTATTTCCTGCAACACCCCTTCTGTCCCCTTTCCCTTCTCTTCTCCTTCTGGGATGCCTATAATACGTGTGCTTGTGCATTTTGCATTGTCATTCAGGTCCCTAACTCCTAGCTGGATTTTTTCTATCTTTTTATCGATCAAGTCTACTATCTGTTTGATTTCAGATGTACTGTCTTCCATGTCGCTAATTCTCTCCTCTTCTTCTTCTAATCTGCTGCTATTTGCTGGAAGTGTATTTTTGATTTCTTGAACTGTGGTGTTCATTCCCATCATAACTGTTATCTTTTTGTGTATGTCTGCAATTTCCTCTCCAAGTGTTTTCCTCATATTGTTAAACTCTTCCTTTACTTCATTAAGTTGGTCTCTAATATATGTTTTGAGATCTTTAATTACATGTCCGATGTTCTGCTCCCCTTCCTGGTTTTTAGTGTGTTCTTGGATTCAGCCATGTTTTCCTGATTATTGGTTTGGTTTGTAGTTTTTGTTGCCGTTTGGTCATCATTTTATCTTGACAGGTTTAATCAGTTCCTTAGCTTCTTTGTCTAGTCTTGGGGATTAATTAGTTGTTGTTCTTGCATAAGTGTTATGTCCTCTCTTTGTCACTTTGTTCTTCTTACTCTAATTTCTTGTTGCTGGCTAAGTTCACTTTGAAGGAAAATATTAGGGCCAGGGAAAGGAAATTGTGTAAGAAAGAAAATGTGTAAAGTAGTATTGGTAATAACTGTTAACAGAGCAACAATGTGAGATCTGGGAGAATGGATATTAGACTCATGTAAGTTGTGTAGAGTTATAGCAGTAAGTAGAGTACCTATAATGAGATAGTCAACTGAATATGGGGATGAATATAGTATGAATTAAAAAGCCAGTGTTTTCATGAGAGAGGGAAAGAGAAAAGAAAGACAATAATATCAAGAGTGGATAAAAGACAGAAAACAGAACAAAGGTATTAGAAATTAAAAGTTAGACAATTTGGGGACCAAAGAACGGGAGGTGGAATGTAAGAGAGACAGTAGATGATGGAGGATAGCAAGATGTGGGGGAAAGGGGATAGTGTAGGTGGCCAAAATCAGTTCACACAGAAACGAGGAAATGAAGGATGAGGAAACACAGCAAATATGAGGTGATCCCTTCAGCACCTATTGTATAAATAAAATAAAATAAAATAAGAAGAAAAAGAGAGAAAAGAAAAAAAGAGAGAAGAAAAAGAAGGGGGGTAGGCAAAGAAAAGGGGGGGAACAAGTAAGAAAAAGAAAAGAAGAAAAAAACCACTAAATAAATGAAAAAGGACCTTGGAGGATACAAGGGGAGAAAAGAGCAGGAGCTAATGCAATATTAGCAACCAAGAAAATAAAAAAAAAAAAAAAGAGAGAAAGTGAAAAAAAACCACACAAATGCTGAGGGCTAGGACAATCAAGGACCTCAGAGGGACCTCGGGGCGTGGTGGGTTCAGGGATGGGAAGTCGTGATATTGCAGACTCAAAAGGTGTGAGTCTCTGGAGTGTGGGCCACCAGGGTTTAGGGGACACAGATCTGGGAACCACGCATCCAGTTAACAGGGAGCCTGAGAGCACCACAGCACAACACAGCCTTCAGGGATCCCCGCAGCTGGGCGCCAGCCCTAAGGGGAGGGGTCACACCCACAAACTCTGACCTCTGTGTCAGAAACCCAAAATTCCACCTCTCACAAGAGTCTCTTCTGTCACTATCTCACCAAATTGACTTTAGGACACCTCCCACCCTGCAAGCCCCCAAAACAGCCTGCTGGGGGTGCCGCTGCCCTACAAACAATTCAGGGACCGCTGCAGATGGGCTCAGGGCTTGGGAACTTCCCAGTGCAGCAAAGCCTCCAGGAATCGCTGCTGCCGGGCCGCCAGCCCCAGGGGGAAGCGTACCCATGCGCAGCCCCGATGTCCGTGAAAGAGACCCACAATTCCACCTTTTACAAGAACCTTCTCTGTCACTGTCCCACTAAACCGACGTCCAGACACCTCCTGCCCTGCAAACACCCGAAACAGCCCGGTCCAGCAGGACTCCAACCCTACTCAGCCACTCTTTGCAGGAGAGATTACAAGGTGCACTCACTCAGATGCCATCTTGCCCCACCTCGACAGTGGCAATTTGTGTCTTCTCTCTTTTTTTTTACCGATCAGTCTTATTAGTGGTTTATCAATTTTGGTGAGCTCCTAAAAGACCAGCTTTTGGTTTAATTGGTTTTCTCTATTGTTTTTCTGTTTTCTATTTTATTGATTTTTTAAGAAATCTGGTTTTATTACTTCCTTTCTTCCACTTACTTTGGGGTTAATTTACTTTTCTTTTATTAATTAGTTTCTTTAAATGGATGCTGAGGTCATTGATTTGAGACCTTCCTTCCTTGCTAACATGGACATTTTTTCCCTAAAGATTTATTTATGTATTTGTCTCCCCCCACCACCCCCACCCCACTGCCCCAGTTGTCTGTTCTCTGTGTCCATTCACTGTGTGTTCTTCTGAGTCCACTTTTATTCTTGTCGGCAGCACTGGGAATGTGTCTCTTTTTGTTACATCATCTTGCTCATCAGCTCTCTGTGTGGGCAGCTGCCACTCCTAGGTGGCTGAACTTTCTTTCGCGCTGGGCAGCTCTCCTTACGGGGCGCACTCCTTGCATGTGGGGCTCCCCTTCCCCAGAGGGACACCCCTGTGTGGCACGGCACTCCTTGCGCACTTCAGCACTGTGCGTGGGTCAGCTCCACACGGGTCGGGTCAAGAAGGCCTTGGGTTTGAACTGCGGACATCACATGTGGTAGGTGGACGCTCTATCTGTTGAGCCAAGTCTGCTTCCCAACATGGACATTTGATGTTATATTGGCAGCAGTCCACAAATTCTGATATGGGTTTTTTCATTTGGTTCAGAATATATATCTGTATTTTTTTTACTAAAATATTATATTGCAATAAGGTTTGACTAAGCCCCAAATCAATATAAACTAAACTCCTAAAGTTATTTACATACAAATGGATAAAAACCAAGTAGTTAAAAGAGCTGTGAGTACCTGTGTCAGCACAATTTCAGCCTCTAAATCAGTGTAATTTTCTAAGGCTCCTTACAACAGCAAAGTAAAACCAGTTGATCAAACTTGTTACAATTCACTGATTTCCATAAAAAGAAGAGTTTTTCATCAAGGCTTATATGAGACAAAATTTTTTCTTTATTTTTAAAGAAGTTTTAGATGACATAAATATTACATCTAAAATATGGGAGATTCCCATATACACCACCCTCTCTCCCTCCTACAATTTTCCCCATGAATACCTTTCACTAGTGTGGTATATTTGATACAATTGATGAACACATATTGAAACACTACTACTAACCATGGACTATAGTTTATATGATAGTTTACATTCTGTACCACACAATTTTATAGGTTTTAAGAAATGTGTAATGACCAGTATCATTGCAGTATCATGCAGAAAAATCCAAATGTCCCCCAAATGCCCCAAGTTACACCTCTTCTTCCCTCTCTCTCCCCTCAGAACCTCTTGGTACCACTGCCTTTGAATCGATGTCACAAGTCCTTCCAATGCTAGAGTAATAGTAAGTCTTCTTTGGTCCATAGTTGCTTCCTCCCTCCCTTCCTTATATTTGTTCATTCCTCATTCCTGAGGATTTCGGGATGGTGATGCCCACTCTGCCCCCGATTGAGAGGGGCTTAGATGCCATGGCATGGGGCAGATGGATGGACCTGTCTTGCTTGCCATTGTAGATACTTTTTTTTTTTTTGAAAGATGTTGTCCATCATCATCATTTTGTTAGTTGTCCTGGCTGAGTCTGATGAACTGGAGAGTAGGTGCTGCAACTCAGCTGGGATTCAGGGCTCAACCGGCACAGGAACAGACTGAAGATTTAAGTATATGGACATACACTTTACAAGTATGATGCTGATTACAGGTTCAAATAAAAGGGGCAGAAGAACCGTGCGGAGGGAGATTATAAATGAGTCTAGCTCTGGTGCGCTGGGGAGACGGGTTCTCATATATTCCAAGGTAAGGCCCACCGAGGGGGCGCCGATTTCCTGGGGTTGGCTGCCCTGCCCAAAGTGTCCCCACGTCTCTAGAGCCCTCAGGAGCCCCCGCTGGAGGCACCGTTTCCTGTGTCAGTCAGTGAGAGCCCCAGAGACGTGCCTAAGTGTGACCTCTGGAACGACCTCCTGGCTCACTTTGAAATCTTTTAGTCATAAAAACTCATTTGTAGTTAATATTTCCCCCTTTTGGTCTAGGTCTTTTTCCAAAATATATTCTAATCTCCTTTCTGATTTCTTTTTTGAACGATGCATTATTTAGTGGTTTGCTCTTCAGTTTCCAAACTTATGCGGGGATTTTTCTAGCACTGTTTCTGTTATTTGGTTTCTAATGTAATTCTGTTCTCTTCACTGAACATACGTGCATGGATCTGAATGCCTTTAAATCTATTGAGACTTGTCTTATGCCCCAGAATGTAAACTATCTTGGTAAATGGTCTGTGTGTGCACTTAAAAAATAAGTACTGTGCTGCTGCTGAGCCGTGTGCTCTTCACATGTCAGTAGGTCAGGCTGTTGCGCGTTCTCCAAGTCTCCCGTAGCCTCGCTGGCTTTCTGGCTGCTTGTCTATGAAGTACTTAAAAAGGCACAGTGGAGTCTGACTACAATTCCAGATTTGCTTATTTATTCTTGCAGTTGTGTCATTTTTTGCTTCATATATTTTGATGCTCTGTTATTAGGAGAATAAGCATTTAGGATTTTGTCCTCTTGATGAATTGATCCCTTAATTATCATGAAATGATCTTTGACCTTGATATTCTTTGCCCTGAATTCTACTTTGTACTAATATTGCCACTCTGTCTTTCAGTTAGGGTTAGAAGGATGTGCCTTTTTCTATGCTTTTACTTTTAATAAAAGAATTTGTGTCTTTATATTTATAATGGGTTTCTTTAGGCAGCTTGTAGAATGGTCTTGCTTTTTTTATTTAGTTTGGCAATCCCGACCTTTTTATTGGCTTGTTTAGACTATTTAAACTTAATGTAATTGTTGATATGATTAGGTTAAAATCTACCATCTTGCTATTTGTTCTCTATTTCTCTTATTAGTTGTTTATTCTCCTTCTCCTCTCTTTCTGCCTACTTTTTGGATTGAATATTTTAAAATTAAATTTAGGGAAGTGGATGTAGCCTAAATGGTTGAACGCCTGCTTCCCATGTACAAGGTTCTGGGTTCAATCCCCGGAACCTCCTAAAAATTTTAAATGTATCTCCTTTGTAGGCTTATTGCTGTAAATCTTTGTTTTGTTATTTTGGTAGTTGCTTCAGGGTTTATAGCACACAACTTTAACTTACCACAGTCTACCTACAAAAGATATTATACCACTTATCATATGAATAAGAATTAAAATGGGTGCTTCCATTTCACCCCTCCTGGGCTCTGTGCTATTTTTGTGATACATTTTATTTCTGTATATCTTATAAACTCCACTCTACATTGTTATTTTTATTTAATCAGTTGATTATATTTTAAATGCATTAAAATAATATATAAAAAATTAAACATTTTATATATTTACTCATGTAGTTCCAATTCCAGATATTTTTCACTCCTTTGTGTAGATCCATATTTTCATCTGCCATCATTTTCCTTAAGTTTAAAAGACTTTCTTTAACATTTCCTGTAGTGCAGTAGCTCTGTGTCTGAAAACATCTTTATTTTGCCTTGTTGTTGAAAGATGTTTTTGCTGGGTACAGAATTCTTGGCTGATTTTTTTTTTAATGTATATATATTTTAAAGGTATTATTCTACTGTTTTCTCACTCCCATTGTTTCCCATTCTGGTTTATTTTTAATATTTTCTCTTTATCACTGGTTTTGAGGAATTTGACTATGATATGCTGCCCTGGTGTTGTGTTTTTCATGTTTCTTGTACTTGAGCTTCTTGGATCCATGGCTTTCTAATTTTCATCAAGTCAGAACAAATTTTGGCCCTTATTTATTAAATTTTTTTCTTGTCCTCTCTTTTTTGTGGGCTTCATTTACACACATATTAAGCTGTTTTAGGTGTTCACTAATGAGCTATTCAATTTTTGATTTCTTTCGTCTTTCTGTGCTACATCTCAGATAGTTTCTATTGCTATGTCTTCAGGTTCACTAATCTTTCCTTCTGCAGTGTCTAATCTGCTGGTAAGCACATCTAGTGTATTTTTCATCTCATACATGGTACTTTTAATCTATAGAAGCTCAATTTGGGTCTTTTATGTATCTTCTGTGTCTCTATTTAACATGTTCAATCTTTCCTCTAGCTTTTTCAATATATGGAATACAATTACAATAATTGTTTTAATGTCCTTGTCTGCTTTTTCTAACATCTGCGTTAGTTTTATGTTGGTTTTGATTGATGGGTTTTTCTCCAGACTATAGGTTAAATTATCCTTCATCTTTGCCTACTTGGTACTCTTGGATTAGCTGCCAATTAGATATTGTAAATTTTACCTTGTTGAGGGGTGGATATTTTTGTATTCCTATAAATATTCTTGAGCTTTGTTCCGGAAGCTTGAGCTTCCAAGTTGTTAAGGTACTTGGAAGTAGTCTGGCCCTTTTGGGCCTTGTGTTTATGATTTGTTAAGTGAGATCACAGTGCTAGGGCAAATTATTCCTTACTTTTAAGGCAAGACCCTTCGCAGCACACAACCGCTGCATCATGAATGAGGTGTCCCAGGCCACTGGTTGGAACAGGCACTACCCCAGCCTGTGTGGCTCCGGCGGCTGCTTTCTCAGTCGTCTCTGGAGCCTAGGCCAGCTTTCACACACGTGTGTCCTGATGAGAACTTAGCAGAACGCCTGATTGGGAACTTCTGCAGATCTCTGGAGTTCTCTCTCTGTGCGGCTCTCTCCTCTCCTCAGCCAGTGAACCGTAGCTACCTTGGTCTCCCTGGATTTCTCCTCAACTCAGAGTCCACCGAGCTCCTCCAGGTTCTCCCTCCGTTTCACGTCCTGGAAATCCCCTCAAGGTGAAAGCTGGGCAGTTGCGGGGCTCGACTCGCTCTGGGCTCGATGTGCTTTTCATTGCCGGACGACCAGTCTTACCCACTGTTGTTTGACAGTTTGTCCCGTCTCTTGGTGGTTGCAGGTAGGATGGGAAATCTGATCTTTATGACTCTCTTTGCTGGAAATGGAAGCCCTTTTGAGATGGAATCTTCATGGGTTTTTATAAATGATAAAGTGGTCTGTAGTCACTAAATAAAATGTGGAAAAGTAGCAAGAAGAGAACCAGGCCCCTCAGAGTCCCTCGTCCAAAGTCACACCAACCGCTCAGTGCATCTCCTCCCCCGCCCCATTTTCTTTCTGTGCTAATTTGTCTTATTTTTTAAAAATTTTATTTTGGCCCCGTGTTCTGTGTGGAGTGCCGGGCAGGGGGTCGCGCTGTGATGCCCACACCGGTGAGCGCCGTCTCAGCGCAGGGCCGCAGGGCGGGAGGGCCACTCTCTGGAAATGCATTTTGGGGCTACATCAGTCACCTTTCCTGCCCCTGGAGGGGGCAAGCCTGTTCCTCCCGACCTCTGTGCCGCTCCGTCCTCAACACGGCGAGACCCTGACCCACCACGTCCCCAGACGAGGGAGGCGCCGCCACGGAGGGGTCGGGCCAGAACCGCGCTCCCTGGGCTCCGGCCTGGCCACAGCCACACCCTCTGAGTCGGACCCCTCTCGCTCAGGCCTCCCTCGGGACCACCCCGCCCTTCCCTGCGGGGTCTTGGGGTCACTGGGGGAACGACGTGCTCTCCTAGGCCTGGGTCTCGCTAGCCCCGCTGGCCCGGCCGTCAGCCGTCCAGCCTCTGTGGGCTGCTCAGCCCGCGGGCCCGGGGCTCTTCCTAGGGATGGCGGCCGCGTGGCGACGCGCGCCAGCTCCCGCTCTTGGAGACCAGCCCCTCCCGGCGGTGCTGGCCCTGCATGCGTGGGCGGGGCTGTGGGGGCCCTGCTGCTTGTCCAGCACTGAGCCACGCCCCCTTCCACGGCGCCCGTGACCGAGGCCAGGCAGACGTCCCGTCCCCGCTGCGGCTGCGTCACCAACTCCAGTCCGGGCCCAGCTGGTTTGGGGGTCCCTTGGGCCTCCCGGGTGGTCGCCCTGGCGGGCTGCGCTCCCCCAGGCCCCTTTCTTGCAGACACCGGGCGCGCTCCTGTCCTGGGGAGGCACCTCCCCCCGGGAGGGGGTTGCCTGTGTGGCCGGACCCCAGGCCCCCCCTCTTCCTGAGAGCGACGGGCGCTTTCCCGGCTCCCACAGCCAGGGCCCCCGCCCCAGGCTGACCATAGGAGGGGGTGCCTGCCCTCGTCAGGTCCCTGCACCCCTGGAGGGAACAGGGAGGCTGGTCGGGGGAGCCTCCAGAGGCGGGGCTGCCGCCTCAGACCTGGCCCCCCAGAGGCTGCGGGCAGCACCCCAGGGCCTCCGGGGCTGCCTGGGAGGGGACAGGGCTGTGGCTGGACAGGGCTGGGGGTTGCCCCAGGTGACCTGCCCTTCCAGGGAGTTCTCTGGCGCCCCTCTAGTTGGTGCCAGCTCCCCGGACACAGGGTCAGAGGTCGGCAGCCCCTCTGTGGGGCAGAGGGCCAGCGAGGGCCGACTGGCCAGGGACAGGCCCCTCCCTGCTGAGGAGCAAAAGGGTCCCCTTGGGGTCCGCCGCTCACTGAGCTTCCCAGCCATTGCTGGGCCAAGGGCCCCAAGCGTCTTTCCTTCAGGTCAGACTGTCACCATCCCTGTGTACAGATGGGGAAACTGAGGCATAGAGCGGCAGCGTGACCTGCCCGAGGCTGTGCCGGCGGAGGCGGTGGAGCTGGGCGTCCTCGGCCTGGCCTGCGTCCCCCATGCCCGGCGCAGACCTGGCACCTGGTGAGTGCCACCGCGTGGAGCTGAGACGCTGGGCGGCTGTGGCCGGCGCCACCGGTGGGTGCTCGGGGCGGGCTCGTGTGGAAGACAAGGGAGTCCGGTAAGGGGCACCTGCGGTGGCGGCGGTGACTCTGCACGTCCGGCCTCGGGAGGCGCAGCGCGCAGGACACGGGGGCAGGGGCGGGAAGTGGGGTACATCCCCCGACACCCTCACTCGTGGAGAAGTGCCTCGCACACGCACACGCCTGCCCCCATGCGTCCCCGACAATCTCACCTCCGTGCTCACACACGTGCACACTTCCAGGCTCGCACACTCATACACAGGCTCACACTCCAGCCCCCAAACACACACGCAAACACTCCCACACGTGGGCTTGCATCTTGGCACATGAACACATTAAAAAACCACGAGGGTGCAACGGGCACACTCAGCGTGCACAGCCCTCGTGTGTGCAGCTCAGAGGGTCCTTACACACCTGCTGCCCCCACCCCGCCCCACTGTTCCGATTCCTGACACTCCAGTTGTTTTGCCTGTCCTGGGACGTCCTTAAGCAGAGCACTCGGCTCCAGGACCCCAAACACAGGGGGGCGGACACCCCGCGGACACACGCAGCTCAGGACACACGGGGGCGCGCGCCCCGCGGCCACACAGAGCCCAGGACACACGGGGACGCGCGCCCCGCGGACACGCAGCTCAGGACACACGGGGGCGCGCGCCCCGCGGACACGCAGCTCAGGACACACGGGGGCGCGCGCCCCGCGGACACGCAGCTCAGGACACACGGGGGCGCGCGCCCCGCGGACACGCTGCTCAGGACACACGGGGGCGCGCGCCCCGCGGACACACGCAGCTCAGGACACACGGGGGCGCGCGCCCCACGGCCACACAGAGCCCAGGACACACGGGGACGCGCGCCCCGCGGACACGCAGCTCAGGACACACGGGGGCGCGCGCCCCGCGGACACGCAGCTCAGGACACACGGGGGCGCGCGCCCCGCGGACACGCAGCTCAGGACACACGGGGGCGCGCGCCCCGCGGACACGCAGCTCAGGACACACGGGGCGCACGCCCCGCGGACACGCAGCTCAGGACACACGGGGGCGCGCGCCCCGCGGACACGCTGCTCAGGACACACGGGGGCGCGCGCCCCGCGGACACGCTGCTCAGGACACACGGGGGCGCGCGCCCCGCGGACACGCTGCTCAGGACACACGGGGGCGCGCGCCCCGCGGACACACGCAGCTCAGGACACACGGGGGCGCGCGCCCCGCGGACACGCAGCTCAGGACACACGGGGGCGCGCGCCCCGCGGACACGCAGCTCAGGACACACGGGGGCGCGCGCCCCGCGGACACGCAGCTCAGGGCACACGGGGGCGCGCGCCCCGCGGACACGCTGCTCAGGACACACGGGGGCGCGCGCCCCGCGGACACGCAGCTCAGGACACACGGGGGCGCGCGCCCCGCGGACACACGCAGCTCAGGACACACGGGGGCGCGCGCCCCGCGGACACGCAGCTCAGGACACACGGGGGCGCGCGCCCCGCGGACACGCAGCTCAGGACACACGGGGGCGCGCGCCCCGCGGACACGCTGCTCAGGACACACGGGGGCGCGCGCCCCGCGGACACGCAGCTCAGGACACACGGGGGCGCGCGCCCCGCGGACACACGCAGCTCAGGACACACGGGGGCGCGCGCCCCGCGGACACGCAGCTCAGGACACACGGGGGCGCGCGCCCCGCGGACACGCAGCTCAGGACACACGGGGGCGCGCGCCCCGCGGACACACGCAGCTCAGGACACACGGGGGCGCGCGCCCCGCGGACACACGCAGCTCAGGACACACGGGGGCGCGCGCCCCGCGGACACGCAGCTCAGGACACACGGGGGCGCGCGCCCCGCGGACACGCAGCTCAGGACACACGGGGGCGCGCGCCCCGCGGACACACGCAGCTCAGGACACACGGGGGCGCGCGCCCCGCGGACACACGCAGCTCAGGACACACGGGGGCGCGCGCCCCGCGGACACGCAGCTCAGGACACACGGGGGCGCGCGCCCCGCGGACACGCAGCTCAGGACACACGGGGGCGCGCGCCCCGCGGACACGCCCAGCTCGGGCTCAGCGCGCGGCTCAGAGGCTCCGCGGTGCCACCTGCTGGCGGGCATCTCAGCGGGGCCCTTCCGGGGAAGGTTCCGGGGGGCGGTCACTCCCCTGGGCCTGCAGCCTGCTTGGGGCCGGCTCTGGCCCGGGCGGCGACCCCTCTGGACGCACGCGCCCGGGGTGGGGTGCGGGACGAGGTTCGCCTCCCTGTCCACGCCAGGAGACCCTCCTGGAGGGAAAGCCGAGGCGGGCTGGCAGCAAGGGGGGCTGTGGGGTCAGGGAAGAGGTGCCAGCTGGGACCGTGTCCCTGTGGCCTCTGAAGGCGCCCTCGGTGGGACTGCGCCCCCCGCCCGTGGCCCAGACCCCGAAATTCAGGAGCCGGGGGGCCCTGCTCTCCGCCCAGCTGCTCACAGGGACCCCGCGCGCCTTGCTCGGCATCAGCGGTGCCCTAGGACGGAGGCCAGGGGGAAGGTCCAGGACCCCCGGCCCCTCGGACCACTCACCAAGGCCTAGGGTGGGTGGCTTACCCCAGCGCCCATCCGGGAAACCAGAGGGTGGGCCCCGCCCCGGGTGGGCCCCGCCCCGGGTGGGCCCCGCCCCCTCCCCTCCATCCCAGTCCGACCCTGGCAGGGCTCCCTTGCGGCGCCCCCCATCCCCGCCGCCGCGCAGACCCAGGCCTGCTGCCCCTTGGGAGTCGGGATTTCTGTGAGACGACAGGGACCCCGGCCCGCGTATCAACACCCGGGCGAGTCTGGGGGTCCCGGGAGCCTCGGCCTGCTTCTAGAGGCCGCAGGTCACAAATGGCAAGGTCCCCAGGTCCAGATGGCGCCCACCCACCCACTACGAGCCCCACGGGCGCCCCTGGGCGCAGCAGACCCGCGGCTGGTAGAGCGCGAGGCTGGGGGCTCCAAGGCCTGGCCGGGCCGGCGGGCGGGGCTCCGGTGATGGGCGGGGCTCCGGTCGGTGGGCGGGGCTCCGGTGATGGGCGGGGCTCCGGTCGGTGGGCGGGGCTCCGGTGATGGGCGGGCTCTGGTGATGGGCGGGGCTCGGGCCACGCCCCTGTCTCCGCCCCCATCCCGTGGCCGCGGGGGGGACCCCCAGCCTCGGCAGTGGTGCCTGTCGTCCCCCGTCCGCAGCTGGCCCCGTCTGGTGCCCAGCTCTGCCCCTGGCCCGGGGTACCTGGCACCAGCCCGTGGGGGGCGTCGCTGGAGCAGCTGCCCCCGCGCCCCCACCCCCGGGCGTGATCGGGCCGGGCCAGCGCGACCTCCGGTCACTGCCCGCAGCTGTTCCTGTGGACAGAGCTGCCTGCCCACCCAATAGGGGCACCTCCGCCTGCCCCTGGCCCCTGCGTCGATGTCCTTGTCCCCGTGGGACCACGGCGGGGGCTCTGGAAAGTGTGGCGCCTCCTCCGGGGCTCCCCGCACCCGACCCTCTCCTTCGCTGCCCTAGCCCCTCCCCTTAGAGCCTCAGGCCCTGTCAGCCCCTTCTCCCCCCTCCTCCCCTCCCCCTTCCTCCCCTCCCTCCCTGCTTTCACCCTCTTCCTCCCCCCCCTTCCTCCGCTCGCCCCTGTCCGTCTGGAGAGCCCGAGCAGCTGCTGAAGGAGCGCCGGAGAGGAGAGCCGGGTGGGCCCTGTATCCCACCCCAGCCTGTTGGCAGTGACCTCCGCAGGTGGCCCTACCTGCCCACCTGAGAAGAGGGGCCCCAGCAGAGGGCAGCCGGGCGGCGCTCCCCACTCCTGCTTAGTGGGGAAGGACCAGAGGTGGGGTGGCTCCCTGGGCCCCGAGGCCCGTCCACCTGCTGGGGAGACGCCGCTGGCCCCCCAGCACTCGTCCTGTCATGGAGCGGCCCCAGGGCGGCTGGGACCCTTGGGGGCCTCCTGGGCCCTGACAGGAGGGGTGGGACTGGGGGGGGGACAGGAGGCCCCTGCCCAGGGACAGCCTCTACCACCCCTCGGGGCAGACCCCCGGATGACCGAGGGAGGCCGGTGGGTGCAGGAGTGGGCACCCAGGGCCTGGCTAGGGCCTGTGAAGCCCCCCGGGAGTGGTGGGGTGGGGGCCCGGAGCTGCTGGTCTCCACAAAGGGCCTGGGTGGCCCTAACTCGTCCTGCACCCCTGCCCCCCAACCTCCCCACCTGAAGCCCCGACTCTGATGACAGTGATGGGGATAGGGGGGCTGGTGCATGGGGGACTCAGGAGCAGGCAGGCAGGTCCCTGCTGAGGCTGTCCCCCGGTCAAGGACCCCCAGTTGAGGACCCCAGTGCCTGCCCCCCGGCCACACTGTCCTCCTTGGGAATGTCCACCTGGCACGTCCGCCTGGGCAGACTCCAAGGAGGGTCGTGCCGGGGCCAGGGGACAGCGCCGTCCTCTCTGGCTTTCCGTGACGCTGGCCCTGCTTCTTGACGGGATGGCTGAACAGCCGCCCGTCCCCTCGGTCCACAAAGCATGAGGCAGACACAGGTCCTGGATGGTCACCTGTCCTTGGTGGTCCTGCCATTTCCCAGAAGGTGCAGGGGCGGGCGGTGGCCCTGGAGCCATGCCCGCAACAGGACCTGGCCATAAACGCGGGCGGGGAGAGGGCCGTGGCTGACCCTGCCCCGGTGGACTTTCCCCAGCCTGGCCCACAGCTGTCGGCCTCTGCAGGAACCGGTGCCTCTGTTTGTCTTTGAAGGAGCTGGGGCCACCGCCCAGCGCCTGCCACGCCTTGGCCGGCTCGTCCATGGGGGCCGGGGCAGGTGGGCAGGGGGGTCTGAGCCGCCGGGGGACTTTGCTCAGCACTGCCCTGGCGGCGCGGGGGCTGCAGGCCCAGCTCCCACCATGCCCAAGGGCAGGGTGCAGGCCCCAGAGGCCGCTGGTGACCAGGAGGGGAAACTGACGCCCAGAAAGGGCAGGGAGAGTGGGGACGCACTTGTCAGCTGGACCCAAGCTGGGACCAGTGCCCGAGGGGTCGCTCTGGTGAGTCTCTTCCCAGCCCGGCCTCGTCTTGGCCAGGAGCGGTGTAAGTGACCGCACGTTCATGTCGGCTTTCTGCGGGGGCCTGTGGCGGTGCACGCTCCCCCTCCTTTCCGCCGGGCTGCCCTTGGCCGTCACCACAGCGGGCAGAGGCTCCCCGGGGACCGGCACGCCGCGCTCTTCACAGCACCCCCGACTCTCGCTGTGGTGGGCACAGGCCGGGGGCTGAACTGCTGGCGACTCCCCGGGGCCCGTCCCACCGCACCTGGGGCCGCAGGACCGGGCTCGGGGCGGCTGGCAGCGCCGCTCGCTCAGGAGCGGGGAGGGGCCCACGGGCACGTCGGGAGCCGCTCTCGGTGACGGTTCTAGGTGGGAGCTGCGCGGGCTGCACCCGGTGTCTTCCTTGCAGGGACGTCCCTCGGACCAGCCGCGGTCACTCAGGCCTGGGCTTGGCAGCCGACTTCTCCAAATGCTCCGGGGACCCTGTCGTGTCCAGGAGACGACTGGGCCACGGAAGCCGGGCAGGGGACACGAGGCCCTTGGACAGCTCGCCCGGCCGCCGGTGCGGCCGGTCCCTGTGCGGGAGGCTGTCCAGGCACCAGGGGCGTGACGGAGGGGGTCTGGATGGCTGTCGTGGCGCTGGTGTCGGAGGCGCTGCAGAACGTTCTCCAGTGACCCACGTGGGCGCTGCCAACCACGGCCGGGGCAAGGCAGGCCCCCGGGCCGTGACCGACCGAGCGGCCGCGGCTGACGTGAGGAAACTGCCCACGCGTCCCTGAGGGGCCGCGGGCGTGCCGCCCCTTCCAGCCCCGCGCCTGCACCAGGCCAGGTCCTTCCTCTCCTTCCACCGGAACGACCCACCGCGTCAGATGGACGCAGACGCCGCGCGGCTGTGGGGAGCCAGCCGTCCTCTACTGAGCACCAAGAAGATTTGCAAAATCGCACAGCAATACGGCTCTTCTTAATTATTTCTTGGTTTTATTCTTTATAACAACGGTACTTACTACGTTAACCTGTAGTGGGTTTCTCATAACTATTTACGATGGAATGCGTATTTGAATTTTTTTGCAGTTTTGCGTCCAGTGTGGGGACGTCGGTGGAGCTCCTGCCCGACCCGAAGCGCTTCGGGCCCGCTGCCCCCGGAGTGGGAAGGGCTCCTGGGGTGGGAGAGTTTGAGCGCTGCTGGCTTATCCCTTACAGGAAGCGGCAGGGGCTTCGTTCTCCTCCTTCTGGGGTATTGCTCCCGGGCCCCCCGACACCTTCTTGGGGAGCACTGATCGTGGGGAGCGGCCGCCCGGTGTGCTCGCTCACTGGGAGCCCCGCTCCGCGCTGCGCAGCTTCTCCTGCTCGTGGGAGCCTCATCCTTGCTTCCTGTGGGGGTACGCCCCTAGAAGTCCCCAGGCTGGCCTGGATGTTGTGGGGCCCTGGCGGTGGGCAGCTGGGTCCGCCCAGTCCCTCCCGCTCCCACTGCCGCCCCCCCTGGGGTGCCTTGGCTGAAGTGGGCAGAGCTGGCTGGCCTGGGGGCCTCCCGGGTGGGGGCCGCCCTGGGTGTCCTGGCCCCAGTGTCTGGGCCCAGAGGGTCTGCGCGCCTGCACCCCAGCCGGGCCTCCCTGCCCCGCCCCAGCCCCGGCCATCTCCCGCTGGAGGCTGAGGGCCACCAGGACCCTGGGCTCTCCTGACCCCCTCCCCTGCAGGGCTGGGCGCTGCGCTGCTGCCCTGCTCGGCTTCCTCGTCGTGCCGTTGAGCGTCACTGAGCTGCTGCCGCGGAGCAGGAGCCGGATCTGCAGAGGCCACGCCCGGAGCTGCTGCCCGCGCTGACGTGGCCGGAGCCTGGAGAGAGGCCAAGACCTCATTGCTCTCCACGGCAGAAGCTGTGGCAAGTCATCACAAAGTGGGACAATACAAAGAAGTGTTAAAAAAGAACAAATGAAAGGAGAAGAACAAAAATGATAAATAAAAAGAAAAAAGCAAAAGAAATGCAAAAAAAGAGAAAAAAACAAAAACATTTTTAAAAAGGACAATATAGAAAAGCAGACAGAAGAAAAGTATTGCCCCACCAAGTCACCCCCTCCACCCTTGGATGAGCGTCCTCTCCGCCCCCCTTTTTCTTGATTAGAGAAGTTGGGGGTTAAAGAAAAATCATGCATAAAACAGGATTCCGTGTACCGCCCTGCTATTGCACGGCGTGGAACGTGCGTCACCGTTGATGGAGCGCGTTGTTACTACCGTGCATCTTTATTACCGTGCGTCGTTATTACCGTGCTCTTCTGTAGCTCGTGCTTTAACTTAGGGTGCTCTGTCGGCGGAGTGCAGCTCCGTGGAGTTAAAACTTTTTATTCTGTTGCCGTATATCCTCTCTAACATTCCCCTTCTGTCACATTTAATTTGTGCTTCAGGGCTGTTAACTGCGCTCCCAACGCTGTGCTCCCAGCTCCGCTGTCGCTACCCACCGTTTCTGACGCTCCAGGCGGGAGCCCTGGACCTTTCCAACCTCAGCTCCCCATCCCCACCCTGTCCCCTGGGGACTGATATCCAGGTTCTGACCCCAGGAGTGGGCTTGTGCTGGTCGTTTCACACAGGGAGGCTGCACGCGTCGCGTCCCTCGTGCCTGGCTCGTCCCACTCACGGCTGTCCACGGCACACCCGTGCTGGGTGTACAAGACCGCGCGCCTCTGTGAGGGTGGCCGAAGCGTCATCCCTCTTCCCGTGCTTCTGGGTGATGCGTGCATTGCTACCCACGTTCTAGGAACCGTTTTGCACCCTGACTCTTTTATTAACTAGCGTTTATTTCTTGCAAGTCAGGTGCATCAGACAAATGCGTGGCGAGCAGGCAGGTGTAAGCTCACTGGCCCGCCACCACGGCCCAGGGTCAGCAGCTGGGCCCCGGTTCCGGCCGGAGATCCCCGGGACCCCTCGTGCACAGAGCCCTGCCGGGAGGAGGGCCTCGGCTTCCCTGCCTGTCCCGGGCCGCTGGGCGCTGGCTGGGGCCCCGGCCCCTTGGGGGGGTGGTTCAGACGGGCAGGGAGGGGCTTCCGGCTCTGCTGCTGACCCCCGACGCGTCCTGCCCAGCCCCGTGCTCACCGTGATGGGACGACGTGGGCGACAGCCCGGCAGGGTCGCGGTGAGAATCAGACGTCTGCGCGCTCTCTCAGGCGCGCTGCCGCGGGGCCGCGCATGCCACCTTGTGCTGTCTTACAGCCGATTCCCTCGTATCTGGGGCCCCTCCCACACCAGGTGCCTTGAGAACATGCTTTCAATGGCTGCAGAATGTTCCACGGCACAGGGGTGCTGGCCGTGCTGGGGACGTCTTGGGGCCTTCCTGGCCACTTGCTGAGGGGTCATGGGGCGCGGCCATCTCCGTGACTTGAGGGGCAAATGGCCACCCCATGACGCGGCAGGCCCAGAGCACGCGCTTCCCTGCGCCCTTGACGGAACGCTCTAGAAACACCCTCCTCTAAGCCGATCGCCAATTTTACTTAATTGATTATTCTCATTTATTTTATTTTTAAAGACGCTTTAGAATATATAAGTGTTACATAAAAAATATTGGGGGAATGGATGTAACTCAAGTGGTTGAGTGCCTGCTTCTCATGTTTGAGGTCCTGGGTTTGATCCCCGGTACCTCCTAAAAAATGTATGTGTATATATATATATATGGGATTCCCATCGCCCTCCCCGCCCCCTCCCACGCTGTCCCCCATTAACGACACCCTTCATTAGTGTCGTACATTTGCTACAACTGATGGACACTTATTGAAGCTTTGCTACTCACCATGGTCTATAGTTTACACTTTGCACCACACAACTTTTCAATCGCCGTTTAGCTCTCCACTTCCTGGAAACTGGTTCTTCCCGTGTCCTTTTGGTCACAGCCCTTTGGCAAAGTGCCCTTGGCACCCGTTTGACATCTGGGTAGATGCGGCTCAGATGGGCGCAGAGTGTGGGGCTCTGCCAGCTGTTGGTGTGTCTCTTCCCACTGTGTGCTCTGGAACTGGGGACATGACCGCAGAATGGGCCTGGGGCCCCACGGGCCCCCCCGTGAGAGGGACCTGAGCTGAAACTCACCGTCACCGGGCCCCATAAGCCCCTTCTCTGACGGGTGGACCACAGTGACGTTTTGGGTCTTCTGGAAGTGATGTCACTTCTGAGCCAGTGTCTAATAATCCCCGAAATGTCTGGCCATTTCCTTCTCCCCAGGGCACGGGGACCCTGGTAAAAGGTGGTTGGTCTTCTTGGGGAAAGCTGGCAGGAAGAGTAACAGTGTAAGTTCCTGGCCGTGTAGCAGGTCCTTCCCCGAGGGGACCTGGCCTCATCCAGGGCTCTGGGTCTGTAAACTGTCTCAGGTCGGGGGATTGATTGAGGGGCCGTGACTCTGTTTCCATAATTCAAGTTTAGGTTTTGTTCACTTGACCTAGAACTCTTCTGCTTGTACAGATCAAGTAGGAATTTAGAAGACCGCATGTCTATTTCACTGTTAGGTGCCCGTGATCTGTCAGCCAGTGCCAGAGGTCTATGCAGCTCACGCGCCTTTTTTTTTTTTTTAAGATTTATTTATTTATTTATTTCCCTACCCTCCCCGCCCCCCAGCCCCGGTTGTCTGTTCTCTGTTCTATTTGCTGCGTCGTCTTCTTTGTCCACTTCTGTTGTTGTCAGCGGCACAGGAATCTGTGTCTCTTTTGGTTGCATCATCTTGTTGTGTCAGCTCTCCGTGTGTGCCATTCCTGGCCAGGCTGCGCTTTCTTTCGCGCTGGGTGGCTCTCCTTACGGGGTGCACTCCTTGCGCGTGGGGCTCCCCTACGTGGGGACACCCCTGCATGGCACAGCACTCCTTGCGCGCATCAGCACTGCGCATGGGCCAGCTCCACACGGGTCAAGGAGGCCCGGGCTTTGAACCGCGGACCTCCCATGTGGCAGACGGACGCCCTAACCACTGGGCCAAGTCTGCTTCCCCCTCATTCTCCTTTGATTGCTGCTTTGAGTTTGCCTTTCGTTATGGTAGCTATGCCCACCTTGTCTTTGGCAATTAAGGGCTGCTCCTTGCCTTCTGCCAGCCGGGGGTCCGCACGTCCCTGGAGAGTTTAAGGATTCTGCCAGCCGGGGGTCCGCACGTCCCGAGAGTTTAAGGATTCTGGTTCCGTGCCAGCAGTTCCCAGGTAATATCTGACCTACAAAGAGCAACCACAGAGCTCTTCAGGGAAGATGGAGTTCGTCTCCCAGATGTATTGCTCACAGTCCTGGTTAAGGCCGTGTCCTCTGGACACGCCTGGGGTGGGTGGCAGGTCTTCAGTGGTGAATCCGTTCCAGCTTTCCAGTCTCTCTGAGCCCTTGGATCTCCTCATCTCCAGTACACCGGGGGAAACGGGGCACGTCGGCCTCAGGAACTGCAGGCCATCTTTTTTTTTTAAGGCTCTCTTTTTTGTTTTTTGTTTTTACCTTAAAATCAACTCATATCCTATTTTTAGATATATATTTTTTATTAGGGAAGTTGTGAGCTTACAAAATAGTCATGCATAATGTGCATAATGTGCAGCATTCCCATACATCATTCCCATACAGCATCCCCACCATCACCTCACATTGTTGTAGAACGTTTGTTATAGATCGTGAAAGAACATGATCAGACTGTTACCACCAACTATGGTCCATAGCAGACACTTGGTGTATTTTTCCCACACACCCCTATTCTTAACACCATGTATTAGTATTGTACATTCGTTATAGTCGTGAGAGAACACTCCTATTTGCCCTGCTAACTGCAGTCCACCTTCCACCGCACGGCGCACCGTGTTACACAGCCCCACGCCTTGTAACTCTACCCCAGGTGTGCCCTCAGTGGCTCTCACTTTCATCGCAGTTGTGCAGTCACCACCCCAGTTAACCTTTGAATGCTTTCCTTAGTCCAAAAGAGAAACTCCCAAGCCCATTATTGACCCTTAGTGTTGATATAGTTCCTTCTTCGACATTGATGCAAGAATATTGGAATATTGCTGTCAACTATAGTCCATAAGCTACATTAATTGTATTTTTCCATGCATCACTATATTCTTACCACCTTGTAATAGTGATGTTTTACATTGGCTCTAGTTCATAGAAGAACATTCTTGTATTATTAACCAAAATTCCACCTCCGGGTTCACTGTTAGTCAATCCCGAGATTATTCTCTAGCTTTCTTTCAGTTGACATTTACATCCCTAGACCACCCCTTTCAGTCACGGTCCCATTCATAAGCCAGTGTGTTAGTTATACTCATCGTGATGTGTTGCCATCAACTCTGCTCATTTCCACGCTTTTACAGTCAAGCTAATGTACGTAAATTCTACACACACTAAGCATCAGGACCCCTTCTTAGCCCAACCCTGTCCCCTAGTAACCTGTACTCTAGGGTTTACCTCCATGTGTTTACTCTTTGTATGTAGTTCCGATTAGTGCGACCACGCAGTATTTGTCCTCTTGTGTCTGGCTTATTTCACTCGGCATAACGTCCTCAAGGTTCATCCATGTTCTCATCCATATCTCGTTTCTTCTTACGGCAGCGTAGTGTTCCTTCGTATGTATACACCACAATTTGTTTATCCATTCACTGGTTGATGGACACTTGTGTTGTTGCCATCTTTTGGCAATTGTGAACAACCCACTATGAACATGGGTGTGCTCTTTCTCCATTCATATTTCCCCCTGGGAGAAATGCCTATTTAAGTCTTTTGCCCATTTTAAAATTGGATTTCTTGTTCTTTTGTTGTTGAGTTGTATCATCTCTTTCTATAGCATGGAAATCAAACTCTTGTTGGATATGTGGTTTCCAAACGTGTTCTCCACTGAATAGGCTGCCTTTTCTTCTCTTGATGAAGTCCTTTGACTCACAAATGTGGTTACGTTTGAGGAGTTCCTATTTATCTATTTTTCTTTTTGTTGCATGTGCTTTGGGTATAAGGTTTTAAGAAACCACCACCTACCACCAGGTCTTGAAGATGATTCCCTACATTTTCCTCTAGAATTTTTATGGTTCTGGCTTTTATAGTTAGATCTTTGATCCACTTTGAGTTAATTTTATATAAGGTGTGAGCTAGAGGTCCTCTTTTCTTCCTTTGGTGTGGGATCCAGTTTTCCCAGCACCGTTTGTTGAATAGACTCTTCTGCCCAGCTGGGTGGGGTGTCAGCCGTCCTTTGTCCCTGTTTCAGCCAGTCGCCCGAACAAACCTAGCGCCCTCCTGACCCCTCGAGCTACGGCCCTGAATCCAGAACCTCTGCTCAGTGAGCCCTTATCAATAAATTCAGCCTGATCCAGCTTTCCGTTCCTTCCACCATTGTCCCACACCCTTAGTATCCTCTCCCACACTACTCCCCTGGTTTCTGTCTATATAAACTGGAAAAATCGTGCATTTCCTTTGGGATGTGGCATACCTCCTCGTGGGTCCCACTTCCTGCCTCGCCCTTCGGAGCCGCTGGGCCTTGAACGATTTCCCAGGGGGCCGAGGGAGCCGGCGCGACCGTGGCCACCTAGAGCCCAGACGGTTCACGTTTTCAGGCAGGTAGAAAATTTGTGTTTTCCCTTTTTGACCTCTTCATGTACTTTTATGCTTAAGAAGGCCCTTGCCCCTGAAAATCAGATCAATGCTTGACTATTTTCTTCTCCCTCTTTTTTATGATTTTTCTTATTTTTATCATGAATAACATTTCTCATGGTATCAAAGGTTCTTAGTAAACATTATTTTAAAGTTTTAAAATATTTCATTTGTTTTTGAATTTAGGAAAAGAGTATGACCTGAAAGCGTGCCTCCCTCCACCCTCCACTGCCTGTGGGCTTTCCAGAAGGATTCTAAACGTGGGGCAGTAGGTCCCTGCGGCCGCCGACCTCATGGCTTAAAGCGGCCGGCATTTATCCAGGCCGCGTGGAGGCCTGAAGTGTGACATCAGGTGCCGGCAGGCGGGCTCTGGCAGAGGCCCTGGGGAGTCTGCCTACCCTGGCTTCCGGCGGCTTCCGGTGGCTTCTGGCAGCTTCCAGTGGCTTCCGGCGGCTTCCGGTGGCTTCCGGCAGCTTCCAGCGGCTTCTGCTGGCTTCCGCCAGCTTCCGGTGGCCCGTGGCTTGTGGCTGCCTTAGCCCAGTCTCCTGTCCTCCTCTGGCTTCCCCCTGTCCCTCTGCATCTCTCCCCTTCTCTTCTTGGACAGGGACATCGTCCTTGGGTTTTGCCACTCTCATCCAGGTGGCTGCGTCTCGAGATCCCTGACTTGATTTCCCAAACAAGGCCCCCTTTGCGGGTTCTGGGTGGACACGCCTTGCGGACATGGCGTAGGCGCACAAGAGCGAGCGTGAAGCGCCTCCCCGTCTGTACACGGTAGGCAGCGTCCCCACGTTCTGGTCCACTCCTGGCTTGCAGGTGGGGCCAAGGCAGCCCAGGCCAGGGTGCTGGCAGGGAGGTGGTGAGGAGCATCTGATGCGGATGCGTTTTCAGCAGGTGGGATTTGCTGGTGCAGCGGCTGTGGTAGGAGAGAAACAAGGTCAAGGATGGAAGCTGCGTCCAAGCAGCGAGCAGGACAGAGTCATCATTCATCAGGACATGGGGACCCTGGAAGGGCCAGGTGGGAGATGAGGCGTTCCCCGTGGGGTGTGTTCGAGCCGTCCCAGCGGGGACATGAGTGGGCAGTGGGAGCCCAGCGTTCGGGGGAGAAGTTTGGCCGGGGGCTGGACATTCGGTTGTCATTGAACAGAAAGGCTCGGGCTGGGTGGGATCCAGGGAGCATTTGAGAGAGAAGAGAAGGGGGCAGGGGCACGTCAACACGGGGGCTCGGGAGACAGGAGGGGGTCCACGAGGCGGGAGGACAACCAGAGGGTGAGGCCAAGCCATCGCCACCATAAGCAGCCAAGCGCTCCTTGGGCTGGTGGTCAGCCAGGGGGGGCATTGCTAGACCTTAGGCAGCCCAGGGGAGTGGGGGAGAGGAAGGCTGGAGCTGGCTGCCCAGTGGGGGCTTAGGAGCCCTCCCCTTCCCAGACCCAAGCCCATCCTGGACCCAGAGCCCGTCAGCGGGAGAGGTCCGGAGCAGCCCCAGTCCTTCCCAGCGTTCCCGGAGTAGCTGTGCCCTGGAGGAAGGGCGATCACCGACTCCCTCAAGGGCTGCTAGAGGCTGGGTCGAGCTGACACCGCGTCAAGGCACCCCAGAGGCCACCACGGACCTTTGGCTGGAGTCGGGACAAAGGACGCCCAGATGCTCAAGACAGGTTTGGTGACCTCATGGTGGATCCAGCGGGCCTGGACTCTCCCTGATGATACTTTTCTGGTCCCAGAGTACCTAAAGAGTCAAAACCTGTGGAAGCTGCCAGAATCCTCACTCTGGCTTTCTGAACTGTGGCGTAGGCTCCACTGTGGTGGGAAGATACATATAGAAGGTTCTGGAGCTGCTTTCCCACCCCCCAGATAAGGTGGCAAACGAGGGTGCAGCTTCCTGGACGTAACTAGAGATCAGCGCCGTCCTCAAAGGCCTTCAAGGGTGAAGGGGCCGCGGTGTCCATCATATCCCCACTCAGTCGCTTGACCGGTCCCTGCAACAACCAGACGCGGCCTGGCAGGTGGCGGTGGGCTGTCAGGAGCTCCCCCGGGCGGGCGCCCCAAATCCAGCCCTGGCCTTGGCGGGGGTGCTTGATTAGGGCGGGCACAGCCCCTGGGGTTCTACGTGGTGGCTGCTCTTTCCATCCCCCGGTAGAAAACAGGGCAAGAGCAGTTCACGCCCACGCGGGAAGGACAGCAGCGCACGCCCGCCCTCCTGTCTGTCCAGGAGCGCTCTGCCACCAGGCGGACAGACGGGCTTGATGGCCAAGCAGCTCCCTCACTGTTGACCCCACGCCGGCTGGACTTGGTGGGCAGGCATTGGAAGGGGCTCTGGCTACCTGGGAGGACACATTTGTGCCAAAATGTCAGAGATAAATTCTGCAGCGGTTCAGGGGATGGTCATATTGGCGAGGTACCTGTGTGTGCCGGGGTTTTTCCCCTGGGTGGAAGCCAAGCTTCTGCCTCTCAAACCTTCCACTCGTAGGAAAGAGGCACACGCTGGGTGGGCCGCTTTGAACTGAAGGCAGCATATACCACCCTGAGAATAACTGTCTGACCCACTGGTTGTGTAAGGTGGGGGGCAGTTTTGAGGTGGGTCATGGAGCAAGAGAGGACCTGGGAAAAAGCCAGGTGGGGGCGCCCCCGCCAGCTGCTTCCCGATGGGCTCTGCCAATGGGGGTATGTCAGTGATGCCCAGGCGAACAGAACCAGCAGGACATACGTCTGTATTGAGAGACTCATTTTAAGCAATCGGCTCACGTGATTGTGGGGCTGGCGACTCTGGAGCTGTAGGGCAGGCCCGAGGCTGGAAACCCGGACAGGAGTTGATGACAGAGCGGAGGAAGGATGGAAGGAAAGAAGAAGGGAGGCAGGGCTGGAAGGAAGGAGGGATGGTGGAAGAAAGGGAGGAAGGAAAGAAAGGAGGGAGGGAGGGAGGATGAAGGTGAGTCCACAGACTGGATGTGGGGAGCCCACGGTCCCTGGGAGCAGAAGGTTGGGCCTCTGTGGTCGCTCAGGTTATGTGATGTCAGGTGAGCATTGCTGTCAGGTTGGATAAAAAAATCAGGACACAACCATAGGCTGCCTATAAGAAACACGCTTTAAGAAGATACAAAAGTCATGATGATGGGAACGAGTGTTGTTGGGGGGGGGGAGAGGGGGGGTGGGGGGGTGGGGTTGAATGGGACCTCACATATATATTTTTAATGTAATATTATTACAAAGTCAATAAAAAATAAAAAAAAAAAAAAAAAAAAAAAAAAAAAAAAAGAAGATACAAAAGTGTTAAACATAAAAGGACAAAATGATACACCATGTGTACTGGGTTGAATAGCGTGCCCCCCAAATTCTGTTCACCTGGAACCCCAGAATGCAAATAGGGTCTTTGCAGACGTAGTCAAGGTGAGGCTCGAGACGAGGCCATGGTGGTTCAGGTGGCTTAAAGCCAAGACCTGGTGTCCTTGTCAGGAGAAGAAGGACACACAGCGCAGGGAAGCCGGGGATGGGAAGACGGACGCAGCCGCGAGCCAAGGAGGGCCAAGCCTTCAGAGCTGAGAGAGGCACGAGGTGTCCCCCCGGCCTCCAGCCGCCACCTGTCCTCCAGCGTGGTGAGAGAATAAAGCTCCATTGTTCAAGGCATCCAGGTTGTAGTAATTTGTTATGGCAGCCTAGGAAACAAAACATCATGTTAGCACTAGTCAAAGAGAGCTGTAGTGGCTATGTTCATATCAAACTCAGCAGATTTCAGAGCAAAGAATTATTACCAGAGACAGAAGAAAAAGTTATTTCATAATGAGGAAGTGGTCAATCAATCAAGAAGATACAACAATCATAAATATTTGTGCCCCTGATAACAGAGCTTGAAACAAAAACAGAGAATTGCAAGCAGAAATGGACAAATACGCAATTTCAATACACTTTTGTACTGATTTGAGTCTTTTGTGGACCTCAGAAAGTTATGTTCTTAAGCTAACCCACTGCTATGTGTTTAACTTATTTTATGTGGGGCCTTTGATTAGATTCAGTTAAGGGGCCTTTTGATTAGTTCACTTTCGATGAGATCACTTCAGTTAAAGGCCTTTGGTTAGACTGTGGGACCCTGCGTGGGTCTCAATCCTTTTACTGGTGTCCTTTAAAAATAGAGACACACACAGAGAAGGAGAGCTGCCTTTTTACCCTGCCATGTGGGAGAGGACTCCAGCATGGCCTGAAGCCACAGAAAGAGAGCCCTGAGACCCAGCACATTTCTGGTCTCAGTGCTTGATAGAAAAATAGGCAGAAAACCAGGCAAGGTATAGAAAACTCGAGCAACATTGTCTACCAAGTTGATCAGGTTGATACACAGAACGCGCTACCCAACAGCAGGACACACAGGGAACACTCACCAAGACAGACCACAGCCGAGGCCATGAAACAAGTCTCAATAAATTCTAAAGATGCAGCTGGTCCAAAATATGTTCTCTGGTCACAATGGAATTAAATTAGAAATCAGTAACAGAAAGAACCTTGGAAATTCCCCAAATATTTGGAAACTAAGCAACATACTTTTAAATGACATGAGGATTAAAGAAGAAATAAAAATGGAAATTGTAGCAGTTTGATATATTCAGGAATTCCAATAATAGATATTGGATTATGTTTGTAAACTGGCCTGTACGCGGGCATGATTAAGTTATGATTAGGGCTTTGATTGGGCCATGTCATTAGGGAGTTGAGTCCCCAGCCCTTGGTGGTGGTGACTCACAGATAAAAGACATGGCAAAGGACAGAGTTGGAGATTTTGATGTTGGAGTTTTGATTTGGAGTTTGATGCTAGAGTCTTGAGCTGGAGCCACAGGAAGTAAACTCACAGAGGAAAGAGAAGCAAACCCTGGGAAGAGATGGCCTGAGCCAGGAGAAGAACATAGAGGAATAGAGACAGCTCCTTAGACATGACAGAAACCCCATGGAGAGAGACAGAGCCGTTCACCTGATAGTCTATAGCTGACCTTGTGGAGAAAACAGAGGAGCTGAGCCCAGAGAGAAGCAAGATTGGGGGAGAGAGGAGCCCAGGAAGCCTGAACCCTTGCAGACGTCAGCAGCCATCTTATTCCAATATGTGGAAATAGACTTTGTTGAGGAAAGTAACTTATGCTTTATAGCCTGGTATCTGTAAGCTCCTACCCCAAATAAATACCCTTTATAAAAGCCAGCAGGTTTCTGGTATTTTGTATTGGTACCCCTTTGGCTGACTAATACAGAAATTATGAAGTATTTTGAACTGAAAGAAAACCCAACAATCCCAATTGTGAGATGCCAATAAAGCAGCATTTAGAGGAAAATTTGTAGTACTAAACACCTACATTATAGAAAAAGAGAGAAAAGTAAATAACAGCAAATTAAACCCTAGGTAAAAAGAAGGAAGGCAATAAATATCACCAATAAAATGAATTACAACACAAAACAAAGCAATAAGGAAAAATCAATGAAACCAAAAGATGTTTTTTTGGTGTGTGAGGATTGATGATATTGATAAAATTGATAAACCTCTAGCAAGAGCAATATCAGGAACAAGAGAGGTGAAGCCACTATAAATATAGATATAAAAGGGATCCTGAAGGACTATTATGAACAACTTTATGCCAATAAATTGAACAACATAGATGAAATGGACAAACTCCCTGCAAGAACTTCAATCACCAGGGCTCATTCATGACTAAATGACTTGAATAGCCCTGAACCTATTAAATACATTGAAATTGTAGTTAAAAATACCCAAATATCCCCACAAAGAAAACTCTAGGTCCTGTTGGCATCATTGGTGAATTCTAGTAAACACTTAAGAAAGAAATAATACCAATTCTCTACAAAATCTTCCAGAAAATTGAAAATGAGGAACTGCCTCCTAACTCATTCTCCAAATGATACCAAAACCACACAAAGACATTACACAGAAAGAAGATGACAAACTTTTAGCAAATTGAAGCCAATGACATATTAAAATTGTAACAAAGTGGGGTTTATCTCTGGAATGCATGGTTGTTTGAACATTTGAAAATCAATAAATATAATTCATCATATTAACAGACTAAAGATAAAGAAGGAAGATCATATAATCATTTCAACAGACACAGGAAAAAACATTCGGCAACATCTAATATCCATTCCTGATTAAAAAAAAACTCTCAGCAAACTAAAAATAAAAGAGAACCTCAACTTGATAAAGGCCATTGGCAAAAAACCCACAGCTAACACTACACATTACATTTAATGGTTAAAGATGGAATGCTTTCCCCCTGAAATAGGGAATACGATGAGGATATCTCCTCTCACCCCCTCTAATTAACCGTGTGCTGGAAGTCATTACTAGTCAGCCAGAAAGAAAAATAAAGTACCTCTAGATTGAAAAGGAAGAAGTTAAAATATTTTTATTTGCAGATGGTGTGATTGTCTATGTAGAATATCTGGAATATGTAAAAACGCTACTATAATTAGTAAGCAAATTTAGCATGGTTGCAGGATATACAAGATCAACATACAAAAAACATTGCATTTCTATAAGACTAGCAATGAACAAGTAGAAATTGAAAGAAATAAACCACCTATAATAGCATGAAATTATGAAATATATAGAGAAAAATTTGACAAATGTGATAAAAGACCTGCACACTGAAAACTTCAAAACATTGCCGAGAGAAATTAAAGACCTAAATAAATTGAGAGGTATACCTTGTTCACCAATTTGAAAGCTCAATGTTGTTAAACTGTCAACTTTTCCCAAACTGACCTATATATTCAACACAATCCCAATCAGACTACCAGGAGGTTCTTTTTGGTAGAAATTGGAAAATTGATTCTACAACTCATATGGACATGTAAAGGATATAGAATAGCCAAAACAACTCTGAAAAATAACAGAGTTGGAGGCTCACACTACCTGATATCAGGAATTACTGTAAAGTGACAGTGTCAAAATAGCATTATTGCTATATAGATAGACAAACTGATCAATAGAACAGAAGAGGGAGTCCAGAAATAAGTCCACATAGCACCAAGAGTGAATGTGAATGTAGGCAAAAATATATAAAATCATTTAGGAGCTTGAGCAATATCCCAGGATGGAATGCAGAATGTGAGAAAGCAATCTAACTGTTTTACAAATGTATCAAACAATCTCACTAAAGAAAGGAGGGGGAAATGTGCTGACCTAAGTAACTCTGGAAATGAAAGGCTAAAGGCAAAAGAAACTGTATGCAAGCACTGGACTCTAGTTGATAAAGTTGTTTCAATCTTGAAGCCATTATACACATATCCTGGAACTGAGCAGTTCAGTAAAGTAAAATGGATGGCTGATGGTAGGAGCTAGGTGGCTCACTTTTGGCATGGGAATTTCCAGATAAGTGAGAGGAGGTGAAAATGAATCATGTGGTAATGGATTAGAGTTGTTAGAGTTGGAGACATCAGTATGAATCATGTTTGGTTTAAAAATGATAGGGATGGGACAACCAGCAAGACGGTGGTGGAGTAAGGCACTCCCAGAGTCAGCTCCTGCTACAGGGCAGTTAGTATCACTCAGAACTATCTAAAGCACCTGTTTGGGGGCTCCAGGGGACCAGAAGAGCATACTGCAACATCCTTGAAAGAATGGAAGGAGAAGACTGCCCATCTGCAGAGATTTGTAAGTGGAGCACTCCACTCTGTGCCCATCCTCCACTGGAGGCACAAGCCACCTTGGGAGCTGCTCTGTGGTTGGAATTGGAAGCTCCACTTCCCAAAAGCAGGGGAAGAAAGACGGTGGGCACCAACTTCAGCTACTGATTAGTAAATTCGGCTGGCTAAAGTATAACCCTAAGAACAGCTAAAGTTTGTACCTGTCCAAGTCAGTAAGAGACCGATAGCTGCCATCTTTACTCTGCCCTGGTACAAGGGGAAGCAGGGTGGACTGTAAATCCCTGTGCTGTTAGGGACCAGCTTCTTTCCATCCAGATCAGATTGCAGCTCAAGAATAAGCTCCAGCCCCACCTCCGGCAGGGAAATACAGCCTCTCCAGGAAAATACAGGCCACGCTGAGGAGGCACATGATAATCCTACTTTGGTGGCACAAGCCACCCCAGGAGCTGTTCTGTGGCTGGAATTGGAAGCTCCATTTCCCAAAAACAGGGAAGGAAGAGATGGTTGTCCACCAGCTTCAGTTACTGATGAGTAAATTTGGCTGGCTAGAGTATAACCCTAAGAACAGCTAAAGTTTGAACCCATGCAAGTCAGAAAGAGGCTGGTAGCTGCCATTTTGACTCTACCCCCAGCAAGAGAGGAATCTGGGTGGACTGAAAATCACAGTGTGGTAGGGACCAGCTTCTTTCACCCAGATCGGCCTGCAGCCCTAGCCCAGGCTTCAGCACCACCTCAGGCAGGGAGGAGGCTGGTGGGCCCTAAACCAGACTATCCAGGTAACTGCAGGTACCTATGACTGGCACAGACTAAATAATCAAAAGTCTACCGGGGCAACTGTGGTCATCTTGGACCCACACTGCATAGACTGCTGCCCACACCTGCAGCTCCATCCCTGTTCCAGGCGGGGGAGAAAAGGGTGTAAAGCTTCATCAGTCCCTCTGGGCAACTATGACCTATGCCTGCATGATTTGGATTATTCCACACAGCTGTAGTTCTGTCCCTACTCCTGGCAAAGGAGAAAGTTGGGAGAAGCTTCATTGGTTCCTGGGACAAGGAGGGCAGCTTGAGCCTCCACAGCTTATAACATCAACTACATCCTTGGCTCCTACTACACAAACAACAAAGGAGAAAAGGCAGGAAGCTCTAAACTACTGAGAAAAACTGCATCCAGAATAAATACTCTGGTAAGCCAGATGTCAAGGCGCCAACAAAAAATTACAATCCACACCAAGAAACAGGAAGATATGGCCCAGTTAAAGGAACAAAATACACCTCCAGAAGACATAAAGGAGTTGAGATAACTAATCATAGATGTTCAAACAAATCTCCTTAATAAATTCAATGAGATGGCTAAAGAGATTAAATATATTAAGAAGATATTGGTTAACCACAGAGAAGATTTTGTAAACATACATAAAAAAATAGCAGATCTTATGAGAATGAAAGGCTCAAGAAATGAAATAAAAAATACACTGGAATCATGTAATAGCAGATTTGAGGAGGCAGAAGGAAGGATTGGTGAGCTTGAAGAAAAGGCCTCAAAAGTGAACATACGAAAGAATATATGAAGGAAAGAATTTAAGAAATTGAACAAGGTCTCAGGGAACTAAATGACAGCAAGAGACATGCAAACATATGTGTTGTGGATGTCACAGAAGGAGAAGGGAAGGAAAGGGGCAGGAAGAATATTTGAAGAAATAATGGTAGAAAATTTCCCAACCCTATTGAAGGACACAGATATCCATGTCCAAGATGCACAACATACGCTCATCCAAATAAATCTGAATAGACCAACTCTGAGACACACACTCATCAGAATGTCAAATGCCGAAGACAAAGGGAGAATTCTGAAAGCAGCAAGAGAAAAGCAATGCATAACATATAAGGAATATCCAATAAGATTAAGTGCTGATTTCTCATCTGAAACCACAGAGGCGAGAAGACAGTGGTATGATATATTTAAGATACTGCAAGAGAAAAACTTCCAGTCAAGTGTCTTATATCTGGCAAGATGGTCTTTCAAAACTGAGGGTGAGATTAGAATATTCACAGATAAACAGAAACTGAGAGAGTTTGTAGCCAAGAGACCAGCTTTGAAGGACATACTAAAGGGTGTGCTACAGTCTGAAAAGAAAAGACAGGATAGAGAGTCTTGGAAGAGACTCTGAAAATGAAGATTATATCAGTAAAAGTAACTGAAAGTGTCAAAAGAGTGGTGAAAATAAAATAAGACAGATAAAACCCAAGTATTTAGGAATAAACTTTACCAAGGATGTAAAACACTTGTATTCAGAAAACTATGGGAAGTGGATGAGTCTCAAGCAATTGGGTTCCTGCCTACCATGTAGGAGGCCTAGGGTTTGATTCCTGGGACCTCCTGGAAAAGGCAAGCTGGCCTGCGCAAGAGTGCTGCCCCGTGCAGGAGAGCTGGCCTTCATGGAGTGCTGGCCTGCACAGAGAGTTGACACAGCAAGATGATGCAACAAAAAAAGACACAGAGGAGAGACAATAAGAAACACAGCAGACCAGGGAGCTGAGGTGGTGCAAAAGATTGAGCACCTCTCTCCCATTCTGGAAGGTCCCAGGATCAGTTCCCAGTGCTGCCTAAAGAGAAGAAAAGCAGACACAGAAGAACACACAGCGAATGGACACAGAAAGCAAACAGAGAGTGCAAAACAATGAGGAGGGAGGGAGAAATAAAGAAATAAATCTTAAAAAAAAAAGAAAACTACAATTCATTGTTAAAAGAAATTAAAAAAAGACCTAAATAATTGGAAGAACATTCCATGCTCATGGATTGGAAGACTAAATATCATTAAAATGTCAATTTTTCTCAAATTGATGTACAGATTCAATGCAATCCCAGTAAAAATTCCACCAGCATTTTCAAAATAAGTGGAAAACATGATTATCAAATTTATTTGGAAGGGTAAGGGGCCCTGAATAGCCAGAAACATCTTAAAAAGGAAAAGCAAAGTTAGAGACCTCTCACTTTTGGAATTTAAATCATATTATCTAGCTATAGCAGTAAAACCAGCATGGTACCGGCATAAAGACAGACACATGGACCAATGGAACCAAACTGAAGGTTCAGAAACAGACCCTCGCAGGGATGACCAAGTGAATTTTGACCAGCCTGTCAAACCCACTCAGCTTAGGGAGAACAGTCCATTCAACAAATGGTGCTGAGAAAACTGGATATTCATACCCAAAAGAAGGAAAGAGGACCCCTATCTCATACCTTATACAAAACTTAACTCAAAATGAATCAAAAACCTAAATATAAAAGCAAGAATCATAAAGCTCTAGAAGAAAATGTAGGAAAATATCTTCAAGATCTGGTGGTAGGTGGTGGATTCTTAAAGGAGATAAGAGGAGGACTGAGCTGGACTACTAATTTTTAATGTATGTAGAAGTTTTAATTAACTTTACTATAAAAGTGTGGAAGTGTATAGAATTGATTGGAACACATTATAGTGGGTAATAGATGGTTTATAAATGGGAATGTGGCTGAAAAGAATGGTCTAGGGATGTAAATGCCAATTGAAATAAAGCTAGAGAATAATCTAGGGACTGAATAACACAGTAAATCCAGATGTAGATGAGACTACTGGTTGATGGTACAGATGCAAGAGTGTCCTTTGTGAGCTAGAGCAGATGTATGTCACTATTGCAAGGTGGTGGGAATATGGAGAAGCAGGGGAAAAATACAACTGGAGTGACCTATGGACTGTGGTTAACAATAATAATGTAATATTCATGCATCTATGCCAAAGGTGTACTGTGTTGATAATGGGGGAGTATGGAAAAAGTGTGCCAAATGTATGCATTGGACCTGGTAATAATCTGATATTATCTCATAATCTGCAACAAATGTTCCACCACGGTGTGGTGTGTTGATAGAGGGGAGGTGTATGGGAATTCTGCACATGTGCATGATTGTTCTGTAAGGTTACAACTTCAGTCATAAAAATATATTAAAAAATAATAATAGGGTAGGTTAAGGGAAAAATATACTAACTGTAAGGTAAGGACTATAGTTAGTAGTAAGATTTTGACAATATTCGTTCATAATTTGTAAGAAATGTCTCACAACAATGCAAGGTGTTGGTGGTGGGTTGATGTGTGGGACCCCTGTGTGATACGCATGTTTGTTTTGTAAGTTCACAACTTTTCCTATACACATATTGTTTATGTATGTTCATGTATAAATGATATAAACGAATAACAGGGCGGATTGGGGGAATACACCAAATGAAAGATACTTTGAATTGGTGGTAGGGTGAGGTATGAGAGTGCTGTATGATGTTATACATGTTTGTTTTCTAAGTTCACAATTATTACTATACATTTATTGTTTATGTATGTTTACATATGAGTGATATACTTCAATAAATTAAAAAAACATTAAAAAATGATGGGGAAGGTTACATGTAGAAATATTTGTAGATGTGACCAACATGGGCTGGTAGATATCACATACATCTCTTCTTGTGCTCCCGCTGAAAGGGCCTGGAAGCAATGACACCCCAGCAGTAACGAGTACACCCAGCTCCCAGGTCCTGGTTTCTAAGACCATTCTCCAACAGAAGGACCTAGGGCTCCTTGGAGAAATGCGGTTTGAGGACTGGGGCAGGAGGAAGACAAATGAGCCTAGAACATCTTGTAGTGCCAGAAAGTAAGGAAGTGAGCAAAACCAAAGCAAATCAAACCAAAACAACCAAACCAAACACACAGTGACGGGGCTACGGCAAAGCCATGAAGGAGCCAAATGAAAGAGGTCCCGATGGCTCAAGCTAAAACAACTTGAGCAACAAAATAAAGGAGTACTGGATTATAACCCAAGGAAAAAAATAAATATCCCTGCATCCATACCGATATAAATATATGACTGAATAAATAAATAAATGGGGGAGAAGAGACAAATCTCCCATGCGGAAGAATTTCAAATAATTTGCATAGATGCTTAGCCCTAGGGAGGCAGAAATTGCTTTCCACTCCCTACCTGTGGGCTGTACACACTGACTTCCCTCCAGAGGGGAGGGGAGGGGAGGAAGGAAGACGTGTCACTCTACAGGGGAGAAACCTGACGAACACGACCTCAGCTGGGTGATCAAGGTCAGCATCACAGTGATAAGTCGTGTTGATGGTTTGTGCCCTTGATATGATGCCATGAGAAAGACGCTCCACCTCTGGGGTCATCCTCCCCAAACCCACCACCCCAGTGTAATCAGGAGAAAAATAAATCCCAGGAGAAGGGCATCCTACAAAACATCTGACCAGCACTCCTCAAAATACCCAAGGTCATCAAAAACAAGGAAAGTCTGAGAAAGTGTCACAGCCAAGAGGAGCCCAAAAAGACACCCTGATTAAATGTAAATTGTATGGGATCCAGGAACAGAAAAAGGACATTTGGGGAAAACTAAGGAAATAGAAATAAATTATGGGCTTTAGTTAATTGATTCATTAATTGTGACAAATGTGCCGTACTAATGGGAGATGTTAATAATAGGGGAACTGGTGTAGTGTGTATGGGAATTCTACGTACTACCTTTGTAATAACTCTGTAAACATAAAAGTGTTATAAAATAGAGCTTACTTAAATGGAATCATAAAAAAATATATTCAAACCTAGAAATAAAACCAGAGCTTCTCCACAGTGGTTGAAAACCGTGGCGTATGGTGAATGGCCCCAAATGGAGCACAGGTGATTGTTTTATTTAATTGATAGTAATTGAGCGAAATACTCTTTAATGTTTATAGTTACTTGTTTTTGTTTTTGAAGAGGGCTACTTCACATTTTTGAAGACTAATGGAATAGAAATATGCCCTCCCTTCTCATTACCTCTTCCAGTGGCTGAGCATCCGTAATTGCAGGCAGATTCCTGAGAGGAGCTGGGTGCTCAACTAGTGAATGTATAAACCTAAAGAAGTCTAGGAAGTATTGCAGCTGCCACACAGTTACCCAGGTGGCCCAGAGACAGGTTCCTGGGGACCCCTCACTCGGGTAATACAGCTGGAATGTCACGGAACCTGGCTTTGCTTGTCCTGGCTCTGAATTAGGATGACCTTGGGTGACTTTAGAGTTTGGTCTTTGTTTTATTCTCTGGCTGCCACCAAAACGCTGACTAGTTTTTTTTCAGAGACAAAACCCTCTGCTGGGTCCTGGGGAAGTAGCCAGTCACAGAGAGCCGTCAGGGTAGACCCCATGGAGCCAGTGCCCTGGGAGTGGGCAGTGTTGTTCTCTGCCCCCCACATCCACAGGGGCCCCGGCTCCTCCACGGTAGCTTCACCTGCCGGCTTCTGTGGCAGAGGGCCTGGTACCTGCACTGGCGGTGGCAGGCAGGTACGGCTCTGCCACCAGGTAATATCCACTTGTCTGGGCAAGCAGGGGCTACACCTTACCCTGCTGCTTTGTTTCATAATGGTCCTCGTTCACCCGTGCATTCCCTGAGCACCTGCTGCATGCCCATTCTGTGCCGGTCCCTGTTTTAGCAGACAACCAGGTGGGAGGGTCTAAACGCCACAGGCTTCCTGCGACTGGGTCTCTGATGGGTGAGAGACCACAGCTCCGTTCATGTGCTGTTCCCCGCGGAGGGTCAGTCCTCAAGGACACTCCAAGAGGGAGAAAGGAGACGTCAAGGTTCCACCCCTGGTGCTGGGACATCACCCAGGACCTCTGATTTTTGTTACTCATGATTGGAGTTTCTCCAGGGAGCAAAGTCTCCCCTCTTGGAAAAATGACCACCCTGTTGTCGAGTGGTGACCAGCATGGAATCAGGGACGACTCACTGAGATCATGTCCCTGTCTGCCACTGCTGGCTAGGTGAGCTCAAGGAACTCTCTCATCTGCTCAGAATCTCAAGCTCCTCATCTCTAGGATGGGACTGTCACCTCCCAGGGTTTTGAGGGCTTTGATGAGGGGGGCTGTCGCGCCCTCAGCTGGTGCCCGCACATGGTGAGCCCTCAAAGGTGGGAGCGTTACAGAAGCTGCATACCCCCTCCCTGAGGTTATATTTGTCCATCGATCTATCCATCTAAATATCCATCCATCCATCCATCCAAACATCTGCCCATCCACCTATCCATTCATCCGTCTAAACATCCATCCATCTAAACATCCATCCATCCACCCATCCACCCATCCATCCATCCATCCATCCATCCATTCCATCCATCCATCTAAACATCCATCCATCCATCCATCTATCCATCCATCCAAACATCTGCCCATCCACCCATCCATCCACCCACCCATCCATCCATCCATCTAAACATCCATCCATCCACCCATCCACCCATCCACTCATCCATCCATCCATCCATCCATCCATCCATCCATCCATCCATCCATCCATCCATCTAAACATCCATCCATCCATCCATCCATCTATCCATCCATCCAAACATCTGTCCATCTGGTCCACCCATCCATTTATCCAATCATCCAATCATCCATCTCTCCATCTAAATATCTCTCCATCCAAACATCCAGTCACCCAACCATTTGTTCATCTGTCCATCCATCCATCCATCCATCCATCCATCCATCCATCCATCCATCCATCCATCCATCCATCCACTCATCCCTCTCTCCCTCTTTTCCTCCATCTGCAAGGTTACCAAGTGCATCTACTGTGAGGCTGGCCAGGGCAGGTGCCCACACAGGCTGTGGCTGTTGAGGTGCTCACAGGGGGAAGGCCAGCCAAAGTGGTAGGACAGTGGTCAGGGTGAGGGCATGACACCTGGGTCAAATCTCAAGGGGGCAGGGAGACTGGACTCCCTGGGGCATCATGGCTCAGCTGAGGACCTAAAGGTGGGCTGCTCTTTTCCTCTGAGGCCTGCTCAGCTCCCTCTGTCCCCTGGAACTCTGGCTCGGCCGAGGCGTCCAGCCTGCTGACTCACGTAGGCTCTCCTAAGCCTCTTGCCCGCTGAAGAGTAAACGCCTCTGTGTGCTTAATGGCTCATCCTTCACACACAGAGGTGGGGCAATGTCCTATTTTTAAACCCTTGCAGGGCATGAAGAGATGAGCTGGGGCTGCACCTCCTGGGTCTTTCAGAAAGTCCCAGGAACTGACCGTGTCTGCAGTGTTTTAGTTTCTCTTTCCAGCGTCCCAGGTGAGGACACGGGGCAGGGAGGTGCGGCTGGTGATTTATTTGCCCTCCCTTGAGTCCTCAGATGCTCCCCTGCCCGGGTATACATCCAGACCGTGGACGTCTGTCCCCATGGGTGGCTGGGGCTGGGGTCTCCCTTGGGCGAGTGGAGGGGCTGGAACCCATGACTCTGACGCTTTCCAGCCACTCCTCCTCTCCCTCTCCGTCCTGCTTCTCCCTCTTCCTCCTCCCTCTGTCCTGTCCCTCCTCTTTCCCCTTTCTCCTCTTCGGAGGCTCCTGCCCGGAGGATTATCAACCCACTTCCTGATGAGTCAGGGTCTGGGGACAGCTGGCAGTGGGCAGTTATTTTAGGCTGCCTCCTCCCTGACGTCAAGGCTGCACATTCCGTGGCATTGTGGGCACAGTTTCTTGTCAGGACAAACACTCCTGGGTGGCGGCCTGGGAAGGGTGCCCGGGACCCTGCCTGGGTGGGGGTCTGTGCTACCCACACCCTGCCTGGCTCTGGGTCCACTGAACCCTGTGCATGGCTGGGTGGGGCCATGGTGTCTTCACCCGGGGACTCCCCCCAGCAGCTTCCTCAGCGTGGCCGGAGCCCCCCTTCCGCCCAGGTGTCCCCCAGTGTCCCCACCTGAAACCGCAGGGTGCGGGAGGGCCCTGTGAGCTCTGCGGTGGGGCACACGGGGGAGGCCTCCCTGGAAGGAGCGCTGCGCGGCGGTGGGGCTTCTGATTGCATGCAGTCCTCCTGCTTGCATGCGGGCAACGTGAGCATTTGACTGCACCACGCTGCTGGCCTTGCTTGGGCACTGCCACCTCTAGTGGCAGGCTGGCTGGGGCTCCCTGACCCCGGGAGCCCAGGGTGGTCCTGGAGGGGCGAACCGGGCCTCACCTGGGACACCTGTCCATGCCCCGCAGGTTCACCTGGTCCCATGGTCTGCAAGGGGCACCTAGAGCCCATATCAGGATGAGGGAGCAGGCTGGCAGCAAGGCTGACATGGCCTCCATGCAAGGGCTGACCTAGGACGTGGGTCTGGATCCTGCTTGGGGTGGCCTTGCTTGCGTGTCTCTGGACACCAGCTCCCCTGCCGCCCTCTGGCACCGGGCCCTGTGCTGGTTGCCTGGACTCACTGCTCACAGGGCACCCACCTGGGGCCCTGAGACTGGGTCCCAGAGGGTGTTGGGTCAGATTCCCTGGGCCTCTGGTCATGCCTCTGCCCTATCCAGAGGGGCCATGGGGTTTGTTTCTCTGACACAGGAGGACCTGTACCTTCCCACACCTGGGGAAGATTCCACCTCCTCACACCTGGGGAGGACTCCACCTTCCCACACCTGGGGAGGACTCCACCTCCTCACACCTGGGAGGACTCCATCTTCTCATGCCTGTGGAGCACTCCCACCTTCCAATTCAGGAGGACCCTCATCTTCTCACACCTGGGGAGGACTCCACCTTCTCACACCTGGGGAGGACTCTCATCTTCTCACACCTGGGAGGACTCTCATCTTCTCACACCTGGGAGGACTCCACCTTCTCACACCTGGGAGGACTCCACCTCCTCACACCTGGGGAGGACTCTCATCTTCTCACACCTGGGAGGACTCTCATCTTCTCACACCTGGGAGGACTCCATCTTCTCATGCCTGTGGAGCACTCCCACCTTCTGATTCAGGAGGACCTCATCTTATCACACCTGGGAGGACTCCATCTTCTCACACCTGGGAGGACTCCACCTTCTCACACCTGGGGAGGACTCTCATCTTCTCACACCTGGGAGGACTCCATCTTCTCATGCCTGTGGAGCACTCCCACCTTCTGATTCAGGAGAACCCTCACCTTCTTATACCTGGGGAGGACTATCACCTTTTCCTACCCAGGGAGGACTTCTCACACCTGGGAAGGCCCCTCTCTTCTTTAGAGCAGATGCCTCCCTCCCTCAGGTGGCCCCACTGAGGGACCCCAGGCTGTGGGGCCTCTCCTGGATGCTCCAGCTCTGAAGGTGTGTGGAGGTGGGCATGTCACACCTGCCACGGAGGGGTCTTCGCCAGGGCTGTAGGGGCAGTGGTCTTTGTTTCATGTCCCCGTCTTTGGGCAAATTGGTTAGTCATTTGTCTCACATGATCATTTTCCACTCTTGCCTTCGTACATCATTCATTCACTCATGCATTTGTTCGTTAGTTTTCCCTGGGCCTGGTGTTGTCCTGAGTATGGGCGCTGGAAGCAGACCCCCGAGCGCAGACCCCAGGCTGGGCTGGCGTGGAGCTCAGTGGACCCTGACTTGCCCGCCGTGCTCAGCCTCTTCATCCCAATGAGAGGGGGTGCCCGTCTCACGGGGTCGTGGCACGACCTCGACGGTGCCCCCTGCTGCTGGTGGCTTTGCCGTGGACGGGGTGCTGGTGTGGTGGGCGAGGCCTCGAGGAGACGTGCTGGTGACAAGGTCCATTCTGTGACCCGACGGCCCTGGGGTGAGTCACGGGGTCCACAGGTGGGGGCGGGGGACTGTCCTGGGTGGCGCGGCAGGAACCTGGTGTGGAAAATCACTGCCCCTCGGGCCTCCGTCCTTGCATTTCCGGGGGCTCAGTGCCAGCGTGGGAAGGCCCCGATGGGGAAGTGGACAATGCCCGCTGTGGCCCGGAGCTCCGGTTTCGCTAATCCCTGTCCCTCCCGGCCTGCAAGGAGCAGCCCCCACGTGCCCCGGCCCCAGAGCTGGCAGGGAGGACCAGTCCCTGAACTGGCACGTACTGGGGCACAGCAGGGATGGACTTCACCCCAGCCCCCGGGACCCAGGCCCAGGACCCTCATCGCCCTTGGCCCTCGAGATCCCGGGACCCTGGAAACGTCGGGAGAGGCACAGGCCTGTCTGGGGAGTGGAGCGGGAAGTGGGGTGACGGAGCCGTCAGGGAGAGCCGGGCCAGGGTCCCTGACGGTGGGGCCGGCCCCGGGCACCTTGGTTGTGGCTGCACCTGCCTCGGCAGGGAAGCAGGCGCCCCCGCCCTCCCCCAGCCCTGCGGGGGGCCGGGGAGGGCGGCGTGGCGGCCTGCGAGGTCGGCCTGCGCTGCTGCGCTGGAGCAGGGCCCCCGGTTTGGGGTTGGCGGGCTCCTCGCAATCCGAGCTCCCAGCGCCCGCTGGCGTGGCAGACCTGGGAGCACATTCGGCATCCGAGGAGGGTCTTTGCTGGAGGAGGAAGCTGCGTGGAGGGGTGGCCCCTCGGGTCTCGGTTTTCCCACCAGTGCCACGGCACGTGCCCACCTGTGGCTTCCTGGGCCGGCCACCAGGACACGCGAGTTCCAGGGGTGCCCGTGGCTTCGGACGTCTTGGGTGGTACAGACACACTCAGACGCCACCTCCCGGCTTCTCCAGACGAGCCGGTGAGCGGGTCCAGCCGGGGGCTCGGCTCGGGGACGCTGACCCTCAGCCCCCCACGTTGGCCCTCCTCCCACGTACCCCGGGGGAAAGAGCAGGCCAGCAGGGGTGCCCGGAGCTGGGCCCCCTAAGCGCCTTCTGTGCCTGCCAGGGCTTCTTCCCCTGGGGACCCCCGCTCCTGGCATGAGCCAATTTCCCCTGGACCCCCAGTGGGCCTGGCTGCAACCTGTCCCCACCTTCCGGGCTCGGACGTGCTCCAAGCCCCCATGGCAGGTCATTCCAGAGACGCACTCTGCCTGGGACGGGGGGCATCGGTGGACGGGGCTGGGGGGCTCCGGCCGAGCTGGCCGAGGGGTGGCAGAGCCCTCGCAGTGGGGCCTCTTGCTGGCTGGGGCCAGGGCAGGGAGGGCAGGGGGCAGCTGAGTCCTGGCCCCCTGGCCCCAGAGCTCGAGCGCCTGGGGGTGCCCCCGGGGTGACTGGATGGAGGGCCTGGGGTCCCTGGAGGAAATGGGGGCCGGCAGGATGGGGCGGAGGGCGCCGTGGCCGTGCCGGCTTCCGGCAGGATGGTCCCTGCAGCCGTGGCCTGGAGCTGGGAGGGGAGAGCAGCCTGGGCGTGGCTGGAATTGGGGTAATTGGGGCTGCTGCATCCTGCGAAGGAGCAATTAAAGATAAACCTCAGATAACCTGAATCAATATTTCCCCACGGCCACCCAAGGGGGCGGGAGCCCCCACAGCTGTTTTCTGGAGAACCTGGCCAAGGCCCCACCCCCCCTTGCCCCTCCCCTGCCCTCCCGCCCCCTGGCAGCCCTGCGGGCATATAAGTCCTGGACCCCCGCCCCGGGCTGCTCTCCCCGACCGCCCGCCCGCGCCACCATGGGGCTGCCGCTGGCTCGGCTGGTGGCCGTCTGGCTGGCCCTGTCCTCGGCCAGGGGTGCGGAGCTGCAGAGAGGTGAGCGGGCAGGGGGCGGCGGCCAGGGAGGAAGGCCGGGCGGCGGAGCAGGTGAGGCTGCACCTGCGGTCAGCGGCCCTCCTCTGCCCAGCCTTGGGGCGATCCCAGCACCGCGAGGGCCCCTGCAGCACCGCCCCCACCCATGCTGGCTTTCACGAAGGGGAGGGGAGAGGGAAGGAAGAGCGCGGGGGTCCGGGGCTGTCGCAGGGAAGCGGCGGCCGGGCGGGCAGCCCCAGGGGGAGACAGCAGCCCGCAGCCACTCCTGAGCTGGGCGAGGGGACGCAGGGGCGGCCGGAGCAGCGGGCCCGGAGGGTCTGAGCCAGGGCAGCGCCTTCCGCAAAGCCGGCGTTTGGGTACGAGCCGAGGGTGGCTTCGGCCAGGAGAGCCGGACGTCGCGCACCGGGCTGGAACTGGGGCAGATGCGGGGGGGTGTGCAGGGGCCTGGGTGGGCACGGGCGCGGCTTCCCGGCTGCTCACCGCCCCCCGCGCTGTCCCCAGAAGGCAGGCCCCGCGACCACGGGCACAACGTCTGCAGCACGTGGGGCGACTTCCACTACAAGACCTTCGACGGGGACGTGTTCCGCTTCCCCGGCCTCTGCGACTACAACTTCGCCTCCGACTGCCGCGACTCGTACAAGGAGTTCGCCGTGCACGTGAAGCGCGGGCCCGGGCGCGGTGGGCACCAGCCCCAGCTCGAGTCCATCCTGCTCACCATCAAGGACGACGCCATCTACCTCACGAACCGGCTGGTGGTGGTCAACGGCGCCATGTGAGTCCAGCGCTTCTGCCGCGGTCGTGCGAGCTGGAGGGCTGGGGTGCGCATCCGGGTCACGGATTCGCTCGACAAACGCCGACGGGGCTCCTGCCAGGTGCTGGGTGGGCGAGGACCGGGGAGGGGGCCCCCGGGGAGGGGCTGAGGCTAGGGCAGGGCTGGGGCAGGGCCGGGGCTTTATTTACTAGAGTTACAGAGTTGGGGCGCACTGCAGAGCGGGCGGGCCCCTGGTTCCGCGCATTGTGTCTGGAACAATGGCAGCCGGGACGTTCCTGCTCGGCTGGTTTCCCACCTGCAGGGTTTGCCCTTTCGCTGCTGCGGGGGCAGGCGGGGATTCTATTTCCCCCACGGGGCTCGTGCTCCGGGGGCAGAGGGGCCTGCAGCCACCCAGGCCCTCGGGGCCGCGGGCAGGTGTCCCCCGCTGCCCCCGGATGTCCCGAGGCAGGGAGAGCGTGGAGAGGGCCGGCGGGCGGGCTGTGCCCGAGGAAGCCGCCAGCCGAGGGACAGGGTGGTCAGTGCCCGTGGCCCCAGGGCACACACCTGGTGGACGCCCCTCCTCACCTGTGTGGGACGCACCCCTGGGGAGCCGGGGCCAGTCAGGGGCGCTCCGGGCCAGGCCCCCGGGGGGGACACGCCCTGGGTGGGGCCTGTGACGCAGCAGGTGGGGCCGAGCGGGGCCTTCGGGTGACGCCCGTGCCCCCCCAGGGTCAGCACCCCACACTACAGCTCCGGGCTGCTCATCGAGAAGAACGACGCCTACACCAAGGTCTACTCCCGCGCCGGCCTGGCCCTCATGTGGAACCACGAGGACTCGCTGATGGTGGGCGTGGACCCCGACGCCCTGCACCCGGGGCCCCAGAGCGGAGGGGGGCCCGAGGCCAGCGGCCCGACTCCCGCGTGGCGGAGGATGTGGGGGAGGCTGGCGGGGGGCGGCCGGCGGCAGAGGGGCCACTTGGTCCCTGGAGCCCCCCAAAAGCCCCCCTAGCCTCAGGGGCCTCACCGCCAGGAGCCGGTTCCTGGGGTGGACCCGTTCCAAGCCGGTCTTTGGGGGGTCTCAGCCATCCGTCCGCGGCCTGCCCATGGGCTGCCCCCTGCCCGCCGCCCCGGCAGTGTCCACCTGCCCGCGGCCCGCTCACCTTCCCGCTCTGCCCAACAGCTGGAGCTGGACAGTAGGTTCCGGAATCACACCTGTGGCCTGTGCGGCGACTACAACGGCCTGCAGACCTACTCGGAATTCCTGTCGGATGGTGAGGGCGGCGCCGCGCCTGGGGCACCGGGGGCGTGGGCGGGCGGCCGGGCCCTGACAGTGTGTCCCCCCAGGCGTGCTCTTCAGCGCCCTGGAGTTCGGGAACATGCAGAAGATCAACAAGCCTGAGGCGGCCTGCGAAGACCCCCAGGAGCAGCCGGACCCCAGGGGCTGCGCCGAGCACGTGAGTCCCCGGGGGACGCCGGCCCCAGGGAGGCCCCGGCCCCCGGCCGCCCCTGCCAGCCCTGTGCCCGTCTCCGCCCGCAGCGTGCCGAGTGCGAGCGGCTGCTGACCGCCGCGGCCTTCGACGACTGCCAGGCGCGCGTGCCGCTGGAGCCCTACGTGCACGCCTGCATGCAGGACCGCTGCCGCTGCGGGCGCGCCGCCACCTGCGCCTGCAGCACCATCGCCGAGTTCTCCCGCCAGTGCTCGCACGCCGGCGGGCGGCCCGGGAATTGGAGGACGCCCTCGCTCTGCCGTAAGTGCCGCGGGCCGGGCGCCGCGCGGGTCCCGGGGGCTCGCAGGGGCCCCCCCTGCTGGGACCTGCGCGGTGGGGGTGGGGGCGTTTCGCGTGGACGGGTGCGGTGGCCTTTGTCTGTGGGACACCTGCGGACCCCGTGGGGGCTGGCACGGAGGGCCCGGGCCGGGCACCCGCTCACAGGGCTGCCCTGACGGTTGTAGCCAAGAGCTGCCCCGGGAACATGGTCTACCTGGAGAGTGGCTCCCCCTGCATGGACACCTGCTCCCACCTGGAGGTCAGCAGCCTCTGCGAGGAGCACCGCATGGACGGCTGCTTCTGCCCGGAAGGTGCGCGCTCCGGGAGCGGCGAGGAGGTGGCGGGGAGGGTGGGAGAGGGGCGGCGCCCGGTGGGGGGCGGCGGGCGCTTCCTGTGAGGGCCTTCCAGGGCCAGGCCTCGCGGGTGGCGACGTGAGCCAGCGGCCGCGGGACCCCACCAGTGCGGGGGGACGCTGTGTGGCCCTGCGGGGCGGAGGGTGGTGGGCACAGAGGACCCCGTGGCGGCTGCAGGGAGGCCCGGGCGAGCACGGTGGCCGGGGCCGCGGCAGACCCTGCCCCAGAGAGCCCGGGGGTGGCCTCAGAGGTCAGCCCGAAGGACCCGAGGCCGGGGGGAGGCCTGGCCGCTGCCTCGCCATCGGGGCTCCGGGGGTTCCGGCACCTTCCAGAGGCGGGCCCTGGGTGACGGCCGGTCCCCCGCCACCCCAGGCACGGTGTACGACGACATCGCGGGCCGCGGCTGCGTCCCCGTGAGCCAGTGCCACTGCAAGCTGCACGGACACCTGTTTGCCCCTGGCCGACACTTCACCAATGACTGCGAGCAGTGGTGAGTCCCGGGCCGGGCCGGGCAGTGGGCACAGTGCGCCCAGTGCGTGTGGCGCGAGGCTGACCCGCCCCTGGGCCCGCAGCGTCTGCAGCTCCGGCCGCTGGGTGTGCCACGAGCTGCCCTGCCCCGGGACGTGCAGCCTGGAGGGCGGCGCCCACATCACCACCTTCGACGGGAAGAAGTTCACCTTCCACGGGGACTGCTACTACGTCCTGGCCAAGGTGGGCGGCGCCCGGGGCGCGGCGGGGGCGGGGCCTGGGCACGGCCCCCCTCCTCACGGCCACGCCTCCCGCCCGCCCCGCAGGGCGACCGCAACGACTCCTTCGCGCTCCTGGGTGAGCTGGCGCCCTGCGGCTCCACCGACACCCAGACCTGCCTCAAGACGGTGGTGCTGCTGGCCAGCAGGGAGAAGAACGTGGGTGCCCGCCTGCGCCCGCCCTGCGCCCCCCGCGCCCCTCCCCGCCGCACCCTCCCCCCGTGATCCCTGCGCCCCTCCCCTCCGTGCCCCCCCCCTCCCCGGCTCCCCAGGCCCTCACGGCCCCGCGCCCTGCCTCGCAGACGGTGGCCTTCAAGTCCGACGGTAGCGTGCTCCTGAACGAGCTGGAGGTGAACCTGCCCCACGTGACCGGTGAGCCTGCGGGGCGGGGGCGGGGATGGTGGAGGCGGGCAGGGGGACCCCCTCCTTGGCCAGGCCCTGCGGGGACCCTGGTGCTTTCCAGCCGCTGGCGCCCTGGGCTGGGGCAGGGGCTGTTCCTGGCTGGGGCAGGGACCTGGGAATGGAGTGGGCAGGGGCTGGGCGGGGGCTGGTCCTGGCTGGGGCAGGGGCTGGTCATCCTTGGGCAGGGGCTGGGCGGGGGCTGGGCGGGGGCTGGTCCTGGCTGGGGCAGGGGCTGGTCCTCCTTGGGCAGGGGCTGGGCGGGGGCTGGGCGGGGCTGGTCCTGGCTGGGGCAGGGGCTGGTCCTCCTTGGGCAGGGGCTGGGCGGGGGCTGGGCGGGGCTGGTCCTGGCTGGGGCAGGGGCTGGTCCTCCTTGGGCAGGGGCTGGGCGGGGGCTGGGCGGGGCTGGTCCTGGCTGGGGCAGGGGCTGGTCCTCCTTGGGCAGGGGCTGGGTGGGGGCTGGGCGGGGCTGGTCCTGGCTGGGGCAGGGGCTGGTCCTCCTTGGGCAGGGGCTGGGCGGGGGCTGGGCGGGGCTGGTCCTGGCTGGGGCAGGGGCTGGGGGCAGAGCTGGGCCTCACCGCCGCCTCACCGCCCGCCCTCCCGCCAGCGAGCTTCTCCATCTTCCGGCCGTCCTCCTCGCACCTCGTGGTGACCACGGCCTTCGGCTTCAGGCTGCAGATCCAGCTGGTGCCGCTCATGCAGCTCTTCGTGACGCTGGACCGCGCCGCCCAGGGCCGGGTGCAGGGTGAGTGGACCCCGCCCGGCCCGCCCGCGCCCGCCCCGGCCCCCGCCCCGGCCGCCGGCCCTCCCCAACCCTGCCCTGGCGCCCCCAGGCCTCTGTGGGAACTTCAACGGCCTGGAGGCGGACGACTTCAGGACACCCGGCGGGCTGGTGGAGGCCACGGGGTCGAGCTTCGCCAACACCTGGAAGGCCCAGGCCAACTGCCACGACATGCCGGAGTCGCTGGACGACCCCTGCTCCCTCAACATGGAGAGCGGTGAGGCGGGCGGGCAGCCGGCGGGCACGGGCCCCTCGTCTGGGCGCTGGAGCCCCCTGCCCCTCCCTGGGAGGGCCCTGCCTCTCGGGGTCAAGAGCGGGGAGGGGGCGGGTGCTGGCCTGGGGGTCGGATTGGCGGGAGGGGCCTGGGCTCGGGCCCAGAGGGGAGGCCACGGCCACCCAGCCTGGGCGGGCACCCTGGCAGCGGATGTCGGGGGGCCGTGGGAGGGCAGAGCCCCGGCTGAGGCCCCTCCCCGCCCCCCCAGCCAACTACGCCGAGCACTGGTGCTCTCTGCTGAAGAAGGTGGAGACCCCCTTCGGCAAGTGCCACTCGGTCGTGGACCCCGCCGAGTATTATAAGGTACGCGTGCAGCAGACGCGGCCACCCCAGCCGGGCACTGGCTGAGGGACGGGCGGGCAGCGAGAACCCCGCTGCTGCCTGGAAACCGCTGCGTGCCCCCCATGGGGCATGCACGTGCCTGTGTGTGTGCCTGCGTGTGTGTGTGTGTGTGCATGTGTGCCCATGAGCGTGCCTCGGTGAACACGTGTGTCTGTGTGCACTGGTGTCTGCACTTGTGCCCATGTGAGTGTGTGCTTGTGAGTGTGCCTGTGTGAGTGTGTGCCTGTGTGTCTGTGTGCACGTGTATGCCCATGAGCATGTGCCTGTGTGAGCGTGTGTCTGTCTGCACTGGTGTCTGCACTTGTGCCCGTGTGAGCATGGGCCTGTGTGCACACGTGTGTACCTGACGCCGTGCCCCCACCTGCTTCCAGAGGTGCAAGTACGACACTTGCAACTGCCGGAACAACGAGGACTGCCTGTGCGCCGCGCTCTCCTCCTACGCCCGCGCCTGCGCCGCCAAGGGCCTCATGCTGTGGGGATGGCGGGAGCGCGTCTGCAGTGAGTGCGCGGCCAGGGGGCCTGGGGCCCGGGGCGCCGGCCTTGGTCCACCCCGGGGGGTGGGGCTGGCGGCTCCCCGGCTGGGAGGCGGGGGACACGCTCTGCTTGCGGAGCGGGCGGGAGCTGGCTTGGCCGGTCCAGCCGGGCAGCCCCGGGGCCCTGTGCCCCTCGGCCGTGCTCACGTGGCCCTGCGCCCCTCGGCCGTGCTCACGTGGCCCCGCCCGCCCATCTGCAGACAAGGACCTGGGCGCCTGCCCCAGCTCGCAGATCTTCCTCTACAACCTGACCACCTGCCAGCAGACGTGCCGCTCGCTGGCCGAGGCCGACAAGCACTGCCTGAAGGGCTTCCCGCCCATGGACGGCTGCGGCTGCCCTGACCACACCTTCCTGGACGAGAAGGGGCGCTGCGTGCCGCTCTCCAAGTGCTCCTGCTACCACCGTGGCCTCTACCTGGAGGCGGGTGACGTCGTCCTGCGGCAGGAAGAGCGATGGTGGGCGGCGGAACCGGGCATCGGGGGGGGCAGCTGGGCCTCCACCTGGAGGCGAAGCGCTGGGGGCCCCGTGGGGGCAGGTCCGGGCGCTGCTGGGGCAGCCGGGTGCTCGCCCGTGCCTGGGCAGGGTGGCTCCTTGTGGCCATTCTGACCGGGGCTGCTGCCTGGGACCCTGGAGACTGCGGGAAGGCCCCGGAAGGCCCCACGCCCCGTTCACCTCCCACTCCCCCCTTGCAGCGTCTGTCGGAACGGGAGGCTGCGCTGCATTCCCATCAAGCTGCTTGGCCCGAGTGAGTGGACGCCTGCCCCCCGCCCTCCCTGAGCCCCCTCCCCACCCCCGGCCGGCGCTCAGGGCCCCCTCCGTCCCGCAGGCTGCGCCTCCCCCAAGGTCCTCATTGACTGCAGCAACCTGACCGCCCTGGCCACCCGGAACCCGCGCGCCGTCAGCTGCCAGACGCTGGCCGCCGGCTACGTGCGTACGGGGCTCTGTGGGCGGGTGGGGTCCCCGGCAGATCCCAGCGGAGAGCTCATACAGGCGCCTTGCTGGGGTTCCCTGCATCCCCGGGAGCGGGTCCCCCAGGCCTGCTGAGGCACAGGGGCAGGTTTAGGGGTCCCCGGCCGGCGGCCCTGCCCCCTCCCCACACGGTGGTGGGTTTGAGGGCAGGGAGGTGCTCCTGGGCTGGGCCAGGTGTCTGGGTGAGGAGGGGTCAAGCGCAGGGCCAAGCTCTGAACCCCACCCCGTCCGCCCCCCAGTACCACACAGAGTGCGTCAGCGGCTGCGTGTGTCCCGACGGGCTGCTGGACGATGGCCGCGGCGGCTGCGTGGTGGAGGACCAGTGCCCCTGTGTCCACAACAATGACCTCTACCCCCCTGGGGGCAAGGTCCAGGTGGACTGCAACACCTGGTGAGCACCAGCCGGCCCCTCGGCCCACCCGCAGTGGGGAGCCCCGCGCCTGCGCCCCGGGCCGGGCGTGTGTTTGCGTCGGCATTTCCGCGGCCATGGGGGCGCGCAGGTGGGCTGTTGGGAGAGTGGTGGGTCCTGGGTCCGAGTGGGGGAGGGTCTCGGCCCCTGGCCCCCCGGGTCCGCCGGCCCCCTGAGCCTCTTCACCCCCGCAGCACCTGCCGGCGGGGCCGCTGGACGTGCACCGAGGCCCTCTGCCATGGCACCTGCGCCATCTACGGGAGCGGCCACTACATCACCTTCGACGGGAAGCACTACGACTTCGACGGGCACTGCTCCTACGTGGCGGCCCAGGTGAGCACGCGGCGCCGTGCGGCGAGTCCCGAGGCCCCGGCCCCTGCTCGCTGCTCCCAGCGTCAGGAGAGCCTGCGGGTGCGGGACCGGCTGTCCCACGCCCCCTCCCTGGGAGGATTCGGGCAGCAGGGAGGGCTGCGCGCAAAGCCCCCGGCCACCCCCCTTCAGGGGCCTCCTGAGGGCAGGGTGGGGTGCTGGGTGGACGGGCCATGGGGGGGTAGGACTGGCCGAGGGGGGCCACCCCAGACCCCTCCCGAGGCTGTTCCAGGTGGCCCGGGGGCCAGAGCCGGGCCTCTGTGCCCCCGGCGGCTGCTCGGGCCCCTGGGCGGGCCCTGCTCACGGCCTGCGGCCCCCAGGACTACTGCGGCCAGAACTCCTCGCTGGGCTCCTTCAGCATCGTCACCGAGAACGTCCCCTGCGGCACCACGGGTGTCACCTGCTCCAAGGCCATCAAGATCTTCCTGGGGGTGAGTGGGGGGCCGCCCCGGGCGCGCGGGCTCTTGGGAACCCTCCCTCCTGGCCAACGACTGCCCCGCCCCTGTGCAGAGGACGGAGCTGAAGCTGGAGGACAAGCGCCGCCTGGTGATCCACCGAGACGAGGGGCACCACGTGGGCTACACCACGCGGGACGTGGGCCAGTACCTGGTGGTCGAGGCCAGCATCGGCGTCATCGTCATCTGGGACAGGAAGACCACCGTCTTCATCAAGCTGGCGCCCCGCTTCAAGGTGCGCCCCCACGCCGCCCCCCGCTGCGCCGCCCCACGCCCCCTGCTGTGCCGCCCCACGCCCCCTCACCGCCCCCTACCCCCCGCTGTGCCGCCCACGCCCCCTCGCCGCGCCCCTGCCCACGCCCCCCGCAGCGCCCCTGCCCACGCCCCCCGCCCACGCCCCCTCGCTGCGCCCCTGCCCCGCAGGGCTCCGTCTGCGGGCTGTGTGGGAACTTCGATGGCCGGTCCAACAACGACTTCACCACGCGGGACCGCGTGGTGGCGGAACGCGAGCTGGAGTTCGGGAACACCTGGAAGGAGGCGTCCACCTGCCCCGACGTGACCTCCACGCCGGAGCCCTGCGGCCAGAACCCGCACCGCCGCGCCTGGGCCGAGAAGCAGTGCAGCCTCCTCAAGAGCAGGGTCTTCAGCGCCTGCCACAGCAAGGTGGGCCCGCGAGGGGCTCCCGACCACCCCTGCTCGCCAGGGACCCCGGCCGCGCCCAGCCTCCACCGGGGCACGTGCCCCCAGGGACGGGAAACTGGCCCTGACACCCCCGCGGGCGCCCGAGCCCCCTCAGCTCCGGGCAGGGGTGGGCGTGGGTTTAGGCGGGCTGGGGGGGTCTGGCAGCCCCCGGGTCGGCCCCGCGGGGCCCAGGGTGGCCGGGGCTGGACGGGAGGGCGGCGGGGGCCCGGGAGACACGGAGGGCGCCCCCCGCAGGTGGACCCCAAGCCCTTCTACGAGGCCTGCGTGCACGACTCGTGCTCCTGCGACACGGGCGGCGACTGCGAGTGCTACTGCTCGGCCGTGGCCTCCTACGCGCAGGAGTGCAACAAGGAGCGCGCCTGCGTCTACTGGAGGACGCCCGACCTGTGCCGTGAGTGTCCCGCGCCCGGGCGGCCGGCGGGCGGGTCCCCGGTCCCGCCGGCCCCCGCGCTGACCCCCGCCCCCCCCCCCCAGCCATCTTCTGCGACTACTACAACCCACACCACGAGTGCCACTGGCACTACGAGCCCTGTGGGAACCGCAGCTTCAAGACCTGCAGGACCATCAGCGGCTTCCACTCCAACATCTCCGTGTCCTACCTGGAGGGTGAGCGGGCGGGCCGGGGCCCGTGCAGGCCAGGCTCGCCGGGGGCCGGGGCCGGGCCGCTCATGTCCAGGGCTGGGCACCCGGGGGTGCGGGAGCCCTGGGAGAACGTGCGGGTGGCTGGGGTTGCTGAGAAAGGTGCCGCGAGGGAGGGACCCCTGCGGGCCGGGGTGGGCATCGCGGCCGGGCATGGCCGTGCTGGGCCGCTGCTCCTGGCACCGTGGTGGCCGCTGAGGGGAGGCCCCCCGCCCCGCCCGGCTGATCCGGGGGCCCCTGGGCTGACGCCGGGGGCCCGGGCGCCCCCATGGTGGTCCGAGCCGAGCCCTGTGCCCGCCAGGCTGCTACCCGCGGTGCCCGAAGGGCAAACCCATCTTCCACGAGGACCTGAAGAAGTGCGTCACCCGGGACGAGTGCGGCTGCTACGTCAGCGACACCCAGTACCCGCCCGGCTCCCCAGTGCCCAGCGAAGACATTTGCCAGTCCTGGTACGTCGGCATGCCAGCCCCGGGAGGCCAGCGCGCAGAGGCAACGCACATGTGCCCAGACACGTGCGCACACACACACATGCAACGGGCACACATACAACACACAGTGCATGTATGAAATACACACACAGGTACTCACACAGACACGTACCCACGCCTGCACAGACACACGCACAAGACAACACTTGTGCAGGCACACACGCACACACACAGGGAAAACACACCCATACACATGCACACATGCACAACACACACAGACCCACATGTACACACGCACACACGTACATGTACACAAGTACACACATACACACATGCATACAAACACGTGCACACCAATCACAGACACGCGCATGCAGATGCACACATGCAGATATGCACAGACATGTGCAAACACAAACACACGTGTACACATATGCACACTCATAGTGCACATGTTTGCATAAACACAGAGCCATGCAGATGTGTCCCCACGAGCACATGCACAGGCATGGTGGCACACATGTACACATGGATACACATAGTTGCACTTGCAAGGCACACGTGGCCACACATTCGTACACGGCATGGACACACAGTTGCACATGCATGCATTAGGTTACACGCGGTCCAGGTACAGGCTCGCACGTGGCGCACGCCACATGCAGGGGGGCACGGAGGAGGGGCTGGGCTTCTGCGCTCGCCCCGGCTCGCCTTTCTGCCCAGCCGTGCTCCTCCCGAGTGAGGCCTCTGGAGCCCGGGCAGGGGCAGTGCCGGGGCTCGGCCGATGCGGGGTGGGGAGCGGGGGTCTGGGCAGGGGCAGCGGGCCAGGCCCTGCAGCGGTGACCTTGCTTTGCAGCCACTGCACCGGGTTCTCGAACATCTCCTGCGAGTTCGATGAAGGTATGCTGCTGTCAGCCACCCACCACCGGGCAAGGCCTCTGGCCAGGGGGACAGGGCTGCCCCCTCCTGGACTCGGGGGGCAGCTGCGGGCAGGGTGGGGACTCCCCCGGGCTTGGGGCCCCCAGCTCAGCTGCACCGCTGATCTGCAGCCGCTCTTTGGGGGTCCCAGGGCACGTCTTCTTTCCTGTGACCGGGGACCGGCGCGCCGTGGAAGCGCCCGCTCTCCTGGGACCTCGCCCCCGTGGGGTCCCGAGAGCGCGCCTCGCTCGCGCTGCGCTAACGGTTGGTCCCCACACCCCAGGGAAGGTTCTGAACGAGACGCAGGTGGGCGGCCTCTGCTACAAGGAGTGGTGCAGCAACGGGACGGTGATGAACCACTTCAACGTCTGCGCGTCCACCACGCCGCCCACGTCGTCGCAGACGACACCCGTCACCACCACTCCTGTCACCCTCACCACCACCTCCACCTCCACCTCCACCTCCGTCCCGACGCCCAGCACAGGTACGTCCCGGGCCTCGCACCACAGCAGAAATTTCCAGAAAAAATAGCTCAGTGCCCAGAGAGGTCCGGGGCCCGTCCTTACGTTCCACCGCGTTGGCTCTGGCTGAAACCTTGGCTGCCACTTGGCGAGCTGCCAGAGGTTGGACGGCCACAGAGAAAAGATACATATTTTTTTAAACTTGAAAAAAAGTTTAAAGATTTTCGACCTAGGTAACGATACCCTCTTCCATTTTATCTTCTCCCCCTTGTTGCAGGTCCTTCAAGTAAGTCACGTGCCTGATGCTTTACGACAAACAGGACAGAGGAGGACAGTTGGGCAAATGACCACAGGCAGCTTCCTGTGGGGCCAGATTGGGGGGTGCGGGGCCCGCGTCTGTGGGGGGCCCCAAGCTGGGCGTCCTTCCCCTGACTTTTCCCACGATTCCCGAGTCCAGGGGTAACTAAGTCTTGATCGGCTTTGCGTGGTGAATTGCTGGCCAAGCAGAAAAGGGCCCCAGCGGAGCTGCTGCTGGGGCAGAGGCCCCACGCTCCTGCCCAGCTCTGGGGCCCGGCACCGGCCGAGGGCACTCCCTGGGTGCGCACCTTGGCCTGGGCACGGCTGGGCGCGGCTGCGGGGCAGGGGTCCAAGTGGTGGCGGCCCCGACGTTCTGACTCTGCGCTTCGGTCCCTTGGCACGTCGGGGCAGCAGAGTCTTTGGAGGGGCGGCGGGGGTGGTCAGCAAGGCCGGGGGCCGCCCCGAGGTGCGAAGGTGCGGCTTTGGGTTTTGCTCGCCAGGGCTGTGCTGCTTCTGGTCCGACTGGATCAACCAGGACCACCCGAACAGCGGCGAGGATGGCGGCGACCGGGAGACGTTTGACAGTGTCTGTGAGGCCCCCGAGGACATTGAGTGCAGGTCGGCCACGGACCCCCAGCTCAGCTGGAAGGACCTGGGCCAGAAGGTCCAGTGCGACCTTGCACTTGGCTTCGTGTGCAAAAATGAAGACCAGTTTGAAAACGGGCCATTTGGCCTCTGCTACGACTACGAGATACGTGTCAATTGTTGCTTGCCCATGGACATATGTCCCACGTCCACCCCAATCACCACGACCACCACTCCAATGACCACCACTCCCACGACCACCACTCCCACCCCTTCCTCCACCACTCCCACCCCTCCAACGACCACCCCTCCAACGACCACCCCTCCAACAACCACCACTCCCACGACCACCGCTCCCACCCCTTCCTCCACCACTCCTACCCCTCCAACGACCACCACTCCAACAACCACCACTCCCACGACCACCGCTCCCACCCCTTCCTCCACCACTCCTACCCCTCCAACGACCACCACTCCAACAACCACCACTCCCATCCCTTCCTCCACCGCTCCCACCCCTTCCTCCACCACTCCTACCCCTCCAATGACCACCACTCCAACAACCACCACTCCCATCCCTTCCTCCACCGCTCCCACCCCTTCCTCCACCACTCCCACCTCTCCAGTTTCGTCTACAACGAGCTCCACTACCTCAGTGACAACCACAATACCCACAGTGACGCCCACTTCAGAGTCAACAGTCACGACCACGATGACCCCGTCAACCACGTGTGTGCCTAACTGTTATTGGACTGGCTGGAACGACAAGAACCAACCTGACCCTGGCAATCCAGGTGGTGGTGACGTCGAGTCCCTTGTAGGAACCTGTCATGGCTGGATAGTCAACGTTTCCTGTAGAGCCACGAAGTACCCCAACGTGCCAATCAGAGACCTGGGACAGAAGGTGCTGTGCAACACCGGTGTTGGGCTGGTGTGCCGGAACCGCGAGCAAGAGCTAGGAGCGGGCTCCCTGATCCCCACCTGCCTCAACTATGAAATCAACGTTTACTGCTGCTCATGTGCTCCCACCACCAGCATGACGCCAGGTACCAGCAAGCCACCCACCACTGCACTGACTTCCACGCCCACTTCAACCACCACGACCAGTACCAAGACCCCGACCCCCACCTCGACCACCACAGGGACCACAGTTACCACCTCTACCTCAACAGAGACCAAAACACCCACGTCCACCACCCCAGGGACCCCGACCCCCACCTCGACCACCACAGGGACCACGACACCCACATCTACCACTACAAGACCACACACCCCCATCTCTACCACCACAGCGACCACGACACCCACCACTACCACCCCAGGGACCCCGACCCCCACCTCGACCACCACAGGGACCACAGTTACCACCTCTACCTCAACAGAGACCACAACACCCACGTCCACCACCCCAGGGACCCCGACCCCCACCTCGACCACCACAGGGACCACGACACCCACCACTACCCCAACAGGGACCACGACACCCACCTCAACCACCCCAGGGACCACGACACCCACATCTACCACTACAAGACCACACACCCCCATCTCTACCACCACAGGGACCATGACACCCACCACTACCACCCCAGGGACCACGACACCCACCTCTACCACCCCAGGGACCACGACACCCACCTCAACCACCCCAGGGACCACGACACCCACATCTACCACTACAAGACCACACACCCCCATCTCTACCACCACAGGGACCACGACACCCACCACTACCACCCCAGGGACCACGACACCCACCTCTACCACCCCAGGGACCACGACACCCACCTCAACCACCCCAGGGACCACGACACCCACATCTACCACTACAAGACCACACACCCCCATCTCTACCACCACAGGGACCACGACACCCACCACTACCACCCCAGGGACCACGACACCCACCTCTACCACCACAGGGACCATGACACCCACCTCAACCACCACAGGGACCACGACACCCACCACTACCACCCCAGGGACCACGACACCCACCACTACCCCAACAGGGACCATGACACCCACCTCAACCACCACAGGGACCACGACACCCACCTCAACCACCACAGGGACCACGACACCCACATCTACCACTACAAGACCACACCCCCCCATCTCTACCACCACAAGGACCACGACACCCACCACTACCACCCCAGGGACCACGACACCCACCTCTACCACCCCAGGGACCACGACACCCACCACTACCACCCCAGGGACCACGACATCCACCACTACCCCAACAGGGACCACGACACCCACCTCAACCACCACAGGGACCACAACCCCCACCACTACCACCCCAGGGACCACAACACCCATCTCTACCACCCCAGGAACCACGACACCCACCACTACCCCAACAGGGACCATGACACCCACCTCAACCACCCCAGGGACCACAACACCCACCTCAACCACCACAGGGACCACGACACCCACCTCAACCACCACAGGGACCACGACCCCCACCACTACCACCCCAGGGACCACGACACCCACCTCTACCACCACAGGGACCATGACACCCACCTCAACCACCACAGGGACCATGACACCCACCTCAACCACCACAGGGACCATGACACCCACCACTACCCCAACAGGGACCACGACACCCACCTCAACCACCACAGGGACCACGACACCCATCACTACCACCCCAGGGACCACGACACCCACCACTACCCCAACAGGGACCACGACACCCACCTCAACCACCACAGGGACCACGACCCCCACCACTACCACCCCAGGGACCACGACACCCACCACTACCCCAACAGGGACCACGACACCCACCTCAACCACCACAGGGACCACGACCCCCACCACAACCACCCCAGGGACCACGACACCCACATCTACCACTACAAGACCACACACCCCCATCTCTACCACCACAGGGACCATGACACCCACCTCTACCACCACAGGGACCACGACACCCATCACTACCACCCCAGGGACCACGACACCCACCTCTACCACCACAGGGACCACGACACCCACCTCTACCACCACAGGGACCACAACACCAATCTCTACCACCACAGGGACCACGACACCCACCACTACCACCCCAGGGACCACGACACCCACCACTACCCCAACAGGGACCATGACACCCACCTCTACCACCCCAGGGACCACGACACCCACCACTACCACCACAGGGACCACGACACCCACCACTACCCCAACAGGGACCATGACACCCACCTCAACCACCACAGGGACCACGACCCCCACCACTACCACCCCAGGGACCACGACACCCACCTCAACCACCACAGGGACCACGACCCCCACCACTACCACCCCAGGGACCACAACACCCATCTCTACCACCACAGGGACCACGACACCCACCACTACCCCAACAGGGACCATGACACCCACCTCAACCACCCCAGGGACCACGACACCCACCACTACCACCCCAGGGACCACGACACCCACCACTACCACCCCAGGGACCACAACACCCATCTCTACCACCACAGGGACCACGACACCCACCACTACCCCAACAGGGACCATGACACCCACCTCAACCACCCCAGGGACCACGACACCCACCACTACCACCACAGGGACCACGACACCCACCACTACCCCAACAGGGACCATGACACCCACCTCAACCACCACAGGGACCACGACACCCATCACTACCACCCCAGGGACCACGACACCCACCACTACCCCAACAGGGACCACGACACCCACCTCAACCACCACAGGGACCACGACCCCCACCACTACCACCCCAGGGACCACGACACCCACCACTACCCCAACAGGGACCATGACACCCACCTCAACCACCACAGGGACCACGACACCCACCTCAACCACCACAGGGACCACGACCCCCACCACAACCACCCCAGGGACCACGACACCCACATCTACCACTACAAGACCACACACCCCCATCTCTACCACCACAGGGACCACGACACCCACCTCTACCACCACAGGGACCATGACACCCACCTCAACCACCACAGGGACCACGACACCCATCACTACCACCCCAGGGACCACGACACCCACCACTACCCCAACAGGGACCATGACACCCACCTCAACCACCACAGGGACCACGACCCCCACCACTACCACCCCAGGGACCACGACACCCATCTCTACCACCACAGGGACCACGACACCCACCACTACCACCCCAGGGACCACGACACCCATCTCTACCACCCCAGGGACCACGACACCCACCACTACCCCAACAGGGACCACGACACACACCTCAACCACCACAGGGACCACAACCCCCACCACTACCACCACAGGGACCACGACCCCCACCACTACCACCCCAGGGACCACGACACCCATCTCTACCACTACAAGACCACACACCCCCATCTCTACCACCACAGGGACCACGACACCCACCACTACCACCCCAGGGACCACGACACCCATCTCTACCACCACAGGGACCATGACACCCACCTCAACCACCACAGGGACCACGACACCCACCACTACCACCCCAGGGACCACAACACCCACCACTACCCCAACAGGGACCACGACACCCACCTCAACCACCACAGGGACCACGACCCCCACCACTACCACCCCAGGGACCACGACACCCATCTCTACCACCACAGGGACCATGACCCCCACCACTACCACTCCAGGGACCACGACACCCATCTCTACCACCACAGGGACCACGACACCCACCACTACCACCCCAGGGACCACGACACCCATCTCTACCACCACAGGGACCACGACACCCACCACTACCACCACAGGGACCACGACCCCCACCACTACCACCCCAGGTACCACAACACCCACCACTACCACCCCAGGGACCACGACACCCATCTCTACCACTCCAGGGACCACAACACCCACCACTACCACCACAGGTACCACAACATCCACCTCTACCACTCCAGGGACCACGACACCCACCACTACCACCCGAGAGACCCTCACCCCTACACCTACCACTACCAGTACACAGACTCCCATCTCTACAACCCCAGGGACCACAACATCCACCTTTACCACCACAGGGACCACGACACCCACATCTACAACTACCAAACCACACACCCCCATCTCCACCACCACAGGGACCACAACACCCACCTCTACCACCCCAGGGACCACGACTCCCACACCTACTGCTACAAGCACACAGACCCCCTTCTCTACCACCCCAGGGACCACGGTCCCCACCTCCACCAGTATAGAGTCCACAACCCCAACCCCAACCTCCACCACCACAGCGACCTTGACCACAACTCCAACCACAGTCTCCACGAAGTCCACCAGCATGGAGACGCCAACCCCAACCTCTACTACAATCCCCACCACAATCACCACCATGGAGACCCCAACCTCCACCATCACCATCACCACCACCACTGGAACCCTAACCATGACCCCTTCCACGGCCTCTACTGTGGAGACCCCAACCTCAACTCCCAACCTTACGAGCCCGGAAACCACCACCACTCCAACGAGTCAGTCAACGTCTTCCCCTCTAATGGAGTCGACCACCCCCCATACTGCCAGTCCACCCCACACGCCATCGTCCTCTGTGCCAACCACTAGCAGAACCACGCCCTCTACTCTGTTCTCCTCATCTCCTGGCAGCAGTACGACCACCGTGTCTCCAGGTAATGGCACAAGGGTCCCATCCTGTGGGGGTCCCTCTTCCTGGTCTCTTGTAGGGGTCCTTGCAGCTTTTCAGAGAAGTACTGTGGACAGGGACAGCCCGAGGAGGGCTTCTGAGCTCTTTTGTCATGCTTCCGTCCATGCTGAGCCTAGATTGTTGTGGGTGCCGGGTGCCGCGGGCCAAAGAGCCCTACTTGGCCCCACAGAAAATCCGTGTGCAGGCTCCGCTCCTTGTGCCCACGTACCTTTAGGCCCTGCAGTGTGATGTGGCCGTGTGGGCACAGCCTTGCCTGAGGGGTGTCCTCCAAGGTGGCGGGGTGGGAGAGCCCGTCTGTCCAGGGCCCTGGGGCAGCCCTGGTGCCCATGGACAGGGCTGGTGCCTGCCACTCGGGGTCTCTGGGGCCCACTGGGTCTGGCAACAGCGGCTTTGAGGATGGCCGGCCGGAGTCTCCAGGGACCGTCGTCCCCTCATGTCCACTCTCCTGCCTGTCGTCTCTGAGTCGGTCCTGCCTGCCCTGCCTCTGGGCACATCGCGCCGCCCCTCGAGAAAGCCACTCCGTCCCCGTGCCCCATCCTCAGCACCGCGGTGAGCTGCTGCAGCCGGCTCTCACCCTTACCCTTGATTCTTCCTCAGGGACCACCCCCACCAGCAGGACCACGCCCACGCCCGCGTCGCCAACCTCCTCCCAGCCCCCCGTCAGCAGCCCCAGCGTCACCACCACCACCACCACCGGGATTTCCTCTCCCACTATCGAAATCTGCTGTTATCTGAATGGCACATACTATGCCCCAGGTACCTGGGCAGGCAGGTCCTGTGCGTGAGGGGGAGGGAGCCGGACGCTGGGCAGGGACCATGGCTGCGGCACCTGCCGTCCTTGGGTCAGGGGAGGGGATGGTGGGGCAGCCCCAGACGCCCAAGTGGGGCGTGGCAGGCTTCCCTCCGTGCTCTTGGAGACCCACGTAAGGACTGAGCGCTCCCCTCCAGGCGAGGTGATCTTCGATGGCCAAATGGGGAACATGTGCTACTATGCGAACTGCTCCAGCGACTGTGAGGTGCAGTTCTTCAACTGGTCCTGCCCGTCCACGCCCCCGACGACCACGCCACTAACGCGGACGCCCTCCCCAACGTCTAGCCCGTCCACACCCCTGACAACCACGCCATCGACGCCGACACCCTCCCAGACGTCCGGCCCGTCCACGCCCCCACCGACGACCTGCGTGCCCGTCACCCCCCCCCAGTCCCCTGGATGCCCAAATTTCAACCCTCCCAGACAGGTCAGTGGGCGGCTGTGAGTGAACCATCCAGTCCGCTAATGCCCTGGGGCCACACTTTTGCTGCTCACTGAAGACCCCTCCCCACGCCCCAGCCCCCCACGGTGGGGCCCCGGGCCCTCTCACCTGCCCTCCACCCCCTGTGGAGGGTGGACTGTGGTGGTGCTGGGGTGACACCCCCTCAGCCTCCCACCTCCCGGGGCTCCCGGCACTCACCCGCGGTCGGGGCCTCCCCTCTGAGCCAGCCGGGAGCCGGGCTTGAGCCCGCCCGCCTGTCCGTCTGTCCGCCTGCAGGAGAACGAGAAGTGGCGGCTGTGTGAGTGCACTGACGCCATCTGCAAGCACGGCAACACGGTGGAGATCGTCCCGGTGGAGTGCAAGCCCCCGCCGAAGCCCACCTGCGCCAACCAGCTCCCGCCCGTGCGCGTGCCGGACGCGGACGGCTGCTGCTGGCACTGGGAGTGCGACTGTGAGTGCCACCACGCTGCCGCCCGTCGGGAGCAGGCGCTCCGGGCTCGGAGGGGGCTGCTGGGGACCACCGAGGGGATGCGGGTCTGGGGGTGAATCGCTGGCGCGCCCCACGAGACCCCAGCCCGGACCGCGGGGACCCGCCCCGGCCCTGCCTGCCCTTCCTCCTGGCCCCGGGCCCCTGGGAGCCCGCCCCTGCCCCGCTGGGGCTCCCCCGGCTCACGGGGCTCCCCCCCGCAGGCTACTGCACGGGCTGGGGCGACCCGCACTTCCGCACCTTCGACGGGCTGTACTACAGCTACCAGGGCAACTGCACGTACATGCTGGTGGAGGAGGTCAACCCCAGCGGGGACGACTTCGGGGTCTACATCGACAACTACCACTGCGACGTCCAGGACGAGGTGTCCTGCCCGCGCACCATCATCGTGCGGCACAAGACCCAGGAGGTGCTGGTGAAGACGGTGCACGTGATGCCCATGCAGATGCAGGTGCGGCGCGGCGGGGGGCTGGTGCAGCCGCTCGCGGACCCGACTGGGAGGAAGTGGGGGGCCCTGCCCGCAGACCCTCCAGATGTGTCCAGGGCCCCGAGCCACGCTGCTCGCACCCCCCCACCAGCCCTGGGAAAAGGTCGTTAGGGCAGAAGCCCACTCCCCGAGGACAGGGCCGAGGGCAGGCGGTCAGTGGGGCCCTCCCACCTCAGGGGGTCTTTACGTTCCGATCGCCGAGGGGCCTGGGGACCCCCAGCCCTGCCCTGGGGGCTGCGAGGAAGCCCTCGCTGGCTTACCCCTGGGACCAGCTGGGACAAGGACCTGTCCTGGTGCAAAGGAGACGCGGGGGAGGGAAGCCCCGCCCCCACCTGCACAGGTGTGGGAGCAGGTGGGCCGGGCGCAGGCAGGTGCGCTCCGGGCGGCGACCCTCCCTCGTCAGGCCTGCCGGGAGCCCCGAGGTGACGGGGCGGGCAGGGCCCTCCTGACGGGGCGCGGGGCGCGTCCGCAGGTGCAGATCAACAGCCAGGTGGTGGCGCTGCCCTACGAGAAGTACGGGCTGCGCGTGTACGAGTCGGGCATCAACTACATGGTGGACATCCCCGAGCTGGGGGCGCTCATCGCCTACAACGGCCTCTCCTTCTCCGTCCGGCTGCCCTACCGCCTGTTCGGCAACAACACCAAGGGGCAGTGTGGTGAGCGGCGCGGGGCCGGGGGGCGGCGGGCGGAGGCGGGGGCCGGCGTCGGCGCGCCCGCCCCTCTGCCCGCGCGGCCCCGTCGGCTCAGCGCGGCTTCTCGCCGACGCAGGGACCTGCAACAACAACACGGCTGACGACTGCATGCTGCCCAGCGGGGAGAGGGTGGACAGCTGCGAGCTGGCGGCCGACAGCTGGGTGGTGAACGACCCCTCCAAGCCGCACTGCCCCGCCTCCGGCTTCACCACCAGGCCCCCAGCCGTGACCAGCCCTGCCATCAACCAGTCCTGCGTCCCGTCTCCGCTCTGCAAGCTCATCAAGGACAGGTGGCCTGCCGCAGGACCCTCGGGAGGCGACCCCGCTTCTCTGCGCCCGCGCCCTCGTCTGCGGAGAGCAGCCGGCGCAGGGGCCGGAGAAGCGGCCGCGCGTCCCCGGGCCCTTCTCTTCCTCCCCAAAGTGACCTGCCCCCGGGAAGGCGCAGGGCCGGCTGGCGCGCAGGGCGGGGGGAGCAGGGAAGGGGGACGCTGCTGGCACCCCCGGCGGGTGCGTCTCTGGGCGTGGGCCGCTGCCCGGCAAGGGCCCACACATCGGGTTTGGGGGGGCCTGGAGGAGCTGGGCCTTGGGAGTGCGGGGGCAGCGGGCGCTGCTGCAGCCTGACGCCCCCCTCCCCGCACAGCCTGTTTGCCCCGTGCCACCGTCTCGTGCGCCCCGACCACTACTACGAGGCCTGCGTCTTCGACAGCTGCTGGGTGCCCGGCCAGGGTCTGGAGTGTGCCAGCCTGCAGACCTACGCCACGCTCTGCGCTCAGGAGAGTGTCTGCATCGACTGGCGGAACCACACGCACGGGGCCTGCCGTGAGCGTCCCCCCCGGGGGCCAGACCAGGAGGGCTGGGGAGGCGGGGGGGGGGGGTGCTCAGGGGACAGGGCGGGCTGCCCGCGGGGGGCCGGGCAGGCTCCCCCCCCCGCTGCCCCTGCCCCTCTGATGGCCGCCTCCGCCCCCAGCGGTCGAGTGCCCGTCTCCCCGGGAGTACCGAGCCTGCGGCCCCGCGGAGGAGCCCACCTGCAAGTCCAGGTGAGCGGCGGGAGGCTGCGGGTGCGCCGGGCTCCCCAGGCGGTGGTCCCCGCGTCCTGACGGTGCTCTCCGCCCCAGCCCCCCAGCGCACAACAACACGCTCCTGGTGGAGGGCTGCTTCTGCCCCGAGGGCACCACCAACTACGCGCCCGGCTTCGACGTGTGCGTGGACCTGTGCGGTGAGTTCCCGCCCGCCTTGCCCCCGCCCGCACCCCCAGCGCCCGAGGCCGCGAGGCTGGCCCTGCTCCGCCGCACCAGGGCGCTGTAACTGACGGGGCTCGTTTCCTCCCTCCCTCCAGGCTGTGTGGGACCTGACAACGTGCCCAGAGAGGTAGGTGTGCTGCTCGGTGCCGAGCCAGATTCTCCCACAAATCCTCAACTTGGGGGTGAGGCGGGGTGGGCGGGGGGAGATGCCACGAGAACCTGAGGACCTCAAAAACTAATAGGTTCCGGAAGCCTGAACTGATGGGGATATCCATTCACCCTCCCACCACCAACCCAGTCGGCCATCTGCCCATCTGCTTAACCAGTTGTCCATCCATCTTTCGGCCCATCCACCCACCACCCACCATCCAGCCATATGTCCATCCACTCACCACTGCCAACCACCATCTATTCATTCACCCTCCCATTCCATCTCCCATCTACTTGTTCATCTATTCATCCATCCACCCACCACCCACCATCTGTCTATCCATCCAACCACCCATCCATCCACCCATCCATCCATCCACCCACCCACCATCCATCCATATGTCCATCCACTCACCACCATCAACCACCATCTGCCATCCATTCATCCACCCTCCCATTCCATCTCCCCATCTACTTGTCCATCTATCCATCCATCCACCCACCACCCACCATCTGTCCACCCATCCAACCATCCATCCACCCACCATCTGTCCATCCATCCATCCACTCACCACCCACAATCCATCCATATGTCCATCCACTCACCACCACCAAACACCATCTACCATCCACTCATCCACCCTCTCATTCCATCTACCCATCCACCTGTCCATACGTCCATCCATCCATCCACCCACCATCTGTCCATCCATCCATCCACCCACCCACCCACCGCCCACCATCTGTCCATCCATCCATCCAACCACCCACCCATCCATTCATCCATCCATCCACCCACCCACCCACCGCCCACCATCTGTCCATCCATCCATCCATACTTCTACCCACCCACCCCCTGGCCATTTGACAGCGTCTCACTGGGGACGACGTCTTGGTTTCTAAGGGTTTCCCAGTGGCTGATTTGTTAGCTCGAGCCTGCGTGAGCCCAGGAACACCCGCAGCGTCTGCCGCGGGCCGGCCCTGCTGGGCCGTCGTGATGCCGGGGGCCTGGTGCCCCGAGCGAGCGGTGCTGGCCCGAGCCCAGAGCCTGCCCCAGGAGCTCGGAGGAGGGGGCCAGGCTTCCCCCAGGCCCTGGGTGTGCGGCCGGCGCAGGCCTCTCGCTGACCGCAGGCCCTGCGCCCCTCCCCCCGCAGTATGGGGAGCACTTCCAGTTCGACTGCAAGGACTGCGTCTGCCTGGAGGGGGGGCGGGGCATCGTCTGCCAGCCCAGGAAGTGCGGCCCGCAGCCCCCCGCCAGGTGCAAGGAGGACGGCACCTACCTCGTCACGGAGGTCAACCCCGCAGACACCTGCTGCAACATCACCTCCTGCAGTGAGGGCCAGGCCGGAGGGCGGGGGCCCCAGAGGGACCCGAGGGCGGGGGCCCCGAGGGCAGGGACCCTAAAGGCAGGACCGTGAGGGCAGGGACCCCAGAGGGCAGGGACCCCGAGGGCAGGGACCCTGGAGGGACCCCGGAGGGCAGGGACCCTGAGGACAGGACCCCCGAGAGCAGGGACCCCGAGGGCAGGGACCCTAAAGGCAGGGGCCCCAGAGGGCAGGGACCCTAAAGGCAGGACAGTGAGGGCAGGGACCCCAGAGGGCAGGGACCCCAGAGGGACCCCGAGGACAGGGACCGCGAGGGCAGGGACCCCAGAGGGCAGGGACCCCGGAGGGACCCCGGAGGGACCCCGGAGGACAGGGACCCCGAGGACAGGACCCCCGAGAGCAGGGACCCTGAGGGCAGGATCCCCAAGGGCAGGGACCCCAGAGGGCAGGTGCCCCGAGGGCAGGGACCCCAAGGGCAGGGGCCCCAGGCGTGGCGTCCTCTCCAGGGTCCCCTGCTGCGAGGGCCAGCCTGGGGGCCGGGGGGCCCCACGGGGCCCCTCCAGCACTTCGCTCTCGCCTCTCCTCCCCCTCCCCCAGAGTGCAATGTGAGCCTGTGCCAGGAGAAGCCCCCCAAGTGCTCGCTGGGATTCGAACTCAAGAGCGAGGTGGTGCCGGAGCGGTGCTGCCCCGTCTACTCGTGCGGTGAGTTAGGGTCCCACGAGGGCGCGGCACGGAGGGGGAGAGGCCAGCACAGGCTGTCGGGGGTGGCCCCCTGGGCTGGGGTTGCTGAAGGCTATGGGCTGGACACCCCCCTGCCCCGGGTTCTGCCCTCGCCATGGACGTCAGGGGCATTGGGCCCTCGCTGGCCGGCACTGACCGACGGCCTCCTTTCTCCTCAGTGCCCAAGGGCGTGTGTGTGGTCAAGAATGCTGAGTACTGGGTGAGCCCCGGGCCGGGGCGGCGGAGGTGGGGCTGGGGGGGCCGCGGGCAGGGGCTTCCGGCCCTGGGGGCGGCAAGGGGAGGTGGGGGCCGCGTGGCCCTGCCTCACCCCATCCTGCCCGGGCCCGCAGCCCGGCTCCCCAGTTTATTCTTCCAAGTGCGAGAGCTGCGTCTGCACCGAGGAGGTGGACAACAGCACGCAGCTCAACGTCGTCTCCTGCACCCACGTGCCGTGCATCACCTCCTGCAGCCCGGTGAGTGGCCCTGCCCTGTCCCCCGCCCCGGGCCCCCGGACGCCCCGTGCCCCAAGCTCACGCCCGCGGCGCTGTCCCGTGACTGCCCGCTCTAGTCAAGATGAGGCGATTCCGACCGCGGCCCCCCCCTTGCTTCTGGCCGGGGCCCCCATCTCCTCACCTTGACCCTAAGCCTAGCCCCTCTGTGAGCCTTGGAGCTGCCCCCGTCCATGGACGGTCCCCGCAGACCCCGCCGAGGGCTGGGGGGGAGGGCAGCCCGCCCGGCTGTGCGCTCAGCCTGGGCGGCGTCTCCCAGGGCTTCGAGCTCGTGAAGGTGCCTGGTGAGTGCTGCAAGAAGTGTGAGCAGACCCACTGCATCATCAACATGCCCAGCGGGCAGGACCTCATCCTGAAGGTGCGGGCAGGGTGCGGCCGGGCGGGCAGGGCAGCGGGTCCCTGGGGACTGCGTGTCGCGTGCCTGGAGCTGCCCAGGCCGGGCGGCCCCAGAATTGTGGTGTCCGTCCCGGAGGCTGGGAGCCGCAGTCAGGCAGAGCTGCCCCTGTGGGTCAGGGAGGCCCCCCCCGGGGTCCTGCTTTGCGGTCTCGAGTCCCCGCCCCCTTGTCTCATAAGGCCCCCATCATAAGGCTTAGCACCCCCCGGGACGTGCGCCATCTCGAGGTCCTTCCCCTCGGCACATCTGCAAAGGGTTTTTGGGGGGTCCCACACGGCCCACCACGGGCGGGTGCTTGTCTCTGGGTGCCCGCCAGGTTGTCACCTGCACGGTGGCGCCAGGGGCCGGTTCCTGGGCTGGCTCTGGGGGGCCCTCACCGGACTCTGCCCCGCCCACAGCCTGGAGACATGAGGAGTGACCCCGAGAACAACTGCACCTTCTTCAGCTGCGTGAAAATCCACCAGCAGCTCATCTCGTCCGTCTCCAACATCACCTGCCCCGACTTCAACCCCAGCCTCTGCCTCCCGGTGAGGGGCCGCGGGGCGCCGGCTGGGGCGGGGCTGCGCGGGGGGCGCTGGCCTGGTCGCGGCTGGGGCGGGGAGCTGGGGGTCACGGCTCCTTCTCGATTCCCCAGGACACCGTCACGCTCATGCCCAACGGCTGCTGCAGGAAATGTGAGTCCAGCGCCCCCCGGCGCGGGCGTGGGCGGGGTCCGGCTGACCCGCCGCCGGGGCTGAGGCCCCTGCAGCCCCGTCCCGCCTGGGGGCTGAGCTTGCGGGGGTCAAGCCGGGGAGCCCAGGAGCCGACCTTGTCCCCGGGAGGAGCAGGACGGAGCCCGGGTTGCCAAAGGGCAGCTCTAGGCTGGGCGCTGGCTCCCCGGGTGGGGGTGGGGGTCTGAAGGTGCCGAGACCCCGCCCTGAGCCTCGGGCCCCTCCTCCCAGGCGTCCTGCGCAACGAGACCAAGGTTCCCTGCTCCACCCATTCCGTTAAGAAGGAGATTGTGCACTCTGGCTGCAGCGCGACGGTCATCATGAATTACTGCGCGGGCTCGTGCGAGACCCTCTCCATGTGAGCCCGGAGCCCTGCTGGGCGGGGCGGGGGCTCCCAGGAGGGGCGGTCCCTCACTCCTGTCCTCCCCAGGTACTCGGCCGAGGCCCAGGGCTTGAGCCACAAGTGCTCCTGCTGCAAGGAGCAGCACACGAGCCAGCGGGAGGTCGTCCTGCAGTGCGCCAACGGCGGCTCGCAGAAGCACAGCTACACACACATCGAGAGCTGCCAGTGCCAGGAGTCCACGTGCGGGCTCCCGCGGGGCCGGCGCAGCTCCTCCGGCTTTCAGGGGCCCCCCGGCCGCCAGGCCCCACATCCCAGCAGGGACTGAGACCAGGCAGCGGCCACCTGGCCCCCTGCTGATGCTCTGAGCCCCCGCACCGCCTGATCGGGCCTTGCTTTCTGTGAATATTTATTTTCCAAGTCTTTGTCCAACTCCTTTGCTTTCCGGTAATAAACCCAGGCAGACATGCTGTGCCTCTGTGTGTGTCGAGGGGGATGCGGCTGGGGCGGTGGGGCTGATGATGCAGGGAAGGCTGCAGCCCTTGGCCAGTCCTGGACAGATGCCACCCCAGGAACCCCCTTCTCTCGAGGGCCCTGGGAAGCCCGTCCACTCCCAGCCCTGCAAACCCTCCCTGGCCGGTCACCTTGCAGGCCCCTTCTGGAAAGCTCCACGCTGCCGGTTCTCTGCTTGTCAGAGTGGCCTGCCTCCCACCCCACGGAGCCCCCGGCTCTGGAGGGAGAGCGTGAGCGTGCACAGGTGTGCATGTATGCGGGGAAGCGTGCCTCAGGTGTGTGCACCTGTGCAGGTGTGGGAGGGTGTGAGCACTGAGCACTCGTGAATGAGCATGCACAGGTGTGAGCGCACGCGTGTGCATGGGCGTGTGCCTCAGGAGCACGCATCCGCGTTTGCAGGTGTGTGAGCGTGTGAGCCCTGTGCACTTGTGAATGTGTGCGCGTGAACTACGGAGCGAACCCGTGACTGTCCCGCCGGTCAGGAGGGCCGGGCGGGGGCTCCGGCCGCCGGGGCAGATGGTGGCTGAGGCGTCGGGGGCCTTCGAGGGCCCCCGCGGAGCTGCAGGGCGGTGGTCAAACCTCCACGCCAACTTCCCATCCTGCGCACGTGGCCCGTGTGTGTTTGGAGAAACTTTGGGGTTCGGCTGGGCCCCTTGGCCACGAGAGGCTCATGAGGGCTGGGGAGGGGGCTCAGGGCGGCCGCGGAGGCGGCGGGGGTCAGAGCTGCCCCTGAGCCTTTTGGAGACGGAGCCCGCCATCTCCCCTCTCCCAAGGAGCAGCTCCCGGCCTGGCCAGGCGGCAAGAGGTGGGAGCCGTGGGTCCCCAGGCCAGGCCCCCGGGCCGGCAGGAACACACCTGGGCGCCTCCTCTGAGCACCAATGCCCACCCGCGCCACTGCCCTTCTGGCCACACTGTTTCTGGGAGTGGGTGGTCCGGCCACAGCCTATGCCTGACAGAGCTGGGACTTGCGGGGTGGGGGGTGGGTGGGACACCTGGGCTGGGCTGCCCGGGTGTGACTGACCAGCCAGGGGCTGAGCCAGGTGGGACCACCCAGGTCCACCTCTCCCCACCTCCCACTGACCCCTTCTCCCACCTAATCCCACCTCCTTGCCCTCCTCTGCATCCCCCATCTGACGCCACCACCTCCCACCTGACCCCCCCAACCCCCCCCAAGCCCACCTCCTGCCCCCGGCCCGGGAGGGCGGCAGGTAGAGCAGGAGGCGCAGGGCAGCTGACCGGGGCCCCCAGCACTTCAGCACCTCCCTGGGTCCTGGGGTCCCGTCCCCCACCCTCCTGGACCTCGAGGACTCCCCCACCCACTGCTGGTGACCGGGAGCCCCCCGTCCCAGCCCAGGCCGCGGCTGGCCTCAGGCTCCCCTCCTGGGCCAACATGGGGGCGCCCACGTCCCCTGACTCCCGGGGCCTCGGCCAGCCCTCCCTGAAGCGGTCAGCGTGCGGCTGGAGCTTGGCCCTTCCACCAGCCGTGGGGCTGTGGGCTGGACCCCTTGGTGGCTGTCGTCTGTCTCGACTGTGCAGCCCTGCTCCCTGCAGGGCAGGGGTGGGGGGTGGAGGGTGGAGGCGCCCAGAGCTGTGGGGGGACCGGGGAGCAGCTGACTCCCCTGATCGAAGGCCTGTGCTCTCTTTTTATTATTTCCTTTTTACAAAAAGAATTTTAATAGCCTTTTTTCTTTATTATTATTTTTAATGTTATATTAAAGAAATATAAGAGGTTCCCATATACCCCCCACCGCCCTCCTCCCACATCAACCCCCCCCCCCCACCGCGGCACACTCATTGCACTTGGCGCACACACCCCGGAGCACGCCACAGTCCACACTGTAGCCACACTCTCCCCCAGCCCACCCAGCGGGCCATGGCAGGACACACGACGTCCAGCATCTGTCCCTGCAGCACCACCCAGGACAACTCCAAGTCCTGAAAACGCCCCACGTCACATCTCTTCTTCCCCCTCCCTGCCCCCAGCAACTACCGTGGTCACTTTCTCCACATCGATGCTACAATTTCTTCCATTACTTTTAAAAAGCCGTTTTAAATTTAATCCCCCCCACCCCCAGCGTCCCTGTGTGGGGACACGTCACAGCTGCACCAGCGCCTCCCTCTGGTGGATACATTGTTGCCAGGTCCCCAGGTCAGGGCTCCCTCTAGCGGTGCAGTGCTACAGTGAACGGAAGCGGGGGGGGGGGGGGGGGGGGGGGAAGGGGGAAGGGGGAGGGCGCGGGGGGAGGGCGGAAGGCTCCCCTTGCTTTCCTGCTGCCCTCACCGCCCCTGCCTCCTTCCCTGTTTCTCACAGACCAGCTGCTCCCACACACACTAGCACCCACTGTTTAGATGAGGGTGCAAAGGGTTTGCCCGGACATACGTCCAGTCAGCAATGACCCCATGAGGTCCCTGCCACCACCCTGGCCTGAGGAGGGAGGGGCTGCGTGGCCCAAGCCCCCACCCTCCCTCCACATCCCCTCCCCATGCCCCTCCCTCTAACACCCTCACCCTCCCTCCACGTCCCTCCCCTCCACGCCCCTCCCCTCCCCTCCACGCCCCTTTCCCACCCAGGCCCTCTGCTGTTCCTGGAGCTCCTGCCCTGCAGGCAAAGGCAGGGGGCACCGACGCAGACCTGGTTTCTAGCTTGGGGGGGCCAGTGGGGGCGCCCCCACTCCCTCCCTCCTTCTGTAGCCTGAGCCCGCCCTCCCACTGACACCCCTGCCCTCCCCTCTGCTCCCACGCAGGGGATTCTCACCCCAGAACCAAAGGGGCAGGGGTTGGCAGGGCCAGAGGGGGCTGCGCTCTCAGAGAGAGGTGGGTGGGTGCAGGCGGGGGCGGGAGGGGATGCCGGCCATTTCCCAAGGGCCGAGGCAGGAGGTCCGGCCGTGTTCACAGCGGACACCCTGTCCCCTCCCTGCCCAGGGCCCGAAATCAGGGCCATATGAGGCAGGGGCAGGGTCGGACCCGCGAATGGGGAGCTTGCTGAGCTCGGAGGGGTGTCCCCGGGGCCCTCCCAGAGACGCCCCACCAGCACCTGTGAGTGTGGCCTCATGGGAAGACGGCCCTCGGCAGGTGTGAAGTGGGGGGCCAGGTGGAGCTCCCGGGCCCCGTGACCAAGGGGGGGCTCGAGACGGCGAAGGGAGAAGACCCAGAGGAGGGGAAGGGCTGCAGCCAAGGAAGAGCAACCCGAGCCCGGAGCAGCTGCCCCCCAAGCTGGAGGAGGCCGGAAGGCGCCCCCGTCTCTGGTCGGCCTCCGGGAACGGAGAGGAAAGACGCGGTGTGAAGTGGCCCAGGTTGGGGTACAGCAACCCCAGGACACCAAGATGGGGTGACCTCACAGGGGCCCCGGAGGCCTTGCACATCCACCCCACCGTCCCCTTGGCAGGTGGCTGGGCCCTCGAGCCCGGGGCTGTCGTGTGCTCTAACTGCTGTGTCTAAAGGAGGCCGTGTCCACTGTCCTCGGGTCGTCCCCAGCACGGGACGCCCCCAGACCCCGAGTCACTGCACCACCCGCCCCCCAGCTCACGCCCTGGTCCTCGGGGCGGCGAGAGTGCGTCTGCTTCTCCCCACACCTCACGGGGCTGCCCTGGACGGGCCTGCCCGCCGAAGCCCCCCGGCCCTTAGGAGGGAGCCGGGGGGACAGGCTGGATTGAGGAGGAGTGGGGGGGTGTCTGAGGCCACGCCTGAGGCTCGGGGACCACCACGAGGCTGCTCCTCCCTTGCTCTGGTGGTCCTGGAGCCAGCAGGTCCTGCAGGCGTACCCGGGAGGTGGAGAGGGGGCACAGCCGGCCGCCCCCTGCGTCTACGGAAGGGGTCAACCTGGCTGGTGGGAGGTGACACCAGCACTGGTTGTCCTGCCGTCCTCCTGGACCCTGAGCCTACGAGGGCCCGAGGCAGTGTTGCCCGGAGGCCCCTGTGCTCAGTGGGAAGCGGAGGTCCCCAGGGGAGGGGTCTCCTCTCCGCCAGGTGCCGCCCTGCCCTGCCCCCAGGCCCCTCCCTCCCTCCTGCTCCACCAGCCCAGGAGTGGGCAGGACCCCCGGGGCATCAGGCCGCCTGGGCTGCCCCGCCCCCGGCTCGCCTCTCCATCCCCGGACGCCAGCCGGGCCTCGTGGCGCAGCTGGGCAGGGGGCACCAGATGCCCCCGCCAGGCGGCCCAGGAGGAGGTCGTCGCAAGGCGGGGGGCTCCAAAGGACGTTCGGCGTTGGCGGCCGGGAAGCTGTGCCCGGCAGGCCTCACCCCCAGCCGGACGGGGGGCAGGGAGTGGGCCCCCCCCCAGAACTTCCATGTTGGGATCAGCGGCTGCCCGCCACCCCCAGCCCCCCGGGAAGCGACGCCCCCACCCCCATTTATGGAGACGCTGAGAGGTGCTGGCCGGGGAGGGGCACAGCAGAGCGGTGGCTTGTGCTGGGGGCTTTTCCAGGGGGCTTGAAGGGGTGGGCCCCTCACCCCGCTGTGGCCTTCCCAGGGCAGGGGAGAGGCGGGTGAGCCCTCAGTCCCAGAGAGGAGGGTCCCGAGTGGTGGGGGCCCTGGCAGGTGGGGGCACGGCAGGTGGCTGCTGGGGTTGGGGGGCGGGGGGCGTCCCTCGCCTCCCTTTCCTTGGGGTACACACGCCGGTGCCTGAGCTCAGAGTGGAATCTCACACCACTGCTGCTAAACTCTGCTCTCATCTGGGCTCTGAATCCCCCTTCCACCCGGTCAGAGAGAAACCCCCAGCCTCCCAGGAGAAAGGGAGCCCCTCCGCTCTCCCCCCAGGCCAGAATGAGCCCCCACAGGCCAGAGCCGATTCCCCACCCTTCCCAGGACAGAGAAAGCCCACCCCCCAGCAACGTCAGGGGCCGTGGCCCTGCAGGGCAGCCTCGGGGGGCCTCGGTTTCCCCATCTGTGAAGTGGGGCGTTGCACCCATGGGCTGCAGCTCTGGCTGAGGCCCACTCTCCAGGCAGAGGGCCACCCTCTCTCACCGCAGATGCTCCTTAGACCAGCAGAGGCTGTGTCCACTCTGGGAGTGAGGTCACCAGACCTGGTCCCTCACAACAGAGAGGACAGAGGGGACCCAGGGGGCTAGGAGCTGGCTGGCCAGGCACGCCCGATGCCGGGCTCATGTGGGGGCACAGCAGGGAAGGAGACAAAGGCCACCTGTCCTTATGAGCCGCAGTGCCGTATGTGTGCGTGTGTGCATGTGTGCACACGTGTGCATGTGTGTGTGCGTGCGCATGCTGCGTTTCCATGTGTGTGCACCTGGGGCACAAGGAGGCAGAGGCCTGGAGGCCCCATGGTGGCATGAGCCAATTCCTCTGCCTCTGCTGTAACGTTCTTGCCCTTTATGTGAAGAAGCACGTTGTTAAAAGTATATATTAGGGAAGTGGACTAGGCCTAGTGGTTCGGGCATCCGTCTCCCACATGCGAGGTCTGCAGTTCAACCCCGGGCCTCCTTGACCCGTGTGGAGCTGGCCATGCGCAGTGCTGATGTGCGCAAGGAGTGCCGTGCCATGAGGGGTGTCCCCCACGTAGGGGAGCCCCACGTGCAAGGAGTGCGCCCCATAAGGAGAGCTGCTGAGCGCGAAAGGAAGTGCAGCCTGCCCAGGAATGGCGCCGCACACAAGGAGAGCTGACACAGCAAGACGACGCAACAATAAGAAACACAGATTCCCGTGCCGCTGGCAACAACAGAAGAGGACAAAGAAGACGCAGCAAATAGACACAGAGAGCAGACAACCGGGGTGGAGGGGCGAATGGGAGAGAAATAAATAAATCTTTAAAAAAAAAAAGTATATTAGGATATATTACAGATGTATATTATAAACCCTGGAGCAACTGTTAAAAAATTTTGAAAGATGTACAATTAATAAGACAATGGTGGACATAAAAAAGAATAATGAAAAAAATACTCAGACCCCCAAAAAGCCAAAAAAACGAGGAAAGAAGGAGCAAAGAACAAGGGAGCAAATAGGAAACAACCAACAAGATGGTAAATTTAAACCCAACTATGTCGATGACTAAATTAAATGTAAATGTTCTAAACACTTCAATGAAAAGAGAAATAGGGTTGGATAAAAAAGCAAAACAATTTATATGTTGTATACAAGAAAGCCCCTTTAAATATTAAGCCATAGATGGGTTAAAAATAAAAGGATGGACAAAGATTTATCAAATCTTTATTAACATAACAAGATTTACCAAATCTTGATGAACACAAATCAAGAAAAAGCTGGAATGGCTATATTGATATAAGACAAATAAGGTTTCAGAGCAAAGAATACTACCAGGGACAAAGAGAGGAAGACTACAATGAAAAAGGAGTCAACTCTATAAGGTAACAGTGCATGCACGTGAAAAAAAGAGAGTTGCAAATACATGGAAGTGGGAAGCGGCTGTGGCCCACTCAGCTGGGCTCTCGTCTACCATATGGGAGGCCCTGGGTTTGTGTCCTGGGGCCTCCTAGTGAAGGACGGCTCACCCACAAGTGCCACGGAGAGCCGACGCAGCAAGGTGCTGCAACAAAAAAGGGAGACAAGTAAAAATACAGAAGAGTGCGCAGCAAATGGACGCAGAGAGCAGACAGCAAGCAAACCACAAGCAGGGGCATGGAATAAAAAAATACATGGAAGCAAAAACTGTTGTAAATAAAAGGAGAAATAGACAAATCCAACTATAATCGGAAATGCCAACACTCTTCTTTCAGTCATGGGTAGAGCAAGTAGAGAGAAAATCAGCGAGAATCTGAACACTTTAAAGGCACAGTGAACCCACTGCTCGGCCGCTGGGACGCCCCGTCCTTCGGTCAGTAGGGGACACTCGTTCTTTATGAGGGCACGTGGAGTGGTCAGAGACAGATGACGTTCTGGTCATAAAACAAGACTCAGCAAATTTAAACAACCAAAATCAAACACAGTATGTTGACCACAGTGGGAATAAATGAAAAGTAAACAGAGATAGCTGGAGATTTCCATACAGCTGGGAATTAAGCAACATGTTTCTAAATAACTCCCAGATCAAACAGAGAGCCCCAAGAGAAATTAGAAAATATTTTACCTAGAATGAAGACAAAAACAAAATACATGAAATGGAACTAAAGTGTTCCTTTTTTTTTTTTTTTTTTTTTTAAAGATTTATTTTTATTTCTTTAATTCCCCTCCCCTCCCCCGGTTGTCTGTTTTCTGTGTCTTTTTGCTGCGTCTTGTTTCTTGTTTCTTTGTCCGCTTCTGTTGTCGTCAGCGGCACGGGAAGTGTGGGCGGCGCCATTCCTCGGCAGGCTGCTCCCTCCTTCGCGCTGGGCGGCTCTCCTTATGGGTGTACTCCTTGCGCGTGGGGCTCCCCTACGCGGGGGACACCCTGCGTGGCGCGGCACTCCTTGCGCGCATCAGCACTGCGCATGGCCAGCTCCACACGGGTCAAGGAGGCCCGGGGCTTGAACCGCGGGCCTCCCATGTGGTAGACGGACGCCCTAACCACTGGGCCAAAGTCCGTTTTCCCTAAAGTGTTCCTTAGGTGAACGTTTACAGTATTTGATCCTCTTATCAGAAAAAAGAAGGGCCTCAAGTCAGTGACCTGAGCTTCTATCTGAAGACTCTAGAACGAAAAAGAGCAAACTAAAGCCAAAGCAAAAAGGTTCAATGCGAATCAGCAGAATATCCCTGTCTACATAAAATACCATGACTTTAAAATGCTGTTAGACCTAATGTAAGGGGGAAAAGGAAAGGAGAAATGAGTTTATATGGCTACGAGTCTCTAAAAAAAAAGAGTCTGGAGGCTGTCAGAAGGATTGCCCTTATGCACACCTGAGCAGAGTCTAAGAGACAGATAAAGTAGATACAACCCCCAGGTATTGGTTCCTTTGAGGGCTAAAGAGACCCATGGGTGCTATGGTCATGGCAGATGGGGTTCACTGCCATGTCAGATGGCCCTTCTTTGGAGCTGGTGTTTCTGCATGATGAATCTGGACTCAGATGGGATCTCTCTTCATAAGATTTTCATGCTACTGTGCTGGAGTTGTAGTTGGTGTTGGTGTTTAAGATATATTTAGGGAATCTGAATCTCTGGACTGACAATGTGATAGCCAGGCCCTGAGCCTCAACAGACTCCAGCACCTACAATCTGATTCATTGGACTCATCTCACTCAGCTAAGATGGAGTTGAAGAAGGACAACTGCGGTCACCCCTCAGGCTGAAGTGTGGTTTGCTGGCCTGGCGGGGGAGCAGCCGCGGCAGGCCAAGCCGCTGCCCCCATAATAGGGTGGCTGGTCGGACTCACCGCCACCCCTGAAGGAAGCTCAGCATGGGTGCAGAGTGCCCTCGGGTCTCCCCTTCTCGGCAGCCATGCTTCCGCGGCCGCCCCTCCTCCCGGATGGCGCCACACGATGCCTGTGGGGTGGCACCCTTCTTCTTCCTTCTCCCTGCGCAGGCGCAGGGCAGAAAATTCCAGTCTGCCCTTTTCCCCTCCCCCGACAGCAGCAACAGCCAGGCGTGGGCGGAAAAATCCAGCCCGCCCTTTTCCCCTCCCCCAACAGCAGCAACAGCCAGGCGTGGGCAGAAAAATCCAGTCTGCCCTCCACCCCAGCAACAGCAGCCACCAATCCCTAAACCCTGCCCCTTCCCCCAGCAACAGCGACAGCCAATCCCTAACCACCACCCCTCCCCCGTCCAGTACCGCCCACTGACCTTTTGCCAGCAACCAATCAGAACAGGGCGTGGCTTCGACCAATCAGCCTTCCCCAGCCCCTATAAAACTGTTGCCTCTCCCTCAGTAAAGTGGACTTGCGTGTTTACCTTGTCTCCGCGGTAGTTCTTCTGCCGTGCGCCCTCCAGTCCTGAGAGCCCCCGACAAGGGCCTGGCCTCCCTTGTCCCCAGTTCGTCGCCTGCTTCTCCGGGCGACCCCTTCGTCGCCGGCTTCGCCGGGCGACCCCTTCGTCGCCGGCTTCGCCAGGCGACCCCGTCAGCCGAACCGCGCAACCCCTTGTGAGACCGATCCCTCGTCTGCTGCCGGACCAATCCCTCGTCCCAGGTGGGACCGACCCCTCGTCCCAAGCGGGACCGACCCCTCGTCCAGAGCTGGACCGACCCCTCGTCCGCAGCCAGACCCCACCTCTACCGACTGAGCAAGCCGCCGAAGACAACCACCACACCATGGAGCCTAGAGTGCCTACAACTGAAAGTGGGAGGATTGCATCCAGCATCCATGTGGAATCTGAGCCTCCTCTTAACATAGAGGTGCAATGGACACAACCAATCCAATGTCCACATAGAAGAGGTGGCATTGGAGTGGGAAAAGTGGACATGGTGGCTAATGGGTATGGGGAATGGCAGGAAGAGACGAGATGTGGAGGCTTCTTTGGGACTTGGAGCTGCCCTGGATGGTGCTTCAGGGCAATCACTGGACATTGTAAATCCTCACAGGGCCCACTGGATGGAATGGGGGAGAGTATGGGCCATGATGTGGACCATTGACCATGAGGTGCAGAGGTGCCCAGAGATGTACTTACCAAATGCAATGGATGTGTCATGATGATGGGAATGAGTGTGTTGCTGGGGGGGAGAGTGGTGGGGTGGGGGTGGTGGGGTTGAATGGGTCCTCATATATTTTTTTTAATGTAATATTTTTACAGAATCAATAATAAAAAAAAAAGAATGAAGCAAATAGAAAAGATAAGAGCATAAATAAGGAAAATTCAAAGTAAAAAAAGCAATCAAACAACAAAAAGGATATATATACACACACAATGAAGCCAGAAGTTGATTCTTTGAGGAGATAAAAAAATGAAAAACTTCAAGCAAGGAAGATCATAAAAAAAGAAAGACAACGTTTGACATCAACATCAAGATGAAAAAAGGGACATAATTATGTAAAGAAACATTATACCAATACATTTGATTATTTAGATGAAGGAGGCAAATTTCTTGAGAGAAAAGTAATAATACTAGTCTAAGAAAAAATAGGCAACTTGAACAGCTGTATATTGATCTCAGAAGCCAAATTCATAATTCAAAAACATTTCCTCAAAGAAAACTTCAGGCTCAGTGGCTTCTCTCATGAGTTCCTTCAAACATTTTTAGAAGAAATACACCTAAATGTAAGAGTTACAATTATTAAACTTGTAGAGAAAATATAGAAGAAAATCTTTGTGACATTGAAGAGGGAGAATTCTTAAATGAGACCAAAAAAAAAATCACAAAGTATAAAAGAAAATAACTGATAAAATGGACTTATATTAAGATAAAAACCAACCAACCAACCAATCTTTGGCCTTTGAAAGACATTTAAGAAAACCAAATGGTGAGCCATATTCTGGGGGAAAATTTTGTTAAATGTACATGTGATAAAAAGAGCTTGTATCCAGAATATATAAGGAACTCTTGTAACTCAATTAGATGAGCAACTCAGTAAAAAACTGTGCAAAAGATTTGTCTCCTTTGCAAAAACTGATATACGATTGGCCAATAAGCCTGTAAAAGGATGTTCAACCTTACTAGCCATCTAATAAGTGCAAATTAAAGCCTCAGAAAGATATCGCTACACACACAGCATCTACTGCTGGCACGAGTGTGGAGGAGCTCGGAATCTCCTGCCTTCTGAAGGGAGTGCAAATTGATTCTGTCCCTTTGGAAAGCAAATTCTCATAGAGTTAAACACATACCCACTAAACAAAGCTGTCAATCCACTCCTAGGCATTTACACAAAAGAAATCAAAACACAAAGACACGCAGTGAATGTTCAAAGAGCATTATTCAACATGTCTAAACTGGAAACAGCCTAAATGTCCATCGCCTGGTGAATGAATAGAAAAATTAAAATATATCCAAACAATGAAATGCTCCTCTTCAAGGAGAATGGAAAAAAATTCCTACATGCAACATCAATGAGTTTCAAAAGCATTATGTTAATTAAAGGTAGTCTGGGAAGTGGACTTGGCCCAGTGGATAGGGCATCTGTCTACCACATGGGAGGTCCGTGGTTCAAACCCTGGGCCTCCTTGACCCGTGTGGAGCTGGCCCATGCGCAGTGCTGATGCGCGCAAGGAGTGCCGTGCCACACAGGGGTGTCCCCACCTAGGGGAGCCCCACGCACAAGGAGTGCGCCCTGTAAGGAGAGCCACCGAGCGTGAAAGAAAGTGCAGCCTGCCCAGGAATGGTGCCACACACATGGAGAGCTGACACAGCAAGATGATGCAACAAAAAGAAAACACAGATTCCCGTGCCGCTGACAACAACAGAAGCGGACAAAGAAGAAGACGCACCAAATACACACAGAGAACAGACAACTGGGGTGGGGGGGGAAGGGGAGAGAAATAAAATAAATAAATAAATCTTAAAAAAAAAATAGGTAGTCAAACATTACAGGACATGTGATTCCATGTTTATGAGATTGTAGGAATCACAAACCTAGTGAGACAGAAAATAGGTCAGCGGCTGGGGCCAGGGGTGGGTTAGGGTGAGGGGACCAGCTGCAAAATGGCACAGCAGGTTTTCAGTTTCTCTATCTCCATTGGAAATTAAGCTTGATTGTATAATGCTTGTACGATTACTAAAATTTATTACATTGTACACCAAAAATGGGTGTATTTTATTGTGTGTAAATAATGCCTTTGTAAAAGTTTAAAAAATAAACTTAGTTGCTGTGATGGTTAAGCTATTGTGTCAACTTGACCGGGTAATTGTGCCCAGTTGTTTGGTCAAGCAAGCACTGGGCTAACTGTAATACAAGGGCATTTATGGACTTTAGTCACCATTGACTTTACTGCAGTGGTAAATCATAGATAGCGGGTTATAATTACATCAGTTAGGGAGACTGCCATCAACAACGAGTGATGCTTAACCCAGTCAGCTGAATACCTTAAAAGGGAAGTGATGCCAGCATTGAGAGAGCATTTCCCAGCTCGTCTTTGGACAGCCAGCGTCTCCCAGAACTCATCAAGAATCTTCATTGGACTTTCATTGGTGCTCCTGGTTGCACCTGCCTGTGGAACCTGGACTTGTGCCTCCCCATGGCTGCGTGAGGGACTCTGATAAATCTCTTACAGTCAACAGATATCCCTTGTTGATTCTGTTTTCCTAGAGAACCCTGACTAATACAGCTTGGTACCAAGAGTGGGTGGCTCTTGAGGAACAGCGTCTTAAACCTGGGGTGTCTGAGGAGGTTCTGGGAGTTCTGCAATTGTCTCTCTACCCTAATTGGGCTCAAGGGTACTGACGACTCCCTTTCCAATAACAAAGAGGCTGCTAATAGTCCATGGTATGAGTTGGCAATAGAGATCCACAAAATAACGTCACTGGATTCCCCTGCTTCCATGAGTATAAGCAAGGATCTGGGCGACTGTTTTCAACACCTTACAGAGATTTACAGAGTCAAACGGTATAATGACATTGGCTGGCTCCTCCTAGATACTCTGGATACTGTTACAAATGAAAGAGATGAGTTAAGGCTTCAAATTTGAAACTTAAACACTGAATGAATGATGCAAAAGTTTCTGTGTGCTCTGAAAGAAAATCTTGTCTTCTGTAGCCACAGGCTTGAAATATCTGAGAACCAAACTCAGACTTTGTACAAGTAGCAGAGTTACAAAGGAAATGAAAATCTCAGCCCTGCAGGGTCTCTGCAGTTAAAGTGAAGGCATTGATAGGAAAAGAGTGTAATCCAGAGAATTGGGATGGAGACATATGGGCTGATGATGATATTGATGGAGATATTGGAACCCTGAATTCTGCTGAGACTTTACCAGATAAGCCTGCATGGCCTGCCCTGTCCCGACCACACCTTGTCAACCTTGTATCATCCAGCCTCCTGCCTGCCCCAGGGAGCCTGAAACAACTTCCAACACTGAGGTAGGAACCAGCCAAACTCCAGCGTGCACTGCCTAGCCTCCAGTCTGCCCTGAGGAAACTGCCTTCCAAGCCCTGCTCAAAAAGATTAATCCTGTCCCACCAGAAGAAAATGCAAGGGAATGCCCTGAGGTCAGTAGCTTGCAAGGCATTTCTAATCCTTCTCCTTACCACCCCACCATCTCTCTTGTCTTCCAGACCTATTACTAGACTAAAATCACAACAAACCCCCAAAGGTGAAATACAGAGTATGACCAATGAGGAAGTAAGGTATACTCAGAAAGAACTGCATGCATTTTCCAAGTTATATAGACAGAAATCAGCGGAATATGTGTGGGAATGGGTACAAAGAGTATGGGATAATGGTGGAAGGAATATAAAGTTGGGTCAGGCTGAATTTATTGATATGGGCCCACTAAGCAGAAATTCTGGATTCTGTAGCTCAAGGGGTTAGAAAGGGCTCTAACAGTTTTTTGGGTGGCTGATTGAAACATGGGCCAAGAGATGGCCTAGCATGTCTGAGGTTGAGATGCCTCATTTGCCCTGGTACACAGGAGAAGAGGGGATTTAAAGGCTTAGGGAGATTGGAATGCTGCAATGGATTTACCATTTAAGAGCTGCCCACCCACCCAAGGAATGTCCAGAGGACACACCTTTAACCAGGACTGTGAGGAATAAATTTGTAAGACTTACTCCATCTTCCCTGAAGAGCTTTGTGGTTGCTCTTCTCTGTGGTCCAGATATTACTGTAGGGAGGGCTGTCTTAAACATTATGCTTAATCCTTAAACATTATGGGGATGATTGGATGTCGGTCTGGTGAAAGGCAAGTATCTGCAGTTAATCACCAAAGTCAAGGTGGGCGTGGCTGCTGCAATGAAAGGCAGATTCAGAAAAGCACTCACAAAAGCCTGAGTCATGCAGAGTTATGGCGTTGGCTAATACATCATGGGGCACCTAGCCGTGAAATAGAGGGGCAGGCTACTAAATTTCTTCTGGACCTGTATAAACAGAAGAGTTCTGGGTTGAGTAAACAAAACCCTAACTCAAATTACAGACACAGAGAATTACGGCCCCTCAATTCCCAGACTTGAGACAGTTTACAGACCCAGAGCCCCTTGAATGAGGAGGCCAGCTCTCCTTGGGGAAGGGTCCTGTTAAACTGCCCAAAATTTATACTTTAATCTTCCTCCCACCTTTTCCCAAGGAGACCTACGGCCTTTTACCAGAGTAACTGTGCACTGGGGAAAAGGAAGTGATCAGATGTTTCAGGGATTATTAGACACTGGCTCAGAAGTGACATTAATTACAGGAGACCCAAACATCACTGTGGTCCACCAGAGAAGGGGCTGATGGAGGGCAGGTGATTAATGGTGTTTTAGCTCAGGTCTGTCTCACAGAGGGGCCAGTGGGTACCTGGACCCATTCTGTGGTTATTTCCCCAGTTCCAGAATGTGTAATTGGAACAGACATACTCAGTAACTGGCAGAACCCCACACTGGATCCCTGGCTTGTGGAGTGAGGGCTATTATGGTTGGAAAGGCCAAGTGGAAGCCACTAGAACTGCCCCTGCCTGGCAAAATAGTAAACCAAAAGCAATTCCGGATTCCTGGAGGCATTACAGAAATTAGTGCCACCATCAAGGATTTGGAGGATGCAGGGATGGTGATTCCCACCACAGCCCCATTCAACTCTCCAATTTGGTCTGTACAGAAAACAGATGGATCTTGGAGGACGACAGAAGATTATTGTAAACTTAACCAGGTGGTCACTCCAATTGCCGCTGCTGTCCCTGATGTGGTATCATTTCTCGAGCAAATCATGTCCCCTGCTCCCTGGTATGCAGCTATTAATTTGGCAAATGCTTTTTTCTCAAGCTATTTGTAAGGACCACCAGAAACAGTTTGCTTTCAGCTGGCAAGGCCAGCAGTTACCTTCACTGTCCTGCCTCGGGGGTATACGAGCTCTCCAGCCCTAGGTCATAATATTGTCCACAGGGATCTTGATCATCTCCCTCCCACAAGACATCACATTGGTCCACTATACTGATGATATCATGTTGCTAGGACCTAGTGAGCAAGAAGTAGCAAAGACTCTAGACTTATTAGTAAGGCATTTGAGTGAGAGAGGATGGGAGATAAATCCATCAAAATACAAGGTCCTTCCACCTCAGTGAAATTTCTAGGTGTCCAGTGGTGTGGGGCATGTCGAGATATCCCTTCTAAAGTGAAGGATAAGCTGTTGCATCTGGCTCCTTCTGCGACCAAAAAAGAGGCACAACACTTACTTGGTCTCTTTGGATTTTGAAGACAACATATTCCTCATTTGGGTGTGCTACTCTTGCCCATTTACTGAATGTCCTGTAAAGCTGCTAGTTTTGCTTGGGGACCAGAGCAAGAAGAGGCTCTGCGTCAGGTCCAGGCTGCTGTGCAAGCTGCACTGCCACTTGGGCCATGTGACCCAGCAGATCCAATGGTGCTGGAAGTTTCCATGGCAAATAGAGATGCTGTCTGGAGCCTTCGGCAGGCCCCTATAGGAGAATCACAATGCAGACCCTTAGGATTTGTAGCAAAGCCCTGCCATCCTCTGCAGATAACTACTCCCCTTTTGAGAAACAGCTTTTGGCCTGCTACTGCGCCTTAGTAGAGACTGAACGCTTAACCATGGGCCATCAAGTTACCATGAGGCCTGAGTTGCCTGTCATGAGCTGGGTATTGTCTGACCCACCAAACTATAAAGTTGGGCGAGCACAGCAGCACCCCATCATAAAGTGGAGGTGGTATATACGAGACAGGGCTCGAGCAGGTCCTGAGGCACGAGTAAGTTACATGAGGAAGTCGCCGAAATGCCCGTGGTCACCACCCTGCCATGTTACCTTCTCTTTCCCAGCCCGCAGCTTTGGCCTCTTGGGGAGTCCCTTACCATCAGTTGACTGAGGAAGAGAAAACTCTGGCCTGGTTTACAGATGGTTCTGCATGATACACAGGTACCACCCAAAAGTGGACAGCTGCAGCACTGTAGCCCCTTTCTGGGACATCGCTGAAAGACAGTGGTGAGGTCAAATCCTCCCAGTGGGCAGAACTTCAAGCAGTGCACCTTGTTGTTCACTTTGCTTGGAAGAAGAAATGATCAGAGGTGCATTTGTTCACTGATTCATGGGCTGTTGCGAATGGTTTGGCTGAATGGTCAGGGACTTGGAAGGAACATGATTGGAAAATTGGTGACAAAGAGGTCTGGGGAAGAGATAAGTGGATTAACATTTCTGAGTGGGCAAAAAACATGAAAATTTTTGTGTCCCACGTGAATGCTCACCAAAGGGTGACTTCAGCAGAGGAAGATTTTAATAATCAAGTGGATAAGATGACCTGCTCTGTGGCTAAGGCTCAGCCTCTTTCCCCAGCCACTCCAGTCATTGCCCAGTGGGCTTATGAACAAAGTGGCCATGGAGGTAGGGACGGAGGTTACACATGGGCTCAGCAACACAGACTTGCCCTCGCCAAGGCTGACTTGGCTGCAGCCACTGCTGAGTGCCCAATCTGCCAGCAGCAGAGACCCACACTCAGCCTCCGATATGGCACCATTCCCCGAGGTGATCAGCCTGCTACCTGGTGGCAGGTTGCCTAAACTGGATCACTTCCACCATGGAAGGGGCAGCGATTTGTCTTACCTGGAATAGACACGTACTCTGGATATGGGTTTGCATTTCCTGCACATAATGCTTCTTCCAAAACTACTATCCATGGACTTAAGAATGTCTTATCTACCGCCATGGCATTCCACACGGCATTGCTTCCGATCAAGGAACACACTTCACAGCAAATGATGTGGGGAATGGGCACATGCCCACGGAATTCACTGGTCTCACCAGGTTCCCCATTGCCCTGAAGCGGCTGGATTGATAGAATGATGGAATGGCCTTTTGAAGACTCAATTTTGGTGCCAACTAGGTGGCAATACCTTGCAGGGGTGGAGCAATGTCCTCCAGGAGGCTGTGTGTGCTCTAAATCAGTGACCACTCTGGTGCTGTTTCTTCCATAACCAGGATCCACGGGTCCAGGAATCAAGGGGTGGAAATGGGAGTGGCCCCACTCACTGTTGCCCCTAGTGATCCACCAGGAAGTTCTGCTTCCTGTCCCTGCAACCTCAAACTCTGCTGGTCTACAGGGTTTAGTCCCAAAAGGAGGAGTGCTGTCACCAGGGAACACAACAATGATTCCTTTGAACTGGAAGTTAAAACTGCCGCCTGCCCACTTTGGGGTCCTTTTACCTCTGAGTCAAGAGTCAAAGAAGGGAATTACTCTACTGGCTGGGGTGACTGATCCTGACTATCAGGGGGAAATAGGACTGCATCTACATAATGGGGGTAAAGAAGAGTTTGCCTGGAATACAGGAGATCCTCTGGGGCATCTCCTAGTCCTGCCATGTCCTATGATTAAAGTCAATGGAAAATTACAACAACCCAATCCAAAAGGACTAACAATGGCCCAGAGGGAAACGGACTTTGGCCCAGTGGTTAGGGCGTCCGTCTACCATATGGGAGGTCCGCGGTTCAAGCCCCGGGCCTCCTTGACCCGTGTGGAGCTGGCCCATGCGCAGTGCTGATGCGCGCAAGGAGTGCCCTGCCACACAGGGGTGTCCCCTGCGTAGGGGAGCCCCACGCGCAAGGAGTGCACCCATAAGGAAAGCCGCCCAGCGTGAAAAGAAAGTGCAGCCTGCCCAGGAATGGCGCCGCCCACACTTCCCGTGCCGCTGACGACAACAGAAGCGGACAAAGAAACGGACAAAGAAACAAGACGCAGCAAATAGACACAGAGAACAGACAACCGGGGGAGGAGAGGGGAGGGGAATTAAATTAAAAAAAAAAAAATTAAAAAAAAACAAAAAACAAAAAACAATGGCCCAGAATCTTGAGGAATGAAAGTGTGGGTCACCCCATCAGGTAAAGAACCACGGCCAGCTGAGGTGCTTGCTGAGGGTAATGGGAACATGGAATGGGTAGTGGAAGAAGGTGGTGATAGATATGAACTTTGACCATGTGACCAGTTACAGAAATGAGGAATGTAATGGTCAAGAATCTTTCTTCCTTGTGTTATTACGATGATGACTGTGTATGTGCACAAAATGAATTTCTTTGTCTTCTTCCCCAAACTTTTCCCTTATCATAAACAAGTTGCATCTGTTTCATGTCAAAATATTTGAGGATGTCAAGTTTGAGAGTAAATATAATCCTAGAACTTGCCCCCTATTCTGTATGGGATTAATGCATTTCCAGTCATATGCAGGAGAGTTGAACATTTTTGTATTTGTTTGTGTAGGATATTATGATTGGTTGGGTGGAAATATATATATATGCATGTCTGTTATTGTTTTTACTTAGAGACTAAGTATGGTTTAAGGTAAGGTGTGTGGTTGCCGAGTTGACAAGTGGTGGACTGTGATGGTTAGGCTATGTGTCAACTCGGCCAGTAACTGTGCCCGGCTGTTGGGTCAAGCAAGCACTGGGCTAACTGTAATACAAGGGCATTTATGGACTTTAGTCACCATTGACTTTACTGCAGTGGTAAACCCTAGATAGCTGATTACAATTACATCAGTCAGGGAGATTGCCATCAGCAATAAGTGACCCTTAACCCAATCAGTTGAATGTCTTAAAAGGGGAAGTGATTCCAGCATTCAGAGAGAATTTCCCAGCTCTTCTTTGGACAGCCAGCATCTCCCAGAACTCATCAAGAACCTTCACTGGACTTCCATTGCAGCCCCTGGTTGCACCTGCCTCCCCACGGCTGCGTGAGGGACTCTTAGAGAATCGCATACTATCGACAGATATCTCTTGTTGATTCTGTTTCCCTAGAGAACCCTGACTAATACAGTTGCTTAAAACAAATCACCTTCATTTATATGCTGACCCTACAGCCTGCGATTTGGGCTCGGTTCGGCCGGGTGCCTGGTCCGGTCCGGGCTTTGCTCGCCTTGTGGGTCCGCTGTCCAGACACGTGTGTTCTCACCCACCTTGGCTGAAACGGGCGCTTGGGGCCCCTCCGTGGTCTCGTGCTCCAGACGAGCCAGCGGTCGCACGTGGCCACCTCGCGTCCAAGGGCAGCGAGAGGTGACCCCGTGTGCGAGCTCTTTCCACGGCTCTGCTCGGGCCACGCTTGCTGCTGCTCCGTTGGCCACGCGCACGCGGCCAGGCCGGGTCAAGGGCGTCGGCGCCGGGGTGTGGACAGCTGGCGGCCTTTACTGCCTCGTGTTACACAAACGGTTCCAGAGGGGGGAGCCTGGGAGAGCTGGGCACCTCTTTTTTGAAACTGGTATAACCTTGATACCAAAACTGATGGAGGGTAACACAAGAAAAGGAAACTATGGACAACTATCACTTACTAACGCGTGCAGAGGCCCTTAGGAATACTCGAGCCAATCAAATTGAGAAGCAGAAATGAAAAGCCTCCCGTGCCTTGTCCTCGGCTGCTGTCGCCTCTTTCCGTGAGAAGCTCACGCCGCCAGCGCCGGGCCCCTTGCACCCTTTGCTCCCCCCCTCCCGGGGCTGAGCGGTGGCCGGTGGCCGGTGGTCTGCGGGAAGGGTGCGTGCCAGCTCTGGTCCCCGCTCCTCCGCACCGCGGCCGCCTCAGGTGCCCGGCTCGGCCTCTCCAGAGCGCGTCTGCCCGCGGCGGGCGGCTGGGCTGCTGGATTCCGGGGTCGCAGTCGGAAGCCTCCTGGCCCCCGGCCCCGCCTGGACCCGAGCGGCCAGGGAGGCCCCGCTCGCTCCCTCCGCTCACGCCTCGGTCGGCGCAGGCGCGCAGGGGCGTTTCCCAGGCCGCCAGGGGGCGTCGGTCCCGGGAAGGCAGGGACCGCGCAGCCGCAGAAGGCCCGCCAGCGCGGCGCGCGGGGGGGGGCGCGGGGCTGCGGCGGCGGCAAGCCCCCAGCCGGGGACTCGAGCCCCCAGCCGGGCCGGGGAGGAGCTCCTCAGAGACGCTAGATCCAGGGTCTCAGACTCCAGAGCCGTCCCCGGCTGCGCCGCCCCACGCCCCCAGCCCCGGGGCGGGATGCGCGGCGCTGCGGTGCGGGCACGGGGGGGCGCCAGGGGCACGCGGTGAGCGCACGGCGCGGGCAGCGGAGCAGCGCCGCCCTGGCGGGTGCGGAGAGAGCACCTGCTAAAGCAGCCCCCTTGGCTTGATTTTATTTTATTTTTAAATTATTTATTTATTTTTAAGAATTACATTAAAAAAATATGAGGTCCCATTCAACCCCACCGCCCCCACCCCCCACTCCCCCCACCGCCCCCACCCCCCACTCCCCCCACAGCAACACTCTCTCCCATCATCGTGACACATCCATTGCACCCAGTAAGTACATCTCTGAGCATCACTGCACCCCTAGTCAATGGTCCACATCATAGCCCAGACTCTCCCACGTTCCATCCAGTGGGCCCTGGGGGGATCTACAATGTCCCGTAATTGTCGTGAAGCACCACCCAGGACAACTCCACGTCCCGAAAACGCCTCCACATCTCATCTCTTCCTCCCATTCCCTACCCCCAGCAGCCACCATGGCTACCGTTCCCACACCCATTCCACATTTTCTCTGTGGACATTGGCTTGGTTGTGTCCATTGCACATCTATGTCAAGTGGGGGCTTAGATTCCACATGGATACTGGATGCAATCCTCCTGCTTTCAGTTGTAGGCACTCTTGGCTCCCTGGTGTGGTGGTTGACCTTCTTCAACTCCATGTTAGCTGAGTGGGGTAAGTCCAATAAATCAGAGTGTAGGAGCTGAAGTCTGTTGAGGCTCTGGGCCTGGGTGTCATATTATCAGTCCAGAGATTCAAATATTTTAAAAGCAAACTGAGACCAGGAGGAAACATCCTTAACATGGTGTCTGTCAAAAGTTGCAGCTGACCTCTGACCCAGTGGTCGGACTTTAGAATCATCCCCATTAAAACCGGGGAATCTGGGAAAGTCTGCTATTAGCGCGTACAGGTTGTGGTGGCTTTTTGCCAAAGCAATAAAACAAGAAAAAATATTGGGATTGGAACGAGATGAAACCATTCTTATTGAAACATAATATGACTTCAAGCTGGAAAATCCAAGAGAGCATATGGCTCTAGTATTTGAACTAACTTTATAACCTGCTTGGATACAAGATTAGCAGGGAAAAAGCCACAGAGCACTTAATTACACCAGTAAAAGCCAAACTGGAAATATAATAGAAAAATGCCTCACTAACAGCAGCGACAAAAGTTTCATATATATATAAACTCTAGCAGAACAAGTCCAAAACCATTACAGAGAAAGTGACTACTTACTTAATGGGCATAAAAGAAGAGCTGATGAAATGGAGAGCTACAGCATGCTCATGGATAGTAAGATTCAAACTTGGAAAAAAAATAAGGCTCGTTCTCTGCCAACAGCTTTATAAACTCGATGAAATGCCCTCACAACCCCAGCGTTTTCATGGGACTCTGCGGGGGCAATGAGCTGAGAAGCGCCAAGAGAGTTTTGAAGACGACAAGCTCCCCGCAGTCGCAGAGCTGCGCACCCTGGGAGTGGACCAGGAACCAGCAGGGGGGCGTTCGGTAAACGCTGCTGCACACGTGGGGATCCACAGGGAAACGGAAATTTGCTCTCCCCTGCACCCAAAATAAAGACCGAAGACCCCACAAAATAAAAGGTCAAGTGGGTAAAATAACTAGCTGCAAGAAGCAAACATTTCAAAGTTTTTGAAGAAAGTAAAGGCATAAATTCATGACCTAAAGGCAAGGAAGGGTTTCTTAACAAAACCACTAAAATTACAAAACATAGGGGTAAAGATCAACACGTTTCACTACTTTAAAATTCAAAACTTCTATTTGAAAAGGGTAAAACAAAGTAAAAGCACAAGTGGTGGAAGGTAATTTCTGTGCATATAACAGATAAGGACCAGTTTCCGGAAAACGTGAAGCTAGTGCCCTCGGTCCAGAGGCGCGTCGTGGGGGAAGCTCGAGCGACGCAGGGAGCAGGAAGCCGGAGGCTCTGGTGGGATCCACGGGGTGCGTGTTAAACCACGAGACCCCAGCCCACCCTGGACATGGGACGTCTGGCCTGCAGAACGGGGAGGGAATGAGCATCTGCTGCTTCAAGCCGCCCAGTCTCTGATGACTTGTTACAGCAGCTTCATGGAACTCATATCTACACTATTGAGCAAAAAGAACAAATTGCGGATTCAGACGCACCCTGATTCCCTTTCTGTCGGTCTCAAACATGTGCAACAACGCTCTGTTATTTGGATACTTACAAATGTAGTAAAGTCATAAAAACTTTCACAGGGATGAGAACGTCTGCATTCAGGGTCGTGGGCACCTCTGGGGAGGGGGGACGGGGCGGGCACCCCAGCCTCTCTGGGGTCCCCCCCCTTGGTGGAAAAGCCTCTGAAGCAAAACCGACAAACTGCTCGTGCTGGTTAGAGCCGGTGGGCGCGCGAGCCCCGCTCTCTGCTCCCGAGGTGCGTCTGAGATCGCTGTGAGAAGGGCAGGCGGGAGGGGCCAGCAAGCAAGCGCCGGGCTGCCCACCACGGGGCCACGAGCCACACGTGGCCACGGAGCTGGGGAAACGCTCGCGGGCTGCGCCTCCTGTTTAAGGCCTGCTGAGGGTGGGGTGGAAGGGGGGCTGGCCCCTCTCTCTACCGTCCACTAAATGTGGCCCTGGCCCCTCACCGACTCTCCTGTCCACTCCACGTGGCCCTGGCCCCTCACCGACTCCCCTGTCCACTCCACGTGGCCCTGGCCCCTCCCTCACTCCGTGTCCTCCGCATGGCCCTGTGGCTCTGCTGGGTGCCAAGTCTTCTTCTCCCTTGTGGACAGGGCACTCTGGCCAGAGCTGGCCTGACAGAGACCCCACTCCTGAGGCCAGAGGGGCAGAGCTGGGTGGGGGCATGGGTGTGGCCATTTCTGTGGCCCTCACGGGGTCAGCAGCCTCGCTCTCGACATTCCCGCCATGCAGGCAGCCGCTGGCTCGCGTCCCTTTCCCTGAAAGGCCAAGGGGGCATCGTCCTGGGCTCGGGCCGGGCGACGGTTTCGTCCACCCCTGGCTTTGGAGGTCGACGTTCTCCTCCACAAATACCAGCAAAGCCGCGCTTGGACGTGTCAGCAGCCGGGGTCCCACAGCTGGGGCGGACGCCCCCCCCGGCCTCTTGGAGCCTGCAGCTGGCTGCGACTCTGTCCCCCTGGCTGCCCCCGTGAGAACTCCCAGCTGGGCGGGGCCGGGGGCCATGGGGATGGGCCAGGGGCCGCCCCATGTGGGGAGCCTCCCTGCCCAGCTCCGCTGGGGGGTCTGGACCGTTGTCACAGCCCCCGAGCCGCTGCAGAAAGCGCCGACTCCGTCTGGTCTGAGTCCGGTTCATCCCAATGCTGGGTCCGAATCCCACCCTTCAGGCTCGCAGTCCAGGCCGACGCTTGAGCCGGGCCCCCAGCAGTTTCTTCCCTTCCTGCTGTGAGGCCGAGGAGGGCACTGCTGTTTAAAACCCCATGAGAGGGGAGCGGATTTGGCTCAGCTGATAGGGCGTCCACCTACCACATGGGAGGTCCAGGGTTCAAACACCGGGCCTCCTCGACCCGTGTGGAGCTGGCCCACGCGCAGTGCTGATGCGTGCAAGGAGTGCCCTGCCACGCGGGGGTGCCCCTGCTTAGGGGAGCCACCCAGCCCGAAAAAAGCGCAGCCTGCCCAGGAGTGGCACCGCACACATGGAGAGCTGACGCAGCAAGATGACACAACAAAAAGAAACAGATTCCCAGTACTGCTGACAAGAATGCAAGCAGACACAGAAGAACACACAGCAAATAGACGCAGAGAGCAGACAACAGGGGGAAGGGGAGAAAAATAAAAATACATCTTTAAAAAAATAAAAATTAAATAAAGGCTCTGTAATTGGGATAGAAGTGTCCATTTATTAAAAAAACAAAAAAAGCAAAACATAAAAACCCGGTGAGAGAGGCCCACGGCTCCCCCGCTCTAGGTGCCTCCTCCTGCGCAAGTGGCCGGGCTCTGGGAGGTGACCCTGTTCTGTATCAACACTCGTCCCTGCCCCCTCCCTGAGATGGCTCCCTTGTCTGTCTGCTCATTGCCTGCTCGCTGTCTCTGCTCATTGTCTCTGCTTGTCTTCTTTGAGAGGCACCAGGAACTGCACCCAGGACCTCCCATGTGGGAGGCAGGTGCCCAACGGCCAGAGCCACATCCGCTCCCTGCCTGTGTCTGCTCGTTGCATCTGTTCATCCTCTTTAGGAGGCACTGGGATCCAAATCCAGGACCTCCGTGTGGGGGTGGGCGCCCGCTGCTTGAGCCCCATCCTCTCCCCTCAACCCTTGTTCTCTACGTCTTAGTTCTGCCTGGTCTGGCCGGCCCTCCCACTCGGTCACTTGCATCAGGCACTTGCCCCTCCCCCCCCGGGGACCCTGCCGCCCTCACCGCTGCTCGGACTCACTTGCCGTCGGCGCAGTGGCCGCTCCCGCAGTCCCACTGCGGGGAGTGTGAGGAGCTGGACGCTGCCTCCCCTTACAGTTTTCCACTCGTTCCATGTCGATGGCCCCTGGGGCTGATCCCAGCTCCTGGATGCCGTGGACGAAGTGGCTGGAAGTATCTGTGCATGTGCCTCTTGGGCCCTGGGGGACGGGTCAGTGCCCTCCTCAGGCCGGGACACCCCACCCGTGCCACAGGCTGCCTGCCGGACGCCCTCTTGGGTGTGGGGACAAGGAGCACGATGCCGTGCTGGACGAAGGAGCAAGTCCTGAGGTCACCCGAGGCCAGGGCAGCTGTGGCGCTTGCTGGGCTGGCCGGGAGTGGACGGGTACTGCCTGGTGCATGGGGGGTCCAGGACTCCCCAGGGCGGAGCCCCCTGGGCGGGGGGTGGTGCGCGGAGGCTGGGGGCGAGGACACCCGTGGCCCGTCACGGCGTCCCGGTGCCCACGACCCGCTCGGCCCTGTGGGAGGCCTCGGGCCAGTGTGGGCTGGGGAGAACCTCCACCTTCTCCTCCGGAGGTGGGTGGGGGAGCGGCGAAGCCCCTCGCTCAGGCCTGCCCCCGCACTGCGGGCCTGGCCGGCTGGTTTGGGGCACCCTGGGCCGGGCCACGGAGGTCCCTCAGGGGAGGGTCCCGAGCCGTTGGAGGACCCCGGGGCCCCGGGCCGAGGAGGGTGGGCAGGGCGGGCAGGGGCCCTATGTTGGAGTGCGGGGCCGGCCCCCAGCCCCTATTCCCCCTCCCCCCACTTGGGTAAAGGTTGAGAAACAGCATCTGGGGGTGGGTGCAGGGCCTGGGGAGGGGCCTTGACTACGCAGACACTTCCGGAACGCCCCTCTCACGGGGGTGCTTTGTGGGGTTGGGAGCAGAAGGCTGGAGACGCTGGGGCCAGCTCTTCAAATCCAGCCCAAAATCTATGCACCTAACCAGGGGCCCCAAAATACACGAGGCGAACTGGCAAAACTGAAGGGAGAGAGACATCTCCACAATCGTCGTTGGAGACGTCAACACCCCACTCACATCTTTAGACAGAACTAGACAGAAGGTCAACAAGGAAACAGAGAACTTGAACACGACGACAAACAAGCTGGCCCTCACAGACGTGTACAGAGCGCTGCGTTCTGCTCAAGTGCCGTGGAGCCTTCTCCAGGATAGACCCCATGCTGGGTCACAAAACAGTTCTCCCTAAAAAAAGATCGTGACGATGACCATTCCACCCAAACTGATTTACAGATTCAATGCAGTCCCAGTCAAAATCCCAACAGCCTACTTCACAGAAATGGAAGAGTCGATTACCAAATTTATTTGCAAGGGAAAGGGAACCTGAGTAGCTGAAAGCCTCCTAACGTCCTAAAAAAGAAGAGTAAAGTTGGAGGACTCACACTGCCTGACCTTGAAGCATATTACAAAGCCACAGTGGTCAAAGCAGCATGGTACGGGCATAAAGATGGACCCATTGATCAATGGAATCAAATTGAGGGTTCAGAAATAGGCTTGCACCTCTGTGGTCAACTGATTTTTCTTTTATCTCTCTTTATCTCTCTCTGTTATATTTTTATATTTATATCTACCTCTATCAACTGATTTTTGACAAACCTACCAAGCCACTTTTTTTGGGACAGAACAGTCTTTTCAACAAATGGTGCTGGGAGAACTGGATGTCCATAAGCAAATGGATGAATGAGGAGCCTTGTGTCACTCCCTATACAAGAACCAAATAGACCAAAGACTGAAATAGAAAAGCCAGGACCATAAAACTCCTAGAAGAAGATGTAGGGAAACATCTACAAGACCTCGTAGTAGGTGGTGGTTTCTTGGACGTTATACCCAAAGCAATAGCAACAAAAGAAAAACCACATAAATGGGATTCTCCTCAAAATTAAACACTTCTGTTCCTCAAAGGACTTTGTGAAGAGGGTAAAAAGGAAACCATCTCAATGGGAGAAAATATTTGGAGATCACACATCTGACATCCATGATACATACAGAGATACATAAAGAGATCCTACAACTCAACAATAAAAAGACGAATGACCTGATTAAAAAATGGGCAAAAGACTTAACAGACATATTTTTAAAGAAGAAATACAGTTGGTGAAAAAGCATATGAAAAAATGTTCATCACTGGCTATTAGGAAAATGCAAACCAAAGCTACAATGAGATATCATTTCACACCTATCAGAATGGCCACATTAAAAAGATAGAAAACTACAAATGTTGGAGAGGATGTGGAGAGATAGGAACACTTATTCACTGTTGGTGGGAATATAGAGTGGCACAGCTACTGTAGAGGACAATACCACTCCTGGGTATATACCCAGAGGAACTGCGAGTAGTGACACGAACAGACATCTGCACGCCGATGTTGATAGAGGCGTCATTTATGATTGTCAAAAGTTGGAAACAATCCAGTTGTCCATCAACTGATGAATGGATAAGGAAACTGGTGTATACACAAGATGGAATATTGTGCAGTGGTAAGAAGAAATGAAGTTGTGATGCTTATGACAACATGGATGAACCTGGAGGACATTATGATGAATTAAGCAAGCCAGACACAAGGGCAAATGTTGTATGATTTTGCTATTATGAATTAAACGTAATGAACAAACCCATGGAGTTAATAGCTAGAATGTAAGTCACCGGAGAAGAGAATTTGGTTAGCGAATGGAAAGCTCAGGTTTAATCTATGCAGAATTGGTAAAAACAAAAGTTGTGTATAAATGTTTGGAAATGAATAGAAGTGATGAAAGCCCACCACAGGGTTTCCAATTAGGAGCACTAACATGTGGGTATGAGAGTGGTTGAGAGGGAAAGTGTGAGGATGTGTACCTCACTAGAAGGAAAGCTAAAAGGTGAAACAAAGTGAACACTCTTGTGAAAAATGGATATGGTTAATAGTGCATATCTGAGAATGCTTTTCTTTGAAACAGAACAAATGTACATTTATGTTACAAGAGGTTAATACCAGAATGATATTTGGGCAAAAGTACAACCAAAATGAACTATGAACAGTAGCGTAGAGTAATATATTAATAAGCTTCTATCAATGGTAAAAGAAAGGAAGAATGCTAAGTGAAAGGACTAAAAGAAACTAGACAAAAGGTACTACATATTGACACCATCTATGCAAAGTAAATACAAATAAATTACAGAGACAGAGATGGATTAAGAGATACATATGCAGGGGAAGGATAGAGACATTCAGAGGGGCTACTAAAAGGTAGGGTTTTTTTGTGTTTTTTTTAAAGATTTATTTATTTATTTAATTTCCCCCCCTCCCTGGTTGTCTGTTTTCTGTGTCTATTTGCTGCGTCTTGTTTCTTTGTCTGCTTCTGTTGTCGTCAGCGGCTCGGGAAGTGTGGGCGGTGCCATTCCTGGGCAGGCTGCACTTTCTTTTCACGCTGGGCGGCTCTCCTCACGGGCGCACTCCTTGCGCGTGGGGCTCCCCCACGCGGGGGACATGCCTGCGTGGCACGGCACTCCTTGCGCGCGTCAGCGCTGCGCATGGCCAGCTCCACACGGGTCAAGGAGGCCCGGGGCTTGAACCGCGGACCTCCCATGTGGGAGACGGACGCCCTAACCACTGGGCCAAAGTCCGTTTCCCAAGGTAGGGGTTTTTATGTGTCCTTTTTCTTTCTTCTCTTTTCTTTTTTTTGGAGTAATGAAAATGCCCTAATATTAATTGAAGTGATGAATGTTCAACTCTGATTATACCAAATGCCATTGATTGTACACTTCAGATGAATTTTATGGGTTTTGAATATGCTTCAATAAAATTGATTTTTGGAAAAGCCTTGCTGAACTCAGATGTGACCTTTCTACACACGCCTCTTCTGTCACTTTTCCTGAACCTGTGGTTGGCGCTTGGGATGGTGCATACCCAGGAGCCCTGAATCTCTGGACTGTCCATGTGCCAGCTGGGCCCTGAGCCTCAGCAGAGTGGCGACTCCTACTCGCCGGGTCGTTGGACTTACCCAGGTCAGCTGACAGGGAGGTGAGGACGGTCAGCACCACACCAAGGAACCGAGAGAGTCTGCAGCTGCAAGCAGAGGAATCGCATCCATCATCCAGGTGGAATCTAAGCCCCTCTTGATCTAGAGGTGCAGTGGACATCACCATCCCAGGGTCCACAGGATGGAGGAATAAAATGTGGATTAGAGTGGACTTACTGACATTCCACTATAGAACTATTGTGACTAGTAATAGAGGAAATTGTGGCATTGAGGTGGAGAAAGTGACCACAGTAGCTGCTGAGGGCAGGGAGAGGGAGGAAGAGATGTGATGTGGGGGCATTTGGGGGACCTTGTGTTGTCTTAAATGATATTGCAGGGTCAGATGCTGGACATTATATATCCTGCCATAACCCACTGAATGCACTGGGAAATAGTGTGAACCACAGGGTAAACTATTATCTGTGTAGTGCGGCTGTGCCCCAAAATGTGTTCACGGAGTGTGATGAGTGTGCCGCAATGATGCGGGAGGTTGTTGGTGTGGGAGGAGTGGGGTGGGGGTGTGGGGGTATGCAGGAACCTCTTATATATCTTAATGTAACATTTTTTTTAGTGATGTATATATCTTAAAAAAAAATACAATTTACAAAAATGATGGGGTGGGGGGGTAGGGAATGGGGTACATGGGAACCGCTTATGTTTTTTGATTTTTAATGTAATATTTTTGTGATCTATTAACTTTAAAAAAAATGTAAAAACAAACAAAACAAGAAAAAAACCCGAAAAATAAAAAAACCTTATTAAGAGAAAAAGCAAGCAAACGAACAGCAGCCCGTGTCTCTGGGCCAGTGGGCGAGGCCCCTCCCCACCAGCGCTGCTCCTTGGGCGGGGCCAGCTGCACCCCGGGCACCCCGTCTGGAGGTTGTGGTGGTTCCCGCCTCCTGGCTCCCCTCATGCCTGCGGCCCGACCCTCTGACTTCTCTCCCCGGTGGCAGAAGTGGGGGGCCTCCGGGCAGCGGCCCTGGGCCAGGCACGTTGGGGAGCAGCGCTGGGGGGAGGAGGGCGGAAGGGGTACAAGGCCTGGTGCTGGCCATCCTGCCATGCGGGGCTCTCCTGCGGGTGTGGGGGTCCCTGAGCACCCGGCAGGCCCCGGGTGTGCCGTGGGGCGGCCCGGGGAGCCCCTGGACGTGCAGGCAGAGCCTTGCGCGTGCTCCTGGCCCTTTCTTGGCCCCGGAGGCACAGCAGCAGCGGCTGCTTCACGTCCTGGAATTGACCCCGGGACCCCTGCCCCACGGTTGGCCCAGAGCTGCTTCCGAAGCCGGGGTGCCCGTGTGGCCACGCCCCACCAATCCTGACTGCGTCATCAGATAGGGCTTCATTAAAACCCCATAAATCTCAAAACTAAACAAGGCGGCGGGGCCGGCCCTGAACGCAAACACTGTGCATCCGGACCCATTGTTCAGGGGCCGCAGCTCTCCTGCAGGCCCCGACTCCACTCACGGCCAGGAGCACGGCCAGGAGCTCGACGCCCGCGCTGGCCCTGGTTTGGTCTGATGCTGCTCGCCCAGGAGCCGTGGGGCCGGTGGCTCAGGACTCCCCAGGACACCCCAGGACACCCCAGGACTCCCCAGGACAGCCCAGGACAGCCCAGGACAGCCCAGGACACCCCAGGACTCCCCAGGGGCACAGGACACCCCAGAACACCCCAGGACATCCCAGGACACCCCAGGATTCCAGGGTCCAGGACACCCCAGGACAACCCAGGACACTCCAGGATTCCAGGGGCACAAGACACCCCATGGGCACAGGATACCCCAGAACACCCCAGGACACCCCAGGACACCCCAGGATTTCCCAGGACACCCCAGGATTCCAGGATCCAGGACACCCCAGGACATCTCAGGAAACCCTAGGACACCCCAGGGGCACAGGACACCCCAGGACACCTCAGGACACCCCAGGACACCCCAGGGGCACAGGACACCCCATGGGCACAGGACATCCCAGGACACCACAGGACACCCCAGGATTCCAGGGCCCAGGACGCCCAGGGCCGCACTGCCTGGGCTGGAGCTGCTCTGCGCCGGCTCTGGTGAGGACACCTCCTGCCCCTGGAATTGCAGAAGCTGGGGGCCTGGGGGAGGGCCCCGGGGAGGACAGCAACCCCCTGGGATGACCGCCGTGAGCCGAGCCAGGCCGAGCTCACGCTGCCCCGAGCACCCACATTTCCACTGCGCCGGCACAGCGGGGGGCGGCTCCGACCCTGGCTGAATCCTATCTGTGAAGCCACGCTGGGGTGACTCCAGGAGCAAGACGAGAACCGGGACCTCGAGGGACTCACAGCTGGCCGCGCCCACACCGACGTTCTCTGAGCGGACCGTGGGCCCCGGCGTGGCCTCTCGCCAGCCCCGGGGCCACCCGGCTCACAGCACAGCACCTGCCCACTTGCCTGCTGTGTGGCCGGGCAGCCCTGCGGGGACGCGCTCTTGTGCCAGCTTCCACTTACGAGGCCTGTTTCCTTTCTCATCAAAACCTCTATGGGAAGTGGACGTGACTCAACGGATAAGGCGTCCGTCTACCACACGGAGTGTTCTGGTTCAAACGCGGGCCCCCTTGACCTGTGTGGAGCTGGCCCATGTGCAGTGCTGATGCACGCAAGGAGTGCCATGCCACACAGGGGTGTCCCCGCGTAGGGGAGTCCCACGCGCAAGGAGTGCACCCCATAGGGAGAGCCGCCCTACATGAAAAAAGCACAGCCCAGCCAGGAGTGGGGCCGCACACACGGAGAGCTGACGCAGCAAGAATAGGCAACAAAAAAGAGACGCAGTTTCCTGGTGCCACCGGGGGTGCAAGTAGACACAGAACACACAGTGAGTGGACACGGAGAGCAGACGACAAGCGGGGAGGGCGGAGGAATAAATAAAATAAATCTTAAAAAAAAAAGCCTCTTTTTTTGAGTACCTTCGATTTTGCTGAAAAATTGGGCGGCAAGCCCCAAGTTCCCACATTCCGCCCACCCCCTCTACGCTCGAGGAACGGCCTCGGAGCCTCGTCACCCGCTATGGCCCGTGTTTCCGTGGCCGCCTCCGGGTCCTTCTGGGTCGCGCAGGTCTGTACACCTGACACGCGTGGTCTCGTGGCCAGCGTCCGGGGTCACACGGGATCGTTTCGCTCTGGGGGCCGCGCTGTGCTCGCCTGCGCATCCCTCGCCTCGCCGAGCGCCACCTCCACGCGCCTGTGGTCCGTTCTGCGGTCCGTGAAAGCCCTTCCCCAGGGCCTGGGGGCTGCCCTGTTCCTGCTAAACGTGAGGCAACCGACGGCTGTGCGGCCGGAGGGGCCCCCGGGTCATTCGACCGCCCGCCGCGAACCCGCTCTCCCCTCGCACACGCAGGACGCGGGCACGTCCGCGGCAGCCGCGTCCTGACGAGCCTGGGGAGCCCCACAGCGAGATGGGCTGAGGGGGGCCTTTGCCCGGGGGGAGGCCGGGGTGCAGGGGCTGCCCCGAGCCCCCAAGGACCCGGTGGATGGGGCTCGTGCCCCTGGCCCAGGGCCCGGCGGGGTTCCTGCCTGCACCTGTGCCCTCACCTGGGCAGACTCCGGTGCGGGAACGCAGGGTGCGCGGTGCGGGCGGAGGGGCTGCTTTCTTCCCAGAGACGAGTCCATCGGACGCAAACTTCCGTCCCTTCCCCTCGCGGCGCAGGAAAACCCCATCTTGCCGCCACCAGCCGTTCCTGCTGGGCCTGCTCCGTCTCTAAGGTGGAGCCCCCCAAGGCCCCGATCTGGGGGCTGTGGAGAGGCCCGGCCATGGGGCCGCACCCCAAAGCCCCATGCCTGGTGCCCCAGTCTGGGGGGTGAGCAGCCCCTGGGGCTGTGCTGCGTCCGACACTGCAGGTGCGGGGCTGGGCTCGCGGCGCCTGGCACCTGGGGGTTCAGCCAGCCATGGACAGCCGGGCCCAGGCCGCGGCGGGAGGGCTGGGTCGCGGGAGGGCTGGGCCGGGGGGGGGGGGTGACTGGGCCGCGGGGTGGGCTGGGCCGGGGGGGGTGTGGCTGGGCTGCGGGGGGGGGGGGCTGGGCCATGCCCGCCCCATACCTGCAGTCAGGCGGGCCCCAAGGCCGCGTGCTCGCCGACACTGACCGCCAGCCTGCGCGGAGGCCTGCCCTGTCTCGGCTAGCTGCGTGGCACCGCGGCCCGTGACCTCCACGCTGCCGCCAGCTCCGCTGTCCAGGGCTCGGGGGGCTCGGGGGGCTCGGGGGGCTCGGGGGGCTCAGGGGGTTCCTAACCCTGTGGAGGCCAAGGAAACCGCCGTGACGGCGGGAGACGCGGGTGGGGGCGGCCGGCGAGCCCCAGGCGCGGGAGCCTCCCCAGCAGCCGAGGCCCGGCCCCAGCTCCCTGAGGGCAGCCCCACGTCCCCCTGGCTGTCGGCCCCCGCGCCACCTGCCGGGCTGCGCCACCGCGTGGCCTCCGCTCCCGAGCGGCCCTGACCCTGGCTGGACCCCAGGTGCCCCTCAGGCCCGCCCTCCCTGCCACGTGCCTGTCGCCGCGCGGCCGACTCCGCTGCGGGCTGCGCCTCCTGGAGCTCCTCTGCGTCCCAGCCCGTCGGGCCGCCACCGGGTGCAGTGCGGGTGCAGTGCGGGAGCGGGAAGGAAGGTGCTTGGGGCACGTGCGGTCTCAGCGGCCTCGGAGTGGAAGGGCCAGCGCCATGTGCCCGCGGCCCCCTCCCTCCAGCAGCCCCTGGCACCCCGCGGCCCGGTGCCCAGGCAGCCCACCCCCGGCCGTGCACGAGAAGTAGCCCCTCCGTCCTGGAGGCCGCCGTGCCCAAGGGCTGGGGTCTCTCCCCGAGTGCCTGTGAGAGTGGGGTGTCTGGGCACCCCGGGGTGGGCGCCGGCCCTTGTGCTGCCCCCCGTGCCACCCTCTGCCTCCGCTGCCCCCTCCCCGGGTCTGGGCACGGGCTTGGCCGCTGTGCCCCTGGCCTCCCAGGACCTGGTGCTCGGCCGGTTCCGAGCCTGTGTCATCACCTACTAGCCCGAGGGCACGACCTCGCGGCTGGCACCTCGCCTCACCGCCGAGCAGAGATAAGCGCGGCGTTTGTTGTCCCAGGGAGGAGGGGCCTTTCCCTGCACCTGTGCCAAGGTACACAGCTCCCGGCCCGAGGGCCCTCCTGGCCGCAGCCCCGGTGACTCAGGCCCAGGGCTCCCGGAACCACGGCCTCTGCCCGGCGAGATCCTGGATCAGCCCGGGAGGCCACGCCAGGCCCCTCCCCGCCCTGCGCGCCACGGCCCCCTGGGCAAGAGCCCGAGCCTGCCAGGCCTGCAGCTCCAGGGGGGTCAGCACGGGACCCCGCGGCCCCCTCCACGCCAGCGGCCCCTCCCGGCCTTGGGAGCTGGCTTCGGGCAGGGAGCGGGGCATCGGCCCCAGCCACAGAGCGGGCCACACCTCTTCAGCACCCAACGTGGATGAACGAGGGCACCAGTGGGTGGTCCTGGCCCAGAGCCACGTGCACGTGTGGCCCCTGGAGGCCCCGAGAGTCCCAGACCACCCGGCCCGCCGGCCGTGGGCCCCTGCATGCTCGACGACAACCAGGGCCGGGCGTCACTTCTGGGTCGGAGCAGGACTAGAGGGCTCCCTCCCTCACTCCCCGCACCGTGCCCCCTCATTCCCCCACCTTCCCCCTCCCTCTGCCTCCCTCCCCCTCCCTCCTCCCCCTCCCTCTCCCTCCCTCCTGCCCCCCCTCCTCCCCTTCCCCCTCCCTCCTCCCCCTCCCTCCCTCTGGCAGATTCTGACACGCGCCCTCCTCTGCCCCGTCCCCAGGTGCCCCTGCGCTGTGTGGCCCCGGGGGCCGCCTTGGGGTGGGGGGACAGCGCAGGCTCCCCGTCCTCGCTGACTCCCCACCGCGCCGCCTGCTGCGTGGCCCCTTGGGGCCGAGCACTGAGCGTCGTCTGCAGCCAGAACCAGCGGTGGTCGCCACTGTGCGCACGGAGGGGCCCCCTGCCCTGCGTCCACGCAGCCCCGACCTGGAGGGAAGCTGGGCGCGGGCCGAGCCTGAGGGGTGGAGAACGGCGGGTGGGGTGGGGCTCACGGCCGTGGGCGCCGCGGCCTGCGTCGCGGGCGTGCAGGGGTTCCTGCTCGTCTCGGGCCCTGGCGGCCGCTGAAGCCCTGCCCGGGCGCTGCGCCGTGGTGGAAGCGGCGCACACCTCGTCAACAGGTGAGCGCCAGGCACGGGGCGGCCCCTCTTCTGCCTAAAATAACGTGCGGTGTCCAAACCCTGAAATGCGTGTTACTAAGTGAAAGCTACAAGGGGAGGAGACTGACGAGGGACGCTCTTATCTTTTCTGTTCCACGGACCCTCACTAAGCCCGCACTGTACCGTGTACTATTAATAATACCTCACACCTGCGCCAACACGTCCCCACAGGAATAGGGGTTTGAGTTTCAGTTCAAGCTCATGGACTCCGTGTTACGAGCTCTGGTCTAGTGCAAGGAGAAGGCAGAAAACACCCTGGAGGCAGAAGACAAACCTACATGCAAGAGCACACACCTGAGTGCCAGAGAACACACCTGAGGGCCAGAGAACACACCTGAGGGCACAGAGAACACACCTGAGGGGCAACAGAACTAGTTCCTGACAAAGTGGGTCTGGTGCTTTGGAGCTGCCTGCACCCCAGAAAAACATGTTCTTAGACCTACCCCAGTCCTGTGGGTGGGAACCCCTGTAAGACGAGGTGACTTCAGTTAAGGTGCAGCCCAGCTGAATCGGGAAGTGTCCTAGTCCTGTCACTGGAGTCCTTTATAAGATACTGAAATTCAGAAAGAGAGAGCGAGCCACGGGATGCAGGAGCTGATGGTCGAGAGAGAGGCCAGGAGAGGCCGCCAGGAGCACTGCCCCAGGACAGAGGAGCCCAGCAGGGGATGGCGGCAGCCGGCTCAGAATGCCAGGCTTGGGAAAAGCCCGCGGCCTGGATGAGGCCTTGACTTGGACTTTTTCTTAGCCTCAAAGTCGTGAGCAGATCAGGGCCATGGCTGGAGCCGACCCCTGCATGGGGTTTGCTTGCGCGCCAGGAAGCTAAAGGCAGGGGCGAGCCTCCCTTTCCTGCCCTCTGGGGCTCGGCTGAGGGTGGGAGGGGGCTCGAATTCCAGCAGAGCTGGGCTGTGCCGGAGGCCTCCCCACCAGCTGGACCCCGCTACCACGGGAGGACCCCGACACTGCCCGTGTGCCAGCAGGTCTGCCCCAATCTTGGACCAGCTCCGGCGCCACCGAGGCCCCATAAATGTTGAGGGATGACCGGCTGCGAAGCGGACGAGTGAATGAATGAGCGCAAAGGAGAGAGGATGAAGGAGAACAAACGAATGAAGACGCATGTGCGTCAGTGCGAGACGTTGAAGGTGAATGAATGAATGCGTGAGCCTGGATGCGCAACGGCGAAGATGAACGGCCCCGGAACCAACGACGCCGAGAATGAATGAGTGACAGTGAAGATGAGTAATGAACCAAGGCAGGCTCACAGCTCACACTTCCTGCCAGCGCCTCCTGGGTGGCCGTCTCACATGAGGGGACACGCCTGAGCTGGGGCCGAGGGGCTGTTTCGGGGTCTCCCGGGCTGGGGGTCCTGGGGCCCACACCGTCTCCACGGGAAGGCAAAGCCGCCATGAGCTGGACCCCAACAGGGCTGTGGCCAGCTGTCCAAGGAAACCTCGACTGGGTGTTCCGGCCCCTGCCCACCTGAGCTCCTGGCGTGGGGCAGTGAGGACGGAGTGGACGGAGAGGTCAGGTGAGGACGGAGTGGACAGAGGCTTGGTGGGGCGGGGATGGGGGCGGCAGAGGTGCCCTAGGGCATAGGCAGCTCCTTCCCGTCCACACAGAGGCATGACGGTCCTCTCCCCCAGCTCGTGCTGTCCCCTCCCCTCCCCGTCCCCGCCCAGCCCTGGGGCGCCTCCTGTCCTCCTCCCCACCCTCTGCCAGGCCCCAGGCTGCCTGGTCCCAGCTCCCTCCGTCAGGATGACGCGGGGGGGGGGGGGGGGGGGGGGGTGGGTCCGGGGCCAGGGTGAGCACCGCCCGCGGGGAGCCTCTTCTCGGCCCAGAATGAAAACAAGAGATGGAGCAGGAGCCCGGGAGGGGCGCGACCCTGGGGGAGGGGGCGGCGGGCAGGGCTTGCTCCCACAGGGACGGCCGAGGAGGGCCTGGGCTGCCCGGCCTGCGCAGCGGGGGGCCGAGGAGCAGCTGCTGGACCAGGAGCTGGGACCAGGCCTGGACGGGGCCTCGTCGTCACGGGACCCCCCCGGGGCGCCCGCCTGCCTCACGCCTGCCCAGGTGCCGCCGCCCAGCCGCAGGGGCCACTGTCTCGGACCACCCGGCCTGATGCTCAGCCCACCGTCTCCAGGACCCTCGGGACACTCCGGCCGCGTGCTCATGGACCCCCACCAGGCCTGAAGCCCCCTGCCCGCCCCCGGTGTGTTTCTCTGACAACCCCAAGGACAAAGACGCCTCCACCTGGGCTGGCAAACAGCACCTGCCAAGTCCGGCCCGTTCCCTCCCCGAGAGGCAGCTGGCTCTGCAGACGGCTGTCCATCCCCACAGGGCTGCGGAGTGGGTGCTGCGCCTCCCCCCAGCTTTGTCCCCGGCCCCGCTCCGCCTGGAACCCCAGGTCCCCCCTCTCCAGCCCCGGCCTTGTCCCCGCAGATGTGCGCTCTGGGCACGTCCCTGGGGCTGCCGGTCCTGAGAGGACATGCTCCAGGGTCCGTGCCTGGCCGTGGCCTCCCGCTCGGCCTCCCAGCAGCCCTGGGGGGGCCGGGTGCCCCCGATGAAGGCGGGTGAGCACGGTGCTGGGTCCCAGGGCTGCCCTGAGCTGAGGGGGGCTCGGCGAACAAGGGCTGAGCTGCCGCATCAGCTTCTGTGTGGCCTGAGTGGACGGGCGCCCCTCACTCCCCCTCAGCGGTGGAGCAGCTGGGGTCTGCGGCCGTCGTGCCCACTGAGGACTCCGGTGGTGACCGGAGCAACCCGGGCCTCCTAGGCGGCCTGGCTCTACCCTCGGGGGCACCCTGGGGTCCACCACGGGCGAGAGAGGGACCCCCTGTCTGAGCTCTCATGGGGGCCCTGAGCCAGCGGCTTGTTCTGCTGCTCCTCCCAGAGCCGAGAGTTCCGGGGGGTTCTCCCGGCCGCCCCCGCCCTCCCACAGTCCACGGAAACTCAGGCTTCGCCACCTGGCGCCATCAGCTCCCGAGTGCCGCGTTTGTGCCGCCAGTCGGGGAGGGGCCGACCGTCTGCCCCTCATGGACTCTAGGTGGCCTCGACCCTACCGGCCACCAAGCAGGGGCCCTGCCAGTTGAAGGTGGCACCAACCGCAGGGCGGCAGGTTTCCGGGGCGCCCGACGCCGTGCGGGACTCGGAAGGGCGAGCACGTCACGAGCCACGGTCCCCGACCTCGGGGGCCGGCCGCGACGTCAGGGCCGTGGGCAGGCGACCATGGCCTCAGGAGCGACAGGAGGGGGCGGGGGCCTGGATTCAGGACGCCCCCGAGAAGCGGGCCAATCGATCTCCTGCCCGCGGGCAGTGGGTGTGCGGCTCGTGCCTTCTGCTCCATCCCAGCCCGCCGGGAGTCGAGCTGTGTCCCCAAGGGCCTTATTTGGAAAGATTGATTAGCTGGGATGGGGCCACGCGGGGCTGGGGTGGGCCCTGACCATCACAGACGACATGGACATGGACAGGGGAGGACAACGGCACGGGAAGAAGGGCAGAGAACGTCGCGAGTGCTGGCAGCCGCCGGGAGCCGGGAGAGGCAGGGACAGGCCAGAGGCAGCGCCGCCCTGCTGGCACCTCGAATTCGGAACTCTGGCTTCCCGAAACGTGAGACAAAAGGTTTCTGCTCCTTCCTGCCTCTCTGCCTCCCTCCCCTTTCATTGGTTGGTTACTTAGTTATACTTACAGGCTCTCAATACCACCATCCTCCCCACACGTCTCTGGTCTCTTCTATTTGACTCCATCTCTGCAATCTGCTGTTTCTAGTCATCATAAGGTGCTCGTCCTTGCGTGCCTTGCTTACTTGCCTCAGCGTAATGCTTTCTTCATGTTGCAGCACATCTCAGACCTTCCCTCCTCACGGCTGATTAGCTTCCCATTGTGAAGAGTCACCACATTTGTTGATCCATCCTTTGTTGATGGACACTTGGGCTGTTTCCACATTCTGGCTGCTGTCAACAATATTGCTGTGAACATGGGTACAAGGATGTGTTTAAGATCCTGTTTTCCCTTTCTTTGGTATGTACCAGGTAGTGGGAATGCCAAGTCACCTGGTAATTCTACATTTAACTTTAGAGGAACAATCATATTGCTTTCCACATTGGTGGCACCATTTTACATTCCTACCAACAATGAACTAGAGTTCCAACGTGTCTGCTTCATCTCCCCTAATTATTTTCCGTTAAAAAAAATTAATATCCATCCTTGTGGGTGCGAATTGGTATCTCATCGTGGTTTTGATTTGCATTTCTCCAATGGCTAATAATGTTGAGCATCTTTTCATGTGTTTATTGGCTACATATATATCTTCCTTGGAAAAAGTGTCTGTTCAAGTCCATTGCCCATTTTTAGATTATGTTGTCTTTTTGTTGTTACACTCTGTAAGTTATCTATGCTGTCTATTAAGCTCTTATCAATATATAGTTGTTCCATTCTGTATGTCATTTTTTCAATTTCTTGATAATGTCCTTTGATGCACAAAAGTTTTAATTCTGATAAAGTTCAAGTTATCAATTGTTTCTTTTGCTGCTTGTGCTTTTGGTGTCATTTCTTAGATACAAGGTCCTGAAGACATTCCCCTACGTTACAGTTGCCATTGAAACCAAAAGTTTAATGGGGGAAGCGGACTTGGCCCAGGGGTTAGGGCGTCCGCCTACCACATGGGAGGTCCGCGGTTCAAACCCCGGGCCTCCTTGACCTGTGTGCAGCCGGCCCATGCACAGTGCTGATGCACGCAAGGAGTGCCCTGCCATGCAAGGGTGTCCCCCACATAGGGGAGCCCCACGTGCAAGGAGTGCGCCCCGTGAAGAGAGCCACCCAGCACGAAAGAAAGTGCAGCCTGCCCAGGAATGGCGCCGCATACACAGAGAGCTGATGCAGCAAGATGACGCAACAAAAGAAACACAGATTCCCATGCCTCTGACAACAACAGAAGCGGACAGAGAAGAACACGCGGCAAATAGACACAGAGAACAGACAAATTGAAAGAGGGGAGTGGAGGGGGAGAAGGGGAGAGAAATAAATCTTTTTAAAAAAGTTTAATGGTTTTTAGCTCTTATGTTTAGGTCTTTGATCCATTTTGAGTTAAGTTTTGTATATGGTGTGAGGTTGCAACTGCAGTCTATTGCATATGGATGTCCAGTTCTCCCAGCACCATTTGTTGAAGAGACTGTTCTTTCCCCGTTGAATGGACTTGGCAGCCTTATTGAAAATCAATTGACCAGGGAAGCGGACTTGGCCCAGTGGTTAGGGTGACCATAGGAGTGTGGCTCTATTTCTGGACTTTCAATTCTATTCCATTGGTCTATCTGTCTATCCATATACCAACGGCACACTTTTGATAGCTGCAGCTTTATAGTTCATTTTGAAATTGAGAAATGTGACTCCTCCTGCTTGTTTCATTCTTTTTCCAAATTGTTTTGGCTATTTGAGGCCTCTTACATTTCCATATGAATTTGAGAATTGGCTTTTCCATTACTGCAAAAAAGGCTGCTGGAATTTTGGTAGGGATAGCATTGGGTTTTTTGATCCCTTTGGCATGTCAACACTGTGAAGTCTTCTGATCCATGCACATGGGATGACCTGCCCTTTATCTCTGTCTCCTTTTGTCTTTCAGCAGTGTTTTGTAATTTTCAGTGTACAAGTTTTTCACCTCCTTAGTTTAATTTATTACTAGATTTTTTATTCTTTTAGATGCTATTGTAAATGGAATTGTTTTCTTGATTTCCTTTTCAGATTGTTCCATACTGGTGTCAGGGACCCAGCTGACTTCTGCATATTTAACTTGTATCCTGAACCTTTGCTGCATTCATTTATTGGTTCCACTAACTCTCTTGAGACATTCTGGGATTTTCTGTACATAGGATCATGCCATCTGAGAACAGGGGTAGTTTGACTTCTTCCTTTCTAATTTGCACAACTTTTATTTCTTTCTCCTGCCCCAATTACTTTGGTGAGAACTTCCAATTTAATGTTGAAAAACAGTGGTGACAGTGAATGTTCTTGTCTTGTTCCTGATCTTAGCTTTCAGTCTCTCACCATTGAATATGACATTTGCTGTGGGTTTTTCATAAATTCCCTTTATCACATTGAGAAAGTTCCTATCTATTTCTAGTTTTCTGAGTGCTTTTTATCAGGAAAGGATGGTAGATTTCATCAAATGCCTTCTTTTCATCAATTGGGATGAACATGTGTTTTTTTACCCCTTTCATTCTATTAATGTAGTGTATTACATGGATTGGTTTTCTTAGGTTGAACCATCCTTGCATTCCTGAAATAAATTCTGCTTGGTCATAGTGTGTAATCATTTTAATGTGCAATTGGAATCAGTTTGTTAGTGTTTTTTTTTTGAAGATTTTTGCATCTATATTCATAAGGGTTATTTGTCTATAATTTTCTTTTCATATACTGTCTTTATCTGGATTTGGTAGTAGGGTAATCCTGGTCTCATGTGTTAGGAAATAATTTCTACTCTACTATTTTTTGTTTGTTTGTTTTATTCATTTTAAAAAAATATTACAATAAAAAATATGAGGTCCCCATTCACCCCCATCGCCCCGACCCCACCACTTCCCCCACAGCAACACTCTTCCCCATCATTATGACACATCCATTGCATTTGGTGAGTACATCTCTTGGCATTGCTGCACCTCATGGTGAAAGGTCCACATCATAGCCCATACTCTCCTACGTTCCATCCAGTGGGCCATGGGAGGATCTACAGTATCCGGTAGTTGTCCCTGCAGCACTACCCAGGACAACACCAAGTCCCGAAAATGCCTCCACATCTGATCTCCTCCTCCCATTCCCCACACCCAACAGCCACCATGGCCACTTTTTCCACACCAGTGCCACATTTTCTTGATTACTAACCACAATAGTTCATGAATAGAATATCAGTAAGTCCACTCTAACCCTTACTGTATTCCTCCTTCCTGTGGACCTTGGATTGGTTGTGTCCACTCCACATCTATGTCAAGAGGGGGCTTAGATTCCACATGGATACTGGATGCAATCCTCCTGCTTTCAGTTGTAGGCACTCTAGGCTCCGTGGTGTGGTGGTTGACATTCTTCAACTCCATGTTAGTTGAGTGGGGTAAGTCCAATAAACCAGAGTGTAGGAGCTTAAGTCTGTTGAGATTCAGGGCCTGGCTATCATATTGTCAGTCCAGAGATTCAGATCCCCTAGATATATCTTAAACCCCAGCACCAACTACAATTCCAGTAAAGTAACAGGAAAGGCTTGTGAAAAGAACTCATATCTGAGTCCAGCTCCAACACGCAGAAACACCAACTCCAAAGAAGGGCCAACTGACATGGCAGTGAGCTTCATCTGCCTTGGCCATAAAACCTGTGGGTCTCTTTAGCCCTCAAGAGAACCAATACCTGGGGTTGTATCTACTTTATCTGTCTCTGAGACTCTGCTCAGGTGTGCATAAGGGCAATCCTTCTGACAACCTCCAGACTCTTTTTTAGAGACTCATAGCCATATAAACTAATTTGTCCTTTCCATTTCCCCCTTAATTTAGGTCAAAAAGCATTTTTAACTCCTGTTATTATATGTAGACAGGGATATTCTGCTGGTCCACATTAAACCTTTAATTCGAGGTCATTTTCTAGTTAAGTCATCAGCTGGTACTTGGTAGTGATCCCTTGGCACCAGGGAGGCTCATCCCTGGGTGTCATGACCCACGCTGGGGGGAAGGCAGTGCATTTACATGCTGAGTTTGGCTTCAAGACTGGCCACATTTGAGTAACATGGAGGCTGTCAGGAGGAAACTCCTAGGCACAGTGCTGCTCTAGGCCTTGTTCTTATTTCAGGTGTATAGGCTCACAAGCATAGTCATTAGTATCAGGGGCTCACTGTTGGACCCTCATTCCTTCCTGGTCCTTGCCGTTGCACCCGGGGGACTGCCACTGCTCCCCTAGGGACCACGACAGAGCCCCCCCAGCCAGGAACCCAGCACCCCCCCAGCTGTTGTTTTTAATTGTTTCCACTATGAGTACATCCAAACATTTCTATGCACCCTGGACACATGCCCTGTATAACTCCCTGTCAACCATATGTTCCCTGTCAATAACATTCCATGCCAGTATTCCTCCGCTGCCATTGTTGAACCACTCTGTGATCCAAAACTTCCTGAAAAGTGAAGCCCAATATAATGCCAGGTCCCCTTACTAGTAAAATGGAATATAGCAATGAGTTTAAAGGTTAGATATAGAATAAATATTGATTTGGAAAAATTCTACATCCTATCTTTTTCTTTTCTTTTTTCCTCTTTATTGAGCTTCTCTTCACAAGAGCTATAGATCACAGTAATTCATATATATAGTATACAGTACTCCCACATATCCAACATAAAACCTTTTCCCTTCCACAGTGATAATCTTTTAACTTATTCATACCATATTTACTGAAACTGATGTATAGATATTGAGACAATAGCTTTTAAACAAGGTAACATTTGTGTTTACATTGTGGTTTATACTTTAGGCTAAACAATTTTCTAAACTTTTAGTTATCCTATGTTTTACATTATGGTTTACATTATTAGTCTGTCGGCCTCTATATGTTTTTGGTGTAATATTACATGTTTTATATCCATCCTTGTGTACTCTGTGAAACACTTCTATTACCCTCACAGTTATGATGGTTCCATCTATTCAATATCTATTTCCCCCACCCCTTGGGACCCACAGTGACAGTCAATCTTCATTGCTTGAAGGGCCATGTTCAGAGATACTTGCAACAGTGTTGAGGGCTTGACTTGCTCAACTGCCCTAATGCCCTGGGAGCCACCATTTCTCTTGAGAGATACAGTTCCCTCTATTTGATGGTATTAGTCCTCCCCAAGATGTGGGTATAACTTCACTCTCATTATATGGGTCTCTACCCAATGGTATAACCCACTTTGGCAAAATGAGCATTCACATATTCCCTAGGAGTCTGTCCTACATCAGATTATCCCCTTTAAGTATCTTAAACAGGTAATTTTCCTAATTATATTTTGAAAAGGTTTTCTCAGCATTATAATCTCAACCAACACCTGACAATCTCCTATGTTTGTATGTTGCCCCACCCTCCCCCCAATTTCTTGGGCAATATTATCCATCCGCCCACCCCTAGCCCCCCTCAATTCCACAAAGCCCCACCCAAAGGTAACTCTATGCCCCCATTTTATCCCTTCCTTGTACATATACTTACCTCCAGCTTATCATAGATTTCACCCATGTAGATGTCAGCTTACATCCTTCCTCTATCCCCCGATTTCCTGTAAGCCTATTTTCCAGTCACTAGCTCTCTGAGACAGCTTGGTTTACTTATTTCATATCATTGAGGTCATGTAGTATTTGTCCTTCAATGCCTGGGTTGCTTCACTCAACATAAGGTTCTCAAGATTCTCCATGTTATCACGTGTGTTTGTAGTGTATTTGTTCTTAAAGCTGAGTAGTATTCCATTGTGTGTATATACCACATTTTATTGATCCACTCATCTGTTGATGGGCATTTGGGTTGATTCCAGCTTTTGGCGATAGTGAACATTGCTGCTATGAACACTGGTGTGCATATATATGTTTGTGTCCTTGTTTTCAGTTCTGCTGGGTATATACCCAGCAGTGGAATTGCTGGGTCATCTGGCAAATCTATGGTTAGTTTTTTGAGAATCCATCAAACTGTCCTCCAGAATGGTTGGATCCTTCTGCATTCCCACCAGCAGTGGATGAGTGTTCCCATTTCTTCACATCATCTCCAGTATTTGTATTCTTCTGTTTTTTTCATAGCTGCCAATCTTATGGGAGTAAGATGGTATCTCATTGTAGTTTTGATTTGCATTTCCCTGATAGCTAAAGATTTGGAGCATTTTTTCATGTGTTTTTTAGCCATTTGTATTTCTTCTTTGGAGAAGTGTTTGTTTAAATCTTTTCCCCATTTTTCAAATGGGTTGTTTATCTTTTTATTTTCAAGATATAGGAGTTCTTTATATATTCAAGTTATAAGTCTCTTATCGGATATATGGTTGCCAAATATTTTCTCCCATTGTGTAGGCTCCCTTTTTACTTTCTTGACAAACTCCTTTGAGGTGCAGAAGGCTTTAATTTTGAGGAAGTCTCATTATCTATTTGTTCTTTTGCTGCTCGTGCTTTTGGTGTGATGTTCATGAAGGCATTTCCTATTACGAGGTCTTGTAGATGTTTCCCTACACTGCTTTCCAAAGTCTTTATAGTCTCAGCTCTTATATTTAGGTCTTTGATCCATCTTGAGTTGATCTTTGTATAAGGTGTGAGATGGTAATCCTCTTTCATTCTTCTACATATGGCTAGCCAGTTCACCAGGCACCATTTGTTGAATAGGCCATTCTCTCCCAGTTGAGAGGGTTTGGCAGCTTTATCAAATATTATATGGCTATATATATGAGGTTCTATATCAGAACTTTAAATTCAATTCCATTGCTCTGTGTGTCTCTCCTTATGCCAATACCACGCTGTTTTCACTACTGTAGCTTTGTAGTATGTTTTGAAGTCAGGTAGTTCTACTCTACTATTTTTGGAAGAGTCTGAGAAGGATTGATGTAAAATCTTCTTTAAATGTTTGGTAGAATTCAAATGTGAGACCATCTGGTCCTGGACTTTTCTTTGTTGGGAGGTTTTAAGTTAGTGTTTCAATCTGTTCCCTTGTTATAGGTCTGTTGAGATTTTCCATTTCATCTTGAGTCAGGTTAGGTAATTTGTACATTTCTAGGCATTTTTCAATTTCATCTGGGCCTTCTAATTTGTTGGTGTATAATTGTTCATAGTATCCTTTTATAATCCTTTTTATTTCTCTAAGGCTGGCTGTGATGCTCCCACTTTCATATCTCATCTTATTTATTTCTTCTCTCTCTTTTTCTTTGTCAGTGTGGCTAAAGTTTTGTCCGTTTGATTGCTCTTTTCAAAAATCCACCTTTGAATTTTGTTGATCTCTCTATTGTTTTTCTATTCTGAATTTCATCCATTTCCACTCTAGTCTTATTTTCTTCCTTCTTCTAGCTTGTGTTTACTCTGTTCTTCTCCTTGAAGTAGCTCTAGGTGTGATGTTAGGTATTGGTTTCAGGTCTTTCTCTTTTCTAATATGGGCATTTATACTCATAAATTTCTTTATGAACACTGCCTTTGCCATATCTCCTAAGTTTTGGCATGCTGTCCTTTCGTTGTCATTCATCTCTAAGTATTTTCTAATCTCCTTTGTAATTTCTTCTTAAGTCATTATTTGTTTAAGACTGTGCTGTTTAATTAACAAGGAATGAAGTCCTGATTCATGGAACAACATGGATGGACCTGGAAGACATCACATCGAGGTGACAAAAGCCAGGCACGCAAGGACAAATATTGTGTGATCTCATTGATATGAAATGATTAGAATAAGCAAACTCCTAGAGCCAGAATCTAGAATATAGTTTACCAAGGACTGGGTTAGAGGTAGGGAATGGGGTGTTAATGTTTAAATTCCTATTTAGGTTGATTGTAAAATTTTGGTAATGGATGGTGGTGATGGTAGCACATTGTGAATGTTACTAACAGCACTGAATTACATATGTGAATGTGGTTAAAAGGGGAAATTTAGGTCATATATTAGAATAAAATTTTTTTAAAAACATAGGACTGTACAACCCAATGAACCCTATTGTAAACGATGAACTATTAGTTAATAGTCCAATTATAAAAATGTTTTCATGAATTATAACAACTGTTCTACACTAATACAAGGTGTTAATAATAGGATGGCGGTGGCGGACTTGGCCCAGTGGTTAGGGCGTCCGTCTACCACATGGGAGGTCTGCGGTTCAAACTCCGGGCCTCCTTGACCCATGTGGAGCTGGCCCATGAGCAGTGCTGATGCGCGCAAGGAGTGCCCTGCCACGCAGGGTTGTCCCCCGCATAGGGGAGCCCCATGTGCAAGGAGTGTGCCCCATAAGGAGAGCTGCCCAGTGCAAAAGAAAGTGCAGCCTGTCCAGGAATGGCGCCGCACACACGGAGAGCTGACACAGCAAGATGACGCAACAAAAAGATTCACAGATTCCCGTGCCGCTGACAACAATAGAAGCGGACAAAGAAGAACACGCAGCAAATAGACACAGAGAACAAACAGACAACCAGGGTGGGGGGAGGAGGAGAGAGAAATAAATTAATTAATTAATAAAAAAAAATAGGATGGTATGTAGGAACTCTGTATTTTGTGTATTTTTGCATGATGTTTCTGTAAAGTGACAATTTCTCTAAAAAAATAATTTAAAAAACTGTGCTGTTTTATTTGTACATATTTGTAAGATTTCCAGTTTTTTGTCTATTTCTAGCATCATTTCACTGTGTTTTGAGAAGTTACTTTGTATGATTCCAATATTTTAAAATTTATTGAGACTTGTTTTTGACCTACCATGTGGTCTACCATAGAAATGACCCATGTGAACCTGAGAGTATTCTGCTATCGTTGGGTGAAGTGTTACATATGTCTGTTAGGTCTAGTAATTTAAAATATTAAAACTTCCATTTCCTTGTTGATCTAGAGTCTAGAAGTTTTATCCAGCATTGAAAGTGATGTATTGAAACTTCCAGCTGTTATTGTAGATCTTTCTAGTCCTCCCTTCGATTTTGTCAGTGCTTGCTTCTTATGTTTTGGGTTCTGCTATTAGACGCATATATGTTTTAATTTGTTATATCTTCTTGTTGAACTGACCCCTTTATCAGTATATAATGTCCTTCTTTGTCTCTCGCAACCGTTTTTTACTTAGGTCTATTTTGCTTGATATTAGGTTTTTTTAGACATTTTCTTTGTGGTTACCATGGAGATGACTTTTAACATCCTAAGTCTCTCACAGTTTAGTTCATGTTGATACCAACTTGACCTCAGTGGCCTGCATGACCTTTCTTTATCCCTCCATCCCTCCCCTTTGGGCGGTTCTTGTAAAAAGTTACATCTTTATACATTTTGTGCCCACTTGTTTTTTATGCATTTGAATTTTGAACTATGTAAGAAGCAAAAGGCAGTGTTACAAACGACAACTGCAACCGCACTGGCATTTATGTCTACCCACGTGGTCACGTATAATGGGGTCTTCATTTTGGGGGCCTGTGGGCTGGTGGGTCTTTTCTCACAGGGGCCCAGCACCCATGCCACTGGAGCTCGCCCCAAGGGGGTGCTCTGGGGATCCGCTGCACTGGCCCAATTCTCCCATTGTATGGCTGGGGAAACTGAGGCCCAGAGTTATCCAGCAAGTCCCACAGCAGGCCTCAAACCTGCAGCCTGGACACCAGGCCCCGGGCTGCCCCTGAGGGGCCTCCGGCCAGCCTGCCAGAGGCCAGGCAGGGGGCCTGTGGGCAGGAGGAGCCTGGGAGCTGGGGCGCCAGCCGGCGGCTCCAGGCCAGTGGGCGAGGACCCCGGGCACCTCCGCTCTGCAGACGGGCGCCCTCCAGCCTGGGCATGGCCGTCGCCGCGCACGGCAGACCCTCTGCTGCTGCAGCAGACACGCTGTCCTGCAGCCAGCCCTGCTGTGAGATGACCCTGCAGGACGGGCTCAGCTGAGGCTGCCGCCCGGCGGGAGGGGACCCTGCTGGCCTCAGGCGCCGGCCTCGCCCGTGCAGCTGGGCTGGGGTGGCGGCAAAGAACCCCCTCCACCTGCCCCGCTGCCACTGCCCTACGTGGGCTCCCCTGGGTGGGCCGCTGGCCGGCAGGGAGGCAGGTCAGTGCCAGTGTGTGCCCAAAGAGCGTTAACGGGCGTTATCAAGGCCAGGATGTTGTCTCAGGTGGAGCCGGGCAGGCCGGGGGAAGGGCGTGCCCAGGCTGCCATCGGGCAGCTCAGCGCGGCTCCACCCGTGGGCCGCCCCCGCCACCCCACCCCCACCCGTGGGCCACCCGCCCCCACCCCACCCCCACCCCAGCTCGACCGGTGGGCCACCCGCCCCCCACCCCAGCGCCCACCCCTGGGCCACCCCGCCCCCACCGCAGCTCCCACCATGGGCCACCCGCCCCCACCCCAGCGCCCACCCCTGGGCCACCCCGCCCCCACCGCAGCTCCCACCATGGGCCACCCGCCCCCACCCCAGCGCCCACCCCTGGGCCACCCCGCCCCCACCGCAGCTCCCACCATGGGCCACCCGCCCCCACCCCAGCGCCCACCTGTGGGCCAACCCCATCCCCACCCCGCCCCCACCCCAGCGCCCACCCCTGGGCCACCCCGCCCCCACCGCAGCTCCCACCATGGGCCACCCGCCCCCACCCCAGCGCCCACCCCTGGGCCACCCCACCCCCACCCCAGCTCCCACCGTGGGCCACCCGCCCCCACCCCAGCGCCCACCCCATGCCAGCTGGGGGCCGCAGGACGGTGAGCGCCCCGGGCAGAGCCGGGCTGGCCGCCTCCCGCTCCCCTTGGCCTGGGGGGCTGGACCTTCCTTCCCAGTCAATCCCGTGGGGAGCGATGGTGAAGGGCCAGGGCCAGAGGGGCCCCGGGGCGGGGTGTGGCCACTCCAGGGGCGTCCCCTTCACAACCCCCGTTGCCCGAGGAGGAAGCCGTGCCCTGGAGCCCCCTGCCCGGCCCCCGCCCCGCTGCACGCTCCGCAGACGGGCCTTCAGCGTGGCTCACAGGACCGAAGTGAAACGAAATGAGCGGGAAATGGGGAGAAAGAAAGACAGAGGAAGACGCGGGGGCCGGGCGGGGGGCCGAGGCCTCTGCCCGCGGAGCAGCGTCGCTGGGCCTGGAGAGGGCACCAGCTCCCACCGGGCAGGCACGGGGTGGGGTGCAGGGGCTCCGGGGGGTCGGGCCAGCGGGGCGGGCGGGGCGGGGCTGGCTCGTTGGCGTTGGGGGTCGAGCAGCAGGGACAGGGGCCGAGGGCCGGGGGCCAGGGGCGGTGTGGACGCCCAGCGGGCCCCAGCCCGGGCCTGGCCTCCCCACACGGAGGTCCGCCGTGCCGAGGGGCCTCCGCACTCCCCCACGGCTCCCCCAACGACCCGTCCCACGCCTGCTCAGGCCGCCCGCCCCGCCTGCCCTGCCCTCCCCGCTCCAGCTCGTCCACTCGCTGGATCCCGCTGTGTGCTTGGGACTGGCCGAAATGTCCCCAGGAAGGCCCTGCTGCGCCCGGGGCCCTCTCCGCACTGGGCCCTCAGCAGACTGCGGGCTCCTGGACCCCGGCCCAGCCTGACTGTTCCCACGGGGCCCTCCGGGCGGCCCGGGGCCCAGGCTGGCCAGAAGCCAGAGGCTGGTGGGGAGCTGGGGCTGGGAAAGGCAAACACCCCTTTGTCTGCCGCCCCGTCTTCCGCCCGAGGCACTCGGGGACAAAAGCCGGGTGGGCCGAGGAGGCCCGCAGTCTAGACAGCCCCCTGCCCCAGATGGTGGCAGCGGGAGGGGCACCCTGGGCAAGGAAACAGAAGCTGTCCAAGTAGACGCCCGGGGCCCCGGCCGAGGGGGGAGGGCAGTGGGGTCCGGAAGGGGGTCCCTGGCCTCCCAGCTGAGCCCTGCCCCTCCCTTGGCTGCCCTGCTGGGGTCTGTCTCTCCGGATGCAGAGGCCCTGGGGGGCTTGCTGAGTATCAGAGGAGGGACAGCCTGACCCTGGGGTCCAGGACTGCTGCCCCCGCATCCCCCGGTGAACTCATGCCTCTGAGGGGCCTGGCCAGCAGCAGGGCTGCCCCCAGAACCAGCCTGGACGAGACCCCCCACTCAGCCTTTGCCGGCTCTTCTCAACCGCCACCCTCAGAGCTCCGCCAGTTGGGGGGCTCGGGTGCAGGACTCAACTGTAGGGCTTGGGTTAAATGGGTGGGGGACGTGGGGCAAAACAGCGGTTCCTGAGAGGAGGATGGAGCCGGGGTGGGGCACGGAGCTCACTCCCAGCCGCGTGGCCCGCTGGGCCCCTCCGTTGCGTTTGGCTGCTGCCAACTGTTCGCCATGTGCATTTCAGGCTCTGCTCCGTGGCCCCCGAGGAGCCGCCGTCCACATCACTCTGCTTCTTGAGGCTTGCCTCAAGTGAGCTCCGTTCACTTTTTCTCTGCACCCTGGCTTGCCACCGGCCCCCACGCCTCCATGCACGCTGGCATTCTCCTGACCCTGCCCAGGCAATGTCCTTCCACGCCTCCCCCCACCCAGCAGGTGTGATGAGACGTGATGAGCTCACACCTGATGAGAACTCCCCCAGCCCCCCGGCCAGGTCCACCCTCCATGGAGCTGGCCCTCTGCCACCATCTTGTTTCTCTTCCGTCCCTACCGCGCGGCCTGCTCATCGCTACGACGTTCTGCCCGTCACTGTCCAGCCCCGGCCCCAGCACCAGCTCTCGGTGTATTCAGGACTGGCTGCGCAATAGAAATATGGAAAACTTGACATCTTTAACAATAGTCTTGAACTGCTTTCAGAATACCGTTCACGTTTGCCACAGCCACAGCGCCAGGGAAAGCTTTGACTGTGGTTGTGGAACAGAGCCCCGGCAGTTCCTGGGGACAGGACACAAGCCTGGAGGAAATGGTCGCTATTTTAAGCTGCAGACTTTTAGGCCACACTGACTGATATGCCAACCCACTGGAAAGCCAGGAAGCAGCTAGAACCCACTGTTGCTACTACTAGAAAGTGCCAGGGCCTGGAGAGACCACTACTAAGCAAGCAACAAGCAAGAGGAAGGAGCAAGTGTGGGACCTGTGAAAAGATTCATTAGGAAACATTCTCCTGAGAGACAGAAGGAACACTTACTTTTGTAAAATTGAATTCACCATAAGGATGTAAAATGTATTTTAGAAAGTATCGTTTTATATTATCTATTAACTCAAGAAAACATGGAGTCGGTGAAATGAGAAATGAAAGATGAGATGAAAAGGTGACAGAATGGGATGGAAGAGTATGAAAAATGTCAGGCAGAGGTGAGAAGGGAACTAGATAGCATAAGAAAAACTGCAACGGGAGGGTTAATATCTATATTAAATCAGGAAAGAATTGAAACACTGCATAGAACTGAATAAATAATATGGAAGACACTAAGAGTTCTTGGAGAATAAGAAGTAAAAGGACAAAGAGATTTAACTGGTGTAAAGAGGCTCCTCTGGTGTTTGTGGAATGGCTCATATTGGACTAACAGGCCATACACATGATAAACTCTGGACAAAATATAAAAGACCACCATTTAGAAGACTGGAGAGCAATAAAAAGTAGGTATCAGAGAGAACTGTGGGAAGATGGTGGGGTAGGAACTGGTCTCTCCACCAGAACAGCTGAACTTCTGGATTGAATGGGCAGGAGCATCTGCATCAACTCTTTGGACCTCTGGAGTCTAGTGGAGCACCGTGCAGCGTCCAGAAGAGCTGGAGGAAGAGGCTGGTAAACTGTGGTAAATACCAGTGAATTTCATCCTCCTGCAGTGGGTACCAGTCCTGAGCCCCCAGCCCCTGGTGAGCAGCAGTGGGGGCTGCTGTCCAGGCTCGTGGGGCAGTTTGCCAGTGCTGGGTGGCTGTAAGGACTAGGCCTCCAGAAGCCAGGGGAGCATGTGCTGAATGCTGATCGTAGCTATTGATCACCTACTTTAGATTTCTGGGCCCAGCTCTGATGGTGGCCATTGTTCCAACCATCCCCAGGCAAAAGAGGCAGAGGAGGCTTAAAGAGGCAATTCCATTTTTTTTCCTGTTTTTTCTTTCCATTTCTCAATTTGGGAGCAAATATAGTTTGGAAAAGTCACAAATTGACAGCTTCAGCATTCAACAACAACAACAAACTAACAATCCCAGAGGAGCGGGAGAACTAGAATTCCAGAGTTATAACAACATAGCACTCAAAATATCTAGTTTTCAACAAAAAAAGAGACAAAACCCACCAAGAAACAGAAATGATGGCCCATTCACAGGAGAAAAAGAAAAAATTTGCCAGAAGTCATTCCTTAGGAAGTTTATACGTGAGAACAGTGAGCGAAAGATTTTAAATTAACTGTCTTAAGTAAGCTAAAGGAGTTCATAGTCGAAGAACTAAAGGAAATTAGGAAGACGTTGTCTGAAAAAAATAAAAAGAGACAGATAGTATAAAGAAGAATGAAACAAATTTTGGGCCTCCGAAGAGCAGTAAATGAAAAACAAAACAACCAAACAAAAACCCTCACAAGATGGACCCAAAAGCAGATTTGAGCAGGCAGAAGAAAGGGTCAGTGAACTTGAAGACGAGGCAATTGAAATGATCCAGTGTGAGGAGCAGAAAGAAAAAATAATGGAGAAAAATGAAGCACCGAAAGGACCTTGGGAAACCATCAAAGGTACCAATGCATGCATCAGTGGAGTCCCAGAAGAGCAAGAGCGAGAGAAGGGGGCAGAAAAAGTATTTGAAGAAATAATGGCCCAATATCCCCAATCTGATGAAAGATATGAATCTACCAATCCAGGAAGCTCAGAGAACTCCAGGCAGGATAGGCTCTAAGAGATCTATACCAAGACACATTACAGCAAAATTGTCAAAATCCAAAGACAAAGAGGAGTTTGAAAACATCAAGAGAGGGGAAACGGACTTGGCCCAGTGGTTAGGGCGTCCGTCTAACACATGGGAGGTCCCCGGTTCAAACCCCGGGCCTCCTTGACCCGTGTGGAGCTGGCCCATGCGCAGTGCTGATGCGCGCAAGGAGTGTCCTGCCATGCAGGGGTGTCCCCCGCGTAGGGGAGCCCCACGCGCAAGGAGTGCACCCTGTAAGGAGAGCCGCCCAGTGTGAAAGAAAGAGCAGCCTGCCCAGGAATGGTGCCACCCACACTTCCCGTGCCACTGACGACAACAGAAGCCGACAAAGAAACAAGACGCAGCAAATAGACACAGAGAACAGACAACGGGGTGGGGGGGGGGATTTAAATAAATAAATAAATCTTAAAAAAAAAAAATCAAGAGAAAAGCAACTTGTCACATATGTAAGGGATCACCCAGTGAGATTAACAGTGGATTTGTCATCAGAAGCCATAAAGTCCTTAGGATAAAAACAAACTATTAATCAAAAATTCTATGTCCTGCAAAATTATCTTTCAAAAATGAAGAGGAAATTAAGACATTTACAGATAAATAAAAGCTGAAAGAGTTCACTACCAGAAGCCCTGCCCTGCAAGAAATGCTAAAGGGAATCCTTGAGGCTGAAATAAAAGGACCGCAGACAAGAACCTGAAGCTGTAAGAGAAACAAAGAAAATTAGTAAAGGTAACGACTTGGGAAAATATAAAATCCTATATTACTGTACTTTTGGTTTGTAATTGCTCCCCCCACCTCCACTTCATAGGCAAATGTGTAAAATAACATTTTAAATAGATGTTAATTGGCATAAAGTGTATAAAGATGTAATCTGAGACAATAACAGTAAAAGGGGGAGGGACAGAGATGTACAGGAGTAGAGAGTTTGTACACTGCTGAAACGAGGTTGGTACTAGTCAAAGGTTGTTATTAGTTTCAGATGTTCATTGTATTTACAAAGGTAACCACTGAGAAAATAATTAAAATGTAGAGAAAAGGAAAGAAGGGAATCAAAATACACTGGAAAAAGCAACTAAATTCAAAAAGGCAGCAATGTGGTCATTGAATAACAAAAAACAACAAGACACAGAAAAGAAATAGTTAAATAGCAGAAGTAAATATTTTCTCATCAATTATTAACTTAAGTATGAGTGGGTTAAATGCCCCTCTTAGATTGGCAAATTAGATGGAAAAGCACGATCCATCTCTATGCTGTCTACAAGGGACTCAAGGTACAAAAATGCAAAGAGGTTGAAAGTAAAAGGGTGGAAAAATATTCCATGCAAGCTGTAATCAAAAAAGAACTAGAGTGGCTATTGTCAGACAAAAGAGACTTTAAGTAAAAAAAGATTACAAGAGACAAAAAGGCTATTGTGTATTGATAAAAGGCTCAATCTAGCAAGATGATAAATCATAAACATAAATGCATCTCACAACAGAGACCCAAAATATATGAAGAAAAATGGACAGAATTGGAGGGAGAAATAGTTCTACAATAATAGTTGGAGACTTCAACACACTACTTTCAATATCTAAACAAAAGATCAATAAGGAAATAAAGCACTTGGATATCCAGAATATATATATAACTCCTATAAGTCAACAACAACAAAAAAGACAAACAACCTGATTAAAAAGTGGGACACAGATTTTAATAGACATTTCTCCAAAGAAAGTATTCAAAAGGCCAGTAAGTATATGAAAATATGTTCAACATCATTAGCCATTAAAAAATGCAAAGCAAAAGAGCAATAAGAAACCATTTCAAACTCCCTAGGATGACTGTTATTTTAAAAACTGAAAATAACTATTGGCGAGGATACAAAGAATAGGAACCCTCATACATTGTTGGTGGGTGTGAAAAATGATGTAGTCACTGTGGAAAAGAGTTTGCTGGTTTCTCAGAAAGTGAAGCAGGATTATCATATGACCTAGCAATTTCAATCTTAGGTATGTACCCAAAAAGGATAGAAACAGGGACTCAGACAGATGCTTGTACACCAATGTTCATTGCAGCATGATTCTCAATCACCAAAAGGTGAAGCACCCCAAGAGTCCTTCAACAGATGAATGGATAAACAAATGTGGTCTATCTGTACAATGGAATATTATTCAGCTGTAAAAAAAAAATGAAGTGCTGATACATGCTGCAGCATGGATGAACCTTGAAGGCATTATGTGAGCAAAATAAGCCAGACAGAAAGTACAAATATTGTATCTTATACGAAATACTTAGAAGAAGCAAATTCATAGAGAAAGCAGAATAGCGGTGACCAGGGGTGGAGAATGGGAGGAATGGGCAGTTATTGCTGAACAAGTGTGTGTTTTGGCTTGGGATGGTGAAAATAATCTGGAAATAGACAGTAGTGCAAGTTGCATAGTACTGTCAAAGTACTTTCACAGATGTCAAGATTGTATTCACAGAAAATCAAAATCAATCTACAAATAAATGATTAGAAATGTTATTTGAATTTAGCCAAGTTGGTGGATACAAGGCAATATATTAATTTCCCATGGGTTCTTAACAAATTACCATAAATTTGTGACTTAAAACAATCTAAAGTTATTTTCTTATAGTCAGGCTTAAGTGCAGGTGTCTAAATGGCTGTTTCCTTGTCTCTTTCAGCATCTAGAGGCCACCTGCTCTCCTTGGCTTGTGGTGCCTTCCTCCACCTTCAGATCTAGTGATTTAGGATCTTCAAAATACCGTCCCCCCAGCATGGGACATGACTCCCGGGGATGAGTCTCCCTGGCACCAAGGGATTACTACCAATCACTAACTGGTGATTCAACTAGAAAAAGACCTTGAATAAAAGAGGGAATGGTAAAGACAAATGAGTTTATATGGCTAAGAGTCTTCAAAAAAGAGTCAGGAGGTCATCAGAGGGGTCATGCTTACACACGCCTCAGCAGGATCCCAGAGAAAGCCAAAGTAGATGCAACCCCAGGTACTAGTGCTCCTGAGGGCTATGGAGATACACAGGTTCTACGGTCATGGTAGATGGTTCTGGAGTTCAGTGCCTTGTCAGTGGGCGCTACTTTGTAATTTGTATTCCTGAATGTGATGGAGCTGGACTCGGATGTGACCTTTCTACATATGCCACAGGTTACTGAACCTGTGGTTGGTGCTGGGGTTGGTATATACTCAGGAAACTGGAATCTCTGGACTGGCCATGTGCCAGCTGGGCCCTGAGCATCATCAGAGTTGCAACTCCTACTCTCTGGTTCCTTGGACTTACCCAGGTCAGCTAACAGGGAGGTGAAGGTGGTCAACCACCATACCAGGGAACCGAGAGTGCCTACAACTCCAAGCAGGAGAATCACATCCATCAACCATGTAAGACATAAGCCCCCTCTCAATATAGAGGTGGAGTGGACATCACCATCCCAGGGTCCACAGGATGGAGGAATAAAATATGGATTAGAGTAGACTTACTGGTATTCTACTAGAGAACTATTGTGACTAGTAATGGAAGAAACTGTAGCACTAATGTGGAGAAAGTGGCCACGGTAGTTGCTGAGGGCAGGGAGATGGAAGAAGAGATGTGATGTGGGGGCATTTTTGGGACTTGGAGTTGTCCTGGATGATATTGCAGGGACAGATGCTGGACAGTATATATCCTGCCATAACTCACTGAAAGTACTGGGGGAGAGTGTAAACTGTAATGTGGACCATTGACCATGTGATGCAGCAGTGCTCAGAGATGTACTCACGAAGCACAAGGAAGGCCCCATGATGGAGGAGGTTGTGGATGTGGGAGAAGTGGGGTGAGGGAGGTGGGGGGTATATGGGGACCTCATGTTTTTTTAATGTAACATTAAAAAAAAAAAGATACAGAGCAGATCTCTGACCATGAAATTTTTTTAAAAATTGTATTTTTTTGAAGATACATAGATCACAAAAAATGTTACATTAACAAATATGAAAGGTTCCCACATACCCCACCCCCCACCGCACCGCACTCCCCCCACATCAACAACCTCTTTCATCATTGTGGCACATTCATTGCATTTGGTGACTACATTTTAGAGCACTGCTGCACTGCATGGATTACAGTTTACATTGTAGTTTACACTCTATCCCAGTACTTTCAGTGAATTATGGCAGGATATATAATGTCCAGCATCTGTCCCTGCAGTATCATTTAGGACAACTCCAAGTCCCGAAGATGCCCCCACGTCACATCTGTCCTTCCCTCTCCCTGCCCTCAGCAACTACCATGGCCACTTTGACCATGAACTTTTAATGAGTAGCTATAAAGAACTCTTACGAGTTGATAAGAAAAAGAAAATGTAGATAAAAAGAACTGTTACAAAAGAGTAAGAAAAAGAAAAGCAGCCCCGGTTTAAGAACTGGGCAAGGGCCTGAGCCCCCACTGGCCAGTAAGCGGAAGCTGCTCGAGGCCAAGGGCCGCCAGGAAGCAGGGGGTAGGTGCTGGGCTCACCGGAGCCTCACTGGGTGGCCTCAGCAGGCCCTTCCGCCAGCCATCAGCGCATCCAGGAGTCCGCCTGCTTGGCTTGCTTTTCAGGTCCATCTGAAGGCCGCTGGCGCTGGGCGGCTCCTGGCGGGAGGGGAGCTCTGGGCCTCCGCGTTCCTAATTCCAGGAGATAACCTGCAGGATCCCAGGAGGTTAGCGGAAGTGGGCGGCCTCTGGATGGACTGGGGCTGGGGTGGACCGGGTGGTGGCTGGGGGTCCAGGGCGGACGGGGTGGACGGGGCCTGGCGGTTGAGGGAGCAGGCTCCGTGAGTCTGGGGAGGAACACTGGGGCGGGGGGTGGGGGGAGCCCTCTTTTCTAAAAACTTTTTAAATCGTGGTGTATATATACAATCCCAAATGTCCCATTTTAACCACTGCCAAGGGTACGTTTCGGGGCCTTAATCACACTCACACGGCCGGGCCCCCATCCTCCATCCGTTGCCAGGACGATGGAAACACCCGTCCCCGCCCCTGGAAGGCCGTGCTCCGGCGCCCGACCCCGCGGACGGGCCCGTTTAGAGATTTCCTAGGATGGGGTCCCTCGGTGCCTGGCTTCTCTCGTCAGCCCGCCGTCCTCCGGGTCCCTCCACTCTGCGGCCGGGCCGGCACCCCCTCCTCTCCAGCTGACCCACACTCCACCGCGCAGGGCGTCTGCGCCTCCTCCACCCGCCGTGGACTGGGGCGACTGAATAGCGCAGCCCTGTCCTGGCTCGGTTCACGCCTCTGCGCTCGGTTCTTCGGGGGCCTGTGCCGAGGACTGGGAATGCCGGGCCCCGGGGATTCTGCTCAGCTCCTCGAGGAGCAGCCGCACCGTTTCACATCCCCGCAGCGCAGCCCGATGGACTCTCCGGCCTCGTGGCCGCCCCGCTGGGGCCTGAGCAGACCCCGGCAGCTGCCCCAGGCCCACCCACTTCCCCTGGGCAGCAGAACGAGTGATGCAAGACATGGGCATCAGCCCCCTGTTCGCCGTCTCCCGAGGCCCCGGGGCCGTCTGCTCCAGGTGCGCGGGTATCCTTGGGCCAGAGCCGCCCGCCCCCTTTTGGTTTTAACGCTGGGACACGTGACGGCAAACTGGCGTGCTGGTCCGCACAGGAGTCCTGGGGGGAGACGAGGCCGGGGCCTGACCCTCGGCCGCCTGCAGATGGGGCGCCCCGATGCTGAGCCAGGCGGGGCCCTTCCCGGGGAGACGCGCCCTGCAGCCCCTCCACCCCAGCGGGCAGGACCCTCGCAGCCCATCTGCCTGCTGCTTGGGAAAGCTGGAGCTGGGGGGGCGGTGGGCAGAGAAGGGGGTCCTGAGGGGCATGGGACGGGGCCCCCCGGCGTCTGGGCGCCCCAGCCCTGGCCGAGCAGTGGAGCAGGGTGAGGCGGCGGAGCCAGCCCAGCTCCCGTTGGCGCAGGGATGTCAGCGCTGCGGGCGAGAGGCGCCGAGGCCTGGCAGAGGGGCAGCTGCTTTCTCGCCGACCCTCCTGCCCCCGTGAGCCGTCCCGCGTGCCCGCCGCCAGCCTGCGCACCCGGTCACGGGGCCGCGTCCCGCCTGCTGGGCCCCCTCGAGAGAGTCCCCTCTGCTGCCCCTAAGTGGCCGCTGAGCCTGTGGAGGGCCCCGGGAGGGTCTGGGGCCGCGCAGGGCTGGGGACCCCCAGGACCCAGCCCCCCGCGTGGGGCAGGCCTGGTCCCGGCACCCAGCGCTGCGCTGGCCCGGCGACTGCCCTGCCCTGCCTGGCTGCCCTGTGTCCTGCACGCCCTCTGTGCCCCCCAGTGGGGTGCGTGTGTGAGCCTGGGGTGCCCGTGCGAGCTTGGGGTGCACGTGTGAGCTTGGGGTGCTCCTGGGCTCCTCTGGTGCCCCCAGCCCATCTGCTCTTAGACCCCCAACCCGGGACTGCTTGCTCTCAGCCACCCTAGAGAGTTCAGACCCCAGCAGCCTGCGCGGAGGGGGCCCGCCCTGGGCCCGTGGACCAGGGTGCAGGGGGCTTGGCTGGGCCCGGGGCCTCCATCAGACTCTGCAGAGGTCCCCGGGGCCCTGGGCTTGGGGCGGCCTGGGGGCTGAAGGAGGGGCGGCTGGGGGCGGCGGGCAGCGTCTCCGGAGCTGGGAAGGGGCCGCGCTGGGCCGTGGGCAGGCCGGGTGCTGACGTGGACGCTGGGAGAGGGCTCGGCCGGGGGTGGGGGGCACAGGAAGCCTGTCCACCCTCGGCCGCGGGCGGAGGGACCTGGCTGCTGACGTGGGAGGGGGTGACGACGGGTGTCGGGGGTCAGCGCCTCGGCGGCTCGGGAGGAATTCTGTTTGCCAAGTGACTCAGAAAATAAATCAGCGCACAGTGTTTCAAATCAGCGCGGCCCCACCGTAAAATCAAATTTACTCTCTGCTCCCGCTCCCCGCGCTCCAAGGACGGCCCCCCACGGGCCCGGAGGGTCTCCTGTCTCCCCCGGAGGGAGGCTGAGCCCCCGAGGCCCCTGCCCGCCGACGGCCCCCGGGCCCCCAAAGCCAAAGGAAGGGGCTAGAGGACGCCCCTTATCGAGGAGGCAGGCCCCTTGGGTCAACAGGGCGCCGGTCCTTCCCGTCAGCCCGGGGCTTGGTTTCCCAGCACGCCGCCCAAGCCTCTGCCCCGGCGACGCCCACTTCCTCCTCGCCGGTTCTGAGGGGCCCGTCCTTTCCCGAGGTCGTTCTCTGCCCCCCAGAAAGCCTGCCCGAGGGGCGGGTGGGGGGTCCTTCGCCACCTGCCGTCTGCTCCTGCCGCCTGCACAGCCGTGCGGCGCCCGACGTGCCTTTCTCCAGCGCGCAGAGCCGCCAACCCGCGGAAGGCGCGCGGTGTCGGGGTGTCCCTGTGTGGAGGAGGAGGGGTCTTGCCGTGGCCCCCGGGGGCCCCGGGCACACTGCGAGGCCCATCAGCCCTTCCCCCTTGGACAGCAGCCGCTGGGGCGGGGTCCTGGGGTCGCCCCTCGACAGACGTGGCCAGAGGCACGGCGGGTGACCTCCTGGCCGGGCCGTGCAGCTGGGGGGGGGCAAACCCTCCCGACCTGAGGCCACGGGCTCAGCCGCCCCTCTGTCCTCCACGGCCCCCGGGGATGCGGCGCGGGTGTCCCGGCGAGAGGGTGCGGGGTCAGCCGCCTGGGCCCACCCTGACCCGGTCCCCTCGAGGGTGTGGCCGGCCTGTGCGGTCACCCCGGCCGGGTCAGCCGGGGCCCGGGTCTGTTTACTCACCGTGGGCATTCCACGGACCGAAACCCACCGTGGGTGCGCACGCTGCCCCTCCCCGGACGGCGACCCCGTCTGCGTCACCTGCACGGCGGGGGCAGCCACAGCTCCAGCACGCGGGTGGGCTTTCCGCTTAGGTCTCAACGGTGGAAAACGCTGAGAACCATGCCCGGCCTCACGCGCCACCCGCTGCGCGCTCTGGGGTCGGGGGCTGCCGCTCTTAACGTTACCCCCACTCGGCGCCACCCGAAAGCAGGGCTGGGAATCAGGGCCCTCGCCCTGCTCTGAGACAAGCCAGCAGCTTCCCCTTGAGGGGCAGGAAACGGGAACGTCACCCCTCCTCATTTGTTCTCCATGGGGCAACCTGGGGTAACTGGGATAACCTGGGGTAACCTGGGATAATTGGGATAACCTGGGGTAACTGGGGTAACCTGGGATAACCTGGGTAACTGGGATAACCTGGGGTAACTGGGGTAACTGGGATAACCTGGGGTAACTGGGGTAACCTGGGATAACCTGGGGTAACTGGGGTAACCTGGGGTAACTGGGGTAACTGGGATAGCCTGGGGTAACTGGGGTAACCTGGGATAACCTGGGGTAACTGGGATAACCTGGGGCAACCTGGGGTAACCTGGGATAACCTGGGGTAACTGGGATAACCTGGGGTAACTGGGGTAACCTGGGGCAACCTGGGGTAACTGGGGTAACCTGGGGTAACTGGGGTAACCTGGGGTAACTGGGATAACCTGGGGTAACTGGGGTAACCTGGGATAACCTGGGGTAATTGGGGTAACCTGGGGCAACCTGGGGTAACTGGGGTAACCTGGGGTAACTGGGGTAACCTGGCATTGGGGGCTGCAGGTGTTACCTCGAAGTGCGGACGCCCTGAGGCGCTGGAGCAGCCAGAGTCTCTGGAAGTCCTGGGGCGCCCCCTCCCCAGCAGGCCGGCCCCTCCGGCCCCTCGCGGGCACTCAGGTGGGGGCCCTGGTCCCACCCTGGCGCTGCAGCCAGGCGCCTCGGGCAGCTGGTGGAGCGTGTGGAGCTGCCGTTCCCACCCCTCCAGGAGGCGCCTGGGGAGAGGAGGGGCCGGAGCGCTGCCCCAGGCTGGGGCCTGGGGGTGGAGTCTGGGGCCTGGGGCCGGGGCTGGGCTGTCTTCACATCACGTGTCCAGAGCGGCGTGCTCCACCGCGGTGGAAGCTTCCAGAGCCTGGCTCCCAGGGGCATGGGTCTCAGGATCCTGGGGCGCAGGCCAGCGCCACCACCATGGAGACAGGGTGATGCCCACACCCCGCCCCAGGCCGCCGGCCCCCAGGCTGCCAGGTCCAAGCGTCCTGAATCGCGGCCTCTCGCCCCAGCGGCACCTGCTCGCGTGGGCCCGGCGCCCACTCTTCTCGGGTCCTCCTGGCCCACCGCGTTGTCCCTGCTCATGTGGCAGCACCGTGGGGCGGTGCCACGGGGCACTGGCCCCCACGAGTGGACTCAGGGTGCTTAGATGGCGGCGGCTGGGAGATGTGGCCCTGGGGGGGCAAAGGCCCCTGGGGCTGCCGTCAGGGGCCTCCTCGTGCCCCCATTCCGTGCACGGCGTCCCCTGCGTGGCCCCTGCCCACGGACCCCCTCCGGCGAGGTGCTCATGGGCCCCGTTTCCAGGCGAGGGCGGGAGCTCGAGAGGGGCAGCCTGCCCCGTCCAGCCACAGCCCTCCCGTGCAGTCTCCTGAGCTCGGGGACAGCCACGCCATTCAGGCACGGGTGGGGTCTCCTGCGAGAAGAGACGCCTGCTTCTTGGGAGCCCCCCCGATGCCCAGGCAGCTTCTCCGAGGCCTCGCCCACCCAGCCCACTGCGTGGACAGTGGCCGGGCTTGGTGGTGTTGGATGCCCAGTGATGCCAGCCTGGGGCTCTGACCAGCCCTGGGGGACTCGGGGAGGTCACGGGGGAAGGACCTGATGTGCAAGTCCATGGCCCAGGCCCTGTCCTGGCCACTGGTCTCAGACCCTGACCCAGATCCCCCACCTGTCCCACACCTGCCCCCCACCTGTCCCTGCACCTGTCTCCACACCTGTCCTGAATGGTCTCAGACCCTGAACCAGGCCCTACACTTGTCCGCCACCTGTCCCACCTGTCCTGACCAACCTTAGACCCTGACTCCGGGCCCACCTGGGAAGCACAGAGGGGTTGTGTGCAGGGGGCTGGGGTTGGGAGTGGGGGTGCGGGTCGAGGGGTCATGGCTGCCTGGACCCCTTCAGGGTGGGTGGGCCTCCCTGGGGGTCCTCAGGACCCGGGTGTTGGGGCTCAGTGCCGGCTGCGCAAGGCCCTCTCTGCACCCCAAGGCCTGGGTGACCCATGGCGACCGCCTCGGGTGCCCACCTGAGAGGCCCATAGGGGCCTGGGGCCCTGGACAGGCAGAGCCACTGCAGGCCACGTCGGGGCCGGGCGGGCTCTGCGGATGGTGCCCCTTTACCCGGCCGCTGACCGGGGGCCAAGGGCCTTCGGAAGCCAGAGGGGAGCGGGGCCAGGCCGGGGGCTGGACTTTGGTGGGACCAGGTGGCCGGCCCGGGGGGCCGTGTGCAGCCAGGCGTGGAAGTTGGGGGCCCCGAGTGGCTGCAGGCCAGTCCCAGCCCCAGGACCCAGCCGCGGCTGGGTGGCGTCTCCCAGGCCCCCTGGCCAGGAGTGCGCGTCGCTGGGAGGGGCCCGCGCAGCCCTGGCAGCCGACAGCACCTCGCCATGGCGGGGTTCGCCACGGAGGGGCTTGAGCGCCGGGCGTCGTGGCAGGGCCGTGACTCGCTGCGCCCTTGCGCTCCGGAGACAGACTGACCGCCCTGCCATGGCCGCCCGGCCTTTCCTGGGGCCTGAGAAGGACTGGCCGGGCCACTACCAATGCCCACCCCGGAGCCCTGTCCAAGCACGGCCTCGGGCTTCCCCCCAACTCCCCAACACATGCGTTTACCCACTCGCCTGTAAGGTCACTCACTATCATCATTCACGCATCACTCAGTCATTCCTTCCTTCGTTCACTCACTCATTGATTAACTCGCTATCATTCACTCATCACTCATTCCTTCCTTCATTCACTCATTGACTCACTATCATTCATTCACTCATCACTCATCCACTCACTCATTCTTTCTTCCCTCATTCATTCACTCATTCATTCATTCATTCACTATCATTCATTCACTCATTACTCATCCATTCACTCATTCTTTCTTCCTTCATTCACTCACTCATTCACTCATCATTCATTCATTCACTCATTCATTCATTCACTATCATTCATTCACTCATCACTCATCCACTCACTCATTCACACCAGTCATTCATTCACTCATCCATTCTCTCACTCATTCATTCACTCATTTACTCATTCATCCATTCTCTCACTCACTCATTCACTCATTCGTCTCCCCTCCCTCCCCATCGGTCTGCACAGGGCCTGAGCAGTTGTACTGGGTGAGTCACCTCTCTCCCGAGCTCTGTGCCAAGATGGGGCACAAGGAGGAAGCAGAGCAAGGGATGGACAACTGATGACCAAGGGTTTGGGATGGCCCCAGAGGCAGTGCCACTGCCTCCCCGACGACCCCCTGGTGCAGCCCAGCTCCCTCGGCTGCACTGAAGGGCACCCCTTGCTTCCCTGCTTTTGTCCCCAGAGCTGCCCCCCTCGGCGGGGCATGTGGCTGCCCAGAAGGTGAGCCCGAGCCCACCCAGGTCCCCCAGCTCAGCCCCACACGTCCTCAGGGCCCCTGGTCACTCTACGGCATCTTCAGACCAAACCCTTAGGGGAGCCTGGGGGTGACACCTGGCCATGTGGGCACCAAACCCCTGAGAAACCCTGGCTCCTGGCAGCCACGGGTTCCCTGAACCTGCCTGCCCGTGCCAGAGCCCCCAGCTGGGTGCTACACCGAGGGGCATCCTGCTGCCCATCGACCCCTCTCCGGCCACCTGGGGCAGTGCTTCTAGGGGGCAAGGATGCTGAGCACAGCTCCTGGCATGGGGTCAGGCTGTCAGCAGGGGGACAGCCCAGGGCAGGGCCAGGAATCGGGGAGCCCGTGGAAAACTGGGCCGCCCAGCCGGCACACCTGCGCTGCTCCCGCCGGCCAGCCCTCAGCGTACCACTGTTTACCTGGGCGAGGGGAGACGCGGCCCCACCCGCCCCACCCACGTGACGTCACCGGGGCCCGTGCCAGCTCCGGAGCTACAAAAGGCCCCTGCCGAGTCTGGTCCCTCCTCAGAGGCCGGCCTCGGGGACCCCCCTCGCACCGCACGATGGGTGCCCGCCTGAGGGAGCTGGCTCCACTCTGGGCCCTGGCGCTGGCCCTGGCCTGCGCCCAGCACACAGGTGAGTGCCGCACCCGGCCCTCCAGCCCAGCCGGGACAAGGCCCCCAGCTCCCAGCCGCGCCCCAAGTCCAGGACCAGGCCTTGTCCCCAGGAGGCCCCAGGGTCCCGCAGGCTCAGCGCCTCCGAGTGGCCCCCGGTGGCTTGGCTCAGCCAGCTCGGGGGTCCGCAGGTGACAGGACAGAGGCCTGGCCTTGGGGAAGCCCCTTCTTGGGGCCCGGGGCCCAGCTTGGCTGTCCCCCAGCTGGCCTTCGTGGTGTCCTGCCGCACCTGCCTGGACTGACCCTGGGCACCCCTTTCACTCTGGGCCCCTGTCCCCACTCCTGTGCCAGGGTCCCCAGCCTGCTGGGACCCCCCTGGAGAGCCTGGTCGCTTCCAACAGGGCAGCCAGTCTGGCACCCACATTTCCCAAGTGTAGAGAAGGGAACCTGGCACGGCAGTGAATGAATGAATGAACAAGCAAATGCATGAATGAATGATGCCCCCCCTGAGCCCTGCCCTCTGGAGACACCCAGTCAGTGTGGAGGGGACCCCCCAAATGCCGAGTGCCCAGCAGGCCGAGATGAGGGGTCTCGGCCGGCACTCGGCCCAGGGGCTGCAGGTATTGGTGTCCGTGGAGGGCCCCTACCTGGGACCCTCCACCCTGCCTGGGAGACCCTCCCTCGCCGCGGCCTCCCATGTGTGGGCCTTTCTGTCCCCCTCCTGTCCACCCTCCTTCCGGCGATGAGTGGCTGGAACGGGTCCCCAGCAGGCCCCCGGCAGTGCCCCCAGTGCCCCCAGCCCAGCAGGCCCCCAGAGGGCCCCCAGCAGGTCCCCAGTGCCCTCAGCCCCAGCAGTGCCCCCAGCCCAGCAGGCCCCCAGTGCCCCCGGCAGTGACCCCAATGCCCCCAGCCCCAGCAGTGCCCCCAGTCCAGCAGGCCCCCAGCCGGCCCCTAGTGCCCTCGGCAGTGCCCCCAGTGCCCCCAGCCCCAGCAGTGCCCCCAGCCCCAGCAGGCACCCAGTGGGCCCCCAGCAGGTCCCCAGTGCCTCCAGCCCCAGCAGGCCCCCAGCAGTGCCCCCAGCCGGCCCCCAGCAGATCCCCAGCCCCAGCAGGCCCCCAGCAGGCCCCCAGCAGGCCCCCAGCAGGCCCCCAGTGCCCCCTACCCCAGCTGGCCTCCAGTGCCCGCAGCTGGCCCGCAGCAGATCCCCAGCCCCAGCAGGCCCCCAGCGGGCCCCCAGCAGGTGTCCAGTGCCCCCAGCCCCAGCAGGCCCCCAGCAGTGCCCCCAGCCAGCCCCCAGCAGATCCCCAGCCCCAGCAGGCCCCCAGCAGGCCCCCAGCAGGCCCCCAGTGCCCCCAGCCCCAGCTGGCCTCCAGTGCCCGCAGCTGGCCCGCAGCAGATCCCCAGCCCCAGCAGGCCCCCAGCAGTGGCCCCAGTGCCCCTAGCCCCGGCAGTGTCCCCAGCAGGCCCCCAGTGTCCCCGGCAGGCCCCCTGCCCGCCTGGCTCAGCCATGTCCTCTTGCAGGCTGGGCCCGTGACGCCCCCCCGGAGCACAGCGACGAGGCCCACCCGGACTTGTCCCCCGGCCAGCAGCACCCAGGTGGGTCCTGAGCCCGCATCCTGTCCTGCCTGCCCTGCCCGACCACAGCCCTGTGCCACGTGGCGGCCCGGTCGCTTGTCTTGGGCACCCCAGCCTGCCGCCACCCAAGGGGCCTAAAGGGGAGCAGGGGAGCCCACAGGGCCTGGGTCTGTCCACACAGCAGGCCCCGTCCACACGGCAGGCCCCGTCCACATGGCAGGTCTCTGTCCACACAGCAGGCCCCGTCCACACGGCAGGTCTCTGTCCACACAGCAGGCCCCGTCCACACGGCAGGTCTCTGTCCACCCCCTTCCTGACCCCAGCGTGAGAGCCCAGCGTGCGGGCACTCTCCTTGGCCCCTGTTAGTGGACGAAGGACAGGAAACGGGTCCCCTCCTCAAGCAGCCATGGTCCCCGCAATGCGGCTCTGCTGGGGCGAGTGTGGGCCCTCACGGGGGTCCTGCCTGGCCCCCGCGCGGCCCCTCACCCCCGCCCTGTGTCCGCAGGTGGCCCTCTCCGGGGCGTGACCATCCTCCCGCCCATGAAGACCGTTCCCGTGGTCCGAGGTGAGTGGAGCCGCACGGAAGGGGCTCGTCTACCGAGCGTCCACGTCCGTCAGTCCCGGGGGCGCCAGTGGGGGGTCCCGGGTTCTGGGCGGAGGCTGAATGAGGACGGGGAGGGCCCCCAATCTTCCACGAGGAAGTGCCACGGCCACGTAGACTCCATGAGCCCCTGGGGCCTGCAGAGCCGCAGGGGGCACGGGGTGGGCGGGTGGAGGCCGGTGCCGCCCTCAGGACCCTCGCCGCCCCCGCAGCCCTGAACGCCGCGCACAACAGCCGGGTCTGCAGCACGTGGGGCAACTTCCACTACAAGACCTTCGACGGCGCCCTGTTCCGCTTCCCCGGCCTCTGCAACTACGTCTTCTCGGCGCACTGCCGCGCCGCCTACGAGGACTTCAACGTGCAGATCCGCCGCGGGCCCGCGCCCAACGCCACCGCGCTCAGCCACGTCACCATGAAGCTCGACGGCCTGGTGGTCGAGCTGACCAGGAGCTTGGTCCTGGTCGACGGCCGCCGGTGAGCCCGGGCCCCCGGGCGGGGCGAGGGGCGCCGGGGGGGGGGGGGGGGGGGCCGCGCACACGCACGTGCGAGCCTGCGCCCAAGGGCCCGCGGGCCGGCCTCCAGGACCAGGCCGCTCTGGCCAGCCCCTGCTCGGCCCACCCACCATCCACCCACGGGGACCCCTGTCCTTCCTCGGGGGCCGGGCCTCGGGCGGCTCTCAGGGGGCCTCGGGGACGCCTGCGCCCCTGCCTGGGCCTGCCCGCTCAGCCGCCCCCCCCGCAGGATCCAGCTGCCCTTCAGCCAGTCGGGCGTCCTCATCGAGCAGAGCAGCGTCTACCTCAAGGTCGTGGCCAAGCTGGGCCTGGTGCTCATGTGGAACCTGGACGGCAGCCTCCTGGTGAGGCGGGGGCTGGGGCGGGGGGCGGCGGGGGGGCGGGCGGCGCGTAAAGCCGTGTCCAGACGGGGAGACGGGGCCAGACGCTGACGGGGCCCCGGGGACGCTCCGCACAGACGGCGACCCTGCCGGTGGGGGCATCCCCCAGGGCGGCTGGCAGGAGCCCGGGTGGGGGGCCCCCTCAGTCCTGGGTGACCCCGGGGGGACGGGCGCCTCACGCCTCCTCCGTCGCAGCTGGAGCTGGACGACAAGTACGCCAACCTGACCTGCGGGCTCTGCGGGGACTTCAACGGCCTCCCGGGCGTGGACGAGTTCCTCATCGACGGTAAGGCCCCTCGGCCGGTGGAGCCTGGGGGCCCTCAGGGGTGTGCACGCCCACGCGAGACCCCAGGCATGTGCACGTGCACACACACGCACCCCGCACACACGAACATGCCTGCACACCACCCAGCGCACACACGTGTACACATGTGCACACAACCCCAGGACATGTGCGCACAGACACACTTGCATGCACCACGGCACTCAGACCCGCCCTGGGCTGCAGGTGGAAGGACGCTGTCTGTTCGGACCCCTGGCACCTTTGGGTGGGGGGTGCCAGCAGGCTGTGGGGGCCCCACCTCCAGCTGGACTCTCACTGTTTGGGGATCCTGAGCGACTGCCGCCCAGCGGTGGCCCCCTGAGCGCAGCCCCCCCTGCTGCCGTCCACCAGGCACGTTCAACCACTCGACGCCCACCCCAGGCAGGGCCTCTCAGAAGTGCGAGGGCCCGGCCCGCCCAGGCCACTGGCCGGGGGACTCAGGGCAGCCTCCAAGGGCCGGGCAGGCGCTCGCGGTCACCCGCATCCCCGCTGGGCTGTGCCCTGGCTGGTGCCCAGAGGAGCCCGGGGACGGCGCCGCCTGCAGCCCGCCGTGGCCTGGGTGGGAGGCCTCTCTGGAGCTGGCTCTTGGCAGAATGTCCACGAAAATCCGCGTGGACGCTGCTTGCCCGTGGATGTGGGGGTGCAGGCGGCTGCCGCGGAGGGCAGAGTACCAACGGCCGTGCCCGCCCGGGGTCTCGGCACGGGGTGCCGGCTGACTGGCTGCGACCCCTGCAGGCACCAAGCTGACCGCCACTGAGTTTGGGAACCTGCAGAAGCTGGACGGACCCACGGAGCAGTGCCCCGACCCCGTCCCCGCGCCCCTCGGCAACTGCTCGTCTGATTCCGTAAGTCCCGGAACGATCCCTGGGGCCCCCGGGGGCTCGCGCTCCCGCACACCTGGGGCTGAGGCGGCGGGCAGGGGTCTCCGCCAAGCCAGGACGCCGGGCGGTGGTCCCCGGGGGCCCCGGGCTCACGTGGGCCCGGCCTCGCCGCAGCTGCTGTGTGAGGAGCTCCTGGGCAGCCCGCTCTTCTCCGGCTGCGGCGCCCTGGTGGACGCCGGCCGCTACCTGGACGCCTGCAGGCAGGACCTCTGCCTCTGTGAGAGCACCGACCCGGTCAGCTGCCTCTGCCACACCCTGGCCGAGTACTCCCGGCAGTGTGCCCACGCCGGGGGGCTGCCCCCGGACTGGAGGAGCCCCGAGCTGTGCCGTGAGTCCGCCCCCTCCCCTCGGCAGCCCCCGTGGCCCCAAGCCGAGGTGGGCGCAGGGTGTGACACGGCCCTGTCTCCTGGCCCCCGCAGCCCAGACGTGCCCGCTCAACATGGAGTACCGCGAGTGCGGCTCACCCTGCGCCGACACCTGCTCCAACCTGGAGCACTCCCAGCTCTGCGAGGACCACTGCGTGGCCGGCTGCTTCTGCCCACAGGGTGAGGACCCCGCCCCGCGCACAGATGCCGGCCCGGCACCAGGGCCCCCGCAAGGCTGCGTTGGGCAGGGCTGGGCCCCGAGGGTGCTGTGTGAGCCCGCGCTCACGCCCGCTGGCTCCCCGCAGGGATGGTGCTGGACGATGTCGGCCGGAGCGGCTGCGTGCCCGTGTCCCAGTGTCCATGCACATACAACGGTGCATCCTATGCCCCCGGGGCCGTGTACACCACCGACTGCACCAGCTGGTAGGAGCTGCCCCCGGGCCGCGGGCACAGGCGCGGACCCCGCTCCCCCTCGGGCCCCAGCCGACGGCGGGCGGGGCGTCCGGGGCGTCCAGGGCCCGAGCCCACGCGAGCGCCCTCCCCTCCCCTCAGCACCTGCTCCGGAGGCCGCTGGAGCTGCCGCGAGGCCCCGTGTCCCGGCACCTGCGCGGTGCTGGGCGGCTCCCACTTCTCCACCTTCGACGAGAAGCAGTTCACGGTGCACGGGGACTGCAGCTACGTGCTGGCCAAGGTGCGGCCGGGGCGCGCGCCGTGTGTGGGAGGCGGGCAGGGCCGGGGAGCCGGGGGGCCGGGGGCCACCGAGCGGGGCGTGAGCACCTGTGCCTGCAGCCCTGTGACAGCAATGCCTTCACCGTGCTGGGCGAGCTGCGCAAGTGCGGGCTGACCGACAGCGAGACGTGCCTCAAGAGCGTGACCCTCAGCCTCGGCGGGGGCCAGACCGTGAGTGCCAGGGCCCTCGGGGAGTAGAACGGGGGGCAGGCGGGTGGGAGCCAGCCTGTGACCCCGGTGGCCCTGCAGTGACCAGCGGGCTGCCCAGCATTGCCCCCTCGCCTGGGCCCTCCAGGCCACGACAGATGCTGGGTTCTAATTCCTAAGAAACCCACAGGGGCAGGGAGGCAGCAGGCAGCGGAGGGGGGCGTGGTTTGCGCAACCCCCTGCAGAAAGCCGGGCCCAGCGCCCCCACCCCTCAGACCGCAGGCACCCCGCCCTCGGCCCCGTCCGGCTCCTTTGGGGCCTGCATCTCACCACCTCCCTTCCCTGTGGCTCCAGGTCATCGTGATCAAGGCCAGCGGCGAAGTGTTCCTGAACCAGATCTACACCCAGCTGCCCATCTCAGCAGGTGAAGACCCCAGACCTCGGCCCCAGGCCCCTAAGGACCCCTGGGAACCTCAGGGTCCCCCAGGACCCCTAAGGACCCCAGGAATCCCCAGGAACCCCAGAAAGTCTCAGGACCCCCAGGACCCGCAGGAACCCCCAGGACCCCCCAGGACCCCCAGGAACCCCCAGAACCCCCAGAAACTCCCAGGAGACCCCTGGACCCCTAAGGACCCCCAGGGACCCCAGAAAATCCCAGGAACTCCCCAGGACCCCCCAGGACCTCTAAGGACCCCCAGGACCCTCAGAAAGTCTCAGGACCCCCAGGACCCCATGACCCCCGGGCCCCCCCGGCGGCCTGTGGCCCCTGCTCGTGCCCAGCGAGGCCCCGTCCCCCCTGCAGCCAACGTGACCGTCTTCCGGCCGTCGACCTTCTTCATCATCGCCCAGACCCACCTGGGCCTGCAGCTGGACGTGCAGCTGGTGCCCGCCATGCAGGTCTTCGTGCGGCTGGACCCCGCGCTCCGGGGGCTGACCTGCGGTAGGTGGTGCCCCCCGCCCCGGCCCGGCCCCCGCCGCGGCGGCCCCCGCCTCACGCCCCCGCCCGCCCCCAGGCCTCTGCGGGAACTTCAACCAGAACCAGGCGGACGACTTCCGCACGCTGGGCGGGCTGGTGGAGGGCACGGGCGCCGCCTTTGCCAACACCTGGAAGACCCAGGCCTCCTGCCCCAACATCAAGAACCACTTCGAGGACCCCTGCTCGCTCAGTGTGGAGAACGGTATGCCCCCCCCGCCCCAGCCCGTCTGCTCAGCACCCAGACCCCCGAGCCCCAGCCCAGGGCCCGGCTGCCCCCTGACCCCGGGCGCTGACTCACTGCACGTTCTGGGAGGAAACGAGCAGGGTCGGGGGTCTGCCGAGACCCACCCTCTGTGAGCCTCCATGTGGGGGGCTCGGAGCCCCAGCAATCCATTCTCGGGGTCCCAAAACCTCCAGGGGGCTCGTCCTGGCGGGGGCCTCGGCGCCCCTCGCCTTGCAGCCGCCCCTCCCTCTGTCGTCACGTGATGTCCCCCGTCTGTCCCCACATGCCCCCCTTCTTGAAGGGACCCTGTTACCTTGGTCAGGCCCCCCCGGCCCCAGGGGTCAAAGGCCCTGTTTCCAGATAAGGTCACGGACATGAACGAGGTCAGGACTTGGACATGTTTTTGGGGGGACACAGGTCACCCCAAAGAGCAGAAGAGCGCCGCCGGGACGGGGTCCGTCTTACGTGCCGCCACGAGACGGGGCGGGGGCCCTGCTGCTCCAGGGCAACTTAGCCTTGACGCGGCCCCTCCGTCCCCTGGACTCAGGGTGCAGCCGTCCTGGGCTCCCTGCCCTCCCCCCACGGCCCTCGTGGCGTCCAGAGGAGGGACTCGAATGTCCTGCGGCTGGGGGCGGCGGGCAAAGCGGGTGGGGGGCTCCAAACCCCGCCTGGGCAGCAGGCATGGCCGTGGGCCCAGGCAGCCCCAACACCAGCTCCTCTCCCTCCACAGAGAAGTACGCCCAGCACTGGTGCTCCCGGCTGGCCGACCCCAGGGGCCCCTTTGCTCCCTGCCACACCGCCGTGAATCCTGTCACCTACTACTCGGTACGTGCCCACGGCCGCCCCGGGGAGGTGCTGGGGGGTGGGGGGCTGGGCAGGCCGCCAGGGGCCCCTCCTCACCTGCCCTCCGCCCTCGGCCGCACCCCTGCATGCTCGTTCGTCCGCTCGTGCTCTGTCCACTGAGCCGCCTCGGCCGCCGGCCACGGGGGCGAGAGCCACGGAGGCCACACGAGAGACTGGTGGCGCGTGTCTGAGGCGGGCCCAGGCGGCGCTGGCCCCCTTGGGACCCCCAGGCCCCCAGCCCAGCCCGGCCTTGCGGCGGGAGCCTGGCGGGTCCGAAAGGAAGGTGCTGGGACGGAAGGGCCAGGCAGAGGGGGCGGCTTCCAGGCATGGGGTGGGCCGCCGGGGGTGGGGGCACCCACCGGGCTGGGGTCCCTGACGGCCCCACGCCCCCAGAACTGCCTGTTCGACACCTGCAACTGCGAGCGGAGCGAGGACTGCCTGTGCGCTGCGCTGTCCGCCTACGTCCGTGCCTGCGCCGCCAAGGGCGTCCTGCTCAGCGGCTGGAGGGACGGCGCCTGCTGTGAGTGCACGGCCGGGTGGGCGGGCCCCGTGTCCCCAGGGGCCCTGGCGAGGAGGCGGGGGTGGCCGGCGGGGGAGCCAGAGAGGGCTGGGGCCCCCCCAGGCTGCCGGCTCCCACTCCCGGCGATGGGCAGAGTGGGGCCCCCGGACCCCTGCTGCTGGGGTGCCCCTGGCGGGTCCCCCTGCCGACCCCACGTCTCGTCTCGGTCTTGGCCGCAGTGAAGCCCACCACGAGCTGCCCCAAGTCCATGACCTACCACGAGCACATCCACACCTGCCAGCCCACCTGCCGCTCGCTGAGCGAGGAGGACGTCACCTGCCACGTCAGCTTTGTCCCCGTGGACGGCTGCGCTTGCGCCCCGGGCACCTTCCTGGACGAGGGGGGCAAGTGCGTGCCCGCCTCCAGCTGCCCCTGCTACTACCGGGGCTCAGTGGTCCCCAACGGAGAGACACTGCACGACAGCGGGACCATCTGGTGAGAGGCTCTGCCCGGCCGGGGGGGGCCCCAGCCCCGCTCTGCTCGTGGGCGCCGGACCGGCCCCTGACCCCCAGCTCCTCTCCTGCAGCACCTGCACACACGGCGCACTGACCTGCATCGGAGGCCACGCCCCCACACCAGGTGAGCCACGTCGCTGCTGGGGGGGGGTTCCTTTATTTCCACACAGATTGGCGCAGAGCTAAGAGCACCCCAAAGCCGCCCTGGCCCAGGTCAGCTGCTGTGCGGCAGGCCCTCTGAGGCTCAGCGAGGGGGTGGGAGAGCGCGCGTGACACATGCAGCCGCACATGCGAGGGTGCTGGTGGACTCAGCGCAGCACCTGGCGGGCCTGGTCGAGGGGCCCGGGCGGGGAGGCGGCATGCTCTGGCTTCTTGGGGTCCAGCCTCTGTCTCAGGGCGCAGCCAGACCCCCCGGCGGCCCCCGGTGTCCGCCCTGGCCGGGGCGAGCGATGGCACCCCACCCCTCCCCTGCTGGGGCCTCTTGACCCAAGCCACTGCGGGCTGGGTGTCGGGGCAGTGACCTCAGGGGCTGCGCAGGGCGGGCAGGCTCTGCTGGTAGGGGCGGGGTGGGCGGCGGGAGTCCCTAACGGCCTGGCAGAGGCAGGGCGAGCAGCAGGGGTCCCTAACGGCCTGCCTGTCCACAGTCTGCACGGCCCCCATGGTCTACGTCGACTGCCAAAACGCCACGTCTGGGGACGCGGGGGCTGGGTGCCAGAAGAGCTGCCACACCCTGGACATGGCCTGTGTAAGTGCCCGCGCCGAGCGCCCCGGAGCCCCTGCCCGCCTGCCCTCGCCTGCTCGGCCCTCACAGGCCCCCGCGGAGGGCCCCCAGGGCAGAGGCAGGGCTGCGGCCAGGGGAGCGGCCAACGCGGCTGCAGCCTCGCCTGCCCGCCGGGGCGTGTGGTGCAAATGCTCCTCCGGGCGGGGAGGGTCCCAGGGGGACCCCGGGGCCGCCCTGCTTCTTGCTCACTGGGGCCTGCACCTTGGGGTCGGGGGCCGCGTCACTGAGGCCTGCGCCCCCCCCCCCACAGTACAGCCCCCAGTGCGTCCCTGGCTGCGTGTGTCCTGACGGGCTGGTGGCCGACGGCCAGGGTGGCTGCGTCGCGGCGGCCGACTGTCCCTGCGTGCACAACGAGGCCAGCTACGAGGCCGGCCAGACCATCCGGGTCGGCTGTAACACCTGGTAGGTGCGGGGGCCCCGAGCCTCGTCCTGGGGGGCGGTGGGCAGCTGTCCAGGCTGCCGCAGGGGCTGGGCGGGGTCTGCAGGCAGGAGCCTCCACCGAGGGGCCCGAGAACGTGCTGGGGTGAGCTCGTCAGCCCGGCCCACGGGTGAGACCCGCTCAGCCGCCCCCCCGGGTCTGCGGGCCGCACCCAGACGGGCGCCAGGGAGGGTGCGCTTGGCCCCCCGCCGCGCCCGCCTGACTGTGACCTGCTCCCCGCCCAGCACCTGTAAGAGCCGGATGTGGCACTGCACGGACGAGCCCTGCCTGGGCACCTGTGCCGTGTACGGGGACGGCCACTACCTCACCTTCGACGGGCAGCGCTACAGCTTCAGCGGGGACTGCGAGTACACCCTGGTGCAGGTGCGCGCCCCCCGCCACCCCCGGGCTGCGGGCTCCTCCGGGGAGGGCACGGGTCCGGCCTCGCCCTGGCACAGCCCCCCTGCTCCCCCAGGACCACTGCAGCGGCAGAGGCAACCCCCAGGACGCCTTCCGCGTCGTCACGGAGAACGTTCCCTGTGGGACCACCGGGACCACCTGCTCCAAGGCCATCAAGATCTTCCTGGGGGTGAGTGGGGGGGGGGCTTGCGGCTCCCGGGGCAGGCGGCTGGCTGGGGGCGGCCGGGGGGCCCGGCTGAGCCACTGGCCCCTCCTGGCCCGAGCAGAGCTACGAGCTGAAGCTGAGTGACGGGAAGGTGGAGGTGATTGAGAAGGGGGCCGGGCAGGAGGCACCCTACTCCATCCGCCAGATGGGCATCTACCTGGTGGTGGACACCGACGCGGGCCTGGTGCTCCTGTGGGACAAGAGGACGAGCATCTTCATCAGGCTCAGCCCCGAGTTCAAGGTGAGCCCAAGGGCGGCCGCTGCGTCTCCACGTCCATCGGGGACGCACCTGCCCTGAGCAGAGGGAGACACTGGCAGTGACGGGGTCAGAGAGGGGAGGGGGAAGAGAAGAGGTGGAGGGTGGGGAGAGGGAGGAAGGGAGGGGAAAGGAGGGGGAGGGAGGAGGAGAGAGAGAAAGAGTGAGGGAGGTAGAAGGTGGGGGGAAGGGAGGGAGGGGGAAGGGAGGGGGGAAGGGAGGGAGGGAGCTCGCCCCCCGGACGGCCGGGCAGGACCCCGCTGGCCAGGCCCTGCTGGCCTTCCTCCCCCCCGACACATCCACTCCAGACGTGCCCCCCACTTGCTCAGAGTGACGGGGTCTCCCGTCCAGGCCTAGTGGAAGGAAAGGAAGGCTGCAGGCGTCTGCAAGCACGATCCCAGCTCGGGGGCGGGAGCAGAGAAGCAACCAAAGCTTGTCCTCAGCCGGGAGCATGTGGTTTCCTCGGGGACGGGGGTGCAGGCCGGAGCCCAGGACCCCTGCCCGGCTTGGGGGGCAGCAGCGGGCCGGGCCGTGCTGGGCAGGGCCTCCGTTGTGGCCGTGGGTCCCGGCGCTTCCCGGGGCCACCTAGGCAGGACCCCACTCACCAGGGAGCGCGAGTCCAGCTCTCCGGCCCCCGCCCACGGCCCACCCTGTGCGTGCAGGGCAAGGTCTGCGGGCTGTGCGGGAACTTCGACGACAGCGCCGCCAACGACTTCACCACGCGCAGCCGGTCCGTGGTGGGGGACGTGCTGGAGTTCGGCAACAGCTGGAAGTTCTCCCCGTCCTGCCCAGACGCGCTCGCCCCCAAGGACCCCTGCACCGCCAACCCCTACCGCAGGTCCTGGGCCCAGAAGCAGTGCAGCATCATCAACAGCGCGACCTTCGCCGCCTGCCGTGCCCACGTACGAGAGCTGGGCCCTGGCGGGGGGCGGCGCTCTGGGCTCCAGGAGGGTCCAGCAGGGTGGGGGCGTGAGACGGGGCTCAAGGGGTCAGCAGGTGACATGTCGCAGAACGGCCCCCGGGCCGGGGAAACGGGGCTTGTGCCATCGGTTCGGGGCTGCAGGAGGGACCGTGCGTTCTGAGGACCGCTGCCTCCCAGAGGGCCCCAAGCAGCCGGGGAGCCCTGCCGGACCGCGTCGCAGCGCTGGGTGTGGGTGGGGTCCTGCTTGGCTCGGTCTCTCCGTCTGACAGCACCCGTTAGGCCTGGTGTGCGCAGGCCGGGGTCCCTGGGACGGTTGGGATCCCGACTAGCTCCCCTGAGCTCCACGGGAGCCCCCCAGAACAGCTCTGGCCGTCAGAGCCCTCGGGAAGGTGGAGGCCCCCGCTTGCACCCCACACCAAGCCCAGGACCCTGGCGTCGCCCTCCCGCAGGTGGAGCCCACCAAGTACTACGAGGCCTGCGTGAGCGACGCGTGCGCGTGCGACTCTGGCGGCGACTGCGAGTGCTTCTGCACGGCCGTGGCCGCCTACGCGCAGGCGTGCCATGAAGTGGGCGTGTGCGTGGCCTGGCGGACCCCCGACGTCTGCCGTGAGTGGGGCTCTGTCCGCGGTGCTGAAGGCGGGGCGGGCGTCATTGGTGGGCGGGGCCTTGGGGGCGGGGCTTCGGGGCGCGTCCCGGCGCAGCCCCGACGTCTGCTCTGCTGTGAGCCGGGCTCTGTCCGCGGTGCTGAAGGCGGGGCGGGCGTCATTGGTGGGCGGGGCCTTGGGGGCGGGGCTTCAGGGCGCGTCCTTGCGCAGCCCCCCCCACGTCTGCTGCGAGCGGGGCTCTGTCCGCGGTGCTGAAGGCGGGGCGGGCGTCATTGGTGGGCGGGGCCTTGGGGGCGGGGCTTCGGGGCGCGTCCTGGCGCAGCCCCGAAGTCTGCTGCGAACCGGGCTCTGTCCGCGGTGCTGAAGGTGGGGCGGGGCCTCAGAGGGGCAGGCATCGTCGGGGGGCGGGGCTTCGGGTGTGCGTGGCCTGGTGGACTCCCGACATCTGCCGTGAGCGCCCACACATGTCCTTTGGGGCAAAGGCAGTCGGGGTGAGCAGGAAGGTGCCGGCACAGTGCAGGGCCCAGCTATTGGGGGGGCTGGAGTGGCCGAGGAAGGGGATGGAGGGGAGAGGGGGTTGCCAGCACCGTAGAACACTCTGGAGCTGGAGGTCTCAGCAGAGACCCCACCCATGCCAAGGGAACCTTACAGAGTGGGGTGCAGCTGGAAGCTGCTTGGACAGGACCTCCACTTTGATGGTGGCCCCTGGCAAGCCAGGAAGGAGACCCTGAGCCCCCATTTCATGGCTAGTATCTGAGGCCCAAGCTCCAGAGGCCACACCCAAGGGCACAGGGGCGAGAAGGAACTTCAGCATGGCCTCTGCCACTTTCTCCACGACCTGGCGAAGGAGCTCGCGGCAGCCCCAGGCTCCACGCACGGGCCCCTGTGGCCCTCCTCCCCAGGGCCCCCCAGCACACACAGCCCCTCTCCCGGGATGCTCAGGCTGAGCCCCGACAGCGGGCGGCCTGCTGAGCGTGCCCCTCCCACCCCAGCCCTGTTCTGCGACTTCTACAACCCTGAGGGGAGGTGCGAGTGGCACTACCAGCCCTGCGGGGCCCCCTGCCTCAGAACCTGCCGGAACCCCAGCGGGAAGTGTTTCCATGATGTGTGCGGCCTGGAAGGTCTGTCTTGGGTCCCCGTGGGGTCTGGGTGGGGCCTGGGAGGGTCCTTGTCATCTGGGCTGGGGTATTCCTTGGGGTCCCTGGTCTCCAGCGTCCAGGGTCTCTCGGGCCCTTGGCTGGGCTGCGCCATCCTCACCCAAGTCCAGGCTCTCACTCCCACAGGCTTTGCAACACAGCCCAGGCCCGGGGCGGGGGGAACAAAATGAGGGCCCTTGTGGGGTGAGGTCAGCCAGGCAGCCCATCAGACTCAGGCCTCTTTCATCCCACAGGCTGCTACCCCAAGTGCCCACCTGAAGCCCCCATCTTTGATGAGGACCAGATGCAGTGTGTGGCTAAATGCCCACCCCCACCGCCCCCACCACCCTGCCATGTCCAGGGGAAGCACTACCGGCCAGGGGCCCCAGTGCCCTCTGTCCAAAACTGCCAGTCCTGGTGAGTCACGTGGGCCCAGCACTGGGCATGTGCCCGGAGCGTGTGGAGAGTGTGGGGCGCCCTGGCCAGGGCCCCTCTCAGTAGGACAGACTCCCGGCCTGCCCACCCTCCTCCAGCCCTGGCCTTCCACTGGGCCTCCCCCCTCCCCTCTGGCCTCATTCCCTGGAGGGGCTCCCCACAGCAGGGGAGCAGGAGGGGCTCCCCACAGCCCAGTGTGCAGTGGGAGCAGGAGGTTCCCGCCACTTCTTTGTGGTGGGATTGGGAGCTGAGCAAGTCAGAGCCAGTTTGGCTAGAATCAACACTGGGGTCTGTCTGTGGACCCTGAGGCAAAGGTGACACATTCTCAATTCACAGCACTTGTATGTCCATGCAGGACGGTCACCGGGGGCTGGGGGTAGTGATTGGGTGAAGAGCAGAGGAGGAAAGCGAGCTGCAGTGCCTTCCCAAGGACCCCAGGGGACAGTCTGGAGCAGAAATGGCCAGCAGAGTTGTCCACATGGAGCCAACTGGCTGTGCTTCATTCCTGGCTTTGGTCTGGCACTTGGAAGTGGGGGCTCGCTGGGAGAGCTGTGCTCTTTGGTAGGGGCTCTGCCGCTGGAAGCCATCGCAGCAGCTGGGTGTGGTGGGCCCATGTGCACCAGTCGGGCCTAGACGCCCCGCAGGGCCCTGAGGGCCCCTCTCAGCCCGTCCTAGCAGGCACCTGTGGTCTCCACGAGTCCTCACCTGCTCTCCCCCTCTTCACAGCGTTTGCACTGAGAGTGGTGTGCGGTGCGTCTACGATGCTGAGGGTAAGCGGGGTGGGGGCTGGCCTCCGGATTTGGGGCCTGGGTCCCACCACATGCCCTGGATTCTAACCCCTGCCCCATCCACTCTCCCCGGCAGCCTGCACCTGCACCTACGACGGGCAGCAGTTCCACCCTGGGGAGGTCATCTACCACACCACAGACGGCACGGGCGGCTGCCTCTCCGCCCACTGTGGGGCCAACGGCACCATTGAAAGGAGGGTCTCTGACTGTGGCCACACCACCTCCACACCCCCAACCACCTTCTCCTTCTCCACACCTCCAGTTGGTAAGGCAGAACGCGTGGCCTGGCACAAGCGGGTCACCCCGCTGGACAACCCAGGCTGGGGTCGACCCTGGACCCCCATGATTTAGACCAAGGTCTGCCCTGGGGTCCCTGAGATCCAGGCTAGGGCTGTCCTGGGACCCCCCGAGACTTATCAGAGCGTCCTCCATGAAGCTCTTGTTTCTGGGGGCGCACGTGCAGGCTCCACCCCCAGGGGCCCCTCAGAAGTGCCTTTCCTAAGGGAGAACGATTCCCCCAGTTGTTCCGACCACTGGCACTTCGCGCCTGCCCACGCCGGCAAGTGCATGGTTGTGCGGCGTCCCCCTCCCAAGCTGCAAGGCTGGACACAGGCGCCGCGTGAGCCCAGGGTTCAGGCTCTGCCGTGGGGGCAGCAAAGGCCGTAAGAGGGCATCTGGCTGGGATCGCAGGGATGCGGGAGCCCGCGAGGCGGCCCCCGTGGTGGCCCCCGGTGCTCAGCCTCCCCTCCTCCTGCCCGCAGTCCTGAGCACGACGAGCCCGCCTGTCACAAGCTCCAGCCCCGTGACGAGCACATCGCCCATGAGCCTTTCCAGCAGCACCCCCTCAGTCAGCCCGCGCACACCCTCCGGGCCGCCGGCCTCCTCTCCGTCCACCGCACCCAGCCCGACCTGCACATGCCAGTGGTCGCCATGGCTGGATGTCAGTCACCCAGGACGGGGACTGGACAGCGGGGACTTTGACACGCTGGAGAACCTGCGAGCTCACGGATACCGGGTTTGCAGAGCCCCCAGGGCGGTGCAGTGTCGGGCCGAGGAGGCCCCCGACGTGCCCCTCCAAGCCTTGGGGCAGCGGGTCGAGTGCAGTGCAGCCGTGGGGCTCATCTGCTACAACAGGGACCAGGTGTCCGGGCAGTGTGACAACTACCAAATCCGGGTCCTGTGCTGCACCCCGGAGTCCTGTTTCACTTCCACCAGCACAACCCAAACCACACCTTCCACAACCTCCAGGCATGTGGAAACGAGCACCTCACCTAGAACTCACACGGTGACCTCGACACCTGTCCCAGGCCCCTCAACACCTGTCAGAACAACTCCCTCAACCCCCAGCCCAACAGGAACGACGCATTCGGTGTCTAGCACAACAACACAACCTGGAACCAGCCCGATTTCTTGCTTACAAGATGTGTGCAGCTGGACAGAGTGGATTGATGGCAGCTACCCTGCTTCCGGGATAGACGGAGGGGATTTCGACACTTTCCATAATTTGAGATCCAAAGGGTATAAATTCTGTGACAAGCCTAAAAATGTGGAGTGCAGAGCAGAGCGCTTCCCAAATACACCCTTGCCAGAGCTGGAGCAAAACGTAATTTGCAGCAAAACTGAGGGGCTGCTGTGCTTGAACAAGGACCAGCTGCCCCCCATCTGCTATAACTATGAGATCCGCATCCAGTGCTGCGAGGTGGTAGATGTGTGCAGGCAGCGGACCACAGCGCCGGCCACCACCAAGACAAAGCACTCAACCAAACACACACCTGAGCCCACGACACGGACCAGCCTGGCTACGTCCACCAAGCCTGTGTCGACAACTCCCTTGACCTCTTCAGCCTCCACCTCTGGTACCTCAGTCCCCTCCTCCCACCCTTCGCCTACTACAACCCCAGTGCCTGGAACGACAAGTACAGTCTCCACAACCACAGCTCCTGTCCCGACAACGACCACCACGGTCCCCACAACCACTCTCCCTGTTACTGCACCCACCACCGTTCCTGTGCCTCCAACCACAACCACGAGTCCTTTGACCTCACCAACGCCAGTCCCTGCAAGCAACACCTCTGTTCCTGAACCTGGGACGACCCAGTCCACAACCGGGACAACCAACTGCCAGATGCAGTGTTCATGGACCAAGTGGTTTGATGTGGACTTCCCATCCCCCGGGCCCCACGGTGGAGACGTGGAAACCTTCAAGAACATCATCAGGAGAGGGGAGAAGATCTGCCACCGCCACCGCGAGATGATCACCCGGCTCGAGTGCAGGGCGGAGAACCACCCGGAGATCAGCATCGACAAGCTGGGTCAGGTGGTGGAGTGCAACCCCGACGTGGGTCTGGTGTGTCGAAACCAGGACCAGGTGGGGAGACTCAAGATGTGCCTCAACTATGAGATCCGTGTGCTGTGCTGCGAGCCCAAGGAAGGCTGTCCACCCACGACAACTACACCCTTCACCACTGAGAGTGTCACCAGCCCAGCTACGTCCACTGAGCCTGTGCCTACAACACCCTTGACCTCTTCAGCGTCCACCTCTGGTACCTCAATCACCCCCATAAGCCGTTCACCGGCAACAACCCATGTGCCCAGAACCTCAAAACCAGTGTCTACAACTACAGCTCCTGTCCCGACAACTACCACCACGGTCCCCACAACCACTATGCCTGTTCCTTTTACCACCACCTTTCCTGTGCCTGAAACTACAACCACCACACCCAGGACAACCAAGTGCCACCTGCAGTGTTCATGGACCAAGTGGTTCGATGTGGACTTCCCATCCCCTGGACCCCAGGGTGGAGATGTGGAAACCTACAACAACATCGTCAGGAGAGGGGAGAAGATCTGCCACCACCACCATGAGATGATCACCCGGCTCGAGTGCAGGGCGGAGAAACACCCTGAGGTCAGCATCGACAAGCTGGACCAGGTGGTGGAGTGCAACCCCGACGTGGGTCTAGTGTGCCGCAACCAGGACCAGGGGGGGAGACTCAAGATGTGCCTCAACTATGAGATCCGTGTGCTGTGCTGCGAGCACAAGGGAGACTGTGGACCCATGACAACTACACCCTTCCCCACTGAGAGTGTCACCAGCCCGGCTACGTCCACAGAGCCTGTGCCTACAACACCCTTGACTTCTTCAGCGTCCACCTCTGGTACCTCAATCACCCCCACAAGCCGTTCACCTGCTACAACCCATGTGCCCAGAACCTCAAAACCAGTGTCTACAACTACAGCTCCTGTCCCGACAACTACCACCACGGTCCCTACAACCACTATGCCTGTTCCTTTTACCACCACCTTTCCTGTGCCTGAAACTACAACCACCACACCCGGGACAACCACGTGCCACCTGCAGTGTTCATGGACCAAGTGGTTCGATGTGGACTTCCCATCCCCCGGGCCCCATGGTGGAGACGTGGAAACCTACAACAACATCATCAGGAGAGGGGAGAAGATCTGCCACCACCACCGCGAGATGATCACCCGGCTCGAGTGCAGGGCGGAGAAACACCCAGAGGTCAGCATCGACAAGCTGGGCCAGGTGGTGGAGTGCAACCCTGACGTGGGTCTGGTGTGCCGCAACCAGGACCAGGTGGGGAGACTCAAGATGTGCCTCAACTATGAGATCCGCGTGCTGTGCTGCGAGCCCAAGGAAGGCTGTCGAACCACGACAACTCCAACCACCGGAACTAAGACTGTCACCGGCCTGGTTACGACCACCGAGCCTGTGTCTACAACAACACCCTTGACCTCTTCAGCCTCCACCTCTGGTCCCTCAATCCCCTCCTCAAGCCCTTCAACTGCTACAACCCCTGTGCCTGAAACCACAACTACAGTTTCTACAACCACAGTTCCTGTCGGTTTAACCACCACCACGGTCCCCACAACTACTATGCCTGTTCCTTCACCCACAACCATTTTTGTGCCTCCGACCACAAGCACGGGTCCTTCAACCTCGTTACCTCCATTCTCTCTAAGCACCACCTCTGTTCCTGGAACTGGGACGACGCCCTCCACAACCAGGACAACCAACTGCCAGATGCAGTGTTCATGGACCAAGTGGTTCGATGTGGACTTCCCATCCCCTGGGCCCCACGGTGGAGATATGGAAACCTACAAGAACATCATCAGGAGAGGGGAGAAGATCTGCCACCACCACCGCGAGATGATCTCCCGGCTCGAGTGCAGGGCAGAGAACCACCCGGAGATCAGCATCGACAAGCTGGGCCAGGTGGTGGAGTGCAACCCCGACGTGGGTCTGGTGTGCCGCAACCAGGACCAGGGGGGGAGACTCAAGATGTGCCTCAACTATGAGATCCGTGTGCTGTGCTGCAAGCACAAGAAAGGCTGTCCACCCATGACAACTACACCCTTCCCCACTGAGAGTGTCACCAGCCCGGCTACATCCACTGAGCCTGTGCCTACGACATCCTTTACTTCTGCAGCGTCCACCTCTGGTACTTCAATCACCCCCACAAGCCGTTCACCTGCAACAACCCATGTGCCCAGAACCTCAAAACCAGTGTCTACAACTACAGCTCCTGTCCCTACAACTACCTCCACGGTCCCCACAACCACTATGCCTGTTCCTTTTACCACCACCTTTCCTGTGCCTGAAACTACAACCACCACACCCGGGACAACCACGTGCCACCTGCAGTGTTCATGGACCAAGTGGTTCGATGTGGACTTCCCATCCCCTGGGTCCCACGGTGGAGATGTGGAAACCTACAACAACATCATCAGGAGAGGGGAGAAGATCTGCCACCACCACCGTGAGATGATCACCCGGCTCGAGTGCAGGGCGGAGAAACACCCAGAGGTCAGCATCGACAAGCTGGGCCAGGTGGTGGAGTGCAACCCGGATGTGGGTCTGGTGTGCCGCAACCAGGACCAGGTGGGGAGACTCAAGATGTGCCTCAACTATGAGATCCGTGTGCTGTGCTGCGAGCACAAGGGAGACTGTGGACCCACGACAACTACACCCTTCCCCACTGAGAGTGTCACCAGCCCGGCTACGTCCACTGAGCCTGTGCCTACAACACCCTTGACCTCTTCAGCCTCCACCTCTGGTACCTCAATCACCCCCACAAGCCGTTCACCTGCAACAACCCATGTGCCCAGAACCTCAAAACCAGTGTCTACAACTACAGCTCCTGTCCCGACAGCTACCACCACAGTCCCTACAACCACTATGCCTGTTCCTTTTACCACCACCTTTCCTGTGCCTGAAACCACAACCACCACACCTGGGACAACCAAGTGCCACCTGCAGTGTTCATGGACCAAGTGGTTCGATGTGGACTTCCCATCCCCCGGGCCCCACGGTGGAGATGTGGAAACCTACAACAACATCATTAGGAGAGGGGAGAAGATCTGCCACCGCCACCGCGAGATGATCACCCGGCTCGAGTGCAGGGCGGAGAAACACCCAGAGGTCAGCATCGACAAGCTGGGTCAGGTGGTGGAGTGCAACCCTGACGTGGGTCTGGTGTGCCGCAACCAGGACCAGGTGGGGAGACTCAAGATGTGCCTCAACTATGAGATCCGTGTGCTGTGCTGCGAGCCCAAGGAAGGCTGTCGAACCACGACAACTCCAACCACCGGAACTAAGACTGTCACCGGCCTGGTTACGACCACCGAGCCTGTGTCTACAACAACACCCTTGACCTCTTCAGCCTCCACCTCTGGTCCCTCAATCCCCTCCTCAAGCCCTTCAACTGCTACAACCCCTGTGCCTGAAACCACAACTAAAGTTTCTACAACCACAGCTCCTGTCGGTTTAACCACCACCACGGTCCCCACAACTACTATGCCTGTTCCTTCACCCACAACCATTTTTGTGCCTCCGACCACAAGCACGGGTCCTTCAACCTCGTTACCTCCATTCTCTCTAAGCACCACCTCTGTTCCTGGAACTGGGACGACGCCCTCCACAACCAGGACAACCAACTGCCAGATGCAGTGTTCATGGACCAAGTGGTTCGATGTGGACTTCCCATCCCCTGGGCCCCACGGTGGAGATATGGAAACCTACAAGAACATCATCAGGAGAGGGGAGAAGATCTGCCACCACCACCGCGAGATGATCTCCCGGCTCGAGTGCAGGGCAGAGAAACACCCGGAGATCAGCATCGACAAGCTGGGCCAGGTGGTGGAGTGCAACCCCGACGTGGGTCTGGTGTGCCGCAACCAGGACCAGGGGGGGAGACTCAAGATGTGCCTCAACTATGAGATCCGTGTGCTGTGCTGTGAGCACAAGAAAGGCTGTCCACCCATGACAACTACACCCTTCCCCACTGAGAGTGTCACCAGCCCGGCTACATCCACTGAGCCTGTGCATACGACATCCTTTACTTCTGCAGCGTCCACCTCTGGTACCTCAATCACCCCCACAAGCCGTTCACCTGCAACAACCCATGTGCCCAGAACCTCAAAACCAGTGTCTACAACTACAGCTCCTGTCCCTACAACTACCTCCACGGTCCCCACAACCACTATGCCTGTTCCTTTTACCACCACCTTTCCTGTGCCTGAAACTACAACCACCACACCCGGGACAACCACGTGCCACCTGCAGTGTTCATGGACCAAGTGGTTCGATGTGGACTTCCCATCCCCTGGGCCCCACGGTGGAGATGTGGAAACCTACAACAACATCATCAGGAGAGGGGAGAAGATCTGCCACCACCACCGTGAGATGATCACCCGGCTCGAGTGCAGGGCGGAGAAACACCCAGAGGTCAGCATCGACAAGCTGGGCCAGGTGGTGGAGTGCAACCCGGATGTGGGTCTGGTGTGCCGCAACCAGGACCAGGTGGGGAGACTCAAGATGTGCCTCAACTATGAGATCCGTGTGCTGTGCTGCGAGCACAAGGGAGACTGTGGACCCACGACAACTACACCCTTCCCCACTGAGAGTGTCACCAGCCCGGCTACGTCCACTGAGCCTGTGCCTACAACACCCTTGACCTCTTCAGCCTCCACCTCTGGTACCTCAATCACCCCCACAAGCCGTTCACCTGCAACAACCCATGTGCCCAGAACCTCAAAACCAGTGTCTACAACTACAGCTCCTGTCCCGACAGCTACCACCACAGTCCCTACAACCACTATGCCTGTTCCTTTTACCACCACCTTTCCTGTGCCTGAAACCTCAACCGCCACACCTGGGACAACCAAGTGCCACCTGCAGTGTTCATGGACCAAGTGGTTCGATGTGGACTTCCCATCCCCCGGGCCCCACGGTGGAGATGTGGAAACCTACAACAACATCATTAGGAGAGGGGAGAAGATCTGCCACCGCCACCGCGAGATGATCACCCGGCTCGAGTGCAGGGCGGAGAAACACCCAGAGGTCAGCATCGACAAGCTGGGTCAGGTGGTGGAGTGCAACCCTGACGTGGGTCTGGTGTGCCGCAACCAGGACCAGGTGGGGAGACTCAAGATGTGCCTCAACTATGAGATCCGTGTGCTGTGCTGCGAGCCCAAGGAAGGCTGTCGAACCACGACAACTCCAACCACCGGAACTAAGACTGTCACCGGCCTGGTTACGACCACCGAGCCTGTGTCTACAACAACACCCTTGACCTCTTCAGCCTCCACCTCTGGTCCCTCAATCCCCTCCTCAAGCCCTTCAACTGCTACAACCCCTGTGCCTGAAACCACAACTACAGTTTCTACAACCACAGCTCCTGTCGGTGTAACCACCACCACGGTCCCCACAACTACTATGCCTGTTCCTTCACCCACAACCATTTTTGTGCCTCTGACCACAAGCACGGGTCCTTCAACCTCATTACCTCCATTCTCTCTAAGCACCACCTCTGTTCCTGGAACTGGGACGACGCCCTCCACAACCAGGACAACCAACTGCCAGATGCAGTGTTCATGGACCAAGTGGTTCGATGTGGACTTCCCATCCCCTGGGCCCCACGGTGGAGATATGGAAACCTACAAGAACATCATCAGGAGAGGGGAGAAGATCTGCCACCACCACCGCGAGATGATCTCCCGGCTCGAGTGCAGGGCAGAGAAACACCCAGAGGTCAGCATCGACAAGCTGGGCCAGGTGGTGGAGTGCAACCCCGACGTGGGTCTGGTGTGCCGCAACCAGGACCAGGGGGGGAGACTCAAGATGTGCCTCAACTATGAGATCCGTGTGCTGTGCTGTGAGCACAAGAAAGGCTGTCCACCCATGACAACTACACCCTTCCCCACTGAGAGTGTCACCAGCCCGGCTACATCCACTGAGCCTGTGCATACGACATCCTTTACTTCTGCAGCGTCCACCTCTGGTACCTCAATCACCCCCACAAGCCGTTCACCTGCAACAACCCATGTGCCCAGAACCTCAAAACCAGTGTCTACAACTACAGCTCCTGTCCCTACAACTACCTCCACGGTCCCCACAACCACTATGCCTGTTCCTTTTACCACCACCTTTCCTGTGCCTGAAACTACAACCACCACACCAGGGACAACCACGTGCCACCTGCAGTGTTCATGGACCAAGTGGTTCGATGTGGACTTCCCATCCCCCGGGCCCCACAGTGGAGATGTGGAAACCTACAACAACATCATCAGGAGAGGGGAGAAGATCTGCCACCACCACCGTGAGATGATCACCCGGCTCGAGTGCAGGGCGGAGAAACACCCAGAGGTCAGCATCGACAAGCTGGGCCAGGTGGTGGAGTGCAACCCGGATGTGGGTCTGGTGTGCCGCAACCAGGACCAGGTGGGGAGACTCAAGATGTGCCTCAACTATGAGATCCGTGTGCTGTGCTGCGAGCACAAGGGAGACTGTGGACCCACGACAACTACACCCTTCCCCACTGAGAGTGTCACCAGCCCGGCTACGTCCACTGAGCCTGTGCCTACAACACCCTTGACCTCTTCAGCCTCCACCTCTGGTACCTCAATCACCCCCACAAGCCGTTCACCTGCAACAACCCATGTGCCCAGAACCTCAAAACCAGTGTCTACAACTACAGCTCCTGTCCCGACAGCTACCACCACAGTCCCCACAACCACTATGCCTGTTCCTTTTACCACCACCTTTCCTGTGCCTGAAACCTCAACCACCACACCCGGGACAACCATGTGCCACCTGCAGTGTTCATGGACCAAGTGGTTCGATGTGGACTTCCCATCCCCCGGGCCGCACAGTGGAGATGTGGAAACCTACAACAACATCATCAGGAGAGGGGAGAAGATCTGCCACCACCACCGTGAGATGATCACCCGGCTCGAGTGCAGGGCGGAGAAACACCCAGAGGTCAGCATCGACAAGCTGGGTCAGGTGGTGGAGTGCAACCCTGACGTGGGTCTGGTGTGCCGCAACCAGGACCAGGTGGGGAGACTCAAGATGTGCCTCAACTATGAGATCCGCGTGCTGTGCTGCGAGCCCAAGGAAGGCTGTCGAACCACGACAACTCCAACCACCGGAACTAAGACTGTCACCGGCCTGGTTACGACCACCGAGCCTGTGTCTACAACAACACCCTTGACCTCTTCAGCCTCCACCTCTGGTCCCTCAATCCCCTCCTCAAGCCCTTCAACTGCTACAACCCCTGTGCCTGAAACCACAACTAAAGTTTCTACAACCACAGCTCCTGTCCGTGTAACCACCACCACGGTCCCCACAACTACTATGCCTGTTCCTTCACCCACAACCATTTTTGTGCCTCCGACCACAAGCACGGGTCCTTCAACCTCGTTACCTCCATTCTCTCTAAGCACCACCTCTGTTCCTGGAACTGGGACAACGCCCTCCACAACCAGGACAACCAACTGCCAGATGCAGTGTTCATGGACCAAGTGGTTCGATGTGGACTTCCCATCCCCTGGGCCCCACGGTGGAGATATGGAAACCTACAAGAACATCATCAGGAGAGGGGAGAAGATCTGCCACCACCACCGCGAGATGATCTCCCGGCTCGAGTGCAGGGCGGAGAACCACCCGGAGATCAGCATCGACAAGCTGGGCCAGGTGGTGGAGTGCAACCCCGACGTGGGTCTGGTGTGCCGCAACCAGGACCAGGGGGGGAGACTCAAGATGTGCCTCAACTATGAGATCCGTGTGCTGTGCTGCGAGCCCAAGGAAGGCTGTCCACCCACGATAACTCCAATCACTGGAACTAAGACTGTCACCGGCCTGGTTACATACACCGAGCCTGTGTCTACCTCTTCAGCCTCCACCTCTGGTCCCTCAGTCCCCTCCTCGAGCCCTTCAACTACTACAACTCCTGTGCCTGGAACCACAACTACAGTCTCTACAACTACAGCTCCTGTCCCTGTAACCACCACGACGGTCCCCACAACCACTATCCCAGTTCGTTCAACCACCACCATTCCCGTGCCTCCAACCACAAGTCCTTCAACCTCACCAACTCCAGTCCCTGCAAGCAGCACCTCTGTTCCTGAACCTGGGACGACTCACTCCACAACTGGGACAACCAACTGCCAGATGCAGTGTTCATGGACCAAGTGGTTCGATGTGGACTTCCCATCTCCTGGGCCCCATGATGGAGACGTGGAAACCTACAACAACATCATCAGGAGAGGGGAGAAGATCTGCCACCACCCCAACGCGATCACCCGGCTCGAGTGCAGGGCGGAGAACCACCCAGAGGTCAGCATCGACAAGCTGGGCCAGGTGGTGGAGTGCAACCCCGACGTGGGTCTCGTGTGTCGGAACCAGGACCAGGTGGGGAGACTCAAGATGTGCCTCAACTATGAGATCCGTGTGCTGTGCTGTGAGCCCCATGAAGGCTGCTACCCGAGTACTGTGTCTACTCCGACCACCCTTCCCACCTCCACGCTCCCTCCGGTCTCCACCTCCGTCTCCACTGTCTTATCCACCTCCGTCTCCACCGTCTCATCCACTTCTGTCTGCTACTGCCACGTGTTTGACCAGCTGTACCCGTCCGGTATGTACTGTTACCTCCAGTTGTCTTGGGTTGTGTTGAGTGTTCTCAGGTGTACGTTCCCCACTCACGAAGAGCGAATTCCAAAGCAAGGTGAGGACTCCCTCACTCCTCCGATGGCTGGCACTGTTTTATTCTTCATGGGCAGTACCAATACACTCTCCTTGGCCTGCTTCCCTCCTCGGTGGTCCCTCCCTACCATCTTCAGAAAGTAGTAGACCCCCACCCAACAGCTAGATTGTCCTCGGATTTGGGATTAACCTGCTGCTGAAGCATGGTTGACAGTTCCTTCCTTTGGGACGGGCGTCTCGGCCATGGCTCCACTAACCAGCCCCATGCTCCTTTTCCCTGCAGGCTCCATAATATACCGCAAGACAGACCTCACCGGCCACTGCTACTATGCCCACTGCAGTCAAGACTGTCACGTGATCCGACACGCTGCCCAGGACTGCCCGGCCACCACGACACCGGCCACCCCAGCTACACCCCCTCCATCATCCACCCATGTGTCCTCATCTCAAACCACAGTGCCCAGTGGATGTCCAGATGCAGTTCCCCCCAGAAAGGTAACCTCCGACTCCCCTTGTTTCTCCTCGGGGAGCAGCAGCCCATGTCGCTGCAGTACCTTAATGCAGAACCCCCTAGGATCTTTCTGCTTAGGCTGAGGCTCCCAGTTAGCACAAAAGCCAGTGGCAGGTGTGCAATGCAGACTGACCAGAAGATGGTCCTGTTGTAGACACAGAGGGTTCTGAGAGAGCCTGTCAGGCATTGGAGAGGGTGGGGCCAGAGGTTGAGACCCTGCTGGGAACTGGATGACAGGGAGCCAGAGGAGGTACCTGAGGCTCTGGCTGTAGCCAGGTAGGACCTTTGGGGACTTGGGGCAGGGGCACAGGAGCGTGTCCTGTGGAGACCCCTCCGAGGCCGAGAGATTGCCTGCCTGGGTGGTAGTGAGATCCTGTCTTTGCTTCCACAGAAAGGTGAAACCTGGACCATGCCCAACTGCACGCAGGCCACCTGTAAGGGTGACAACATCATCACCCTGGGTCCACGGACGTGCCCACAAAAGAAGAAGCCAACCTGCGCTAACGGCTACCCGGCCCTGAAGGTGGTCGACGAGGATGGCTGCTGCTCCCAGTACAAGTGCCAGTGTGAGCGACTGCGGCAGACTGGGGCAGTGGGGGGGCACTCTGTCTGGAGAGAGGAGGGTGAGATGTGTGCAGGGGCTGCCCTGCCCAAGAGAGCTCAAGTTGGCCATGAGCAGCCATTGCTTCCTCTGCTGGGAAATCAGGGAGCCCAGCAGAGGTAGGGGACCCACGGAAGCAGGAAAAAAATGGGTTTAGATGTCAGGGATGAGTCCCCAACAGCAGGGCCAGGGCAGGTGATGGAGGCCCCCCCAGGCTGGTGCAGAGCGTCCACTCATGACTGTCACGTACAGCAGGACCCTTCCTGGGTGTGGGAAGAGGCCAAGCCCTGCTGGGTGGAAGAAGGTGGGGGGCGGTCTGTTCCTCTCCTCTGAGGCCTCACTGAGCACCTATGGGCAGGGTTTTGTGCAGGTACTGGGTGTGTGTGCGCAAAGGAAGTGGAGGGCCAGCCCCCTTGGGCTGCACCTGCTCCCCACCTGGCGAGGTGGTCAGGGAGGACCAGGCTGCCTCCCAACCTCACCTGTTGGGGAGAGCCCTCGGGTTAAGAGTGGAGGGAGGGCTCTGTAGCCTCTGGTGCTGACCCTACCCCTTGTAAGGGTGCCCCTCATGCCCGGCAGGTGTCTGCAGTGGTTGGGGTGACCCCCACTACATCACCTTCGACGGCACCTACTACACTTTCCTGGACAACTGCACTTACGTGCTGGTGCAGCAGATTGTCCCTGTGTACGGACATTTTCGTGTACTCATTGACAATTACTTCTGTGATGCCGAGGATGGGCTATCGTGCCCGCAGTCCATCATCGTCGAGTACCAGAAGGATCGGGTGGTGCTGACACGCAAGCCGGTTAATGGCGTGATGACCAACGAGGTGGGGAAGCTGCCTGAGCTTGGGCGCCCTTGTGTGCCGAGGCAGGTGGGGAGCATGGAGGGGAGTCGGTGGGCTGTGTGTGAAGCTGATCTGCCTGCTTTTCCGCTTCCCGCTGGCCGTGGTGCTGTGTCCAGATCATCTTCAACAACAAGGTGGTCAGACCTGGCTTCAGGAAAGACGGCATCATCGTCTCCCAACTTGGCATCAAGATGTACGTGACCATCCCCAAGATCGGCGTCCAGGTCATGTTCAGTGGCCTCATCTTCTCAGTAGAGGTGCCTTTCAGCAAGTTCAGTAACAACACCGAGGGGCAGTGCGGTGAGTCCATACCCGGCCCTGGCCCCCAACTCCACCCTGCTTTCTGGAGAGCAGGCTCTTTCCCTGGGCATTAAAATATTGTCCAACTTGTCCCAGCATTAGAAAAGGGCCATGCTTTGGGGAGGCCCCTGCCTGGGGCTGGTATTTTCAGGTGTGGGAGAGAACAGCTCTGTGACACAAACAATGTGCCCAGCTCACATGGGCACCAGCTTTACAGCCAGGTGCCTTGCACCCGAGGAGCACACACCTGTCTGTACTCGTGGCATCACTGTAGGACGGGAACTGGCCCACGGTCCTGCTTCTTAGTGCAGAATAAAGCAGAGAGGTTTAGGACCTGGGCGCTGCATTAGGGCCCAGACCCCAGGTGGGGACACTGAACCTTACAGGTGGGTGGGCAGCTCTGCTGTACCCAGCTGGCCTTGACTCCCACCACGCCCACCTCCAGGCACCTGCACCAATGACCGGAAGGACGAGTGCCGCCTGCCAGGGGGGGCAGTGGCCACCTCCTGCTCTGAGATGTCTGGCCACTGGAGGGTGCACAACAATCAGTCACACTGCGACCATGTCCCAACACCCGGGCCCCCCACCTCACCTACAACCTGCCCACCCTCGCCAATCTGCCAGCTGATTCTGAGCGAGTAAGATGCCAAGCATGAGGAAGGGGGGCGGGCAGCCCTGCCGCGCCCACTGCCCGAAGGGCCGCTGGGGAGGGACTGGGCCTTCAGGCAGCCTCTGAGGGGAGAGGGCACCAGAGCATGGGGGGGCAAGTCCTGGACGGGAGGAGATGGGCATGCCCCGCGTGGGCTGCAATGTGGGTGTGAGCGACCACTGGCCTCCCAGTGGCTCCAAGCGGAGTGGGCGGTGCGAGCTGCCGGGACACCACGCAGGGCTTGGGCCGGGGCTCTGCCCGCTCATGGGCTCCCACACTGGGCCTAAGACCTGGCCCCAAAGCCCCAAAGCCCACACAGGCAGGTTGGCAGGGCCAAGGGAGAGGCCCGGGGGAGGTGGGTTTGAGGGAGGAGACGGACTGTGCCACGGCCAGGCAGCTGCCCTGTGCCTGCTGAATCTGCAGGACCCCCGTCCTGGGAGGACAGGGTGGCTTGGCCCACAGGCGGACAACGACCCTCCCCCCGGGGCTCAGTAGCCTTCACAAAAAGAGGGACCCCGGAGTTAGACCCCCACCCCTGGCTGCCCCCCGCTGCGGAGCTGACCGGTTGCCTGGAGGTGAGTGGCCACATCCACCTGCCCCTGTGCTGCAGGGTCTTTGTGCCGTGCCACGCGGTGATCCCCCCCCAGCCGTACTACGAGGGCTGCGTCTTCGACCAGTGCCACATGCCCGACTGGAACGTGACGTGCTCTGGGCTGGAGCTGTACGCGTCGCTCTGCGCGTCCAGCGGCGTCTGCATCGACTGGAGGGGCCGGACCAACAACACCTGCCGTGAGTGTCCCCAGCCTGGCCGCCCGTGTGTCCTGGGGCCCGGCCTCGCTGTCCTGCACTCAGCCCATTCCTGAGCAGGCGCTCAGGCTACGTCTCCCCCTCACAGCCTTCACCTGCCCTCCCGGCAAGCAGTACCTGCCCTGCGGCCCCACCAACCTCACCTACTGCTACGGGAACGACAGCACCAGCCTCGAGTAAGTGCCCCCCGCCCTGCAGTGCCCCCAGCCCGGTAATGTCCCCACCCTGTAATGCCCCCAGCCCCGTAAATGCCCCCCGCCCTGCAGTGCTCCCAGCCCGGTAATGCCCCTAGCCCTGTAATGCCCCCAACCCCGTAAGTGCCCCCATCCTGTAATGCCCCTAGCCTTGTAATGCCCCCAGCCCTGTAATGCCCCAAACCCTGTAAGTGCCCCCACCCCTCTAGTGCCCCAGCCCCATAAGTGCCCCCAGCCCCATAAGTGCCCCCATCCTGTAATGCCCCCAGCCCTGTAAGTGCCCCAGCCCTGTAAGTGCCCCACCCCCTGTAATGCCCCCAGCCCTGTAAGTGCCCCAGCCTCCCCTGCCTCATCGGTGGGCTGCTGCCTCCACTCGCCTCAGGCCCAGGCCCCATTATCGGGGTTGCCTGGAAGGGGGCTCCTCCTGCTCTGGAGGCAGGGCCCTGCCTGACCCCCCGCCTCCCCCAGGGTCCTCCAGGATGCCGGCCCCATCACAGAAGGCTGCTTCTGCCCAGACGGGATGATGCTCTTCAGCTCCAGCCTGGACACCTGCGTGCCCACCCAGTGCCCGAGTGTGTGGGGGCGTGGGGCTGGGGGTTGGCGGGCAGGGCTGGGCAGGTGGGGGCGTGGGGCTGGGTGCCTTACACTCTGGCCGGGTCACGTCTTCTACCTGGGCTTCCCTACCTGGGGCCTGGGACTGCCCTGCAGACCCCTGGGTTTTCTGCTGGGGCTGGGGTCCTGCCCAGGAAAGTCTGGGGGCTGTGGCCACCCGGTGGGGACCCTCACTCTCCTCTCCTTCCAGGCTGCCTGGGCCCCAATGGAGAGCTGGTAGAGGTGAGTGGGGCCGGGGGCCCCTGAGGAGATGGTTCTGGAGACGGCCAGTGCGGGCTCAGGGGCTGGGGCTCGGGGGGGGGGGGCAGGTATCCCCCAGAAGGCTGAGCGTGTCTTCCATGCCCAAGCCCACCCCTCTCGCCTCGGGGGCTGCAGGGCGGCTCCGAGGATGAGTCCTCGGTCCCTGGGCTTGCGGGGCCCACCCGGCAGGGACCCTTCTGCTCTGCTCGGCCAGTGCCAGTGTCACGGGGAGAGGGCTGGTGGGCCTGCAGTCAGGGCTGCGCTGCGCCACCTCCCTTCACTGGCCAGGCACCTCCGGGAGCCACCTGCACTCCTGAGGGCTGCTCCCCCATTTCCTCCATGCGCCCCTCTGCTCTGAGCCCCAAGACGCCCCTCCCGGCGGTCAGGGCGGCCCGGTTCCCACCGCCAGCCGCCACACTGACGGCCGGGGGCCCCTGCTCCTCCCGTGCAGCCGGGACACACGGTCAGCGCCAACTGCCAGGAGTGCACCTGCGACGGGGCCACCCGGACGATGAGCTGCCGGGCGCTGGCCTGCCCGCCGCCCCCAGCCTGCTCGGGCCACGGCCTTGTGCCCGTGTCCACGCCCCCGCAGCTGGGCGAGTGCTGTGCCCAGTACAGCTGCGGTGAGCAAGGCTCCGCTGGGCAGACGCGGCCCCTCCAGGGACCCAGACCCCCCCCCTCCCCAGCCTGTGCCTTGGGCCGGCGGCACGGGGTGCCCGCCTGGGAGGGGCCCCAACCCCCTCTCCCCGAGGCCCTACCCAGCGACCCCAGCCGGGTGCCTGGGCGTCTGGGCGTGCAGGGGCAGCACTCCCGGAGGCCCGGCCTGAGCGCCCCTTCCGCCCGCAGCCTGCAACAGGAGCTACTGCCCCAACCTGGAGAACGCCTGTCCCCCCGGCACCCGGCTGGTCCTGACCCACGAGGAGGGCGGCTGCTGCCCCGGCTACACGTGCAGTGAGTGTCCCGCGGGCTCAGCCACCCCGGGGTCCGTAACGGGAGCCCACGGCGTGTCCTGCCCAGCCTGTCCCTCTGGGTGGACAAAGCCGGCGAGCGCCGGGACATGCCGAGGAGTTCTGGAGCTGCAGGGGGCAGAGTGGAGGGGGCGGGGGCTCGGGGGGCCGGGGCGGGGTCCCCGGAGGCCGGGCCTGGACACCTGCTTATTCCCTCTGAACAGTCCCCAGTGGCTGCAGTGTCAACGGCACCTTCTACCAGGTAAGACGCAGCCGGGCCCGGGACCCCAGCCGCCCCGCAGGAGGCAGCTGCGCCCCTGCCTTCCTTCCCTGCCCCCTGAGGCGAGACTCGGGGTCCCCGCAGTGCCAGGTCCTGGCGGGCTTGTCCTGCGACCGAGGGATCCTCTGAGCACCTGGGGGGCACTGCCCCTGCCCCCGAACCCCTGCACTGGCCTCCGGCCGGGGCAGGGAGCTGAGCCTCTGGTGTGGCCGAGGCTCCGGCCGATGGGCTCGCCCCTCCCCTGCCACCAGCAGGGCCAGCAGAGCCCCCCGGATCAGCCCTCAGTGACGAGACCCCAGCCCCAAACTCTCCCAGGCCCTCAGGAGGGTGTCCTCACTGGGACGGCCACACGGGGGTCTGCCTGGTGGCATCCGGGTGGAGACATCGGGAAGGCAGCGCTCAGGGCAGGAGGGCGGGGCTGTCCCCACCCCCTGCACAGCCGCACTCACGACGGGGGTGGCCCGGCCCCTCCCCAGCCTGGCGCCGTGGTCTCCTCGGACCTGTGCGGGAAGTGCTGGTGTGAGACCGACAGCGGCCCCGAGATGGACTTGTACGTGGTCAAGTGCGAGATGCAGATCTGCGACCGCCAGTGCCCCAAGGTGAGTGCCAGCCACCCCCAGCCCCGCCCCGGCCCCCGCGGCCCCGGCCGCCCCGGCCGCAGGCTCATGCGCCCGTGGCTCGCCCCCTCAGGGCTTCGAGTACCAGGAGCAGAGTGGGCAGTGCTGCGGCAGCTGCGAGCAGGTGGCCTGCGTCCTCGAGACCAGTGATGGCGCCACCCGCCTCCTCTACGTGAGTTGCCGGCCACCGCGGGGCCAGGGTGGGGGATCTGGTGGGGGCATTCCCAGGGAGCATGGAGGACGCACAAGGGGCACCGGGGCAGCAAGTGGGGTCAGGGGACCCAGGCAAGGCTCCGTCCCCAAAGCCGAGCCCCCAACTCGGCAGCCCGGAGGCAGAAGACAGAACCGAGGCCGGGGCCCAGTCCCACCCGTGTCGCCCCCGCCCCGTGTCCTGGGCGAACGCGGCAGCCTGCCCGGGTGGGAGGGCCTCACCCTGCCGTGGGCCCCCTGCAGCCCGGCGAGATCTGGTCAAGGGACTCCTGTGTGATGCACGAGTGCGAGGTGACCAAGGACGGGCTCTCGGTGGTGACCATCAAGAAGGCGTGCCCTCCGCTCCAGTGCTCTCCGGTGAGTGGGCCAGCGCTGGCTGAGGGGCAGGGCGGGGACCGGGCACCCCTGTTTCCAGGGGCTGCCGAGGGGACCCCCGGCCCCGACGCCGCCCCTCTTTGTTGGCACAGGAGGCGGCCCTGCTGAGCGCGGACGGCTGCTGCAAGCACTGTCCTCTTACAACTACACCACAACCAATCCGTAAGTGGGGCGCGAATGCCAGGCGGGGCCGGACCCCTGCCCGGGGAGGCCAGCAGGGCGCTGGCCAGACCTCACCTGCCCCCTGCGCCCTGCCAGACTCGTGTGCCTTGACCAAAACGAACGTGGTGATCCAGCAGTGGAACTGCAGCTCCGAGGAGCCCGTGAGCGTCGCCTACTGCGGGGGCAACTGCGGAGACACGTACTCCAAGTGCGTGAGCCCCCGCCCCGGGCCTCCCGCGGCTGTGCCCAGACGCACTTGGCCGCGGGTGCAGGCGGGCGGGGCGGGAGGGGCCCCGGGAGGGGCGTGGCGCCCGAGATGAGCCCCGCGGGTGTGCTCACCGTGCGCGCAGCGGCGCATCCCGCGTCCCGCCCGGGGGGCGCACCCCGCGCTGGCAGCGGCTCGGCTCGGCGCGTGGCGTTCCCCGGGGCGGCCCGGCGCTGAGCGGCCTCCGCCCGCAGGTTCTCCTTCGAGGACGGCGTGATGCAGCGCAAGTGCCAGTGCTGCCAGGAGCTGCGCACCTCGCCCCGGACCGTGACGCTGCGCTGCGCCGACGGCTCCCGCCGCGCCTTCAGCTACCTGCAGGTGGAGAAGTGCGGCTGCATGGGCCTGCAGTGCGGCTCGCCGGCCAGCGCCGCGCTCTCGGCGGCGGGGCCCGAGGGCGGGGAAGCAGCGCGAGGCCAGGCGGCCGGGCCCGGCAGCAACTGAGCGGCGCGCCCGGGCCTGCCCCTGACGCCGGCCGCGCTCCAAACGCTTCTCCCAACGTCAGCTCCCAGGACCTCCCGCCCGCCGCTGCCCCCTCGGGTGGGGGCTGCGGGTCCCTCCGCACACCCTGCCCCCTGCGCGGGCGAGGCACCAGCTGCGCCCCAGGGGCCCCGCGCGGGCCTGGGTCTTCCGCGGCCTCATCGTGGCCGCTCACGCCGCCAGTGGGGGGCCCTGCGCCGGTCCGGCCGGTGTCATCTGGTTTCATAAATAAACGTGGAGCGTTTTGCAACCCGTGGACTCTGCGTTTTGGGGCTTATCGGCGACACCCAGAAATGGCAGGGGTGGGGCAGGCCTCGGCCAGTGTCCCTCCCCAGGTCAGCCGGGGGATCCGCACACAGCTGTAGGGACCCCCGGGCCCCTCCACAAAGCTTTCGACTCCACCCATTACGGCGGCACTGTCCCCATGCCCGTCGGGGCTGGCAGGGGGTCTCGAGGAGAGGAGGCCGCACTGCCCGGCCACGGGCAGGCGGAGAGCCAGGGGCGGCCAAGCCTGCGGTCAGCTCAGGCAGGCCCTGCGTCCACCTGTGAAGCCCGGGGCGGGGGGCTGGAGCGTGGGCAGGGCTGGCGGGGAAGGCGCCCCAGAGCGGCCAAGCCAGCAGGCGAGGTGCTGGCCAGCTGGACCCTGGCCAGGGTGTCTGGCTGGCTGGAGTGGCAGGTGGCTGCTCACATGCCCAAAGGGACAGGACTCAGGGTCCTCATGCCAAGTCCCTCATCTCACCAGGGGAAACTGAGGCCCAGGGTGGACGGCAGGGCAGACACAGGAGGCCTGTTTCCCGTCCCCGGGGCTGGGTGGGCAGTTGTCCCCACCCCGGCTCTGGGAGTAGAGTGCCCACTGCTTAGACCCTGCGCTGCCCCTGTGCGAGGACCAGGGGTGCAGGGTGGACCTGGAGGCAAGGCAGTGGGGCAGGGGGCACCCACATCCGTGCCCAGGACTGCCCACTGGGGGCAGCGCGGCAGCACCATCCGGTGCCCATGAGGCCCCTCCAGGCCAGGTCCTGGGCACAGGAGAGCTGCAGCCACAGTGAGCAGGGTCTCGGGGACACGAGGCCCCAGGGAGGGGGAGAACTGCTGCCCAGTGACAAAGCACGTCTGCCTGGACCCCCTAGATGTCGGGGTGGGGGGGGTGGCTGGGCCCTTGGACCTCAGCCCCTGCCTCCGTCCTCCAGGTTGAGGCTGTGTGGGTCCCCAGCCTGCCACCCTGTGTCCCTCCCTGCCTGAGTGGGCCATGGTTGCCGGGGAGGCCCCAGCGGCTGCATCGCAGCTTGCACCCCGAAGGCCCAAGGGCAGGGGCCGTGCGCCGGCCGGCGGGGTCTGGGGGTGCTGGGAGGAGCTGCCCCAGGGCCGGCGGAGCTGTGGGGGTGGGCAGGGGCAGCCACAGGCACAGCCTTGGCACTCAAGGGCAGGTGGGGTGGGCAGGGAGCCCCTGCCCCCTGGAGAGCAGGAAGTGCGGCCGGTGGGCAGGCCCCGTCCCGCCCCTGCTGGCCGCCGCTCCCCAGGTGCAGCTGACCCCGAGCGGGCAGCACTCCGGCCCCCCTGGAGGATCGGGTGTCCAGCAGCCGCCTCTTCCTCTGGTGACTAATCCCCACCCCCCGCAGAGAGGACGGGCTCACGGGGGGCAGGGAGGGGCTCGACGTCCACGTCCCTGCCTGGAATCGGGGCACAGAGCAGGAAATGACCGATTGGGGTCCTGAGGAGGCCGCTGCCCACCCCCAGCGGCCCCTGGCCGAGTTACGCAAGCCGTGGTTTCCGGCAAGAGCTGCAGAGCTGGGCGCGGCCCTCTGGCCTCGCTGCCCCCACCCTGAAGGCGCTGACGCAAGGCTACCGGCTGGGAAGAGCCCAGGGGCCGGTGGCTGGCCTGGGCCAAGGCCTCGTTCTGGGGCTGGACGGTCACGGGCCCTGCGGGGGGCGCAGATGTGCGCTGGCCTGGCTCGGGAGGGGTGTCCAGCCTCCAGCCCGGGGCCCACAGACCCGAAGACCACGGGGGGCTCCAGAGACGGGGAGCACAGTAGAGAGAGCATGTGGCCTTGGTGGACAGCTCAGGGCCACCACCCCGCCGGCCCCCTGGCATGCCCACCCAGCCAGGCTCGCTTGGAACCCGGGCTGCCCAGCTCCAGCCCAGGAGACGCCCAGTGGCCAGGGGGTCCCGGAGCCTGTGGCCCCAGCTCTGAGCGCTCGGGGGCTCCAAGAGCACTGCCCAGAGGCCGAGGGCTGGACACGGCGTCCTCCGGGGCCTCGGGCTCCCGTGCTGGGAGTGGAGACAGGGGCAGGACAATGATAAAAGCTGCATGTCCGGCTGAACCTGGGGACGGCACAGGGCCACTGGGCTCGGGCCAGGCAGAGGGGAGGTGGGCGGGTGTGGACGCTGGAGGCACAGCCTGGGCCTTGGGGGGGCACAGGCCAAGGCCACTGTGGGGCCTGGACACGGCACAGCCCAGGACCCCTGGGACTGGTAGACGGGGTGGTGGAACGCGCAGCCCCCCAGTGCTGGGAAATCGAGTCACACCTGGGACACATGCCCACTGACGGTTCGGGGTGAACGGCCCTGCAGGGAATCCCACCCTCAATGGGGGCTTTGCCCCACGTGTCCTGAGTCAGCTGTGGTCAGTTCGCCACGAACTGACCTACAGCCGGCGAGGCTGGGGGAGTGGGGCGAACCCCAAAGGGACCCGGCGCAGGGCAGTGGCCAAGAGCAGGGGCACGGCCGCCGGCTGGGGGTCCCGGCCCCAGGGCAGGGGGTAGCCAGGGCAGCGGCCTCTGGAGAGGGCACCAGCACGACCCCCCAGGCGGGAGATGCTGAGCTCGAGCCGCGGAACGAGCTGAGTGGCCTGGAGGGGCGGGGTGGGGACTGGCCCGAGGGCCAGGGCTGGGGGCTGGGAGGGGACCCCATAGCCCAGCAGTCAGCTCAGAGGGCTGAGCAGGTGCGCCAGCAAGAGCGCGCGGGGCCGGGCTCCAGGCTCCGTCCGTGGGACAGGGGGTGGGGTCTGCCCCTCGCAGAGGGGGCGGGGGAGGTGGGAGAAGCAGGCCGCCAGCTGGGGGCTTGGACTGGGCCGGGTGGGGCGGTGCGGAGTGGTCAGGGGCAGGGACAGGGCCGGCTGCTGGGTGGGTGCGCGAGCAGAGCGGGGTGGGTGCTCGGGGGGGCTGCCCAGCCAAGGACAGGGCTGCCCTCCCTGAGCTGGGGTGGCGGGGGGCGCTGGGGCAGCGTCGGAAGTTCGTTTTGGTCACACCATGAGTGACCCTCAGATGTCCGGGGGAGATGGGGGGGCAGGATGAGGTTCAGCCTTCTGCTCGGGGGAGTGGGTGTGGGCAGCAAGGGGGGGAGATGGGGGAGGAGAGGAGGGGGAGAAGAGGAGAGAGGGCAGGGGAGAGAGAAAGGGGAGGTGGGGGTAGAAGGGGGGTCCTGCATGTGGCCCGGCCTTGCACCGTGTGACATGACTCCTGGCAGCCAATGACCTTGTGTGACCTTGAGGGGACCATGGGGCTGTGTCTGAGCCACAAGTGGGGAGCGCCCTCAAGGTCAAGGGCGTCAGAACCAGGGGCTCCTGCAGACCCCAGACTCAAGTGAGTGAGGCGCGGCCTGGGCCAAGGGGGGCGGGAGGGCCAGTGCAGCCCGGGGGAGGCCCCGGGGGTCCTGCCCAGGACCCCTGAGCTGTGTTGGGTGGGGGAGGGGGAGCAAGGTGGGGCAGTGGGCGCTGGGCTGCGAGCAGGGTCTGAAGAGACCCCTGGCATGGGGCCCCTTCAAGCTGGGACCTCGCTGTGCCCCTCCCCTCCTCTCCCCCCCCCCGCCCCACCTTCAGTTCTTTCTCACACTCACACACGTGCAAACACACCTGCCTCTCACTACCCAGGAATGACTCAGTTTACCTCGCCGTGACTTGCGCCTTGGAAAGTCAGTCCCCGGCCCCCACTGTTGCTATCCAGCTGAGGGGAGGGCTCCTGGGGGGCAGACAGGGAGAGTGGGGCGCAGGGGCGGTGGCTGAGCCCTCCCCCCTGGGAGGGCAGGTCTAGACCCGCCCCCCAGGGCCCCTGCTCCGCCCCTGAGTCCTGGACCCCCAGAGGTGGGGGTGCCTAGCACACCCTCTCTGTCCTAGGTCTGGCCCCGCCCTGCTCATGCGCTGTGCCCTGGGGCTACTCTCACCTCCCCCTCGGCAGGAGCCCATCCCCCCACCCCCTGGGGCCCCCACCCAGAAGCAGGGCAGAGTTGCACCACTGGGGAGGGGTCTCCCGCCCACCCTCAGGGGACAGTTTCATGGGAGGACCGTCCAGCATTCGGCACAAAACTAAATCCTCCGTCCTGCGTGCGCAGGCCACCTGGACATGGGGGTCGCGGGGCGGGGAGCGCGGTGGCGGAGCTCCTAACTGGGCGGCGGCCAGCACAGGCGGCCGTCACAGGCCTCGTCCTCGAGCAGCGTCCACGCCCCAACTCTGGGAGTGGGGAAACCGAGTCTGGCTCGCCAATGGCTGGGCCGGTTTAGCAAACCGCTTCTGGAGAGTGTGGACTGCTGCTCTCGTGTCTGTGTGTGCACGTGTGCAACGCCACGTGTGCACAGCCGTGAGTGCATGGCCACGCAGCGCGGCCTCTGGCTCCACGGGCAGACGCTGGACAAGGGGTCCCAGGGGGTCCCCTCCCTCTTCCCACAGGAGCTGCCTCATCAGGGATGGGCCACGTTGGCTGAGCCACTGCCCCGTCCGGGGTCAAGGGGCTTGGTGGGGAAGGGGTGTGGGTGCCCCCCCAGCGGCTCCGGCCTCGCCCCTCCCGCACAGGCAGGGTTATGGCTCTGGACGCCTGAGCAGGGCCCGCCCGGGGTGTGGACGCCCATCGTCGGCCTCGCCACCGCGCAGACGCCGCCTCGGGGTCCCGCCTGGGGCTGCAGGAGAGGCAGCAGCTCAGCCCCAAAGAGCGAGCGCAGGCGCTTCGCGAGCACACGCGGGCGGGGCAGGCGGGCGTGGGGCGCCCCCACGGCCCCCGGAGGCCCCTCGGCCGGCGGATCCCCGCCTGTTTGCCCGCGGACGCGGGAGGCCTCACCGGTGACCCGGAGCCGCCGCGCCTGTTTGCTGGCAGCCGGGACCCCGCTCCACGGAGTCGCCCTAATCCTGAGCAAACGTGGCCAGGGGCTGCCCGGGCCTCCGCGGCCCACACCCTGCCCGCATCCTCCTCCCGCCCCTTGCCAGGGGCCCCACGCGGCACCCCGAGGCCCGCCCTGCGTGCCCCAGCCCCCGCTGCCCTCCAGCCCCTCAGGGCCCGGGGCGGGGGACAGGCTGGAGGACCTGGGCAGGACCCTCGCGGCTCGCCTCCGGCCCTCCGTGTCCAGCGGGGCTGTGGGAGGGGACCCCGGCCTCCTGCCCGTTCTCCAAATCACGGCCAGCAGCTTTCGGGAGAACTGCATCTTTTCACACAATTTCAAATTTATGGACAAGTTGGAAAAAACAGGGCAAAGAGCCCCCGCCCCTTGACCTGCACTGGTCAGCGTCTCCTCCCCCCCCGTCTCTCTCCCCCCTCATCGCTCTGTCCCCACCCCATCCCTGCCTCGACGTCCTTTTCTGAACCACCCGGCTTTCACCTGCAGCGCCTGCCCCTCCACCCGAAGTGCGGGTGGGTGCCCCACAGAGGGTGCGTCTCCACAGGGCAGGTGTCCACCCCCGCTGTCCTGCTCGAGCCCCACCTCCCCTGCTGCCCCTGCCCCTCCCGCCCGGATCTGGGGCCCCCAGGAGGTGCGGGGGCTGCCGCCCCAGAGCAGGCGACCGAGCTGCGCCCCATCCCCTGCCCCCGTGGCTGGGGCCTGTGTCGTGGGGGAGCTCTCCTCCCCCAGGGCTGCCGCGGCTCGCGCCTGACTCCCAGCAGCAGCATGGGCTCGGGGGCTCGGGGGGCTCGGGCCTCCCAGTCCCAGGTCGGGTGTGGGCGGGGTGCCCCAATACGCCCCTGGCCTGCGCCTGCCAATGCCCCATGTCCAGCACCCCCGGGCCTCCCCCACCAGGAGCCCTGGGCCCTCCAAGGGGCCGAGCCCCCAGCCCGGGCCTGTGCATCTGCTGCTCCCCACCGCAGAGCTGTGTCCCCGGTTTGCAGAAGCCCCACCCCCCGCGGCTCCCTGCCCCCCACCGTCCACAGACACATGCGCGGCTCTCGCGCTGGGGTCTTCCAGGGCCCTCACGGTCCCCAGACGGTTATGCCCCGGAGCCCAGAGGGGCCTTCGTTCAGCTCGTCCACACCAAGTGCCCGGGTCCGAGCAGCACCAGCCCGTGGCTCCTCAGAATGTGCTGGAAGGAAGAGGGGAGAGAGGGAGAGGAGAGGGAGAGGGAGAGGGAGAGGGAGGGAAGACGCGAAGCTCTTTGAGAAGAATGGGGAACAGGAGGAGAGGATGTGGGGGGCCGGGCACCCTGGGGAGGCGCCCCCGTCCTGCAGCTCCCCACGGGCCGCCCTTCCTGGGCCCTGGGCCCCCAGGATCAGCGCCCAGGTGGACGGCGGCCTGCTCAGGACAGGCCCAGTCCTGCCCGGGCAGCTCGACCCACCCCCTGCAGGACTGTCGCAGCCTTGACGGCCCCCCTCGACGGCCCCTCGACAGTCCCCCTCAATGGCCCCCCTCGACGGCCCCTCGACGGCCCCTCGACAGTCCCCCTCAATGGCCCCCCTCGACGGCCCCTCGACGGCCCCTCGACAGTCCCCCCTCAATGGCCCCCCTCGACGGCCCCCCTCGATGGCCCACCTTGATGCCTTCCTTGACGGCCCCCCCCAACGGCTCTCCTCGAAGCCCCCTTCAACGAACCCCTTCAACGGCCCCCTTGACAATCCCCCTGGATGGCCCCCCTCAACACCCCCTCAACAGTCCCCTCGACGGCCCCCCTCAATGCCCCCCTCTATGTTCCCTCGACGCCCCCTCTGCACCCCACACGCCCGATGCGGGCCACAGCTGGGGGCCCATCCCCTTTCTTCGGGCAGCAGCAGGGTCCCCAGAGCCCGGCAGGAAACTGGCCTGAGTGTGGGCTGGGGACGGGGTCTGCACCCCAAAGCCCAGAACGCCGAGCCGGTCACCAGGTGTGGGGCTGGGGTCTTCACCTGCCCCGGGCCCGGTCACTGTGGGCACGGGGCTGCTGGGACCCCCACCCGCAGAGAGGGGGCCACCCATTGCAGCCCACATCCCCTCTGAGGATTGTGGGGGGCGGGCGTGGAGGGCTTGGTACCGTCCCCCCTCAAGGACAGCCCGGGGTGCCCGGCAGCTGCGGCCCCCACCCGGCCGCGGCCGGCAGCCAGGGCCCTCCGCGGAGCCGACGACGGCCCTGGGCAAACAGCCAGCACTCAATAAATGCCCGTGAGCTGGTGACCCCGTGCCGTGTCCCGGGCTCCGTGGGGTGGGAGGGGGTGGCTGCGGGGCTGCGGGGCGGGGGGGCCTGGCCTTGGGGGATGGCCCCTGCAGGCTCCCAGCCCCACCCTGGCCTCCCGGGCCGCGCGACCCTGAGAGCCAGGACCCTCGCCCAGGGGGGTTGGGACCCCCGGCCTGGGAGGTCTGGCCCCCTTCCCTCTGGGCCCGGCCACCCCTGCAACTCGTCGGTCAAGCGAGGACCGAGGCCAGCCAGCTCGGGCCCGGCCGAGGCTGGGGCAGGCTCCTGGCGCTGGCCGGCCCCCGCCCCCGCCGAGCAGGAAGTGGCCCCCTCCCTTCCTTCGCCTTCTGTTCTCAGCTCCTTCAACTGTGAAGAGGTAAACGCGGCTGAGCAAACAGGCCGGGCTCCGCGGCCACATCCGGGATGTCACAACAGCCCCCGGTGGCCACGGGGGGACGGCCCGGTGGCTGCCCCTGCCACGGACCCCGGCCTGGAGCCACGCCACGCCCTGGCTGCAGCCGGGCCGCTCCTGCGTCCACCGCACGTGAGCACGAGTGCCCACCAAGAACCCGCCGCGAGCGCGTGGGCAGGGGCCTGCCCGGGTGGGCAGGGGAGGGGCAACCGCGGGCCCTGGGGCCAAAGGCGACAGCGTCCGCAAGAGCGGGCACAGGGAAAGCCCACCCGGCAGGCACTCCCGGGACCCCTGAAGGCCGAGATGGGCTGGCCGTGCTTGGGGGGTGGAGACAGGGAGGACGCCAGGCCCAGACCCAAGGCGGGGGGCAAGCGGGAGGAGGCGCCGGGGGGAGGGGGCGGCAGGTGAGGGGCCTGGGCCACTGCCCCCTCCGCTGACCCCGGGACCGGGGGCCTAAGGGGCCGCCAGGTTCGCGCACCCCTGGCCCAGCCTGGAGCAAGCTCAGGGAGAGATGGGACCAGCAGGGCCCCAGCTCGCAGGCAGGGACCCCGGCCCACCCCCAGGCCAGGCCCACGGGGCAGTGGGGACCCCTGGCCTGGGTTGAAAGAGAACTTTGGGAACTCCAAATCCCGAGGCCTGGAGAACCTTCGGGGGTGAGGGGGAGGCAGGCTGAGCTCCCCGTCCCTGGGGCCCCGGAGGCGCGCAGAGGGCAGGTGCCCGAGGCTGTGCCCAGACACGCAGGCGCCCCCAGGCCACCACTGGGCCCCCGTCCCTGGACACGGCGTGCCCGGGGCTTGCCACCAGCTCCCGCACCCTGACAGCAGCCTGGGGCCCCAGGCCTGCGGGTGCAACACCCAGCGGAGGGTACGGGGCGGCTGCAGGAGGAGCCCGACCCAGACCGATGACAGACAAGGCTGGACGTGCCCCCGTCCCCCAGTGCCCGCCGGCGGGGCCACGGAACGTCCTAGGCCATGCTCGGGGCCTGTGTGGGGACTTGGGGCAGGGTGGCTACAGCAAGGAAACGGGCATCCACCCCTCGCTTTGGTGGGAGAACAGCACCACGGAGCACCCCCAGCCAGCACCGGCCGGAGCCCCCCAGCCAGCAGGACCCTGCGGGTCGGGGGACACATGGCCTGGCTCCCCCTGCAGCCCCGCCGTGCCCCCACCAGGCTAAAGGGCCCAGCTGCAGAGCTGGCTTAGCAGGGACGGGTGCACGGAGCCCCGGGGTGCAGGGGGGCCGTGCGGGCAGCAGGGCACCCGCCTCAGGGCCTCAGTTTCCCACGCCCGCTTACCTGGCCGGGTGAGGGTCCTGCCACTCAGCTCCCCATCCACGCTGCTGGGGGACCCTCGGCCCCACTCCGCAGCTGGGCCAGGGGGGGCTCGACACGGGGCCCCGGGGGGGCAGCCCAGAGGACCACCCCCCAGCCCAGGGCAGAGGCTGCAGAGGAGGGTCCGGGGGTCTTCCAGGGCCGTGCTGGGGGGCCACCCGCAGCCCCTCTCTCTCGTGGTTCTCAGAAGCTGCTGGGGGTGGTGTGGGGGTCCCGTTGGGCCCAATCCTCCCTGCTGGGCTCTTTCCTGTCCGCGGCTCCTCCCCAAGAGCAAACACACGTGGCCGGTGGGGGAGAGGAAGGCGCTGGCGGAGCCGGGCAGGCGCGGGGCCAAGGCCGCCGCTACATAAGCCCGAGCCCCCTGGGAGCGGCGCCCACTGCCCGCCGCGCCCGCTGCAGGATGGGTGCCAGGAGCAGGAGCCGGGCCCTGGCGTGGGCCCTCGCGGCCCTGCTCGTGGCGCAGTCGGGTAAGCCGACGCCCCCGGCCCCCTGGCCTCGTCTTTGCAGACCCTCTCCTGCACCCCCAGTGCAGCCCCTGGGATGCCCCATAGCCCCCCGGGCGTTGGGCCGGGCTCCACCTGGTCAGGGACCAGCGTCTGTGTTCCAGGGCCACTGGGGGCTGGAGGGGGGTGTCAGGGCACCAAAGGACCCCGGCCACAGGCGAGGGGCCTCTCTGGGCCCCCATCAGGCCCCCACCTGTCCCAGCAGGGACAGCCCCCCACGGGACCCCTGCCCCAGCCCAGGGCGATCGCGGTGGCAGCCGGTGCTGCTCGAGGAGCTGGGTGCTGCTTCCCCTCGGTGCTGCCCCCCGCCCCCACCAAGCCCCCCGTCCTCCCTGGGCCACGAGCAGCAGCCGCGGGACGAGCCTCAGTCTGACGCTGTCAGCAGAGAAGGTCGCGGCCCTGCCACAGAAACAAGGAGTCCTGGGGGATGCGCCCCTGCGCTCTGCGCCCTCCCCGTGCTGCCTGCCGGGTTCGGCAAAGCTCTCCCACAGGGGGAGCAAAGGGAGGGCTTGTGCCCAGAGCCCCTGCCCAAGCCCAATTCCCCCCAGGGGTGCGCAGGCTGGAGGAGGGGTAGATTCCCGCAGCGCCCAGCTGGGGGCCGGCCGAGAGGTGCAGGAAGCTTCCCGCCCGGGCGCCCGCCCCTGCCTCCCCCAGCTCTTGTTACGCGGTGGGCAAAGCCCTCACGGGGCGGGAGGGGCCTGGAAAGCAGACGCGTGGGGACAGGCCGGGGGACCCGGGCACGGGCCAGGCAGAGACCCTGGCCATGGCCCAGGCGCTCACGCGCGGCCAGCTCCGGCCCCGGCTCCGCCGAGTCACGGCTGGGGCCTCCCGTGGCGTCCTGCTCCCCAACAAAGCCGTGCTTTGTCCTTCCCGGGGGACAGGCAGCACGTGCCGGGGCCCACACCTGCCTGCGTCCTCGTCCCCCCAGCCCTGGACGAGCCCCTCCCACTGCAGAAGGGAGGGAGGGCCAGCGCGAGGAGCAGCGGGCAGCAGGGCTCTGGCCGCCGCGTGGTGCTCTCTGCCTTTCTGGAACTTTCCGTCCTGGCGGAGGCCTTGCTCGCTATCAGGCTGAGTGACGGGGAGGTGTCTGCCATGGGTGGGGTTGGGGCTATTCCATCAAATCCGCTCAGGCCCCCAGAGCAGCCCCGGGAGCCTGCCACCTCGGAGCTGGCCGCAGGGGCAGCCACACTCAGGCCTCCAGCAAGGCCGCTGAGGGCAGGGGCCAAGGGCAGGGGTCGTGGGCAGGGGGCACGGGCAGGGATTGAGGGGAGGGGGCATAGGCAAGGGTTGAGGTCAGGTTCACGGGCAGGGGTCCTGGGCAGGGGTCACAGGCAGGGGCTGTGGGCAAGGGTCCTGGGCAGGGGGCACGCGTAGGGGATGCAGGCAGGGGTGGAGTGCAGGGTTCACAGGCAAGGGTTGTGGACAGGTCATGGGCAGAGGTCCTGGGCAAGGGTCCTGGGCAGGGGCGGTGGGCAGGGGTTGTGGGCAGGGGGCACGGGCAGGGGCCGTGGCAGGGGTCGAGTACAGGGTACACAGACAAGGGTCGTGGGCAGGCGCGGTTGAGCGGCCTCTCACCAGCTCCTATCCCTTTCCCCGCAGAGGCCCAGAACGGCACAGAGGCCAGTGGGGCGAGCACGGCGGCCGCCGTGGACCAGACAGGGCTGGAGGGCGGTAGGTGGCCAGGGCCCGAGGGGGCGTTCCAGTCGGGCAGGAGGGGCGGTGAGCGAGCCGGGGCATTGGGCAGGCGCGGCCTGGGGGTGGGGCCTGGGTTGGGAGCGTCGAGTGACCCTTCCCAGAGCCGCCCGCCATGCGGACGCCCTCCTGGCCCTATGGCCGCCCAGTGCTGACCCCGGAGGGGCAGGCGGATCCCCGGGGCCGGCCCTCGGGCCCACGCCCGGCAGAGGTGGGCCCGGGGGGATGGGGCAGCCCCCGAGCAGCGGCCGCCAGCGTGACGCGCCCCTCGCCCGCAGCCCGCCCCGCGCCCTGGCCCGCCCAGCAGTTGACCTTCATCCCGCCCGTCGCCCTCGTCCCCAGTGTGGGCTGTAAGTGGACGGGGGGTGGGGGGGCATCTCAGCCCTGGGCGTGGGGCAACCGGGCAACGGGGCCACACGGGGGGGACCTGGGAGCCTCCGGGGTCCTCTCGAGTGCGGCGGGGGTCTCTGAAGGGGGCGGCTCAGCTGGAGGCTGGAGGGAGGCGGCGGCTGGTGCCCGCCCTCAGGACCCCGCGGCGCCGCCCCCGCAGCCCTGAACGCTGCGCACAACGGCCGGGTCTGCAGCGCGTGGGGCGACTTCCACTACAAGACCTTCGACGGCGCCCTGTTCCGCTTCCCCGGTCTCTGCAACTACGTCTTCTCGGCGCACTGCCGCGCCGCCTACGAGGACTTCAACGTGCAGATCCGCCGCGGCCTGGCGGGGTCCCGGCCCACCATCCAGCGCGTGCTGCTCAAGGTGGACGGGCTGGTGCTGGAGCTCGCGCCCGGCGCGGTGCACGTCAACGGGCGGAGGTGAGCGGGTGGGCGGGGGCGCGGGCGGCAGTGAGCAGGGGGCCCGGTGGGTGGGGGCACGGGCCGCAGGGGAGGGCCCAACCGGTGGGGGGCAGGGCCGCGGGGGTGGACCGGGTCGGGCCGGGCAGGTGGGGCCGCGGGGGTGGGCCGGCTGGGGAGCCCGGGTCCGCCCACCGCCACCGCCCTGGCCGCCTGTGTCCCACAGGGAGGAGCTGCCTTACAACCGTGCTGGCCTCCTGGTGGAGCGCAGCGGCTCCTACATCAGGGTCAGCGTCCGGCTCGTCCTGACCTTCACCTGGAACGGCGAGGACAGTGCCCTGGTGAGGCCCCGCCCTCCCGGGCCCCCAAGGACCCCCTGTCGGGCCCCCAGGGTGACAGGTGGAATCGGGGGCCCGAGTCCCGGGGCGGTGGGGGCCCTGCCGGGTGGGGCTGTGGAGCAGGTGGGCAGAGGCTGAGCTGCCCCCTCCTGCCCCAGCTGGAGCTGGACCCCAAGTACGCCAACCAGACGTGTGGCCTGTGCGGGGACTTCAATGGCCTCCCGGCCGCCAACGAGCTCTTCGCCAACGGTGAGGGCCGCGGGCTTGGGGGGCCGGGCAGTCCCGGGGGGGTGGCGCGAGACAGGTCTGAGGGACCCCAGGCCAGCGGGGGGGAGGGCCGCTCCGGCCGGGGCCCCGGGGCCCGCTCAATCAGCTGCAGGGTGCAGGAGCACCCCACACCGTCCCGGAGCCCCCCAAGTCCTCCCGCGGCCCAGGGCTCCGAGCCGCTGTCCCCGCAGACGCCAGGCTGACCATGCAGCAGTTCGGGAACCTGCAGAAGCTGGACGGGCCCACGGAGCAGTGCCAGGACCCATTGCCCACGCCGGCCGGCAACTGCACAGATGAGGTGGGCGCGGGCGCGGGTCCTGGGCTCAGGGCGGGCAGGGCGCGAGCGCGGCGGCCCCACCTGTGTCCCAACTGCATGCTGTGAGCCTGTGGGTGGCACCGAGGGGGTGGCCTCAGCTCTGCGTGCTGGGCTGTGTGTGCGTCTCTGGCCACGAGCGGCGGGCCCACCCGGAGGGGCCCAGGGCAAGACCCGCCAAGCCAGCCGCACCACCCAGCCCTCACCCAGCACCCACCTTTCCCCATCCCCGAAGCTCTGGGCCACCTGCCGGGGCAGGGTCACAGCTCTCCCGGGCTCACGCCACACTTTGCTCAGAAGGTGGGAGGGTGCGTCCTGGAGCGGGGTGGGGGTGCGGGGGCCGCAGGCACCGCCCAGAGCTGAGCAGGGCTCTGCACACACAGCGCAGGCTCACAGCTGGGGGGGGTGAGAAAGGGAGGGGGAGGGGAGGGGGGAGAGGGGAGGCAGGGAGCCTCGGGGAGAAAGGGGGCTCCTGTGCTGGGTGAAGACAGGTGGCCGGTGGCCTGGCCCAGGTGCCTTGGCCACCTCTCGAGGTGGACGGGGCGGGCGGCGAGCCGCCCTGGGTGCCCGGCGCCAGCCTTGCTGTGCCCCCAGGAGGACATCTGCCGCCGCACCCTGCTTGGCCCGGCCTTCGCGCAGTGCAACGAGCTGGTGGACGCCGGCGCGTACGTGGACGCCTGCGCCCAGGACCTCTGCCGCTGCCCCACCTGCCCATGCGCCACCTTCGCTGAGTACTCCCGCCAGTGTGCCCACGCCGGGGGGCAGCCGCGGAACTGGAGGGGCCCCGACCTCTGCCGTGAGTGTCCGAGAGCCCCGGGCCGCGGCCCAGGGATGGCAGGTGGTGCCCAGGTGGGGGATGGGGCAGGGCGAGAGCGAGGGGGTGCGGCGAGGGAGGAGGGGCGGGGGCGGGGGACGGAGGCCCAGCGCTGCCCCTCCCCACAGTCCAGACGTGCCCCCCGGGCATGCAGCACCAGGAGTGCGGCTCGCCCTGCGCCGACACCTGCTCCAACCCCGAGCGCGCCCAGCTCTGCGAGGACCACTGCGAGGACGGCTGCTTCTGCCCCCCAGGCAGGCCTCCCGGGACCCCCGAGACCCTGGGGGCCGAAGCCCGGCCTGTCGGTCCCCGACACCCCCACGGCGGGGCTGCCCCAGAGGGGCGGGGAGGGGCCCACCTGGGGGGGCAGCTCCTCCTGGGCCCCCTCCAGCCTTCCTAGACTGGCAGGTAGCAGGGGGTCCAGATGGGGATCCCCAGGGCCAGGTGAACCCCTTTCCCCCCAACACTGGACACTGCCTCGGACCACCGGGGCCGGTTTCGCCCTCCGAACCCCGTGAGTCCACCCAGGAGCCCCTCACTGCACACGCGCCCCCCGCCCCCACGGCCCCCTCCGGTCCATGGCCTGCCCCCGTGCCCACTGCCCCCACACCCCCTGCCCCACGCCCACTCCCCTGCGCCTGCTGCCCCCACACCCGCTGCCCCGCGCCAGCTGCCCCCACTGTCCACCCCCAGGCACGGTGCTGGACGACCTCACGCACACGGGCTGCGTGCCCCGGGAGCACTGCCCCTGCTCGCACGGCGGCCGCACCTTTGCCCCAGGAGCCTCCTTTGCCACCAGCTGCAGCTCCTGGTAGCCGCCCCCGCGGCCCCTTCCCCGGGGGGGGGCACGGGACCCTCCCCCACCCGCCCCCCAACCACGGCCCCTCCCGCAGCATCTGCTCCGGGGGCCTGTGGCAGTGCCAGGACCTCCCGTGCCCGGGCACCTGCTCCCTGAACGGCGGGGCCCACGTCGCCACCTTCGACCAGCGGCTCTACGACGTGCATGGGGACTGCAGCTACGTGCTGGCCAAGGTGCGGCGCCGCCCCGGGCCGGGGCGCCCTGAGCGGAAGGAAGCCCGGCTGGCCGGCACCCCTGCCTGGGGGCCTGGCCCTGGGGAGCCGCCCGGGGCGCCCTGCTCCCGGCCTGCGTGCGGGCAGCCCCAGGCCTCCCCGGCCCGCCGCCCCAACACGCCCGTGGACTTCTCCCCAGAAATGCGCCGACGACTCCCTGACGGTGCTCGTGGAGCTGCGCAAGTGTGGCCTGACGGACACTGAGAACTGCCTCAAGGCGGTCACGCTCAGCCTCGGCGGAGACTTGGTGACCACCCGACCCGGCCCCCGACTGGGAGGGTAGTGGGGTGGGAGACAGACAGACCCCCGGGGGGGGGGAGAGGGAGGGGGAGGGGAGGAAGCCGGCGTGGCCCTCCCTCCTCAGCCCCCGCCCCGTGGTGATGTGCGCCCTGCGCAGCCCTAGGACCCCGGCCTGCTCCCTGGGGGACCCTGGGGACCACCTGTCACCCCGGCCTGGGCTTCTCCAGGCCTCACGCTGTCCCGCGCCCCTTGCCAGGCCATCCGCATCCAGGCCGGCGGCCGCGTGTTCATGAACTCCATCCTCACTCAGCTGCCCGTGGCGGCAGGTACGCAGCTCCACGCTCCCGCCCGCGGCGGTGCCCACAGGGTGCGTCGGCCCCCAAGTCCCGGCCGGTGTCAGGCCCAGCGTCAGCCAGCGCTCTGCGGCTGCCCCGAGAGCCCGGTCCTCGTCTGCAGAGACCTGTCCACACGTGGGGGCGGCCCCCCGAGACTGCGGGGCTGGGCGGCGAAGGGGGCCGTGTCCGCCGCGGGGTCCTCCCGGCAGCACGCGGGCCAGGCCTTCGCGGAGCCGCCTCTGACCGCCCTCCGCCCCGCAGCCAGCGTCGTGGTCTTCCAGCCGTCGTCGCACTTCATCGTGGTGCACGCGGCCCCCGGCGTGCAGCTGCAGGTGCAGCTGGTCCCACTCATGCAGGTGCTGCTGAGGCTGGACGCCGCCTACCACGGCCAGATGTGCGGTGAGCGCGGGCGGGGGCGGCGGGGCGGGGCGCGCAGCGGCCGCACAGTGTGGCGGGGCGGCGGGCCCGGGCGCCGCGGGGAGGGGGCCGGGCGTCCGGCGCCGGCCGCTTCGGGTGCCGGCCCCACCAGCCCCGCTGACCCCCGCCCGCCCCCAGGCCTCTGCGGGAACTTCAACCAGAACCAGGCGGACGACTTCCGCACGCTGGGCGGGCTGGTGGAGGGCACGGGCGCCGCCTTCGCCAACACCTGGAAGACCCAGGCCTCCTGCCCTGACATCAAGAACCACTTCGAGGACCCCTGCTCGCTCAGCGTGGACAATGGTACCGCCCCTTGCCCCTCAGCACCCCCCAGACTCCAGGCCCACCCCCTCGCGCCCCGCCCTCCCGTCTCTCGTGGACTCCAGGCGGGGGGGGGGCCCTGAGCGGGTTGAGGGCCCCCAGAGGCCGCGTCCGAGGTGCGCCGCCCGTCCAGGTGGGGTGGGGAGGGGGAAGCGAGGCCGTAGGAAGCCGCCGGCCCCTGAGACCCACTTGCCGCAAACCCCCTCCCAGAGAACTACGCGCAGCACTGGTGCTCGCAGCTGACGGACCCCGCGGGTGCCTTCGCGCCCTGCCACTCCATCGTCAACCCCGCATCCTTCCACGCGGTGAGCACGGGGTCCCCGCACCTGGGGGCAGGAAGCAGCACGGTCGTCCTGGAGTTGTCGCCCCCAGGCCCCCCACCTCTGACCTCCCTCCCGCAGCCCCCTCCCCCAAGGCCGCCTTCCCTGGGAGCCTGAAGCCTTAAAGGGGCCCCTCCCAGCCCCAGAGCAAGTCCACCAGGGAGGCCCCTTGTCCGAACCCGAGCTGGCCCAGCCCCTCCCACCGGCACCCACCCATGCCACCCCCCACCCCAGCCAGACTCCTGCCTCCAGCTGCTCGCCCCCTCGCCATCCACACCCCTCAGATGTGGCACGACCGAAAACGCCCCTCCCGCGCCCTCCACCCATGGCCGGCTTCGTGGCCTGCCCGCTGTGGCCCCGCCCCACTCCTCACACCACTGCCCAGGCCCCCCCCAGGGTCTTTGCGTGTCACCCCATCTGGGCAGGGCTCATGGCCCTGTGGGGGGGGAGGGGGCACCCGCCGGGCTGGGGTCCCTGACGGCCCCGCACCCCCAGAACTGCCTGTTCGACACCTGCAACTGCGAGCGGAGCGAGGACTGCCTGTGCGCCGCGCTGTCCGCCTACGTCCGTGCCTGCGCCGCCAAGGGCGTCCTGCTCAGCGGCTGGAGGGACGGCGCCTGCCGTGAGTGCGCGGCCAGGGGCCTGGGGAGGCGGCAGTGGCCCTGACCCCGTCCAGCTCCCTGCCAGGGGCTGGCGAGAACCTTCCACTGACGGGGAAACTGAGGCTCGGAAAGTGGTGAAGGCAAGGCTAAGCCCGCCCCGCCCTGTTCCTGCCCCCAGTCAAGTACATGAACAACTGCCCCAAGTCCCAGAGCTACGCGTACCTGATCGACACCTGCCCGCCCACCTGCCGCGGCCTCAGCGAGGCCGACGTCACCTGCAGAGTCTCCTTCGTGCCCGTGGACGGCTGCACCTGCCCCGTGGGCACCTTCCTGGACGAGGCCGGTGCCTGCGTGCCCGCAGAGGAGTGTCCCTGCTACCTCCACGGCTCCGCGGTGGCCCCTGGGGAGGCTGTGCACGACCACGGCGTGGTGTGGTGAGGGGCAGCGGGCAGGGGGCGCCGGGGGGCATCAGCAGGGAGCTGGGGGGCGTGCAGGGAGCAGGGGTCCAAGGAGGCATTACTGGCTGCCTCTGGGCCCTGGAGACCCCGCCCTGAGGTGGGAAAGGGGAGAGTCATATCACCGGTGCCAGGACAGACCATGCCCTCGCCAACAACCCGAGGCCTTGCCTGGAGCCGGGGTCCGATATTTCTGCAAGAGCGACGCAGTGTGGCGAGAGACGGCCAGCAGCGGGCGGGGCACCCAGGCAGCATCTGGGCTCCTTCCACTCGGGGGCCGCGGCTGCGAGGGGGAGGCCCTCACCGCGGGCTCGGGCACCACTGGGAGCATGGGGGAGCCGCCTCCCCGCCCACCCACTCAGGGTGGCATGCCTGCTCCACGCCCAGAGATTCCCACCCTCCCCCAGGTTCCTAAGCCTAAAGAGCCTCCCCGGAGGGGCAGAGGCTCAAGGGGCTTGCCCAGCCCCGTCAGACCTTCTACAGAAGGGCATACTCCCCTGGCCCGGAGGTCCACGCAGCTGGGGTCTGCGCCACGCCCCCCCTCCCCCTATCCTTGGAGCCAGTGCAGCTCAGGGTCTCGGGTCTTCCCGGCCCTTGGGGGTGGGCACTGTCCACACATGACCACCGCAGTCCCGTGGCCAGGGATGAGGTCAGGGAGGAGCTCAAGGAGCAGGTCCAGACCAAGCTACCCCTGTCTCGTAGCTCGTGTGTGCGTGGGAAGCTGAGCTGCCTGGGAGCCGTGGAGCAGAGGAGACCAGGTAAGGCCCCGCCCGGCCCCACGAGGCCTGGCCCCGCCCCGTCTTGGCCCCACCCCATCTCAGCCCCGCCCTGGCCCCGCCCCGTCTCGGCCCCACCCAGCCCGGCCCCGCCCCGTCTCAGCCCTGCCCTGGCCCCGCCCCACTCGGCCCCCCCCACCCTGCTCAGCCCTGATTGGTCCCCCAGACCTGTTGCCTCTGAGGCCCTGGGCGGGGCCTGCTGAGTTGGAGCCCTCCCTGCACCTGCCCCCAGCAATGGGGGGAGCTCGCTGGGCAGATCTTGGTGGGCAGAACGGGGCCCTCCCTCCCCCGGGTGCGTGCCCCAAGCTGGGCCTCTAGGGGTGCTGCCCCAGGCCCTCCCAGCGAGCCCTCCCTCCCCAGGGTGTGTGCCCCCCATGGAGTACCTGAACTGCAGTGACGCCAGGGCCAGCGCCCGCGGGGCCGAGTGCCTGCGGAGCTGCCACACGCTGGACGTGGACTGCGTGAGTTGCTGGGGGGTCTTCCGAGGGTGCAGTCACGTGCCCCCCATTGTCCCTGCCCCTTGGGGGCTGAGCATGGAGAGGGGAGCCCCGAGGCCTCTGCTCTAGGTCCTGGGCTCCTCGCACTGGCCCACCCGTCCCGGGCACACAGCAACCGGTGGGTGCCTGTCCCTAACCCGGGTCACCCCCAGGATTTGTCAGGCCCCCACTCGCCTCAGTGTCCCCAGCCTGGGGGGCGTGCACACCGAGACCTGTGAGGCCGCCCCCCTGGCCCCCTGACTGGCGCTGCACCCCCCAGTACAGCACCCAGTGCGTCTCCGGCTGCGTCTGCCCGCCGGGACTGGTGGCCGACGGCAGCGGGGGCTGCATCGCCCAGGAGGACTGTCCCTGCGTGCACAATGAGGCCACGTATAGGCCCGGGGAGACCGTCCAGGTCGACTGCAACACCTGGTGGGCAGGGCCCGGGGGGCGGGGGCGCAGGGCCCTGTGGGGGGCGGCCTGGCCTGGGCGGGGAGTGGAGGCCGCTCCTAGAACAGCCGGCGTAGCCAGGCCTGGTGGGGGGGAGCGCGACGGTTGTGAGCTCCGCGTTCACGGAGGGCAGCGGCGTAGCCCCCGGCCCTCCCAGCTCTCGGCCGTTCTGTGGAGGGGGGTGGCTGAGGGCAGCCTGGAGGTTCGGGGTGGCCGGGCCTCGGGGGCTCCCTCGGTGAGCAGCCGCCCTGCCCGCAGCACATGCAGGAGCCGCCGGTGGGAGTGCACCAGCCAGCCCTGCATGGGCACGTGCGTGGCCTACGGGGACGGGCACTTCATCACCTTCGACGGCGAGCGCTACAGCTTCGAAGGCAGCTGCGAGTACACCCTGGCACAGGTAGGCCTGCCCCACGCCCCCTCCTGCGGGCCGGCCCCCCGGGCCCCGCCAACCAGCACCTTCTTCCTGTCCCAGGACTACTGTGGCGCTGGCGCCAACGGCACCTTCCGCATCGTCACCGAGAACGTCCCCTGCGGGACCACCGGTGTCACCTGCTCCAAGGCCATCAAAGTCTTCCTAGGGGTGAGGGCGGGGCCGTCAAGGGCGTGGGCGCTGCCGGAGGCCCTCCTCCCTCCCCTCTGCAGCCAGGGGGACCGCAGAGCTCACCCCTTGGCTCCCTGCAACCCCCTTGCCAGGCGTATGAGCTGATCCTCAGTGAGGGGCACATCAAGGTGGTGGCAAGGGGCCCCGGAGGAGACCTGCCCTACAGGATCCGCTACATGGGCATCTACCTGGCCATCGAAGCCCGCAGCGGGCTGGTCCTGTTGTGGGACCGAAAGACAACCCTGATCATCAGGCTGCGCCAGCATCACAAGGTAGGCGCCGGCCCACCGCCCTACGCATGCCGGCGGTAGCGAGACCAAACCCGACAAAAGCGGAAGCCCTGGGGCGGGGCTGGGGCTGTGCGCGAAGTCGGGGTTCCAACAAGGGCCTGGTGGAACGCTGCCCTGTGCCCCCTGGCCTCCCGGCGTGGCAGTGCCACGGCTGCTGGACACCGGTGTCTGCCCACCAGCCCCCACAGCACTCGTCGTGCACCTCGTGCCCCCGCAGGTGCCCTGCGGTTCCCGAGGGCCCTGCTGCCCAGGTGGACTCCACCTGCTCCATCTGATGCCGTGTGTGCGTGCAGGGCAAGGTCTGCGGGCTGTGTGGGAACTTCGACGACAGCGCCGCCAACGACTTCACCACACGCAGCCGGTCCGTGGTGGGGGACGTGCTGGAGTTCGGCAACAGCTGGAAGTTCTCCCCGTCCTGCCCAGACGCGCTCGCCCCCAAGGACCCCTGCACCGCCAACCCCTACCGCAGATCCTGGGCCCAGAAGCAGTGCAGCATCATCAACAGTGCGACCTTCGCCGCCTGCCGTGCCCAGGTGGGACTTTGGAGCAGCAGGGGCGGCCGGCGGCTGCGGGTGCTGGGCCTGGCGGGCGGTGGCCAGGGGAGGAGCCTGCAGACGGGAGCTGGATCAGCGCCGCTGAGCGCGGGCAGCCATGAAATAGGCCTTGACCCTGACTGCTGACACCAGCATGGGCTTATGAGCCATGGGTTTGAACCTGCCACCTGCGGCATCCTTGTCCCTAATCCATCGTGGGCCAAGTGCTTTCCAGACACGTCCTCGACCAGTTTCCATCTTGTCACTGGAAGGCAGGATACCGACCCACTCACACGTACAGAGTGCCTGGGGGGGGGGGGGGCCTCTGTGCAGCGTGCACCTTCCACACGCCCTGGCCTGCCCTGGCCCTGCTGCTGACCAGGGGTCTGGGAGGGCTCTGTCAGCTCAGTGGGGAGGAATCAGGGACAAGCAGAAACTCTAGAAAGGCCCCATTGCATTTTAACAAAATAGACCTGCAAACACAACGCCGTAATTCAGGGCCTCGATGGTGACAGGAGGGAGGCTCAAGAAAGGAAGTCTGCCACTAGCCCACGTCTGCCCTAAGAGCTCTCAGGGGCTCGCCTGTCCCTCGGTAACTAACGTCCCCTCTGGTTACGGCTGGCGGGCTCAGGAAACCCTTCACTAGCACGACCAGGCTAGCTCCAGCTGCAGACGACGCTGCCTGGGGGGCGCCGGCCAGAGCCTCAGCCCATTCACAGCTGGGGGCAGCTTCCCCTGCAGTGGGCTGCGCAGGGCCCGGGAGCCGAGACCCCTCGGAGCCACGCATGTGCTCTTTCAGTGCAGGCCGTGGTGGGTTCCATGGGGCAGCCCCACCCCCCTGGTGCCAGCTTGCAGCAGTGAGCGGGGGACAGACACTTTGGGCAGCACGCAGGAGCCATGGGGGTCAGGGAGGACCTCACTGAGGAAGGGGCTCTTGCACAGAGCCCAGATGTCCCAGGGAGCAGCCAGGAGGCTTGGGGGTGCAGCATCCCGGGGAAAGAAGCCACCAAGGGAAGGCTTGAGGCGGCTGCGCGGGAGTGGGAGCCAGCAGGGGCCAGGGCACTGGGGAGGGCCGGGGCAGGGAGGGGACGGCTGCTGGGGCCACGACACAGGGGCATCGGCAGGGGCACTGCGTCACGAGCGGGGAGGGGCGGCCCGCGCTGCCCCCTCAAAGGCCCCTCGCCCCTACTCCCAGGTCGACTCCACCAAGTACTACGAGGCCTGCGTGAGCGATGCATGTGCGTGCGACGCAGGGGGTGACTGCGAGTGCTTCTGCACGGCCGTGGCCGCCTACGCGCAGGCGTGCCACGACGTGGGCGTGTGCGTGGCCTGGCGCAGCCCGGATGTCTGCCGTGAGTGGGGCTCTGTCCGCGGTGCTGACGGTGGGGCGGGGCCTCGGAGGGGCGGGCACCATTGGTGGGCGGGGCCTCGAGGGCGGGGCCGCGGGTGTGCGTGTCCTGGTGCAACCCCGACGTCAGCTGTGAGCGGGGCTCTGTCCGCGGAGCTGACAGCGGGGCGGGGCCTCGAGGGCGGGGCCTCGAGGGCGGGCGTCATTGGTGGGCCCGGCCTTGGGGCGGGGCCGCGGGTCTGCGTGGCCTGGCGCAGCCCCAACGTCTGCCGTGAGCGGGGCTCTGTCCGTGGTGCTGACGGTGGGGCGGGGCCTCGAGGGCGGGGCCTCGGAGGGACGGGCGTCATTGGTTGGCCCGGCCTTGGGGGCGGGGCCGCGGGTGTGCGTGTCCTGGTGCAACCCCGATGTCAGCTGTGAGCGGGGCTCTGTCCGTGGTGCTGAAGGCGGGGCGGGGCCTCGGCCATTTGGTGGGCGGGGTCTCGAGGGCGGGCGTCGCAGGAGCCGGGCCTCGGGGGCGGGGCCGCAGCCTCTCCTCGCCCTAGAACTGTCCCTACAGCTGCCCAGAGGCTCGAGGCCTGACCACACATGTGTACACGCAGTCGCCCCACATGGTGCACACTTAGGTGTGTGCGCACGTCCCACGTGTGTACAGATGTAGAAGGGTGCACAGCTCCAGAAGGAGGCTCCCTCCACCCGACAGGAATGCCCAGCCCAAGACCCCACTGGCAGGAGCCAGGCGGGGCCCTGGAGATCCCGGGGTGCCGAGACGCCCACCCTGAGCCTCTGCTCTCTGTGCCCCAGCCCTGTTCTGCGACTACTACAACCCACGTGGGGGGTGCGAGTGGCACTACCAGCCTTGCGGGGCCCCCTGCCTGAGAACCTGCCGGAACCCGAGTGGACGCTGCCTCGTTGACCTGCCTGGCCTGGAAGGTGAGGGGCAAACTGGCGGGGATTCTCAGGCCTGCGGGGAGGGGGGAGAGAGACACACACACATGGACACACACACCTACCTCCTCAGGGCACACACACACACCCCTAGCTCCTTAAGGCAGTGTCGGGGGAGCATCTGCTCCTGCGCAGGCCCCTGGGTGCGGGGAGGTGGGGATGGGGCTGGTCGGGCCTTGCAGCCGCTGCAGCAGACACTGCGGCCAGAGCCCGCCCTGCAAGGGCCAAAGGGCCCTGAGTAAGTCTCCTCCCCACTCTGCCCTGCAGGCTGCTACCCGCAGTGTCCGCCCGACAAGCCCTTCTTCAGTGAGGATCACATGCAGTGCGTGGCACAGTGTGGCTGCTACGACCAGGAAGAGAACTACTACGACATCGGCACGGGGGTCCCCACTGTGGAGAACTGCCAGAGCTGGTGAGCCACGGGGGTGGTGGAGGCATGGGGGAGCAGGGGGTGCGGGCAGGGGGCCAGGAGGGGGGTTGGGGGCTTGGGCGGGGCAGGGGTCCCGCTGGGCCCTAGCTGCTCTCTCCTCCACGCAGTAACTGCACGGCCAGCGGCATCCAGTGCGCGCACAGCCTCGAAGGTAAGGAGGCCGGGGCGGGGGGTGGGGCCCAGGGGCCCACGGGGGCTGGCGGTGAGCCCGGCGCCCCTCCCAGCCTGCAGGTGCTCCTACGAGGGCAGGACCTTCGGCTACGGGGAGGTCATCTACAACACCACCGACGGGCTCGGCGCCTGCCTGCTGGCCATCTGCAGGGACAACGGCGCCATCAGCCGGACGGCCGTGGAGTGCCCGGGGACCCCGCCCACCACGCCCTTCACCTTCACCAGCACCACGGCCCCGCCCTCCACGGCAGGTAGGCCCTGGGCGGCCAGGCCGGGTCTCACGGCGGCCATGCCCTCTTGGGGTCTCGCAGAAGCCTCTGCTCGTCCTGGAGCGTGTTCCCATCTCCCCTAAACCCTCGCAGACCGTGGCCCGCCCCTTCATGGCCCCAGGCCCGTGGCCCCTCCAAGCCTGGGGTCTCCTCTGGCGGCCCCTCCCATCGGGGTGCGCAGAGGCATCGAGGAGGCCGTGGGTCTCCCCTCACGCCCGTCCTCCCGTGCAGGCTCCCCTCCGACCCTCCCGGCGGCCTCCACCACGTGTGTGCAGGAAGCCTGCGAGTGGTCCGACTGGCTGGACGGCAGCCTTCCGGAGCCTGGCGCGGGCGGCGGGGACGTGGAGACATTTGCCAGCCTGAGGCAGAGGGGCTTCCAGATCTGCCGCACGCCGGCGGACATCCAGTGCCGAGCACGGCAGTTCCCCGACGTGCCCCTGGAGGAGCTGGGCCAGAGGGTGGACTGCGACCGGGCGTGGGGGCTGGCGTGCGCCAACCGGGAGCAGAGTCCCCCCCTCTGCCACAACTACGAGCTGCGGGTGCTGTGCTGCGCCCACGTGCCCTGCAGCTCCTCCCCGGCACCCAGCACCAGTCCCAGGCCCCCCGCCAGCGTCACTGCCCTGCCTGGGGCCACCACGGAGACCCCCAGATCCCTGCCCACACAGACGAGAGGAACGACCCTGTGGTCGACACCAGGCTCCACGGCCACTGCGGCCTTGACCCTGCAAACGCGGCCCACCTCCACCCCGGTGCCCACCACCTGGGCGGTCAGCAGCCCCGTGGCCCCGGGCACCAGCCTCTGCCAGCCCACCTGCCTGTGGACGCAGTGGTTCGACGAGGATTACCCCAAGTCGGAGGAGGCGGGGGGTGACATCGAGTCCTACGACAAGATCAGGCGCGCCGGGGGGGACCTGTGTGAGCAGCCCCAGGCCGTCGAGTGCCAGGCCCTGCTGTTCCCCAACCGGACCCTGGCCGAGATCGGCCAGAGGGTGCACTGCGACGCCAGCTTCGGCCTGGTGTGCCGGAACGATGAGCAGGAGGGCACGTTCAAGATGTGCTACAACTACCGGATCCGTGTCCTGTGCTGCAGCGACAGTCACTGCAGGGGGAAGGCCACCACCCTCCTGCCAGCCACCAGCCCGGGGACAGTATCGCAGAGCAGCCAGCCCCCGACCACAGCGCCCGGGAGCACCCCCGAGGCGAGCCCGACACCCCCCGTCAGCACGACAGCGACGCCCTCTTTCTCGACGGTGTCGACGCCCTGGCCCACGCCACCCAGCTCCACGGGCCCGGGGACGGCCGGCTGCCAGCCCAGGTGCGAGTGGACGGAGTGGTTTGACGTGGACTTCCCCACCTCAGGCGTCAAGGGCGGGGACATGGAGACGTACGAGAACATCCGGGCCGCTGGCGGGAGACTGTGCCGCGCACCTGAGCGGATCGAGTGCAGGGCGGAGAACTACCCCGAGGTCAGCCTTGACCAGATCGGGCAGGCGGTGCACTGCAGCCTGCAGGAGGGGCTGGTCTGCAGGAACGAGGAGCAGAGGGGCCGCTTCAACATGTGCTTCAACTACAACGTGCGCGTGCTCTGCTGCGACGACTATGGCCACTGCGGGACCACGGCGGCCACCACCGCCCCACCCACAGCCACCTCCGCCCTGCCCACGGCCACCACTGCCCCGCCCACAGCCACCTCCGTCCCACCCACGGCCACCTCCGCCCCGCCCACGGCCACCTCCGCCCCATCCACGGCCACCACCTCCCCACCCATGACCACCTCTGCCCTGCCCACGGCCACCACCACCCCATCCACAGCCACCACCGTCTTGCCCACGGCCACCTCCGCCCCGCCCATGGCCACCACCACCCTGCCCACAGCCGCCTCCACCTCGCCCACGGTCACCACTGCCCTGTCCACGGCCACCACTGCCCTGTCCACACAGGCCACGGACACACTTAATTCATCTGGAGCCCCAGGGCCCTCGACACTGACCGTCACACAGAGGCACCCCACACCACCCAGCACCACCAAGGGGGTCTCCAGCCCCAACACGGAGACCAGTCCCTTGTCACCCAGTACCACTGAGAAGCTGTCCGTCTCCAGTGCCTCTGCACCCCCAGGCTCCCACACTCAGCTCCTTCCCACATCTCCTCAGCCCACCACTGGGACCCCTACAATGACCCCCCAGTTGGCCTTGTCCACGGTGCCCCCCACGTCCTCCCTGGCCATCTCACCCATGACCACAGCTCCAGGATCTGGGGGCACAAAGCCCACCTTCGGGACCACTTCCTTCTCTAGCCCCCTGAAGCCTAGCACCGTCCCGGCCACTTTGGCCACGTCGCCTGCCACAGGGCACCCGGCCTCGCCCTCCACGCCCTCCTCGGGGACTCCCTGGATCTGGGAGACCACAACCCGGACATCCGCCCACACACCCATGCCCCCCTCAAGGGCTGGCACCAGCTCTGCCCCGCCCACGGGCTGGGCCACCCCATCAGCCCCCACTCCCGGGACCACCACCTCTGCCCTGGGCACCACCCCCGGCCTCAGCTCGGCCCCCCCCACGGCCACATCACCTCCCAGCAGGACGTCGACCTCATCCCTGCTCACCTCTAGCCTCTCGCCACCCCCGGGGCTGCCCTCAGCGGCGTCCACTGCCTGCCAGCCCCTGTGTGCCTGGACGGACTGGCTGGACGAGAGCTACCCCCTGCCAGGGTCCTCCGGGGGAGACTTCGAGACCTACGCCAACCTTCGGGCGGCTGGGCAGGCCATCTGCAGGCGGCCCCTGGACCTGGAGTGCCGGGCTGAGCTCTGGCCCCACACGCCGCTCCAGCAGCTGGGGCAGGTGGTGCGCTGCAGCCTGGACGAGGGCCTGGTGTGCAGGAACCGGGACCAGGCGGGGGCCTTCAAGATGTGCATCAACTACCACATCCGTGTGTTCTGCTGCAGCTACAGCCACTGCCCGCCGACCCCAGCCACCACCACGGTGTCCCCAACGGGGACGAGCCCAGAATGGAGCACCACGCTGGCCACCGGCACCACGGCCCTCCGCACCCCCACCCACAGCCCTTCTGCCCCCGCCACAGGACCCACCACGGTCCCCTCCGGCTGCCGTCCCGCCTGCCACTGGACCGACTGGCTCGACAGCGACCGGCCCCAGCCTGGCCGCTATGGGGGTGACATCGAGACCTACTACAACATTGCAGATGCAGGTGGACAGCTGTGTGCGGAGCCTGCGGCCATCGAGTGCGCAGCCACTCTCTTCCCGGGCGTGCCTGTGGCACAGCTAGGACAGGTGGTACAATGTGACGTGGACTATGGGCTCATCTGCAGGAACCAGTGGCAGAGGCAGGGCCAGACCTGCCACAACTACCACGTGCGTGTGCTCTGCTGTGATGACTACAGCCACTGCATGGCCACGGCCACCACCACAGTGTCCACACCCACCAGGCCCCAGTCCTCAGAGGTCCAAAGACCCTTGACCACAGCCACCACGCAGACCCATGCCACGTCACCTGGGACCACAGAAGGAGGCTCCACCCCCACCACACAGGCCCATACCACATCACCTGGGGCCATGGAAGGCTCCATCCCCACCACACAGACCCATGCCACGTCACCTGGAGCCACGGAAGGGGGTGCTACCCCCACCACACAGACCCATGCCACGTCACCTGGGACCACGGAATGGGGCTCCACCCCCACCACACAGACCCATGCCACATCACCTGGGGCCACAGAAGGCTCCATCCCCACCACGCAGACCCATGCCACATCACCTGGGGCCACGGAAGGGGGCGCCACTCCCACCACGCAGACCCATGCAATGTCACCTGGAACCACGGAATGGGGCTCCACCCCCACCACACAGACCCATGCCACATCACCTGGGGCCACAGAAGGCTCCATCCCCACCACGCAGGCCCATGCCACGTCACCTGGGACCACGGAAGGGGGCTCCATTCCCCCCACACAGACACATGCTCCATCACCTGGGACCACAGAAGGCTCCACCCCCACCACGCAGACCCATGCCACATCACCTGGGACCACGGAAGGCTCCATCCCCACCACGCAGACCCATGCCACGTCACCTGGGACCACAGAAGGGGGCTCCATTCCCCCCACACAGACACATGCTGCATCACCTGGGACCACGGAAGGCTCCATCCCCACCACGCAGACCCATGCCACGTCACCTGGGGCCACGGAAGGGGGTTCCACCCCCACCATGCAGACCCATGCCATGTCACCTGGGCCCACAGAGAGTGTCTCCACCTCCAGTACCTCTACACACCCATCCTCCCACACCCAGCTTCTTCACACTTCTCCTCAGTCCACTCCCGGGACCCCAACAACTACTGGACAGTCAGCCTTGTCCACAACTCTGCCTGCACCCTCCCTGACCACCTCACTCATGATTACAACTCATGGGTCTGGGAGCACAAGACCCACCTTAAGGACCATGCCCTCCTCCAGACCCACAAAGCCTGGCACTGTCCCGACCACATCAGTCACGTCACCTGTCACAAGCTGTGAACCACGCTGCACGTGGACAGGCTGGTTTGATGAGGACTACCCTACTTATGAGCCTGGCAGTGGAGACTTTGAGACCTACGCGGTCCTGCGCTCGGCTGGCCACATCTTCTGTGCAAGCCCCGTGGACATCCAGTGCCGTTCCGAGGAGGAGCCGGACAAGTCCCTGGCCGACCTGGGCCAGGTGGTGCACTGCAACGTGAGCTTTGGGCTGGTGTGCCAGAACCTGGATCAGCCCAGGTTCTTCAGGTACTGCCACAACTACCAAGTACGCGTGCTCTGCTGTGATGACTACAGCCACTGCGGGGCCACGGCAAGCCCCACGCCCTCCATGACCACCACCACTCAGCCGTGGACCTTGGAGTTCTCATCGTCAACTACAGCCACCACAGAGACACAGCCCATGTCAACCAGGACCACCAAGGGTGTCACCATCCCCCACACGTCTCCTCTGCCCACCCCTGCAACCTCATCAACTACCGCGTTACCTCCACCGAGTGTACCCCCCACGTCTTCCCTGGCCACCTCACCCATTACCACAGCTCCAGGATCTGGGGGCACAAAGCCCACTTTTGGGACCACACTCTTGTCTAGCCCCCCAAAGCCCAGCACCGTCACGACCACATCAGCCATTGTGCCTGCCACGGGCTGTGAACCACGCTGCGTGTGGTCAGATTGGTTTGACGAGAACTACCCCATCCCTGGGCCAGACGGCGGAGACTTTGAGACCTACACGGTCCTGCGCTCAGCCGGCCACGTCTTCTGTGCAAGCCCCGTGGACATCCAGTGCCGCTCCGAGAAGGAGCCGGACCAGTCCCTGGCCGACCTGGGCCAGGTGGTGCACTGCAACCTGAGCTTCGGGCTGGTGTGCCGGAACCAGGAGCAGCCCAGGCCCTTCAAGTACTGCCACAACTACCACGTGCGCGTGCTCTGCTGTGACGACTACAGCCACTGCGGGGCCACGGCACCTTCCACGCCAGCCACCACTCAGTCATGGACAACATGGTTCTCGTGGCCCTCAACCACGGCCACCACAGAGGCACGCACACCACCCAGGACCACCAAAGGGGTCACCGTCCCTCACACGTCTCCTCAGCCCACTCCTGTGACCTCATCAATTACCATGTCACCTCTGCCCTCCACGTCTTCCCTGGCCACCTCACCCATAATCACATATCCACCATCTGGGGGCACCCAGCCCATCTCTGGGACCACTCTCTCCTCCACTGCCCCAAAGTCTGGAACTATCCCAACTATCACAGTCACATCGTCTGCCACGGGCTGTGAACCACGCTGCATGTGGTCAGATTGGTTTGACGAGAACTACCCCATCCCTGGGCCCGACGGCGGAGACTTTGAGACCTACGCGGTCCTGCGCTCAGCCGGCCACGTCTTCTGTGCGAGCCCCGTGGACATCCAGTGCCGCTCCGAGAAGGAGCCGGACCAGTCCCTGGCCGACCTGGGCCAGGTGGTGCACTGCAACCTGAGCTTCGGGCTGGTGTGCCAGAACCAGGAGCAGCCCGGGCCCTTCAAGTACTGCCACAACTACCACGTGCGCGTGCTCTGCTGTGATGACTACAGCCACTGCGTCAGTCCCCCTCGTACCCCCGTCAGCACTGTCTGGCCTCCTTCTCTTCCTGCCTCTCAGAGCCCACACACACGGACAGTGACCCCTACCCACCGGCCGAGCTTCAGCATGTCCCCCTCGTTCCCATCTCCCTTCACGACTCCCCAGCCCACCTCCCTTCCCAGCTCAGCCTTCTCTTCCACGCCTTGTTTTTGCCGGGCATTTGGAAAACTGTTCTCTCCAGGTGAGTAAATTGAGCTCCCCACTTCACTCTTGCCCACATGCCAAGCTCCCCGGGGTCATCTATCAATGGGGGAAGCTCTCCAGGCTTTTTAACCCATGGCTTTCCCACACTGGATTTCCGTGACCTGCGTGCATCCTGTGGCCACTCGTGGGCCCTGCCCTCTTGCCTCGTGGTGGGTATCTCCCCCTGCTCCAGCTCTCCCCTGCACCTCCCTATTGCTCTGACTGCTTTGTCACCCCAGGTGTGGCCTCCCCACCTTCACGTCTCTTCTCGCTTCCAGGAGACATTGTGTACAATCAAACCGACAGAGCCGGCTGCCAGTTCTACGCTACTTGCAACGAGCACTGTGACGTGGACCGCTTCCAGGGCCCCTGCCCCACCACTGCCTCACACGTCTCCTCTGCGACCCCATCCTCTGCCACTGCAGCCTCACCCTCCCCTCCTCCGGGGTGCTCGAACATCATGCCTCCACGAAAGGTGTGTCTGTCCACATCCCCCCCTCCAGCTCCCTGACTGGTGTCCTGGGTCCGACACGGGGATGCTGATGCCCCTGTTGTGGCAAATCGCCAGCTCCTCCTCCAGGATCCCTGGGGCTGGCTCTGGGGAAGGGTGCTCGGGTCTAGAAGCCTGGTCAGCACCTCCTGCCCTGCTGGGGTTCAGCCCCAGTGTGGGCGGTCTGCCCCCCCACGAGCTGGGCCCCCGAGGCTCGGGCACCGTCAGGGACCTGAGGCTGCCAGCAGGAGCGAGGGGGCTGGGGGTAGACGGGCAGATGACAGTGGAAATGGGCCACCACGAGCCCGTCCTCTGCTGCCAGGTGAACGAGTCCTGGACCCTGGAGAACTGCACAGTGGCCAGGTGCGAAGGGGGCGACCGCATCACCCTGCTGGAGCCGAAGCCCGTGGCCAACGTCACCTGTGTGAACGAGCACCTTCCCGTCAGAGTGTGGAACTCAAGCGAGCCTTGTGACTACCGCTACGAGTGCGAATGTGAGAGAACAGGCGTCGCGGCCGCAGGGGTGGGCTGTGCCACCAGTGCCAGCACGCTCACCTCCCAGGAGGTCGGAGCCAGAGTGGCTGGCGCTGGTGGAGGGCCCATGTGACAGGAGCCTGGTGGCATGGCGTGGCATGTCACGTGAGGGAGCAGAACCCCTGAGACACCCAGGGTCTGCGGAAGCGTGTCCGTGGTTCCTACCCTCTCCTAGAAACGTTGATGCTCCTCTACAGGAAGGTCCCGTAACAACCGGGATTTGCTGACCAAGCCTGTGCTTTAGACTCAGTGGTTAGAAAGGAAAACCAGGGAGTTTTGAGACAGTGAGGATGGAAATGGGAGGTTAGATGTGCCAGTTCCCTGGGGGTTCTACGGGACCTGTGTTGTGCCATCCAACAATTACTAACAATAGCAGCGTCCCCTTTCTGAGTGTCCACTTTACAGGGGATGTTCTCCCTGTGTGTTGCTTGCCTCTGCCCAAGGAGGTGGGTGTTACTACAATTATCCAATATATTACTTTAAGTAATTACCACAAACTGGATGGCTTGAAGAGACAAAAATTTATTCTTTCACAGTTCTGGAATCAGATTGTTGGCAGGGACCCCCGGAGTGTCCAGGCGAGCCCTTCCTGGTGGCCCCCGGCGGCCCTGCCTGGGGCAGCCTCACTCCAGTTCAGCCGTCCGTCGTGGCCTTCTCCTTCGCGTGCCTGTGTCTTCTCTTTCCTTCGCTGGCGCTTGCCATTAGATCTATGGCTCCCTTCAACCCGGGTGGCCTTGTCTCAAGGCTCTTAAATTAATCACATCTGCAAAGACCCATTTTCCAAATCAGGTCACACACCCACAGTCCTGTTAGACGTAACTTCTGGGGGACACTCACCCACTTTATGAAGGAGGGCACTGAAAAGAGCTGGGCTGGGCTGAGTTGCCAGTTACCAAAAGCAGCTGATTAAGACAACAAGCTGCAATGAAAGTAACAGTTAAGCCTTCAAGCACTTACTGCAATGGTACAAGCAAGAGGCTAAACCAAAGAACATGCCAGCTCCTGTGCTGTCCCATAGTCCCCCCCAGAGCAGCGCTGCTGAGAGAGGCTCAGGTGGATCACCAGACCTGGGGGCGGCTCGGGCAGAGGCTGGGAGCGGGAAAGCGCCGAGCGCTGCGTCGGCCCCGCACCTCCGCGGTGTGGTCTCGGCGGGGGCCTTGCGAAGGCTGGTTCAGGCCCTGCGGGGGCTCAAGGTGGAGGGCCTGGGCCTGGAATGCAGGCGCGGGGAAGGCACGGCCGGGGGGCCAGGGCCCTTGACTGTACCTGGCTGCAGAACGAACGCACTGGCCGCGGGGTGCAGGGGCTGAAGGCCGGGGCCCCGAGCAGAGGAGAGCCTGTGAGCCCGGGACAGCCGAGCCCCCGGACGCTGCCAGAGCCCACGGCCGCCTCCCCCTCCCCGCAGGCTCCTGCAGCATCTGGGGCAACTCCCACTACTCCACGTTCGACGGCACCTCCTACGCCTTCGCCGACAACTGCACGTCGGTGCTGATGAGGGAGATCCGCCCGCGCCACGGAAACCTGAGCCTCCTCCTGAGCAACCGGTACTGCGCGGCCGCCGCAGGCTCCGCCCACTGCCCCCGCGCCCTCCGCATCTACTACAAGGCCATGGAGGTCGTCCTCACCACCACCCACACAGGCGGGACGCGGGAGAGCCTGGTGGGTCCTAGTGGGGGGGCCGGGGGCGCAGGAGGGGGAGACCGGTGTGGGGAGAGGGGTAGGGGCCGCCCGTGGGGGAGCAGGAGGAGGGCGGGGGCAGGGGACGGGCGGCTTGGCCCTGGAAGCCAAGGCTGGGGCCGGGATGTGGGGCCCCTGCAGGACGTGTGTGCAGGGAGACCCGGCCGGGGGCAGACAGCACAGGCCACGGGGCCAAGGAGACAGGACAGGAGAGAGGACAGAAGGGGAGACAGGAGAGGCCTGGGAGCCCCAGAACAGGGACCTCCAGCTGCAGGGAGACCCCTGCCCCAGCCAAGTGCCGATCAGGAAGCGCACTAGCCAGCGGGAAAGCAGCTGCTTCCGGCAGGGCCCAGCAGCGCCACGCTCCTGGGGCCACGCTGACCGCACCGCCCCCCATCCTCCCTCACCGGGGATGCTGCGAAGGCCTGGTGCCGGCTCTGGTCTGGGGACCCCAAGCCCAGGCCATCGGGGGGAGGGTGGGGGGCCCGCCAGCAGCCTGGCACAGCGCCCCCTGCCCCGCCGCACCCCAGCTTGGCCAACTCAGGAACACGCGCCCAGAATGTTCCAGGAGAGGCTGCCCGGCACGGGCAGGGGAGGGGGTAGGGCCTCTGTACACACCCCCTGCCCTGCGACCCAGGCCCCAGGCGCCACGCCCCGCCCCGAGGGTGGCAGAGATGCCCGAGGGGCCGCACGGGCGGCACCAGGGGGCATGGCGGCCCAGTGGGGGCTTCTGGCAGCAGACCCTCCAGGGAGCCCCCGGGCAGCCCCACGCAGGCCAGCCCAGCGGAGGCCCAGGGCCCCCTGGCCAGCTTGGGGCTGTGCCGCCACCGCTGAAGGTCCCCCCGACGATGCGCCCCAGGTCCTGTTTGACCGTGAGCGAGTGTACCCAGGCTTCAGCAAGGACGGCGTGAGCGTGTCCATGCCGACAGCCACGACCATGGCCGTGGCCATGCCCGCCATCGGTGTCCACGTGGCCTTCGACGGGCACATCTTCCAGGCCCGGCTGGCCTACAGCCAGTTCAGCCACAACACCGAGGGCCAGTGCGGTGAGTGGGGTGCTCCTCGGCCGCAGGTGCCGGGCGCAGAGCAGCCGCTGGACGCGGGCGGCCGACCAGCCTTCGGGGACACCCTCCTTGTCCTGCCTGAAGCCCCTGAGGGGTGGGCGTGGTCCTGGCCCAGCTTTGGCCTCAGGAAGTGGTGCCCTGTAATCAGGGGCCGCAGCAGGCATGGGGGGGAGGGAGAGGGAAGGGGGGAGCAAGGGGGTGGGGTGTGAAGGGCTGCTGGGCCTTCGCCTGGAGAAGGGCATCCTGGGGCGGCCTGAGCCGGCCTGGGCAGTGACTCCGGCTCTGCCCCAGGCACCTGCACCAACAGCCGGACGGACGACTGCCGCCTGCCTGACGGCACCATGGCCCCCACCTGCCAGAGCATGGCCATGGCCTGGCTGGTCCCTGAAAGCAGCCAGGAGGGCTGCTCGGCGCCCACCGGCCCGCCCCCAACAGCCAGCCCCGAGCCCCCAGTGCCCACCTCGCCAGCCTCCACCGCGTGCACCCCAGCACCCCTCTGCCAGCTGCTTCTGAGCCCGTAAGTGCCTCGCCGTGGGCCTGGCGGGGGCGCCTTGCGGCCTGAGCTCCAGCCCCACACCCACCCCGACCATCCTCGCGCCCCAGGGTCTTCGCTGAGTGCCACGCCCTCGTCCCGCCGGGTCAGTTCCTCAGCGCCTGTGTCAGTGACAGCTGTGGAGACAGCGCCTCCAGGGCCCCCTGCCAGAGCCTGGAGGCCTACGCCGCGCTCTGCCGCGCCCGGGGCGTTTGCAGCGCCTGGAGGAACGCCACGGGCGGGCTGTGTGGTGAGTGGGGGCACAGAGTGGGGGGCTGTGTGTGTGTGGGGGGCGGGGGAGGAGCCTGAGCCCGTCTGAGCCCCGCCCCCTGTACCCAGACCTCTCCTGCCCGGCCACCAAGGTGTACAAGCCGTGTGGCCCCATGCAGCCCGAGACCTGCGACTTCAGGTGAGTGCCAGAGGGACAGCAGGTGGGGACGGCAGGGTCGCAGGTGCTCTCGGGTGCCCGAGTCCTGCCTGAGGGGCCTCAGGGGAAGCTCTGTGCCCCAGAACCAGGAGGCTGGGCCCCCCCCCGGCCCCTCTGGGGCACCGTCTCCCAATCCCAGGGGTCCCTGTGCCAAGGGGCTCCCTGATGCCTCCCGTCGGAGCAGCTCTTGGGAAGGACCCCCCAGGGACTCCAGAGGCCCTTCTGGCAGGGCTCACGTGGGCAGCGCCGCTGGGGCTCCCAGGACTGCCCTTCTGGCCTTGCAGGACTCAGGGCCCCGTGCTGGGGGGGCTGGCGGAAGGCTGCTTCTGCCCCGACGACACCATCCTCTTCAACTCCTACACGGACGTCTGCGTGCCCGAGTGCCGTAAGCACTGCCAGCCCTGCGCGGCACCTCGCACCCGGGGCAGGGGGCAGGGGCAAACGCTCGAGCTGCCCCATCTCCCCAGCACACGGCCCAGACCCCAGCAGTGGCCCCAAGGCCGCACGTCCCCATGCATTCTTGGTTCTGGGCGTGGTGTGCTGCCCACACAGGACCCCTCCTCGACGGCTTGGCGGGGTTGGGGGCCGCAGGTGGCCGGGACGGGGCTCCGGCTGGGGCCGCCAGCACCACGCCCCCCAACGCCCAGCACCACCTTTCTTCTTCCCTTGCAGCGTGCGTGGGACCAGATGGGTTTCCCAAACTCGTGAGTGCTTCCGCCTTCTACCTGGGGGGCGGCTCGACGCCAGCGCCCTGGGATTTCCAGAAGGGACGGGGCCCCCGCACGGTGGGAGCTGGCGGGGAGGCGCGCGGAGGGGACCTGGCCCGTCCTCCCGGAGCGGGGGCGGCAGGCGCGGGGGCGCGGGGCCGCGCCGGATCCTGGACCTGACCTTGCGTTGCAGCCCGGGGAGCGCTGGGTCAGCGACTGCCAGGCCTGCGTCTGCGACGCGCGCATGGTGACGGTGCGGTGCGAGCCCGTGCGCTGCTCCCAGGACCCCGCGCCCGAGTGCGGCGGCCCGGGCTTCGTGAGCATCACCAGGCCCCACGCCGACAGCCCCTGCTGCGCGGAGACCCTGTGCGGTGAGCCCCGCGCCCAGGCAGGCGGGGCGAGGGCGGGGCCAGGGCGTGCGGGGGGGGGGGGGGGGGGGGGCCTGGGGGGGGTGGGACCTCCCCGTGCGCCCAGTGTCCCCTGGCTTGTGAGGTTGGGTGTGGCCTGCCCAGGTACAAACGGGGACTTGGGGAGGACAGGAGCAGATCCAGGAAGGGGCGGTTACGGGGTGGGGCAGCCCTGCCGAAACGCCCCTCCCCCAAACACCCTGGAAAAAGGGGCCTGCGACTGCGGGGTCCGGGGGCCGGGGCAGGGGGCGGGTGGGACCTAACCCCGCCTCTGCCTGCAGTCTGCAACGTGACCACCTGCCCGCAGGCCCCGCCCGAGTGTGGGCCTGGGCAGGAGCTGACCAGCACCCTGGAGGAGGGCGCCTGCTGCCCCACCTTCGGCTGCAGTGAGTGGGGCTGGGGGCGCCCTGGGGCTCGGCCTCCCCGCTTGGGGGCCTGCTGGGGCGGGGGGCGGGCTGGGGGTCGCCTGGGCTTTTCCTCGTGGGCCGGCCCCGCGCTCAGGTGTCCCGTCCCTTGCAGGACCTAAGCTGTGCTCGTACAACGGGACCGTCTATGGGGTAAGGACGCCCCCCAGGGAGCGTAGGGCCTCTGCGAACCCGGGCCCCACTCGCAGGCTGCGGGCGGCCAGCGCCGGAGTTAGGTCCTGGGGCGGACAGGGGCACAGACCTTCTGGGCCTCCAGCCTCACCTGGACACAGCCCCTGCCCTGGCCCTCAACCCCACGCGGGGCCCGGGTGGGACACGTGGAAAGGACACAGGGCTGGGGCACAGGTGGGAACATGCAGTGGAACACTGGGGTGCGACCAGGGGGGACGTGCAGGTGGGTGGGGGCCTGGGCACGGGTGGGAACAGGGGTGCTGGTCTCCCTCCCGAGCCGTGCAGGGCTGTGTGCTGTGTGGTGCGGGCTCAGGCTCTGCCAGCAGGAGCACCCACCTGCGCCGCCTCGCGCCTGCCGGGACCCTCCTCTGGCCAATTGTGGTCAGCTGGGCGCATTCCCACGTCCTCCTGGAGGAAGACAGCCGCTGCCCCCGTGGGCCCCCTCTAGGCCCGCCCGGCCCCGCCCCTCAGTGCACCTGCCCCCCCAGGTGGGCGCCACCTTCCCGTCGGCTGTCCCCTGCCACACCTGCGCCTGCCTGCCCGCCGTCAGCCCCGACGCCCAGCACCCACGCGTGCGGTGCAAGAAGGACGTGTGCACCACCACCTGCCCCGAGGTGGGTCCCTGGGCCCTGCCCACGACAGCCGGGAGCTTTGGTGGAGCCTCGTTCTCCCAAGCAGATGGAGTCCCCAAGCGAGGAACTTGGGGAGGGGGTTCAGACTGCGCACGTGAGGGGTGGGCAGGCCCCAGCCCGCGGTATTTATGAAATGCCTGCTGGGTGCTCCGCTCTGGGCCCCGCACAGAGCTTGGTGGGCGAGGGGAGGTGCAGGGACAGGCGGCAGGTGGGTCTCCAAGGGCAAGGCCTGGAGCCCCGCTGGCCCTCAGCGCGCAGGTGGCGAGGCTGAGGCGCCCGGGGCGGCGGTGCCGCGGACCCAGAGGCCTGGAAGCCAGCCCGGGAGGGGACTGCCGGCCGCTGGGCGGGGCCGGGGCGGAGGAGGGGCAGGGGGGAGCGCCGGGGGTAGGGGTGGCGAGGCCAGCGCGAGGCCGAGGGCCTCCCATCTGTCCCCGCAGGGCTCCGAGTACACGCCGGCACCCGGGCGCTGCTGCGGGGAGTGCGTGCAGACCTCCTGCCTGGCGCCCGACGGCGGGCGCGTCCAGGTGAGCGGGCGCGGCGGGGCGACCCCCACCCCAGAGCCCCTCCGGCCGCAAGGCGCCCTCATCCCGGCCTCGACTTCCCATTTCAGCCCCACGACACCTGGGTGGACAGCCACGGGGACAACTGCACCCAGTACCGCTGTGAGGTCGCCGATGGCATCCCCGTGCTGCTCCCGCACCCCACGCCCTGCCCCGACGTGACCGGCTGCAGGGTGCGTGCCCTGCGCGGCGCCTGGCCACTCCTCCCAGGCCGGGGAGACCGCGCGCCCTGCCCCAGCCCCGCTTCCCAGCCCCGCTTCCCAGCCCTCCCTGGGAGGCCCCGCCCCAGGCCCCGCCCCCTGACCCTACCCAGCCTCCGTCTGTCTGTCCGCCCAGGGCATCCTCAGGAAAACCGGCTGCTGCTTCTCCTGTGAGGAAGCCGGTAAGGCGAGGCCCGCCACCAGCCCATGGGGGTTTCTGGCCGGCGGCCGGGGAGGGCGGCCCAGGCGTCTCCCCCAGGGCAGGCCGGGCGGCAGGGGCACCCCAGGTCCTGCGTGGGGAGGGGGCGCCCGAAGGCCCTCAGCGACAGTGACGGGAGGGACCTCTGCGGCCTCCTCTCCCCCCAGACGGCTGCCAAGTCCGCGTGAGCACCGCCGTCCTGCGCCACCGCGACTGCGCCACCGCGGCCGCCGTCAACGTCACCTACTGTGAGGGCCCATGTCCCGGAGAGTCCAGGTGAGCGGGTCCTGCCCGCCGTGCCCACCTGCAGGCTGCTCGGGGGTCCCTGCTGCAGGAAGGGGACGGGGGCCCCAGCAGGGCTCTGCTCGCCCACTGCCCCCCATTCCTGGGGCGGGGGTGCCCATCCCAGGCAGCTCTCCAGCTGGCCCTGCTGGTCTGAGCTGGCCCTGCTGGTCTGAGCCACAGCCGTGAGAGGGGCCTGGCGCCATGTCCAGAGCTCCCAAGGGGTGGTGTCCACTTTGCAGGGTGGGGGGGCCGACTCAGGGGCAGCACCCACAGGCCACGGAAGGCGCCTGAGCTGCCGGGTTGAGCAGGAGCTGCCAGAGGCCAAGAGCCGCAGGGTCAAGGGCTGGCCTGGGGCCAGGGAGGCCCATGGAGGGGGGTGGGGAAGGAGCCGGCCCGGGAGAGAGGGCTCCAGGCCGGGAGGCTGAGGGGGCCCGGGAAGGGGCCCGCCTGCTCCTGAGGCTCCGTGGGCCGCTCGCGGGATGGACGGGGCGGGGGCAGGGGGTGCAAAGGCCCAGCCGGGGTCCCGCCCTGAGGCCACGCTCTGGCCGCAGGTACACCCTGGAGGCCCAGGCCATGCAGCGCCGCTGCACCTGCTGCCAGGAGACGCGGGTCCACGTGGAGGCTGTGACGCTGCGGTGTCCCAACGGCGCGGAGATCCAGCACACTTACACCCAGGTGGACGCGTGCGCCTGCACAGCCTCCTGCATCCCTGCCCCCACGGCCCTGGCAGACGCCCTGCAGCACCCGGTCTAACCAGCGCTGTGGGGGAGAAGGCATCCTGCCCCTCTCCCGCACCCCTCAACTTTCTGCTGCTCCTACTGCCCCGCTCGCCTTCTGCCGGACACATCGGTGAAGCTGCATCTGGGAGGCTTGGCTGCAGGGGCTGCCAGCGGCTGCCTCAGGGCACACTTGCACACGCGCCCCTGCTCGCGGCACCCGCTGTGGGCCGGGTGCTCCCCAGCTGTCCACGGGGCTCCGAGGAGCTGGGCTTCCCCGCCAGCTGCCCCGTGTCCAAGCTGACAGCCATGGCAAGGAGCTGTCCCCACAGAGGCTGCTGCAGGGGAGCCTGGGGCCAGGATGGTGGGGGGCCAGGCCGGAGGGGGGGTGCAGCCCTAACACCGGTCTCCTCACCTGCCTAGATTTTGTAAATAAATCTCAGCACGATGGACTCTTCCTGGTCTTTGTCTTTCCCACCGACTGGGCCCCCCAGGCTTCCCTCCCTCCCCGCAGGCTGCGTACCCCCCGCCAGGCATTCTGATACCCGAAGGGGCGTGCTGGACCCAGCAGGGACTGAGGTGCCAGCGGAGCCCCTGGGAAACACAGATTTGGGGCAGGGGGACCACTCATCACGGGGCGGACTCGGGCTGGGGTCAGGCAGGAACCAGAGACAACGCTGGGAATTAATTTCTAAGGAAAATGGGTCCCTGCGTGGAGCGACTGGACAGACAAGCTGGCGCTACCGGGGGCCTGCGGGCACCGGGAGCCGCACCGCCCTGGCCCCGCGCCCTCTGGGCGCTGCTCGCTCGCCCAGCTGCAGGGCCTCTCGTCCTTCTTCCCATCCCTGCGTCCTCTCCTTGCACAAGGGCGGAGGGCTGGTGGGGCCGGGCTCCACACCTGCAGTTCAGGCCTGGTACATGCACATCCGCTGCCCAAGGGAGAGGGTAGCTGGCCGCGGGCCTGACGGCACAGAGAGGAGAAAAGGCCTCCGAGGGTAGGGGTCGCGGGGCCGGGCAGTAATGGGCCCTGGCCGAGGAAGCTGCGGGGTTAGTGCCACCCACCCAGGCAGGGGCAGCCACAGCCCGGCAGGCTCCCCTTCCAGGCTCCTGCTCCGCGCCATCAGCCCGAGGTCCCCAGCTCCGGGGGGGTGGCACCTGGGCTCCACGTCCTGGGCTCCGGCGTCCTGGGCCCTCACTGCTCTGGTCCCGGCGGGCAGCCCTGGGACTGGGTGCAGACGGTGTGGGTGGGCTGAGGGGCCGGAGGGGCCCGGAGGCAGGGGCGGCTCAGGTCACGGGGGCTCAGCCGCCGCAGCCGACCCCGAGTCTCAGGGCCTCGTGTCCCCATGCCCCCGACTGCGTCTTATGAACTTGCTCGGGGAACAGCTGGGCCCCAGCCCAGCCGCTGGGCAGCACAGCCATTTCCTGAAGCCCGTTTAACACTTAGAAAACGTCCGTGGATTCCTACCACACGTGGGGTCTGAGCGCCCCCTTCACAGACTGCAGCTCACATACACATTAATCCTGACGGCGACTCAGTGCAATGTGTATTTTCCCCCATTTACAGATGGGGAAACTGAGGCACAAAGAGATTAAAGAGTTTTCCAGGGTCACACAGTGAGTTGGTAGCAAAGCTGGGGCTCAAGTCCAGAGGCCCCACTTCTCTACTGTTGTCCTAGAAGAAGAAAACTACAAAATAAAATGTTGCTTAAATTTAAATGTTTTTAAAAAGCATTTCTGGTGGCAGACTTGGCCCAGTGGTTAGGGCGTCCACCTACCACAGCGTAGGTCCACAGTTCAAACCCCGGGCCTCCTTGACCCGTGTGGAGCTGGCCCATGTGCAGTGCTGATGCACAGCAAGGAGTGCCCTGCCACATAGGGGTGTCCCCATGTAGGGGAGCCCCACGCGCAAGGAGTGCGCCCCGTAAGGAGAGCCGCCCAGCGAGAAAGAAAGTGCAGCCTGCCCAGGAATGGTGCTGCACACACAGAGAGCTGACACAACAAGATGACACAACAAAAAGAAACACAGATTCCCATGCCGCTGACAACAGAAGAGGACAAAGACGACACAGCAAAATGGACACAGAGAACAGACAACCGGGGTGGGGTGGGGGGGGGAAGGGGAGAGAAATAAATAAATCTTTAAAAAATAAATACATAAAAAGGATTTCTGGTTTCCAGGTAGAAAACTGGGCACATTCTCCTCCACAGATGCACAAAACCCATGACAATGGTAGAAAGAAAACTTGAAATAGCAGGAACTGGAAACAAGGACGTCTATCTCCAAGAACTGACAAATCTCCCTGGAGGGGGGTAATTTGAGAGGGCCGGCCGAGGGGGCCGTGGCCACACTGGGAGGCCCGAGCCTTTCCTTCCAGTGGTGAGCATGCACATGCAGTGACAAATCACCACGCGTGCAAGTAGCCAGCATCACGCAAGAGAGCCAAAGCGCAATAAATAAAAGAGCACACACCCAAGCTGACAGGAATGACGGCGTTTTCTTAAAGATTTAAGGTATGGAGGAACGATTCAGAAGTTTCAACATTTGTAAAATATGAGCTCCAAAAAGAAAGAATAGAGAGAGTGGGAGAGAGGCAATCTTTGAATAGATAACAACAATTTTTACAGAATTAAAGACTTAAACTCAAAGTACCCATTGCATACCAAGAAAAAACAAACCCATTTCTAGACACTCAGTAGTGAGATTTTGGAATATGAAGGAAAACAAGAAAACCTCAAAGGTAAGAGAAAGAAAAGATGGTTAACTTACAAATAAACAACAATCAGATTGACATTGGGCTTCTTATTGGATATAAGGAAATTATAGCACAATACTTTCAAAGTGCTGAGGGAAAATAACTTTGAATATGTAGAATTCTCTACCCAATTAACGATCATTAAGAGTGGCGAATGTAAAAAGGACACTTTCAATGCACAAAGACAGGAAAGTTTATCTCCCATGGACCCTCTTTGAAAGAGCTACTAAAGAAGTATGATGTCCAGCAAGAAGAAAAAAAATAAATTCTACAGTAAAATGCAAACAACAATGGTAAGCAAAGAAATTGGTAAAACGGAATGTTATTTTCAAATAAGCACACCTCTCAGAAATAGATCAAATACAGACGGTTATCATTTGAACAATCACGTTTATCAGTATTTCCTTCCATGGTTAATGCTTTCTGGAATTGTTTAAGAGACCTTCCCTGCCCTGGGATCAAGGAAGAAGTCTTCTGGATTATTTCCTACAAGCTCTGCATTTTACCTTCCACCTTTAAATTTTGACCCCACCTGGAATTGAGGTTTGACTGTGGCATAAGGCAGGGGTGATTCCATTTTATTTCCTACATCCAGCCAATTTTCCCAGCAAGATGGACCAAAGTGCTCCCTGCCTCCGCAGTGTGACCTTCTCGCAGTGGAGGGCTCGTCTCTGGGTTTCTGTTCCGGTGTCTTCTGTCACACTAAACTCTGTCACTGTCTCAACACAGACACTCTAGTCTACTGTCTTGACATCTGTTGGGACAAATCTTTATACTTTGTGCTTCTTTTACAAGAGCATCATGACTCTTCTTAGCCTTCTGGACTTCCATATAACCTTGAGAATGAACTTGGCAAGTTTTACAAAAACCACCACCGAAGCCAGACACAACCTGCTGGGATTTTTACTGGGATGGCGCTGGCTCTGTGAACTAGAGTGCGCCACGTTTCGCAGCGAGTATCTCAGTCCTCGAACAGGACACCTCCCCATTTACCACGACACCCTCCACAAGGCTGTCTGAACTGAAGCTCAAATTTGCTGGGTTCCCTGCTCTGGGTTACCCCTTTTTCCCTTGTCATGTTTTCAGAAGTTTCAGGAGGAACTTTTTCTTAATTGTCACGTTAAAAACAAAACACGATGTTCTAACAGAGGTTCATTTTTAAAGATGTTATTCCGCATTCTGTTGCTCCCAGGGGGAGGACCTCAATAACCTAGCTCGCAGTACTCCTGGAAGTAGATGTCCCCTCAAGAGGGGCCATCGGCCTTGGGGGGCTGGTCGGAACCGCCCCTCTGTCCACTCTCTGGAGGTCGGTCGCACTAGTCTGGCTGTGTCGAAGGGCTTGCCATGAGCTGTGGGCGCTCGCCCCTTGGAGGTCATGGGTCTGCCCCAGTGAGGGCATCTGTGCCCACCTCCCCGCGGCTCTCCGCAGGGGAGACACCTGGACTCGGCACCTGCTGGGGTGTCCAGACCCACCGTCCCTGCTGGGCGAGGGTTCACCAGGGCAGGGAGGGCGCTTCTTCACAGCTGGCGCTCTGCCCGGGCACTGTGTCCTCCCACCACATCAAGGCCTCCCAACCTTGGTGACCTTGTGTGCCCACGAGTCACTGTGCATGATGCCGATGCCGAGCAGCGCCAGCTCCCAGCGCCCCTCGGCCCCTGTCGCTCACTAAGCCGCACCATCGCCGCCCGGCCCGGAAGGCAGGGCTCTGGGCTGTCTGTGGTTCCCGCCTCCAGGGACTCTGGCCGCTGTCCTCACCCCGTCCACGTGGACCCCTGCCCCATTGCCACCTGCCCCAGGCCTGGGCTCCTCGCAGGCCTCCTCTGCCCTGCCTGAAGCCTGGTCTCACCCTTCCAGCGCCGACCGCCGGGGGAAGGGCCCCATTAGGGCCCAGAGCTGGAGACCCGGGCCGCACGCGCTTCCGCCGGCTCAGGCTCAGCCTCCCCGGCCACACCCCGCGAGGGTGAGCCGGCGCCGCCCTGGGCGGAGCTGCACGGGGTTTGCCTGGGGATTCGGAGTGACCCTGAGGACCTGTCCTCGGCCCCTGTGGCTATTTCGGTTTCATGGACTCTTGCAGTCCCGTCCTGGGGTCCGAGACCAGGAGCAGAGCAGCACCGGGCGGCGGCCTGGAGGCGGCCGGGCCTCACGGGCAGGCTGCGGGGAGCAGCGGGGACGGCAACGCTAACCCCCGCCCACCCACCGCGGTGCCCGGCGTGGACGAGCGCCCTGCCGGGAGAACCTGCCAGGCCCCGCCCGGCCCCGCCCCGCGCAGGTGTGAAGGGCCCAGGCCCGCCGCTCAGCTTTCATTTTGACAAGACCTTACAGTTAACAGGCAATGAAGGTAATTTTCTTAATGACAATATTACAAATTACTATAAACAATGAAAGACTGTATTGTTAAATTTAATGCTTTCCACAAAATGCCTGCTAGGCAAGAGCTGACCTGAAGCAAGTTTGAGGCATTAATGAATTGGAGTGTTTTTCATGTTATCAACTCAAGAAAACTGTAATGGAAAAGTGAAAAGTTTAAAAATCAATACACTTATCAGAGGTAAAGCAAACAAACTTTAATTCATTGTGCTCGCATATTTTCATGCCCTGTAATAAGCTAGCACACATCCTCCCACTGCTTTTTTACAGCATTTTCTTTTCCATGCTAAAAGTTAAAGGAAATGAGGAACTTTGCCAAGTACTCGGGAAGAGTTACATTCCTTGATGTACTAATTTTTTGTTTGCATACCTGAGTGCTTTAAATTTTGAATATAAATTTGGTTGTTGGGGGGTAGGGGGGCATATGGGGACCTCATATTCTTTGAATGTAACATTAAAAAAAAATAAAGACAGAGAAATTAAAAATAAATAAATTTGGTTGTGGTGTTCTTCACTGCCATAACAGCAAACTGTTGCAGAAATCAATGAGTTGAGAAAATGCTTTAAAAACTATTTTCAGGAATAAAAGGAGAGTCCCAATCATTTTTTCCAAGGTCGCGGTAGGCTGGCCCGTCCTTGCCCCGGGGCTATCGCCCCGCGCCCCATGCCCGAGCACCCGGGTCTTGAGACAGGCTGAGCAGGAGCCCGGCCTGCCGGGAGGGGGCGGCATCCCAGCTGTTGGGGAAGGGTGTGCCGGAGCCCCCAGCGCCCTCGTGCGCCCTGCTGGCCCTTTCCCAGAAGCCACGTTAGCTTCCTCCTGGCAGTGGGCGCGGCGGCCCCAGGCGAGGTGGCCGGTGCGAGGTCCCCAGCCTCCCAGAGGTGAGCTGACCTGTGACTCTGACCACCCCTTTGCTCGCTCAACAAGTATTCCTCAAGCATCTGTTCTGTTCCGGGCACTGAGGAGGCGGGGTACGAGACACCCCGATGGCTGCCCCCTGAGCTGCTCTGGTGGGCGCCTGGGAACAGACACCAGGCAGGAGGGGGACGGACCCGGGCAGGGTGCTGCGCGGGGTGCAGGGGGCCGCGGGCTGGGAGCTGCGGGGCGGGGAGGCCACTTGAGGGGGCGCTGGGAGGCGGGAGGGCGGCGGCCGCAGAGCTGCCTGGGCAGGGGGAGGCGAGCGTCTGTGCGCCTCCTCCCCGCGGCCCCCCGCCCCGCTGCGTGGGCCCCTTCCCCTGGGGGTCTCCAGCCTCGGCGCTGAAGCACCGGCCGCCATCTCCACCGTGTGGAGGTGTCAGTTACCAGCACCAGGGAGAACGGGGAAAGGCATCTCCATCTGGGATGACACCACACGTAGAGAAAAGCCAGAAGAACCCATGGAAAACCCACCCCAGATGAGAAGAGAATTAAGAAGGGGGCAGCCAGCAGCAGGTGTGAAACCAACAAACAGAAGTCAGTAGCCTTCCTCTATCCTGACAATAACAGAAGACACCGTCTTCTAACAAAACAAACAAAAAGAACGAAGCCCACAGGAAAGAGCAAAACAATAACAAACCCTGGGCATAAACGCTGTGATAAAAGTCCTAAGCCTCCAGGAGGAATCATCCTTGAAAGACCCAAAGACAGCTTTCAATAAATGGAGTGGCATGGAATTCTCTGGAAGGGAAGACTCAACATTGCAAAGAAATCAATCTCTCACATTGATTGGTATAATAATCTCAATAAAACTACTAGCAGCTAAACAAATGTATTATACGCTTCCTTTTTTTTTAAGCAGATACTACTGGGGACTGAACCCGGGACCTCATATTGGGAAACAGGCACTCAACCACTTGAGAGCTCCTAAACTTGCTTTACAAGTTCAAACAAACAAGAGGAGCCAGAAAAACACTGAAAAAAAAAAAAAAAAAATCACCAGTTACATGGGCCAGTCCTACCGGATTAGAAGACAAAGCCCCTATAGTTAAACAAGGTGATAAAGGCACAAGATTCAACAGATTGGCCAACGGAAGAGGAGAGAAAATCTAATTGCATAAGGAAACTCAGGATAACTCTGAGTTATGTCCAGTAAGGAAGAATTTTGTGATAACTGGATAGCTATATGGAAACTATAACTGTGATTTGTATATTTCTCCTTCAGGTTCTATCATTTTTGGATCACATATTTTGATGCTCCTTTGTTAGGTACATAAACATTCATAATTGTTGTCTTCTTGGGAGCTGGCCTCATGATGTAATACTTCTCTTTATTCCTGATAATTTTCCATGTTCTAAAGCCTGTTTTGCCTGAAATTAATACCACTAGTTCAATTTTTTTTTTGATTAGTGTTAGCATGGTGTATCTATCTCCACCCATTTAAAAATAACTTTTATTTACAAATTCTACTAACCAAGCAAAAACTTACCTCTCAACTCTGGCAACCTCTAATCTACTTTCTGTCTGTGATTTTGCTATTTCTAAACATCTCCTACAGTGTCTGTCCTTACATGCCTTATTTACTCAGCGTGTTTTCAAGGTTCATGCACGTTGCAGCATGTCTCAGAACTGCATTCCTTCTTACGGCCAAGTAACAGTCCACATTTTGCTTATCCTTTCCTTTGTTGGCGGATGTTTCCACCTTTTGACTACTGTGAATATGCTGCTCTGAAAATTGCTGTCCAAGTGTCTCTGAGACCGTTTTCACTTTTCCGGGGCCCACTAGGAGCGGCATTGCCAGGTCACGGGCTAATTCGGCATCACCTTTGCCCTCCACGGTGCTGCACGTTGTGCATTCTCCCGACAATGCACTCGGGTTCACTTTCTTGCATCCTCCTCAACATTTTCCAATTTTAAAATAATCACCATTTTTGGGAGTGTGAAGTTGAATCTTATTGTGGTTTTATTTCCATAATACCTAATGATGGTGAATATCTTTTCACATACTTACTGGCTATTTATATTGTATTCTCTTCAGAAAAATGTCTATTCAAGTCCTTAGCCCATTTTTTCATTGGATTATTGTTGTTACTGCATTGTAAAAGTTCTTTATACATTCTGGATGTTAGGTCCGTATCAGACACCCATCCCTTTAACTTTTAGCCTACCTGTTCTTTATATTTAAAATGGGTTTCTTGTAGACATTGGGTCTTTTTAAAAAAAATTTTACATCACTCTGACCACCTCGTTTAATGGTGCATTTAGACCCTGTTCAGCATGATTACTGATACAGCTGGATTAATAATCTACCATATTCCTGTTTTCTTTTTGTTGCACTTCATCTTTGAAAGTGAGCATTTTGCATGGCTCTATTTTCTTAGTATAGCAACTCAACTTTTTAAAAATTAAAATGTAAAAATGTTTTTTTTTTGCCCTAGAGTTTGCAAAATACATTTCCAACTACTCTAAGTGCACTTTCAAATACCACCAGCAGCTCACGTGGAGTAGATGCCCACGGCGGCGTGCTCCGCGTCACTTACCGGTGCCTCCTCAGCATGCCCTGCGTTCTGGCTGTGATCATGTTGAACAGCTGCACATCACATCAGTTGACATCAGGAGAAACACACGCTTCTGATCCGCCTTCCCTTGCTCCTCGCCTGACAGCCGCTTTGCTGACGCCATGGCCAAATCAAGGCGCCTGCTGCCCCTCCCACCCAGCCTCCTGGGCCGCTCCCGGGGCCTCTCTCCCAGCCTCTGAGCCCCGCTGGTCCCAGCCTCTGGCCTCCGGGGCCTCCCCAGGCCTCTGCGGTTTCCCCCTTTCTCTGCGGCCCCCTTCCAGTAAGAGGATAAGACCCACCGTGGGTCGCGCCTCAGCGAAGCCAGCTCATCACACGCTCCCGCCTGCAGCAGGCTTACAGGAACCCCAGCAACAGGCAGTTCCAAGGACATGATTTCCCGGGGAGTCTCAAACTGCCACACCCACTGAACCGATGTTACACCTTTTCTAACTCTTGTTCTTTTCTCATTTCAGTTTGGAAAGTTTCCATCAGCCTCTCTTCAAGTCCATGGACTCTCTCCTTGGCCACGTCCGGCCCACTGACGGCACTTTTCCTTTCTCTGACGTGTTTTTCACCTCCGCCATTTCCTTTTGGTGCTTTCGGTTTCCAGCTCTCTGCTTATGTTACCTGTCTGTTCTTGACCGTTGTCTACTTTTTCCATTAGAGCCCTTAACACTTTAGTCTTGGTTATTTTAAATTTCCTACCTGGTAATTCTAAAATCTCTGCCCTATCTGAGCATGGTTCTCATGCCTGCTTTGCCTCTTCTGTTCTCCTTTATCATAGCGTGCCGCCTAATTTTTTGCTGAAAACTGGACATATCAGGCAACAGGAGCCCAGGTGAACAGGCCTTCAGTGTGAGGGTCTGTTTTATCTGTCTGGGATCTGGGCTGTGCTCACGCATGCTGTAGCAGTAGGTGCCATGTTGGTCTGTTTCTCTCTTCTCTCTGGGTTTCTGGATCTGGTAGCTCTCAGGTATAACCCAGTCTTCCTATACAGAGCCCTGATGATGTGGAGGGAAGGTGTGAGAAGAGTTGGAAAATCTTAGGATTACATCTCAGTTTTTTAGTGAGCCTGAGTCCTTGTGTTGTGACCTTTAGAAGCCCTTCTTAGCCTTTTTGTTGTTTTTTTCCTTTTATGTGAGACAGAGAGGCTATCGGGGCCTGGGGCTGGCCGAGTCCCTCTCTTCCAGGTCTAAAGCTCTGGTTAAGGTAGTTTCCCTTGGAGGGCTGGCCTTTGTTACGCACGTTTCAAAAACAGTTGCTTTTTTCACTCGGGCATAGTTCAAAATGGTTACCCCCCCCCCCCCCCCCCCCCCGCCCCGCTCCCACCCCCTCCCTCCTCTCTCTCCCTGAACCCTCGGGGGGAGGGTACAACGTCTTCAAGCACTGGGGTGACGGCCAGGCTCTCGGTTCCACCCTGCTCAAGCTCGGGGGTCTCGGGCAGCCTCTCCGCAGGTCCCCAGGCATCTGAGGAACCTGGGGTGGTCACGCTCTTCCTGAACAATGGGGCAGAAGTCCCGCCCTCTCCCAGCTTGCTCTCACCCTTTCCAATACACCAGCGGGTTTGCTCTCCTGGCCTGAGACCATGTCTTCAGTCCAGACCTCAGCTTCCATGGTTCTGCCTTTGAAGACATTTCCCCTTCACTCTGTCCCTTTTAGTCCAGGCTGGGTGGTTCCACTGACACAGATCTCACAAAGCACTTGCTGATTCTGCATGCAGTGCACAGGGGTCCCGGCCGTTAAACAAAAGAACATTCCACAGATCCTTCCTGCATAACCTCACCGCCAACCCGACTTGCACGGAACCCGGGGCATGTTCCGTTAAACCCTCACACGGGGCACTGCTCTCTGGGGACTTGTTTTCTAGAAGCTCAGAATTTTCCAAACCATGAATTTTTGGTTTCTTTGTGCCCAGGAGTTCAGTTCTCAGCTTATCCCTTTCCTCTTGCATTTTAGTGTAAGTTACAAGGAGAAACCAAGCTGCACTATCCACAATTTGGAAATCTCCTCAGCTAAATATCCAAGCTCATCACTGTCAAATTCTGCCTACCATCCTACATCAGGACTCAATTTTGCCAAATTTTCTGCCACTTTAAAACAAGAATCGGCTTTCTTCCCATTGCAATGGCACGTGATGGCTTCTGCCCAGGGCCACACCAGAAGGGCCGTTAGGTACTTCCACCACCAGAGCCCCCCAGGCCTCCTCTGCCAAGCCCCTCACAATTCTTCCAGGACCTACTCATTACCCAATTACCCAGTCTTTTTTCAAACAATACTTTTGGTACTCGTGACAGCAGCACCCTACTCCAGGTAATAAATTCTATTCTAGTTTGCTAAGCAGCCAAAAGCAGATGCCATAAAATGGGCTGGCTTTTAACGGGGGCAATTTATTCGCTTACAAGCTTACAGTTTTGAGGCTGTGAGCGTCCCACTCAGGTACCATCATGACGATGCTTCCCTCCCGCAGACGGGTGGCCAGCCACCTGGGCTCCTCCATCACAGGGCGTCATCCAAGGCCTCTCCCTTCCCTCTGGGTTTTGTTGCCCTCAGCTCCCTCCTCCTGAAGCTCTCTCTTCCTCTGAATTTCATTCTCTTAAATGACTCTGGTAAGAGGATTAAGACCTGCCCTGAAGGAGGAGCGTCCCATCGTAAGCGCCTACTCACCGAAGGCTCCTACGCACAATGGGTCCCCAGGAATGGGTTAAGAACATACTTTTCTAGGGTGCATACAGCTTCAAACCACAATGTCCATTAAGTCTAACTGGGAAATACTGTGGTTCAAACCCCTCTATTTCCTTAATGATCTTCTGTTTAGATTTCCTATCAAGTATTGAAGTTTCCAACTATTACTGTAGATCTATCTATTTCTCCCTTCAATATTTAATATCCTTATCATGATTTTTCATCCAATTTGCCAATCGCTGCTTTTAGGAGGGGAATTTAACCCATTGACATTTAAGGTAATAACTAAGAAGGATTTACTTCTGTCACTCAGATATTTGTTCTTCTGTATGTCTCGTTGGCTTTTTCTCAATTACTCTACTACTGCCTTTTTTTTTTTTTGCATTTAGTTGCTTTTTTCAAGTACACAATATTGATACCCTTTTCTTTGCTTTACTCCATGTTCTAGCTATTTTCTTAATGGTTACCTTTGTAATTACAGTGAATATTGTAAACTAACAACAACCTAGTCTGACTAGTACCAACTTAGATTAAGCACTATATAAACCCTCTGCTTTTATATACCTCCATCCCACTCTCTTTATATTGTTCTTGTTTCATAGTACATCTTTATATATTGTAATCCCATTAACACAGATTTTACACATTTGGCTTTTAAGTCACACAGAAAAAAAAAGCAGTTACAAACTAAAAATACAATAATTCAGGAAGTTACATTTACCTATACAGTTACCTTCTAATGTTATTTCTTCTTATGGCTTCAAGTTACTTTCTAGTGTCCTATTATTTCAGCCTGAAGGACTCCCTTTAGCATTTCTTGTAGGACAGGTCTTCTGGTAATAAACCCTTTCAGCTTTTATCTCTAAAAGTACCAGGGAAGCGGATTTGGCCCAACAGATAAGGTGTCCACCTACCACATGGGAGGTCCAAGGTTCAAATCCAGGGCCTCCCAGGCCCGTGTGATGAGCTGGCCCACACGCAGTACTGGTGCGCACAAGAGTGCCCTGCCACGCAGGGGTGTCCTGCCATGCAGGGATGTCCCCCACACAGGGGAGCCCCACACCTAAGGAGTGCACCCCATAAGGAGAGCTGCCCAGCGCAAAAAAAAATGCAGCCTGCCCAGGGGTGGCACCACGCACACAGAGAGCTGACGCAGCAAGATGATGCAACAAAACGAGACACGGATTCCAGGTGCCGCTGACAAGAATACAAGTGGACACAGAGCAGACAACTGCGAGGAGGGGAGGGAAGAGAGAGAGAGAAAAAAAAGTACCAATTTCTCCTTCGTTTTTGAGGAATACTTTTGCCAGTAATAGAATCTTGGTTGACGGGTTTTTAAAGGACTCTATATATGCCATCCCACTGTCCTCCAGCCTCCATGGTTTCTGAGGATTCCTTGTACGTGGCAAGTCACGATTGGAAACTTTCTTGTAGATCACTTATATCTATACAGCACAGAATTTGTTGGGATTCCTGGATGTGCAGTCAGGTCTTTGATCAGATTTGTGAAGTTCTCGGTCATTATTTCTTTAAGTGCTTTCCCTGCTCCTTCCCCTGTCCTTGTCCCTCTGGGAAGCCGATGACGTCAGTGGTGGCGCGCGTGCTGCTTCCCACGGGCCCCTCAGCTCGCTTCACTTTTCTCCTCACTGAATCATTCCAATTCTCTGGTCTTCAAGTACACTGATCTTCTCTTTTCCCTGTTATATTTTGTGGTTGACTCTATCTAATGAGATTTTTGTTTTAATGACTGACCTTTGCAGTTCCAAACTATTTTGTTCAATGTTTTCCTAATTTGTTTAGTTCTTTGTAAATGGATTACTTTAGCTCACTGAATACATTTAAAGTCTTTGAATAATAGCCCCAATGTATGAGTTTCCTGAGGAATTGTTCCTGGAAAATATTTTTTTTCATGTGAATGGGCCACACCTTCCTGTTTTTTCCTTTTTTTTTTTTTTTGTTGAGAACTGTGTATTATGAGTATTGTGCTGTTATTACTGTGGAAATGTCTCATTCCTCAGGGGTTGTCAGGTTTTGTTGTTGTTGAGAGCTGGAGCCATCAATTTGTGACTTTTCCTAACTTCTTACTCCCAAATGGGGAATACAAAGAGGAAAGAGAAGGGAAAAAAAGTCCTGCCTCTTGTCTCCCTTGCTGCTGTTCCCAAGCGGGGCTGGAACAACGGTTGCCCTCAGCACCACCTCCCCTGCCCCAGCAGCGATTCTGGTCAGACCCCCTCCCCACTGCGGAGGATTAAGTCCTGCTGGCCGCTCATACCCGCCGTGCGCCTGGCAGCTGGGGCGAGGGGCCGCACGGGAGGGGCTGTGCACTGGCTTACCAGTTTACCACCCTCCTCCTCCAGCTCCTCCCTGCAGTGTTTTGCTAGACTCAGAATTCCAACAGGGTTGACTCACAGCTCCTGTCAATTCAACAGTTATTTGGTGGAGGCAGATTCCGGAAGCTTCCTACTCTACCATCTTCCCACAATCCTCTCTCAAAAGCATACATTTTTAACTACTGATTCCACTTCTGTGCTTTGGGATTGTCTGTGTATTTTTTTTTAGAAGTCAGTTAATGCAAATAAAAATTTTCTAGGAAATTAGTCGTTTTTTCTACTGCGTTCTTAGGTATTGTCCTTGTCTACTTACCAGTGCCTCTGTTATTGCTCCTCTTTCTCTCCTTGTACTTGTGCTGTTGCCCTTTTATCTTTCATCATCACTTACACCAGAGGTGCACCTATTTAAAATATTTTTTCAAAGACTCAGTACAAGGTTTTCTTCATTATTTCACGTTTTTTATTTCGTCAAAATTTGCCCTTACTTTTAGTTATTTCCTTATTTGGATTTATTCTGTTGTTTCTTTCCTAACTTTTAAAGTTGGATACGTGGCTCATTAATGTTTGGCTATAAACTACCCTTTAGCTGAATCAGACAGGTTTTGATATGTAACATTTTCATTATCATTTGGGTTTAAGTTTCCCGCTCCCTTCACTAATGCCTGGATTTGCACATTTCAAAGCCAGTCCAATATTCCAAGCCTTGGATTCCGACCCACAGTGGACTCATCCCAGAGGCCTTTGGGAATTCACATTATGCTCCTCCGGGGTGGGGGGAGGAGGGAATATCCAAACACGTCTACTGACATTCCAACGACTCAACACCTGCCTGGGAATTAAGTGTGAGGAGGAGATGGGATGAAAATCCGTGGGCTCCTTAGGTGGTCTGTTTTTGAATATGATGATTATATGACCACACCTAGTACGATTCCACTGGGGGAGAGTGTGAACTACAATGTAAACCACTATCCATGTGGTGCAGCAGTGCTCCAAGATGCATTCACCAAATGCAATGACTGTGCCACGATGATGAAAGAGGCTGTTGATGTGGGAGGAGTGGGGTGGGGGGGTTGGGGGGGTATATGGGGACCTCATATTTTTTTAATGTAGCATTTTTTTTAAAAATAGAAAAAACAAAACAAAACAAAAACAAAAAAGATAATGTTGCTTTTCACTCAATTCCCCGAGCGTGAGCAAATTATTTCATTCCGCCTTTGGCACAAGAAACAGACCAGGATGGATTTCCTGTAAGAAGATGCAGTGGTTTCCCACATGGTCCCTACTTAGAAAGAAAAACACTATTTTGTGCTCATGGCAAATGTTCTGTTCTTATTCCCAGGCCAAAATGGTCTGGAAAGTACAAGTTAAAACATGATCACAAAAAATGAGAAGACGAAGACTTGTGACTCACAAGCCATATTAACTTAACTGAAATCCACACCAAGAACTGGAGCACCTGGGGCTTCTCTCCCATAATTTTAATTGGAAAAAGGTTCATTCTTGATACAAACATTTAAGTTCAATGCTCTGATCTACCCATTAGATATTACTTTCACATTCCATTCTGGGGTTTTTTACTTATATAATCTCTTAACTAATTTATTAGTGAGTAAACATATTTATTGTGATTGATTCATTAATTCTGCATATTATGTGCTAAGTTTTAAAACATACTTGGGAACAAAAAACAGTAAACTTTGCTTTCAAGGTAAAGTTCTTGAAAAGTATTCTCTATTTTTATAGGGATTGTTTATTAAATCAGAAGTCTGGAAAGTAAAAATATTTTTCACCATGGAAAAAAAAATCTGGACGCTGGACCTCAATAAAACAATCTGAAACAGAAAGTTCTAAGAACCGACACTGCCAACCTCCTGCACAGCTGTGCATTTCAGCCAACACACAACAGGATCTGCAGAGGGAGAACGGGAGCCACGGCACACGACGGGGACACGTGGAGGGACTTTCAGTGGGAAGCCTCATCACTAACAGAGGCCCGGGTGAGCCAACGTGAGGCCCCGCACCCTCCTGGCTCCGACCTGGCACCAGGGCTGCCCAGGAGCAAACCCCCCACGCGGGCTGCTGCCCTGGTGCTGCCGCGCAGCTCTGCTGGGAACCTGCAAGTCCAAGGACGGGCGCCGCCAGCAGCAGGGCGGGGGTCTGACAAGGGCCCAGCTCCCCAGACGCAGGAGCCTTCAGAGCCCCATACCCACTGTGGCCTCTGCGTTGAGCCGGGCAACAAACCTCTCCACGTGAGTGTGACAAACCTTTAAGGTGGAAACAATACGATCCAAACGAGGACACGGGTGAGAACAGAGAATGGTGCAAACAGCACTCATCACTTAGAGGACTCTGAGCAGAGATCAAATTTCAAATAGTAATGAGCAAGTTGCTTTACAGGATAATCTAATGGCATAAAACGAAGGTAAGAATCTTAACTAAAGGCCTTATAAAACGTGATCTTTCTTTGCTCTATAAAAAAAATAAAGTGTTCATGAAAATGGAAAATAAGAGATCACAGTTTAAGTTTAGAGTTGTCTTAAATCTATCCCTCCCCATCAAAATAACGTTACCCCAACAAAAGTCCTTCCCCATCTCGCTTGGTCACGACCATGTCCCGGGCACTGCACAGCATCTACAGGTCCCACAGCAGGGACCCAGGCAGCGCCCCTACGTTGAGGCAGAGGCCAGGCCCTGTGCCTGCGGCCCTGGAGGCCCACTCCGCCATGGCCGCTGTCACGACGGGGAGGCCACAGAGTTGCGAGCTTGGACTTTCTTCCTGCCCTAAGTTTAATATCACTAAGAAAAGAACCTGGAAAGTTACCATCTTGCTTAACATTTTCACTCCCATTTTAGAAGGAACCTGCTACATAGGCACAAGAGCAAACATTCTGGAATGGAGAATGCCGGATATCTACAAGAAAGCAAAGTGCACTTTGTTAGAGGTCATCTCTGTCCATGACACCTTCACTATGAAATAAAAACCTTTAAAATCCAAAACTAGAGAAAAGCACTCGGTACAACATTAAAGTGGTACCCTCATCTCGCCACCACAACCATCCCTTGTCCCTTCAGGTTTACAAAGATAAATACTTATGAACTATTTGACTTGACCAAAAAAAAAAAAGAAAAGAAAAAAAGAAAAACAACAACCAAAGGGTGACAGAAAGCATCTTTTTCTAGGTGACACTAAAACATACTTTTAGAGGGAAAAAGACTGCAAGTAAGTACTAACTTCCTCATTCTAAATCCTTCACAGAAGTCCAGTTGTTAGAGATTTATCTTTATATCCATATAAGATTTTATATCAAAGGCTGGGTGCAAACACTTGGAAGAAAACAAAGTAACTGCAACTTGATGCAAAACTAAAACCACCACAAACATGCAGCAATGCACATTAGGTTTTCAATGGTATGCATATTATTTAAAGTGCATCACTTTTGAGAAACGTCTCGACTTTCTGATTTTCACAATTAGGTGCAGTCCGACCTGTCTCTGAGTCACCTTTACGCCCAGGACCAGAAGATGGCTCCAAAGTTTGCGATCCAAAGTGCGACCCGCTAACAAAGTGGTAGAGAGTACGTGCAACCCTAGCCTCTCTGGAAGATCTTAAAAATGCTAGTATTCATCAGATTTCTACTTCTATCACCCAAACGGAATTTACAGTACTAGTGCACGCATTTACTTGCACTAACATCAGTAGTAAGCCAACAGCTCCTAAATACCCTTCAATAGACAAATACAGAATACTGTATCTAGTATTTTAACCCTAACTTTAGGTTCTGTTGCAAGGGGAGAAGCCCCCTCCTCGGGCTAACACCCTGCAAAGCCCACGAGCCAGAACACGGAGAGACACAAGCAATTCTCCCACAAGCTAAGGGCCACCAGCTTCGAGAGGCTCCCTGCGGCTCGCGAGGCACGCACCAGCCAGCTGCCAGGGCGGATCCGCTCTGCGTCTGCACTGGAATAGGGAAGCCCGGCAAGGCCAAACCCTGCTGGCTGGCAGCAGGAGACACGTGACGCGCTACGAAGCCAACAGCACAGCTCTGCTCGCCAAGGACAAGGCGACGCTCTGCGTAGCCCAGACTCACCAACAGAAAGTGAGGGGAAGGACGCGTTTCCAGTTTGATAGTTCTAAAAAGAAACCCCAGGCAGCTGTCCACGGATTCTGTGCCTTGCCTGAGTAGCTCTAGCCCAATGAAGTCAAATAACTAATGCCATCGATGGAAGCAGAAGGCTGCTCGGTCGTGCCCACACCCTGGCAGGTGCAGGCTGCTTCCTGCAGGATCTTCAGGACCGGGTGAAAAGGGAAAGCACAGAGCACGCAGAGACGCACGTCTCCAGGTGACAGCGTCAGGAGCCCACTCCAGTGCGATGCAGGCCCGGGTCTCTCCCGACAGAAAGGAAAGGAAGGAAGCCCACCCCTCGCCCTCCCCCCAGAGCCCATTAAGGACAGCTGCCGGACCCAGGAACCCACATGCATTTGAAAACCACAGGTGTGCACAGAGGTCTACAGTGTCCGCGGAGTGGGGAGGGGGCTACACAGGGTGCACGGGGGACCCTACAAACGCCCGAGGGGGGTCCACAGGGGGCTCCTTCTCAGGAACTTGTCAGGACTCTCTTCCTGAGGGAGCCCCCGGGTTGGCAAGTCTGAAGAGCAGGTGGCAACAAGGACGGCGAGGGGGCAGAGGGCAGGCCTAGGACTCTTCGCCCATCTGCAGCAGTGAGTTGATGGCCGCGTCCTTGTCCCCGCGCTGGGCTTCCAGCACCGACCGGATCACCTCCTTGTCCATGTTGGGGAACATGTCCTGGATGGCACGCAGGTCCTCTCCGCTGCAGCGGGGCTGGGCGCTGGCGGCCGGCGGGGCCACGGCCACGGGCACCACTCCAGGGCTGCACACGGCGGGCATGCCTGGAAGCAGAACAAGCTCGTCAAACACCAGGCGCAACCGGGGGGACAGCGCAGGCAGGGCAGCGCGCCCGCCTCCCACAGCACCACAGCCAGAGCGCCCTGGAAGGGGCTCGCCTGCCCCACCCCTTCGCCTTCCACACCCAAACGCATGGCCACGGGCCCCGACGACAGTCACCGGGGAGAGGAGAACAAGGCCCACATACTCTGTCCTCTGAGGACTCAGGCTTACACCGCAGGGACCCGGAGAGCGCCCTGCTCCGCCCCGGGCGCTGTGAGGCTCTGCTCCCTGCCCGGTGCTGACAAGTCCCAAGCGCCTAGGAAGGCCCGCCCTGCACCAGGGCCGGGAGGATGTGTTCTGAACGCCTGCCCAGGGCCCCCCTCGCCTTCACTGCTGCAGCAGCACACACGCAAAGTCAAGGGGACGGAAGGAGTGCCTGAGACCGAGAGGCTGGAAAGCAACAGAATTCCCATTTAAACGCCTCCCTAAAAAGAACTGCAGCCGTTATCTTTCCTGGGGGAGCACTGGACAGAGAGAAGACCTTAGGGCATGAGGTCTTTCCCTTCTTAAGTTTAGAAGACCCAAAAGGCGGCTGGCACTGGAAGACCCGCCTAGACCAAAGGCCCTGGGCGGAGGCAGCCAGCGGGAACCACATGCCCGCGCTGCGATGGCCGCGCCCGGGGAGGGACGGGGCTCCTGGTGGCCTGCCTCCTGCATCCTCACCGTGGACACGGCCACCACAAAGGCCACGGTTCCCGGGGCCCTTCTGGGCAGGCCTTGGCCAGCGCTTCCCCTGCCACCTGACGTGTCTGTGTGGCCACCACCTCCTGGGGCAGCAGCCATCCCCACCTGCAGGGGAGGAAGTCGAGTCCAGAGAGGAAGGGCACCCGAGACCCCAGGACGGCAGTACAGCACCCAAGCGCGGTGCTCACCCACCGCACTGCCCGGACTGTGGATAATTAGGAAAAAAGGAACAAACCACGGCCTCGTGGGGCGACAGGCTGCTCTGTACACTGTGCGTGCCTAACCGTCTCCTCTTGTTAACAATTCCTTCCTGCAGGCTGCGTCACCCCTTCCCAGGGACGAGGATGGCCGGGCCTTGCTCTGACGCCCAGGGCCCTCCCGGAACGCACCCCCACAACCACAGCAGCTGCAGGTCACAGGGGCAGGCGGGGCGGGGGTCCCGCCGACAGCCTTTCCATTCTCGCACACCCTCCTGGCGGCGGGACGTGAGGAGGGACGCTGCGTGCTAGCCCACACGTCACTCGTCCCCCCCCACAGCTGCGTCCCGACGAGTCTTTACCAGCCTGAAGGAGGTCGGGAAGAGAAGACATGGATGTTTCAACAAAACCAACGGCGACAAACGAAACACGCCAGCGAGTAATCCCGTAAGAAACCCGGTCCACCATCAACAGAAAGCGTCCGCCTGTGCGAGAGCGCAGGAGCAACCCAAGGAGCGCGGCTCGGGGACGGACCGACGTCCTGTGAGAGGTGGGCTGCAGTCACAGGGAGCAGGGGTGCCCGCCCAGCACGGGCTGGCCGCCCGGGGGGCAGGCAGTGAGCCAGCCCAGGCCTCTCCCTCCTTGGCCAATCCCAGGTCCATGTGCCCGAGCGTCCACCAGAACTCAGGTGCCTTCCTGGCTGTGACCCCCAGTCGCAGCTGAGAGCGAGCGTGGTGACCCCGCCCTCCCTTCACTGCCAGGGCAGCCCGGGGGTCCGGCAGCCCTGCGGAGGGCTCTTCTGGGAAAGCGTGGACAAACCGCTCAGGGCCGTGGAACCGGGGAGGTGCACCGTGCTCGTGGAGGGGTCAGGCAGCGCTGCGCAGCTGCTGTCACGTCAGCCCCGTCACCTCCGGCGCCTCGGGCCGGGGTACTTAGAGAGGCACAAATGGAGCGGCGCCAGGACGTCTTCCACGTCTAGATGCTTAACGAGAATGTTCACGCCATGCGAATCGTGGAATTTCAGCAAAACAACTCTCCAAGCACAACCAGACAGACAGCTACGCAGAAGAGCGCGTGGGGCATTCCACCTAGAGAGCCGACGCTGCAGGGTGAGCGTGCGCAGACTCGCGGCACCAGCCGGCCCGGGGCGCCGGGCCCAGGGGCAGGGGGCGGCACGGGCGCTGGGGCTGGCACAGGACAGCCATGTCCCTGGAGGTGAGCAAGGGAAAGCAAGCCTGAAGGCCCTGAGGGCCACTGCGGCGCAGAGAGCCAGTGAGCGTTCAGCACGACGGCCATGCCGCGCAGGAAACGCTAGGCAAGCAGAACAGTACGTTCTGAGCCTCGGAAGCAAAGACGGAGAGAACTCTAGGTGACACTTAAAGAAATAAAAACCCAATTCTCACTACACGTCAAACCACTCATGTGTTTAAACACCCAGAGTTTGTTATGAACTCAACGAACAAGGGACACCCCGCGGCCAGGCCACCCGCGGGCACCTGCACGGGCCTCGTCTCCACGTCTGCCCTGTGCCGGCGCCTGGGCGAACAAGCACCCTTCACGATGGAGAGGTGCCATCAGGTGACACCACATTAGCTTTTCTGTTGTACTTTCACCAAAATTGCCAACATCATGGTCCCTGTCAGGGCCACAAGGCCTGGGGGACACCTTCACCAGGAGGACAGAAGTCCAGGGAAAACGGAACAGGAACAAATCACATCAGGCAACAGCGACAAAACCAGACTGTTCTTCCCACGGCAGTCCACGAAGCCTAGGGACCACCACCCAGCAAAGCACACACTGCCTCGTTGGAGCAGGACAGCCCCCTCCCCAGGCCTGCCCCAGCCTCTCTGCATGCACCTGCTTGGCACAACATGACGCCCAGGTCACGTCCATGGGGACCCCGTGGGCCGGGACAGCAGCTCCCTTCACTGACCCAGAGCACAGGGCTCCAGGCCTAGGGGTGAAAGGGACACAGAGAGACTAGGACGGGACAACGCTGACTCCCAGAGGCCCAGAGTCACAGGCCACCAGGCCCTTCTCCGACCAGCCGCGGGCAGCCCCAAGGGCACAGCCGTCCTGTCAGAGGCACCTGTGAGTCACTGAAAACAAACTTTCCAGATACACTTTGCTCCAGCAGCACAGCGAGCGCAAAGGAAACAGACAGCGAAGCACAGGATTACACGACGTACACAGGAGCGGCCCCAGCCCTGAGCAGACAGCACACAGAGCTAGCCTTACACCCGATGCTGCTCCCACAGTCCGGCAGGACTGGTCTCTGTAACCTGCCTCGATGGCCGCTGGACTCTGTAGCATCGCTTTAGCCCCAGTACGCCTCCAGAGCACAAGAGGGGGTGCTGAGGGGCTGGCACCCAGGCTTAACCCTGCTGCTGGCTCTCCTCCTGGAATGCAGGCAGCCCTCCCCTTGCCAGGTGAGGCTCCGTCTGTCCCACGCCCAGGCAGGGCCGCCCTGTGGAGGAGGGCAAGGGCCCAGACGGCAGCCTGCACCACACCTCGGTGCCCCTGCCAGGCCAGGTCAGCTGCCCAGGAGGGGCCTGAGCACAGGCCAAGGTACGGCCGCGCCCGGGGCTGGACCCTCAGGCTTGGAGAAAGGAGACAGCAGGCAGCTGTTGCCCGAGTGCAGCTTCCCTCCTTTCCACTCAGAAGTTTCCATTAAAAAAAAAAAAAAAAAAAAAGAGCTTCCTACAGGTTCATGTTTTTCCAGATATAAAGGTTTCTTTTTAAAATTAAGATTAAAATAAACCCATTCTTGGAAGCAGTTGTGGCTCAACAGATAGAGCATCCACCTACCACATGGGAGGCCCAGGGTTCAAACCCCGGGCCTCCTTGACCCGTGTGGGGCTGGCCCACGCGCAGTACGGATGCGCGCAAAGAGTGCCCTGCCACGCAGGGGTGTCCCCGTGTACGGGAGCCCCACGCACACAGAGTGCGCCCCGTATGGAGAGCAGCCCCATGAGAAAAAAGTGCAGCCTGCCCAGGAATGGCGTCGCACACAGAGAGCTGACGCAAGCAAGATGATGCAACACACAGATTCCCAGTGCCACTGACAGGAATGCAAACAGACACAGAAGAGCACACAGCAAATGGACAGAGAGAGCAGACATCTGGTGGGGGGAGAGAAAAAAGAAAATATTTTTTTAAAAAAAGAAAATTCCATTCTAACCACACAATGGTTACCAGCTAGTTTTCTGAAATCTAATAAATTCTAACTAATTTAGTAACTGAAAATGATGCAGTATAAAACAGTCAAAAGCTGTGGGCCCTGGGGAGTGCCCGGAAGCTCTGGCGAGAGCCTGTGCCTTCCATCCTGACCTCTTCCGTGTCACCAGGGCAGCCGCTTGTTGGGGCTGTCCTCCTATTTTTCCTCTTTTGAATGTTCTTAAGAAAACACGGGGAAAAAAACAAGGACTTTAAAAGAGAAATGCAGCCCTGAGGACACCTGGGGAAGGGGCACCGCCCTCCCAGGTGCGTTAACCTGGGCCCACGGCGCCCGCCCTGGCCCTCCCTCCACAAAGGGGGCAGCAGCGAGCGTGCATCGGGACCACCAAGCACAGACACCAAGGGAGATTTGGGGGCTGCACCCATCGAAGCACAGAGACGCCTGTCTGCCTCGGCCAGAGCGCAGTCAGAACATAACCCGCGGCCGTGAGCCCCAGCCCTCCTGGGCAGCCCGGCCCGGCCCAAGGCAGGACTCGGCAAGTGCCAGCCGAAGGCGCCATCAACTGACGCAACCAGAACAGAAACTGAGAGCCAGCGCCCCCTCTCCTCCACGGCTCCTGAGAGCTGCGGCCAGGACCGCCCGGCCAGAGCCATCTCTGAGCAACACCACGGCCACTTCCTAGCACCTCCAAAGACACGAGGGGGACCCTTTACCGTGAAGTGGGCTTTGAAGCATGAGCTTCAGCACTTGAACATTAGAAACAAAGAAAGTTAAGCGAAGTAATGAAAGGTTAAAGCTTTCCTTTCAAGGTGGTAGTTGAGGAGCAAAAGTACTTTGGTAAATATACATTGTGAAATTCAACTTTTAAGAAGAAATCCCTGATTTAAAGAACAGAACCACCACTCTGTTCAGCCACAAGAGAATTTTCTGGAACGTGCTAGCAGCCAGATCCCTAATGTCTCTGCACCTTCCCTCCCATGAAGCTTACGGCAAGCACTGGGAGGTGGCACTTCCATCATAAATATTCAGGAATTACATTACTCAAAGGAAAAACTTTCATGGCATCAAATTTCAGGAAAGCAATGCTTTCTTCGTACTTCAAACAAGTAGTACCATGGAAATTAAAAAGCAGCTCAAAGGCTCCTCAAAGCCGTTCTCTGCTCGAGGGAACCAGGCTCCTGGCTGCAGCGGCTTGTACAGAAAGCCACCAAGTGCTCTGGGGGGAGCAGGCACGTCAGGAGCACAAAGAGCTGCCTGAGGGGTCCCACTGGCCAAACCGGGGATGAAGTGGGCGACAAAAAACAGAAAACCACAATTTCACACCAAGAAAGGTCAATCAACGAACAAACGCCAGGTCTGAAAAGAAACCGGGCATTCCCTGCTCTTAGGGTACCTCCACCCAAGTACCCCAAGGGAAAGCTGCCGCTTCCAGTGGGGGCTGGGCAGACACCCCACGGCCACGGGGCCCCCAGTACAGGGACAAATGGGAACCGTGGGCCCCAGCTCAGGCCCCAGGAAGACCCCGCCTGCCGCCGGGACACTCCCGCCCAGGACACTACAGCACTGCGCCATCTCCGGTGCTCAGGTATAAGGTGCTGAAGGCACACACGCCGGGCAGTGGCCTGGGCTGACACGCGACAGCTGAGGACCACGGGCGCCGCCCGACGCCACTGCTGCAAAGGGAATACGTGGGCGACTGAGGACTGGACGGGACCAACAGACCCGTGCTCACTTCCCAGTGCTGACAGCTGGACCGGGGCCCGTGGGAGAACACCCGTGCTCACGGGACATGCACCCCAAGTGGGGCTGGGCTCCTGGGCCTCGATCGGGTAACGGAGCCTCAAAAAGGTTCAGGTGAAAAACTGCTTGGCAACTTTTAGGTTTGAGATTGTTTCAAGACAAAAGTGTTTAAAGAAAAATCTGTTGTCCTGTTTATAGGAAAATCTAGTCTTCCCTAATACGAACATTTTAAGACAAATTTTAACGGCATTTGCAAGAAGAAATTAAGGGTCCCCACAGGTTGAATCTTGCTCTCCGAGAGCTGCCACCTGCGGGTCTCTTGGCTCTCCATCCTCAGACCTCCAGCCCAGGACAACGGACGAGGTGCACAGCACGAGCGTGCCCTCGGGAGCGCGGGCGGCCGGCGCTGGCGGTTCTGGGGTGAGGGGCACGTGCAGCCGCTCCAGCCTGCACTGCCGGGCCAGTCCCATGGGATGTGCGGGGTCTTGCCCAGCAGGACAGAGGGGGGTCAGATGGGAAGTTAGTGTTTTTCACCCCAATTATTGTACTTTTCATTGAGAATTTCTATTTGGCTCTTAATTGTTTCCAGCGCTCTACTGCGACTCCCTTTCTTTTCACCTAAGATATTCTCCTTTAATTCCTGGAATGTTTTCCTTATCTATTTCTCCGCTCTTGTAAATATTTGCAACTGCTTTGAGGTTTCTGGGCCATCTTGTGTCAACAACTGTGTTTTCCGTGGTGACGGTTCTGCTTGCTGGCTGGTCACTTTTTATTGCGACACTGCGATGATACTTAACCCCGGCTCGGTTATTCTCCTCTAGGAGTGTTGCTTTTTGTTCCAGCAGCCATTTAGTTACAGGCAGGAGCTCTGCACTCCTGGGGAAGCCCCTCCAGCTCTGGTGGGCCCCGCCTCTGAACCCCTGCTGCCGCGCCCCCTCGGCTGCCTGGCTCTGCGCAGGCGGGTCTGGAGCAGGCCTGGGTCTCGGGCGAGAGCCCGGCCCGCAGCACCTCTGCCCTGGGCCCGCCTGGGGGACTGCTCAGGAACTCCAGCCCGGCCCCACAGCCCCGCACCTCTCCCCTCGCCGATGCCCTGCTCCCAGGTTCTGGCCATTTCCGCTGCCTGCACATGATGGGGCTGGGTGCGCTGCTTGGCCGAGCTCCAGCTCCCTGGACGGCAGCAGAAGGGGCTCCAGGCAGAGCCCTGGGGCCATGGCGGGCTTCGTCTCCAGCTCTTCCCTGGCAGATCACGGCCCCGTGCCTGGTGTATTTTGCCCAGAGTTGCGGGTGTTTAGGGAGGGAGGAATGGTCGATTACTGGTCCTGGCTGCCCAAGAAGGCAGCATTATGGTTTGGAACTCCCAGGTACGCCAGCTGTGATCCAGCTGGATCCTGTTCTGCCATGGGTCGCTAGTTTACAAAGGTATAAACATGGTAGAAGCAATGTTAAAGCACAGCTTATTTCACTAAACAGGAAGGTGATCTTCTACTGAGTACTTCCTAGAATAAGATTTGGAAAAAACCTCCTAGGTCTCCAAAAATTTCAATTCATCTTACCTCTGCTAACCATCAGGGAAAAGACAAACTCTAACTCCTTTATGTGCATAAAAAGTTCAACCATAACCCCAGACCCACTTGCTTTCAGGAAAACTCACGAAGTCGGCGTGTTTACGTCGATTGAGCCGAGGCTCGCCCACACCGTCCTCCAAGCCCGCCACCCGCCCTCTGCGGCTCCGCCCCCCAGCCTGCGCAGGCTTCCTGTCGCACCCGGGGGGGCCCCACGCACCTGTGATGGGGACGTACCCCACGCCTTGCTGGTACACGGTGGGCATCAGGACCACCGGCTGCGGCGGCATCATCATGGCGGCGGGCAGTGGCTGCAACAGAGCACAAGACGGGGGTCACCTTGAGAACAGCCCCCCCAAACCTGCTGCTCCCGCCTCCCGGCACCCCGAGGGAGCAGTGCTGCCCAGGCCCAGCCGGCCGCCAGCCCTGCCCGTTGGCTCGAGCCCCGCCCAGGCGGCCGTCCCCCAACCTGTCACCGCAGCACTCGAGGCTCAAAGGGCACAAGGGAGTGACCTGGCCGCACGGACTGGCACAGGGACAGAGGAGCGAGGCCGGGGAGGAGGGCCACGTGCCCTCAGGGCTGCGGCACGAGCAGTCGCACCCACAGCCCACTCCAGAACTTTCCATCTGCAGGTCCTAGGAGCACACAGGGGCTTTGTACTGAGGTGAAACCATCCACTAAAGATATGATGAGCTATTTAAGGTCCAGCATCTGCTGTCAATACTCGAGCCTTGGAAATGGCGGGGACCCGTCACTGGGCTGGGCAGCTGGTGCACAGAGGCGTTCACGAGACCGTTCTCCTTAGTACACTTGAAATTCTCAACATTGAAAAGTTTAAAAAAAATACAAACCTGGTGACACTAACGAGACAGCAGGAAGCGAGGACCCCAGAGTCCCTAATCCTGCCTCCCACTCCACCCCTACTTTCCAGAAAGTTCCTGATAGAGCTGCAGATGCCCTGGGGCCAGCGTGCCCAGTGGGCTCCTCCTGTCCACAATCTCAGAGGAGAAGAGGAGACCCCCCGCCCCTTACGTCCACCTGTGCTCCCAACCCCCGACACCTTACTGTTTGATGGCAAGAAACCACGCCTGCAAGGACCAGCCCGTGAGACGAGGCGTCCAGGCGGCCTGTTGCCACAGCACTGGGCCTGGGTCTGGGCCTCGTCTCTGGGCGGCTGGACCACAGGGTTGAGCCTGGCAGAACCTAGGCAGGGCACCACTGGAGGGCACAGCGGGAAGGACGGGTCCGTCTCGGCTGTCCCACGGCCGGCACGCACAGCACTTCTCCCCAGGAGAGCGCGGGGTCGGGATCCGGGGCCCCAGGCTCACGGCTTAGGCCCCTCGCACCTGGAGTGACTCACCCGACTCCGGCTTCCTGCCCTGCGCTCTGAGCTCTACTGGACTCTGCTCTTGCTCTCCAGGGACAAAGGCGTCCACCGGGCAACCGAAGGATGACTCTCCCGAGCTAAAGGCTGAGGCTGCTCCCTGCCTTTGGCGGCTCCTGACGCCACCACACCACAGACAAGAAGGGGCTCCTCCACCAGCGGGAGTGAAGAGCCCACTGACGCGGGATCTGGGCCTTGCCGCACAGAAGCAGGGCGCAGGGGAGGAACCAGGGCGCTTCAGGGGTGCCTCAGAAATCCACACTCAGCAACAAGGCACCAAGGCCAGCCCAGGGCCTCGTCCCACCAGGATGAGGGTCTGGGAGGTGCCGAGGACAGACCCTGAGCAGCTGAAAGCCCGGGTAGGGCAAAAGGAGACTGAACGAGCCAGCACGGAGGGCGTGGCTGCGAGCAGCCGCAGGACGAGCAGCCGCCGGCCCGAGGACAGAGCAGCAGGGCCGACCGAGGAGGCCGTCTGGACACACTTGTTCTCTCCCCACGGTGTTCCACAGAAGACAGCGGCTGCTGGCGCTGACCTCAGGTTGGTCTTTAGGGAACAACATTCACATGAAACCGAAGCTGCGCACGACGAGACCCGCTCACCAGGCGCGCACGAGGGCTCTGGGAGCCACCCTCTCCTCGTTTTGGAGTGACCTCTGCATGAGGCAGAAGCCAGACACTCCTGGAAAGGGTGTGTGGCCGCAGCAGAGGCCTGAGCTGGCCGTCCGTCAAGCTTCTGCAGCTCCATTGCCTGGGCTGGGTCCACCCTGCCCCCGGCTCCCGATCAGTTTCTGCTCAGAGCAGGTGCACACGGTCAGTGGGTGGGGCAGGGGTCCTCCCATCTGCTCCATCCCACGGCAGTGGCTGTAATAGTGTAGCGCCCGGTGCAGGCCCCTCCCACACGCCTCAACAACTGCAGAGGGTCAGGCCCTTGGCCCGTGCTCCGGCCAAACCCCACGAGACCTCACCCTGGCCACGTGGTGCAAACCTTGACCCGTCTAAAGGCTGAACACAAAGTGTGAGTCTGACCACAAAGAATTAAACTAGAAATCAAAAGCATGAGTACCCCGACATTTGGAAACTGAGCAACACAATCCTGCGTGACACAGGAGCCGGGGAGCCTCAGAGCCTCCTGCTCAGCCACTCGCGGGGTGCGCTGCGCCTCATTTGACTTCCGGGTCCTGTCAGGGCTGGGGGGGGCGCCCGGCACCGGGCTCACGCTCCTAGCACCCCATGTCTGCGTCACTGGGTGCCACCCGTCACCACCGAGGCCCTGCCACCATCCTGCCTCCCGAGGGGCCGCATGGCGCTGCGTGTGGACAGCCCCAGGCCGGGGGCGCACGCAGCTCCCCGCCTCCCCCGCCGGCCACCCGCGCTCACCGTGTAGGACAGCACCAGGTTGATCATGCCCTCCTTGTCGTCGCCCTGCCGCCCACTGAGGCTGTACCACTCGTCCTCCACGTGGCCCTGCCTCAGAGACTCGGGGATGGTGATGTGGGTCCAGGCGATGCGGTCGTCCATGGAGAAGGCGCGCTGAGGACAGGGAGGCAGTGAGCGCCGGGCCGGTTGCAGGCACCTGCACCACCAGGGCGGCGGCCTGGACCGCGCCCGGCCTTCCGGATGCCACACCTCCACTGCGGCAGCGGAGGCGAGGGCCTTCCGTTCCCATCTAAGCAGCTTCTGCCTCCATCCTCACCACCTTGCGAGCTGCTGCCACAAAGACAGAGAGAGGACAGCTCCACGGGCCAGCCCAAGGTGGGCAGTGAGGCCAGGAAAGCCAGCAGGCCGCCCGTCTGCGCCCGCCACCTCCGCAAGCACAGAGTGAGGTACGCACAGAGCCGGGGCACGTGGAGCTGCGCTGCCCCCCCGTGCCTCCTCTTCTCCCTTCCACACCCTCTTACTCCTCTGGGGCCCCAGAGAAGGAAAAGGATAAGGCAGAGGCAGGCGGGCGGGCGGGCCCTGGGCTCCCTTCTCGGCTCAGCCCCACCCAGCTGCGGCCCTCACGCAACAGGGCCGGTGCCTTGGCCACAGGCAAGCTCCAGGGGTGCAGGCGCAGGTCCCACAGGGGGGTTTGGGAGGTCCTTGGCTTGCCAGCCGAGCTTCCTCTGGACCCTGGCAGAGCCACAGCCACAAGGAGACCATCAGGCCTGCCCTCGGGCACGCCTGGACTCTTCGCAATGCACCGTGGGTCCAGCCTCCCCCCGACAGCCACCACGAGCCCACGGTGGAGCAGGGCGCGTGACCGCCATGCCCTCGGAAGGCTCGCCCTCTCTATGCACAAGCGCAAGGCTGCTCCAGAACCCCCAGAACCCGACGAGGACACAGCCCGCTCCAAGTGGCCGGGCAGCACACGCCCAACAGCCCGACCCCAGCGCCCCTCACCTCGTCAAAGATCTCCAGGTAGAAGGAGTCCACGCCAGGGGGCACGGTGCACTGGATGACCTTGTTCCAGCGAGGGTTCTTGGCACCGTTGTGAGCCGTGGGCGTCTCGTACACGGCGTAGCCCAGGCGGACGCGGCAGTAGGGGTCCATGCGGGTCATCCCGTAGTTCTTTGCCAGCTTTGCCTGAAATGAAGCTCAGGTCAGAAAAACGGAGCAAGAGCTCAAGGAGCGCACGGAGCCCACCTCCCCGAGCCCTGCTCCCTGAGCTCCACAACGGCAGCGCTCCTGGCTCCCTACTGCCCCTTCTAATACCGGAATGCGGCTTTCATTGGATCCCAGGCTCCGAGAGCAAGAAAGAGTCACTGTTGGACCTGGCAACTCCGGTGTAAGAGAGCTGGTGCCCTCCCTGAGCACAGAGCTAAGGCGCTTTCGAGAACGCCGCCTGCTCAGCCTGTGAGCACGGCAGAGCCCCCGGCACCCTCTTAGCAGTGACGAGGAGGATGAGAAAGGAAGGCTGTCCCTGCACAGGGCCAAGTGCCCAGGAGAAGGGGGTCTCCGGGCGCCAGGGCCATGGCATCTGGAGCAGGCGTGTCGGCAGCCAAGGGCGCAGAGAGCGGCTGCGGCGGCCTCTGCTGGAGGCGCCACCTCCGCATCTCAAGGGACCACCAGCCCCTAACCAGGCTAGACGTGCTGAGTAGGCGAGACGCGAGAAGTCCTTGAGATGGACATGAGTGTTTTCTAGGTAGAAAAAACGTTAATATTTACAAACGAGGGCAGACCATCGCAGATTAGGCTATTGGTTGCAAATGCTTACTCAATGTGGATTACAAACTTAAGTATAACACTAAAAAACTTACAGAAGTAAAAAAATGAGAAAATCTTTATGACCTTGAGTTAGGCAAAGACTTCTTATATATGACATCAAAAGCATGATCCATAAAGGCAAAACTTGACGAAGAGGACTCCATCAAAAGTAGGAGCGTCTGCTCTTTGGAGACATCATTCTGCCAACAAGGACACCAGCCCGCCTCGGAGAAAGTAATACAAGTACCGTGTATGATAAAGGTGCACCTCGACTACGTACAGGACTCTCAAAACTCAGGAGCGCAGAGCACAAGCCCAGCTGGAGAAAGGCCGCAAGTCCCTGAGCCCCAGCGCGGCCGCCATGCGCCGAGCGCCTCCTCCAACCTGGGGGGCGCAGCTCCAGACACCCAGCTGAGGGGCCCTGCACCCTGAGCGCCCCCGGCCCGTTGAGCTCTTCCCCGGCCCAGGCCGGCTGGCGGCTGTCCTGACCCTGTCACTGACCCTCCCGGCGGGACTGCCCTCTGCCTGTGCACCGCGCACCCCCGCCCCGTGCCGAGGAGCTCTGCCCACGCCCGGGGCCTCACCCATGCTGCTTCCGACTTCTGTCCTCTTCTCACTTTTCCTGTTTCCTGTTCTGTCTGCTGGGCTACCCAGGAGGATGTTGTTCCACTTCTACGCAACACTGGGACGGCCCCTTTGTCCCAGGCCACCTCTGCCCGAGCCCCGATTCTGACGGCCCTCTCATGTGGCCAGAGCACACCCTGGCACCACAGACGGCATTTCTCCTAAAAGGCCCTGGGTGGTGTGTGGAGGCCTGCGGGGCCACGAAACCTCTGTGGGCGTCACTGAGGATTTGCTGCCGCGGCGTTCTTAACACGCGGACTCTCCACTCAGAGCACCTCGGAAACCTCGGTACTTCTTGGAACATCGCAGAGAAGTCTGGGAGAGCTTCCCAGTAACTTTGTTTCTGCCTAGTGCCAACCTGTCGGTTTTCAAACAGTCATTTCAAAAAGCCGTCGAGCTCTGCTGGCCTTCCACCCCACGAGTACCCACTGGCAACGCCACCAGTGCTCCCGTTTGCTCCCGCTTCTTCTTCAGGAGCACCACCACCTGCCACGTTCAGCCTTCACGCTCCCTCTCCGGACGCGTCACAGCATCATTCTCGTTTTTTCCTCCTGCTGTCCTTGTGCACTGTGAGTGAAATACTGACGCTTGTCCTTCACACCTCCTAACGCCCACCCTGTACCGTCAAACATCCTACGCTGAAACTACCTCACACGTTCAAGGAAACGTCATCCTGTCCATCCCAGTACTCACTGAGCACGGCCACAGGCCGCTCGCTGTTCCAGGTACCACAGACCCAGAGACAGACGCCTTCGTGAAACACACAGCATGTCAGACAGTGATGTGGCTGCAGAGCCGTGGGTAGGAGCAGAGCGTGCTGGAACACGGGGTGGCTCCTGAGCAGGGGAGGCGGCACACAGGCCACTGCTGTGGGGAGCAGGCCGGGGAAGAGCCGTCAAGAAGCCCCGAGGAGGAGCAGGGAGCACGAGGCCAGAGACAGGGCTGAGGGGAGAGGGAACGGCAAGCAGAGGTGAGGCAGATAAGCAGCAGGCCCCGATCACGGGGAGAAACAGCAAGCCCTGGGCGTCTGAGCTCCAGTGACGGAGGGGATGGAAGAGAGAGGAGGAAGGAGCCGGCCTGGTCTGGAGCCTGGGCTGACACCGGGACCAGAGGGGCAGCAGGGCTGGGCAGGAGTGCCTGGAGCCTAGAGCTGCTCTGAAAGGGGAGCCACAGCCCCTGCGGGACGTGGGACTGGATGAGGCATGTGGGGTCATGTGGGGTCGGGAAGGGCCCTGGGCCTGAGCTCCTAAAGGATGGAGCTGCCACCTACAGAGACCGGAGGCTGGAGAAGCGAGCTGCAGGGGCTCAAGGAGATGCGCTCTGGAAACGTCACATCTGAAACACTACCCAACACCCGGGAAAAGACCAGCAGGGGCCAGCACCTGCTGGGGCTCGGAATGTGGGCTCTGCAGCCTGCACGAGGGTGCCAGTCAGCAGAGGCGGCCTGAGGACTGGACTCCAGGCTCCTCTGGGCTGGAGACACGGCAAAGCAGCCAAGGTCTGGGCAGTGGCCAGGGAGGCAGGTGGGGGACCTCAGGAGCCACCTCCAGGAAGCCGCGGGAAGAAAGTTCCCAGAAAGGAAGTGGAAAACAGGCCGACACCACCCAGAGGCCAAGGAGGACAAGACAGACGTGACATCCTGGGTGACACGCAGCGCAAGGGCGCAGAGGCCTGCAGAAGGCGCAGAGGGGCGCACTTCCGTGTGTGGAGGGGCAGGCCCTGCTCTTGGGGTAGAGAAGCTGAGTCAGCGAGCGAATGACGCCAACGCACTGGCTGGGGAACACAGGCGTGTGAGCGCCAGAGCGCAGGGGAAGGTGCCGGAGCGCAGGGGAAGGTGGACTTGGCCGCAAACCCCGCCCGGCACCAAGAGCGTGCCTGAGTGAGCCAACTCTTCGCCTGAGCTTGATTCCCGGGTCCAACCAGCGCGTCCTGGGCTACCGTGAGTGGACCTATTTGGGCCTTTCCACACAACTGCAGGGTTCGCCCTGCCTCTCCTTTCTGGAAGGTTTCCTGTGAACAGCATGCTCTGCCTCACAGCCTAACCGGCACGTACGCGCAGGCTCAGTGTCAGCGCCATGTGGCGGGCCCCGACCGTGTGCAGCGCGCTGTGGAGGGAAGCGTTCCGGTGCTGTGGGCCAGGGCGCAGGCTGTGGGAGGGCCGGAGGACCATTCCGTAAAGTACTCAAGCACGAGGACCGTGCGAGCCAGATGCGGCTCAAGTGACTGGGCTCCCGTCTACCACATGGAAGGTCCAGGGTTCGATTCCTGGGGCCTCCTGGTGAAGGCGGGCTGGCCCACACGGAGGGCTGCCCCGCTCACGAGTGCTGGCCTGTGCGGAGAGCTGGCGCAGCAAGACAACGCAACAAAAAGAGACACGGAGGAGAGACAATAAGAGACGCAACAAACAGGGAGCTGAGGTGGCATAAGAGATTGAGCACCTCCCTCCCTTCCGGAAGGTCGCAGGATCGGTTCCCGGTGCCGCCTGAAGAGAAGACAGCAGACACAGAAGAACACACAGCGAATGGACGCAAGAGAGCAGACGACGGAGGGGGGGAGTAAATAAATAAACATAGTACTAGGACCGGTGCTTGGCACAAAGTGGACACCAGTAAAGTCTGTTACTGATCTTTTATTTCTGGTAGAAATCTGGGTGTCAATACTCTTCACATCTATCATTTTCAACGTCAGAGATGTTGGGGAAAACTGGTATCAGAAAAAAAACCAAATTTATCCACGCAGAAACTGTTGTACAAAAGCCAAGGTTCCCAAAGACACCTTGAGTGAGTAAAAGCTACTGCTGGGAGTGGATGTGGCTCGGTGGTTGAGCACCAGCTTTCCTGGGTCCAATCCCCAGTACCTCCTGGAAAAAACCTCTACTGCTATGTGTCCACCCCGTCCCCCACCCGGAACCCCACCCCAGGCCCCAGAGCGCACCTGCACCACGGTGATGCTGAGGCGGCCCACGGTGCCCACGGCGGCGCCGTACTGCAGCTGCTGGGCCGCCTGGGCGTCCAGCTGGATCTGCTGCTGCTGCTGCGTGGGCGCGATGCGCAGGAAGTCCTGTGGGAGCTCACCGAGGTAGACCTGCAGGCAGAAAGGGCGGAGATGTGAAGGCGGCGGCTCGCTCGCACCGCTGCAGCCCCATTTAAGGTGGGTGCCGCGCGGCCACGCTGGCCACAGGGCCATCGCCCACCCTCGCAGTCGGTACAAGTCTGGGGTTTCCTGCAGGAGCCCGGGGGCTCCCCAAGGACCTAAAGAGCTGTCCACTAAAAGGGCTTTGCACACTAACAGGCCCCTAGTACCCAGCAGGAACTTGCTGAGCCCCTGTCCAGGGCATTCCCAGCCTAAGTGCCAGTCTGGGAGCCTCAGACCAACATGCCCTCGCACAACAGACAAAAGCTCGTCACTCGTCAAGTGAATGAACCTGGTCTCGGGTGCCGGGAAGATTGCACGGAGGCACTGCCAACACCGCCACTGGCAGCAGTTCATGTTAAAAACGCCTCGGGAGAAAAAGGGAAGGACGCAGCAGAGAACCCGAAGGCCTCCCCGGTCTGCCCCTCGTCTGGCCGCGTGGCCTGGAGGGCAGGGAGGGCCTGCAGGCGCCGGGGAACCTGGGGTCGAGGGGCCGTGGTCAGCACTGAGGGCCGAAGCCTGAGGCTGGGTGAGGGCCAGGGATGAGCCCTCAGGGAAACGGCCTTCCACCACATCGGGGGACCTTCAAGCAGCTTGCGGGGCCTGCACAACGGGGCCGGGCAGGGGCTGCCAGCCCAGAGGGGAGCAGAGGCAGTGGCCTGTGGAGGGCCCGCGCACCAGAGACGCCAGGCCGCACTGGCTGAAACGGCGGCGACGTGCACTTTTCTGTGCACGACGGGTACAGGGTCTAGAAAGAGCCAGGTGTTAGCAGCGCGCGGCTGCAGGAGCCCACTGTGCAGAAAAGTCACGGAGGAGAGCAGAGTGGCAGTGACGGAGGTTGAGGCAGGGGTGCTGGGGGGAACGCACAGCCCTGGGGTGGTGGCGGGGTCACCGCCAACCTCGCCACCCCCAACGCCCCAGCACAGAAGAGCGGGTCTGCTGCCAGTGCTTTAAGGGCCTGTTTTCAGGAAACGCTGCTTGGAGAGCCAGGTCACAAGCTTGCGCTCTGGCCACTACACCGACTAAATCCTGCCTGGGTGGTGGGCCGGAGCCCCGGGAGGGACCCCCAGGGGCCTGACACGTTCCGACTGCTCTCAGGCGCCTCTGTGGGCGCCCGTCCTGGGAAGGCCTTTCTCCCCCAGCTCCGGAGCCCCCCCAGAGGACCTCGTCTCCCTCCCGCCTGTGTGGGGACACACGAAGCACCGAGGGCGCCAGAGCCAACAGAAGCCAACTAAGGGGCCTGGGAGGGGCCGAGCAGACCCGCAAGGGCAAAGCACCAGGCGGCAAGGCCGCACCCGGGGTCCTGCTCCCAGCTCCGCACCAACGCCCGCTCCAGCTGCTTTCCTAAAGAAGCAAAGGCAGCGCTCTCCTTGCTTTACCCATCTCGGAATGGGGCGTGCCTGCAGCTCCCTTGGCCCTAGTAGAAAGGCGGCTCCGGGCTGAGGTCTCTCTGGGCTGCACTGCTGCGGCCCTGAGCTCACATCTGTGCCTAGCCTGGCGCAGAGGTGCCTGCTGGCAAGGAGAGGGCTGCTGTGCAGCCCGGGGGCGCCAGGAGTCACCAGCAAGGCCAACAGCGCCCGCCCTTGAGGCTTCGCGGCACGGCCTCGCCTTGGGACAGCACTTTCCCAGCTACGTCCCAGGGGCTCCCAACAGGCCATGAACGGGCCCCGGAGCCGGTGCTGCAGGCCCAGGTGCAGGGCCAGCGGCTGCGAAGCCAACCGAGGCACAGGCAGGAGACGCGGAGACGAGACGCCGGAGGGGAGGCAGCCAAGCTCACTCTCCATCTCCCTCCCAAATGAGGAAACAGTCCTGTACCTGAGACGCTTGCTACCGTTAATATCTGCTTTATCCTAGAGCAAAGACCTGAGAATATGACAAAGAAAACTATTACTCTCATATAAAAGATACACAATGGATCAAGTTATTTGCATAATGTTGCTTAAGTTTACAAGACGAATACAGTAAGTCAAACGCTAATACATGATTGTAAAGCCCTGGGTTAGGACCCACCGATCCCACTCCTGGAGTCGACCCTGTGGAAACAGCAGCACGCACGGGCGTGCCGCCTGCCTACGAAGCTCACGGCTGCCCCAGAAGGAGCAGGGCGTCCTCCAGCTGCGCGATCCGGGGCCCCTGGCCATCTGCAGCAAAGTGGCAAAGCCACAGAGCAGAGGTGCAGGCAGATCCTGGCGAGTGCTGGCGGCCGGGAGGCTGGAAACCTGGTTCCACTTCTTCACAGTTACACCTGCTAGTGTTTCAGAAAATGATTGCTACCACGTATGCGAGTAATGTTTACAAAAAAAGAAAAGACGAACTCGTTCTCTAAAGCCTTTAACTTCTCTTAAAATTAGAAAGTCTTATAAACACGATACTACTCTAAGAGCATCTCTTAAAATCGCTGTGTTCGCCCCACAATGCCCCAAGGGGCCACCACCAGCACCTCCCCGGCAGGCATTCGTGCCTGGTGAGCCCAAGGCCAGCTCTGCAGCAGGACCGTCGCCAATCACGAAGGACTAAAGATTGACAAGACTCACTGACGTTTAGCTTTGGCAAAGACATAAACTCACATTCTATCATTCTAATCTCTTCATGTGCTTAGTCTCTCCACCTAAGCTAAATTCTTGTTAAGCACACAAAAATGAAATGAGCACCCACCGTGATAGTCCTTTAATGAGAAACTGCTAGTTAGAAAAGAGCCAGCGCTGTGTCTGGAGTACTGTGCAAGTGACCGAGCACTTCCCCACGCACTGCCCCTGCACGGGGAGCCACGCAAGCCTCGCGACCCCACAAAACAGCACCCCCGGCCACCTAAGAAGCCCCACACCCGGGGGGACTGCCTTAGCTGGACTTGCAGAGGGAACCCCCAAATCCCTTCTCCCACCACCACCCCGGGAAACTCCGCAAGCAGAGTCCCAGCACTGGGCCGGGGCCAAGCCATCCAGGCGGTGCTTCTCCGCGTCTTCCCCCAAGCGCGCCCCAGCCTGTGAGCCTCGCCTCCACAGCTCTGCTGTCTGGTCACGTCCCGTGCACACCTGAGCTTACACACAGAGAAGGCGATGCTTATGCTCTGCATTTAATACGATTAAGAATAACAAAGTTTTTAAAAGTTAAAGATTTTAAACTATTAAAATTTACCTATAATTTATTTGCTGAGCAATTTTCATGTAATTTGTTTACCTGTATAAATTACAATTTATCAAATTATATATAGAAATTAACAATTTACATGTAACAGCAATGTAATCAACAATGTAATCATTCAACTGTAATTTTTCCAGCAAGAGTAAGACATCTATAAAAAGTAATTTTTAAAAAATCACTTTTAGTGAATTTAGCTCTTAACTTTTGCTTGATAAGAAAGCATCTTTTAACCTAACTAGCTGCTATTTTTTCTAGAACTCAACATAATTACTGATGAGTTGGCAGTTTCTGCAGAAAACGTAAACTGTTTCATTCCACTCTCCAAGTCCGAGGTGCGCCTTCAAGTGCGAAGGCTCAGGCGCCACTGGTTCCACCGGGCGGCCCAGGCATGTCAGGTCAGATTGGGCAGGGCCGCGCTGCCGGAGGGGGCGGCTCTCCCAGCACGGCCATCTGCTCCCCCCAGGTCTGCAGACCCGAGCGAGCACAGGTGCTGGCTGGCACACATGTGGTGTGTCTTTGGCCAACTTGAGTCAGGGCTCAGGTGATGGCCAAGAATACCCAACAGTAGAAAGAAAATACTAAGGGAATGAGATTTTGCACAGAAGAGCTGACTTCAAGGGCCACATACCAATGTTGTCACTAAGCCTCTTCACCCCCCCAATATCCGATGCCCCACGCTGAGGCTGCTGTGCTAGGGCTCCCACAGCACCCCAAGGCCAGACCAAGGAGACACGCAAACACAAACACTGCACCCCAACCCCAGGATCCTGAAAGATCTGAGGCACAGAACACAAAAATAAACAGAAGCCCGTGTCCACACCACAGGTGGCAGCCACAGCCCTGCCGAGTGCCTCAGGGGATGGGGTGCTGCTGGGCCCAGGGCCGGCTCGGAGCCCTGTACCCTCCCGCCTAAGGAGTGGCTTGTGCTCCTGTCCCAGGAGCCTGGGACGTCCTGCATGGGGCCCTGGCCCGCGGGGCCTGCTGGGCCACCTGCCTGGGGACAAGCTCAGTGCCTCCAGCCAGCCCAGGAGAAACGGCTCGACCACCAAACAACTGCCCACCTGTGCTGCTGACATCACAGACTGGGGACGGGCGTGGGCAGGGACTGTGGGGTGGACTGCGGATGGCCCAGGGCGGGACACGGACAGGACTGGACGGACTGGATGGATGGCTGCGGCTCTGGAGCTGCAGGGGCTCTGAGGCCCGCCCTTGCTGGCGGCCCAGGTGAAGGAGGCTGCGTGGCCCGAGCTTCCCAGAACACCCTGGGAAGGCGCCAAGGCTCCCACGCAGACATGCTGCCGTGGATTTATCAGCAGGCCCCGCACACCCGGAGAGGCCACGAAGAGCGAAGGGGCCCCGTGCGGCGAAGACCACGCCGAGGTGCACCGGATGCTTCCCTGACATTTTTCTCCAACTTTGACATTTTTCTAATTAAAGGTGGGAAGAAAATCCAGTTCTCTACAGCCAACCAGCACGCAGGCAGCTGAACGTGGCTGGAGAGAATACACAACCACACTGCCCAGTCTCCCTTTAAGTTACCCACCAGACTCCGCGGCCCGCCCTGACCCGAGCGACCCCAGCGACCCCAGCCTCCTGGCCAAGTCCCTCTCCTCCTTCCCTTCCCCTCAGTGGATGATCTGGCTTTCTGCCATCAGAGCAGTAGATCGGCCCCTCCATCGCCCACCCCAGCACGGGGACGGGCTGGCCAAGCCCCTCCCAAGCCCTGCCGTCCATCGCTGCCCACGACTCAAGAGCCAGGCGCCTGCACTGGCCCCCTGCTCTCTGCACCACCAACGCTTCCCTCCCAAGGGGCAGCATTAATGCAAAAGCAAAAGCTCCTGTGAGGAAAAACAACTAAAACCAGAACCACCGTGCGTCTCACCTGCGTATCTCCCCAGTGGCCCACGGCCCCGCCAGCCCTCTGCACCCCGCCTCCCTCCGGCCGTGGCCCTCCCGCCCCACACCACCTCCGGCCCACGGTCAGCGCTTGAGAAATACCTGCCGGACAAACAGATGGGCTGGCCCCTCACCGCCACTCACTGCCACAGGGTCCCCCACCATTCGTCCCCTCCTGCGGCCGAGCACCCGCCTGGCTCCCTGTGGCCACAGCGCAGGAGGCTGCGGGATTCAGCCGGCAAGGGGCCGTGCGGCTCGGCAGCCTGCGCAGCGGCTCCTGCCTCTGGTCCTGGGCCCCGGAGCCCGAGTCCTCCCGCTCCTGCACTCGCTCATGCCCAGCCCCCGCCCGCACATCAGACCCTCCTCCGAGCCCTGCCCCTCTCCTCCAGCCTCTCCCAGGCTTCCCTGCGGTAACCACTGGTCTTCTCCGACGCCAGCTCTCTTTTTCCTGCTCCCATCACACACCCCCTTCCTCTTTTTCTTGGTACACAAAGCAGGACAGGCATTTCCAGGCCAAACTGTTTGGGTGACCCCAAAGTCTGCTGAAGCACTTAAGAAAGTGTACACTAGACTCTAGGAAACTGGAGGATTACAGCATTAACGCGAGTACTTACAGGAAGTGGATGTGACTCAGGCATTTGGGCACCAGCCTCCCACATGGGAGGGCCCAGATTCGGTCCCAGTGCCTCCTAAAGAAGACCAGCAGGTGCAACAAGCTGACACAACGAGTAGGGAGCAGGTGGCTCAAGTAGTTGGGTGTCTGCCTCCCACATGGGAGGTCCTGGCCCTGGGTTTGGTTCCCAGTGCCTCCAAGAAGACGAGCAGACAACAAGAAAACACAAGCAGCAGACAATGAGCAGACAACGAGCAGACAAGGGAACCATCTGGGGGCGGGGGGAAGAAAAGTCTTTTTAAAAAGAATGCTTATAAGTCGAATAGATTTAGAGAGCCTGAAACAGGGAACAGTGAAGTTAACTAGTTTCCAAAACAAAGGGCAGAATACAACATCTGACAAAAGAACAGCGTCTCTACCTCGAATTCCACAGCACGTGGCCGGAAGCCACACTTGCCAAGGGACGGGGCTCGCCAGTGGGTCAGAACCGGAATTCCCTGGCCTCACTACAGCTGAATGAGGGGTGGAGGGCGATACATGATAAAGCAAACACGGCAAAACGCCAACAGCAGAAGCTGGTGGTGGGCACAGGTGCCCACTGTAAATGTCAACTTTGCTCTGTGCTTCAAAAGTTTCACAATAAAATGCTAGGGAGAAAATCCCTCTTCTCATGGTGCTTATATTTTAGTGAAAGGAAACGAATGGTGAATATTGGTAAATCATGCTCTCTGTCAGAGGGAGGAAGTGGTACAAACAACTAGGCGGATAAGGTGGTGTGGGCAGGGAGCCGGGCGGGCCTCGCACCAGCTGAGACCAGACGGGCACGCAGGGCCAGGCACCGGAACCTGGTGAGAGCACCTGTGCAGAGGCGGGTCAAGGAGAAGTCAGGGGGCAGCATGGCTGGGCCGGAGCGAGCAAAGGGGCGTCTGGGAAGGGCCAGGGAGGCCGGGCAGGCCGCGGGAAGCGGGGTACCTTGAGGGCCACTGGAAGGGCTCTGGCTTCGACTCCGAGGGGAGCAAGGAGGGGGCGGCTGGGCTGGTGAGGATGGGGTGCGGCGGCCTGACTCAGCCGCCCCCACAGGCTGGTGCAGCGGAGCGGGCGGGCCTGCTGGGGAGAGCTGCGGGCTGGGGAGATGAGGAGAGAACAGCCTGGGACGGAGGAGATGCACCTGGGGAGGGAACCAACGTGCCTGGAAGCCGAGGTCGCGAGTCAGCACAGGGCAGGGCCTGCCGGGCCACAGCGCTGCCCGGGGGTGCCGCCTGGGGGTGCTGCGCTGGGGGGAGTCTCGAGACACAGGAAGAGAGCAGCTGGCACCCTCTGTGGGCACATGCTCCCGCCATCTCCATAACCACCCTGCTTGCTGGGGGCCTGACGGCACCCCAGCACCCCACACCAGCCCTCCTCCACAGCTCCCGTTTGTCAGCCGGCATTGGAGAGAACCCAAAGGCAAAAAGCAGCCCGAGGCGGTGAGCGGGCACCACACCTGCCAGCAGAGCCCTGGCTGCGAGCATAGCAAAGCAGCCCGTAGAGCACGGCCAGCGCATTCTCACGGGACCCCGACACCAGGCCCCGGAGTCCTCGCACCTGGAAACTTGGTCCCGCCTCACGCGAACCCGCGCTACACTGCGCAGGTGAGCACGAGAGGCTGAGCCCCAGGTGGTAAATCCAAAACCACCCGGTGGTGTCCCAGTGAAGTCGCCGACGGAGCAGCGCTTTCGGTAAAGGGGAGGAGGGGGGACCTGCACGGTCGCGCGTCACCCACGATGGCCCAGCAAGCCCACCCGCCGCTCACGAGGGAGAAAGGGCTCCATAAAAGGGGAGCCTGCCGACCCACCTGACCTGCTGACCAAGCAGCACCCCCAAGAGCAGCCCGAACGGTCCTCACCAGCCGCGGCCGAGGGGACGGGCCTGAACACTGGAAGGCGACGGCGGAGACGCTGGGGCTGCGTCTGCCTCCAGCGAGGCCTCCCCCACGCTCCCTCCCCAGGGACGGGCACTGGTTTAGAGCAGTCTCAGCAAACCCCCACCAGGCACTGAAGCAGCGGGGGGCCACAGGGAACCCCCAGCCGGCAGAAAAGGGGAGAACGACGCCGAGCTGGAAAACCGTTCTGTGGGGACTTCCCAGAACCGACTGGGAAGCCGAACTCGGCTCCACCCCAGACGACCTCCACACGGGTCTATGCCAACCTAGAGAACAGCGCGTTTCATAGGCAACCCGGAACCCAGAGAGAGACCCAAAGGCATCCCGCATTAAAACAAGACACAAGGCTCACCCTCACGGAAGCTGATGAAGTACTGATGGTTTCTAGCCTTTTCCATGTCATTTAGAAGAATTTGGATCGCGACAAACCAGAGTCCTAGACCCTGACGGGCGGCCACCCGCTGTCGAGAGCGCTGCTTTACCCTCTTGTTCTAGTGGAAGGGCCCGCTGCCGAAAGCCCATCGCTCAGGTCTACCTGGCCAGTCCTGAGTGGCCTGTAAGGTATCTAAGAAGCTCCATCTTCAAGGGACAATGAGAGAAGGCTGCAAAGACCTTCAGTCTCTCAGGTCATCACAGAGTTACCAGACGCTTTAATAAGCTGCACACTGGACAGAACCCCTGGACAGAAAAGAGTGCTATTAACAAAGTGCTAGCATCTTTAAAGAGTGAGGTGAACACAGCAGAGGATTGTGGCATCCTTACTGGCTATCCAGGGAAACCAACTATCCTGAAGATGTAAACACTACAGCTTGAGAATTCAAGCAAAGAGCTACAGTAGCTCAGCTGAAGGGAGAGAGATATTCTTTCCAAGTAATGCCAGGTTTTTACACACATCCCTCAACCACATCTGCCTCCCTCTCCTAACTCCCTTAAGCTCCCATACACCAGGAAAAAAAGAAGCCTCCCCAGATCCCCACTGCTAGACTTCCCTCCCCGCTTTACATTCCCCAGGACGTGGCTGTCGCTCCTCTCTGCCAGCGCTGAGCGGATGGCTCAGCTCCCAAGAGTGAGCACAGGCCCCAGGCGTCGTGGCTGCCTGACTGCCGTGGAGGACCTGCCATGCCCACGGGCTGGCAAATTTAGCAGGTGCAGCAAGGCCAGGACTGGGCAGTCAGTCCCTCCTGGTGGTCCTTCTACTGGCCCAAGCAAGGGCCACAGTAGCAAGCACGTGATGGGGAAATAGGAATTCAACAAATACCAAGTCAGAAATTCCTGCAACAGTACGAGTTCTCCTGGACGCTAGTGGCTGGCAAAAAAGGTTCTAACAGGCATGAGTTAACCCAAGCAAAGAGGGCTTGGCGGAAACTGAAGAGGCTTGTGTACAGCAGGGGACCAGATGAAGCTCACGGCCAGGGGTCAGATCAAGCCTCCCCCGAGGTCCTTCCGTCTGTTAGGGACACCCCGCTCCCAGTCTGTCCCAGCACGCCTATCCGTCCCTGACAAGGCCTGCACGCTGGGGCTGCCCACTCCCCTCAGGCCGAGTACCCTCCAGAGGCCCACCACACCTAACACCCCCCAGCAGCGAAGCAGGGCCCCCAGCTCAGCCACCGTGGACTCCTTTATCTCCACTCGCACACCAAGCTCCTCACCCCCCGACCCCACTGGGCTCGCCTCTGGGCCTTCACACCCTCCACTCTCCCATCCACCCCCCAACTCCCACTCCTCCTTCAAGTCTCAAGGGAGATGTTACCTCCTCAAAAAAACACTCCAACCCCATGTCAGGCCCCTCTCTGCAAACTCACATACCCAACTCTCAAGTTCAGGTCAAGACCCACAGGTCTTATCAGGCCTGCACGTGTGACTGGCCACTGTCACCCTCGTGCCGCCCTATGGGATCCCCAAAGGCGGGACACTTGGCCGCCCTGGCTGAGGGCCCAGCATGACCAGTGACCCTGGCTGAATCCGTGACCCAGGCAAGCAGGCACTGTCTTCGAGGCTCCCACGGCTCTCCTACGCCCCTGGCGTTGCTGTGCATTGATGACTCACTGAGGGCCCCTCTAAGAATTATTTGGATACACGGACAGAAACCTACACAACGACCCCCAGTTTACACCACAACGACATCCAGGAAGTACCATACAAGGGAAAACTCAGATGGGATGCCAGGACTCCGGCGTCACAGATGCACAGCTGGCTCTTCTCTGGCGCTCCCAACTGCTCGCAACAGAGTATACGCTCTTTCAGCTTTCTACAGCCCCTGTCACCTCAGAGACGGCGTCATGTGGCTTACTGAGCGCTCAATCTCAATCTACCCTTGCACTGGGCCCGGCCTCTATTTACACCCAGTCAGTTCTCACAGCAGCAGCCCAAGGGGGACCCCACTGCTCTGCGTCCCCAGGTCACCCAGGGAGGAGGGACAGGACCGGGAGCCGCTGCCGGGCCATCACGCACGGGCCATCACGCACGGCGCTCTCCAGGACACCGAGGTGGGAGCTGTGACTTCAAGTGACGGTTCCCTTGCTTCCCTCTCCAGCCCCTTACATAAAAAAGAGCAAATCAATCGCTAACATCATCAATCTGCCGGAAGGCACTGCAATGAAGTGAAGACAGAGGTGGAGACGATGAAAACCAGAGGCAATCGGAGCGGCTCTCTGTTGACTGGAACGTTCCCACACCTACGTGTGCTAGGAAGTGAGTCAGGCGGTTCCCTTCAAAGGCTCTGAAAAGGCTTCTGTGTCCAAACGGGGCTTCCAACAAAAACCTGAGTCTTTGTTTCAAACTGGGAATGACACGTCAGAGTGTTAGACCAGTAGGCTCGCCTCTGGTCAGTGCCAGGTTCCCAGGGCCACGAGCCTGGAAACCACAGGCCCGGCCCAGGCTTCTCAGCCCCGCTGGGTTCTGGGCCTTCCCGGCCAAGGGACGCTGGGGGCTCTCGGCAGAGCCCTCCTTTCTCTTCTCAGAGGACCCACGGGCCCGCCTCTGCCCGCTTCCATTCCGCGCTGGAAGCAGCCTGTCCCTGGCCTAGACGCTAAAGAGAGGCCGAGGCAGGCGTTCCTTCGCGGCCAGGCCACGCCGCGCCCTGCGGGGGCCCAGAGGCCACGCAAATGCATTAGACCCCCCCGCACGGAGACGACCTCCGTCCCGCCCGCAGGCCGAGAAACTGAGGCCCCGCACCGGGGACGGGCTGGGCCCTGCGGCAGGGGGAGGCCGGCCCCGGGGCTGTCCGCCCGGGGGAAGGGAGGAGAGGAGGCTCAGGCCTCGCAGCCGGCGGAGGCCGCGGCAGGGTCCTCCGCCCCGCGCCCACGGCCCCCCGCCCCCGGCCCACGGCCCCCCGCCCCCGGCCCACGGCCCCCCGCCCCCGGCCCACGGCCCCCCGCCCCCGGCCCCCGGCCCGCCCCTCGCCCGGAACCTCACCGGCCCGCGCTGCGTGCTGACGGTGGTCGCCATGCTGCTGCAGGGGCCCCCGCCCTGCTGACCCCGGAGCTGCGCCGCCAGAAAGCCCTTCCGCCAACGCCGGAGCCCACGACGCCGACGGTTGTCGCCTCGAGAACGCCGCCCGGTCAGCTGACGACCGGCCCCGCCCCCGGCCCCAAGGCGCAGGCGCCGTGTGGCCGCCCGCCTCCTTCCGGCCTTGGGCGCATGCGCCCTGCTCCGTATGGCGGGGCCCGCCCCGCCCAGCGCGCGCCTGCGCCATCCCGCTGTCAAGTCCGTTGGCCCGTGAAATGGCTCCCGGCGTTGCCGTCTGGGCGTGCGCAAGCCTGGCGGCCACCCCCGAGCAATGAAGCTGTTTCTGGGAAACCTCTTCCGGCTGCAGACCGACCGGTCGTCCTCTCTGCTCGCAGGGAACCGGGCGCTCGACATCGAGGCCGCCCCCGCGTGCGGACAGGACAGAAGTGCGGCCGTGGGTGCCTTGAGGGTGTGAAGAGCCACAGCGCGCCGCCGCCTCGGCTTCCCTCCTCACAGACTGCCGGCCTCGAGGAGAAGCTGGACCAGGGCGCCACAGCCGACTGAGGCAGCCCGGGAGGAGTGCCGAGCGCTTGGGGCGGAAGATTCCCCGCCTTGAACGTCAGCCAGCAGAGACGAGGCCGAGGAGGAGGGTCCTGATGCGTGCAGCTCCACGGCCACGCGCGGAGGCCATCTCGCAGAGGAGAGCAGCGCCGAGAACACAGGGCCACAGCCCTGGATTTACCTCCAGACTGGTATTTCCTGGGGGAGCATTTCCATTTAACGCCCCCCCCCAAAAAAAAAAAGTTTTTTTTAAAAAGTTAAAGTGTTTTGTCAAGCTGAAGGAGGTTGAGTGTGGGCTGGAGTGCTTTCAGGAGGCCTTGAAAGAGGGGTTACTTGCACACGTGGAAAAGAGATGGCAGGTGTTCCCAAGAGAAGGGACCACTGTTAGAAAGAAAGCTGCACCTGTAAGAGGACAAAAGCTCACCCGACTGCGGAGAAGAATTTTATTAACGATCTTGCAAGAATGAGTGCGCAACCTGGATATCATGGCCATTGCGCCAAGCGGCAAGAAGTTTATACCTTAGCCTAACATGCAGGTCCCTCCCCTGCTCCCCACTGATTGGGTACTTCAGGGGTCACAGCCTAGCCAAGATGTAATTTTCGGATTCACTCCATTCCGGAGTGAAGTTGATGATTCTGAGACTCTCCGTTCACTCTTGTAACTGCTTCCCACTGGTTAGGGGCAGTGGCCCTTACCTGACCAGGTATAAAACCCTCCTGCTGTTCTATCATGGTTGGAGGAAGACGACTATGGCGCCCTGGGTGAACCTGGCTGAAATCCCTGTATGGCTAATGAGATGGAAGAAATAAAGTTAATTACAATTTTGAGGATATTGGGGTTCACTGAAAAGATACTGGGCCACAAAAATAGAAAAGGCCAGGCACCTAAAGGCTGCAACTTCTCAAAGTTGATGGGCTTTATTTTGCAGATTTTCACCAGAAGTTGGTTTCTAGGTCGTAGGCGAGGAAAGGTTACCCATAGACCATCTCGACGGGGTTAAGCTGAAGTGGATCCCCGGCACCTCGTTAATTGTTTCCTTCCTGGTGGGAAAACGCTTAGCCCTGGCAGGATGGCATATGGGTTTGCCAGTCCTCGCCGGGGTATGAGTGGGGCAGGTTTTAGAATAAGGGCTGGGAGGGAGACTTGGATTAAACATGTTCATTAACTACTTAGAAAGTGAAGTTTACCAGGACCTTTCAGCATGTTCGATATTCCTCTGCATATGATCTGGAAAAGATCATGGAGGCATGGAGGAGGGAAGCAGCAGCAGCTTTGCGACAAGCATCAAACTAAACCTGAACCCATCTCCTCTCTTTCCCCTACAGAGCAAAAGTTTTGCTTTCTGGGGCTGCAGCGGGGGGCAACAAACACGGCTGCCCTTAGAGGCCTGGAGAAAACCCACTGCAGCTGGAGGAAGGGGACAGAGGAAACCCTCAACCGCTTGGGCGAGGAGCAGGAATACTGAAAATGCCGCACAGGCAGTGTTTCTGTTGGTATAAAATTCTCAAAAACTCGGTAAGTGTCCTGTCAATGTCATGGGGATGCGTGGGGATTCCTGCCATTAGACAAGGGGTTTCCCCAGGTCTTTCCTGGATAACCCACCTCTATTCCTGGGCTTCTGCTGAGAAGGCTGGGGTGACCCAGGCGTCACATTCCTCATCTTTTCAGCACTAGATCAAGGTTGTCCACTCTTACCCTCGGCCTTCTCTCCAGAGCATGTTTTTCTAACAACGAATGTCCTATTTTTAGCATCCTTTGCAATCTAAATAGCGTGAGAATTTTCCAAATCATCAAGTCCGGGATATTTTTGCTGAACAGTTCTTACCTCAATTTATCCCTTTCCTCTCATATTTTGCTATAAGCATCAGGTAGAAACCAGGTTGCACCCTCAACATTTTCCTTGTAAATCTCAGCTGAATATCCAAGTTCACCACTCACAAGTTCTGCTTTCCACACAACTCTAGGGCACAGTTCAGCTACATTGTGCGTACTGTATAATAAGGATAATCTTTTCAGTTTCTAACAAACACTCCTCATTTCCTCTTTTAGTGTTCATATTTCTACCAGCACTCTGTTTATGATGATACGTGTGTTCTCTGAGACAACCAGGCTTCGTCTTGGTGATCCTTCCTCCTCCCGAGTCTCACCAGACAACTTTTATATCTGTGTTCTGCCAACAGTCTGTTTGAGGCAATCTAGGTTATTTCTATCATCACTTCAAATTTCTTTCGGCCTCTACCCATTATCCAGTTCTAAAGCCTCTCCCACGCTTTTTGGTATTTGTCACAGTAGCACCCCACTTCTCCTAGAACCAAAATCTGTATTAGTTCCCTGTGGCTGCTGTAAAAACTCACCACAAACTTGGTAGCTTAAGACCATGGAAATGTGTTCTTCCACACCCTGGAGGCCGCACGTCCGAAATCGGTATCCTTGGGCTAAAACGAAGATGTCAGCAGGGCTGCACTCCCGCTGGAGACTCTGTACCCTGCCTCTTCCAGCTCCTGGGGCTGCTGCAAACCTTGGCTTGTGGCCGCATCAGTCCCGTCTTCAAGGCCAGTGATGTCAAACCTCCGTCTGCTCTGACTTCACATCACTTCCTCCTCTGGGTGTCTGTCAAGTCTTCTTCCGCCTCTGTCTTATAAAGACATTTGAGATGCCATTGAGGGCCCACCTAGAGCAACCAGGATAGTATCTCCATCTCAGAATCCATAACCAAATCCCATCTGCAGGTTCCAGGGAGGAGGAGATGGATTTCTTTTGGGGAGGGTGTTTTTCAGCCTATTACAATACTACTTAAATCTTGATTCCAAAATCAGTTAAAGAAAAGGGAAAAACAATTTTGGGTCCCTTAGATGTACAAAATTATGGCACACACCCCTAGTTCCTAGCCAGCAACCCCTTTTTCTTCTTCTCTGCTAATCAAATCCCAACTTTATTTATGGTGGCAATAAACCTGGCCTCAGACAGGCCATGAATCATGATGGACTAAGCCCGGTAATCCCGTCCTCTTTGATAAACACTTGATTTTCCAGCTACCCTTGCAGCTAGGGGCAGTCATGTGGTCCAGGTCTGGCCAATTCAGTGTAAAGAGAGGTCTGCTGAGGAATTCTGGGAAGTTTTCTATTTCCTCATGAAAAACAGAGTCACGGCTAATGCCAACTCCCTCCTTATGGTTCCAGGACTGAACTTGGATGTGATGCTGGAGATGCAGCAGTTTTCTGATTTTAAAAAGCTGATAAATATAACAGGTACAATGCTAGCATTTATCAAGTTCTGTGTATTCCCTGGATTATTCTAAGAATATTACATGAACAAACTCATTTAATCTTCTAACCAATCCAAAGAGGCTGGTGCTATTATTACCCCAAAATCAGAGAGAAATTGATGTCCAGAGAGATTAAGTATCTTGCCTAAGGCCACACATCTAGTGATGGGGAAAAAAATGGGTTTTTTGAAAGTCAAACACACACGAATGCCCTTCAGATGAACAACGAGCCATTGTGCTAGCCCGTGACCATCTGCCTCTGCCTATGCCTTCGTGGGTGGGTTGGTTTTCTGTTACCTGTAGCCAATTGCAAGGATAATGGAAAAACTCTAGACACATCCTCATCAAGAGCTGGAATAATGTGAGGATGTTTACTGCCCCTGCAACCAGTTCGCATACTGCTGGAGTCTCTGGCCATGCTTTAAGACAAGAAAAAGAAATACAACATATAAGGATTGGAAGAGAAGATGCATACCTGTATTGTTAGAAGATTACCTAATCATCTACATAAAAAGCCTAACCAAATCAACAGAAAAAACTCTTAGAAATAATGAGGGAGTTGATAAGATTGCTAAGTAGAGTATGTATTATATTAGTCATTGTTCTCTAGGGAAACAGAACCAACAAGAGACATCTGTAAGTATTAGGAGATTTTATAAAATTGTCTCACACAGCTCTGTGGCTCCACAAGTCCAAATGCCACAGGGCAGGCTGCAAGTTGGGAACTCTGATGAAGGTTTTCCATCAGTTCCCTAGGAGAAGCTGCTGGCTGAAGTAGAGAAGGAAATTCTCTCTTCTGACTGCTGAAATCATTACATCTCCCTTTAAGGCCTTCATCTGATTGGATGAGACTTCTCTCATTGCTGAAGGCAATCTCTTCAGTTGATTGTAGATGCCATAGATTACATTGCTGATGAGTTAAGTCCCTGAAATGTCCTTAAAATAACAAGTAGGTCAGTGCTTGCTTGACTAAACAACCGGGCACTAGTACCTGGTCAAGTTGACACATGAGCCTAACTAACCATCCCAAGTATCAACTTACAAAATCACTAGTGAATTTGTTGTTACAAATTACCAATAACTATACATATATATATATTAGTTCAAAAATCTATAATCTAGTCACACATGCCAGACTCATTTTCCAAGCAAAATCAATGGTGTATGTATCACAATAAACTTCACCTCCACAACTGGAAAAAAAAAATACCATTACAAATTAAATATATAATAAGAATAGAATTCGATATAATACAAAACCTACTATGGTAAAAAATTATAAAGATGTAGAAGATCAAACTGACTACACAGGTGTTATAGAGGAAAATGCTTACAGATCCAAGGCCATGAAAAGTCCAACTTAAGGCACCATCAGAGGTGCTTTCTCACCAAACTCAGCTGCCCCGTGCTGAAGCAAAATGGCAACTCCATCTCTGCCTGGGCTCTGCCTTCCCTTCCAGGCTTCCTCTCTCAGGCTCAGCTGCTCGCTTTCTTCCCGATTTCAGCTGCAAGTTAAGAGCAGAAGGCTCATCCCTCTTGACCTGCTCTGTGGGCGTGCTTAAGCAAGCCTCTAGTCCTCTCTCATCTGGCATAGGGCTTATCCTTTAGGGCTTCTCTCCTTGCAACTCAGCTGTGGGCAAAACGGGAATCTTTTCTCTCACGCGGCAGAATCAAACAGGGCAATTCCCTTTTTTCCTGCATCTTTGTGAGTCTGTTTATATCAGACCCAGTCAAGGGTCATGGACTCACCTAAATCGTGCCTCACCGACATCCAATCAAAATCCCTAAGTAAACTTAACAAGTAATCTAGTCAAGGTCCCCTCAACTGAACTTAATATAATCAAGGGGTATCACACCCAGAGGATAGATTCGTTTACAAACATAATCTTTCTCTTTTGGGGGCTTTATTAAATAATCTCAAATTGCCATAAGCTCTAGGAAATGAAACACAGGGTGGATTGATGGACCCACATAATGTCGTGGGGGTGCTTCTCCACATCAACCCCAGAATTCAACACAATCTCAGCAAAAGCTCCAGTTGAGTTTTTTTCCCTATCTGATCGTGTCATTATCTTTTTTTGGTGCATTGCTTTGCCGTGGGGTACCTGCACCTATCTCTGTGCCATTAGGACATTGCACTGGTCTGGGACGCCTTTTTTCTTTCTTTTTTTACCAGGAGGTCCCAGGGATAGAACCTGGGTCCTCCATATGGTAAAGGGGAGCTCAATTGCTTAAGCCACAGCTAATTCCCCCCAGCTAAATTTTGAATAACTTATTCTAAAATTTATTTGAAAGAACGGTCCATAAATAGTTAAGTCAAATTTTTAAAAGAAGAGCAAAGCAGGGTGCTCACCCTACCACCTACTACAAATCCAGAGTTAAACAACGAAGACACAGTAAGGCAGGAATAAACAGACCAGCGTAACGGATGCAAAATCGGAAATTGATGAAGATGTTTTATATGGCGATTTGATATATAATAAAAAAGGCAAAGTAAAAATGAAGTCTGGATGAGTATATAGGGTTGAGGAAACTTACCTGATATATCTGAATCTCCTTCTCTCGGTTTCTCCGTCTCTATATCTCTATCTCTGTACCTATACTTCTATGTCTATATCTCTATCTCTAATCTGTATCATCTATATTTACAAGGGGAAAGACCCTTTAAACTAGAAAGGAGCCAGACTGTAAAGCAAAGATTGATTGGTTTGGCTATATCAAAATGAAGAGCACTAGTTATAGTGACCAGATAAAAATGCCTACAGTGTTTATTTCCAGCAAGTAAATATCTGCAATATATAAAGGACTCCTGGAAATGAAAAGGTAAATGTATAGATGTAAACTGGCAGTTCAAAGAGGGAAGGCCAAATGCTTGACAAGTATATGAAGGGGTTCTCGAACTCATTAAGTTGAACAAAAAGAATAATAAGAGAAATACCACTTCACATCTATCAGAAGAGTGAAAAGCACACAGAGGGTGGGGAAGGCCAAGTCCCGGTGGGAACTGGCCACGAGCACGCGCTGGCCCTGCTGGTAGGAGTCTAACTGGTAGAGGGTCCCTGAAGACTCACGTGGCCTGCTCGGGGAGACCAAGTATGCCCCAGGAGCTCCCTCCTGAGAACATATTCTGGAAACTTCTGCTCACAGATTCACAAGGGGATGCACTCCAGGCTGCTTGTTGCACAGTTGTTTGTCTAGCAGAAGCTGGCAGCCTAATTATTCACCATTAGAAGAATGAATAAATAAAATGTGAGGGATATACACTATGGAATACTAGGCAGTTGGGAAAAACAGAAAAGCAGATGTTCATAGAACAACTTGTAAAATTTTAAAAATCCAGACAAAATACATTAAACAAGTTTCTGAGACATTGGATACCAGGCAACGAGAGTCGATGGTCCCTGTGAGACCGGAAGCGAAGGAGGTGAACTCCAGGCCACCTCGGTGTGTGGCCTCGGGGCACCTCCAGGCTGCAACTCAGGGAGGGGTCACCCAGGCAGGGACCAGGGGTCTCCCTGAGCGCAGGAGACACCCCTGGGAACTGGTGATGCAAGGAAGGCAGGTGTCCGCAGGGCAAAAGAGCAGCAGATAGCTACAGAGCGCCCCTTGTCCTCTGCTGTGGGAGGCTGGGGAAAGAGCCACTGGAGAGAATTACAGAAACAATCCTGGGTGCTCACAGGGCGCTGGGTGGAAACCCATGCAGTCCATTTAGCTCCAAGTATAGGACTCGCAGGGGATTTGCCTCAGTACCACCAGAGGTGAAGAGGGGCATTTCATGACAAAAGGGATGAGTTCATCAAGAGAAGACAATAATCCTAAAAGTTTTTGTGTCTAGGTACAGAGCTTCAAACTACAAGGAGTAAAAACTGATATACCTGAAAGGAGAAATGGACAATTTCACAATTATCGTTGGAGCTTCCAATACCATTCTTTCAACATTTGATAGAAAAAGTAGCCAGAAAATCAGTAAGGATTTAGAAGACTTGAATAACACTGTCAAACACCTTGACCTGTGTCCTATCAAAATTGTTTTGGCTATGCCACTTACCTCAACACTGACCCTGGGCCTCAGCAAGAAGCAGCTTTGCAGCCCTGGGACATAAACTCCCCCAGAGTCCAAACTCCCATCTGAGGCCACCACCCCCACCCTGCCCAGAACCCACAGCCGACCCCAAATGGTAAGCCAGCTGTTCTAGATCGCTGGGCTGCTGAAATGCAACTACCGTGTGAAGGGTCAGCTTTTTTTTAAGGAGGTCCTGGGGACTGAACCCAGAACCTCGTGCATGGGAAGCAGGTGCTCGACCACTTGAGCTCCTACATCTGCTCCCCAGGTGTACTAGTCAGCCAAGGGGTGCTGATGCAAAATACCAGAAATCTGGGCTTTATAAAGGGTATTTATTTGGGGTAGTAGCTTACAGATACTAGGCCATAAAGCATAAGTTACTTCCCTCACCAAAGTCTATTTCCACATGTTGTAGCAAGATGGCTGTTGACGTCTGGGGGGGTTCAGGCTTCCTGGGTGCCTCTGGGCTCAGCTCCTCTGGGTCAGCTGTAGACTATCAGGCGAACGGCTCTATCTTTTTCCCCGGGGCTCAAACATCAAAACTCCAACATTAAGAACCCTCAACTCTGTCCTTTGCCATGCCTTTTATATGTGAGTCCACGTCCTAATGATGTGGTCCAATCAAAGCCCTAATCATAACTCAGTCAGGCCCAGGTATAGATCAGATTACAGACATATCCAATATCTATTTTTGGAATTCATAACTATATCGAACTGCTACACAAGGTCAGCTTTTTAACAATGGAAATTTATTAGTTTGCAGTCTTGAGGCTGAGAAAAATGTCCAAATCAAGGTATCATCTTAAGTCTTAAGAGGCCTAAGACGCACCCTGAATGAGGGGGTCTCACCCTAAGATCCTACTCACCAAAAGATCCTGATTACAGTGGGTCCACACCCAGAGGGATGGATCAGCTGCAACAAGTTTTCAGGGGTCCATCCAGCTCCAGCCCACTGCAGACACCTCTTTTTCTTAGAATCAAGTGAGTGTGACCCGCAAGCCCGTAACTCTGGCCCAGGATTGTTCGGGCAGCTTTCTCTCAGACCACGGCCTTAAAGGGCAAGCCTGACGCCAAGAGTTGAGCTTGTGCTTCTCTTCTTCAACCAGGAAGTGGCCCTGAGGTGCCACCAGGTAAGAGGGAGCCCAGTCCACGGGCCACACTCGCTTCTGACCCCAATGGCAAGTGCAGGGTCTGCAAGACCGCCCTTAGGCTCAGTGATACCCTAGAAGGAGTCCTGTTATACTCACAGTGACAGTTACTGCAGCTAAAGGACACAGAGGAGTGTCAGGCAAGGGAGAGGCACGTGGAGCATGTCCAAGAAAGTTCCCAACACAGAGCTGCCACTGCTTCCACCCCAGGGACTCAGGACGCGGAGTGTCCCCACAGGGATGCTCGCCCGAGCCTGGAGTCCAGAGTCCTTGCTTGGGCTCCACCACAGGCCGCTGACCTCAGTCTTCAGCCACTCCAAGGTCAAGCTGAGGCCACCCGGCCAAGGCCCCTACCCCAAATCACGTGGTCAGACCATCTGGTGATAAGGCTCCCATGCTGAATGACACCATTAGACTGACCGGAGGCCCGAGGCCCCCAGGTGAGAAAAGACGCTCTACAGGCAGGACGTTCCAAGGGCACAGAGGCGTGGCGGTGGTGAGGGGCAGCCTTGTCTCCTTGCTGGGCACAGGGGAGCGCTTTCAGGCTTCCACCATTGAGCGCGACGTTAGTCGTGGGCTTTTCATGGAGGGCCTTTATCATGCTGAAAACGTTCCCTTCTATTCCTACTTTTCTGGGTGTTTTTGTCAAGAACAGGTGCTCAATTTTTTCAAATGCCTTTTCTGCATCTATAAAGATAATCATATTTTTTTCCCTCATTAATTTTCATATGTTGAACCACCCTTGCATTCCTTGGATACATCCATCCCACTTGGTCAAGGTGTAAAATCTTTTTAATATACTGTGAGATTCACTTTGCTAGTTTTGTTAAGGTTTTTTACATTTATATTGATATGGGAAGTTGGTTAGTAATCTTCTTTTCTTGTGATGTCTTTACCAGGCTTTGATATCAGAGTAATGACAGCCTCATAAAATGAATTAGGAAGTGTTTCCTCTTCTTGAATTATGTGAAAGAGTTTAAGAAGGATAGGTATTGATTCTTAAACGTTTGGCAAAATTCACCAGTGAAGCCGTCTTTACTTGTTATAGGTTTGTTGATGTTTTCTATTTCTTCTTAAGTCAATTTGAATAATGGAAGTACTTCTATGAATTTTTCCATTCTTTCCAAGTTATCTAGTTTGCTGGAGTACAATTGTTCATAATATTCTCTTATTATATTCTTTTAATTTCTGTAAGGTCAGTAGTAATGCCATTTTCCTTTCTGATTTTAGTTATTTACATCTTTTCTCTTTTTTTCTGTGTCAGTCTAGCTAAAGGTTTGTCAATTTATTGATTTTTTAAAAGAATCATTTTTTGTTTATTCTCTCAATCATTTTTCTATTTTCTTTCATTTATCTATGCTCTAATCTTATTTCCTGTCTTCCACTAACTTGGGGGTTACTTTGCTCTACTTTTTCTGGTTCCGCAAGATGTAAATTTAAATTATTAATTTGATATCTCCCTTCCCTTTTAATATAAATATTCATAGCTATGAATTTCCCTCTAAGTACTACTTTTGCTGTACCCTTTTTTAAATTGGGTTATCTTTTCATTGTTGAGTTGTAATAGTTGTTTACATGTTCTTTCTCCCTTTGTATATTATGTATACTAGACTTTGACCAGATATATGATTTTATTCTTTTTTTCTTTTTTTTTTTTAGATATGTGATTTGCAAAAACAAAAATCCTCCAATTCTGAGGGCTATCTTTTCACTTTCTTAATGGTGTCCATCGAAGCACAAAAGTGTTTTTTTTTAAACAAATCAATTTTATTGATACATATTAATAAAGCAGACAATTCATCCAAAGTGTATAATCAGTGGTATTTGGTATAATCACATAGTTGTGCGTTCATCACTTCAATCATTATAAGAGCATTTTCATTATTTCAATAATAATAAAGCTTTTAATTTTGATGAAGCCCCAAATATCTATTTTTTCTTTTGTTGCTCTGCTTTTGGTGTTATATCTAAGAAACCATGGTCTAATCCACGGTGACAAAGATTTACTCTGATGTGTTCTTCTAAGAGTTTTATCATTTTTGCTCTTAAGTTAGGTCTTTGATCTGCTTTGAGTTACTTTTCGTCATATGGTCCATTCTCAGTGGCCACAGCTCTCCTGCCTGTCCCCTGGGTGGTTCCTGATTCCAAACTCCCACTCATACATCGAGGTCCAGCCCCATCCACCTCCCAGGCTAAGGCTCTGTCCACACTCCTGGGCAGGCGTGGTTGCTCCAGTGCCCTGACCATGGCTCAGCACTGTCCTTGGTCATCTCAATGTCACGGAACTGGGAGTCAGGCCCCTAGGTGGACCCAGGGGACGTGGCTGAGTGAGTGCTGATCGTTCAGCCACATTTCTCGTGGCTGTCCCTTCTGTAACGTGTAGACCCACGTTACAAATGAGGAAACTGAGGCTCAGGGAAGCTGGGCAACTTGCCCAAGGCCACACCAGTGGTGAGTGATGAACGGATGAGTGAATGAGCGAACTTGTAAAGGAGGGATCCATTCTGTGCGAGGAGATTAAAGAGGAGCCCCCAGTGCTCCCTTGGAGCCCATCAGCAAGTTATAGGGGTGCCCAGAGAAGTAGAAAAAGTTAGACATCCAGCCAGGGGATGGCAGCTGATGAACCGCTACTCCAGAGGGCCAGGTGAGTGTTCGTACGAGGGTGTGCCAAGCAGAATTCCTTCAAGCCGCCACTCTTGCCAGTCACTGGGGGTTAGTTTTCCAAGTGTTAAGTCAGAGATGTTTGCAGGGCAAACAGTTAAAAACAGCACAAGCCCTGGGAAACCAAACTGCATTCTTAATGAAGTCCTGGTCTTTGTTTTTTAATATAGGTTCAAATATGTTCAAGATAGAGCTGAACCATCTGCCTTTTCTGCAAATTCAGTGTCCAGAGCTGCTTGAGGTGAGCAGATGGGCCCAGGTGAGGTCGGGTCAGGTGAGCTCTGCAGGGGGCGGGTCTCCTCCCCCAGCCCTTTCCCAGCCCTCCCTGCACCTCCAATTCTCCCGACCCTCTGTCTTCCGCCTGGCTCAGGGCATTCGCCCCCCCCCCCCCGCCCCCGCCCACTGCTCCCCCTCCCCTTGCTCCCAGGCCTGGCTCCGATCACAGGGGGCGTTTAAGCTATCCTGGAGCGGGGCCCTCCTTAGCGGGCACTGGCCACACCGCCTTTTGCCGCGTCGTTATTCTTTCTCTGCTGTCCAAGCACGTGAAAGCGTGTTCCGGAAAGGCAACCACACAGCTCCTCCTGCGGCCACCTCGTGCTCCAGGAGCCCCTGCTGAAGAAAATAATTCAGAAATACAAGTAAGACGTCTCGGACGTTGTACTGAAGGTTAAAGGGAAAATGAAGTTCAGTTTAAACAGCCAATCTACCCCAGGCTCCGAGGCGCAGCGGGGAGGGCGCCGGTACAGCCGGTACCTGCCCTTTCCCAGCCCTGGGCACGACCTGGCCCTGGGCGCGACCTGAGGTGGCGGTGGGGTGGGGCCAGTCCCGGAGCCTGTGTCCAAGGTGCTCCTTTCGGAGGGGGACGGGGAGCCCCCGAGAGGCCCCTCCAAGAACCGGGAGCTCCCCTGACCCCCAGGACCCCTGCTGCAGAGCACCTCACTCCCAATTCCCTCAAACCCTGTCCAAGCTGTCCCCCCCCACACCTCCCGCCGCACCCCTCGGGACCCTGCCCCCCCAGAACCCTGCACCCGCCAGAAGACTGCACCCCCCTCTAGGATCCCACACCCTTTTCCAGGGGCACAGGAAGCCGTGTGTGCAGGGAGCGCCACGGGTGGGTGGTGGGGGATAGACGGCCTCACAGATCCTTGAACCAGGGAGTGAGGGGCTCCAGGCCCAGGGCAGACGGGAAGGGGGCTTGGCCCCACCCCGGGGTCCCGGAGGACTGTGCTCAGGAAGACCAGGGCCCCACCGCTGCGTGGGGGGGGCTGAGGCCCACGGGGGCGGCAAGGGACCCTCGCAGGAGCGGACAGGGAGGAGGGGCCGAGGGGTGAGAAGGGGGCGAGGCGGCGGTGTGGGAGGGGGCTGCGGGGAACCGGCTGGCAGGGAGGAACGTGGGACAGCCTGACTGAGGGGAGCTGCCAGCGCGAACTGCCCTGGAGAGACCGGAGAGACCGGGGTGCAGGGGAGACGGAGGGAGGGGCGGGGAAGGGGGAGGCCCCAGGGAGCAGGGACTTGGGAGAGGAGCAGGGTAGGTGGGGGTCCCAGGGCAATGGGGGGCCTGTGGGTGATCCTGGGGGGGGGAGGGGGAGGCCGAGGTCCCCATGAGAGGCCGTGGGGGCCCCACGTTGGTTGCAGTTGGCACTTCCTGGGAGCCACCTCTGTGCCCAGCATAGGGGGCTGGCGAGGCCCGGCTCCCTGCCCAGTCCCCAAGTCCACGCCCCTCCGCTCGGAAGCCCCGGGCCTGGAGGGGTGTCCCGGGCCTGGAGGGGTGTTCCTCCTGCTGACCCCCCGTGGGATGGGCCTCAGTAAACCCGGTGCCCTCCGCTGTCCCCTGTCCTGTTTTAGGAACCTTCCGTGGCGTTTCTGCTTCTACCTCGGCCGTTTCCCCGAAGTGTCAGCAGCATCTTGCACCCTCTTTCCTTTTATTTGTACTTACGGATTTTTTTTATGCTCTTCTAGAGGGTGACGTCCTTGTGAGAAGCAGGGCTCACAGGGCCCCGCTGCCACCCGTGCTCCACACCAGCCGGAAGCAGCTGGCAGAAGCCTGCGATGAAAGACGTGACCTGGAGGCACAGGCCACGCGCGCTCAAACCCCGCCACTCAGAACCCCGTGGCCACGGTCTGCTCTCATCTGTGAGCTGTGGCATATGCGCAGGGGGCCACTCAAACGCTGCGCTGGGTGACAGCAGGCTGGCAGCCGGGATCAGGTCTGGGGGAGGAGGCTCAGCCCGGGCCTTGGTGGGCTGACTGTGGATTGTCAAGACTTAAGAGAGTGACGGAGCAGATGTGGTAACAGTTAACTTAACCTTGGCTGCGTCCTGGGACGCTGTGGTGGGAATTGTGCTCCCCGTTTCTGCAAACTGTCGTCCAGTCCAGCTAAGAATGGAGAGTGGAGCCTGCCCGGGGATTTCACGTTCGTCTTTCCCACACACGCTGTGATGGTCAGGCTGCTGTGACAACTTGGCCAGGTAACTGTGCCCAGGTGTTTGGTCAAGCAAGCACTGGGCTAACTGTAATACAAGGGCATTTATGGACTTCATCACCATTGACTTTACTGCCGTGGTAAGTCCTAGATAGCTGCTTGTAGTCACACCAATCAGGGAGATCGCCATCAGCAATGAGTGAGGCTTTATCCAATCAGCTGAATGCCTTAAAAGGAGAAGTGATTCCAGCATTGAGACTTTCCAGCTGGTCTTTGGACAGCCACCGTCTCCCAGAACTCATCAAGAACCTTCACTGGACTTTCACCGGAGCCCCTGGTTGCTCCTGCCTGCAGAACCTGGACTTGTGCATCCCCTTGGCTGCGTGAGGGACTCTGATAAGTCTCTTACTATCGACCGATATCCTTAGTTGATTCTGTTTCCTTAGAGAGCCCTGACTCATACACACGTCAAGCGAGATATCAGCGGGCACGAGCCCTGGACCCACACTCCACAGTCGCTGCCGAGGTGGGGGAGAACCCAGTTCACAGAAGTTCAGCAGGAATGCATGAAAGCATCCTGCGAGAATCAGTTAGTGCAAGGGATTTACAATAAGGAGGCCTCCATCTTTTATGATTATTTGTAAATTGTGCACTATGCATCCTTTATATCTGTGACATTAAAACATACAGTGCCTGCCCTTTTAAAAATAAGAAAAGCTATTCTTAAACACTTACCAGCATGCCATTAGTTCCAACTGTGAAAAGAAACAAAACAAAATATAGTTACTATGACTGAGAGATTTAAAACGGAGCGGGGAGGCCGTGCAGGAAGCGACTCATGCCGGTCTCAGCCGAGGACACAGCGCCACGAGCCGCTACGTCTCCCCAAGCCCTGGGACGCCCGGGTGCTGCGAGGACCTGCAGCTGGAGACCACCGGGTCCTGCCTTCCAGGCCACTTGCCATTCACTGACCCCGTCCACTCCCTTCCAAGCAAGCACTTTATTCCCTTCATCTTCATTTCACAAAAATTTTGAGAAATGTTCTTAAAAAGAAAGGAGGCGTATGGAGTTGGACTCAGATGTGACCTTCCTACACGTGCCTCTTCTGTCACTTTTACTGGACCTGTGGTTGGTGCTGGGGTTGGTGCATACTCAGGAGACCTGAATCTCTGGACTGTCCATGTGACAGCCGGGCCCTGAGCCTCAGCAGACTTGCATCTCCTACCCTCTGGTTTATTGGACTCACCCCGGCCAGCTAACAGGGAGGTGAAGAAGGTCAACCACCACACCAGGGAGCCAAGAGTGCCTACGACTGCAAGCAGGAGAATTGCATCCAGCATCCAAGTGGAATCTAAGCCCCTCTCAATACAGAGGTGGAGTGGACATCACCACCCCAGGGTCCACAGGCTGGAGGAATAGAGTATGGATTAGAGTGGACTTACTGATGTTCTACTATGGAACTATTGTGATCAGTAATGGAAAAAATTGTAGCATTGAGGTGGAGAAAGTGGCCACGGTAGCTGCTGAGGGTAGGGAGAGGGAAGAAGAGATGTGATGTAGGGGCATTTTTAGGACTTGGAGTTGTCCTGGGTGATACTGCAGGGACAGATGCTGGACATTGTTTGTCCTGCTATGGCCCACTGGGTGGACTGGGGGAGAGTGTAGACTACAATGTAAACCACTCTCCATGCGGTGCAGCCGTGCTCCAAGATGTATTCACCAAGTGCAATGAATGTGCCATGATGATGAAAGAGGTTGTTGATGTGGGGGGGTGGGGGGTATATCGGGACCTCTTATATTTTTTGAATGTTAACATTTAAGAAAATAAAGAGAGAAAAAAATATGGGAAAAAAAAGGAAGGAGACGGAGAGCGACTGAGAGGCAGGGCTGGGGCGGGGATCCCGGGGACCCCTCTGGGGCTGCCTGCGCAGGTCGCACCCTGCCCTCTGGACAGCGTCTCCGTCACCCTCTGGAGGTGCCTCGGAGGAAGCGTGGCGGGGGCGGCCCCTCAGAGCCAGGACAGAGGGACCGAGGGACAGAAGGATGGCAGGATGGCAGGCCGCCCTGGGGCAGGGAGGCGGGCAGCGTCCCTGGAAGGGGACAGAGCAGGCGGCTGGCGGCTCAGGAGGCTCCACAGCTCTAAAGGCCCCGCCGCGCAGTCAGTTCTCTCCCCCCGCGCTGCCCCCTCCTGCCCCGAGCCGCCGCTGCGTATTCTAGCTGGGGGCCCCCCCAAGCGCCACACTGCCTCTCCCCCATCCTCACCCCCCCTTTCTTCCCCCCTTTCTCTCCTGTCTCTCCCCACCCCCTGCCCCATGCCTTCCTCTGTCCTGCTCCCCTCCCCTCCCTCCTTCCCCCCTTTCTCTCCCCTGTCTCCCCCCATTCCCTCCCTCTATCCTGCTTCCCTCCCCCCTACCTCCCCCCTTTCTCTCCCCGTCTCCCCCCTTCCCTTCCTCTATCCCGCTCCCCTCACCCCTCCCCTCCCTCCTCCTTCCCTGCTTTCTCTCCCGTCTCTGCCGCCTTCCCTCCCTCTGTCCTGCTCCCCCGCCCCTCTCTCCTTCCCTGGGTTGTGCCCTGCCTTCTCCCCGCTCGCCAGGGGTCTTTCCGGCCCCCTGCCCGTTCCCCAGGGCTGTGGCCCCTCCTTCAGGCCTCCATCCTCTTCCTGGGGCCTGGGCTTTCCAGGTGGCCGTCTGTCCCTGGTGCTGAGGCTGACTGGTGGCCGCAGTGGATGGCAGTGACAGCCGCTCCGGCGCCGACAGAGGGAAGCACACGCTGCAGCCCCGAGGGGACGGGTCCAGCGCGCTGCCACCGGCCCTGGCCAGCTGCAGGCCTCCACTGCGGCCCTTGCCACGCTGCCCAGCAGGACGGGGCCGCGTCCCTGCTCCCTGGGGAGCGCATGCACAGGGCCACGGGAAACCCACACTGAGGCCAAGGCGGGGTATGCTGAGGGCGCAGGCGCTGCTGGAGAAACTGAGGCAGGCTGGGGAGGGGGAGAAAAGCGTGCGTGCATATGTACATGCGTGTGTGTAGGGGTGTGTGTTGTGTGTGGAGGGGTGTGTGGAGGCGTGTACATGCGTGTACATGTGTGCGTGCGTGGGCCGTGTGCGTGTGTGCACCTGTTGGACGAGCGGCTTCCGGGGGTGCTGCAAGCCCCGCGTCGGAGCAGCTCTCGGGTGCTTCGGAGCGCGCTAGGTCCTGGCCGTCAGCGGTCCCCGAGGGGGCGTTTCTGGGGTGCGCCCCCCAGGAGCAGGCGGGAAGAGGCTTCAAAGCCACCAACCAGCTGCTTGGCCTATGGGGCAGGGGCAGAGGTGCGCCCCGGCCTGGGAGAAGGTCGCTGCCGGTGCCCACGCGCAGAGGTTCAGGGCGGGCACGAGGAGAGGAGGGCGGAGACCCTCCAACCGCAGGGAGATGGAGGTGGACCAGAAAAGAGCAATCCTGGAAGGGGGCACCAACCAGGGTGAATGGGGAAACCAGACCAGGGCAAGTAGGGAACAGGGCGAACAGGGCAAATACTAAATAACAAACCAGGGCAAGTGGGAAATAACAAACCAGATGGCAGGAATAAATGCGAAGCTATTGATGGTTACAGAAAAGTATCAGTGGATGAAAGTCCTGTTCAGAACCTCCCAGATGGGCATGTGGAGGGAAGGGGGATGTATAGACAATATGCTGTTTATAATAAGACACAATTTGAAACAAAGAATCTTCACATAAAGACAAAGACATTATGCAGAAATCAGACAAAGAAAACAGTTGCAATATTATAGCTATCTATAAATGTTAGCTAAAATAGAAGTTCAGATTAAAAGACTTAAATGAGAAAAAGAGGACTATTTTGTACTGGCTAACGGATTAATCCTCTAAAAAGATACAAGTCAGGAATCACGTGCCTAAAAACTTAACGTTTGAGATGAAGAAAGCAAACTCTTCAAGCCTTAATGAATCCACTGCTGCAGTGATACATCTGTCCCAGAAACTGTCAGATTAAGTAGACAAAAGTAAGGCACCACCTGAAGCCTGGGCGGCCCAGTGGCCGGCTCGGCCGGCGCCTGCCTGACCTTGCCGAAAGGGAGGCCGACGGGGAGACGCGGAGACGCGGAGACGCAGAGACGCGGCTTCTGGCACCCCGAGCAGGGGCGCTCGCTGACCTCACCCTGGGCATTTCTAAACTGCCTTTCTAAATAGCTTCCTGCTTAGCGAGGCGATGGAAACTTGGGTCGCAAGCTGTTTGGAAATGACCAGTGTCCTGAGCTCTCACAGCAAAACCTCCAGGAAGTCACCAAAGTGGAGCTGGGAGGGCGACAGCAAGGCTTTTATCAGAAAATAAGGAAGAGTAACAACAGAAGTATTAGGCTAGAACAAGAATAGCAAAACGCACCCAGGTAAAGTGGAGGAGAGGGATTACCAAAGGCGAAACAGAAATCAAGAAAGCGGAAAGTAAGAAAGCAGATTTGTTCCAGGAACACGACAGCTGCGCTTCGCAAAGAGCAAATCTAAGAAAAATGGAGAAGAAAGACAAACCACTGTAGGAAAGAGAAAAGCAGGGAGACAAGAGATACCAAAGAAACTTGGAAGTTATGAGGGAATGTTATGGACAAATTCATACCAGGAACCTGCGAAGTCTGGGTGAAACCAACTCTCGCCAGGCGGCCCGGCGTCCTAGGGGGCGCCTTCCGTCAGGCCTAGTTTTTTATTGTCTGCGCCTGCTGTGGCCAGGCGCTCTCCAGGGTCTGGCGGGCAGCTGGGGGCAGACGGACGGAGACCCCTGCCCGCGTGGAGCCGACGCCCTAACGGGGCCCACCGGAGGGGCAGAAACCCGGGCGGAGTGAAGACAGGCGGCGTGAAGGGGCAGGCGCGGGCGCCGCTGGACGCGTGGGGGCCCCTGGGGCAGGGCCAGCCGCCTCCCGGGACCTCGTGGTGCCCCTGCCGCGCGGACGCTTCCGATGCCCAGTGACGGGGGAACCCGGGGAGTGGGGGGGGGTTGAGCGCCTGCTTCCCAGTACCGGGTCCTGGGTTCAATCCCCGGTACCTCCTTATCAAAGGGGGGGACCCTGCCGCTAGCCCCGGGGACCAGAGCAGGGTGTGGGACGCCCCCCTCCGCAGCCCCCACACGAACACGCACCGCCGCGCCCCCCGGTCGCAGCCACACAGCCACACCCCCTGAAAGAAAAGAGCAACCCGCGGGGCAGGATCGTGTCAGAATGTGGCTGCAAAATCCTGTAACTTTCCACGCTACGGTTTGTTTTTATTACACAAGTTGTCCACAAATACTGTAAAAATACAGGTGATGGTGGAATCCCCCCTCCGCCTTCCGTGCCCCGAGCCCCTGCCACCCCCTGGAGTTGGCGGCGGCTTGCCTTACTTGTGGTTGTGTAGCCCGTGACACGTGGGAAGCTCAAGTGTGGTCTGGGGCCTGTCCAAGTAAAACACCAGCAAGGAGAACCCAGCAAGGGGGTAAAAGATAGGCTGGCCCCAGAGGCCACGGCATGCCACCTGGGCGTCTGGCGATCCACTTCGGTGCCCTCAGCTGAACGTGGAAAACGCTCGGGTCAGGAACAGGAAGGACCTTCCTCACCTCCACAGAGAGCCGCTCCTGGGGTCTCACGACCATCCTGTTTAACTGTTAAAGATGAGGGGCCTCCCGTTAAAGTCCAGAAGACACGATGACAAGCTGGGGAGAGTGGACACCCTTACAGAGGTGCACGTGCCCACCCCAAAGTGGAGACATTGCTCCAATTTTAAGGGCAGCCTTTAAATTCTCTCCAAACATTAGTTTGTGCTGTAGTGATCTTACCTGTCTTCTGTTAGGTTTATTGATAGGCCCCAGATATTTCTGATGCTATTATAAATAATCAGTTTCCAAGTTTCATCTGTTGCTGGCGTGCAAACAACGGATTTGGGCTGTTGACTTGTATGTAGGCCCTCCAGAACGTGTGCGGCCCCATGGCTCTTCCTTCCGGTTCTCCTTGCTGGCGCGCTGGGACCCCCGTGCCGAGTGGGTCGCAGCAGCAGGCCAGCCTTGCTCCGGCCTCAGAGGCCAGTGTTCCGTGACCCCCCACGGCTGAGGGCAGAGGCGCCTGCGGGCCTGTTTACTAGTTCTGTTTTTTAAAAATCAGGAATAAATGTTGCTTGCAGTCTGGAGCCTTTTCAGTGTCTATTGAGCTGATGACAGGACTTTGCTCCTTAGCCTGTAATGCGGTGAATTCCACTGATGAAATCTTGAGCGGTCGCTCGTCCGTGCTGGCTGCTTAGGTGGGCATCTTTTCTGTAAAACCTCTGTGAAATTGGACGAGTCTTGTAACCGACAGGGCCTTTCGGGTGTGACTCGCTGGCTACCTCCTGCACAGTCGCCGCCCCTCCTGGGCCTGGGGAAAGTCACGTGAAGGCCACCTGGGGAAGGAACACAGGACCCGGTTGCCGTTGGAAGCCCTCTCCTGAGGCTTTCCAGTAAAATTTTTTAAAGCACCAGCGTCAGAACTTGCCAAATTTCCCTCAGCTTCGAGGAAACCTGGCACTGCTCTAAGAAGCGCTGCCACAGAGCCCGCGTGGAGGGTGCTCTGACACCCTCTTGAGAAGAACAAAGGTGGGCTTGGACAGACGGAAGGACACAGCCTGTGCTTGGTCAGGCCGACTCAGCCGTCGGGGTGCTGGTCCTTCCTATGCTGGTTGACGAGTTCAGTGGCACCCCAATAAAATACAAGCGAGCTATTTCACGGAGTTAGATGGTTCGTGATAGTGAGGACGGAGAAGGAGGCACGTACGAGCAGGCAGGCAGGAGCACACTGAGAAGGGGCGAGCCGTCCTAGACACTAAAGCTTCTGCAATTAGACCCCGGGCCCTGCTGGGGGGCTCGGCAGACTGACCAGAGGAAGGGACCACGCGGGGGGAGGTTGGCACATGGAAAAAGTGGCATCGTAAATCACGGGGCCAAGAAGGAGCTCTCAATAAATGGTGCTGGGGTCACCAGGCAGCCATCTGGAAAAAGCAAAAATGAAATCCCTATCTCACACTATACATAAGAAGAAACAAATGGATTAGGGACCTAAGTGTTAAAAAAACAACAAACCATACAAACACTGAGAGAAAACACTGGTGCAGTCCTTTTTAGCCTCAGTGTAGGGAACTGCTTTCTAACTCTGAGCCTAAATCTAGAGAAAACCGAAGAAAAGATTGACAATATAATTTTTTTAAAAAAGTGAATGACATAAAATTTTAAAAAAACGAATGACAAACAAACAAACAAACAAACAAAAAACCCAGCAACAATGATACAACCCTGTAAGCAAAGTCTAAAGACAAATGAAAACGTGGGAGAAGGGAAGCGGCTGTGGCTCAAGCAGTTGGGCTCCCGTCTACCATGTGGAGGGGCCAGGCTTCGATGCCCAGGGCCTCCTGGTGAGGGCAAGCTGGTCTGTGTGGTGAGCTGGCCCACACGGAGTGCCGGCCCTCGCAGGAATACCGCCCCGCACAGGAGTGCCAGCCGACATGGAGAGCTGGCGCAGCAAGATGACGCAACAAGAGACGCAGAGGAGAGAATATAAGAAGATGTAGCAGAACAGGGGAGCTGAGGTGGCACAAGAGAGTAATCGCCTCTCTCCCACTCCAGAAGGTCCCAGGATTGGTTCCTGGAGCCTCCTAATGAGCATACAAGCAAACACAGAAGAACACACATGAATGGACACAGAGCAGACAATGTGGGAGAGAGGAATAAATAAAATCTTAAAACAAAAAATCAGTAATGAAAAAAAAGTGGGAGAAAATATTAGTGAAACACACAGCAGGTGAAGAGCTAATATCCCCAATATATAAAGAACTACAAATTGAGGATCAAAGAAAAGAAACTCTTTAGAAAAATGTGGGAAAGACATGAAGAGTAAAAATTTTGGGGGTGGAGGGAGATGTAAAAATAGTCCTCAAACATGTAAAACTATTCAAACACTCAGAATGAGGGAAATGCAAATTAAAACAATGCTGAGATCTCATTTCTCACCCACGAGGCTGGGAAAAATTAAAAAGCCTGACACCAAGGCGGGGGGCAAGGAAAATACAAGGTGAGCCTGGAACATCTTGGGGTGCCAGTTGGTAAGAGAATGCTTGTAAAAGGATGGGGATGCCAAAGGGCACAGGAGCTAAAGGAAGATGTGCTCAGAGCATAACAAAGAATACCAAACCATGCACTTCATCTGCCAGGGCTGCCAAGGCAGGCACCGCTCAAGGGCTGTCTTAGACCACAGGACGTGTGTGTTTGTTTTTTAAGATTTATTTATTTATTTATTTCTCTCCCCTCCCCGCCCTCCATCCCAGTTATCTGTTCTCTGTCTATTTGCTGCATCTTCTTTGTCCATTTCTGTTGTCAGCGGCACGGGAATCCGTGTTTCTTTTTGTTGCGTCATCTTGCTGTGTCAGATCTCCATGTGGGCTGCGCCATTCCTGGGCAGGCTGCACTTTCTTTCGCGCTGGGCGGCTCTCCCTATGGGTGCACTCCTTGCGCGTGGGGCTCCCCTACGCGGGGGGACACCCCTGCGTGGCAGGGTACTCCTTGCGCGCATCAGCACTGCACATGGACCAGCTCCACACGGGTCAAGGAGGCCCGGGGTTGAACCGCAGACCTCCCATGTGGTAGACGGACGCCCTAACCACGGGGCCAAGTCGGCTGCCAGGACGTGCTGTTTTACGCTTTCCCCGGGATCTGTGGCGTCCTGGCGCTGGCTTGCCCAGTCCCTTGCTGTCCCTGGCTTGCAGGAGCAGCTCTGCCGCCATCCCGTCCGTGCACCTCTCTCTTCTCTGGTCCTTCTCCCAGGTCCAGTTCCCCTGGCTCTTTAGAGCTTCAGCCATGCTGGTTAAGGCCGGAAGGCATGGGGCGCAGCCTCCCCTCCACTGACAATACCCTCAAAGGCCTGCGCAGATAAATGGGTTCACAGCCACAGGACGGGGCAAACTTGGGGGCACGCGTCAATCCCCAACAGTGATCTATATGTATCTCTAAGAAACGAGAATCAGCCTAGAGGGAGAGGACGCGGGTGGCCTGGGGGCCGTGGGCTGCGCCAAGGAGGTGGGGGGGGCACAGAACCCTTGGGGGCTTGGGGGGAAGTTGGCGGGGTGGGGTGGGGGGAAGAGCTGCCGAGCAGAGCAAAGGTGAGCGCGGCTCCCCTGCGAGGAGCAAGAGGGCCAAGCCGCTGCCAACCTTTTGGTTCAGACACCCTGGGGTGGGGGCAGGGGAGGGTGTTTGAGGGTGCCAGGAGCAAAGGGGCTGGAGGTCCCCCTCCCCGGCGGCGGGAAGTCAGCAGCTGCCGCGGGGGTTAACGGGCTGTTTGGGGAAGGGGAGGAAGATGCCAGAGGCTCTCCTGGGAAAGTCGAAGGGGGGCGGCAGAGAGGGGAGGCAGGGGGAGAAGGGGGCGCGGGGCTGCTGCACCCAATCCCTGGGCACGGGCTGGCTCTGTCCAGGTGCGGGTGGGCTGAGATGACCATGGAAACTCTGCCCCAGCAGGGGCCCAGGGGGGCCCTGGGCCAGCTCGGGGTGACGGTGGGAGACCCCTCCCTCCGGGGCTGGGGGCAGGCTGCAGCCTCTGACACCCTCCAGTTCCGTGTGCCCCCCATCCACCTCGCCCCCCAGCCTCCTTGCCTCTCCCAGCTGCCTTGGCCCCCCAACCTCCTTGTGCCCCCCTCCTTGCGTCCCCAGCTGCTTTGCCCCCCAGCCACCTCGGCCCCCAACCTCCTCGCCTCCCCAGCCTCCTCGCTCCCCCAGCCACCTCAGCCCCCCAGGCTCCTTGTCTCCCCCTGCCCCCCCAGCCGCCTCGCCCCCCCAACCTCCTTGTCCCCCACCTCCTTGCCCCCCCAGCCGCCTTGCCCCCCCCAGCCTCCTCGCCCCCCACCTCCTCGCCCCCCGAGCCTCCTCGCCCCCCAGCCTCCTCGCCCCCCGAGCCTCCTCGCCCCCCCAGCCTCCTCGCCCCCCAGCCTCGCCCCAGCACCCCCAGAGCTGGCTGGGCCAGGGGTCCCTGGGCCTGGACGCCCGTGCGAGGGGCTCTGCCCTCTCCCTCCACACCCCAACCCCTGCCCTGCTGCCTCAAGCTGGTTTTCTGTGCCAGGGATTGGGGGTTGGCGGTGCTCCTGGCCTCAGGGCTGCTGCGGGCAGCTCCCTGCCCCTACTAGTGGGCGCACGGCCCCGCTGCTCTCCTGGCAGAGCCTGGCAGGTTCTCGCAGGGCGCAGCGCGCTCCTCTTCTCTCAGCCGCCAGCTCCACCGGCTCTGGTCACTGCGCGGCGTCCGCAGCCAGGGGGGGTGGGGTCCTTTGGCACTGGGCTTTCCTGGTCGGGGCAGTTGGTGGAGCCTCCGCCCTCCCTGTCGGGGGCTGGAAGGGGGTCACTCTGAGGTTCGGGTGAACTGTGTCCCCCCAAAAAGATATGCTGAAATCCTCGGAGGGGGCCGTGGAAGGGGGCCTCGGATGGGGGCCTTCTTTGGGACTGGGCCATGCAGGTGGAATTAGCCACACCAAGGGGGTCCCGCCGCGCAGGGCCCTCCAGTTCCACACGGCGGTGTCCCTGGGAGAGGAGGAGCGGCAGATGGCGCAGGCGGCCCCGGCGCCAGGAGGCAGGGGCGGAGCGGCGCCTGCGGAAGCCACGGCGCTCCCAGGGGCCGCAGCCCCAGCAGCTGGGCGCGGCGAGGCAGGGGCTCTGCCCACTCCTCGATCTTGGACTCGGGGCAGAACGGGGAGCGTCAGTTCCCGGGGTCTTAAACCGCCCAGCTCGTGGCGTCTGGTTTCCGCGGTGCCAGGGGCCTCAGGCAGGGAAGAGGGCTGGAGCGGGCGGGCCTGGTGGAGGGAGGCAGGGCCAGCCCTCCTGGGGTCCAGGGGCATCGGCTCACCAGCCGGCCCGGGTGGGCACCGTGCACGGGAAAGCGCCGCTGGCGAGGCTCGTCCTCGGCCAAGCAGACCCCCGGCTCTTGCGCACCATCTCCATGGCAACGGAAGCCGTGTCCGCAGGGGTGGAGCAAGGGCCTGGCTCGCCGGCGGGTTGGAGCCCAGCGTCGTGGGGTCCATGCTGGATGGGGAGCCCCCCGAGGCCCGCAGCCGCCCTGGCCTCTGAGCCCGTCTGCAGGACGGAGGCGGCCAGCGCAGACCCAGGCCGGCGGGAGGAACCTCTGCCCCGGGGCGGGCTTTACAGGACTGGGTGGACTTCCTCGGGGAGCGCCTGCAGCCTGCGCCAGAGGCCCGAGCCCGTCAAAGCTGTTTGCTGCGTCCCGTGGGATCCGGGGTCTGGCCCGATCAGGAACAGGACTGGGCATTTTTAAACAAGAGGCGATGGAGGCTACTGTGCGCGGACTCCTGTTTTCGTCCCATTCCAGGCCCCCTAGGGAGGGGCTTCCCAGAGCGACAGGCATGTGTTGGTCTGGTTTGTGATTTCACTCCTCAGGGTCTAGACAACAAATTGACACTTCGCTCTTTCAGCTCAGAAGTGCCGTGTTCCGCGGGTTCGTCTTAGCTTCTTTTAGGGACCATCTTGAACTGGCATTTACTGAGCACTTACTGTATGCCCGGCCCTGTCGGAAGCAGGTGGGCACAAGGAAGGGTTCTGGCCGGGACCCCCACTGCCCCTCCTCCGGCCGTATCCCTCAGTGCACAATGTGGCCCCTCGATTGCGCCGGCAGGGGCTGAGAGGACCGCGTCCTGCGCCGGGTGCCGGTGAGGACTTCTCAGTACGAGAGTCTGCGGCCTCGCTGGAGCAGGAGGCCTTCCTGGAGGAGGGGGCGGCCTCTGTGGAGGGGGGCGGAGCGCTGCTGCCAAATCCCAACAGCAGAACCAGCTCCCGCTGCGGGCGCTGAGCAGGGCCCCTTGGCAGTCTCCCTGGTCCCCGCGGCCCCCAGACCTCCCACCCCCGGGGTTAGAGGCTGTACCTGAGTCCCTGCAGTCGGGCCACTCACGGAGGCGCCTGCAGGGGAGGCTCTCCGTGCTCGCGGCTGGCCCACAGCATCGGGGTGCAGTGTGGGGGTCCCCGGTGTCTTTTTTGGGACATTTGCCAGCCGGGAACACTGATCTGGTCCATCGGGGCGGCTCCCTGCATCCCCCACCCCGAGGCCTCCCCTGGGGTCCTCCCCCGGCCCCTCCCCTCCCCACCTGCCGCCAGGTGACAATGGCCTGACGTGGCACGTGAGCGCTGAGACCTCGTGCTAGGGATGCCATGTGCAGGGTCTGGGCGAGCAGGCTGCCCCAGGCCCCTTCACGCCGCTGCGCGGTGCTTCGGCTCACACAGGCATGCGGACTCGCCTGCAGGACACGGAGCACTGGACAAGGAGGAGTGGCGGGCACGGGTCCCCTGTGCTGACGCTCGGGCAGCCCAGTGCGTCGCTGAGCAGGGGCCGCCCAGGACCCCCGCCCGCTCCCCCAGGTGCTCTGAAAACTGCAACGAGCCGAGCGGCTCCAGGACGACAAAGACACGTGAAATCCGGGCCTTTTCTTTCCAAATCTGTACTATTTTAAATGTCAATGTTAAGTAAATAAATAAATTTTGTCCATTTAATGTTTAGGAGAAATAAAAAAGTTAAAGGGAAAAATAAATAAATCGGCCTGTCATAAGGTGTGCGGGCCTGGTGGTCCGAGGTTCTAGAGAGCTGCTGTCTCCTCCCCAGAGGTTATCTAGTCCCGTCGGGGGGCTCTCTCCCTCCCTCTCCCCCTTCCCCTTTCTCTCCCTCCCTCCCTCACTTTCTCTTCCCCTCTCTCTCCCTCTGTCCTCCTCTCTCTCCCCCTCTCCCTCTCCCTCTTTTCTCTAGGATAGACCCCCTGCCCGCAGCCCCTCCTCCTGCCCCCCACCCACAGACCTGCCTATTAGAATTCAAATGCGGGGCTTCTGCTGGTGATTTCGGGCAGAGCACAAAGGCTTGTCCCGGCCCCCACCTGCTCAGTCTGGCCGGGCTGGGACGGCCACAGCTGCTGCTTTTGTCTTCGGCGTCCCTGCTGCCTGGTCCCCAGGCTGTGGAAAGCTCCCGAGGCGGGGCGCAGGCCGCCCGACCACTTTGCCTAGAGGCTGATGGCGCACAGGAGGGTCCAGGCAGAGAACTGGGCTGCAGCCCGTGGCCTGCCCTGGTTCCAGGAAGCCCCCAGCCCCGGTGCAGCCGCCTCCCATGGCCTCCGGGCCTTGCTTGTCGCTAGGGGTCTGGCCTTAGGTCCCTGACCAGAGGCCTCGGGGCTTTCATCGGACCCACAGGCGAGGCCTGAGCCAGCCGGGCCCTGCCCTCTCGCTGGGTCTCAAAGACACTGAGACATGGGAAGAGACACAAAACAATTGCCGTTTTGAACCGGCCACACGTGCGAGGACTCGAGGATGGCCAGAGCCGCTCCGATGCACGAAGCCCTAAGAGGTGGGGTCCTCGGAGCAGAGAGAGAGAGCCTGCAGGGGGAGGCGGGCAGCTCAGGAGAGCCTGCAGGGGGAGGTGGGGCAGCTGGCGAGAGTCTGCAGGGGGAGGCAGGGAAGCTGGAGGGAGTCTGCAGGGGGAGGCAGGGCAGATCGAGAGAGTCTGCAGGGGGAGGCAGTGCAGCTCCGGAGAGACTGCAGGGGGAGGCAGGGCCTCGGCAGGGGTCGCCGCCATCTCGCTCCGCCAGGTGGCAGGACCAGGTCACCTGCCGCTGACCTGGTGAGAACGCGTCTCTGAGGCCTTGGCCTGGGCAGTTCGCAGCCTTGGGACCGCGAGAATTTCCTCTAATAAAGTCCTCTGTAAACCCAGCCCTTTCCCGGTGCTCGTCCTGGCACCACCCTGGCACTCTCTACGGTGCTGCCCACCCCCCCAGGAGCCCTGGGTCCTCGGCCGGGACCCCACAAGACCCCACGGCCTCGGGCCCAGCCTGGGCCACCGCCAGCCACAACGGTCCACCCGCACGGCCAACCGGAACCCGCCTCGCGTGCACTGCTATGCCACCCATTCTGCCGCCCGCGTCCACCCCAGGACCCCCCGCCCCCACCCGGTCCCTCTGCCTGGAAGTGGGGCCCCTGCTGGGCCTCAGCAGTGCTAGCGGAGCGCCTCCCCGGACGGGTAAATCCAGGGTCCCCGCACCAACCCAGTCTGCCCAGCTGCCCCTACCTTTGCTCCTCCCTCTCCTCGCCCTCCCTCCTCCCCCTACCTTTTTTCCTCCCTCCCTCCCTCCCCTCTCCCCCAGCCCCTGGTCCCCTCTGGAACACCCCAACTGAGACAAGAGCCAGCAAGAGCTGGAGTCTGTAGGTGACATTTAGGGGACAGAAGGGGTGGCAGTGGCTTGTCGTTCTCTCTGCTGTGAGTCCGGGTGGCACGGGGTCCAGGGTACCCCAGGACGGCAGCACCGTGACCATGGCCCCCACCGTTTCCCATCCAGCCCCTAGCTGACCCGCCGTTCCCCAGCTTCCCAGGAAAGCCCCCCCAGAGGCCAAGGCAGAAGGCCCCCAGGTGAGCTCGGCCGGCCAGCCTGCGCCCCAGGTCCCAAGCAGGATGGGGCATATTGTCCCCGCAGCCCCCTGTCAAGGGCCTCGTGGGGGGAGGACCAGGGGCGCCCTGCACCCCATGCCCTGCTGGGACAGCGCCTTCCGGGGCAGGGCATGCCCGGACCTCAACGCGTCCAGAGGGTACGAGGCCCGGCAGGGCGCGGGGCGGCAGCGCGGGTCTGGGCCCCGCCTTCGTGAGGACGCGCAGGTGTGCCTGGGGAGACCGCTCCTCCCACGGCTCCTCTCGCATGCAAGGACCTCAGGAGAAGCTCGGCGAGCTCCGCGGGTGCGCGGCTGCCGCGCGGGGGGACAAGCCCGCCCGGCTGACATTTAACCCCCGGAAGCGCACTAAAAAGTCGGATCTGAGTGGAGGAGAGACCCTCTGCTGGAAGGGGCTGGGGTGCTCAAGGCCCCTGACGGCACCCCTCCTCCTGGTCTGAGTTCAGAGCCCCCCAAGAACCAGGGCAGATACAATGGCGGAAGCTGCCCTTCTGTAGACGGAAGTGAGTGGGAGCTGGGGACGTGCCGTCCTGTGGGCACGGGTCAGCGCAGGCCAGCGCCTGCCAGGCGGACCCCAGAGCCGCGCTGCGCCCACAGTCCCCGTCCTCTGTGACACTCGCCGCCCTTGGATGATGCACGTCCGTGGGAAGGCATCAGAGGCTCTGACGTCCCCGGGCCCCCCAGGGCCCCTAAGTCCTGCCGGGGCGCTCCCCCGCCCTCCCCAGTCAGACCAGCAGCACCCCATCCGGTCCTCACCCTAAAAGGTGTGATTCAAACAAGCCGATCACCTCCTCCCTTGGGAGCCAAGGGACCCCCCCTGCCTCCCACAGCCCCAAGTGCAGCCCCCAGGAGCCTGTCCTGTGTCCCACCCTCCCCAGGACCCCTGGGTGGGACACCCTCCTTCAGCAATGGCATGGAGAGACCGACAAAACAATGTTTCCCTCTTTACAATGTTTTTCTGCCTCTTTGAGCCGCCACAAACAATCCTGATGGGAGTTAGATGGAACTGCTTGAACATAGACTAATTGGGGGAGATGTCACTGCTGTCACTCCTCTTCTGTTGCCATGGCCGTCGTCCCTCTGCCCTTGCCGGCACCCCGGCCTGCTGTGCTTCTCGGCTGGGTGCGGAGGGCACGGCGCAGCCTTCCTTCTCGAAAGGTCCGAGCCGACGGTGGTCCTGCCTTCGGGCTGCACAGTCCATCTGCCCCGCTGGACACAGCTGGGCTCCTGTGAAGAGCCACCCTGTTCCCCTGGACCCTCAGACTCACTCGTCAGCCAGGACACGGACCCTCTTTTATCTACTGGCTCGGTCGCTTGAGGAAGCACTGTGGCCATCTCGGCTCTCAGTTCAACCCATTTTTGTGGGTCCTGGTGGCAGCACCCCTCACCTCGCCTGGGAGCTGAGAACTCTGAACCAGCAAAGCCCGAAGGTGCTGGCCTGGGAACAAAAATGCTGCTGGTGGGTGACTCAGGCGATGGCAAGGCCCAGCCCAGCCCGCGTGTTCTGGCCGAGAGGGAAACACCTCCACGTCCGTGTCCCTGCTTCTGGGCACATGGCGGACCTGGCGGATGTGCTCCGGCACGAGATGCTACGTGTCGCCACATGAGCACGTCTCCGGTAGCCCCCTGACGTGGGGCGGGTGGTCCGAGGTAAGGCAAGGGAGCCCCTGGCCACGAGCCCCCGGCCACGAGCCCCCTTCCCGAGCCTTCCTGGGTACGAGGCGGGTCGCAGCAGCTCCAACGACCGCGCACGTGGCTGTGTTAGAAAGCTGCACCTGTAAGAGAACAGGTGCGCCCCCGATGGTGGAGGAGAAAAGAATTTCATGAACAATCTTGCAAGAACGGGCACTCAACCTGGATCACATGGCCAGACCGCCAAACCCCAAGAAACACTGACATTTATACCCTAAACCTAACACGCAGGTCCCTCCCCTGTTCCTCGTTGATTGGGTACTTCAGGGGTCACAGCCTATCAGAATTGCCTAAGTAAGTTACCCAGTTCCTGGTCTCAGTCGTGGCTCCTGCGTTCGCGGCTGGGAGGGCTCGCTGCTGCTTTCACTCCTCCTGGCTTTTCAAATTTGCACCATTTTCACTATTGGCCCCGCCCCCACCTCTCACCATTGGCCCTTCTCACTTTGGCCCCAACCCCCACTCCTCCCCATTGGCCCCTTCTCACTTTGGCCCCGTCCCCAGCTCGCCCCATTCACCCTGCCCCCAGTGCGCCCCATTGGCCCCTCTCTTTTCGGTGCCTCTTTTCAAATTCCTGGCCTCCAAAGCCGCAAGAACCCCCTTTCCCTCCCTCCTGAACTGCAGAGCCTGCCCCGGCTTCTGCTCTGTGGAAACTAAACTTACCCCTTTCCCACAGGGCGGCAGAAGCGCTGTGGTCGGGGAGGCAAGCCCGTGTCCGCAGCCGCTGCCTGCTGCAGGCAGGACGAACCACGGCTCCCGCCACCTGGGAGGGGGCGAAGACTGGCCACCTGCCCCGGCGCTATTCTGGGGGCTCGGCCTTGGCCTCTGCACCTGGCCTGCTGAGCTCTCGGCCGTGGCAGGGACCAGACACCCGTGGCGAGGGCCGGTCCACGTGGAGCCCATGCGTGGCCGCCCTCCGGCCGCTCTGCTCGTGAGCCCGTTGGGCAGGCCTGGGGGTGACTGGGGACACCCCGGGACCGGCACGCCCACCAGGGCCTCCTCCGCAGCCGAGGCTCTGTGCTGCCCACTTGGGGAGCTTGGTCGCACTTGCTCTCCTCGACCTTGTCTCCGAGCCGCCACCCGTGCTGCTGCCCTCCGGCCCTGGACGGTCTGCCCAGCCAGGTGCGGGGGCGCCCCGAGCCTCCCACCCTCTCAGAAGGCCGCCCCCGGGAGACTCTCCCTTTTCTACCCACCCCAGGCCACTGCGCACGGGCCCCGGCGCTGCACCTGTCACGCAGGAGGTGCCTGTGCGTGGGCAGAAATGGCTGAACCCTGGGTGTGGGCATCACGCCCCACTGCCCGGCCGCGGGGAATTCCCCAGAGGGCCCTGAGTGCACCCAGTGTGGTGGGGGCCGGTGTGTGGGGCAGGTGCCCGAGCACACAGCAGGACCACCAGTGCCACCCACCACACGGTGGGCAGCTGTGGAGAAGAGCCGAGGTTCCGGGCGACGGGCGGGCAGGTCAGGCTCGGCCACCGGCCCGTGAACCGGGCTGCGGCCTGCACAGGCCGGTGGGAAGCCAGGAGCCGAGCCGCACAAGGAGAACAGTTCTTGGCTTTTCCCCACCGCCCGGGGCCCTGCCCCGTGCTGTTCCTGCGGCTGGCCCGAGGCTCCGGTGACCGCCCCCCCCCCGCCCAGGCCCTCTGGTCTCCGGCCCCTGGGCAGCAGCCTCAGGGCCAAATGACAAGTGGTGTGGCCATGCCACGGAAAGTGACTCAGCCTGGAAAAAGTCCAATCCCCGCTGCAGCGCACACAAGAGGCCGTGTGAAAGACGCTGCACCAAAGGACAAATATCGAGGCATTCCACTTGGACAAAGCTTCTGGAAGAGCAGTTTCCTGGACGGGAAGCGGACGAGAGGCTCCCGGGGCTGGGGGCTCGAGTTTCTCCCTGGGGGAATGCAGCAGTACTGGACATCGTGCTGAGGGTTATTCAGCACTGGGAACGTTTAATGCCGCCTGATTTTACACTCCAAAGTGGTCAGGTAGTACATTTTAAATGATGTATTTTTAGCACAATAAAGAAAGGGGGAAAAAAAAACCCCACCTGTCAGTCTTACAGGTTTTCAGTAAATGGGCCAAAGGGTCCTGGTTAAATGTGGTCCACAGAGGCCCTCCGAGCGTCGCGCCGCTCTCCTGGCTGCGGGTGGTGCAAAGAGCAGCAGCTTGGAGCGGGCACCTCGTCTCGTCCAGACCACAGGTGCCCCGGAGCTCGCCTGAGCAGGCGGCCCCCGCCTGTCCCGTGCGAAGCTCAGTGTCGGGGTTGCCAATGTTCCCGAGGGTGGTACGAGGATGAAGGAATGGGGACCTGGCGAAGCCCGAGGCAAGCCAGCCAGGGCGCCATCACAGCGGCTGGGCGGCCGTTCCAGTACCAGGCCACGCTGGAGAGCAGCTGCCGGCGGAGTCACACCCGACCGCGGTCCCGGCCGTCCACCATGGCCCTCCGCCGCCCACTGTCTCCTTCCAGACGAGCTCAAGGAAATCCCCTTGGCCCCTGAGACGCGGCCACAAGCGCGGCTGCGAGTCTCCAGAGGCCCCCAGCTGCCCCAAAGGAACCGGGGCCGTTCAGGAGCAGACGTGGGGTTCTGAGCTGCCCGCGGCACCCACCTGCCTGGCGCGCGGCCGCGGGGATCTGGGCCCAGGGCCCTTCCACGGGCAGTCGGGCCTCCCTCGCGGGGGCCTGGGGCCTGCTCAGCCCTGCAGGTGGCTGAGGCCTGGCTCTGCACTGTGCTGCTGTGCCCCGATCGCCAGGCCCGGGGCTCTTTTCCCCGCGGGCACCAGTGAACGCCTCAAAGATGGTGCCTGCCTCGGGCCTCGGGGCAACGACACATATGGCACTGCCTGCCCAGGGCCTGGAGCACCTTCTGCCTCTGCTCCCGGCCTTGGCTTGGCCCTGCCTGGGGGCTGCTGCCGCTCAGAGACCACCTCCCCCCGAAGTCGGGGAGACCACGGCATCGAAGCGGGGGCCACAGAACTGCTCAGGAAGGCCGTGCTCCCCGTCGGAGCACTTCTCAATGCCCTTTCCTCCAGGGAAGCAGTGCCGGGAGAGAAGGGGGTCCGTGCCGGGAGGGAAGGGGTCCGTGCCGGAAGGTGAGCGGTCCACCTAACAAACCTCCGGCCTTGCTACCGCTAAGCTTCTGGGTTCCTTCCTCCTCGCTCTGGCAGCCCCCTTCAGTGAAGGGCTGATGGTCTCCCAGTCTCAGGCCACCAACAAAGGAGCCCTTGGAAGCCCCCCTGCCGCCGCTCGAGCCGAGCCCAGGGCCTCTGGCGTGTGAGCGCTCGCGGATAAGTCTGCGCGGGGCCCGTGGCTGACGCCTCTGCGATCAGATCCCTGAGGTGTCCCCAGGCTCTGCCGGTGGAGGGGAAGCCTCCCTGGGGGCGTGCTGTCCCTCCCGCTGGGAGCGCGTGCTCCTCCGTTTGGGCGTTGGCTCCACTCACGGACTGGGACACAGGGAGTGCTGGTGGCGCTGGGCCTTGAGAAGGACTGTCCCCTCCTGGCAGGTGCCTCAGGTGAGGCCGCGCAGGCCGCGCAGGCATGGGGCACTGGCCTGGGGCAGGGAGGTGGTGCTGCTTCCGCTGGCGAGGGAGGCTCAGGGGGACCTGGAGCTCGAGGCACTCTGGTTTGATAAACTTCTTCCCTTCTAATCTTTCCAAATAAATGTCCTAACTTCCACTTTAAAAAACCCGATTGGGCATCAAATTATACTGGAATTACTGCCGTGTGCCCAGGGCTGACCCAGGGACGGTCCGGGCCCTGGAGCGCCCTTTGGGTTGGGGCGATTGCCGCAGAGGGGCAGGAGCGGGTCACTGCACCACTGTCAGGAGGTGGACGAGCAGGAGACGGAGCACAGACGTGCTGAGAGCGGTGCGTTTCCACTCGGGCTTCGCAGCGGGGAGAAAGGCTTGAAAATGCTTCCCAGGGGAAGCAGACGTGGCTCAGCTGATTGAGCACCCGCCTACCACGTGGAGGGTCCAGGGTTCAAACCCCAGGCCTCCCTGACCTGTGTGGACCTGGCCCACGTGCAATGCTGATGGGCGCAAGGAGTGCCCTGCCACGCCGGGGTGTCCCCCACGTAGGGGAGCCCCATGCGCAAGGAGTGCGCCCCGTAAGGAGAGCCGCCCAGCGTGAAAGAAAGTTTAGCCTGCCCAGGAGTGGTGCCGCACACACGGAGAGCTGACACAACAAGATAAGAGACAGATTCCAGGAGCTGCTGACAAAAATGCAAATGGACACACAGCGAATGGACGCAGAGAGCAGACAACAGGGGGAAGGGGAGAGAAATAAATAAAATAAATCTTAAAAAAAAAAGGGAAATGCCTCTCAGGCCTCCTTGTGGCTGGGTTCCAGGTGAGACGAGTTCCTGCCGGTCGGGCGTGTTTGGAGCTGGACTGTGAGGGACAAGCTGGAGAGCCCGTCTGGGTGCTGACGGTGACTCCGGAGCCGGTGCTCCCCGCGTGGCCAAGGCTCTGCTGAGGGCGTCGCTCCTGGAACAACGAGCCCTCCAGGCACTTCGTGACTGTTGCCCTAAGTCCTTCTCTGCGTCCGCAGACTTGAGTCCTAAGCGCCCTTTGTGAGACGACTCTATCAAATTAATTTCATCTGGAGTGAATTCCCATTGTAACCACTGATTCTGTATCAATCGTCTGTGTTTCACTTATACTTCAATAAAGCTGTAAAACGTTAAAAAGAAAAAAGCATTATTACATGTGAAAGAAGCCAGAGCCGAAAGACTACGTACAGCTTGATTTCATTTATGTGAAATTCGGGAGCAGGCGAAGGGACCCTACGGCGCCTGCCTGGGGGTGAGGCTGGGGCTGGCCGGGCTGCGGGAGCTTCTGGTGAGGCTCAGTCTTGGTTGAGATGACCGGCGTCGGTCACACGGTGTGCACTTACTGAAACTTGGGAAATCATACAACTTACATTCTTTGCATTTCACTGCATGTAATTTTCCCCCCTCAATTCAAGAAAAACTGATGAACTAAATGGGGAAGTAGACAAATCCATATTTGTAATTGCAATTTTAAACCACTTGCCCCAGAAAACAAAAAAACAAGAAGGAAAAAAAATCAGTAACTCTATAGAGGTTTGAATCCCAAGACAAAAGTCTTGCTCCCAGAAGCCACATCGACAGAACCGCCTTCCTATCAGGGGTGAGCGGCCGTTCAGCAGCCTTCACCACGTGGTGTGCATAAAGCCGAAGGCAGCACAGGGAAGGACTGGCGTTCTTCACACTGTCCGACCACAGCAGACCTGAGGCGGAGGGCTGGCACACCAGGTGTCTGGAAATGGAGCCGAGAGCACCTGGTCCGGCCCAGCCCACGCTGCCCCTCTCCTTGTCCTTGGGCTGCACGAGCCTTTGCTCACCTGCAGCTCTCCAGAGTCTACCCTCGTCTCAAACCCCCCAGCTCGTGCCGCCCTGGGTTCCAGCCGCCACCCTCCTTCCCTGCTTCAGGCCAGTCTCTCCGCATCCCTCCAGGTAAGCCTTGCCCCCTTACTTCCCTCCAGGTAAGCTTTGCCCCCTCCCCTCCCTCCAGGTAAGCCTTGCCCTGTCACCTCTCTCCAGGTGAGCCTTGCCCCCTCCCCTCCCTCCAGGTAAGCCCTGCCCTGTCACCTCTCTCCAGGTAGGCTTTGCCTCCTCACCTTCACGGAGTCTTCCCAGAGTACTGAGTCCACGGATGCCTCTGCATGGCCAGTGACTTAGCCTCTCTGAGCCCCACTTTTCTCACCTGTGGAATCAGGTAGCGCAACCTGGCTCACAGGGCTGTTTTGAAGGGTGAAATAACACAGGTGAACACATTGTATAAGCTTCAGAGGTCTGTTCAAACCAGAGCCGTCATTCAGGCCCTGCGGGTGCAGTGAGCGGTGACGCACCCCCGCGCCTGGAGGTTCACAGTCCACAGGGAAGCGAAAGGGGCAACGCGAGGTCCGTCCCACAGAGCCACGTAATTGCAAAGTGAGTTATCCCAGCGCGTGGCGGAGCGCTGGGCGGGCAGTATCGCGCCGGCAGGTTCTGCAGGGAAGGCCCCCTGCCCTGAGCCCGTCTGCTGGGCCCAGCACCCCTTCTTGGTGGTTCCACCCAGGCCTGGGGGTCAGTCCTCCTGGTGGGCCGTGGCCCAAGTCGGGGAAGGGGCTCGGGGTCCGGCCCTGCATGTTTTCCAGGAACGGCTGCAGCGCGTCCTGGCCCCGGACCCGCCACTCGTGTCCGGTCTGTCCCCGCTTCCTGGGGGCCTGGGGGGGCTTTGTGCCCCTGAGCAGAGGGAAGGTGACAGAGGTGACACTGAGTGGTGCCGGGGCCAGGCCTGCCCCTTCCCTCCCTGCGCCCCAGGTCCCGGAGCAGGTGAAGGAACCGATGTTGAGCTGAGGTTTCCACCCCCGCCCCCCCCACCTCCCCTGTCGCCCAGCCCCACCCTCACCTGCTCATCACAGACCCTCCAAACTGCCCCCCAACGTGGCCAGTCCCCACCTTCTGTTTAAGGTGTTTACGAAGCCGGGGCAATGGAAAGAAAATCTTCACGGAAAGCACAGCACGAAGGAGCTGGCGACGGCGAGGGGCCTGCGTGCTGGGGGCGGGGGCGGGGGGGCGTCCTGGAACCCAGCAGTCTGCCCCGCCCCGCCCAGGCCATCTGCAACCTCGGACCCGGGACCTGGGGGCCCGGGGACGCGCTGCACCCCCCGCCCAGCCCGGGCGGGACGTGGCCCCCACAGCGCAGCGCCGCCCCCTCCTCCTCGTCTATGTCCATCCAGGCGTCGTAGTCACTCTGCCTCCCTCACCAGCGGCTGACCTCGTGGGAGACTAACGGGCTCAGCTGCGGGCTGTGGACAGGGCGCTGTGGTCTGAGGGTGTCCCCGGGGGCCGACACCCTGCTTCAGGCGAGGCTCGGTGGTGACCGGGGCCCCCGGCCAGGCCCTGCAGCTGAAACCCCAGCACTGGGGGCTGCGCCTCCCACGGGCGCCGTGAGCCCGCAGAGGGGGCGGGGGAGCCGCTCTCCCGTGGGCAGCGACCCCCCGCGCTCTTGGCCAGGCCCCACGTCCTTGCTGGAGCTGCATCGCGCCTCCCCGTCCCCCAGGGCTGGACGGGCAGCCAGAGCCACTGCCCCGCAGGTGCCTTCTGAGTTCTCAGAGACCACAGAGAAGCGGACGGACAGAGGGGCAGGACGGACACTGGGGAGGGGTCGCTAGGGACCCTGGCCCTGAGGAGGCAACAGCTGCTGCTGGGACGGCCTCTGAGGACAGCACAGGTGGGGGCGTGGGCGTGGGGCGTGGGCGGGGCACGGCTTTCTGTACCCCAGGCTCCCGCTGCACTCAGGTCACGGGACTCGCGCCCCCTACTGTGTTCCCCGGGGTGCAGCTGCCCTAGAGCCAGTGTCTTCCCCCCACCCCCCACCTGCTCCCCCTGTCCCAACCCCACAGCCAGCCCCCCCACTGCCGAAGGCCTGTAGGGATCCGTGCACGCGCACCCCGACTCGGGCGCCCTGTCTGCCGGGCAGCTGCTGGCCAGGAGGTTCTGAAGGGCAGCCGGGTGCTGCGTGAAGCCACCCACCCCCGCCCCACCCCCTCCACAAGGCAGGAAGCAAGGCTCCGGTTTTAGGGGGGATTGTTCTCTTTTTTTTTTTTTAATGTTACATTAAAAAATATGAGGTCCCCATACACCCCCCACCCCCCACCCCACTCCTCCCACATCAACAGCCTCTTTCATCATCGTGGCACAGCCGCTGCACCTGGTGAATACATCTTGGAGCACTGCTGCACCACATGGATAGTGGTCTACATTGTAGTTTACACTCTCCCCCAGTCCACCCAGTGGGCCATGGCAGGACATACAGTGTCCAGCATCTGTCCCTGCAGTCCCACCCAGGACAACTCCAAGTCCTGAAAATGCCCCCACATCCCATCTCTTCTGCCCTCTCCCTGCCCTCAGCAGCTACCATGGTCACTTTCTCCACCTCAATGCTACAAATTCTTCTATTACTAGTCACAATAGTTCCAGAATAGCGTATCAGTAAGTCCACTCTAATCCATATTTTATTCCTCCATCCTGTGGACCCTGGGATGGTGATGTCTGCTCCACCTCTGTATCAAGAGGGGGCTTAGATTCCACATGGCTGAAGGATTACTACGAAAGGAGGGCTTTCTTTTGTTTTCGGTCATCTGTCCATTAACAAGAACGGCTGAGTGAGCCATTTACAAAATCTCCAAGTCCTAATCTCGTTCCACCTGGGAGCTCACCTGGCGGGCAGGTGCGGGCTGATGGATGCCGAGCCTCGCGTGCTCGTCCCGTGACCCCACCAAGGATGAACCATCCATCTGGAAATTGAGCCCAGGTAGTCCTGGGGCCTCGCCCCGCGCCCCACGGTGCAGGGGTTTGGGGTGCAATGAGCCCAAGCTGGGGGCAGCAGCAGGGGCAGGTGGGAGGCCGCAGCCCGGCGTGTTCGGGGGTCCTCGATTAGCAGCCGTGGGCTCGAAGGCGTCCCCTCTGCCGCCAGCCACCCAGGGATCTACAGACTCACTGCAAGTGTGGGTTCTGGTGGCGAATAGAACACAACTGCGGATGTATTTGGGGCATTTTGATGAAAATGAAAACACTCTAGTTTCTTCTCTATTCCATCGTTCATTTTGCGGCCAGGCCCCTTCCCTTCTGGAAGTCTGGGCTGGAGAAACCGAGGGGAGGGGACTCGCAGTGAGAAGCAGGGCGGACTGAGGTCACGAGGGACACTTGGGCCGGGCAGTGGCCACATCGGCAGGGCCCTGAGGGCGCGGGGCCGACGACCAAGGCGGATGTGGGGGGGGACGGCGTTGGGCTTAGTTCCCCGTTGTCCTTTAATGGGGTCGTCGAGAGGGGTAAGAAAAGCTGCAAGACCCTAGGGTCCTTGTATTAGTCAGGCGTTGCTGCAAAGTGCTGCACAACAAACAGCTCCGAAACTCAGAGGCTCACAAAATGAACACGCCTGTGGTCCAGCTGGGCCCCAGGGCCCAGCAGGGCTTAGCAGGGCGCGGCCGCAGGCTGTGGGTCACCCAGAGAAGCCGCCCAAGGCCTGGCTTGGGACCTGCACGTGTCACAAGTCAAAGAAAGTCCTGCAGCCAGGGGACGCCCGCTCCAGGGGAGGCACTGCCGAGACGTGGGCGCCTGGCCGACGAGGCAGGGGGAGGCTGGCACAAGCGCCTCCCACCCCGGGTCACCGGCCCGGCCCACGCAGGAGGCGCTCACGGCGGCACAGTCCAGCCAGGGTCCACCGGGGAGGGCAGGAGGCTCTTGGGCTAGAGCGTCCAGGGAATGGGACCTTGATCAAGGCACTTTGCCCACTCCGGCCGGTCCCGGGAGGCCCCAGCCCTGCTCTGGCCCGTCCACCTTCCAGGGGCCGGGGCCCCCAGGCTGCCCTGCTCACCTGGGATCGTGAGTTGTCCCGCCTGTGTCCTCCCACCCCAGTTATTTGCTGATTTCTGGAGGTTTACCCTGTGCCAGGCAGGGCCCCCGTGGCCCCTGAAGAGGGGGAGCAGGGCGCCAGGAGCCCCTGGGCCACGGGGCAGGAGGGAGGGGAAGCGACTGGAATGCGCAGGCCCCGGGGTCTGCCCCAAGGTGGCCGCGTGGGGTGGACAGCGAGGGAGCCGGCGCCGGCAGGCAGGGGTCTCGGCTGTGTACTCCTGCCGTGGCGGCCGCACCGGAGCTCACTCGTGGGAGGGGGGCAGGTGGACGCAAGGACGTGTGCGCCGGCAGGGCCAGCCAAGGAGCCCTGCGCCCGCGTGCTCCGCCCGTCCCGCCCCCTCCCCCGCCCTTCTTAGGGAGGGTCCTACAGCCCCCCGCCTCCCGGCCACCCCCCCAGACCCCGATTCCTGAGGCCCACGTGACTTCCCACCCAGAGGAGGCCCTGCCTGCGGGGGTCACCGGGAGACGATCACCCCCAGGCCCCCATGTTCTGCCCCCTCTCCCGCCTGTGCCCTCCCTCCTGAAAGCAGCGCAGGGCCCCTGCGGGCTGGCTCTGGGCCCGGGGCCCCTTCCTTGCCTCGGGGAGTGGGAAGACAGGGCTGCGTGGCTCGTTCCCAGGGGGGGCTGGGGCCGGGGGCCACCACTGTCCCGGGAGGAGGGAGAGACCCCAGTGGGTGGGCATGTGACGGGGCTGGGGGTTCAGGAGGCCCTGGGAAGCTGCGGGCACAGGGGCACCCCTGCCCCTTCGTGACTCGGGAAACGGCGACGCCTTGACCTCAAGGCTGCTCGTGCAGTCGAGGGGGCCCTGAGAAAGCCAAGCGCAAACCCCGCATGAAAGCAGGTCGTGGGAACGGCAGCGGGCGACAGCGGACACCTGCGAGCCCTTTACGTGTGGGACGGACCGACCAGGCGGCACATCTGAGAAGCAGCAGCTCAGCGCGTGAGCCGTACTAACGCTGACTATTCAGCCCTCGCCAGCGCTGCGTGTTTTCCTTCTGCCTGCATCCACCGAGGGCTCCGCTCCTCAGCTCCCAGCCACGTGGCCCGATCCTGGGGCGAGAGGGCGTTTGATGTGCTTCTCCTAATTCTGAAAAACAAATAAACAAATAATAATAACACACACAAATTGCAAACATAGATAAATGCTCTCATTAGGAGGAGCAGATGGGAGCTGCGGGAACCCCTCAGGCAGCCCTCCCCTGCACACTTACGGGGCTGCGAACTCTCTCCACAGTCTCAAGAGCGTATCCCGTTAAGCCAGTGAAGACAAACACTAGGACTTCACCCGAGTATGAAGGTCACACCTTGGCACAGCCGTGTAGCAGTTTGATGTGGTTTTGAAGTCCAAAAAGAGATACTGGATTACGTTTGTGATCTGGTCTGTACCTGGCGTGATCGAGTTATGATTAGGGCTTTGATTGGGCCACGTCGTTAGGGTGTGGAGTGTCACCCTTGGTGGGTGGGACTCAGAGATAAAAGGCATGGCAAAGGGCAGAGTTGAGTGTTCTTAATGTTGGAGTTTTGATGTTTGAACCCCGGGGAAAGAGACAGAGCCGTTCACCTGATAGTCTACCTTGTGGAGGAAACAGGAGCTGAGCCCAGAGGAGCCCAGGAAGCCTGGAAGCCAGGAAGCCACAGACGTCAGCAGCCATCCTGCTCCAACACGTGGAAATAGACTTTGGGGAGGGAAGTAACTTACGCTTAATGGCCTAGTATCTGTAAGCTCCTACCCAAATAAATACCCTTTATAAAAACCCACCAGTGTCTGGTATTTCGCATCAGCGCCCCTTTGGTGACTAGCACAGCCCGTTTCAACCCGACAGGGTCTCCGGCCGGGTTTTCCTGTCGGGCGGCTTCGTGGTTTCCTTTGACGTCAGGTCGTCATGGCCAGCTCAGGAGCCGGGGAAGCAGCGCAGCCCGCGCACGCCCGCGCCCGCACCTGCCGCCCTTGCTCCTTGAGCGTAACTTCAGGCCGGCCGCCGCTGCCCCCCCTCGGCGGGGAAGGAACGAGCCCCTGGGCAGGCATGCGGCCCCCCCCCCTTCCTCCAGCCTCTTCCCAGCACCCTGTTCCTTTCTTGCTCAGACGCTGCGGGACACGCGCGCTGAGGCGGTCGGCGGCGCTGCTTCTGTCCCTGCGGCGGGGAAGGCCCCTCGCCGGCCGCCATCTGACGGCCCCCCACCTGTCCCCGCGCGGGCAGGGGCTCGCAGAGCACGCCCCTCCTCGGCACTGCTGAAGGCCTTCTCCTCTCAGAGCCAGCTGCTTCTCCCGGTCTGGGGTCCCCCAGGAACAAGACACCCCGTGTTTCCCAGGGCCACCTTCCAGGTGGGCAGAAGGGTGGGCGAGGGCTGGCCAGAGAAATTGCCACTGGACCCCAGAGCCAGGCAGCTCCCAGGCCCGGCCGCCTTGCACCCCTCTCCCCTTCCCTCTCTCCTTGCAATCTGACCTTGATGGCACCCCAGGGACCCGGGCACAGTGGTGTCCTCACAAGTCCCAGCCCTGTGTCCTCAGTTCAGACGAACAGAGCTGTCGACGGCGTCTCGGGATCCCAGCTCCAGCTTAGCAGGAGCGAGCATCCAGACCTGCGGGCAGGGACAGCACCCCTGGACAGGGACCCCAGGCTGGGCCCGCATGGCGCCAGGAAATCCCCTTCAGGGCCCAGTGCCGATGGCCTCTCTACACGGGTCCAGAAAAGGGAAGGCTGTGCGGCCAAACACACAGAACCGAAGTCAAAAGTCGAATAACCAACTAGGGGAAACGCTGGCTCCCACGCGACGGAGAGAAGGCGAATGTCAGTATAAAAAGGGCCCTCACCAGTCAGGACAGAACACCTGAGCACCCTGAGGGAGAAGAGACGAGACCCAAGTCAGGAATTCACAAAAGGAAAGTGCAAATGGCTACGAAGTACACGGGGAGAAGCTCGTCCCCTCCGGTAAGTGGGCACGTCCACAGTCAAGAAGAGGACTGTTTCCACGTATCGAGATTTCCAAGCGTCAGACACGACCCAGTTCCCTGGGGGTACAGGGGGTCTTCACCGACATTCTCAGCTGGTGGAGGGATGGACAGAGGGGAGGGATGGACAGAGGGGAGGGATGGGGGAGAATCTGTGTAACATTCCGAGGGCGTTTGGTGGTCAGGATCAGAAAGCCCGTCAGCCTCACACCCCTCGTCCTAGCAGCCTCACACCAGGTTTGCCCTAGGAAAATAATCGGGGAGGGGGAAAAGCGCTCCGCGCAGGGCAGCTGTGTTTATAAGGCACGAGACAGCACGGCCGCAGCTCTGGCCGCCCTCCCTGGCCGCAGCTCTGGGAAGCTTGCTGTAAAAGGGCGCTGTACCGCGAGGGAGATGCCCACTCATGGCACGCGTGGCCCCCGGGCCCCTGGCACATCCAGGCCAGGCTCTGGCTGCTGAGATTCGCCCAGAAACAAAAGGCCTGATGCCCCGTGGGCTGAAGTCCAGGACTGGGGACGGATGGCAGGCTCTAATGAGTGAGTTGCAGCGGCTATCAGGGGTGGTTCCTGCCACAGGAAAGAAAGTAGAGCAAGGTGAGGGGGCAGGTTGGCCGTTTTAAGCAGATGGCCGCGGGGGCCTCACTGAGAAGCCGGCATTGATGAATATCTTGCAGCCCTGGGAAGTGAGCCAAGTGTGCGTTTAAGGAAAGAGCCTTCCAGGGTAGAGAAGAGCAGGGCAATGGCCTGAGAAGGGGGTGCCAGGCCCATCCAGGAACAGCCAGGAGGAGCCCACAGGCCGGGCAGCGGGCGGCAGGAGAACTGGTGGGAGGTGTGGTCAGAGAGGCGGGCAGAGCCTGAGGCCCTCTTGAGGACCCTGGATGGGACAGCTTCAAACAAAGCAGCTTATTCCCCACCGTGTTGGAGCAGAATCTGAAATCAAGGTGCCCGAGCCACCCCTTCCCGCCTCCCCTGGCCCCTGGGGTGGGCACCATCCTTGGGCTCCTTGCCTTGTAGACGCATCACTCCAACCTCTGCCCTCTCTGTCTGTGCCCAAATTTCCCTCGTAGAAGGACACTGCCATATTGGATTTAGAGCCCACCCTCTTAAGTATGATGTCATCTTACCTTGATTACACCTGCAGAGACAGCTTCCAAATAAGGTCACAGCTTCTGGGTGGATGTGAATTTTTTTTGGAGGGGAGTGGGGCTTGAGGCACTATTCAACCCAGTACAGAGGTCAAGGGTAAAAGTCAAAGACAGTGGAGAATTCTTAACCACAACTGTATCCTGTACACTAAGTGAGGTTACCTAGGTGAAATAAACAAATCCCTAGAAAGACACTAACTACCAAAATTGATTCAAGAAGAAATAGAAAACACGAGTAGACCTGTAACAGGTAAAGAGATTGACTTCACTGATGAATTCTACCAACTAGCTAAAGAAAAATAAATATTAATTCTTCACAAACAATTGCAAAAAAATAGAAGAGGAGGCAACACTTCCCAACTCATTCATCTTGTTGATGCTACAACAAGACAAAGACATCACAAGAAAAGAAAATTGTAGACTAATATCTTTAAGAATGTATTAAGAAAAACCCTCAACAAAATATTAGCAAACTGGGAAACGGACATTGGCCCAGTGGTTAGGGCGTCCGTCTACCATATGGGAGGTCCGCGGTTCAAACCCCGGGCCTCCTCGACCCATGTGGAGCTGGCCATGCGCAGTGCTGATGCGCGCAAGGAGTGCCGTGCCACGCAAGGGTGTCCCCCGCGTGGGGGAGCCCCACGCGCAAGGAGTGCGCCCGTGAGGAAAGCCGCCCAGCGTGAAAAGAAAGTGCAGCCTGCCCAGGAATGGCGCCGCCCACACTTCCTGTGCCGCTGATGACAACAGAAGCGGACAAAGAAATGAAAGCAGACAAAGAAACAAGACGCAACAAATAGACACCAAGAACAGACAACCAGGGGAGGGGGGGAAATTAAATAAATAAATAAATCTTTAAAAAAAAAAAAATATTAGCAAACTGAATCCAGCAACACATAAGAGGGATTCTATACCAATGACCAAGTGGAATTTATGCCAGGAATGCAAGGTTGGTTTAACATCTGAAAACCAATTGATGTAATACACCAATAGAATAAAATACATCCATTAAAAAGCCACATAGTCATCTCAATAGACACAGAAAAACCATTTGACAAATCTAAACACCCTTTCATGTTAAAAGCACTCATTAAACTAGAACTAGAAATAAAATCCCTCCACCTGATAAAAGATATCTATTAAAGACCCACAGCTAACATGATATTTAAGGGTGAAAGACTGGGTCTTTCCCAGGTGGCCAGAAATAAGACAAGAATATCTGCTTTCACAAATTCTATTCAACATTTTCTGAAAGTTCTAGCCAGGGCAATTAGGCAAGAAAAAGAGATAAAATAACTGAGACTGGGAAAATAAAAGAAGGAAAACTATTTCTCTTAGCAGATAACATGATCTTGTCTATAGAATATCTTAAGGAATCCACTAAAACTTTTGAATAAACAAATTTGGCAAAGTTGCAATGTACAAGATCAATATGCAGAAATTAGTTGTATTTCTAAACACTAGCAAGGAATCATCTGAAAAAGAAGTTAAGAAAACAATTTTATTTACAATAGCATCAAAAAGAATAAAATACTGAAGAATAAATTTGACTAAAAAAGTGCACAATGTGTACTCTAAAAACAGAAAAGCATTGTAGGAGGAAATTATAGACCTGAATAAATGGAAAGGCATCCAATGTTCATGGATTGGAAGACTTAATAGTGTTAAGACAGCAATTCAACCCAAAGTGATATACAGATGCAACACAATCCCCACTAAAATCTCAGCAGCCTTTTTCTACATAAAATGGCAAATTCATCCTAAAATTTATGTGAAAACTCAAAAGACCCAGAGTAGCCAAAACTGTCTTGAAGAAAAATAACAAAATTGGAGAACTCACACTTCTCAATTTCAAAACTTAACTACAAAGCAAAGGTAATCAAGACACTATGGCCAGAAAAATAGCTAGAGGACTGGCTGAAAAAGACTGGAAAAAGATCTTCTAGGGTTTAGGACACCAGGTGAAGGCTGGACACTGCCCAGAGGAGAGAGGGACAAAGGAGGAAAATCACAACGACAGAACTGTGAGTGGAAGCCAGCAGCTGTTGCTGCCACCATCCTCCCCCACATTAAAGACACTTTAGGGGAAGTGGACTTTGCCCAGTGGTTAGGGCGTCCACCTACCACATGGGAGGTCCACGGTTCAAACCCTGGACCTCCTTGACCCATGTGGAGTTGGTCCATGCACAGTGCTGATGTGTGCAAGGAGTGCCATGCCATGCAGGGGTGTCCCCTGCATAGGGGAGCCCCATGTGCAGGGAGTGTGCCCTGTAAGGAGAGCCGCCCAGCGCAAAAGAAAGTGCAGCCTGCCCAGGAATGGCGCCGCACACACAGAGAGCTGCCACAACAAGATGATGCAATGAAAAGAAACACAGATTCCAGGTGCTGCTGATAAGGATAGAAGTGGTCACAGAACACACAGTGAATGGACACAGAGAGCAGACAACAGGGGGTGGGGTAGGGGAGAGAAAAAAAAAGACATTTTAGAATTCTCAGGCCTTTGGGCCTGCAGCTACAAAGGATCCACCACCCCAGGAAAGGGAGAGAGAGGGACAGAGCCTAAGGCTGACTCAGCTTCTGACCCACGAATTTGGTCTGCTGTGTCCCAGGAGCCCTTCCAGGCTGGGGGGGGCTGTGCCATTGTTTGCCTTGGGAGCCACCAAGGAACTAAAGATACACAGCCCTCCCAATCGCCTTCTTTGCTAACCAGGACTGATGGTTGAGGACACAGAGGGGAGAAAAAGCATTTCCTTCCCCAATAAAAGGGAGGGGGCTGCCAGAGAAGGCTGGAGAACTGTCTCAGATAAAGTTTGAATTACAAGACTCATAGCCTCCAGACAGGCAGCTCTATCACATTGATCCTGTCAGTGTTAAAACAAATACACTCCAGGAAATGGATGTGGCTCAACCAATTGGGTTCCTGTTTACCATATGGGAGGTCCAGGGTTCAATGCCCAGGGCCTCCTGGTGAGGGCAAGCTGGCCCACGCAGTGTGCCATCCCATGCAGGAGTGCTGCCCTGCGTGGGAATGCGGCCCAGCAGGAGTGCTGGCTGATGCGGAGAGCTCGTGCAGCAAGATGACGCAACAAGAGACACAGAGGAGAGAATATAAGAAGACGGAGCAGAACAGGGAGCTGAGGTGGCACAAGAAAGTGATCGCCTCTCTCCCACTCTGGAGGATCCCAGGATCAGTTCCCAGAGCCACCTAATGAGAATAGAAGCAGACAAAGAAGAACACACAGAGAATGGTCACAGAGAGCAGACAGCGGGGGGAATGGGGGAATGGGGAGGGGGAAGAAATAAATAAAATAAATCTTTAAAAACAAAAAGCAAATACTCTCTGACCAGGCATTTACTGAGAGCTGCCAAAGAGTGCTGTCTGCTGGCAGAGCAAGGAAGTGCACCTGAGAAAATTAAAAATAAGTAAAACAAGCTATTTCAGGCCTTGATAGCTTTCCTCCCCAAGGCCCTAGGAAGTGGGTTCACAACCCATTACTGGGTCCAGAGCCCAGTTCTGAGCAGCCAGCAGGGACAGCCCTAACGATCCAGGTTGAGCCATCAAAGAGCAGAGGTAAGACACAGCCTCTCTCCACTAAATCCCTACAAAAGAGAAAGAAATTGAGCATCTGAGTAAACTATATCCTATCCAGATGACTAGACATCAGCAAAAAAATATGAGCTATGCTAAGAAAATGGAAGACATGACCCAAGAAAAGGAATACATCAAAAACCCAGAAGAGATGCAGGATTTGAAAGAATTAGTGAGATGTGCACAAATTTCCAAAATCAAATTAATGAGTTTAAAAACAATATGACTAAAAAGAAAAATGACATCAAAAAGATGTTGAACAAGTGCAACGAAGAATTTGAAATCCTGAACATAAAAGTAACAGAGCTCATGGGAATGAAAAACACAATAGGTGAGATAAAAAAACACATTAGAGGGAAGCGGATGTGGCTCAACTCATAGTGTCTGCCTACCACATGGGAGGTCCAGGGTTTAAACCCAGGGCCTCCTGGCCTGTGTGGTGAGCTGGCCCATATACAGCGCTGCCACGTACAAGGAGTACCATGCCATGCAGGGGTGTCCCCCACATAGGGGAGCTCCACACGCAAGGAGTGCACCCTGCATTGAGCCACCCCACGCAAAAAAAGCACAGCCCACTCAGGAGTGGCACTGCACACACGGAGAGCTGATGCAGCAAAATGATGCAACAAAAAGAGACACAGATTCCCGGTGCCACTGAGAATGCAAACAAATGCAAAACACACAGCGAATGGACACAGAGCTGACAACGGGTGGAAGGGGGAGAAATAAAAAAATCTTTAAAAAAAACCACACACACACATTAGAGTCATACAAGAGCAGACTTGAAATGATAGGAGAAAGAATAAGCGATACCAAAGACAGGACAGCTAACATTGAAGATAGGAAAGAACAGAGAGAGAAAAGAATGGGAAAAATTGAGCAGGGGCTCAGAGACTTGAATGACAACACAAAATGCAACAACACATGTGTAATGGGAGCTCCAGAAGGAGAAGAGAAGGGAAAAGGGGCAGAAAGAGTATTTGAGGAAGTAAAAGCTGAAAATTTCCCAACTCTCATGAAAGAAATGAACTTACATGTGCAAGAAGCACACTGTACTCCAATCAGAATAAATCCAAGTAGACCTCCTCCAAGACACATACCACTCAGAATGTCAAATGTCAAAGATAAAGAGAAAATTCTCAGATAGCGAGGGAGAAGCCAAGCATCACATATAAGGGATGCCCAGTAAGACTCACCATGGATTTCTCTTCAGAAATCATGGAGGTGAGAAGACAGTTGTATGATAAATTGGGATACTGAAAGAGGAAAAGTGCCAGCCAAGAATTCTTTATCCAGCAAAATTGTCCTTCAAATATGAAGGTGAGTATAAAATATTCACAAGCAAACAGAAACAAAGAGAGTTTGGAAAAAAGAATTCACCTTTGCAGGAAATACTAAAGGAAGCCTTAGAACCTGAAAGAAAAAGACAGAGAGAGAGGGTTGGAGGAGAGTATAGAAGAAAGACTAGCAGAAAGGATAACCGAAAAAGTAAAAAGACAGACAAAAATGTGCCATGACATGAAAAATCAAAGAATAAAATGGTGGAAGTAAATAACGCATTTACAGTAATATCATGGAATACAGGCTGACAGAATGGATAAAAAGCATGATCCATCCATATGCTTCTTACAAGAGGTTCACCTTAGACCCAGGGATACAAATCGGCTGAAAGTGAAAGGTTGGAAAAAGATGCTCTATGCAAATAGTAACCAAAAAAAGAGCAGGGGTAGCTATACTAATATCAGACAAAACAGACATTAAGTGGAAAAAAGTTGTAAGAGGTACAGAAGGCCATTATATATTAATAAAAGGGACAATCCACCAGGAAGATGTAACAGTCATAAGTATCTATGCACCTAACCAAGGTGCCCCAAAATACATGAGGCAAACTGCAGCAAAACTGAGGGAGAAATAGACATCTCTACAATTACTGTTGGAGACTTCAACACCCCACTGACATCATTAGATACAACAACTAGAAAGAAGATCAACAAGGAAACGGAGAACTCGAACAATATGATGAACGTGTTAGACCTCACAGACATACAGAACACTGCATCCACACTCAGCAGGTTATAGTTTTTTCTCAAGTGCCCATGGAGCTTTCTCCAGGATAGACCACATGTTAGGGCACAATGCAGCTCTCAATAAACATAAAAAGACTGACATTATACAAAGCACCTTTTCAGACCATAATGGAATGAAACTGGAAATCAGTAATAGACAGGAAAGAGTAAATTCACGAATGTGTGGAGGCTGAACAACACACTACTAAATAATCTGTAATCAGTGGGTCAAAGAAGAAATTGCAAGTGAAATTTGTGAGTACATTGAGACAGATGAAAACGAGAACACAACTTATCAAAACTTATGAGATACAGTGAAGGCAGTCTTGAGAGGCAAATTTATAACCCTAAATGCCTATATTAAAAAAGAAGAAAGAGCTAAACTCAAAGACTTAACTGAACAACTAGAGAAACTAGAAAAAGAACAGCAAACCAATCTCAAAACAAGCAGAAGGAAAGAAATTATAAAGATTAGAGCAGAAATAAATGAAATTGAGAACAAAAACAATAGAGAAAATCATCAAAGACAAAAGCTGGTTCTTTGAGAAGATCAATAAAATTAACAAACCCTTAGTTAAACTAACAAAGAAAAAAAGAAAGAAGATACAAATAAATAAAATCAGAAATGAAAGGGGGGGAGGGAGTTACAACTGACCACAGAAATAAAAAGGATCATAAGAGGATATTATAAGAAACTGCATGCCAACAAACTAGACTACCTTGATGAAATGGCAAATTCCTAGAAATGCACAAACTATGTTGGCACTACAAGAAATACAAGAACTTAACAAACCAATCACATTTAAAGAGACTGAATCAGTCTTCTTAAAAATCTCCCAAGAAAGGAAAATCCAGTACCAGATTGCTTTGCAGGTGAATTCTATCAAGCATTTTGAGAAGAATTAACACCAATCATGTATAAACTCTGCCAAAAAATTTAAGGAGGGAAAAATTACTCAACACATTTTATGAAGCCAACATCACTCTAATAGCAAAGCCAGAAGATAAAGATACAAGAAAAGAAAATTACAGATGAATCTTTCTAATAAAAATAGATGTGAAGATTCTCAACAAAATACTTGCAAATAGAATCTGACAGCACATCGAAAGAATTATATACCATGACCAAATGGGATTTATTCCTGGTATGCAAGAGTGGTTCAACATAAGAAAATCAATCAATGTAATACACCACACTAACAAATCGAAGGAAAAAAACCGTGATTATCTCGATCATTGCAGAAAAGGCATTTGACAAAATTCAGCATCCTTTCTTGATAGAAACATTTTGAAAGATAGTAATGAGGGAAAACTCCTCAATATGATAAAGGGCATATAGGAAAAACTCACAACCAACATCGTACTCAATGGGGAAAGGTTGAAAGCTTTCCCTCCAAGATTGGGAGCAAGACAAGGATGTCCACTGTCACCACTGTTATTCAATATTTTGCTAGAGGTTTTGGCTAGATTGATTAGACAAGGAAAAAAAAGGCATCCAAAGAGGAAAAGAGGAGGGAAGCGGACTTGGCCCAGTGGATAGGGCGTCCGTCTACCACATGGGAGGTCCGCAGTTCAAACCCCGGGCCTCCTTGACCAGTGTGGAGCTGGCCCACACGCAGTGCTGATGCGCGCAAGGAGTGCCATGCCACGCAGGGGTGTCCCCCACGTAGGGGAGCCCCACGCGCAAGGAGTGCGCCCCATAAGGAGAGCTGCCCAGTGTGAAAGAAAGTGCAGCCTGTCCAAGAATGGCGCCGCACACACGGAGAGTTGACACAGCAAGATGATGCAATAAAAAGAAACACAGATTCCCACGCCGCTGCCAACAACAGAAGCGGACAAAGAAGAACACGCAGCAAATGGACACAGAGGACAGACAACTGGGGCAGGGGGCGGGGAAGGGGAGAGAAATAAATAAAAAATAAATCTTAAAAAAAAACAAAGAGGAAGTAAAACTCACTGTTTGTGAATGACATGATCCTATATTTATAAAACTCTGAAATGTCTATGACAATGCTACTCCAGTTAACAGATGAGTTCAGCAAAGTGGCAGGATACAACATCAATACACGAAAATCAGTAATGTTTCTATACACCAATAATGAGCAAACTGAGGAAGATATCAGGGGAAAATCCATTTGCAATAGCACCAAAAAAGTCTCAAATATCTAGGAGTTAATTTAACCAAATGTAAAGGCTCTGTATTCAGAAAGCTACAAAACTGTGCTAAAAGAAATCAAAGGAGATCTAAACAAAAAGACATTCCATGTTCATGGATTGGAAGACTAAACATCGTGAAGATATTAAATCTACCCTAATTGACTTATAGATTCAATGCAATACCAATCAAAATTCCAACAGCCTATTTCACAAAAATAGGAAAATCAATTACCAAATTTATTTAAAAGGAGAAGGGGTCTTAAATAGCCAAAAGCAGCCTATAAAAGAAGAGTGAAGTCAGAGGACACTTCCTGCCCTTCAAGTGGTCAAAACCACATGGTATTGGCAAAATAGAGACACATTGATCAATGGAATCAAAATGAGAGTTCAGAATTAGACCCTTACCTCTATAGTCAACTGATTTTTAAAATTTAATCTCTCTTGGTTATGTTTTTATATTTGTATCAATCTCCTTCTGTCTCTCTATGTCATAATTTTTATATTTATAAACATCTTTCTCTATCAACTGATTTTTGGCAAACCTACCAAGCCGCTTTTTTGGGACAGAATAGTCTCTTCAACAAATGTTACTGGGAGAACTGGATATCCACAACCAAAAGAAAGAAAGAGGACCCCTATGTCACTTCCTATATAAGAATCAACTCAAAATGTATCAGAGACCTAAACAAAAGCCAGGACCAAAGAATTGCTGGAAGATATGTAAGGAAGCATCTCAAGGTCTTGTGGTAGGTGCAGGTTCCTTAAATGTTATACCCAAAGCATGAGCAACAAAGGAAAAAATGGATAAATGGAATCTCCTCAAAATTAAGCACTTTTGCACCTCAAAGGACTTTGTCAAAGGACAAAAGGGCAGCCTACTCAATGGGAGAAAATATTTGGAAATCATGTATTGACAAGGGTCTAATATCCAGGATATATAAAGAGATGCTACAACTCAACAATGTAAAGACAAATGACCCAGTCAAAAAGGGGGCAAAAGACCTGGGTAGACATTTTTCTAAAGAAGAAATACAAATGGCAAAACAACATGTGAAAAAAATGCTCAACATCACTGGTTATCAAAGCTACAATGAGGTATTTCACACCTACTAGAATGGCCACTATTAAAAAGACAGAGAACTATGAGTGCTGGAGAGGATGTGGAGAGATAGGAACACTTCCTCACTGCTGGTGGGAATGCAGAATGGGACAGCCACTGTGGAGGACTGTGTGGCAGTCCCTAAGGAAGTTGAACATAGACTTGCCACGTGACCCCACAATACCGCTACTGGGTCAATACCCAGAAGAACTGAGAGCAGCGACATGAACAGACATCTGCACACCCATGTTGACAGCGGCATTGCTCACAACTGCCAAAAGCTGGAAACAACCCAGGTGTCCATCAACGATGAACGGATAAATAAACTGTTACAGACATAGATGGAATATTATTCAGCTGTGAGAAAAAACTGAAGCCATGAAACATGACAATGTAGATGAACTTTGAGGACATTATGTTGCGTGAAGCAGGGCAAGCACAAAAGGACAAATATTGTATGATTTTGCTATTATGAATTAAATATAACGAGCAAACGCATGGAGTTAAAGCTAGATTATAAGTCACCAGAGAAAAGAACGTGGTTGGAGAATGGAGAGCTGAGGTTTAATCTGTGCAGAATTGGTAAGAAGTTGTTTGTAGATGTTTGGAAATCACTAGAAACGGCGAAAGCACTTCATAGGACTTGTAATTCGTAGTACTAACGTATGGGTATAACAGTGGTTTGCTTTTTGTTGCTTTTCTTTTATTTTTTTGAGTGATGAAAATGATCGATTGTGGGAATGAACACATAACTCAGTGATTACGCCAAACGCCATTGATTGTGCGCTTTAGGTAAATTATATGGTTTGTGAAAAAATACATAATAGGATGGTTTGGGGGGAAAATACACCAAATAAAAGATATGGACTATAGTTAGTAGTAATTCTTTGATAATGCTCTTTCATCATTTGTTACAAATGTTTTACAACAATGCAAAATATTTGTGGTGGGGTGATGTATGGGACCCCTGTATGTTATTCATGTTTGTTTGGTAAGTTCACAACTTTTACTATGCACTTATTGTTTAGGTATGCTCATGTATGAATGATATACTTCAATAAATTGTCTTTAAAACATAAAACAAAAATAATAAAGAAAGAAACCTGGGACGTCTGGCTCATCTGATGAAATAGACTTCTAATTTCTAAGGTGACTGGTGAACATGTGGCTGAATAAATGTATTTCCTTAAAAAAAAAAAAGAATTTATAAAGAACTTTCACAACCCAGTAAGAAAAACGCAAATGACCCAATGAAAAAGTGGAAAAATAATCCAAAGAAGATATTCAAATGGTCAGCAGGCACATGAAAAGGTGGCTCATTGTCCTCAGCCATCAGGAAAAGGCAAAATCAATACCACAAGATGCCACTTTACACTGACCGGTACAGTTAGAAACAAAAAACAAAAACAAAAACAAAAATAAAACCAGATGGTAACCAGTGCTGATGAGGATGTGGAGAAGTTGGAACCCTCAAACATTGCTGGCAGGAGGAGAATGGCGCAGCCACTTTGGAAAACGGCCGGGTGGTCCCTCAAATCGTGAACCGTGGCGTTCTCCCGTGGCCCGGCAGTTCCACCACCAGGTGTATACCCGAGAGGAGTGCAAACACCTTCCCACAAATGCCCTGACACGCTGCCCACGGCAGCCCCAGACGGAAAACATCCCAGTGCCCGTCAGCAGATCAGAGGATAAATAAACCGTGGGCCATCGTGCAGCGAGTGTTACGTGCACGACGCCCCGGTCCACGCCGCTGGCCCGTGAAGACAGCGTGTGGCTGGAGAAGCCGGCCACTGGAGACCCCCACTGCAGGACTCCGCCGGTAGGACCCAATCCAGAGCCGTCAGATGGACTAGAGGTTGCCAGGGGCGGGGAGGGGAGGCGCCGGCTGCTGTGGGCGTGGGACTGGACTGGGGTGATGAGATTACTCTGGAATTAGACTTTACTCCGAATAGAGTGAAAATCACCCAACTGTGCATTGTAAACAGGTGACTTGCATGGTATGTGAGTTACACCTCAATGACGCCGTTCAAAAACATCAACTGTAAAACGAAACTGAACAATAAAACGGGAAAAAATTACCTGAAAGGAGGAGGGTGAAAACGGCACATTTAGCAGAAGCCCCTGTAGAAAAATCCCAGCAGGGCACATAAGTAGATGTGAACTGGTTTTCTCTGGCCAGTGGGCTTAAAGGTGATTTTTAATTCCTTCTTTTTATTTGTCTGTATTTTCTAAAATTAACCCACAAGCATACATTTTGGTCATTAAGAGAAAGCATAAGCTTCGCCTTTCAGCAGGGTCTTTCCAGGCCCCCTTTGTCCCCTCCCCCTGGGAAGCCGGGTGCTCACCTCGCCCTGCCCCCCTCCCCCTCCCTCAGCGCAGCCGGCCCGGGCAGCTGGGGCTGTGACGAGCCCACCAACCCCGTGTGTCATCCCTGCCCCCCTGCCCCGCCCCAGTCAGGGGCACCGCGCCTGCCCCCTGGCCTCTCTCCATCACGTGGCTGAACCGCCCGTCTGGGGCACCCCCACCCCACACTTAGCAAGCGGGCAGGGATGGGGGCCTCCTGGTTGAGAATCGGCTCTGCCTGCCCCTGCCATTCCCCAGTCCCCCCAAATCACCCGCAGGGGACCCGGGTAGCAGGGCGCGGTGGGGCGGCGGCCTGGGCCCCGGGGACCAGGGAAGGCAGGGCTCCACCACGCCCGGCCGAGCTGGAGCGCAGCTCACTCCGGCGTCGGGCCCCACGCCCCTGGGCCGGCAGCCCCGGCTCAGCGTCCCGGCCCCCCTCCAGGAAGCACCCTGGGCCTGCCCCCCAAAGCTCCCGGGAGCTCGCCCCCCTCCCGCCTTGCCAAGCCGCCTCCCTGCCCCCAGCTGCCAGGGTGTGGCCACTCCCAGCCTCGCCCGCCAGCCCGTTCTCCTGCGGCCACAGCCCTGTCCTGCGGCGACCCTTCTCGGGTCCCCTTGGCCCCTGGGACCGTCCACCCTGCAGCCTGGCCCCTGTCCACTCTGCCGGGCGGGGCTGGGCTCTCTGGCTTCTGAGAGTCCTGCGTCCCCTCCCAACCTCCTTTCCACTAACAGGGACAACAATGACCCACGGGGTCCCTGGACCCACGGGGCCACCCCCCACTCCACAGGCGGGAGCCCGGGGCCCCGGGAATGCCCCTCACTCCCCACGCCCTTCTCCACTGCTGGGGTGTAGCCTTACCCGCAAGGCATCGCAAGAGGCACTTTTCCCTTTTTACAATTATTCTTACAAGGCATTACAAGACAGTTCCGACTCAGCGCAAGAGGTGGAGCTTGGGGGGCTGCACCCCCGCCCCATCCCCTTGCCCGGGCCTTGCCACCCGGCTTCTCCCGGCCACTGTGCCCTGGGAGCATTGCCGTGATGGGCCTTGGCTGCGGCTCCTGAGACCCGGCAGGCGGTCACCAGGCCTTGAGCTGCCGGGATCTCGCTGCTCCCTTTTTTTTTTCTTGGTATCACAGCGGCTCTGGGGGGACCCTCCCCGGACTCGGCTCCCTGCCTGGAATGGCCACGAGGACCTTTGTTAAATTTTGCCTAATTTCTCCCCCACATCGTTGCCGAATGTGCGGCTTCCTACCGCCCCTCAGCCCGCGTCCTCAGCTCTAGTCCGGCGGCCCGACCGCGGCCAGCCCAAGGTAGGGCAGAGCCCCCGGACCTGGCGCGGCATGCCCCGAGCCCAGGGCTTCCCTCGGCACCCCCGTTTGGTCCGCTCTGTGGGTGCCATTCCTGGTAGATTCTGGGGGAGCCTCGCGTAAACCAGAGGCAGACGCTTCCTCGGCCGCCTGCGCTGCATCCTGGCTTGTAGGTCTTAAATGGCGACAAGCAGATGGAGGGTCACTTCCTCCCTGGTTGGCTGCGTGTTGCCACCGCCGCGTCCTGTGCGGCATGGCCTGTGGTGTGAGAAGACGTCCCGCTTTCCCCTGAAGCTGCTCTGGCTCTGTCCTTCCCCTGCTCTACTTATTTCTCGGTTTTCTCTGCGGTCGTGCAGGTGCCCCGGGCACACAGGCTCTGCGCAGTGTCCATGGCCCACGGGGTCTGCGCAGTGTCCACGGCATGCGGGGTCTTCTTGGTGCTGGAAGCTCTGGGCAGGGGCCAGGCGGGAGGCTGGGGGCTCACCTGGCCAGGTGAGCGTGAGCACAGCACACCGCCTGGGAGGGGGCTGGGGTGCTGGGGACGTCACAGTGGGTCCTGGCCCCAGGGTCCTGGGCTTTTGGGGGGCAGGGGCCCTGGCCAGCTCAGAGCCGGGAGGACGTGGCCATGGGCTAGGTGTGGGGGTGTGGGCTGGGTCAGCGGGCCGGGGCTGGTGCGCGGCTGGCGGGGCGGGGGGAGGAGTGGCAGGAAGTCCAGGGCGTTTCGGGAGATTGAGTGGGGGGTGTATGGGACCCTCGGCACAGAGGAAGGCCTGAGAAGATGACTCAGGGTGGACTAGAGTGGGGCAGGTGGGGGTCTAGGGTGGGGGCACAGGGCAGAGCTGCAGGGGAGCCCGCAGGGTGGGCAGCCAGTGCTTTCTGGGGTAAGGGCATCAGGGCTCGAGGGCCGCCAGGGGTCCTGGGGAGAAGGGGCACAGAAAGGACAGAGGGACGGAAGCCACCGAGGCGCGTCTGGCGCCGTCACCCCCGGGATGGTCCCTGCAGTGAGATCTGTGGGCGCTGGAGGACGGGGGACGCTGGGGCAGACAGGGACCCAAACCCGGTCCCCCAGAGTGGCGTGGGGGTCGCCGGCTTGGGGGCCGGCCGGCGGGAACGCGCTTTCCATCCTCATGGCGAAAGGGGAACGACAGACCAGTGGTGGGGGGCTGGGGTTGGTGGAAGCGGCAAGCTGCCCGAAGGGACGGGGCTCCAGGATACAGGATGCGGCCCCACGCCCACCCTGGGAGCAGGAGAAGGAGGGGGGTCTTGGGGGGCACCGGCCAGGGCAGCAGGCATGGGCAGAGCCTGCCCCTGCTCCTCCTGGTGCTGGGGCGCCATCTGCGCCCCTCTCACGCGGGCAGGGCTCCCCTCGCAGCCCTGGGTGGTCCCGCGTGGTGCCTGGGGGTCGGCGCCCGGGCGGCTAGCCCCCCCAGCACCACACCACGACCAGCTTTTGGAGACCGCCCTATGCCCGGAGCCGTGCCCATGCTGGGCCCCCACCTGCCATGACGCCCGGAGTCACTGCCGCCGCCGGCGCTCCCAGCACCCGGGCCCCCACCCCAGCTGCCCCGGGTGCTGACCACAGGCGCCCAGGAGGAGCGGGAGAGGCTTCTGCAAGGGCTGGCGCGGACAAGGCTGGCCGCAGTGCCCAGGAGAGGAGCCGGCAGCGCGCACAGTGGGAGCGGCTGAGCGGGATGGGCCCGTCTGACGGGCGAGGGCAGCCCTGGGGCGCCTGCCGAAGAGTCTTCCTCTGGAGTGCATGGGGTGCGGGGGGGGCCGCCCATGGACAGGGCCCGTGGGCCTCCACCGGCTGCAGCGTGATGGACACCCCCCGGCTGGCGGGGCGCCGGGGCCTCGGGCCGTCGGCCCCTCTCTGGGTCTCTGACCTCGTCTCCCACAGTCCCGCACCGCCCATCAGGGGCTCGGGATCGTTGGCGGGATGGGCTGCTCCAGGGTCAGGGGTGGCAGCGGGGGGCAGGGGCCGTGGCACTGACCCTGGCGGACCTGAGAAGAGGAATGAATGAACGAACAAATGACTCCGTCAGGCCTCGGCCTCCGGAAGCCAACGCCGGGGCCAGGAAGCCGGAGGTCAGGGCCTGGGGGGCCAGCAGGGGGGCGATGGCAGGGAGGGCGGGAGGGGCGGCGGTCAGAGTGTGGACTTGGCAGCGGCCGGAAGACAAAAGGCTCGGGCCCTGTGCCTCGCGCCCCCTGCCCCTGGGCACACCTGCTCCTCCACCCCGTCCCCGTGGTGGCCGAGGGCTGCCCTCACAGGGCACCAGGAATGGACGGCATTGCCCGGCCTGCAGGACACTTCTGGGCTGTGGCGCCTGCTGTGTCCTTCTCTCCCCGCAGGTCCTCCAGGAAGCTGTGTGCTGAGTGGCCCCAGCTGGCCCTGCTCACACCACCCCGCTGACGTCCGAGGAAGCCCGCCTCCCCCAGGAAGCCTTCTACTCACCACCCCCAGCCTTCAGCCCCTCCTTGGGCTGCCACAGACCCCGTGGTCGGCGCTGCCCCACTGGACATGTGGACAGAGACCAGTGATCACGGATGCCAGCTTTCTTTCCCTGACAGGATATCGGCTCCCGGGGGCCGGGCGGGCAGTGGCTCATTTTCTCTGGTCGGCTTTCAGGAACAGCTCAGGAAAACGCCCCACGCCAAAGGCACGGCCCCGGGGGGGGGGGGTCTGACAAATGCACAGTCATGCCAGGCCGACGCCTGTGCTCTAAGTGGAGCCGGCTGCCTGCCCCCACCCTGGCACCCGCTCATCTGCGGCCCGTCGACGCGGGCTCGCCTTTTCTACGGTGCCGCATACGTGGCGGTTTTGAGACTCACCCACGCCGTGGCCAGCACCCGCAGCTCCTTTCTCGGCTGATGAGCTTGGCGGCGTGGCTGGACCCCCGCCCACCCAGCCACCCCCCACCAGGTACGCTGGGTCCTTTCCACTTTGGGGCCATTGCAAATGGAGGGGCCACGAGGCGGGCCTGCAGGTGTGCGTGAACAGTTTTCGTGTTCCTCAGTGAACGCCCGCAAACGGGGTCGCGGGCTGCGCGGTAAGCCCGCGCCTAACTTCCTACCTCACCGCCCTGCTGCTTTCAAAGCGGCCGGAGCACTCTGCCTTCGCGCCGGCTCCACGCCAGAGCCCGGGCTCCGCACTCCAGCCGACGCGTGTCAGCCTTTGGGATTTTCAGCCTTCCAGTGGGCGTTCCGTGGCCTGTCGTGACTTCGCTTTGTGTGGATCTGATGACTAACGACGTTGACCTACTGATTTCCCCTTTTTCAACACTGTCCGTGGGCTCGTTGGCCACCAGAGCTCCCTTTGGGCCAAGGGTTTTGACCAATTTTAGATTGAGCTGTTTGACTTACTGTTGAGTTGTAGGAGTTATTTATAAATTCTAGATATAAATCTTTATCAGAGATATGCTTTGTGCCTATTTTTTCCCAATCTGTGGCTTTTCATTTTCTTAACAGTGTTTTTGAAGCACGTTTTAAAATTTTGATGAAGTCCGATTTAATTTTTATTTTATGGCTTGTGCTTTTTGCATCTTAACCCAAGGACAGATTTTCTCCTATGTTTTCTTCTAGACCAGGAGTTCTTAACCTTTTTTGTTCCACAGACCCCTTTGCCCTGGTGAAAACCAGGGACCCCTTCTCAGAATGAAGCGGCAGAGTTTTACGACACTCAACATCAGCATATCTTAAAATTTAGAATAATTCAAAATTAATTTTACAACTTTCCCGTAATTTCAATACCTGATTACCCAACACAGTTCAACATCTGTTGAAATGGTCGTTTTTGGCAAACATTTAGAAATTTGAGTTTTCCCACAGTGTCGTAAAACCATCTCCGCCATCCTCACCAGCCCTTTTGCAGGAAGTTATCCCTGCCCTCAGAAGACGCTACATCAAACAAAAAATCAGATAAGTCTACACCATACTGTATTATTACAATAATTTAATATTATGTATTACTTAATAAATGTCACACCACACCAACATGTCCCCACAAGAATCATGTAGTTATTTTTTTAAGATTTATTTTTATTTATTTCCCTCCCTGCCCCCCCCCCCGCCATTATCTGCTCTCTGTCTATTCACTGTGTGCTCTTCTGTGTCTGCTTGCATTTTGCAGGTGGCACCGGGAAACTGCGTCTCTTGTTGCGTCCGCTGAAGCGTCAGCTCTCCGTGTGTGCAGCGCCACTCCTGGGCAGGCTGTGCTTTTCTCACACAGGGCAGCTCTCCTTGCAAGGCGCACTCCTTGTGCATGGGGCACCCCTGCATGGCACAGCACTCCTTGCACATGGCAGCACTGCACACGGGCCAGCTCACCACATGGGTCAGGAGGCCCTGGATTTGAACCCTGGAAACTTCCATATGGTAGGTGGACGCCCTATCCATTGAGCCACATCCACTTCCCGAGAATCATGTGTTTTTGAATTTCAATTCAAGCTCCGGGCCCGAGTCCGTGGCCCGCTGGTTAAGGGCCCCCGCTCTAGCAGTTTTACACTAACGGCTCTCAGCACTTAGGGCTTTGCCCATTTCTAGGTTGTACTTTTTAACATTAGCGGGTCAGTCTGGCCCCTGCTCGTCCGTGGCACGGGGTGAGGTCTGAGCGTTTCCTGACCCCTGGACGTCCAGCACCGTTGCGGGCGGCTTTTGGTAGACGCTGACCGCCATAAACGTAGGGATTTCCTTCTGGACTCGTCTTATTTTTGATCCGCGTGCCTCCGCGGCAGTGCCACGCTCTGGATTATACCGCTTTGAGTAAGTCCTGAAACCGGGTGGGACGCCTCCTTCCACCTCGCTTTGACCTTGCTTGGACTCTCCTAGGCTCTCCCTCGTCCCTGGCTCGGGGAGCGGGACAAAGGCAGGCAACAGCCCGCGTGCTCGAGGGACCTGGGCATTTCCTGAGTTCACTGCAGCCCCAGAGGTGGGCAGGAGCAGGGGGCGGGTCCACCAGGAAGGCAGGGGGCCGGGCCGGGAGGGTGGGGCAGATGAGGGGCGCGGAAGCGTGAGCCTAGACCTGCACCCACCCCGCAAGCCCCCCTGCCGTGTCCCGACGCCGCGTCTGCACCCCCTCACCCCGGGGCTCCCCGCTCCCCATCCCTTCTCTCCCCTCTCCCCCCACTGCTTTTCTGCGGGACTCAGAGGGGTCCCCGGGTCCCGCTGCCTCTGCGGGCTCCCCGCCTTCTTTGGACAGCCCCGGGCTTCTCCGCAGCCTCGAGGGCTACCGCACCCCAGCTCAGGCCGCCGCTGTGCGACCTTGGGCGAATCCCGTGACCTCGCTGTGCTGCTGTCCCCATTTCATACCCGGGAAAACGCTGCCCCACTTGCGCCCGCGAGAGCCGACGTGGGCAGCGCCGCGGGGCCCAGCCGCGAAGCGCAAGGTCACGAGTCCCGGACACCCGCAGCCGCGTGCCGCCCGCGCGCCTCTCTCCGCAGTGCCGGCCGCCGCCACCCCCCGGGAGCCCCGGGAAGTTCGGTCGGGAGCCCGGGAACGCGGCCCGCAGGGCGGCGGCCCCGCACAGCCCTCCGCGGCCCGGGCCGAGGCGCGGGAGCCCCGGAGCCCCGCGCCCGCCCGCTTCCCGGGGTGCGCTGCCCGGCCCGGCCCCGGCCCCGCGCGGCTCCCGCGGCCGCCCGCACCGAGCGCCTCCCGCACCGAGCGCCTCCCGCAGCGGGGGCGGGGCCGGGGGCGGGGCGGCGCCGCTGATTGGCCGGCGCGGGTGCCACTCGCCGCGGGGCCCGGCGCTTCCGCCGACGCCGCGGCACCGGCTGCGCTCGCTCGGGCTCGGCTCGGCTCGGCTCGGCTCGGCCCGGCCCGGCTCGGTGCGCGGCCGCGGACGGGCGTGCGCTGGGGGCGCGGGGGGCGCGGGCGGCGGCGGCGGCAGCCTGGTGCCCCCGCCCGCCCTGTGGGTCGAGGAGCGCGCGGCGTCCGGCTGGCCCGGCGCGTCCGGCCGCCTCCGGAGCGGGGCGCGGGGGGCGCGGGGCGCGCGGGGGCGCGGAGCGAGCGAGCGGCCCGCCGGGGGCGCCGCGGACCCGGCGCCAGGAGGGCCGCGCACGGCGCGCGGACGGACGGACGGCCGCCCGCCGGCCCCTCCCTGCCCGCCCGCCCGCCGGCCGGTCGGGGCGCCCACCTCGCCGGCGCCGGGCCCGGCAGCGATGACATCGACGGCGAAGGACGGCGGCGGGGCGCAGCACGCGCAGTATGTGGGGCCCTACCGGCTGGAGAAGACGCTGGGCAAGGGGCAGACAGGTGCGTGGGGCGCGGGCGCGGGGGCGGCCGTCGCGGAGGAGGCCCGCGGGGGGACGGCGCGCCGGGCGGGGGGCGCCGCCGAGACCCGGGCCTGCGCCCCGGCCCGCCGGCGGTGGCGGTGGCGGCGGCCGCGAACAATGGGCGGCCCGGCCCGGCCCGACCCGGGCGCACGACCCGCAGGCCGCGCAGCTGCGGGTGCCGGGCGCGGCCCAAGGACACGCGCCGGGCGCGGACAGGCGCGGGGACCGGCCAGGTGCGCGGTCCGGAGGCCGCATCGGGCGCCCGGCCCGGGCCATTGTGCGGCGGCGGGGCCCGGCGGGCGCCCATCTGCCGTCTGCGCGCCCGCGCTAATGGGCGTGCTCCCAAGCAGCTGCGCCCCGGCCACGGGCCCCCCGCCGGGCAGTGAGCGGCCTGTGGGCAGGGGCGGCCGGCAGGGCCCCCGTCGCCGCCGCGCGTGTTCGGAGGAGCCCGCGGCCCAGCGCGTTCGCCCTCGCCGGCCTGGGACCTCCCTCCCAGGCGGGGGTGAGATCGCGCTGCGTCCCGGCGGGGGCTGGACAGCGCCTTGGCCTCCTCGGCCTCCGCAGGCGCCGGCTGTGACTCTGCTCCTGGCTGCCCGCACCGTGGACCCCGGGGCCAGCGGTGCAGGGCTGGGCCTGCGGCAGCTCCCCGGCTGTCTCTCTGTGATGGGCTGAGGTCCCTGCAGAGGCCGCGGCAAGGCCGGCAGTGGCCGCGACCGCCCTTGCATTTGGCCAACTTTTCCCCCGCGGCCCGGCCAGCCCCCTCCTCTGGTCAGCCAGGCGCGTTCACAGAGTTGCCTTTGTCGGAGGCTGGGCCTCAGCCATTTTCTTTCTGCTCCCAGGCCCGCGTCTCTCCTGGCAGCTCCAGGCAGCCCAGCAGCAACGATGCTTCTCCTTTCCTACCCGGGGAAGTGCCTTAGACCTGGGGGGCCGGCAGGGGCCCTGCGGGGCTCGCGCAGCCTGGGGGCTCAGGAAGAGGTGCGAGCACAAGCCCTGGCCCTCCCCCAGGCCCCCAGGGCGGCAGGGGCCAGCGCCGGAGGCAGAGGTGGCCTTCGGGAAAGTGGACCAGGCCTGGGCTCGAGGGGGAGGGGGAGGACCGTGATGTGACTCAGGCAGAGTGCTCGCCGGGTGCCTGGGCTCGGGGTGCCTGGTCTGGGAGCCCCAGGGGGCTGTGCCCGGGTAGAGAGCCCTGTGCCCGAGCAGCCCCCGAAGCTGACTGCAGGGTCCTGGGGGGACCCCAGCCACAGGGCGGTGTCGAGGGAGTGGGGGCTTGGGGAAGAGGTAGACAGCTGGGGTTCAGTGGAGTTCAGGACACGCGTGTTTCCTGGACAGGGCAACTGTAATTTGTGAAATCCACGGTGGGGTAGGACTTAGGGCAGCACGGGGCGGCGATCAAATTATCTTACCAATGAAGCGTCATCATGGGAAACCCCCGCGTCAGCGCCGACAGGTGAGCTGTGTGCTGCGCTGTGCGTCGGCCTGGCCTCCACACCTCCTGGCTGCCACTGGGACGCCACTCATTGCAGGACGTTCCCACCATGATTAACAGCGCCGAATGCAAGAGGACGCCGTGTGTGGCAACAACGTGCTGCACGGTGACACTTCGGGAACACCGCGCCGGCACCCGCTCCTCCCAGGGCTCAGGCTCCCCTCCCCCAGTAAATTCGGTGCTGCACTTGGGCGAGGTCCCTCGTGGGCTCCTTTGGGCGATTCTCACAGTGCCTGTGTCCTGGGAAGGCCGGGCAGCGGCCTGTCCCGTTGGCCCGCCTCCAGGCTCTGCTCCGCCGCCTGAGGGTCACCTGGAGTTTGGCGGCGTGCGTGGGCCTGGCCCTCGCTGGCTGCTTTGTTTTCTGCACCAAATGCCAAGCAAGTAGCACTTTTCCAAGCCTGCCCTTCTGCTCCCAAGATACACTTTTCACTTTATCTGGGAGATAAGCGGCCTGCCGGAGACCTCCGTGGGAGAACGTGCAGCCGGACTCCCTCTGCGGCCCATCCCCCGACGCCCCAGTCCTGCTGGGGCTGCCCGGACAGAGCAGGATGCCCCGGGCGTGGCGGGGGCGCCTGCTCAGACCTTGGCGCCAGCCGGCTTCCTCCGCGGCCAGCGGTGGGCTCCCCTGCGTCTTCACGTTCTCCGCTTCTCCTCTGCCCGTGGTAGCTGCGCCTCGTGACGGGGCGTGGGCGGGGCGGTACGGGTGGCCTGGGGGGGCTCGCCGATGTGCTCAGCTTCGCTGCATTTGGGGAGTTGTGGCGCAAAGCACACCCCCCAGGTTGGTGGGGGTGGGCTGCCAGGGGTGGGGCGGCCGCGCAGCCTCCTCCGCCCTTCTTAGAGCCCCAGGGGAGCCCCCCGCGACAGGCACGGTCGAGCTGGCACTTGCTGTTGCGTCTTCCCGGTGGCCTTTGGTTCCGGGTCTTGCTTTGGGAGCCCCGGAACTCGGCTGCGTCCTGGGTGGGTCTGGCCTCCCCACCGGGGCAGCGGCGGCCGCAGCCACTCAGGACCCCGTCCTGCTCGGGCGTCTCGTTCTGCACAGCGGCGCGTCGGCTGCCCCAAGTGTGGCTTCTGCGTGGGCGACGAGCGTAGCTGGAAGTCGCCTGGCCGGCGGGGACGATGGCTTGTGGCCGCCAAGGACGCCGTTGGAGGGACGGGGATGTGCCAGGCGGCCAGGGGTCCTGGGGCCGCTGGAGGGACGGGGATGTGCCAGGCGGCCAGGGGTCCTGGGGCCCTGTGTCCCCACAGGGGCCGGGCGTCCGGTTGCCCAGGCTCTTTGACCGCATTTCCCCGATTCGGGGGAGGCTCACTGAGCCCTTCCCTGGGCTGGGCCGGCCGCGGAGAGGCTGAGCCAGGGGCCGTTGAGGGCGCCTGCCGGGGCGGGGTCACCCGGGGTGTGTGTGCAGGACGTGGGGGCGCTACGAGGTGCAGGAGGCGCTGTCGCAGGGGCCCCGTTGGGGAGTGGCACCGAGCACCCCGCGCCCAGCAGTCTCCACTCTGGAGCCCATCCGGCCCCCGTGGGCCAGGGGCTCCTGCGGGAGCAGGGGGCGGGCAGCGGGCCCCGGAGCCGCCTCACCCTGCGGGCCCTGCCCCGCAGCAAGCCCTGCGCCCCGCGGGAGGCCGGGCACGCAGCGGGCGCGCTCTCCAGCGAGGGGACAGCCGAGCAGGGGGTGGAGATGGGAAGGGGCTGCCCCCGCTCACCTGGCCAGGGTCCCAGGCAGGGAGGGGGGGTGGGCGCCGGCAGGGCCTCACGAGCAATCCCGGGGCGCCGGGGCGACAGGCTACAGGGGAGGGCCGTGAGAGGGGTGAGGTGGGCGACTGGAGGGGGTCTGGTGGGCCCTGGGGGCCTTGGCAGCCTGAGGTGCCAGAAACAGCCCAGGTGGAGCCGACGGGTGGGGGAGGCAGAACGGCGGGGGGAGCGACTGGGGGGCGAGGCTGGTCTAGAAAGGCGAGCGCGGGCCCCTCGGGAGGTGGCGGGGGGCCGGGCGCTGGGCGCGGGGGCTGCCGGGGGCTGCGGGGTTGAGGCCCAGCCGTGGGGGGCCAGTGTAAACGGGGGGCGGCCAGGTGGAGCGGGGCACGTGTGTGGCCGGCTGGCGCCTGTGGCTCCTGTGGCCCCGTCGCAGGACGGAGGGTCACACCCCCTTGCCAGGACCCCCGCAGTTGTCCCGATCCCCTCCCTCTGGGCGTCCAGCCCTGTGGGTGGTCTGTCTGAACCCCTCTTTGCAAACAGGGTCACAGCCCTGCTCAGAACTCGGGGGGCTGCTCGAGGGTGGCAGCTGCTTGGGGGGGAGCGGAAGCCCGTTTGCCCGCTGTTGTCGTTTTTAGAAATGCGAGGTGGCAGGACCCTATCCCCGGATAAAGTCGTACGCAGACCCCAGAGGGGCCGGGGCATGGTGGGGGTCCTGTGGCCTGTCCGTCCCCCACCCCAAACTATGGTGCGGCCCCCACCAGTGCTCAGGGCTCTGGGGTGTCGTTGGAAAGCCCCCTGGGGCACCCCTGCCCACCCGCGACTTTGGTCCTTGGGCCAGGCCTTGGGGTGCAGCGCTGACCCTTCCCCGGTGGCGCAAGCTCTCCACCCAGGAGCTGGCGGTCGCTGGGCCGCAGCTTGACTCGAGGGCTGGGGTGCGCGGCCTGCGCGTCAGAGGTTTGCTCTGGCAGTGGTGCGGTGCCCGCAGAGGCAGGAGATCCGATCCAGCGGGAAGGGCGTGCCAAGGAGCAGGACTGGCCTGGGCGAAGCGCAGAGGCTGGAGGGTTCTCTGGGCAGGGCCAGGTGCCCCTGAGAAGGTGCTGCTCCGAGGGGCTGTGGCCTCTGCGGTGTCCAGTGGCCAGTGCCCCCAGCCTCGGGCAGGCCATGCCAGGGAGAGCCGGACGGTCCCTCGTGTTTGGTCTTTGCCGGGCCATCTGCCCAGGTGGACAGTGGTCTCTAGAACCATCTGGGAGCGGGATGCTCCGTGCAGCCGCCTGGCTGCTCCCGACTTAGTGTGTGGACGCTGCACTGGGTTCTCGCTGTGGGTATAGCACCTCGGCTGGCACGTGCTGTGGCCCCCGGGCTCTGGGGGGACCCATCCCCCCCGATCCTCACCCAGCGCCCCAGGAGTGCTGAGTGACCACTGCTGTTCGGCCCCTGGGTCCCTGTGTCCGGGAGTGGGGGCTGTGGGCCCCGAGGGACGCCAGGCCCCTCCCCTGCCTGAGGGTGGCTGCCGGGGGATGGGGCGTGGTGGACTCGCGCCTCGAGGGCTGGCTCTCCACGGTGGCCGCAGGGCCTGGCCGCAGGCTGCCGGCGCTGGCCTGGGCCTGCCCTTGGGCAGCCGATCTTGGAAGCGGGGCCCGCGTGTGCGCCTTGCGGGGTGCAGGCGGGGGTTGACCACTGCGGCGTGTGTGCATCTTCCTTTGGTCATTTCTTCTGGTCTTCGGCCCTGGGTTGGTTTTTGAGTGACCCCCGTGCCCAATGGCAGCACTGCCCTTGTGCTCGGTCTGCCTGGGTGCGGTCCCTGCCCCGCCCCGCCCTGTGCTGGCACAGGACAGAGCCTTCCTGGGCCGGCCAGCGGGGCAGCTCTGAGGCAGGATGCTGGGCGGCCCGAGCCAGCCAGCGTGGCGCGTGGGAGTGTCCGCGGCTCCTGGTCCAGAGCCCACCGGGCCCCTAAGGGCCTCCACGGAGGCAGGGCTGGCCTCCTCGAGGGCCCGGGGGGACCGGGCAGCCAGTGCCCAGAGTGGCAGAGGAGATGGCCGACCCTGTGAGGCCAGTGCCCCACAGGTTGTGCCTGGAGGGCCCTGGGCCCCGAGAGCCCCCCAAGGCTGTCCCCTACATGCTGGGCATGGTGCCAGCTCTGCCACGCCCGCCTGCTGCCCACCACGCTGGCCAGCTCCCCCCGCCCCGGTTCACCACGCTGGAGGGGAGGGGGATTCAGCTGGAAGGTGCACAGTCAGACCCGGGGGCTCCTGGGGGCTGATGCCTGGCCCCCGGTGCTCCTTCTGGGGCCAGTTGCCGGACGGCGAGTGGGGTGAGTGGGCGAGGCCGGGCAGGGCTGGCTCCCACCGCCCCGGCATTCCCCGAGTTGATCTGCCCTGTCGGGCCACACCCCAGGACCCATGGGCCCCCTGGCCACCTTGGGGCTCTACGGGGCAGCTCTCCTCGTCTGTGGCCACTTGGGCGCTGGACCCTGAGCCTGAGCCCTCCCTCTGTAGGGTGGGGTTTGTGGAGCGCCTGGGGGCTCCGAGAGCTGGGAACAACATCTGGGGCCCCTCTGAGTGTGGGCAGGAGGGCGGCGGCCGGGCCTGTTGGGGCCAGCGGGGCGTGAGGGCCCGGGTGGCCGCCGAAAAGGCCACCTGCCACCTGGACCCTGGAGTATGGGGCAAGGCGCGTCTCCCGGTGGCTCCTGGGCGGAACCTTCCACGGCTTTCTGAGGCTGGCTCTCGGCCGGCAGACTGGCCCCCAGGGTGGGAGGTCCTCAGTCCCCACTCGCAGCCCCGCGTCCTGGCCTGGACGGCTGCGCGCCCGCAGGTGCCCCGCCGGCTGCCCAGGCCACACGCCCGCTGCCCGGGCTGGCCGCCTCTGGCTTGGGACAAGATGGGGGCAGGGCCGCGGCAGGGGCCAGGGGCACAAAGCGGCGATTGTGCGGGCCTGGCCGCTGTGGCTGCCTCGCCGTGCCTCTAAGGGGCCAGTGTTCTGCGGCCCCAGCAGCTGCGAGGCGGGGGCCGCCCCAAAAGCAGCGCCTGGGGAACGGGCGCTCCTGGAGAGGACCGGCCTCCGGCTTCCTGGCTCTCCCTGCCCCTCTGCCAGCAGCGGCGGTGACCATCATCTGGGGACTGGCCCGCAGCCACCTCAGGGCCTCCCCCAAGCCACGGCTGGGCTGGTGGGGCGCGAGGCCACGTGCTTTGATGTGCGCGGAGCCTGTGGCAGGGGCTTGCTGACCTGGGACACTCCCTGGGGACCCGCGGGGTCCCGTCAGCCCCGGGTGGGTGCACGGGGACAGGAACACCCTCCTGCAGGACCTGCTGCCTCCACTGCCCCTGCCAGCCCTGTCCACCGGCCTGGCGGAGGAGGGTGGGAGATTCCGGAGCCTGGTGGTTCTGGGCGGGTGGGGATAGGGGGAGGGGGACCGGCATGACCGAGGGCCTGGGTCCCTGGCCCCTCGTGGCAGCCTCAGGCCCACGACCCCGGGGTGGCGCCTGGGGCAGGGGCTCTTGGGCCTGTGTGGGGGCCTATCCCAGCTGCCCACCCTGGGCCTGAGGGCCCTGGAGGCCGCTCAGTGACCGGCCGAGTGACGCAGCCACAGGCCAGCCGTGCGTCAGGCCGTGGCCTCTGCACTCTGGGTGCCGGGGTCGGGTGTGGGCGCAGCGGGTGGCCGTGTGCCAGGAATGCGGCTTCGCGGGCGGCTCCGGTCCAGCTCGGGGCAGGGCTGGGTGAGGCAGTGCCTGGGGTCATCCTGCCCCCGCTGTGAGGCGCCACCCTGGCCAGTGCAGGGGAGGCCCAGCGCCGCCCCTTGGGGCCTTGTCTGGCTTGGGGTCAGTCCCCGGCTGGCCGCTGCCTTGGGCGGGGGGAGGCCAGGAGCACACCCCCAGAGCCGGCGCTTCCTCTCCAGGGCCGTGATTTGGGCGGCCCCTTGGTACTGACACCGGCCCCAAGTTGGAGGGGCCTGGAGGGCAGCGGGTGGGCGGTGGGCACTGGGGGTGCCTGGCTCTGCAGATGCCATGACGAAGCCCCCTCCCCAGGTGGTGCCAGGCTCCGGCCTCTGCGTGGCGTTGGGAGGTGGTGACTGGAGCCCCCGTCCCCGCTCTTGCTGCGGGCCCTCAGCCCAGGGCTCAGCCGGGGGAGCGGGGGCCCTGGGGGGGACATGGGGCCTCTCAGGGTGGTCCCTGCAGCGATGGTTTGGTTGAGGGGTCTGGGGTGCTTATGGGTCCTCTCTGTGACGGGTCCCTGGGGTCAGGCCACCCGTGACCCAGTGTGGAGCCCCCAAGGCGGGGCTGCCTGTGGTGCGTCTGTCAGCAAAGCGCCCCGTTTCAGGGTTAGACCCCGCAGCCCGTCGCTGCACCTCAGTCCCCTTGTCCGAGGAGGCCTCTGGGTACGTGTGCCGAGAGCGGGGTCCGCAAGGCCGCGCAGCGCGGGGAGGGGACGCGCCCGCCCGTTCCCTGGGAGCGAGCAGAGATGGGCCATGCAAAGCCGGGCTGCGCCGCAGGGGTGGTGGGAGCAGGTGGGGGCGGACACAGGCCCCAGCGGCTGCCCCGCGGCTGGGTCGGACTCGGCGCCTCTGATGCCCACGTGGGGACTGCATTCTCCTTGCAGACCCCCACGGAACTCTCCTGTGCCTTGACCACTGCGCGTGTCTCCAAGCAGTACCCACCCCCTGCGGCTGTCGGGGTGGGGGTGTCATGCAAACCTGAGACCGAGTTGCCGGACTCTCACCTCGCCCCCCTCCCACCCTCCAGGAAGGCAGGGGCGAGTGCCCAGGGCGGCCAACGACTCGGCCTGGGCTGGGGGTCTCCCTCCCGCCTTCCCCCCACTTTCCCTTTCCCTGCTGGGGGGGGGGGTTCCTGCTCCACCCGCAGGGCAGTGCCTTGGGGCCCACGGGGCGTGGGCGTGCACGGGACGGGCCAGCACTGCCCGGGCTTCGGCACATCACCTGCTCCTCCGACTTCTCTGGAATCGGCTGTCGTGGCAAATGCACAGCAGTTCTCGTCCCATTGGACGATGGGGATTTCCAGATGTCGGTGGAGGTAGAGCACAGTGTACGAGGACCAGCGCTGCCACCCAAGGCCACATGATGCCATGTCTGTCTCCTCTGTCCCCTTGGTTGTTTGGAAGCAAATCCTGTATGCCGTTAACTGTAGTATCGTGGCGTGTGTTGCTGTAAGGTAAGAGACGTAGAAGCTGAAAAGCGCGGTGCCACCAGGGCCCTGGAAGAACCAGCAGTTTCTAAGGCCCAGCAGCTGTCCTGTTGGACACTGGACTTTTGTGTTGGAAGCACATTTCCCTGAGCTGGGAGCACTGGGCGCCAGGTCGGCGTGGGGGCTCTCGCAGCCCTGTCTCCACTCCGGCCACCTGCCCCTGGCCTGCTCCAGGAGTCCTTAGCCTCGGCGCCCCCAGGGCTGCTTGCTGTGCCGCTGCAGGCTCCGAGAGCCACTGGTCTGGACGAAAGGCGGTAGGATGCAGCCTCCTTCCGGGGGTCCCTTGCCCCGGGCATGGTGGCAGGCACTGGGTCTTCTTGCCACCTTCTCGGTGCCCTACCCACCAGCTCCGAGCCAGGTGCAGGGTCTGCCTGGGCTACTGGGCCCGATGGCCGAATGGGCACTGCCTGGCCGCACATCCAGGTGCCACCTCTGCGCGGTGAGCCTGCTTTAGCCTCATCGTTGGGGGTGGGGGGCTGAGGCTGCACAGAGCCCAGCTGGGGGGTGGGGTCAGGGCCCGGTCAGCAGGCCACGGGGCGGGCCCTGCAGCTGGTCGCCCCCTCCAGACCCTTCTGCCGCTCTGGGAAGGGGCAGGAGGGGAAACCAAGACCCACCGCTGGGGCTGGGAGGGGCTGGCAGCACGAGGTGGGGCCTTCCTCCCAGTGTGGGCTGCACCCCTCCCGCTGCACCTCGCCCAGTGCTGCCCCCTCCCAGGATGGATGGGCCGAGTGGGGTGGGGGGTCCCCAACCGCGTCCTGACCGGCGGAGGCCCTCAGCGAGCGCGGGCGCCCGGGGCCCCGCCTCCCGGCCGCGGAGCTGTCCAGCAGGCCGTGCTGAAGCCCGGGCGCCCCGGGAGGCGGGGGAGGCGGCGCGCGGCCGCGCCCTGCGTGGGGCGACGTGCCGCGACTTACTTCCATTCTGCGCTGCTGTGCGCCGAGGGGTGGCATTTCTCTGGGGTGCGGCGGCCAAGTCTTCCCCGCCCTGGCTGGGCTGCTCTAAGGGAAGACCCCGGCCCCTTCCCCACCCGTGGGCAGAGGAAACGGTGGCCTGCCTCTCTGCGGAACCGCCCCCCCATCCAGGCTCTCACTGTCCCGTGTGCGGGGCCTGGGGCCCTGGCCACCTGGCCCCACACCCTCGGGACGCCCGTGAGGTCCCCAGCGGGAGGGCGGGGAGGCGCCCAGCAGGGCTGGCCGGCCAGTTGTGCCTGCCAGCTCGTCCTGCGTCTCCAGCCGTGGGTGCTGCCTGCTGGGTCTTCCAGGGTCCGAGGGTGGACGAAACGTGGCCGACCGCAGAAGGCAGGGCGGTCAGCGGATGGCCCTGGGCTGAGGAGAGACAGGTGGGAGCCGGGCTCTGCACAGCCGCCAGCCGTGGGTGTGAGGTCAGAACGTGGGCAGAGATGTGGCGGGCGAGGGGTGCTGGTGCCAGCCTCCCGCTGCGCCCCGCAGCTCCCTGGACGGGCCGGCCCCTCTTCTGCCGGCTCCCGCGGCTCCTGCTGGCCCATGAGGCTTTGGTGTCCTTCCGGTCAGGGTGTGTCCCGTGAGGTTCGGAGTCGGTGCCTGCAGCGCCCCTCCCCCTGAGCCTGGGGGCCCAGGAAGCCAGGGTGGGGAAAGCCACCCAGACCCCGGCCCGTCCACCAGACAGTCCGCCCAGGGTCTTGGGGGTGAGGTGTCTCCCAGCAGAGGCCAAGGCAGGAAATTGGGAACAGGGTGGCGTTTGGGAGGGGGGCCTTGGGCAAGGCCTGGCTGTTGGACGAGAAGGCTGGGAACCTGCTGGACTCGGCAGAAAAGCGAGCGGCTTAGGTGCTGCCTCCTCTCTGAAGAGGTGAAGGCACTTCCCACGCCGAACCCTGATCTCACAGGGTTTGCAGCTGGCCATCAAGCGTCCTGGATAAGGCGTAGGCAGAAGGCCGTGGAGAGTGGACTGCATCTACGCGGACACAGCAGAGGTGGACGTGGTGGGCCTATGTGCTGGGGGACACGCTGGAGCTTGGCAGGGCAGGGAGGTGCCATCCCAGGGGGCCTGATGGCCCAGGCTTAGGCTGGGACGGGCCTGTCCCTGTCACCCCCAGCCTCGTTGCTGATCCCTGCAGCAGGCTCTGGGAAGCGTGTGCGCCTGGGAGCCCCGCCCACCACACTCAGCCCCACCCACTGCCTTGGTCCCTCCCACTGCCCACCCCACCCACCACTCAGCCCCGCCCACCACCCCGGCCCCACCCACCGCCTTGGCCCCTCCCACTGCCCCGCCCCACCCACCACCCTCACCTGGACTGCTCTCCTCAGCCCTGAGACCCGCCCATCATCCTGGGCTGGATCTCCAGGCCCCGCCCCACCTGCTCCCCCGGCCCCCCGTAACAGGTCTGCTCCGTGGCCCCAGCAGCCAGCCCGTGGGTTTCCTGGGTTCTCCCCTAAACAGGTCGCTCCCTCCTCTAGCCCCTGCTCCCCACTCAGTATTCCCACAGCAATTCCAGAGGTGGAACATCTGGGCGAGGGGAATGTACTTTTAAACCTGAACCCACGAGCGTCCTCCCCGCAGTGCCCGGCGCTGCTTCATGGGCGACGCTCCCACGCGCAGCCCCCTCAGCGTCTAGCTCCCCGCGGGTGGCCGGAGTCACGGCTGCAGCGGGGCCTGAGCCCCCCTTCCTGGGAGTCCCTCCCGCTCACACCTGCACACCAGCGGCCTGCTCCCGTTTTGCATGTTCGGGCCCCTGACATGTCCCGGGCTGATTCTGAACTCCCCGATCCCCGTTTTATTTGGAAATGTGCTCGCCTGCTTTGGCGCACAGAGCACTGGGGGGCGGGGCCAGGAACTCGTGGACTTGGGCAGCTGCTCACCTGCCCCGAGAGGGCTGCGTAGGGCGCCACCTGCTTTGCTCCTCTGGGGGGCAACTGCTGCTGGTCCCCTTGGGCACGGGACAGGCCTGTGGGGGGGGGCTTCCGCCAGGATGGGCGGCAGTGGGCGGGCGGCCTGACCTCCCACCCCTCCCGCTGGCCCTTGCTGACCTGCGCGCCTTGCTCGAGAACGGATGGATATCTCGTTCACAGAAAGCCAGCTCAGTGGGCAGTCCGGGTGCTTGTCTCCAGTGCCTTGACCAAGAGGCCGGGGGGCTGGGCAAGTTCTCCCCGCCCCAGGAGGGCAGGAGGCGGCACTAGGGCAGAACCGCAGGCCTCGCAGACCCAGCAAGCTGCGGGCTGTTGTGCTGGTGGCCGCCTGGCCGTGCTGGGCCAGGGCACACCCGAACTGCCCCCTGCAGCCCTGCGCACCTGTCCCCACCCGCCACGGGAGCTCCCGGGAGACGAGGGCGCGGTGCCCATCTGAGCAGTCGTCCCGGCACCTGGCGGGGCCGTGCCTCCCCTCCTGAGGCCAGTCGTCTCCTCTCTGTTCTGACCCTCGCTGGCCCCTGGGGACCGAGTGACCTGTCCAGCTGGACCTTGAGGTATGGCCCTGGCAGCAGCCTGGGGCTTCCTGGGGGCCTGGGAGTTCACCGCGGGTGAGTCCTGCTCCAGGGGGGCCGCTGGCCGGCGTCAGCGTGTCTGGCTGCCGAGCGGCCTCCCCCGGGATGGGCAGCCGTGCCGGCTGCATGGAGGGCTCAGGCTGTGTGCGCAGGTGCCCCCCGCTCTCCCTGCCATCCCCGGGCAGGCGGATGAGGGCCGGGCCTGCGGCCTGGGCTGTCCCCAGCCAGTTCTTTGGACGTGCGCCGCTGTCATGCAGGGAAGGCAGGAATCTGGGAACGCAGTGTCCTGAAGAGGACCGGCCTGCGGGGCCAGCCCGGAAGCTTCTGCTCAAAGAGAAGCTGCGCATGCATGGAGTGACCCCTGCCGCAGCCCTGGTCCAGGGCGGCGGGGGGTAGGTGCCCGCGTGGGCCCTGCTGTCCAGCGGGGACTCGGTGAACCGACCCCTGCGGTCGGGCAGTCTCGGGATCGACGCGTGGGGCCTGCGCGCGCGCCAGGACCTTGCTCGTGCCAGGACCTCGTGCCCATCTGGGCCCCGGGTGGGCAGACCCCACGGGAGGTAGCCGGGCAGGGCCGCTCGCGCTCGGCCCCTGTCCCCAAACCGTGGGGTCGTCACTCCGCCCCCTCCGCATCCACTTTCAAGCCGTGGCGTGGCCTGTGCTCCTGCCTGCTGCGTCCTGTGGGCAGTGGCGGCGTCGGAGCCGGCTTTGCCTCCCTCCCCGTGTCCATCCTCCCTCCAGCGGCCTTGGCGCCGCCACCGCAGCTCTGCTGCCCAGTGCTCCCTTCTTGCCTGTTGACTTGGGGGGACGGGGGATGCCCGAGGGGTGCCTGGCTGGGCGTCCCACAGACGGGACGCAGGATGGGGAGGGCGGGCCGTGCTCGGAGGCGGGAGGTGCCCGTGTGTCCCAGTTACACAGAATACGCGGGAAGGTCACAGGGAGCCCCGCCCGGCCAGCGGCCAGCGTGCAGGAGGATGGCAAGGGGCAGAGGGAGGCCGCGGGGGAGCCCGCCCGTGGTGCTCAGGGAGGGGCGCGCCCACAGCTTCCTCCTTCCTCTGTCCTGCACAAGCTGCCCACTGCCCGCTAAGCGGCTTCCGCTACTGCCGTGCACTGAGGTACGCCCTGGCCCTCTTGGACGGTGGGGTGGGGGCGCCAAGGCCGCAGGTCTCGGTCCTTTTGTTCCTTCCTGAGGGGCCGAGACCACCGAGGCTCGCTGGCCTCCCTGCGCCCGCGTGGATCCCCCCGTGAGCTACGCGGCTTCCTGTGGACCCCTCAGCCGGGGAGCGGCGTGCGGCCGTGGGGAGCAGGTGCCGCGGGGCCTGAGCCGTGTCCGGCTTCGCCTCCCGGGGCCCTGCGCCCACAGCCTGTCCCTGATGACTCAGCTCCCGGAGTCCCCATGAGGGCCCAGGCCCTGCCTCTCCTGTGTCCAGCGTACGCCTCTCCTGCATCCGGGTAGGCGCCCGGGCAGGGTACGTGCTGGGCCGCAGGCAGGTGTCCTCTGTGCCCGCGTCGCTCTGGCCTTCTCTGCGCGGGAGGCGGGGGCCCCTGCCCTTTACAGCCGATGACCTGGGGCGCCCCCGGCATGTGCCGCTCGAGCACGTGGCCCACTCTGGCCCCCTGCCCTGCACCTCTGACCTGGGCGCCGGAGGGTGGGTCTCCTTGGGAGGAGTTGGGGGTGAGTGTGTGACTCAAGGGTGCCCCCTGCCCCCCTCCCCGCGAGCCTGGTTTCTGGACGTTGGGGTTCAGGCTGGTGCAGAGGAGCCCTTGTGAGGCCGGCTACTTCCGGACATAGGGCGGGCTGGCCATCTGTTTGCTGACCTCCGTGGATTCCCCGCCCCACGGCCCCTCCCTCCCGAGGAGCCTTCCCCGCCTCCCTGGAGGGTCGCTGTCCCAGCTCAGGGCCCTCAGCTGCTTCCATCTGTCCTCTTCCACCACACCTCTTCTCGACAGGTGAGCGTCGCAGGTGAGCCCCGCAGGTGGCCTCCACATCACCACCCTCTTCTCTGCAGTCAACTAGGGCACATCCTCCTGGTGTTCTGAATGACCGGCGGGGCGGCGGGGGTGTCTGGCCTGCTGGGGGCACAGCTTTAGGCTGCAGCCGGAGCCTGAGAACCCGGATAGAGCCTCTGGGTGCTGTGCCCGCCGCAGACCCAAGCTGCCAGGAGCTTGGGGGGGCCTGGGGAGAAGAGCGGGCTGGAAAGGGGGCATGCAGGGGGCATGTGGGTACCTGCGGGCACAGAGCCTGTCCCTTGACTGGGGTCTGGGGGAGACGGGGGTTGTGACCCCTGGGGGTTCTTGGGGCCGTGGGCGGGGAGCACCAGGGGAGGGCAGGGGTCCCTCCAGTCCCGGCTGTGTGGGGGTCCAGGTGGGAGGGGCCCCATGATGCTGCTTTGTGCTGGCGCTTTAATTCCTCGGACCCCCAGCCACCTGCGCAGGCGCTGCGGGGTCTGCAGGTGCAGGTGTCGGAACCGAGGCTGCAGGGTCTGTGGGTGCAGATGCCCCTGCCGCTGCGTCCTTGCCTGTGCGTGGGAGTCTGTGCGTGACCAAGAGCGTGTCTGCCTGTGACGCGGGCGGAGACTCCCCCGCCAGGGCAGGTGCCCTGCGCGCGTCACCACAGAAACGCCTCCCTGGAGCCAACAGGGTGAGCTGGGCGGGGCCGGCAGGTGCAGCCGGAGGAGCTACCTGGGGGCCCCACCTCTGTGGGCGGGGCCTGGCAACGAGCCCGGCTCCTGCAATCCCCCGCCCTCTCCCAGCTGGACCCAGGGCCGCCCCCGCCCAGTCCCTGCCCCGGCCCACCCTGTGCCCGCCCGCGCCCTGCCTGGGCCATGCAGCCTCCTCGCCACGGCAGCCACACCAGAGTGGTCCTGGCTGCAGAGGGGCCCTCCTGCAACCCCCCAATGGCGTCCAGCCCCCAGCACAGTTCTGCCAACAGCCCCCACCCCGGCCTCTGCTGGATACCCCCTCGGCCTCACACCTGCCAACACCTGCCCACCTGGGCCCAGGCTGGCCGCCTGCCCCAGCCCTCGCCCTGCCTGCCCCTGCGAAGCATGGTGTTCCTTCCAGCAGACCCCCTTCTCCTCCCCTGGGGAGCTCATCGCTGGACCCCCAGACTCCCCAGCTCCCAAGCCCTCGTGTTCCCTCAGCCCCTGGGACCCCGGGTCCCCCCACCCACATGACACGAGAAGGAGAGTGCTGTTGTCAGGCAGGGACGCCAGCTTTTCAAACGCAGCCTCGTGGGGTTGGGGCGCGGGGCAGTGTGGGCTCCTCAGAGGCGGCTCGTCGGGTGTTGAGCCACGAACGCCGGTTGAGAGGACTCCAGTGGGGTCACCCGGCATGGCGGGCGCTGGGGGCAGCCCTCCGAGAAGGTGTTTCTGGCCCATGGGGTGGTGGGATGGCAGGGGCGGAGGAGGCAAAGGGGCTGAGGTTCGACCCAATCCTGGGCGTCGCCCTCGGGATCGGGTCGTGTGGCACCCGCGCCCCAGGCTGCGGAGCTGGTCGCAGGCAGCTGGGAGCTTCACGGCACCCACGGAGGGTGGGCAGGGCCAGCCTGGGAGCTGCCCACGGGGCTCAGCTGGCGGTCTCGGGGCCCTACCATCTCGTCCCTGGCTGCTGGCCGCGCGCCCCTTCCCCCTTCCCTACCCCACCTCCGATCTCTGCCCTCCCACCTCCTGCTCCTGCTTGGGGAGTCCTGGTCTGGGGGAGCTGGTCCTGGGGGCTGGATGTGAGGGAGGGGCCCTGGAGGGAGAAGGTGGGGCCGCGGGGTGGGGGGAGAGCCCAGGAGGGGGAGGGGAGGGTCTACCCCCCCACTTCCTGCCTGCATCACACCCCGGCTGCTTCCTCTGAGCTGCCGCCTCTGGTCGCCATGGCAACCGGCTGTGTCGTGGCTGCGGCCCGGGTACCCCGTGACTGATGGTGCCAGAGAAGGGAAGGGGGAATCCCTGTCCCTGCGGGGGAGCCCTGGGCCCCTCCCTGGCCACGCTGGTGGACACGGAGGGCCGGGAGCCACCCCACTCCCACGGGCGCTCAGGCCCTGCCCCCTTGCCCCCCAGGAGTGGAGGAACTTGCCAGGGCCGTGCGGCAGCTCATCCGGCCCTGGCACCATGCCCTTTGGCCCCTCACCACTGCCCATCTCCCGGGCCCCATGGGCCTGGCCCAGCCCTCCTGCTGACCACCTCCCGTCCACTGTGAGGCACCCTCTTGCCCAGCCAGCCGCCCCCTCCTGGAGCTGGCCCCTTGGCTCTTCTGGGGCTGTGACCTGTGACCAGGGCTGAATGGCCCCCTAGGGGCCCACCCTCACCCCCGGGTGGGCCGCCCCACCCCTGCCTGGGCCCCTCTGCTGCTGTCCCGGGCTGGGCGGTGGCCTTTCTGGACCGTCGTGGGCAGGATGGAGTCGGGGTCTGGGCTGCGTCCACTCGCAGGAGCTGGGGAGGGGATCTTAGCACAGCAGCCCCAGGCTGGAGGGGCCTTGAGGCCGGCCTGGGTCCGGGACCCCAGCACCTCCTTCCCGAGGGACCCCTTCCTGTGTGCCAGGCTGGGGGCAGGGGGCTCCTGGAGCCATGGCTGGGACCCTGACGGCCGCCAGAAGCCCCCCCCCCCTCGCATGGGCTGAGTCCAGGGCCCACCCCCCACCTCCCACCCCTCTGGCCCCACATCCTGCCCGTGGCTGGGGCCGGGCTGGCCAGGGGTGGGCCCTGGTCTCGGGCCTGCCAGGGGAGGTGGGCTGCAGGCCTAGGGGCCCTGTGTCGAGGGCTGCCGCCACAGCTCCTTCCGTCGCCCCCTTCTCTTCCTCGAGCCCTGACCTGCCTTCCTCCCGAGCCGTGGGCTGGTGGTCGGTTGACCGAACCAACTTGCACGTCCCCAGCCCCGTTCCTGTTTCCCCCCTGCCCAGCGCTGAACCTCCGGGCCGGGCGCCGCTTTGGCGTGGACAAGCCCAGGTTTCCTGGCCCAGAGCCCGAGGGGTGGACGGGGCCTTCTCCAGCAGGTGCACCCGTCAGGGGTACTTGTCTGGGGAATTGCTCTGCGCCTCCTCGTCTCCTTTCAAGGCGCTGGGGCGTTTGTAGGTTCTTAGCCCACGCCTGGTGCCCCAAGCAGGCAGAGCTGTGCCCTGCGCGCCCTGAGCCCCGCTTGCCACTCTGGTCTGCTTGCGTGGAGCCACAAAGGCCACGCCTGCCTCTGAAGTGAGGTGCACGGCATTAAGTCTGCCTACTGGCCAATCCCATGCACAGAAGCTTCTAGAGAATGTGGAGCACTGCAGGAGGGATGGCAGGTCCGTGGTTGCCTGCAGGGGAGGGAGCGGGCCGTGGGAGCCCAGGACACTTTGGGGTGATTGGACACTCACCGGCCCGGCGGGGGGTTTATGCAGTGAGCTCGTGTCAGCCTGCCCTGCGCGGCGGGGGAGCAGCGGGTTTCGGGAGAAGCACTGGGGGCTCAGCCCACATCTGCTGCTCCCTCGCTGTGCACCCTTGGGGAAGTGCCGTGACCTCTCTGAGCCACAGAGGGCTCTGCCCGTCTGACTGTGGTGGGAGACTCGAGCCCAGATGTGTGCAGTGCTGGGGAAGGTGGCAGCGCCCAGCGTGGCTGCGACAGGGGCTTCCTCCAGTCGCCCTCTCCCCTCTGGAGGCTGCGTCTGCCGGGGACGGGGGGGGGCATCTGTGGGGGTTCCCGTCCCTGCATGGCGATGGGGTCGCAGTCGGGGTGCCCCCCAGCTGGAGCAGGTACTGGCAGGCTTCAAGCCGGCCCCTGAGGCAAGACTGGCGCGCCCTGCTCAGAGTGGCGGGGGCGCGGCTGGAGGAGGGGGCTCCGGCTGGGGGGAGGGGAACCCGGTGGGGAAGGGGGCCCGGGGCCGTGTGCCGCCTCGGAGGCCAGGGCTGGGGGCCGGGGGCAGCATTTAGCTCAGAAGGGAGCAGGGAAGGGGGGGCTTGCTGCCCGCCAGGCTGCTCCGTTGCCATGGCAACCACGGTGGTTTGGCAGGAAGGAGGAGGGGGAGGGCTTACGCAGGCCGCCCGGGCTTGGAGGCCAGCTGGGAGCCTTTGGGGGGGCCGGGGGGGCCTGGACTGCTGGGCTGAGCGGGCTCCTCCCCTGGGACCCCAGACCTGCCCGACTGGGCTAAGAGCCAATGGGCGGGAGGAGGGAGCCGGCGCCCCGCCCCGGCTGGCAGCCCCCCGCTCCTGGACCCCAGCAGCAGTTTGGGAGGGGGCAGCTGGAGGGGGGCAGGGCCAAGGGCCAGCTGGCTAGCGGGGGTATCTCGGTGCCCTCCCCCCGTTCTGGAGGTGGGGTCAGCAGAGACCCCGTCACAGCCTCACCCCCGTGGACTCCCGACTGCTGGGAAGCCCACCCTGTGGGGTCCCACCCTGGGCAGCCCCCGGGCGGGGTGAGGGGTGAGGGGCCCGTCAAGCCTCTGCTCCCTGCGGTCCCCAGGCCTGGCCCCCCAGGGTGGGCGGGAGGGACCCCCAGTGATGGCCTGAGCCCTGCCCCCCACTCCTGGCCTCCACCTGCAGCCACAGTGGCCCCCCTCACTCCCCCTCCTCCCCCTCCTCCCGTCCGCTCACTCTCCCTCCTCCCTCTCCTCCCCTCCCCTCCCCGCCCCTCCCTGGCTGAGCCTGTGCCCTGTTTCTGGCCTCCCCTTGGCTCTTCCCATGGCCGTTCCCACCCCCAGAGAGCCGCCTGAGGGGGCACACTGACCACTCTGCCCTGCTCGTTTCCCCGGGCGTGGAAGTGTTAGTTTATGTGTGTGCATGAGTGTGCACCTGGTGTGTGAGTTCATGGGTGAGTGTGACTGCAGGTGTGGGGGGCGGGCACCCCAGGAGGAGCCCCATGCCCCACCCGTGGGACTGGCCGTGTGTCCCCTCCCCCAGGAGCCGCCCTGTGTCCCCTTCCCTAGGATTGGTCCTGAGCCCTCACCCGTGGGGCTGGCCCTGTGTCCCCTCCCCTAGGATTGGCCCTGAGCCCCCACCCGTGGGGCTGGCCCTGTGTCCCCTCTCCTAGGAGCCGCCCGGGGAGGTCACCAGCCGCCAGGAAGGCCGCGCCGGGTCTAGGGTGGGAGCGCAGCCGTCTGAGCCAGGTCCTCGGGCCAAGTCCCCCCGTAGGTGGAGAGGTGCCGCCACCTGCCCGGGCTTGGGGACCCCTCCTGGGCCCGACTGCCGGGGTGGCGGGCTCACAGCCAGACCCCCACACCCCGGTCTTTGGTTCCCATCCAGGCCGGAGGGCGGGAGGTCTGCGCTGCGTGGTGGGCGGGGCCTGGCTTCCCAGCGGCGCCGGAGGAGCCTTTCCCGGTGGGGAGAGCCTGCTGCGGGCACGGCCGCACCCATTTCCTCTGCTCCCCAGGGGGCAGGAGGGGAGGGTGGGGCCCGCCTGCTCCCTGCGGGGCCCCGCAGTGTGGCCCCTGCCTGCCTGGCTCCCCGGGGTCTTCAAGGACTTGGCAGCTGGGCCCGGGGGTCTTTGGGGCTGCACCTGCCACTCAGCTAAGCCGAGGCGGACAGGCGCCACGGAGCAGGGGCGCCCGTCTCCCAGCCAGGGGTGCTTTGCGCCTGCGACCCGAGCAGGGGCCCCTGGCCGCCCCCAGCCTCTGTGTGTCCCACGAAAGGCAGAGGGGCTGGGCCTGGTGGGCGGTCTGGGGGCCACCGTCTGGCCCTCCCCGTGCAGACCAGGGGCTGGGGGGTGAGGGGACGCGCAGAGCCATCCTGCTGAGGGTCCCTGTGGACCGGCCTCGGGACAGAGGACGTGGGGGAGGGCTGGCCTCAGCTGGCCTGTGCGCGCAGGTCGTCCCCACTGCCCTGCCGGGGGCTCATCGAGCCCCACCCACCCCGCCTCCATTCCAGGGGGCTGCTAGGAGGCCCCCGCCCCCCATGTCCCAGGCAGATGGCCTCCGAGCATAAAGCCTGACTGTCCCGGAGGATGGGAGGGGCCGGGGAAAGCAGGCCGGCCATCTCCAAGGCCGCGTCTGGGTGGGCCCAGCTGCGACGGGCTGCACTCTGGGCTGGAGCCCCCTGCCCCCAGCCCCTGCCCCCTCCTGCTGGCTCCGGGGACCCTTTCCCCTTGGACCAGGAGCTGCTGCTGCTGCGCTCCTGCAGCCGAGCAGGGAAACAGCGGCAAGGGTGGGCCAGCAGGGGCCGCAGCCCAGCAGGCCGGCTGGGGGACATGCTGCCCGGTGTGCCGGGAGCCCCCAGCCCCGGCTGGAGGGCGCCTCAGGCTCCTGCCTGGAGAGGTTGACTGGGGCAGTGCAGGATGGGTGGGCTTAGCTGGACAGTTTTTAATGAAATAAAATTGCTCCCTGAGGTAGGAGGAGGCTCAAGGCAAGATTGCTGAGGGAGCGGGCCGGGCCAGGCGTTGGAGGGTGCCACCCGGGACCCCAGCGAGCTGGCACCCTCCCCCTGCAGCCCCCCAAGTGCGCTGGCGTCTGCCCAGGTCAGGGCTCTCAGGAGAAACAACCAACCCATGCCTTCCTCATTCTGAGGAATCGCCGGCGCTTGTGGGGGCGCGAGGGGCAGGGGGCGGGGACCTCGGGGGAACTTGGGCGGGAGAACGTCCCTGGAGCTTTTGGGCCCTCCCCTGGTCGGAGGAGGCGCAGCTCATGGCCGGCCACCTGCTCGTAAAGGCTGATCCCGCTGCTGGGCACCTGCACGGCAACACCTGAGTGGGTGTTTGGGTCACAGGTGGGCACGTAGCCCCCCAGGCCAGCAGAGGCCACGCGTCACCGCACCCCACGCGCGCCCCCGTCTGCCCGTGGGGGTTCCCCTCGGCGCGCCCGTGTCCACGTCCCTGGACGGGTCATGGCTCGCTCCCACGGGCCCCACCTGGGCTGGGCCGATTGGCCGAGTTCCTCGGCGGGGGACGGGGGTGGCTAGGATGCCAGAGCCGGCGGCGCAGGTGCACAGCGCGAGGGCAGCTCCGGACGCCCCTGCCAGCCCCCACCAGGGCCGCCCCGGCAGGCGCCGTCCCCGAGCCTGGCCCAGCAGAAGTGGCAGATGGCGTGGGGGACGGGACGCCAGGCCAGCGCGGACAGCCCCCGAGGCGTGGGGGCCTCTGAATCAACCTCACTTGGGCGCAGTGCGTAATCCTCGGAGCGCGCTGCTGGCTGCTGTTGGCTGGTTTTGTTGAGGATTTTGCCTCTAAGTTCATAAAGGCTGCAGCTGTCCCGGGCCTTGCTTCTCTAGGGATGTCTTGAGCCGGGGAATCCTCGTAGGGTGTTGGGAAGGGTTCTCTCCTCTTGTTTTTTGGAAGGGTTTAAGAAAGTTCATTATGGGCCCGTAACTTTAAAAGGTGCCATGTGCAGCTGTCGTAGGTATTGCTGGGACTCCCGGTCGGTAGGAATTATTTAGGGAGGCCAAGAAAAAGTAGCCCCGCTTTTAACGGGTTTTATTGTTTTCACCTCTGCCACCGGGTGCCCTTCTGCCTGCCCTGCACTGCCCACCCCCAGGCTGTCCCCTCTGCAGGATGGGCCGTTGCTGGGCAGGGGATGGCGGCTCCCCGGGCAGCCCCCGCTGCCTCCCCAGTGGCTTGTGCTCCGTGGCGGCCGTGGCACCTCCGGCTCCTGTCCCTTGGAAGGTAGCCGCAGCCCCGGAGCACCCAGCCTTGGCCAGCCCAGTGTTCCTGGGAGTTCTATTCTGTGACTTGGCTTTTACAGATTTTCGAAATAAGAGCCCCCAGGTCTGTTGCCAGCTGGGACCCCAGGCCACACGGGATGGATGGAGCTTGCCTCTGGCTCCTGCAGCAACCCTGGGCAGTATCTCGTGCCCGGGGGACCCCGCAGTGGACGGAGGAGGCAAGGCAGGGCGTGCTGTGGCCCTGGGGCGGGGGGGTCCCTGGTGAACTGGGGAGAGGGAGAGCTGGGTGCACCCTGGTGGGGACAGCCTCCTTGCCACAGCGTGTGGGCCAGTGGCCTGCAGGGAGACGCGCCAGCCCTTCTGGCCAGATGCCCAGGAGGTGAGCAGGCCACCCCAAAGGCTGCTGGGGTCTGTCTGGCTCTGTGGACCCTGCTGAGATTTGTCTTTGTTTTCATCCCGGTGATACTTACCCGTGGCAGCAAATCACAGATGGTTTCGAGAAGTGCTTCTCAAGCTCAGTGTGATCAGTCTGGATTTTTGTGTCTTTTTTTTTTTTTTCCTTTAATTTTCCAATCAATACTTTAGTAAAACACAGTAAAAATTAATTGCTCTAAAATGCAGTCAGGAACAGAAATCCCAAAGCCTCCTGTAACACAAGCCCAGATATTTTCCCGGATGCACGAGACATACACTTACCCCGTCAAGTCACTTGTCACCCTCCTGGGGCTTGTTCTCCATTCCTCCCTGGCACTGCTGTGAGGGTGTAGCGCCAGCACGCGTGGGTCCTGGGCTGCGGGCCACACCTGGCACAGGTATCGAGGCTCCAGGTGAGAGCTCGGTGTCCTGGCTCCCTTGCTACCCCCAGGCCACCCCTTAGCGTCTTCTGATGGGAATGCTTCTGCAGGGACTCACACCTGAGGGCTGGAACGGGGAGACCCCCCCACACCCCACCCCGCAGAGGACACCTGCCAACCCTTCCAGGTCTTCCTTTGGTTCCTGTATCCCCAGATATCATTGTCTCAGGATGCCACTTGTTCTGTGCAGCCGCAGCCTCTTTTCTGTGCAGAACAAGCCTCCCGACCCTTCCCACCTCTCTCCCCTCCCCACCGTCCTATCAGCTATGCTCTCACCTCCTGTTCTTTTTCCTGCCGTCCTCGGGGGCTTGCCGGACGGTCGGCTCTCAAAGGGGAGAGCGTGGGGTCAGCCTAGCTGTGAGTGTGGAAATGCTGAGCCGGGCCAGGTGGTTTCAGGGTTACCCTCCCTGCCCGCGGGCTGGGCTCGAGTGCGCACCCCAAGGCAGCCAGACCTGTGCGCGGGGGGTTCTGCTTTGAGATCTGTTTTTTATGGAGTTTGGAAAACTAGGGGTTTCCCAGACCATGGAGCAGATAGTCTCTTCTGACCTCTGCAGGTTGCTTACCTTCATGGCATCCAGCTCACACCCCCAGGGCTTTCCCAACGAGCCCTTCGATTTTCCTGGAGTTCCAGATCGCCTCTCTTTTTCCTGGCACTGATTACCTACTTATTGTCATCTCAGTTGCTTTTTAATTCACAGATGCTTTCTTTCAGGTCCCCATTTATTTCCCCCCAACAGGTGCCTTCCCAGAGCCCTCCGTCCTCATGCCCCAAACTGGCCTGTGGCTGTGCCTGAGGCCCCCTGCGGGTTTTCTCCCCAGGACTGGCCCCTGCTGCCCTCCTGCCCTGGATCCACTGCTTCGCTTGAGTTTGTTTCCTCATTCTGTCAGGTGACTTCCTCAGAAGCCACTAGAAGTGCCCTGAGTCTCGATGTCTGATGTGCCTTCCGCCCGCACTGGCGTGTGTATGGGAAGCGCCCTGCGCTCTGAAGGCTCCGTCGGCTCCCAGCCTCGGTGCTGGCGGAGAGATCCCGTCGGACTCGCCTGCCTTTTCCCTGCTCCTTGCACGAGGGAGCGCTCCCAGGTGTTACCCTTGTTGGACACACACCCCCCGCCGTTGCCTCTCGGTTGAGCCCCTTGCTGGGGGGACCCCCCTGCGGCCACAGTGCCAACACGGTGGTCACTTCTCAGTCCTGGAACCGTCCGCGTCTCCCTGAAGTGCTCCCTTCACCTGCCTGAGTCCACAGCTGCTGCTTTTCTCTCCACCCCACCGGCCTCCTGCCCAGGCCGCTTCCTCGGATTCTCGTCTTTCCAAGCTCTGAGTGCTGGAGGACCCCAGGGCCCGCCGTGCTCCTCTCTGTGGGCGCTCCCTTCCTGCAGCCCCCGTCCATTTCCATGGTGCTTGGTGTTTGTGAGTCTTTTCTGTCTTTTTACTTCCATCTATGTGTATCCTTAACATTTGAGGAATGTCTTTTGTAAACAACGTATAGTGTTTATTTCCCCTGGCTAATGATTTGTTTTAACTGGAGTGTGTACATCATTCACATTTATTGTGCTTACTGATGTGGTTTGGTTTTAAGTCTACCATCTTTCTGTTTGTTTTCTATTTATTTCTGTTTTAGTTTGCCGCAGGGCTGCTCATGCAAAATATCAGAAATGGGTTGGCTTTTATAAAGGGGATTTATTTGGGGTAAAAGCTTACAGTTCTGAGGCCGTGAAACATCCAAATCAAGGTGCCATCAGAGGTGCCTTCTCACCAGCGTCACCTACACTGATCCTGGGCTCTGGCCGCAGGGCCAGCAGGGTGGCTGCTGACCTCTGCCTGGTCTCTGCCTTCCCCTCTGGAATCTCCCAGCTCCCGGAGCTCAGCTGTGAGCAGCCACGCACAGGACTCGTCTCTCCTGGCCTCCTACATCTGTCTCGGCTGTCCTGTGTTTTTCCCAAGTTCAGCCCTGAGCTGAGGGTGCACAGCAGGGCTGGTCTCCTTGAGCTGCTCCGTGGCCCCCCTCCTGGGGATTCCTGCTGCAGCGATCCTGCAGTCCTCTCTCTCCTGGCAGGGTCAGAAGTGGCCGAGCCCCATTTTCCTGTGTGTTTCTCTGAGTTTCGTTATGATTATCAGACTCAGCAGAAGGGTGGAGACTCACCCTGAGTCACGCTGCAGTGGCATAGTCCAGCTGGAACCGTCTCTCACCCACACGAATGGATTCGTTTAAAACATCAGTTTTTTTCTTTTTGGGATTCATAATATAACTTAAAACTGTCACTGTCTCATTTGATTTTGTTTTGTTCTCCTTTCCTGTCTTTCGCTTTAATCAGGTGGATTTTTGTTTGTTTTTGTTATATTGGCTTTGTTTATATTTTTAAAAGATTTCTTTTTTATTTATTTCTCTCCCCTTTCCCACCTCCCCCAGTTGTCTGTCCTCTGTGTCCATTCACTGTGTGTTCTGTGTCCACTTGTATTCTTGTCAGTGGCTCCAGGAATCTGTGTTTCTTTTTGCTGCGTCATCTTGCTGTGTCAGCTCTCTGTGTGGGCAGCGCCATTCCTGGGCAGGCTGCACTTTCTTTTACGCTGGGCGGCTCTCCTTACGGGCGCACTCCTTCTGCGTGGGGCTCCCCTATGTGGGGACACCCCTGCGTGACATGGCACTCCTTGCGCGCATCAGCACTGCACGTGGGCCAGCTCACCACATGGGTCAGGAGGCCCTGGGTTTGAACCCTGGACCTCCCATGTGGTAGGTGGACGCTCTATCCATTGAGCCACGTCCACTTCCCTATATTGGCTTTAGTTAAACCTTTTTCACTATTTATTTAGTAGTTACTGTAGAATAGTGGTTCTCAAAGTCTTAGACCAGGAGCTCCTTGGAGTTCCTAAAACCTTTTGTGAGGCTAAAAATCAGTTTTCATAATATTATAGGATATTATTTTCCTCAGCTCAGTGGAGTTTTCCCGAGGCTCATGATGTGTCCTTGATTTGCATAAATGTAAAACAGTGCCATTCTACTCACTGATTCTACTTTGTTTTCTTTTTGTTGTTGTTTTATTTTTATTGTCTTCCTACTTTGTTTTGAAAAATACGATTGTTTTTCCATAAAAATATTTATGGAAACATGTTTATTATACTTCTTTTAAAGAAGACCATAAATATTTGCACATATTCTGTTTTAAATTTCTAACACACTAAGTATTATAGATATAACTCACATAAACGGAAGTTCTTTGAGTCCTTGGTAATCTTTACAACTCTAAAGGGGTCCTGAGACCAGAAGGTTGAGAACTGCTGCTTTAGGGAGTGCAGCGTGCATGCTGGGCCATTGCAGCCTCCTTGAAATGGCCCCATACACTTCACAAGTAACGTAACAATCTAATGCCATCTCCCCTTGTCCCTTGTGCTACTGTCGTCATGTATTTTGCTTCTGCGTGTCATAAATCCTGCAGTGCATTGCTATAGCATTGAGAGAGTCAGTCTTTTAAAGAAATGCTTGCTTAAGAATAGATTTTTATATTTGTTCTTGAATACCCTTTTTGGTACACGTCATTCCTTTTTGTGCATCTGCGCTTCCATCTGGGATCCCTCTAGCCTGAAGACTTTATTTAGTACTTATTGTGGTGCGAGTCTGTTAGCAATTCATGCTCTCAACTTCTGTTTGACTAAAAATGTCTTCATTTCACCCTACTTTTTTGAAGATATGTTTGCTGGGTATAAAATTCTAGGTTTCCATTTAGCACAGAAATTGTGCTTTCCCATTGCCTTTTGGTTCTTTTGTTTCTTGTGAGATATTACCAATGTTTCTCTGGCTGCTTTTTAAGATTTTATTTTTATCTTTCAGTTTCATCAGTTCCACAGTATGCCTTGGCATGGTTTTCTGTGTTTCTCTCCTGCTTAAGGTTCCATGAGCTTCTTGGATCTGTGGTTTGATATAACTAACACATTTTGGGAAGATTCTTCACTATTATCTTTTAAAAATATCCTGTGCCCCATGCTTTCTCTTTTCCTGGGACTCTAATTACAAGTCTGTTAGACTTGTTTTGCCACACAGGCCTCTGATGTGCTGTTACTGATGTTTGGCTTTTTTTTTTTTTTTTTTTTTTTGTATTTTTTCTGTCTGTTTGGATACTTCCTATTGACCCATCTTAGATTTTACTAATCTCTTCTTCTTTTGTATCCAGTCTGCTGTTAAGCCCATCCAATGAATTCTTTTTTACTTCAGTTACAGTATTCTTCAGTTGTAGAATATGACTTTAATTCCATTTCTCTGCTTCTATACTTTTACCCATTTTGTCCATCTTTTCCTCCAATTAAAATATATTTATAATAATTTTTAAAGAGCCCTTTTCAGGTCATCTGTGGCCTGCTTCTATTGGCTGTTTTTTTCTGCTGGGAGTAGGTCACATATCCCTACTTCCTTGTGTATGTCAAAATGTTTTATAGCATATTAGACATCATGTACTAGCAACACAAAACAAAACAAGACAAAGCCGTTCAGGCTGAAGTGGGAAATGTTTTTTCCAGAAAGGGTTCTCCCTCCCCTGTTAGCATTTAATTTTGGGACCAGTCAGTTTGATTATAATCAGAACTTCGGCTGGGTGACCACTTAAGTGAATTTCTGTTTGGCTCTAGTTTCAAACAGCTCATGGGTGGAGCTCCAGGTGTAGGAATTTCTTTTTCTGTTGTGGTACTGGTTTTACTGTCTTGAAAGCTTTTAATGAAAGAATTGTACATACCTCTCTCTATAACTGTTTATGATTTACTTAATGTAGTTTCTATGTATTTCTCCATATGAATTAGAATTTTATAATTTGTAAAGAAGTAATTCTTTAATAACAATTTACAGTGAGTTGTATCCAAAGTAGCTTGTTTATTGATTCTGCCATGGGAACTTTCATTAAATGTTCTCATTCAATCTAGTAAGTTTTTCCCTTTAATTGTAGAAACCGCATACACAGCTCAGTGGCTTACCTCCCAGTGCTGCTTTCCACCACGATCCTCTCCATTTGCTGTTGATGATAAATACTCCCTCACGTGTCCTTATAGTGTTAGCGCCGAAGCATATGTATACAAAGTATATTTCATCATCCTTATTTTTGCTAATTTTGGGTAAATGAACTAAAAAACTGAATGATATTTATGCCTCTCCTTTTGTTTATAATACAGTTTGAGAGCTACTCGTGCTGTTCTCTGTAGCTTTAGTTTGGGAGTATTTCCTGCTCACCAGTATTCCTTGGCTTACCTATGTGTGCTCCTGATGGATATATGTATTATTTTCATTTTGGGTGATGATATAGATCACGCTGCGATGACCAGTCCTGCTCCTGTCCATTTGTGAACAGGAGGGTGTCAGGCTCTTGGGTATAAACCTAGAAGGGTAAATTCAGGGTCATAATTTTCCAACATCACAGATGGCATCAAACTTTCTCTAAAGTGGCATGAGCAATTTGTTAATATATTCACCCCGGCCGTGGAGGGGCGCCTCTACTGGGGGTCCTGCACCAACTGGCATGTGGTTCTCGTCTGTCCCAAATGGGAGGACCGAGAGGGGCTGAGACCCTGCTCTGGGAAGTAGAAGTGTGTCCCTGCCTGGGTCCCGCCTGGGTGGTCCTCTTTGCCCGGGCACACAGGTGTGTGTGTGTGTGGGGTTAGTCGGATGAGGAGGATTTGCTCCAGGACCTCCTCCCATCACCCACTGTGCCAAGCCAGGTCCATCTTGGAGAAGCGCGGTCCCATTTCGTGCCTGGCTGCCTGCCAGTCTTGGCATGGGGGACTGGGTGCCAACCAGGCTGTCGCCCGCACGTGCCCCCTCAGTAAATACCCCCGCCGTTTGCAGGTGCCACCCTCAAGCCTGCCCAGCACTCCCTGGCTGGCCCTGATGCCCAAAGCCTTTCTAGGGTTCCCTTCCTCTCTGCCTTCCTTCTTCCAGAGGCTTCCGAAATGTTTCCAGGTCTCTTTGCAGCCAGGGCTCCCGCTTCTTTCAGTCCACAGGGTGGGGTCGACAGGAGACAAACAGGAAGGTCAGCCGGACCCTGGGGCCACTCCTCCAGCCCTGCCCAGCCTGCCACGTACCCCCTTCCGCAGGGTTCCCCCAAGTTCTGCCCCTTCCCCAGAACTCACCTGCTCCCGCCCCCTCCTCCACCACCTGGGACAGCCACGTCCTCCTGGGGCCAGGCGCTCTCCCTCCAGCCCCCGCCCCCTGCTTTGTCACCCACCCCAAACACCTGAAGATCCCAGCCTCCTCATGGCCTGCGTGGGAAATGCCTCGGGGCTCCTCCCGGCCAGAGGCGACCGCCCCACTTTTAGCTCTGTCACAGGCTGACGCCAGCCCCAGGGTGCTGGGGGGCCCACCCGCTCCGGAGCTGCAGGCTGGGGGGCTTGGCTTTGCACGGGCGTCCGGCCAAGCGGCTCACTCTTCAGGGCTTATGAACACAGGAGTCAGGCCTGAGCGTCTTGTGGGGTGAGGAGGGAGGGTCTGTGCCCCCAGGAGGGCCCCCACCCCTGCCTCGACCCCCTGACTGGCCCCTGCCGAGGGATCGCGGCACCCCTTGGCCCCGGGGCTGGAGCCCACCTTTGAGCTGGATGCAGAAGGGGAAGCCTTGGGGGGCGGGGAGCGCGGGGCGACTGAGGACTCCGAGCCCCTGCAGGCTGCTGCACCCCCTTCGGGCCGCTCCTCGCAGGCATCAGTTCCACCAGCCCTTGGAGGAGGGGGTAGCTGGGGGGCACTGCCCAGAGGCGAATGGGGGTCCCTACTCAGTCTTCACCTGCAGGAGACCCCTAGGCTAGTGGCCACCTGAGGCCCAGGTCCCACGGGGAAGGGGTGGGAAGCAGGTTTCGGGCCTGGCGCCCCACTCCGGCCGCCTCGGCGGGTCCCTGCGATCTGCAGAGATGGCTCAGCTCCGCCTCGGGAGGGCACTTGGGGACCAGAATAGCGCGACAGTTACATAAGCGGCTCAGAAACTCCAGCGTGAAAGGAAGGCGCAGCGAAGGGGGGCTGCGTCTCTCCCGCCCCCTTCCCCTCCCGTGGGCCAAGGGCGACCGCCCCGCGCAGCCGGGCCCTGGGGGTTTCCAGGCCCCGCAGTCGGCGCGGAGTCCCTGCCGCTGCGCCGCCTCGGGCTTGGGGTGCCGGCGTGGGGAGGCGCAGGAGGGGCGGCAGGGGCGGCGGAGCGGCTGCGGCGCGTGTGAAATACTTCAGAGCTTAATTAATTTAATTTGAGAGGCTCCCTGTCGGAGCGTGAACAGTTGTCTCCCCAGAGACGCGCCCCCTCCCCGTGCGGCGCTGCCTGGGCTGTGGGTGGAAGGAGAGCGCGGTGGACCGCAGAGGGGGGAGCTCTGCACCGGCGCGCCCGCCCCTCCCCGTCTCGGGTGCTCCGAGCCCGCCCCCGCCCCCAGCCTGAGGAGCCCCCGCCCCCGGGGCCTGTCTCCCTCCCCGGGCTCTGGAGTTCCGGTGCGCCCGTGCGGGCTGCTGTGCGGCGTGTGCGCGGGACTGGTGCGCGTGGGGAGGAGAGGAGGCGCGGGCAGAGCTCAGAGCCCGGGAGCCGCTGGCGCAGGAAGGCGGTCGTGTCCGGGGGGCGCCGGCTGAGCCGCGGCCAGCGCGGGGCCGGACTGGCTAATGAGGGGGAAAGAGTGGCGCTTTGAAGTCTGAGACAACTTCAAAGGGACGCCCCCTCCCCGTTTCCCCGCCATCAATCCAACCCACCGACTTCCAAAGCGTCCCCAGGGTTTTGGGGCGGGGAGAGCGGGCTCCCAGCCGGTTTGGCTGTGGAGGCCGCGGGCGTCTTGGAAACGGGTCCGCTGGCATGGGCGCCCCTCCTTGGCCGGGACTCGGGGAGCCGAGCGGGGTGGGGGTGGGGGGCTGTGCTCCCGGAACCCCGATCCAAATCCTGGGGTCCAGCCCCTCTTTCATGCTCTGGGCCGGGACCTGGGCGAGGAGAGGGGCGAGGCCGAGGGCCTGGGCTGGGTGTGGGGAGACCCCAGGCGTCCTCCCGCGCGCCGGCCGCGTCTCCGCCCCGCCGAGGGTATCCCCGGGCCCCGGGGCCAGGTGGGAGGAGGGCGGCGGTTCCGGGGTCAACGTCGCGTGCGAGCCAGGCCGGGTGCCGAGAGCGGCCGCAGATCCCGGTGCCTGCCTGACCGCGGGCGCCACGACCGGGTGGGGGCCTGCTCGGAGGGGCGCTGGCGGAGGGTACCCCGGCCGCGGGCTCGGTTCACGGCCCACAGCCCACCCACCCCGCGCCTGGGGGAGGGGTACCCTCTCCTGGCACTGTTGCCCCGCCCAGGGCCGCGCGGGCGCTTCCAGGCTGGGGGCGGCGGCTGCGGCGCCTCTCGGAACTCGGGCCTCGGCGTACTGGAGAGCAGGCGGCCGCGTTCCCGCGTGGGCCCCGCCCCAAGGCCGTGTTTGGCGCTGGCGCGTGCGCAGTAAGGCACCCACGCAGGCGGCCGTGTCCCGCCCTGGGCGGCAGCCGGGCGCGGACGGGGCTTTCTGGGGAGAAGTGGGGGGCCCCGCAGCGCCCCCCGCCCGAGGCCCGAGGGAGGTGTGTTCTGGCCCCCGAGGGCCAGGCTGGGCTCTGGGGACATGGGCGGGGGCCCAGCTCTGCCACCACCCGCTCTGCGGGCCCAGGCCAGACGCCCGGCGGGACCTACGGGTGGGGAGGGGCTGGGGGCAGCACCCCGCTCAGCCCCGCACCCGAGGCCCCGAGGCGCCCGCCGCTGTCCGCGGTGCTGAACGCAGCCTGCAGGCCATGCGGGCTCCTGCCCCGCCTGCACCGAGGAGGGGTGGGGCTAGGGCGCCCCGCCCACCCTGGAAGCCCCGCCCACCCTGGAAGCCCCGCCCTCAGGGCCGTGAGTGGGCGGGACGCAGGGGAAGGTAACTGGACCCCGGGGCCCAGACCGGTTCCAGGCCCGCGCTGGAGGGGCCTGCCCTTGCCCTTCTGGCAGCAGCGCCGTGGGGGACCGAGGCTCACGTGGAAGTACTTGGAGCCTCGGTTCTGGCCAGTCAGCCCCTCATGTTGTCTGGTCCCCGGCGGGAGAGGAAACGGCGGAGAGGCCTGGTCTGAGGCCACGTGGCTAGAGAGGGCCGGCCAGGCAGGGCTGCAGCTGCGGCTGCGCTGTCCACCCCCGAGGCTTCTCCACGATGAGGTCGAGCCCCGAGCTTTATTCGGAGGCCCGGGAGCCAGAGCCTGTGCTGGTGGGTTATCTGTCGCCACGAAGCAAATTGCCTCAAAGCTCAGCAGTTTAAAGCGACAAGCACTCACTACCTGCCAGCATCTGAGCGTCGGGCGCGGCTTCTCGGGGTGTCCGTGGCACCTCTCGTGGGTCGCAGGAGAGGCTTGCCGGGCTGGGGGATCTGCCCCCCAGAAGCCTGGCTCCCTCGGCTGCGGGCTGGGGGCCACATTCCGAACACATGGTGTCCCCACGGGGCCTCCCCTGAGAGTGGCAGCAGCTTCCTCCGAGCTCGGGGTCCAGGAGGACGCTGTCGTGTCTCGTGTGCGCTAACCTTGGCGTTTGCCCCCTTCCCCGCTGACCGACCCGCATGGGGCAGGGTGGAAGGACTCCACACACCTGTGGCTTCAGGAACTGGGGGTCGGCGGCGGCCCTCGTGGACGCCGGAGCAGGAGACAAACAAGGGGGCAGGAAGAGCCAGGTCTTGGGGGGGCAGGTGCAGCCCCTGGGGACACCCAGCCCTCCCTCCTGCCTGGGGCGGTACCTCGGGGGGGGGGGGCGTGGAAGCCTCTGTGGCCCTGCCCCCCGGCCGCGCCTCCAGCCTCACTCGAAGTCGGCGCCCTTAGGAGGCTGCTGAGCTCCACTGGTCCCGACACCTGCTGCCTGGGGCTGCCCACGCCTGGGCGCTTCAACTGGATAAAACCCCCAGGGCCGGGGCCTCACATGGCACCTGCTGTCTGTGGCTGACGGACAGCACCGTTCTGCCTGCGGCCATCGTCTGAGCACGCCCGTGGCCCCTGCAGGGCAGGCCCGTGGCTGTGCATCCCGGGAGCAGGTCGAGCCGGGTCCGTCTGACCCAGACACCCAGGGACCCCAGCTCTCACCTCGCCGGCCGCCTGCCCAGGAGAAGCAAACGCCAGCGAGCCAGAGGGCGAACCTGCCACAGGACACGGGCCCTGGGCCCGCGGGCGCCTGGTCCCCGTCTGCGTCGGGGCCTGGACTGTCACCACACGTAGGGGACACTTGGAGAACATGGGTGCAGCACGATGGGTGGTGAGGCTGGGGGTCCAGGGTCCCCATCCCAGAGGTGACCTGGGAGGGTTGGGGTCATCCTCGGCGCTTGTCCTTGCAGACTTTTTGCCCCAAAACAGGATGCACACTCGCGTTGGAAGAGGACAGAGGTGCAGAAAGACTCGTGGCTTTGTGGAGGGCCGGCGGGTGGGCTGGGTCCCCTGTCCAGGCTGGGGTGGCCTGGCGAGCTGACCTGGAGCAGGATGCCCCTGGCCCCAGATGTGCTCGGGCGCGGGGATGCCCTGGGGCACTCGTCCCCTGCTGGGCCTGGCTGTGGGGGCCAGAACAGCCGCCGCCCTCTGGCTGTCACTTCCCCACGAGGGCCGGTGAGGCTGCACGTGGGGGCGGTGAGGCTGCACCCCACTTCTGTGGATGAAGCTCGGCCTCTGTGGGATGCCGGTGGGTAGAGGCGTGGGGGCAGCAGTGCCTCTGCAGACAGTGGTCGCTGGGGCCCGAGCCATAACTGCAGGCTCAGAGGGGAGCATGGCTCATGGGCCAGGTGGGGGGACCAGCAGAGATGGGGAGCCAGCCTGGGGGCATTTCACGGAGATGCCTGCAGCCCTGGTCTGGTCCCACACCACTGCAGCACCCAGTCGTGGGCGCCCAGGGGTGGCCAGGGGTCAGCTGGTGTGGCCAGGGCCGAGGTGGAGTGAGCTGGGGCCGCGCTCAGCCTGATCAGCTGAGGGTGGAGTGGTAGGGGGCCTGCGGGAGGCACCAAGTCTCTGGGTGGGTCGGGACCCACAGGGAGACGGGGGCGTCCACTGGAGGTGCCCCAAAGCCAGCCTCTGGCCGAGCACAGCTTGTGGATGGACCCGTCCAGGCCACGGCCTGTGGGAGATGGTGCCGGGAGGCCCCGGCCTCTGGGGGTTGCGCCTCGGGGGCGGCTCGTCTGTGCCCCCCCAGCCACCCCTTGCCCTGGAAGGGCCCCGAGCACCCCTGGGCCTGGGGGTGGCAGGGTGGGGGCTGGTTACTTCAAAACCTGTGCGTGAAGTGCAGGCAGCCCGAGAGCCAGGTGTGTCCTCTGGGGGAGGGGCACGCCCTACCCCCCACCCCCCTCGACCGGGCAGAGCGGCTCCTGGGCAGCTCCTGGCTGCAGGGGGTCCCTCCTCCCTCCCTCCTGTCCAGATGCAGTGGCTCCGCTCCGGAGCAGCAGGGTGTGACGCTGGGGGGTGCCCCTACCCCCTCTTCCCAGCTCAGAGCCGGGAGTGGGGGCCTGGGCCGCTGCTGAGGGGCTCCAGAGCCCACCTCCCACCTCCGAGAGCACCCGTCCTGCCCGCGAGCCCCCCAGGCACTCTGGAGGGCCGTGCCGCCCGCCGCAGCCCTGCCAGTGCCCCCACACCCCCTGGAGTCCAGGCCCCGCCCGCCCTCCGTGGGTGGGGCAGCCCCAGTCCAGCAGCTGGTGAGGGCCTGGGCTCTCCCCCTGCGGGAGCCGGCGCCAAGGCTGGGGCTGGCAGCGCCCTGCGGCGGCCCCCACGCAATTATCCGTGACACCATGTACTTTTCCTCACTTGATACGAGCTCATGTTTGCTGTAAAGACAATAATTAGAGATAAAAACCACAATTGGAAAATAAGCCTTTGCGGAGCTGGGGGGCTGGGTAAGGGTGGCCGTGGCTGCCACAGCAGGAGGCACCACACTCGATGCTGAGGCGGCCCCGGGCTCCCAGGGGCGCCCAGGACCCATCGCCCACCCCAGGTGTGGAGACCAGGAGAGAGGGGCCGCGTTCCCAGCCGGGGCCTCAGGGAGGCTCCCCCGAGGAGGGGCACCTCCGTGCTGGGCCGTGAGGGGTGTGTAGGAGCCTGCAGGGCAGGTGGGGAAAGGGCGTTCTGGGCAGGGGGGCAGTGAGGGAGTGGCCGGAGCGGCAGGACATACCCAGGGCGGCTCCCCCTGCTCCCGGGCCCACATGCCATTTGCCCTCACCTGAGCCAGGTGAGAAGCTCTCACCTGGGCGTGGGCAGGAGGCCCTGGGCATGGAGCAGGCTCTGTGGTGCCTGGCTGTGCCCCCTGCCCTGTGCCCCCACCCCGGGGAGCACCTGTGGTTCCTCAGGTGCACAGGGGCATGGCAGGCCTCGTCATGAAGGAAAAGGGTCTCACAGATGAGGAAAGACCCTGCTGGGGGGCGGCCTCCAGAGAAGCCAGGAGCACCCGGGGCTCCCAGCGTGAGGCTGCAGCACACGCCAGTGCGTGCACAGGGCACACCCGCAGAGCACACGCACCCACACGCATGCAGGCTCCAGGTGTGCTCGAGGGGGCGGCACATTTGGGGGGGCTGTGTGCACACTGGGTGTGTGTGCAAACCTGGCAAGTGGGTGCACGGGGGTACGTAATTTTGCGTGGGGCGTGCACACCCCGCAGACGCCCAGTGACCCTCACTGTCAGGACATTGGACGCCCACGCAGCCCTTGAGCCCTGTGTGGCTGTCACAGGGGCCGGGCGGCTCGAGACCAGAGTTCGGGATTCAGGAAGGAGGGGTGTGTGGAGACGGGTAACGCAGCCGCACGTGGCCGGTCCCGCCATGGCGAGGGCGCGTGTGTGCGTGGAGGGCAGGGCGGGCGGCGCGGGTGCCAGGTCCTCTGGCCTGCGATAGGCTGGGCTCATGAAAAGCGTCCACACCCTCCGCCCCGCGGGCCTGCGCCCCTGGTCATCCGCTCACGGCCCTTTCCTGACCTTGGAGACTGTCAGGGGCTCTGGCCCGTGTCCGCCCCGTACCCCTCACCTGCGCCCCCCTGCACCCCTCCTGCGCCCCCCACCTGCACAGCCCGAGCTCCCCTGCATGGCACCTGCCCTGGTCTTGCCTCGGAACAGAGTGGGGGGAAGGGGCCAGATGCAGCCGCTTGACTTCCCGGCCGGGGCGCAGCAGCACCCACTCTTGTGGAATGGGGCAGCGTCGCTTGCAGCCATGCAGAATTGGGTGGAGTCTCGTGGAACCGGGTGGATTTGGGCAGAAGTGTGGGGAATCGGGGAGGATGCGTGGGATGGGGTGGAAATGGGGTGGAAGGCAGAGGGAGCCGCCCTGGCACTGCCGGCCGCCGCCGGGGGCTGTGGCTTTTGGAAATCGGAAGTGGCCCTTGGAGTGGCCTGACTGAGGCCCGGTGCGGGCGGCCGTTGCTGTCACGGGGGGCCGTCCCTGGCGGTCTCTCTCAGAACTGCCAGAGCCCGCCCGGCAGGCCGGGTGCAGTGGCCGAAAGAGGGGAGGAGATGGCCGTCGTCCTGCTCTGCTGGCCTTGGCCGTCCTGAAGGGCCTCTGGGGACAGGAGGTGCACCCTGGAGGGCCTCCGTGCTGGGGGCCGGGCCCCGGGCTGGGGCGGGAGCTGCAGGCCTAGGGCGGCCACGGCAGCAGAGCTGAGCAGCTGGAGGTCAGCGGGACAGAGGCTGCTGGGGGCTCAGCATCACGGCGGGGGGCTGTGACGGATGAAGGGTGACCCATGGTGACAGGCGGACACGCCCAGGGGCTTTAGAGGAGCTTCTGGTGACCAGGCGGTAGCAGCAAGCTCGGCTGTAGGTGGGTCCCAGGCGGGAGCTGGGCAGGGGCCAGTGGGCAGCGGAGGGGGCGGCCGGGGGCAGGACGCTGGCCTGGGGGGGGGGAGGGCTTTGAGACCCTCCCCTGGAGACTGAGGGCCTGCCCAGGGCTCAGGAGGTCGAACGGCAGTTTTGAGGGAAGACGTAGGGGAGCCTGTTCTGGGCAGTGACGCCAGAGACAGGCAGCGGTCACGGGAGGACAGCAGGCCAGCGGTGCCTGGGCGGGGGTCCAGGGGGCCTGCCGGGCGGGCCCCGAGCGCGTCCCGAGGGCTCTGAGTCGCCGTGTGTCCCTCTGCAGGCCTGGTGAAGCTGGGGATCCACTGCGTCACCTGTCAAAAGGTCGCCATCAAAATCGTCAACCGGGAGAAGCTCAGCGAGTCTGTGCTGATGAAGGTGCGCGGCGGGGGCGGGGCCAGGTGCGCGCGGGGGCGGGGCCAGGTGCACGCGGGGGCGGGGCCAGGTGTGCGGCGGGGGCGGGGCCTCAGGTGAGAGCCGAGTGGGCGGGTCCAACCCAGGGAACCCCAGTGGGGTTTCCCTGAAGGTGGGGCTGGCTCCTGGGCTGTCCCCCCCTGCCTGGGCAGGTCTCCCCTAGGCGGCTTTCCCGGGTAGGGGGGCTGAGGCTCTGGGCAGCTGCAGCCCTGACCACTGCCCCCTGCAGTGGCCTCACCGGCCAGGAGGCCCCCGCATTCTCCCAACAGGGCCTGTGGAGCCAGGGGGCCACTCCCTGGCCTGGGGGAGGCAGTCCTGGGCTGCCCCAGCTTGCCGGGCAGACTGGCTGGGCCTCAGTTTCCCCAGTGGAAATGGGGAGGAGCCCCTCTGCCTCAGGGGACGGAAGGGCTCCACAGGGGCCACCCAGCCCCTCTCCCATCCTGCCCGCCCCCCCCAGGCCCTGGCTCAGGCTGCGTGGGCCAGAGAGGGAGCCCCTGCTGTCCCCGGCAGCCCCCCAGCCATCCCTCCCCCGGGTGGTCACCGTTTGGGACTGGGGCCACCTCCACACGGGGCCCTGTGGTTCTCAGGGGTCCCCCATCCCCGGCCTTCCTGCTCTGGGAGGCGTGGGGCGCTGAGTGCTGCCCTGTCCTCGTGGGGCCCCTGGGGGAGGGCCGGGTCCTGGTGTTCGCTCGCCCCGAGCGTGCTCCGGAGCTGGGCGGTGGCTTCTGCCTGCGGGGACGGTGCACCCTGGTCTTCCCAGCCACTCGTTCAAAGCCGGCTCCCAGCAGGGGTGCGGTCAGGTGTGCAGGACAGCAGGTCTCCCCCTGCAGCGCCTGGGGCCGTGAGGCGGCAGGGGGCGGGCAGGAACCCAGGACAGTGGGCCGGGCCCTCGGAGAGCAGCAGGCGGTGGTGGGACAGATGGGGCTCTGCTGGGCGGGCGGCCAGGCAGTGGCGGGGAGGGGGAGTGGCAACGGGGACAGACGGGGACATGCCAGGGAGCTGTGGACGGTTTGGGGCTGGGGCCAGCCAGAGCCCCGGTGGGTTTTCAGGCCCCTCCTGGTGGCTGGGTAACCTGGAGAGAGACGGGCGTTCTAAGGGGAGGTGACGGTAGCTTGGACACAAGGGCCAGTGCAGGTGGGGGCTGACCAGGGCCAGGGAGGACGGGCAAGGAGGTGGGGGCCCGTGGGGTGAGGGGCCCGAGCTCAAGGTGCCTGTGAGGTACCCACGGGGAGCGGGTTCAGGGGGAAGGCACCCGCGGCCTGCGCTGGCCGTGAGAAAGGGGCGGCAAAGGGCCGAGGGGGAAGAGGGCCCTGCCCGCTGTGGGGGAGGGGCGTGCACACCTGCAAAGGGTGGGGTGGGGGGACCCTGCTGGGCTGCCCCTCGAGCCCCCCTGGAGGATGGCCACGGACTGGGGAGGGTGTGGGCGGGCGCAGCCCAGAGGGTACTCCAGCTCTGGGGCCCGGCTGTGACCCCCGCTCTCTCTGCAGGTGGAGCGGGAGATCGCCATCCTGAAGCTCATAGAGCACCCCCACGTTTTAAAGCTGCACGACGTTTATGAAAATAAAAAATATTTGTAGGTATTGCTGGGACTGGCGAGCTGGGTGGGGCGGGGCAGGCGGCCCCCCCGCAGGGCCCGGGTCCCTGCTCACAGCCTGCACCCACAGGGCGGGGCCAGGGGAGCGGGGCACCCCAGGGCGTCCTCAGGCTGAGCTGTCTCCCTGGGTGCTGTGGGTGGAGCTGGCTCGGGTGGGGGTCTCAGCAGGGGGTCCCGGGCGAGCCTGCGGCGTTTTGGGTCAGCAGGGGGAGCAGGGGAGCCCCACGCCAGCAGGTGGGTGGGTGGACGGCAGGGAGGGGGAGGGGTGGCTGTGGTGCTGCTTGCCCCAAGGGCTGCGGGGACATGGTGCCCACGGAGCCCCTCACCCCTCCACTGACCCCCAGGCGACCTGGGCGCCCCGGGCGAGGCAGTCCCAGGTGACGCTGTGTTGGCGCTGATTGGCACCTTTATTGAGCGCCTACTGTGTGCCTGAAGCCCTGGAGACAGAGGAGCCAGGCAGGCGAGGGCGGCCCTCTTGCGAGGGGCCCCACCCCAGAGATGAGGGCCCTAGCAGGGGACAAAGGCCACCCCCTCTCTGCCCTCCTTCAGGGCGCCCGGCGGGCTGAACCTGAGCAGGAGCCCGGGGCAGGAGGGAGCGGGGGTGGTGGGAACAGGAGGGGCTGAGCACCCAGGGGGGGGCGGAGGAAGCAGCCGCGTGCGGGGGAGCACCCAGGGCCCGGGAGCAGGAGGCTGAGGGCCTGCCTGGTGGGGACGGTGGCCTCCTCTGGCCTGTGGCGGGGACTCCCTCCGGCCTGGAGCGAGTCCAGCTGGGCCTGGGCTGGCCAGGACAGGGCGGGAGGTGGGAAGGTTCCAGACCGCCCTTGTCCATGGGTGGGGACAAGGGGCAGGTGGCGCTTCGTCATCTCGGGGCTCACCTTGGTCCCCAGCCCGGTGGCCCCCCGGGGGGCCTCTGCCCAGCTGCCCCGCCGGAGCCCCAGGTGGGCGGGTGGAGCAGGGAGGGGGGCCTGGCTCGGGGGCACGGCCGCGGGAGGGGCGGCTGGGGTCAGGGACCCGTCGGGGTGGCCTCCGGCCGCCCACGCGCCCGCCTGTCCGCGCAGATACCTGGTGCTAGAACACGTGTCGGGCGGGGAGCTCTTCGACTACCTGGTGAAGAAGGGGAGGCTCACGCCCAAGGAGGCCCGCAAGTTCTTCCGGCAGATCATCTCGGCCCTCGACTTCTGCCACAGCCACTCCATATGGTGCGGCCCCCCCCCCACCCGGGCCCCCCGCATCCCCAGCACGCCCTGTCCCCACAGGTGCTCCTCGCGCCCCTGGTCCCCCAGCCCCCTGCACGCCAGCCGCCGTGCCCCATCCTCGTTCCGCACTCCCTGCTCTGGCCCCACCCCCCCCAGACGCCTCCAGGGGCAGCCAGGTGAGGTGCCCACCCGGGGTCCGGGCGCCCCTCCTCACCTTGTACAGGCACCCTGCGTCCAGGGAGCCCTCGTTTCATTCCCCCCTGGGGGCCCCAAGGTGGCCCTTCTGTGAGGGACCTCAGCCCAGGGCGGGTGGGGGCAGGGCACGAGAGGACCCAGGCCGCGGGGCAGGCGGGCGCAGGAGGACCACGACCCTCCCTGCCCCAAAGACCAGCCGCCTTGGCATCGGCCGCCCGGGGCCTCCCCGGGCACGCGCCAGGGCCCTCATGGGGTGCGGCTGGTGTCAGGAGGGGAGGGGGCTCGGGACCCTGTGGTCCTGCCCCGCGGCCCCTCCCCGGCTGCCTCACTCGGCCTTCCTCCCCAGCCACAGGGATCTGAAGCCGGAAAACCTTCTCCTGGATGAGAAGAATAACATCCGGATTGCCGACTTCGGCATGGCATCGCTGCAGGTGGGCGACAGCCTGCTGGAAACCAGCTGCGGGTGAGTGGGACCCGCGGCCCCACCCACGCCCACCGGCCCACTCCCACCGGCCCAGGCCCCGCCCCGTTCCGTGTAGCCCCGCCCACACACCCAGTCCAGGCCCCGCCCATACCGACACGCCCACCTCCGGTTTAGCCCCGCCCCCACCAGCCCAGGCCTCTGGCCCCAGCAGCCAGACCCAGTCCCAGACCGTGTAGCCCCGCCCATGCCTGCCTGCCCCGCCCCCATCAGCCCAGGCCCCGCCCCCAGCCCAGGCCCCACCCATACAAACACGCCCACCCTTTCCAGCTTAGCCCCACCCCACCAGCCCAGGCCTGTGGCCCCAGCAGCCAGACCCCGCCCCATTCCATGTAGCCCCGCCCATGCCCGCTGGCCCCGCCTCAGGCCCTCCCCATACCCGCATGCCCGCCCTTTCCAGCCCCGCCCCGCCCACGCAGGCTGCTGGCGTCGGGCGCCCCCTGCAGGCCGCTGCCGGAACTGCGCATCTCAAGCTGTGAGAGGCCAGGGGGCGCGGGCAGCTTGGCTTGGTGTCCTGGGCCCGAGGCTCCCTGCCCGCCCCGCTGGACGCCTCGGCCAGGCTGGCTGGGGTGTTGGAAGCCAAGCTGGCAAGATGCTAAAGGGTGAAGGGTCTGCCGGGGCCAGCTCGGACCTCTCCCTCCCAGGCTCGCAGCCTTGCAGCCCAAAGCCCTTCCTCGAACCTCCCGGCCCCCACTGCTGCCAGGGCCGGGGCCCAGGGCCGGGCCTCCCCTTCTCCCAGCCTTTCCCAGCCTGGGCTGGGAGGCAGGCTCTGCCCAGCACTGCCCTGCACGGTGAGGGTGGGCCGGGCAGGACCCAGCCCTGGCCTTGGTATTCAGGGGTGACACCCCTCTCCCGCCTGGTCTCCGGGCCCCAGCCCGCTCACGCCTGGCCCAGCTCCACACAGAGAGCTGGCGTGCAGCCCCCACCTTGCTCAGGCTCCCGGGGTGCCTGCGCCCCACATTGGCTGCCCCACCCACTATTCCCAGGGCTAGGACCCAGACATGGCCCTTGAGGCCTTGCCTTGGACGGATGGACAGGGAGCCCCACCCCCAGGCTCCTCGACCTCTGTGTCCTCCCAGGAGCAGGCAGGGGACTTGGGGCCAGGGGGCCTTGCTGCCGGAGCCTGGCCTGGTTGTGGCTGGCAATCGGATGCAGCGCCAGGACCCCACGGGCCCATCATCCCAGGGCGCAGGGCCCTGGGGGCAGGGGGAGGCTGGGCAGCTCCCGGGAGCACATGGGGACAGGGAGGGGTCACCTTCCCGTCTCTGGGCCGGGGCCTGGGCCCTGACCGCTGCCTTTGCCCTCAGGTCTCCCCACTACGCCTGCCCGGAGGTGATCCGCGTGAGTAGCTGCCCCCACCCCGCGCGCTGGTCCCCTTCTGGGCTCCCGGGGGGCGGGAGCATGAGCGCCCCGGGCAGGGCCCCGCCTACCCTCCACCGCGGGCCCCCTCGCCCCTGCCCAGGCGCCGGGGCCCCTGCTGTCCCCCAACAGCCCTGCGCTGCTGTCCGCAGGGGGAGAAGTACGATGGCCGCAAGGCGGACGTGTGGAGCTGCGGGGTCATCCTCTTTGCCTTGTTGGTGGTGAGCGCTCCCCTCCCCTCCCTCTCTCCTCTTCTCCCCTCCCCTTCTTCGTCCCTCTTCTCCCCTGCACATCCAGGAGCCTGATCCTCTCCCCTCCCCTCCCTTTCCCCGCCCCCGTCCCGCCCCTTCCTCTTCCCCCTCCGGGGCGCGGAGCTGTCCGTGGTGCTGGCCGCGGGCGGCTGACCCGGCCCTCCCGGCCCGCAGGGGGCGCTGCCCTTCGACGACGACAACCTGCGGCAGCTGCTGGAGAAGGTCAAGCGCGGCGTCTTCCACATGCCGCACTTCATCCCGCCCGACTGCCAGAGCCTGCTGCGCGGCATGATCGAGGTGGACGCGGCGCGGCGCCTGACGGTGCGGGAGTGGGCCCCGCGCGCCCCCACGCCGCCCGCCGCCGGGCCCTCCCGGCCCTCCCGCGCCCCTCGGGGGTCTGCAGCCCCAGGGCCCTCCCGCGCCCCTCGGGGGTCTGCAGCCCCAGGGCCCTCCCGCGCCCCTCGGGGGTCTGCAGCCCCAGGGCCCTCCCGCGCCCCTCGGGGGTCAGCAGCCCCAGGGCCCTCCCGCACGCCCCTCGGGGGTCAGCAGCCCCAGGGCCCTCCCGCGCCCCTCGGGGGTCAGCAGCCCCAGGGCCCTCCCGCACGCCCCTCGGGGGTCAGCAGCCCCAGGGCCCTCCCGCACGCCCCTCGGGGGTCTGCAGCCCCAGGGCCCTCCCGCACGCCCCTCGGGGGTCTGCAGCCCCAGGGCCCTCCCGCACGCCCCTCGGGGGTCTGCAGCCCCAGGGCCCTCCCGCACGCCCCTCGGGGGTCTGCAGCCCCAGGGCCCTCCCGCACGCCCCTCGGGGGTCTGCAGCCCCAGGGCCCTCCCGCACGCCCCTCGGGGGTCTGCAGCCCCAGGGCCCTCCCGCACGCCCCTCGGGGGTCAGCAGCCCCAGGGCCCTCCCGCACGCCCCTCGGGGGTCAGCAGCCCCAGGGCCCTCCCGCACGCCCCTCGGGGGTCAGCAGCCCCAGGACCCTCCCTGGCCCAGCAGTCGCCTCAGGGAAGGGCGCACTGGGGGGTGCGGGCAGCCCACCGAAGCCCGCGGGGTGGTGGGGGGCCGAGGCGCCCCCCCCCCACCTGTGAGCATGAGGGGCCGGCCTCCCGCAGGCCCTAGGGGAGGCGGGAGCAGCTGCGTCTGGCCATCCCCGGCTGGCCGGGGCGGGGGCCCTCCTGGAGCGCCGTGTCCTGGGCAAGCCTCCCCAGGGCGGCCAGTCCTTACAGCTGCGGCCGCTGAGGGGAGCCCCTGCACCCCCGGTTGCCTATCGCAGGGGAAGCTTGACTCCGCGGCAGGACACCCACCTGGGCGCCCGTTCCCGAGGCCACTTGCTTACCTGCCCCAACCGAGCTGCCCTTAGTCAGGGGAGAGGACAGGTGGCCGGGAGGTAGCCAGGAGGTAGGGGGTCAGGACGGAGGAGCAGGGGTGGGGGGGCGGCTACCTGCACCCCGGCCCCTCCAGCCAGCCGGGCGGCCCGCTCCCTTGCTCTCCTCCCCTTGGGGTCTTCTTCGCAGAGCCGCAGGGCTCAGGCCTGGCAGCAAGGCAGCCTGGGAGGTGGGCTCCTGCTTCCCCCTCTTTCCCTCTCTCTCCCCTCCCCATGCCTGAAGATCCCCCCCCCCCGCCCCCAATAACTTCTTTTCTTCTCTGGGTTTATATTTCCTTCTCCACTGGGGCGGGGGGAGCAGGGCACTGGCCTGGAGCCTCTGGGAAGGCAGCCTCTTCCCTGTCCTCCCTACCTCTCTCCTTCCCTATCTTGACCCCCCCCATCCTCCCCTCGCCTCTCCCCCCTCGTCCTCCCTCTCCCCGCTCTCTTCTCTCCTTGTCTTCCTCCTCCTCCATCCTCCTCTCCCCTCCCCTCTCCTCTTACCCTCCTTCCCCTTTCCATCATTCTCCCTCCCTTCTTCCCATCTGCATCTCCCTCCTCCCTCACCTTGCTCCTTCTCTGTTCCCCTCTCCATTCTCTCACCTGTCCCCTCTCCCTCACCTGTCCCCTTTCCTTTCTCCTCGTTGCCCTTGCCCAGCCTTTGTCCTCTCTTCCTGCCTCCTCCTTGTTCCCCCTCCCCTCTCCCTCCTTTTCAGCCTTTCCCTACTCCCCTCTTCTCTTCCTGTCTTTCTCCCGCCTTCCTCCCCACTCTCCTGCCCTCTCTTCCTCTCCCGCCCCCCATTCTCTGCTTCGCCCTCCTCTCCCCCTGCTCCCTCTCATCTCCTAACCTGGGCTCTCTCCTTCCTCCGTACTAACTCCCTGTTTCTCTTTCCTTGTAGCTAGAGCACATTCAGAAACACACATGGTATATGTAAGTAGCTTTTCTGCCCCACTAACGCCTGCTTTGCCTGCCGTGGCCTGGAGGACCTGCCAGGAGAGGCGGGGGGAGGGCGCTGGCCCCGGGAGGCCCTGCCCCTCCTCGAGCTGCCAGGCCCGCTCTGGGTGGGGCCCTTGGCCGGCCTGTGCCGGGGGCAGGGCGCAGGGCCAGGGAGAGCTGCAGAACAGGGTGCCCGGCCGCCTCGCGTGGGGGTGGAGAGCCGCGGGCCGGCTGGAGGGCAGTGACCGGGCCACCCTTGGTGTCACCTGCAGAGGGGGCAAGAATGAGCCAGAGCCGGAGCAGCCGGTGCCGCGCAAGGTGCAGATCCGCTCGCTGCCCAGCCTAGATGACCTGGACCCCGACGTGCTGGACAGCATGCACTCGCTGGGCTGCTTCCGCGACCGCAACAAGCTGCTGCAGGACCTCCTGTCCGAGGAGTAGGTCCCGCCCCCGGCCCGGCGTGAGCGGGCGGGCCCACCGGTGGCTGTGCATGGGCGCCCGCCTCGGGGTGCTCGTGGGCAGCCCACCCCCGGGCAGGGAGCCCTGGGACCACCAGCCGGGGCCAGAACCGTCCCGTACTTGCCACTCCTTGGTGCCTCTTGCTCTCCTGCAGGGAGAATCAGGAGAAGATGATTTACTTTCTCCTCCTGGACCGGAAGGAAAGATATCCGAGCCACGAGGACGAGGACTTGCCCCCCAGGAACGAAATAGGTACGAGGGCAGAGGGTGGTCCCTGGTCCCCAGCCCCCCCTGAGGGCCTGCTACACTGACCCCCATCTGCACGCAGACCCCCCTCGGAAGCGTGTGGACTCCCCGATGCTAAACCGGCACGGCAAGCGGCGGCCGGAGCGCAAGTCCATGGAGGTGCTCAGCGTGACGGATGGTGGCTCCCCGGTGCCTGCGCGGAGGGCCATCGAGATGGCCCAGCACAGCCAGAGGTGCGTGCGCGGCCAGGAGAACCGCGGTGCCCACCCTCGGTGCCCGAGGGCACCACCCGTGGACTGCACTGGGCCAGGCCTGGCTCCACTGGCTCTGGGATCCTGCCCTGGTTGGATGGGACCGGGCTGTACCAGTGTGGGCGGGGCTGAGCTGGGTGCACTGGGCTGAGCTAGGCTTGGCTGAGCTGGGTGCAGTGGGCTGAGCCAGGTGTACTGGGCTGGGTATCTGGGTGCAGTGGGCTGAGCCGGGTGCAGTGAGCTGAGCCGGGTGCATTGAGCTAAGCCAGGCACGCTGGGCTGAGCTGGGCGCAGTGGGCTGAGCTGGGTGCACTGGGCTGAGCTAAGCTTGGCTGAGCTGGGCTGGGTGCACTGGCCTGGGCTGAGCTGGGCGCAGTGGGCTGAGCTGGGTGCACTGGGCTGGGTATCTGGGTGCAGTGTGCAGTGGGCTGAGCTGGGTGCAGTGGGCTGAGCCGGGCACACTGGCCTAAGCTGGGCGCAGTGGGCTGAGCTGGGTGCACTGGGCTGAGCTGGGTGCACTGGGCTTAGTTGTACTGGGCTAGGTATCTGAGTGCAGTGGGCTGAGCCAGGTGCACTGGGCTGAGCTAGGCGCAGTGGGCTGAGCTGGGTTCACTGGACTGAGCCGGGTGCAGTGGGCTGAGCCGGGTGTACTGGGCTGGGTATCTGGGTGCAGTGGGCTGAGCTGGGTGCACTGGGCTGAGCCGGGCGCAGTGGGCTGAGTTGGGTGCACTGGGCTGGGTATCTGGGTGCAGTGGGCTGAGCTGGGCGCACTGGGCTGAGCCGGGTGCAGTGGGCTGAGCTGGGCGCACTGGGCTGAGCCGGGTGCAGTGGGCTGAGCAGTGGGCTGAGCTGAGCGCACTGGGCTGAGCCGGGTGCAGTGGGCTGAGCAGTGGGCTGAGCTGAGCGCACTGGGCTGAGCCGGGTGCAGTGGGCTGAGCTGGGCGCACTGGGCTGAGCCGGGTGCAGTGGGCTGAGCAGTGGGCTGAGCTGAGCGCACTGGGCTGAGCCGGGTGCAGTGGGCTGAGCTGGGTGCACTGGGCTGAGCTGGGCGTGCTGGGCTGAGCTGAGCTGGGTGCAGTGGGCTGAGCTGGGCATGCTGGGCCAGGCTACACTAAGCCAAGTGGACCGGGATTGGGCCGTGCTGTGTGTGGGCCCTGTGGAGAGGGGCCTGAGTCTCCCTAGGGTGCAGCGCAGCCCACCCAGCGAGCCCACCCTTGCCCCGTCTCTGGGTCGCCTGTGGCAGCGTGGGGCAGGGGGTGGCAAAGCTCTGCGGGGTGGTGAACAGGCTTGCGCCCTGGTGGCCCTCAGGCAGCCCCGCGGTCTGGGCCCCGGCCCCCACACTCCCTCCTCTGCCCGGCCGGTACCGGACACCTGGGTGCTGGGGCAGGGCAGGCCTCTTCCTGAGGAACGTGCCGGAAACGCAGAAAGCACGGGCAGGCAGGGGGGACTGCGCTCCACCGCGCCGGCCCGAGCGGCCGTCCTGGGCTGCTCGCAGGAGCCGGAGGCCGGGCCACGCTTTCTGGACAGCAGCGGCCGCCCGCCTCTCGGTGCTGGGAAAGGGCGTGGGAAGGAGAGGGTGGGGACCCGGCCCCCTGCCTGCGTGCTGCGTGCCCGGGGGCTGCACCCCCAGCCTGGGCACGCGCCTCAGGCCTGCGCAGCCCCAAACCACCCCAGCTCCTGTTTCCAGAGCTCCCCGCTTCCCGATCCAGCCCCTCAGGGGGGCTGAGCGTGACTCGGGGCGCCTCCCCAGCCCCTCGGCGCCCCCTGCCCCTGCCTGGGCCTCAGGCTGCCCTGGCTTCCCCGCTCCAGCGCGCAGGCCTGGCTGCCTCCAGGGCTGCTGGGGGCGGCTGCTCCGGCCCTGCCCGTCCTGGCCCCTGCTGCTCCCCTGGCCCCTCGGCGCGGGTGCTGGCGGCGGGCGTCCTCCTGGCCACACCCCTCCCCGCAGGCACCCAGGCAGGTCTCGAGGCGCTCCTGCCCCACACGCGCTGGCTCTGCGTGCGTCGCCCAGGCTCGGGGCCGCACCCCAGCCTCTCCGCTCACTGCTTCCCCGGGCGGCCCAGCCTCAGGACCCTGCAGTGGCGACAGCTGTGCCCACCTCTGGTGCCCGGCCTGCCTGGTGTGGCCGCTGGCCGGGGTGGGGCGGCGCAGTGACTCTGTTTTCTCGCTCTGTTCCTGCTGTAGTAAAGCAATGTTCAGTAAAAGCCTGGATATCGCTGAAGCCCACCCCCAATTCAGCAAAGAAGACAGGTACACACCTGCCCCGCCCCTCGCCGCCGCCGGGCGCACCCGCAGGGCGCAGGTCGCAGGGCCCGCCGAGGCCGTCCCGCAGCAGAACCGCCCGTCGAGCCGGGAAGGGCCGGGCACGCCGAGGCCAGGAGGCCGGGGAGCCGGGGTGGGGCCCAGACACTTGGGGTGCGCTGTAGGCCGTGCCCCCCTCGTGCCGGTCACGCCGCTGCGTCCCAGCAGGGGCTCCTGTGGCCAGGCTGACTGCCTCCCGCCGGGCCGGGGCCTGGGGTGACGGGGCGGCCCCCTGCCCACGGGGTGGACGCGACGGCCGTCTGTGAGCTACAGGCTCCTGGGGGTGGCAGGGGGCGGTGGCACGGGCTGTTCCCAAGCCCCTGGCCCAGCCCCTGCTCGCACCCCATGGTGCCCGCCGCGGTCCTGCTGGTTCCAGTTGTCTGGCCTCATCCCTGTGTAGCCCCCCGGCTCGCCCCGCACCCGCCCCCCTCCCGTGCCCTTCCCCCTCCTCCCACCTCTCCCCATGCCCTCCCCCTCCTATGCCCTCCCCCCTCTCCTCGTGCCCTCGCCCACGCCCTCCCCCCACCTCTCCCCCGTGCACTACCTCCTCAGCCTCTCCCTGTGCTCTCCCCCTCCCATGCCTTCTCCCTCTCCCCCATGGCCCCCTCCCTCTCCCCTGTGCCCTCCCCCCGTCCCCGTGCCCTCCCCCTCCCGTGCCCTTCCCCCTCCCCCGTGCCCTCCCCCTCCCATGCCCTCTCCGTCTCCCCTTGCCCTCCCCTTCCCGTGCCCTCCCCTCCCGTGCCCTCTCCCTCTCCCGGTGCCCTCCCCATGCCCTCCCCCACCTCTCCCCCATGCACTACCTCCTCAGCCTCTCCCCCATGCCCTCCCCCTACTTGCCGCGCCTCTCCCCCATGCTCCTCCTCCCCAGTGTCCCTTCCCCTTCCCTCTTTTACCTCCCCTACACCTCTCTGCCTCACGATGCCCCCTCCCACCCTTCTCCTTGGAGTCGTTTCAGCTCAGAGTCCCCAGGGGCCGCCTGTTGGGATGGCAGAGGCCGCAGGAACTGCTTCCCACCCCGTCCTCCCCCTTCCTTTCTGCCTGTGCCCAGGAACGTGCTCTGGCTGGGTTGGGGGCGGCGCCGGGCCTTGGGCCGTGGGCAGGGCACTTGACCGGGGGCCTCCAGCTGGCTGTCCCCAGGGCTCCTTCTCAAAGCCAGGCTCCGGGCTGCGCATCCTGAGGCGTTGGCCCGGCCCTGGGCTGAGAGGGCAGCCCCAGCTGGGTGGCCGGGTGGGAGCAGCGCCCCTTGGCTGTGCCGGGTGGGGGGCCCCAGCCCACAGGAGCCTGGAGGACGGGCTTGGGGCTGGACGAGCGGCCCACGTGGGCTCAGCCCAGGCTGGCGGGCCCCTCACGGTGGGCAGGCCTTCGGCCACTCCCCTCCCGTCCCCTCCTCTGCTGTGGCTGCTCGGGCCCCTCTGTTTCCTCTCTTAAGGCCAGCAAGTGCCAGCATGCAGGGGGAGGGGGCACAGCTGTGACACGGGGGTGGTGGCGGCGTCCGCTTGGCCCAGGGGAGGCAGCCACGTGTTGTGGCCACAGCTGGGCGCCTGGGCCAGCTCCCGCCGGCCAGGCTGACCCGGTACAAACGACAGGAGCGGGTCGCCTGCGCGTTTCACGTCAGCAGCCCTGGCCTGGCAGCCAAGCACCAGGGTGCCAAGTGGGGGGGCCCTGGAGCTGGACAGGGCCAGTCGCGGGGGGCAGGGCCGGTTCTCCGAAGCCCCCTGTGCTTTGTTCACCCATCCGTCCACCTGAGCACTTGGCAGACCCCACGGGGGGCCCTTCGAAGCAGCCCCTCCTGGGCCCGGGCTCTGCCGGGGTGGCTGCCATGTGGTGGGGAGGGGCCTCAAGGCCCCGGACCCCCACAGGAGCCAGGCGGGGGTCTCGGACGGGCTGCAGGGGGCGCAGGAGCGCTGGCCTCAGGGCCCCTCCTGTGCGCGGGGCAGGGGCCAGGCAGCCTCGGCTCCTGCTCAGGCCACGGCCTCTTGGAGGGGACGGGACAGTCTGCCCTGAGTTCCCCTCCCACGGCTGACGCCGCCGCCGCCCCTTTCATCCTCAGGTCTCGGTCCATCAGTGGCGCCTCCTCGGGCCTGTCCACCAGCCCCCTCAGCAGCCCCCGGGTGAGTGGGCCCCGCTGCGCCCCGGCCTCCACTGGGGAGCTGGACAGCCGCTCGAGCCTCCCAGCAGCCGGGCGCACCACGTGGGCAGGACCAGCACCCACCACCCCGCGCCTCGCCCTCCCCTTGGGGACCCCTCGCACGGGAGCCCCACAGCCTCAGGGTTGGATGAGAGGCCCAGCGGCCCCCACCTGGAGCTGGCGGGGACCCTGCCGCACCCTCGCCTCCGTCGCGAGCTGCTCAGGGGACCCCGGCGGCCACAGCCGGGCGCGCGTGGGCTGCTCTTGCTAACTGCATGTCTTCTGTTTGTTTTCTCGTGTGTCGATTGTTTTCTCTCGTGGCCCCAACGCCTGCTGCCACGCGTTGCTTGCCCCCCGGGGGTCCCGGTGCTGGGTGCATGGGGTGTGTGCATGTGGGGTCGGTCTCAACCACGCTCTCACCTCCCTGCGCGCTCTCGGCACCTCCCGGTAGCCTGCTAGGAAGTTTGTCCCCCCCACCGCGCCCCGAGCACCCCGTCGCGGCCTGCCCCCCGGAACCCGAGGCGCGGTGGTGCGCCCGGCCTGGATGTACCCTCCCGCCCACGGCTGCCCAGCGGCCTGACCCCAACACCCAGGTCTTGCCGTCCAGGGGCCGGCCGAGCGACACGCCGCTGCCGGCCACCACGTGCAAGCCCCTGCTGGCCGGCGCCCTGGCCTGGCCCCCTCTACCACCGGGGGCCTCGGCCCTCCGCCCACTCTGCCCCCTGCCTGGCTCGCGCCTCCCGGGGCCGGCTCAAATGCCAACTCTGTCCCCGCCATGCAGGTGACCCCACACCCCTCTCCGAGGGGCAGCCCGCTCCCCACCCCCAAGGGGACGCCCGTGCACACGCCCAAGGAGAGCCCGGCCGGCACGCCCAACCCCACGCCGCCGTCCAGCCCCAGCGTCGGGGGCGTGCCCTGGAGGACGCGGCTCAACTCCATCAAGAACAGCTTCCTGGGCTCCCCGCGCTTCCACCGCCGGAAACTGCAGGGTGAGCGGGCTGCTGGCGGCCCTCCTGCCTTCCCTGACGCCATGTGTCCGGCTAGGCCGCGGGCCGGGGAGGAGCTTGCATGGTGCTCTGAGCCTGTGTGCACCCGTGTCTCGGGCTCGAGTGTATGCACAGCACTGGCCGTCACCTGCTGGGCTCGCCCCGAGGCCGCCTCTGGCCCTTTGCTCCTCCTTGGGCCTCTCGCCTGACCCCTGGGAGGAGACGCCTGCCGTGCAGAGCACAGTACAGACGGCCAGGAGGCCTGTGGGATAGGGGCACTGCGCGGCGGGGGCTGGCTGGCACTGCCCACCTCCCAGGCTGCAGCACCACTGCTCAGCCTATGGGGTGGGCAGGGGCCTGGGGCCAGTGGGAGGCCGGAGAAGCCATGACCCCCAGCTGGCGTGAGCACCAGGGGCAGGACAGCTCCTGTGGCCAAGGAGGGTGCAGGCAGGGTACACCTCTGGGCCGTGCCCTTGAGCAGCCTGTCCAGCAGGTGTGGCCCCTGGGGTGTCCCGGCTGGCTCTAGAGGGCAGGGCAGGGGTGCAGGGTGGGCAGTCACCCTGCTTCTCTCCTGTCACCTGTGCAGTTCCGACGCCAGAGGAGATGTCCAATCTGACCCCGGAGTCGTCCCCAGAGTAAGTGGCCCTTGTGCAAGGCCCCACAGAGCCCTCAGGCCTGGGCATGCGCCTGGCTGGGGGGGGGCACGGTGGACCTTCCCCACACCGGCCCCCGGGGCTTCCACGTGCCACCCGCCCACCTGCCCGGCACCTTCTCCAGGCCTGGCCCCCTCTGGCCTCCCTGGCTCCTTGGTGTTTGAAAGCGTGGCCACATGGCCAGAACGGCAGGCAGGGGAGGTGCTCAGGAAGATTCTGGAGCCGCCAGCTCTGCCCAGAAGCCACGGCCATAGGTGGGGAGCCTGGGTGGGCCGAGAAGGAGGGAGAGGAAGGTGGGAGCACGGGGCCCCGCAGCTGGCCAGCCGGGCCGTGCCTCGTCACACGGTCGATGGGATGAGGGTGTCTGGGCTGCGAGCTCGGCCTTCTCGGCAGGGCCCACCCACAACAGCCTGCTCGGGGATTCTGGGGACAGACAGCCGGGGTAGCTGCTCCACGACAGGCTCGGCATGGAGGAGCCAGGAGGACTGGCCTTGGCCAGAGAGGGGGACACTGGGCAGAGCTGACCAGAGGGCAGAGTGGAGCCCCGAGAGGCCCGGGACTCTGGGGGCCTGGGCAAGGGGCTTGTAGACAGGTGGGCAGCCCTGGAGGCAGAACAGCCTGTTCCACGGAGAAAGGAGCAGCCAGGAGCCCCCGGCCACCTGTGCGCACAGGGCGCTGCGGGCACGTGGCCAAGGCCAGGTGCAGTGCAGGCCGGAGCCGGCAATTCGAGTGCTGTCCCCCCAGCCAAGGCCAGGGGCCAGGGAGGACAGGCGGCCCAGGGACACGCCACGAGGAGGGAGGGGGCCTGTGGGGCCTGCAGCCGAGCAGACGCCAAGGACCTCCTGGTCGCTGCCCGGGTCCCCCTGCCAGGTGTGGGGGCGCAGAAGGCTCCCGGAGACCCTGTGCCGGCACCTGTGTCCGTCCTGCCTCACCTTGGTCTGTCCATCTGTGCTTGGTGACGAGGGTTGGTGGGAGCTGGGTGGAGGGACGTGGCGGGAAGCCACAGTCACCTGTGGTGGCCCGGGCCTGGCCGGGACCCCCGCGCCCGCATAGGCAGCCTGTGCCCGCGGCCCGCGGGGTGGCCTGGAGGGAAGGCTGCTCGCGTCGCCTGCTCGGAGCCCTCGGGAGGCGCGGGCCCGTGCTCAGCCCACCTGGCAGAGGCTGTGGGTGCCGTGTGCACACAGCAGGCCCGGGTCAAGGGGCTTGTTTTTATTTTAACATTTCATTTTGTATGTCTTCTATTTTTTTTTTTCTTTTTGAGGTGCTAGGGGCTGGGGATTGAACCTAGGACCCGGTGCTCAACCACTGAGCCACACTGGCTCCCATGAGTGGGGTGTTTTGTTCGTCTTGCTTGTTTGATTTCTCAGGAGGCACTGGGAACCAAACCCGGGGCCTCCCATGTGGGAGGCGGGTGCTCAACGGCTCGAGCTCACCCGCTCCCGAGGGAGCGTTTCAGTCTCTGCTGAGCGTTGCGAGAAGGCGTCACAAACACAGTCACATGTGACGCTGTACGTTCTGGAAAACGCACAGCACCGCAGCCTTCTCTCCTGACCCGAGACCCTCGGAGGCCTGGCCCCACTCCAGAGGGTCTGTGCCAGCTGCCCCCCTCCAGCTCGGGCACCTGCTCTGGCCTCAGGACTAGCTCGCTTCCCCTCCACTGGCCCCTCCCGCCCCCCACGTCGTCTTCAGACGTAGAACTGTTTTTTGTCTTTTGTTTTTTTAAAGATTTATTTATTTATTCATTTCTCTCCCCTCCCCCCCCTGCCCCAGTTGTCTGTTCTCTGTGTCTATTTGCTGCGTCTTCTTTGTCCGCTTCTTTTGTTGTCAGCGGCACGGGAACCTGTGTTTCTTTTAGTTGCGTCATCTTGCTGCGTCAGCTCTCCATGTGGGCGGCGCCATTCCTGGGCAGGCTGCACTTTCTTTCGTGCTGGGCGGCTCTCCTTATGGGGCGCACTCCTTGCGCGTGGGGCTCCCCTATGTGGGGGACACCCCTGCGTGGCAGGGCACTCCTTGCGCGCATCAGCACTGCGCATGGGCCGGCTCCACACGGGTCAAGGAGGCCCGGAGTTTGAACCGTGGACCTCCCATGTGGTAGGCGGACGCCCTAACCACTGGGCCAAGTCTGCTTCCCCAGACGTAGAACTGTTAACGCCGACTCGCTCGAGTCCCAAAGAGCAGACGGGCCATGAGCCTTCGCTGCTTTCCTTCCCTGACGCGCGAGTCCTGGAGGAGGCGGGTGCACTCGTGTGCTCTCCAGGTCCCCCACCGCTGCCACGTGGCACACACTCCTGGGCACCCAGGGGGCATGGGGCATGGGATCCGGCGGCAAGCGGGTCGGCAGGACGCTGCCCCCCAGGGCTCCAGGCACGGCACGAGGCCAGTGGGATGTCGAGGTCAAGGGGCCGACAGCCAGCAGGGGCGGCGCAGGGCGCGTCATGAGGTCCTCGTCCAAGTGCTTGGGTTGGGGTTCCTGGGCACAAGCAAAGAAGCCAGCTCGGGCTGACCTGAGGAGCAGGGGTGCCACGGACAGCTGGTTGGCTCGAAAATGGCCAGGGTGGCCGAAGAGTCAGCTCAGGGAATGGGCAGGAAACGGGCAGTTTCACAGCCAGGAGAGCCACCAGAATCCCCTGGAACCCGCCGGAGAGGGTGCCCTAAGCCTTGACCCTATGGCTCGCCCTTGGCCAGCACCGTGCCGGGGGCGCCAGCTGCCCACTTGCTGGTCCTGCGCCCAGCTTGAGGGTGTGCGTTGGATTGCTGGTGCCGCCGCGCCCCGCGGCCAGCTCTCAGGGAGGCAGGAGGGCGGCTCTGCGGAGCGAGCCCTCTGGGGCTGCGCGGCAGGTTGTGGCAGCACCGTCCACTGCCCAGGGCCCCGTGGCTGCGGTCGGAGAGCCGGCCAGACCCCAGGCTTGCCTGGACTGGGGCCCGCTCCTGAGCTCAGTGGTTGGCAGGACGGGGCCCCGGGGGCTGCTGGTGGGACCACGCAGTCCTTGGCTCCCCGAGCCCGCTGGCGCCTGCCCCGCGGTCCTGTGACGCCGTCTCCACGGCGCTGTCCGCTCCAGGCCTGGAAGCCTGTCCAGGTCCCGGCCGCCCCCGAGGGGAGGGGAGCCGGGTCTGCGGAGCAGGGTGCCCCGAGCGAGGCGAGGGCGGTTAGCCTGAGGCCGTGGGCGCAAAGCCCGGGCGGGGCAGCGAGGCTGGTCCCGCGGCTGGAGATGGCCGGCTGCCTGGGCTCCGGCCTCGGGCCTGCCCGGCCCAGCAGCACCCGCGGGCGGCAGGAGGGCGGCGCCGTGCGAGCGGGCAGGGCCCTGGGTCCGTGCGGTGCCCGGGGTGGGCAGGCCCTCGTCCCTCGCCCCTCTGCAGGGCAGGCGGGGGCCTGGGCAGGGACCCCAGGCCGTCCCAGGTTGCGGCCGCCCTGCTCACAGGCTGGATGCCCGCGCGGTTCCGGGCGCCGTGGCCCCTCCGTTGTCGGCTGCCCTGGCCCTCCGCGGGGAGGCGCGGCGAGGCCTTCTCCCGGGCTTGGGGCAGGCACTACCCGGCGTGGGCCGTGGAGGTGGGTGAGGCCGAGGCCCGCGCGGGGAGGGCAGGCCCGTCCTGACGGCCCGCGCGCCCCCAGGCTCGCCAAGAAGTCCTGGTTCGGGAACTTCATCAGCCTGGAGAAGGAGGAGCAGATCTTCCTGGTCATCAGGGACAAGCCGCTGAGCTCCATCAAGGCCGACATCGTGCACGCCTTCCTCTCGGTGAGGCCCGAGCCCGGGCGGGGGGCGCGAGGCACGGGCGGGGGCGCCGGCGTGCGCGGCTTCGAGGCCTCTGCCCGGGCGGCCTGGGGGGGCGGGGCCCACGGCTGCAGAGGGCATGCGTCCCGGGGTCTTGGCCCCCAAGGGCCGGCCCGTGGGGGCCACACGGTAAACACGGGGCCTGGCGGCGCAGGTCTGCGCGAGGAGCCCGGGGCGGTGGGGGCGGCAGGGAGGCGGGGGGGCCTGTGGCTCTCCAACTGAGGAGCAGACTCAGGGCGGTGGGCTGCCTGCCCACCCCCTGCCCTGGCTGGGCCCCCTGCAGCCCCCGGCCTCCCAGAGGGCCCCTTCCCTGTCCCTGCGGTGATGGCAAGGACGAGCATCGCGTCCTTCCTCGGCCCCTGCCTCCCTCGGGCCCCTGCCTCCGGCCTCGCGTCCCCTCGCTGCTCCCGGCCGCCTGCTGCCTTCCAGGGAGGCCATCCTTGGGCACCAGACTCGGCCCCCGTGACGGGCTCGTGCCGGCAGGGACGGCTGGGGGCTGTTCGGAGCCCACGGTCCACGGTCCTCTTCCGTGGGCCGGGCCCCGTGAAGGCAGTGGCCGCGCGTGTCCGCCTGGCTTTAAGCAGCGTCCCCTTTGTGGCCCCCGAGGGCCACGGTGCGCCTCCTGGAAGGAGAGTGTCAGCGCTGGGCAGCGTGGCTGGACCGGCTCACAGCCTCGTCCTGCCCCCCGCTGGTCCCGCGGCCGCCAGCAAAGACCCTGGGGTCCCCTGCGTCTGGGTGGCGGGCCTGGGGGGCTCTGCTCGGCCGCCTCCACCGGGCTGCCCCCGTTCCGGGGCGGGGGCTCAGGCCGGCCACGACGCCCCCGCTCCCCGCAGATCCCCAGCCTCAGCCACAGCGTGGTGTCGCAGACGAGCTTCCGGGCCGAGTACAAGTCGGCGGGGGGCCCGGCCGTGTTCCAGAAGCCGGTCAAGTTCCAGGTGGACATCACCTACACCGAGGGCGGGGGCGCCCAGAAGGACTGCGGCGTCTACTCCGTCACCTTCGCCCTGCTGTCAGGTGCGCCGGGGCCAGGCGGGGTGCGGTGGGCAGGGGCAGGGGCGGGGCCTGGGCAGGCGGTAACCATCCCGCCCGCACCCAGGCCCGAGCCGCCGCTTCAAGAGGGTGGTGGAGACGATCCAGGCGCAGCTGCTGAGCGCGCACGAGCAGCCGTGTGTCCAGCAGTTGGCAGGTGAGGCGGCGCGCAGCCCGGCGCCCTCCCGCCCGGCCCCTCCGACGCCCGCCCCCAGGGAGCAGAGCCCCCCGGGCCTCCAGGCCCCCAGGCTGCGTGGGCCCGGCCCCCACACACCCAGGGCGTAAGGCCCGGTGGCCGCGGACTGAGAGCGCCTCTTGTCCACTGTAGACACGCCCCTGCCAGCGCCAGGACTAAGCTGGGGCGCTGAGCATAAGGGCCAGAAGGTGGCCACCAGCTACGAGAGTAGCCTCTGACGCGGGCAGGTAAGGCTTCCGGCCCCGCCTCGGGGCGGGGGGGCTGCGGGCAGGCCCGGGGCGCAGCCGATGCACCGCGGCCAGGCCCGGACACGGAGGCCCTGCTGCAGCCTGGCCCCGGCCGCCTCCGCCGCTCCAACCCTGCTCCGGGGCCACCTGGCACAGGGGCTGCCCACTGTCCTGGGCTCCCGGGGACGGCCTCACCGTGCAGGGCCAGGCAGGGCAGAGGGGCCTGAGGGGCATGCAGGCGCGGGGGCTTCTGGGGGTGTCACGTGCGGCCGCGCTGTGCTGGCCTGGGAGCCTCTTCCTGGTTCCTGTGGGGCCCCAGAGGCCCGGCCCCCCACCCAGCCCCCAGCCCTCCACTTCCTGCCACCCTCATGGCATCTGCCTGTCTCTCACCTCCCCACCCCACCCGCTCACCCCGGGTGGGCACCTGAACCCCCAGCAGCTGTGGCTGTGGCCCCGCTCTGGACCTAGGGGCTGTCAGGCGAGGCGGGGGCTCCCGGGAGGCCAGCCTGGCCCCACCCTGACCCTCAGGGCCGGGAAGAGCAGGGCCACCGAGGCTGCCCACAAAGCCGGGCCCCTCCTCCTGCCACGCCCCAAAGCAGGACGCTTTTCTTTAGCCCAGGCCCCACCTGCATCCCTGAGGCCCTGGGGGCCCAAGTCAGGCCCCGGCAACCCCTCCCTAGCACCCCCGCCCACCTTCCAGCACCCGTCCCCCTAGCTCAGCTCCAGAGCCACTGCTGCGCGGCGGGCAGCACCAGGGCCCTGCGGCCCCAGCACGTCTGGGAGCACAGAGGGCGCCCAGGGCCCACCGGCCCCCCCCAGGGAGGGCCTTGAGGGAACAGCCCCTCACGGGGCTACCGCCCCCAGACCTGCAGGCCTCCGAGCCCAGACGTGGTCCCGGCCTGAGCAGGGCAGCCCCAGGGCGCCCGCCCGGCAGGCCGGGGAGTGGAGATACCCAGGCCAGCAGCCGCGGCCCCCCAGGCGGGCCCCGGGGCCAGGCCAGCGCCCCCGCCAGCCCTGCGCCCGCCTGGAAGCGCTGTTCACACGCCTCTCCTCTCTCCGTTCTGTGCTCCAGACACCAGTAACTGCATGGAGGCGATGACGGGGAGGCTTCCCAAGTGCGGTAAGAGCCCCGCGCGCCAGCCCCCCCACCTGCCGCGGCTCGTTGGCGTGGCCTCCCGCCACGCTCAGGACCCCGCGCACACCTGCTGCCCGCCTGGCAACGCAGCGCCCACGCGGCCACCCCAGGGCCCTTCTCCCCGGGAGCCCAGAGCCCCGTGGTGGGGGGGCCCTGGCCATGGTCTCCCCTGCGTCCCCGCTACCTGCTGGACACTGTGCAGGGGCAGGGCAGACCCGCAGGGCACGATCGCAGCCAAGGTTAGGGCCCAAGGGGGACCGAGACTCGGGGCAGGAAGGGGTCCCTGGGCCCAGGCTCGGGTGGCGCCGAGCCCTGCTATGGCCGAGGCAGCCGCAAGCCCTCTGCCGTGGTCCCCGAGGGCCCGTGCGTCCCTCCCGCTGACCTGGCAGGGAGCAGACAGGGTGCCCTGGCGCCTGGGCTCGGGGGGATTGGGCTGGCGGCGGGAGCCGAGCCCACCAGGCAGGGTGTCCCCTCGCACGGCCTCCCCCCGGTTTGCCCTGCCACAGCCACACGCTCCATGCTGTCCACCCTCTGTCCATCTGCCTGCCTCCCGCTGGCCTCCGTGTCCACGCCGAGCCTGCTGGGGCCTGCCCCTGCCTTTAGTGGGGCGCTGGCTCTGGCCCCCGCCCCACAGCGGCCGAGGCCTGGGGCGGGCTTGAGGGCAGGGGCCGCCGGGCTGCGTGACGCCAGGGCTGGTGGAGGGCGGGCCGGGCGCGCAGTTGCTGCGGGAGCACTGGGGTCCTGCGAGGCTGTGCCACCGCCCCGGGCAGAGGGTCCTACGGCCACCACCCCCGGCCTCCGGGGCTCGTCTCCTCCAGGCCCTCGTTCACTCGTTCACGTCTGTCTGTTCTTTCTCTCCTTCCCTCCCATCCTCTCTCTCCTTTTTTTTTCTTTCTTTGTCTCTGTGTCCCCAGGCAGCCCACTGGGTAACTTCTTTGACGTAATTAAACAACTTTTTTCAGACGAGAAGAATGGGCAGGCAGCCCAGGCGCCCAGCACGTCCGCCAAGCGCAGGGCCCACGGCCCGCTCGGCGACTCCGCGGCCGCTGGCCCCGGCCCTGGAGGGGACGCCGAGCACCCAGCGGGCAAGCACACGGCCAGGACGGGGCCTCCGGCCGCCCGCCGCGAGCAGCCCTAGACCCCCGGCACTGCCCGTGGCTGCGCCTGTGCTGCCCACCCAGACTGCTGCCGCGGAGCTGGGAGGAAGGAGGGCCGGCGAGGGCTGCCCCGCCCGCGCCCTGTCTCGTGCCTCTCGGCCTCTGTCTCTGACGCCATCGCTTGTTTCCGCTCTGCTACCAGGAATTATCCCGAAAAGTTAACGTATCACCTCCGCGAGGCCACCCTCTGCACTCCGCGCCGGACACTTGCTGACCGAAGGTGGCTACTGCGACCTGCCCCCCTGCCCGCTCCTGCCCCGTAGCGGCTCCACCGGGCGCAGCTCTGCATGGCCGCGGGCGGGCCGCGGCCGAGGGGACGCCTCCAGCTCAGCCAACCCTGGACCCTGGAGAACTGACTGCTCGCTGCGAACAGCCTGCGTGGCCACCCCTGGGCAGGCCCCCGCCCCGTCGCCCCTTGCCACGGCCTCGCCAGCGCCGCCCCGCCTGCCGCCCGCACCCGTGTCCCATCAGCCCGCCTGGTCTGACGCCCCGTCTTGGCCAAGGGAGGAGAGAGACCCGGAGGCGCCGGGCAGGAAGGGGCGGCCGGGACCCTCGGCCCTCCGCCAGGGGCGGCAGGGCTGGCCGAGACAGTGTTACTTCCTCGCCGCTTTTCCTAAATCCGTGTCCTCCGTTCGGGGAAGGGGCGGCAGCGGCCGCTGTCTCGGGCAAGGGCGCCCTGCGGATGGAGCCCTCCAGGTGCTGGGTGGGCAGGGCGGCAGGCAAGCTACTGTAAACTCTAAAGAATTCCTGCAAGATATTTTTATAAACTTCTTTTTCTTGGTTGTTTTTGGAAAACGGTGTGGGGGCTGCTGGGCAGGACTAGATTCTGTGTTTCCGTCACTTGCTCTTGGTTATTTCTATAGACATAGACACATATATCTATATTTACAGAGCGGCGCGCTCAGCCCTGCCCTGGGCTGACCGGCGGGGAGACGTGGCCCCAGGGCCCGGGGGTGGGCAGCGCCCTCCTGCAGCGGCTGGCCTGGGCTGGGGTGCTCTTGGCTGTGCCCAAGGGCAGTGGGCAGGGGCACCGCAGGATTTTTAAATTAAAATAAAAAAAAAAAAAAAGGACAAAGCTGGCGCTGCTCGTGGAGCGTCTTCTGTGCACAGCAAGGTGGCGGCCGCTGCCCCGCACCGCGACTTCGCCGCCTTCCTGCTGCGCCGCCCGGCGAGCTCGCGCTGCATGCCCTGCCGTGACGAGTCCGCCTCCTGCGCGTTTCCCGCGCTCGCCCTCCTCGCCCCGCAGGCCGGCTCTGGCGCCTCCGCCTCGCTGAACCCGCCGCGGGCTGGGGCTCCGTCCCTGGAACAAAGTGGCACGCCAGGGGAGCCAGGCCGCGCGGCGGCAGGAGGGCGCAGGAGCCCTGAAGCAATACCTCCTGTCGGCCTCGTCTTTTGTACTTCGGACTCACGCGGACTCGCACGGACGTCATGGAAACGGACAAGCCCCACCCAGTGTACCCCTTGTCAAATAACTGTTGAGCAACTTTAGTTCTGGAACAATAAATTCCTTCAGTAACGACACCCACGGCGCGTCCTCATCGGGCAGGACGTGGGAGGAGATGTGGCGCGAGTGCTCTGGCCGCGGCCAGCCTGGCACAGTGCTGCCCTCTGCGCAGCCTGTGAGGTGTCCACACAGCTGGGGTCTAAGGCCATTTCCGACGTGTTGGGGCCGCCCCGGCTGTGCGCAGCCTCGGATGGGTCACACTCGGGTCGGGGGCCGGGCGGGGAGCAGCAGGGGCATATACTGTCACCCCAGCGGGGACTGGACGCTGGCACCGAGTGCCACCCAGGGCTGGGCAGGAGCGGCTGGCCCCACGAGAGCCCTGTGCCCCCACGCCTGGGCCTGTGCTGCAGGAGGGCCCTTCATCTGCCCCTTCCCGGGCAGGGGCTGACTGGGGCACCGCGGCCCCAGACCCGGCGGCGAGGGGCCAGCTGGTGGGCAGCCTTGTCGCTGGAGAAGGTGCCACTGCCACTCCTTGCAGGGCTAGTCCCAGGGCTGCGGGGCCCGGATCCCAGCTGACCACAGCCCCGGCCTCCGCTGCCCAGGGCACGGGTGCAGGCCTGTGCCCCGAGTCCACGGCCGCAGCCTCAGGGAGCGGTCCTCGGCGGATCTGAGCAGAGCCTTGCGGCACCCACGGTCTGCCCCTCAGTCTCTCACCCGTGCTTTCCTGGGCGCACATGGGCCCTGCCACGGCCCCTGGGAGTCCTGGGCCGGGTGAGCTGTGGCTCCCTTGATGCCACACACCAGATGTGGCAGCATGGCCCAGCAGTGTGCCGGGGGACGTCACCTGGGGTTGCAATCACTGCCGGAGGCTGGGCTGGCTCCCAGCAGCCTGCCCCCTTCAGGTGCTGGCCGGGAAGAGCCTTTGCTGATGGGCAGCTGGTGGTCCCTCGAGGGAGGTGGGTGCCCAGAAGGTACTCTGGAGAGATGCAGGGCCCAGGCTCTACCTGCGGGGTAACGGGTGGGGTGGGGCAGGGCCCACGGCTCCAGCGCAGCGAGGGGCAGGTGCCTGGCTCCTGGGCCCGGCCTGGCTACGGGGCGCTTCCAGACCAGCTCTGCGTCTGCCTTCCTGGCTTCATCTGCCTCCGCTGCGTCTCTAAGTGCTCGGAGGCTGCTACCGGCCTTCCCGGGCACCGGGCGGCACGTCCCACAAACCCACCGGCACCTGTCCACTTGCTTCAGCTCGGGCCCTCCCCTGGAGGGGCCCTGCCTCCAGCCCCAAGCTCGCTCTTGGGTGTAAGTGACAGAGTCAAGGCAGGCCGGCCTAAGCCCAGAACTCAAGCACTTGCCAAGATCAAGTATGCCTCACGGGAACACCTGGACGGGCGCACCTGGATGGGGGCGCGATAGCCCACTGGCCCGCAGGAACTCTGCAAAGCAGAAACTAATCAGGGGCCTGAAGAGTGGGTGCAGTGTGGGTGCAGCCCCCAGCCAGGGCACACGGCCCATGGCCAGTGCTCGGTTCCCAGGCAGGGCCGAGGGGCTCAGAGCTCGCGTCCCGTGGCTGGAGCCTGAGGTGTGGACGGGAGGAAGGCCGGCACGTGCACCGTGGAGGGCTGCCCTAAGCACTGCCATGCTACCAGCCACGGTGCAGGGCAGGCCCAAGGAGCCGGGTCCCCCAGGCCAGCTGCAGGGGGCAGTGCCGGGGGAGGGCTGCCAGGCAGGGGGAGGGCGAGCGGGGGAGGGTCCTGACTCGCAGGCCCGGGCGGGGGGCAGGGGCGGCACTGTTCTGCCCACCACTGTCCACTCTGCGGCCCCCAGATTCACATCCATGCCCCGTGCAAAATACACCCTGCCTCCAAGGCCTCCCAGCCCCAGTCCACACCCCAAATCTCTTAATGCTCACGGCCTGGAAAGCCCTAAATCTCATGCACTTGGGCGGGGCCGCCTGGAATTAAGGCCACCTGCGAGACCAGGAAACACGTTCTCGCCCCAGAAGGTGACACGGGCCGGGCTCCACGTCACAGCATGGGGAGGGCTGGCCCCGAGCAGAGCCCAGCCGAGCAGGGCGCTCCTCGCCCTCCAGCCCGCCCACGGCCTGCCGCGCTGCGCTCTCCACGCCCACCCCCTGCCGTTTCCCGCTAGCCACTGGAGGGCCTGGGCCAGCCGCCTCGCAGCCCGAGCCCGAGCCCGGGGTGGGGGGAGCCTCAGGAGCCTTGCGCGCTCCGTGGTAGACCCGCGCTGCCCACAGACCCTCCCTGTACCGCCTTCTCTCCTTGTCCCCGCGTCACCTCCTCACAGCCCCCTGGGGGGCTTGCGCTCACCTTTGCCCTGAGGTGGGAAAGGCGTCCAGCCACACGCTCCTGACAGCAACGCTCACAGAGTTAGTGTCTTTTGCAATCCCGATAGGCTTGGAATTTCTCAATTCATCCAAGCCTTGGTCCCTTTTATTTAAAGGTTCTGCCCCTGATTTACCTCTTTCCAGTTACATTTTACTATAAGTAAAGACCAAGAACAGGCTTCGCTGTCAACATTTTGCTTGGAAGTCTCGGTGTCTAAGTTCTTATTTGCAAGTTGTGCCTTCCGCTGACATGCAGGGCGTAACTCGGCAAAGCTGCCCCTGGGGTCCCCGTGCCCCCCCTGCCGCTGGCTCAGTGCTCCCTGAGTCCCCGTGCTCCCCCTGCCGCTGGCTCAGTGCTCCCTGAGTCCCCGTGCCCCCCCTGCCGCTGGCTCAGTGCTCCCTGAGTCCCCGTGCCCCCCCTGCCGCTGGCTCAGTGCTCCCTGAGTCCCCGTGCTCCCCCTGCCGCTGGCTCAATGCTCCCTGAGTCCCTGTGCTCCCCCTGCCGCTGGCTCAGTGCTCCCTGAGTCCCTGTGCTCCCCCTGCCGCTGGCTCAGTGCTCCCTGAGTCCCTGTGCTCCCCCTGCCGCTGGCTCAGTGCTCCCTGAGTCCCCGCGCTCCTGCTGCAGCTCCGTGCTCCCCTGGTGCCTCTAACACAGACTCCACACCGCTTCCAGGGGTCTCCCGGCCCTCACCTCCTCTGGAGCTCACCTGCAGCACCATTGACATCCACCTCCTCGTCTGCTCAAGGCCATCTCGGCCTTTTCTACTCAGTTCCTCAAAGTCCTTCCAGCACCTGTCACCGCCCCGGTCCAGGCCACATGAAAACGTGTCACACCATCACCCCTCGCAGCACTGAGCCCTGGCTCACTTCCTACGGCTGCTGGAACGAGTTACCGCAAACTTCCTGTCCTCCCAGAGCCCCTGAGCCAGGTGGGCAGACGTCCCTACCGCCGAGGAGGAAGTGGTCAGCTCCGAGGGCAGCACAGGGCCTGGAGGCCTCCTGCCAGGCTCCTGGCACAAGCATGAGCTCAGCAGCTGTGCAGAGCCTTCTGGAACAGTCCCCGTGGGGGTCAAAGGTGCTGTCTCCACTGCAGGCGCTGAGGAGGGCTGCGGCCTGGCTAGAGGCCCCCACTGACCCACACTGCAGGTAGGGCTGGGCAGGTCAGTGATGGTGCTGAAGGCGGGCAGGGAGAGCCTCCACCAGGTGGCTGAGTGGGCAGGGGGCACCAGAGGTGTGGGGGTGTGGTGAGCCCTCAGCACGGAGGGACGGGGAGCCTGCTGTTCAAGGGGTGCACGGTGTGGGTGAGCACGACGGGACATGGGTCTCTCCCGTGACCCCACCCTGGCTCTGGACAGCAGGTGCGCAGGGGGCAGGCAGGGCCAGGGTCACGTCTGAGGTCTGTCTGGCCGGGTCTGGCCTGCAAGCCTGTGTCCAGCAGCCACATACTCCATTGCCGAGCTTTGGGGGTGCTCAGCTGCTCCCCGCCCTGCCCAGCCCAGAGCTGCTCCAGCCCTGGGGGAGCCCTCGGGGCCTCGCCTCCTCTGGGTGCTGGGTGAGGGGTGCAGCACCGACGGTCCTGACCCTGATGCTGGGGGCCACCCTGGAGGCTGCAGAGGCTCTGTGCTGGGGGCAGGTGGGGTCCCCCAGAGACGCCGAGGACACACAGCAGGCACTCGCCTGAGACAACCTTTTATTAGGACTGAACGGAGCAGACCAGCGAGGCGGCACGTCCTCCCATGGCCGGACCCCTCCTCGCCCCCGGACTGGGCATGAGAGCGGCCCACCCCCAGGGCTGAGCCAGCCGGCCTCGCGGCTCCTCCTCGGGCGCCTGGAAGCAGGGGGCAGCCCGGCTCTCCGTGACCTCGTCCCCAGAGGCCGTCCCCCCTGGGGTGGCCCCCAAACCCCCAACAGCCCAGACCCTGTGGAGAGGAGCGGGGAGGGAGACCCCCAGGCAAACCGAAAACCCCATCCCAAAGCAAACAAAACCCAGAGTGACCAACTGAGCCTCTTCCAAAGGCGCAGCGCTGCTTATGTGACTTTCCTTGAACACGCCAGAGCCCCTGGACAGGGGAGGGAAGGCCTGCGTGGAGGGCGAGGGAGGGAGGCCCGGAGGAGCACGCGAGCAGCCCCTCGGTGGCGCCGCAGGAGTGGGGCCCGGCCGCGGCCTCTGCCAGGAGCGGCACGTCCACCCTAGCCGGAGCCCCAGCCAGGCAGTCTCGCCACGGCCCCAGCAGCGCCTGTGCCGCCGAGCCCAGGGGGGCAGCGGTGCTTCCGGAACCCTCTGCGCCAGCGCCTGTGTCCGCGTGCTCACCCCAGACGCACAGACACCGCGGTTCGTTGGCGTGGCCGAGCCTGCCAGCCGGGGCTCATCTCTCCTTGACGTGGTTCTGTGCCGCGCCCCCCTCGCCGCCCCCCCGGGCGCCCGGGCCGCTGCACAGGGCCTCCGTGAGGTCGTCCATGACGGCCGTCTCCTTGGGGTCGACCAGGCCGAACTCCCTGACGAAGAGGATGAAGTGGGCGTACAAGGTGTTCAAGTGTCCGTGCAGCTGGAGGGCCAGCGTCTCCTTGAAGTGGGACGAGTAGATGTGCGCCAGCACGTGGAACAGGAACTTGCAGATCTTCTTCACCAGGCTCTCGAAGGAGGCGGGGAACTCTCTGCCTGCAGGGGGACCACGGTCACAGCCCTGCCGGGCAGCCGCCCTGCCCTGAGCCTCCCCTCCACCAGCTCCCACCACCCCGAGGGGGCACGGAGGCCAGCACGCCCCAGGCGCCCAGAGCAGCGCCTTCTTAAGACCAGTCACGTGTGCCGTGGGTGCGCTCTCCCCTCCCTGCAGCCCCTGGGGCCCGCCAAGCCCCAGCCCCCTGGGTCCTCTCCCACCTCGCCCAGGAGCAGGGTGGGTGCCGGGGGAGCTGCCACCCACCGCACACTGCTCAGGCCAGGCTCGGTGCGCCCCTTGGTACAGGAGGACCTGCCAGGGTCCACGTTAGCAGGACCCTGAGGGACAAGAGCCTGCAGACCACCCAGCCAGAGAGCGGCAGGGGGAGCCCAAGGCAGCCCCAGCGCTGGACGGGGTCCCAGCCACCACCCGCCCTCCGGGTCGGCGCTCACCGGCGCACCCTCCTGCCGCCCCACCCCCAGCCCACCTGCAGCCACCCCTGGTCTGCGCAAGGACGCACCGTATTTTGTGGGGAAAACATCCTCGTCTGTCACCAGCTTCTGCACGGAGCTCATGACGAAGTCGACATACTGAGGGGCTGTGCACTTGACCTTCTTTCCCCGCTCGTCATACCAGTGGTACTGGCTGTGGGGGACAGTGACAGGCTGGTCAGCAGCTGCCAGGCGTGGGACACCCAGGCACAGGCCCACCTGCCAGAGGCTGGCCGCCCCTGCCGGCCCCAGCCCAAATCACTGCGCAGAGGAGGGGCGCTGGGTGCTGGCGGCGCAGGCCTGCTGGCACAGGGCCCGCCGCGAGCGAGGACGCCCAGGACCCGCCACCGGGGGAAGCGCAGCTGTGAGCACGTCCTCGTGGCACTGAGAGGCGAGGAGGCCTGGCGGGCAGCACGGGAGGAGGGCGCGCCTCCTCTGCTTGCGCCTGGCTGAGTCCTACTCGACATCAACGCTCTTTCGGGGTAAGGTCTTGCACTGTAGCCTCCCTGCGGGCAGGCTGAGCTCAGAAGCCTCTCGAGGCCCCGACCCTGGCCCGGCCCCCCACTGGGCTGCTGCTCCCGCCAGGGGGCCCAGCCCCTCCTCTGGGGCTGCGACCCAGGTCTAGGGCAGCGGCCTCTGGGCACCCTGTGGACAGCTGTGAGCTGCAGTGGGACCGGCCCACACGCCTGCCCAAGCCCCTCCCCACTGCCCTGTTCCTGGGGCAGCCAGTCCTCACGTGACAGAGGCCGCAGAGCGCCCAAGCAGCTGGGCAAAGGCTGCCTCGGTGAGTCCAGCAGGGCGCCAAGTGCGTCTCCACCTCAGCCTGGCAGGCACCGTCGCCTGTGCCGGGTCCAGCGAGCGCCTCACACCCTCCCCCGCCCAGGCCGAGGCTCCTGCCCACATCCCACTCTGGCCAGTGCAGCTGCCAACAGGCCCTCTGCCTCCGCCTCACCCCTGCAGACCATCGTCCCAAACTGGGGTATGCTGGCCTGGGGGAGGGTCCTGAGCCCCCCCAGCCCGCATCCAGTGGCTGGAGATGGGCCCACACAGCAGATGGGGCCTTCTCCCCGGAGGAGAGCCCTCCAGGCCGCCCTGCTGGCACAGCGCCACATGGGGGCTTGGTCGGGGGCAGCACCTGCAGAGGACGTTGCCCGGCAGCCCGTGCCTTCCCTGGAGGACGCTGGGCACTGCTGGGCACCGGCAGCCGAGGCAGTTCTGTGAGGTGGGCAGCCCCAGGAGGTGCCCCACGGCACAGCGACGGGGGGTGGAGGCAGCAGAGGGAAAGGCGCTGGGCCGTCCCGCAGCCCCCACAGGCACCAGGCCCGGCCCCGGCCAGGGGAGCGGCGTTTACGAAGCCCGGGAACTGCAAGGCACCCACGGCCCGCGCGCCACACGACTGCAGGCGCGAGGAGTGGAGAAGGAGCCCCCCGGCCCCTGCTTCTCGGGGCTGAGGACACGCACTCGCCTTCCCTTCCTTTCCAAAGCCCGGGCTGGTGCGCGGGGAGCAAGGCCTCGGAGGGCCAGGCGGAGCCCACACCGGCATGCCGGTGGCCGCACGTGGCCACAGCTGTGGTGACTGGCAGAGGCTGGGACTGGAGAGCCACTGGCCACAACCGGAGACCCTGAGAGGGGCTCCTGGAGGACACGGGACTGCTCCGCCTGTTCTGAAAGGCAGGGTTTTCACGTTAAAGTGACCTTTCTATGTGTGAAAGTTCATGAATTCTCACACACGTAGATGCAGGTCAACAGGCCAGGATCCGAGAGCTCCCCTGCCCCTAAGCACGCCTCAGGCTGCCTGTCCCCCCGCGGTCACAGAGCCCACCCCACCCTCTGGTCTGCTCTCCGGTGCTGAGCCTGGGCTCTGCGGGTCGCTGGCTGCGGCCTTCCGAGGCCGGCTCTGACGCCCAGCACGGGGCCTCAGGACTCGGCCATGCAGCCACGCGGTGTCCCCAGCTCTCCACCGCTGGAGAAGACAGGCTTCGCGTGGCCAGGCCATTTAACTACGTGGGCTGCAGATGTCTGGGCTGTGCCTGGTTTGGAGCCATTAGTCAGGCTGTCACAAATATTCCTGTACAGGCTTCTATGTGAACTCAAGTTGTCATTTTCTCTAAGGCAAAAAAGGGCTGCAGGTTCCCCAGGCAAGGACGCCTGGGCTCCGTAAGCTGTGCTTGTGCAGCCTGCGGCAGCCTGGGCACCCCCAGCAGCAGAGTGGGAGACCCGGGTGTGCGGGTCAGGCACCCGGCATGGCCCGTCTCACCACCGCAGCCACCCTAAAGGCACACAGCAGGTGGCTGGGCCCGCGGCTCCATCTCTCCAGCGGCCGGCGACGTCAAGCGGCCTCTCTTGCCGGGACAGGAAGCACACCTCACTTCATCGCATTTCGCTCTAGCACACTCCAGATGCAGCGTGTTTTACAAACTGAAGGCTGGCGACAGACCTGGGCAGAGCAGCTCCACTGGTGCCAACTTTTCTAGCAGCGTGGGCTCACTCCATCTCCAGCTCACATTTTAATTAAGCCTGTACCCTGCTTTTTAGATATAAGGCTACTGCACACTTAACAGGATACAGTGGTGTGTAAACGCAAGTTTTACATATACTGGGAAACCAAAAAATCCATGTGACTCGCTTTATAGTGGTGGTCTCCAAGTATGCCTGTATCCTCTTCGGTGAAGAGTTTGTTCAAGTCCTTTGCCCATCTTTAAAAATTTATTTTTTCTTTATTAATACCTCTCCCAGATGATTCATCTGTCTGCTCGCCTTCTCCAGGAGGCACCGGGAACCAAACCTGGGACCTCCCAGATGGGAGGCGAGTGCCCGACAGCCTGAGTCACAGCCACTCCCCACAGGCTGTGGCATCTGTTCCTTGCAGTGGGGGGCAACATCAGATCGTTTTCCTTTAGGAGGCACTGGAACCAGAACCCAGGACCTCCCGTGTGGTAGGCAGGTACTCAACTGGTTGAGCCACATCTGCTTCCCCCTTTGCCCATTTTTTTTTTTTAAGATTTATTTATTTATTTATTTAATTCCCCCCCCCCTCCCCTGGTTGTCTGTTCTTGGTGTCTATTTGCTGCGTCTTGTTTCTTTGTCCGCTTCTGTTGTCGTCAGCGGCATGGGAAGTGTGGGCGGCGCCATTCCTGGGCAGGCTGCACTTTCTTTTCACGCTGGGCGGCTCTCCTCACGGGCGCACTCCTTGCGCGTGGGGCTCCCCCACGCGGGGGATACCCTTGCGTGGCACGGCACTCCTTGCGCGCATCAGCACTGCGCATGGCCAGCTCCACACGGGTCAAGGAGGCCCGGGGTTTGAACCGCGGACCTCCCATATGGTAGACGGACGCCCTAACCACTGGGCCAAAGTCCGTTTCCCCCATTTTTAATTTAATTATTTCTTTTCTTATTGAGTTGTGAGAGCTCTTACATATTCTGGATACGTGTCCTTTGTGAACATTTTCTCACTGTAATCTGTCTTTTCTCTTAACAGCATCTTTCTCAGAGCAGATGGACTTTGATGAAGTTTGTTTATTGAGTATTTTTCTTCAAAGTATCATATCTTTAGTGTCATGTTTACTTCAAAAAGTTTGTATGTTACATTTAGAGTTCTAATTTACTTTGAGTTAAAGTTTGCATAAGGTGTGAAGTTTAGGTTAATGTACATCTTTTTTCCTTCGGCATATAAATAACCACTTTTTCCAGCAGCACCACTTCTATTCCGTCCTTTTGGTCTACATGTCTGCTCCTTTGCCAGCACCGCCCTGACCCGATGACAGTAAGTTTATAGTAAGTCTTCAAAAGGGTACTGGGATTCCATCAACTTCATTTTTATTCAGAATTGTTTCAGCACCTCTAGGTACTGTGCCCCTCTGTGTACATTTCAGAGTCAGCCTGTCTCTATCTACAAAACACCCTGCTGGGACTCTGACTGGATTGGATTCCATCAACAGACATATCCGAAGAGAGATGACATTTGACCATGTTGAGTCTTCTAATCCGTCAACAGAAAAAAAGTCTATCCATCTCTTTAGGTCATCTTCATCAGCATTTTGTAGTTTCCAGAGTAAAAAGCCTATACTTGTCCTGGAAAAAATGAATAATCAAGCACCTCACTGTTGGGAGCTATTGTAAATAGCATTGTTTTATTAACTTCTAGTATGTAGTAGTATGTTCACTGCTAATACATAGAACTATGGTTTGTGTTGACTTTCCTAATCTAAAAACTAGAATCCCCGACATTTTCTACATAAACAATCATGTACGCAATAGGTATGGTTTTACTACTTATCCAGTTTAGATGCTGGGTAGGAAAGGGTAAACTTGCCAGGTCTAGCTTGCTTGACCCCACACACTTTTTTTTTTTTTAAAGATTTATTTATTTATTTCTCTCCCCTTCCTCCCCCCCAACCCCGGTTGTCTGTTCTCTGTGTCTATTTGCTGCGTCTTCTTTGTCCGCTTCTGTTGTTGTCAGTGGCACGGGAATCTGTGTCTCTTTCTGTTGTGTCATCTTCTTGTGTCAGCTCTCCATGTGTGTGGCACCATTCCTGGGCAGGCTGCAGTTTCTTTCACACTGGGTGGCTCTCCTTATGGGGTGCACTCCTTGAGCGTGGGGCTCCCCTATACGGGGGACACCCCTGCGTGGCACAGCACTCCTTGCGCACATCAGCACTGCACATGGGCCAGCTCCACACGGGTCAAGGAGGCCCGGGGTTTGAACCGCAGACCTCCCATGTGGTAGATGGATGCCCTCACCACTGGGCCAAGTCCGCCGCCGACCCCCCCCCACACACACTCTTAAGCACGGGCTCTTAACAAGGGTTCATGAGCTTGAACTGAAATTCAAAAAAACACGGTTCTTGTGTGGACATGTTGGGGCAGTGTGATGTATTCACTAAATAATATACAGTGTAGTGTGGACTTGGTAAGGGGCCTGTGGTTTTCATCTGACTGGCAAGGGGTCCATGGATTGAAAGCGGTTCAGAGCTACTGGTCTAAAGGAGGGCCCTTCTCAGGCCTGGCCCTTGGCTGGCGCCTGGCGGATAGCCAGAGCCCTGGGAACACTGCCTAAAAAGAGGGTTCTGAGGGCCTGGGCCACGCTGTGCCCACTTGGCCAGAGAAGTGTATCCTGAGATGCGACTCCTGGGGAAGTGGGGGTGAGCTGGGCGTGGGGGGGACGGATCCCCAGCAACAGCCCTGATACCAAGGCTTGGGGGTGCCCCTGCCAGGCCTCTCATACCTTTCCTGGGGGGCTGACTGTGACCCACTGAGACCCCCGCCTGGCTCCTCCAGGACCGTGCCCTGTGCACCTTCTCCCCTGGCTGGCCTTCATCTCCATCCTCCGCCACCATCAGCTGAGGACAAAGGCTAGTCCTAGTCCCGAGTGTCCAGGGACCCACGGGCCCCGCCCCGCAGGCGCCGTGTGCCTCCCCCTCAGCTGCCTGCCTCCAGCGGACGGGAGCGGGCGCGACGAGTGCTGCCACCCTGGCCTGCCCTGAGCTTGGGGGGTGCTCGGCCTGCACCGTTAAGTCCGACGCTGGCTGTGGGCTTCCAGCAGGCTGAGGAAGTGCCTTCCTGCTCAAAGCCGGCTGCAAGTTCTTTCATGAAAGGACGCTGCATTTCATCAACGGCATTTCTGCATCCACAGACAGATCAAGTCGATTTCCTGTTCCGTTTTCCAGGTGGATGACAATGACTGTCTGTGAATTCTGAACCAGCCTTGTATTCCCAGGAGAAGCCACAACGGGTGGTGGTTATTTCTCATCAAGTATTGCTGAATTCGGTGTGCTCACACGAAGATTTTTGTGCCTGTGATCGTAGGGTACTGGCCTGCAGTTTCCTTTTTGTGTGCTTGTCTGGTGTTTGGGAAGTACTGGCCTCCTAAGATGAGTTGGGACTCGTTCCTCCTCTTACATGTTCTGGATGAGATTGTAGAGAATTCATATCATTTTTTTCTATAACTGTTTGGTAGTTTTTGACAGTGAAACCATCTGGGCCCAGATATTTTATTCTTTTTAGAGAGTTTCAAACTACTAAGTCATTTTTTTTTTTAAGGTTTTTATTTTTCTTTCTCCCCACCCCCTTGTTTCTCACTTGCTGTGTCTACTCGCCCTCCTAGTTTCCTTAGGAGGCACCGGGGCCGAGCCCAGGTGGGAGGGAGGGGCCTAACCGCTCAGGCCACCCCACTCCCTGCTCTGTTGTGCCTCTCAATCGTTTTCCTCCCCACATTTTTTTTTTAATATCTACTTTTGTTACAATAATATTTTTTTGTCTTTTTTTAAAAAAGATACATAGGTCACAAAAAGTGTAACATTAAAAAATATAAGAGGTTCCCATATACCCCATTCCCCCACACTCCTCCCACATCAACAACCTCGTTCATCATTGTGGCACTCTCATTGCATTTGGTGAACACAGTTTGGAGCACTGCTGCACTGCATGGGTTATAGATTACATTGTACTTTACACTCTCCCCCAGTCCATTCAATGGGTTATGGCAGGATATATAATGTCCTGCATCTGCCCCTGCAATATCATTCAGGACAACCCCAAGTCCAGAAAATGCCCCCACATCACACCTCTTCTTCCCTGTCCCTGCCCTCAGCAACTCCCGTGGCCACTGTCTCCACATCAATGATACACTTTATTCAATTGCCAGAGGCACAGTAGTTCTATAGTAGAATACCAGTAAGTCCACTCTAATCCATGTTTTACTCCTCCACCTGTGGACCCTGGGATGGCGATGTCCACTCCACCTCTAAATCAAGAGGAGGGGCTTAGATCCCACATGGCTGATGGATGGGATTCTCCTGCTTGCACCTCCCCACATATCTTGTTGCACCGGTTTGCTGTGCCTGCCCTTGCGTCAGCCCATCTTTGGGAGGTACTGGGATCCAAACCAGCAACCTCCCGTGTGGTAGGCGGGAGCCCAGCTGCCTGAGCCACATCCGCTTCCCCTAAATCATTTTTTAAATTAATAACAGAGGAGTATTTGGATGATTTTATCTTGGGTAAATTTTATTGGTTTGCAGTTTCCAAGGAATCAGTCTAATCTAACTTGCTGAATTTACATACACAGAAGGTTTCTGGGTAGTGTTTCCTTATCATCCTTTTTTTAAAAAAAAAAAAAAAGATTTACTTGAGATCTTGCTTCTTTTCTTAAAATAAGAATATCAGTTCTCCTCTAAGATTGCTTTCACTATACCTCACAGATTCTGACACATATTTTCATTTGTGTTCAGTTCAAAATGTTTTCCAATTTCCCTCGAGACTTCCTCTCTAACCCACAGACTATTGAGATGAACGTTTAAACATTACGTGAGTTTTTTGCAGGCAGCTGACCTGGTTGGCCAAGCTGCACATCCTCATGCTCCAGTGGCTCTGGACCAATGCCCGTCACTCCAGCAGCCTCCGCAGAGCTGTGAGGACTGCCTGGCAGGCACCCCCATGAGTCTTGCGTCTTGGATCAGATCCACACGTGAGCGGCCTCGGGCGAGCCCAGGAATTCATAACAACACCACCGGCTCTTTCCCAAGCTCTCCTTCTCTGCAACGTCCCAATACTTTGAGTTCTCTGAGGTTTCCCTTTTCAGACTCTGTGGCCAGGAACCACCCGTTCATGAGGTCACTCCACACCCATGGGCAAGCAGTGGGGCTGAGAGCAAGGAAAAAGCAACAGGGTGCAGCCCCTGGGAGTTGCAGTCCCACCTGGGAGGAGGAACCCACAGGACTGCCTGAGGGTCGGGGTGCAAGAGACTGGAGAGAAAACGAGCCCATCCTCTGGACACGGGTGGACACTGCCGGGCTTCTGAGTGACCACTGCACACGCCCTGGGCCCTGCAAGGTGGGGCCAAGTGCTGCCTTGCCCGGTCATCTCCCCGCTCCCTGTCTTTATGCAAACTGCTCTCCATCCCGGAGAGGCCCAGGGAGCCCTGTCCCTTCCCAGGCAGAAGCACCCAAGCTGGGCCCGTCAGACCACTTTCTCCAGGACCTAGAATTGAGGCAAAGCGTGACGGGGCTGCCTGTGGGTGCAGACTCACCAGCTGGATTAAAAGGAGGAGGCAGGCCTCCGGGCCCGTCTCGCTGACCCTGGGGACGGCACACGAGCCCCAAGGCCCTCCGACAGACCTGCCTCCTCTTACGCGAACCTGAGTGAGCTTGGGCCATTGCATTTTATACATAGTAAGTCATAAAAATCTACCGCAATCCGATAAAGTGGGCTGCAGGTGGAAGCAGGGAAGGGTTAAGTTTAAATTGCCCCAGACCCCAGGTTAATGCCTGGCAAAGCCCAAGAATGTCTGACACGAAAATCTCTGCTCCTTCAAAGAACCTCTTTCAGTCACACCCAGCACAGACGCCTGGTGCACGAAACGGCCGGCCACAGCCATGCTGCTTCCCGCCATCTCCTGCCCGGGGCTCTGCTGCCTGGGCTGCTGGGGAGGCTGCTGGGGAGCCACTCGGGCCCTGCCACCTCGGACACACCTTGAGTGGGCCCCGGCCCTGTCCCAGACCCCTGCGCTGGCCGGATGCTTACCTGGCTTGGCTGCTGGGACACACACGTGAGCCCCACATGCCCCAACTGCCAGCCACCTGGTCAGACCCTGGACTGAAGACGGTGAGAGCTGGGCACTGTCCAGACTGACTCCACCACGACAGGTCCAAGCTGTGGCCGCAGCTATGAGAAGCTGACAGGGCCGAGTGCGAGGGAGGGGACAATCCAAGCACCTGCCGAGGCCTCTCCTGCTCCTTGGCACTGGACCCGAGCCGGTGCCCACCCCGAGGGGCCCGCGGAGCGGGAAAGCAGCGCTCCTGGGCAGGATGACGTCCCGGATGGAAGACGCGTGTGCAGACCGGATGTGGGTGGGCCTGACCTGCTGTGTCGTTACAAGGACGGGAGCCCAGCCTCACCCACCTGGGAGGAGTGCCGTCAGGCCTGGGCTCCTGCATGGTGACCCCTGGTGCCTCAGGCCGCCAGGTCCGAGACACTGGCAAACGACGTGCCACAGGGCCCAGCACCCTCGGGGGCCGCTGGGAGCCAAGGCGCGACCTCGGAGCAGCCCAAGACCTAGCTGAGGACACACCCGTGTCCCCAGCAGAGCACGGCCAAGCCTGCAGGGCTCTGAAGCCAGCAAGGGACAGGGAAGCAGGTGGCTCCCCCGCCCGCTGCGCCCCCACACGCATGTGGACACGCACGCCAGGAGCTCTGAGTGGAGTAGCTTTCTCCACTGGAAAGGTCCGTAAACAAAGGAATACCTGCCAGCTTCCGGAGACGCCCTGGCATCCTGAGCCCATGGGGCCACCTGCCCCAGCTCACATCCTGTGCCCCCCAGGCCAGCAGCCACTCAGGGCCCGGAGGGACCTCGGGAGGCAGGGCGAGGAAGGGAGGTCCCTCGTCGCACACCGAGAGCGAGTGGAATCTGTCAGCCGAGGGCTGGCGGTATGTGCCCACCCCAGCCCGGGCGGGTGCTGGACCCCACTCACGTGTGGCACACAGCCATCGTCTGGCACGTCTCTCCGGTGCAAAATTCTGAGATTGTGCTGTACTGTAGGTTGATGTGGTGGAAGAAAGTTGTTGCTGGAAGAGAAGAGAGAGAGGGCGAGACGTGAAAATGCCATCACGGTGACACACCCTGGGCAGCGAGGGGCGATTCTGGAGAGCACAGTCCCTTGTCTGTGGCCAGAGCCCGTGCGGCCACTCGCTGAGGCCCGAGAAGGAGCTCCCTAGCCCACCCGGCAGCAGCACCTGGTCCCCAAGTCCAACTGCCTCTCGCTGCCACTTGGGCCAGGCAGGGGGCTAGCAGGATGTCGGGACGGGGCCCTGCGGGGTGGGGCGCAGACCCCTCCTCCCAGCTGAAAGCCCTTGCTCCAGGAAGACTCTTGGCAGGAAGCTGGAACCACAGCCACGGAACCAGCGCCACGCAGTTCCACGAAAGCACACAGCGAGCTCTGGGAGAGGACAAGGGGTCCCTTTGGGTGGGAGAACCTTGGACTTGCCTGCCAGGGCTCTGGCAAAGTCCGCCTAGGCTCAGGGCCTTGGTACAAACCACAGCCAGTGTCCATCCCAACCCCCAGTCCCCCACGCTCATCCGCCCTCGGGGAACTAGGCAGGTCAGCAGCACCCCCGGCCACGTGAGCACCCAAGCTGGGGTGTCGGGGCACGGGGAAAGCTGAGGGGTGGGCTGGCAGGTAAGAGCTTGGCAGCCAGGTCTGTTCCTGCCCCTCCCCCAGGCCAGCCCAGGACCCCGGGGACCCCAACACTGGAGCCACTGAGACCGTTGTGCTCCGGGCCTCGTGGCCATGCTCCTCCTTGGCACTGGAGCCGCTGCCCTAGAGCAGCCAGGGTCAGCCCGGGTGCCCCCCGGGACCTGAGCACACCGAGGCACTAGGCCCCGATCGAGTGCGGCGAGCTCAGCTGGAGGGGTGGGGACAGGCTGTCCACAGGCCACGCTCCCTGGGCGCTCACCCTCCCGGGCAGCTGGCCTGCTCAGCGCCCGCTCCGCACGGGCCTCACAGGCGACGGGGCGCAGGCTCCCAGGAGGGGAGGCGAGGCCTGGCGGGGGCCTTCAGGGGTTCCATCACGCAAAGCCGCCGAGAGCCCCCCTCCCCATCCACCTGCAGAGCGTGCCCTGTAGACCGGCAGCCCGGGTTCCTGCTGCCCGGCGCGGAGGCTCAGAGGCACCAGACCAGACCACAGGGCCCCCCCGCTGCCCCGGGGCGCCGCACCACGGCGCAGCCCCCACAGAGGGCTCCTCTGCAGCCCGGGGCGGTGGCTGCCCGGCCCGACACGTACTGTTGCTCGCCAGCCACTCGTGGAGGTCGATCTCCCGGGGCAGCACCACCAGCTCCTTGAATTCGAAGTCGGTGATCCTGGATTTGGTGTACTCTGGCTCCAGGTAGATCTTCTTCTCTTCTGGGGCAGGCTTCTTCCCGTTCGGTTTAGCTTTGGACTTCCTGCCGGGAGAGTGAAGGGACAGCCAGGTGATGACGTGCCCGGCCACACGAGGCCTGGAGGCCAGGGGGAAGCCCTGCTCAGACCAGCTGGACGGAAAGGGCCGGCTCCGTGGGCGGCACCACCGTGCTCCCCTGCATCGGGGCGGCACCGGGCGGAGGCAGCTCGCCAGCGACGCTCACCAGGCAGACCCTTCCTGGCCTTGACCCGTGTGGGCCCCACCCCACCAGCTCGGCAGGTAGGAGGGGACGGCTCTCCCCTGGCCCCTCCGATGGCAGGGATGGCAGCACCCAGCAGACACTGCCGTGCCTCGCAGTCACCCTGGGCAGGTCCCACTCCGATACACACCACTGCGGCAGCTCGCCCAGCTCCACCCTCCCTGTCTAGGCCCGCCGGGAGGCCTCTGGAGATTTCCGTGCTCCCTACCACCACTCTCGTCTCAAAGTGGAGTCCAGGCACATGTTCGGGGAGCCGCGGAGTCAAAGCTCCACCTGTAATAACGCTCAGGCTCTGTGCTCTGGCCACCTCGCCAGGCACAGGTCAGGAGAGCGGCTCCCACTGGGTGCGCCGGGCAGGAGGGCTGGAGGGGTCGGCTCCCACGGGGACGTGCTCAGCACAGGGCTGCCGCACGCTGCCCGCCACGTGCCACACTTAGGTGTGGAAAGGCACACACCGATGCAACCAGGGGTTGGCTGGCATGTCCACCTGCAGGGCAGGCGGCAGGTGGGAGGCTCCGGCGAGTCACACCGCCATCTTGAGGGGGAATTCCTTCTTCCCCAGGGAAGCCTGGGGTTTGTCTTTCTGGCCCTCAAGTGACCAGACGGAGCCCACCCATCCATCGTGCATCATCTCCAGGACTTGGAGTCCCCTGCAGGCAGGTGCGACCCACCCCTGCTGAGCTCCTCGCTGGCGGCCCAGGGCCCACGCACGCGACTCTCACACCTGCCAAGTTTCCCACAACAACGGGCCGAGGCGGCGTGGAGTCAGCTGTGTCCTCGAGACAGCTGCTAAAGAGGCCTGTGGGAATGCAAGTTGGTGATGTTCTTATCACTCATCACTTCCCTTATTCTGTGAAATAGTTGCTTTTCATTAAAATAGACCACTACATTGATGCACAGGGAGCTTGCTCCTGCTATTTTTAAACGGGTTAGCACGGGTGTGTGGTCATTTTACTTGCACAGCGTCAACACCAGTAGCTGAGACCCACATGAACGACTCTGTGGGGTCTCCAGATCAGAACGCGCCAAGCCGCTGGCAGCAGGCCCAGGGCGGGACTCAGGGCTAGGGATCACAGCGCGGGCACAGCGGCCAGAGCAGGGACTCGGGGCAGAGGGCCAGGGGACAGTGCCCAGCAGAGGGGAGATGCCGGCCAGTGGCCGGAGGCGACGCTGCGTCCAGCGCCCCCACCGCACCCGCTGGCTCGCTGCTGTGCTCCAGGTTGTCTGGGCACCGCTGCTCTCCAGCCTGTGCTGGGACGTGTATGCAGCCAGAGCACCTGGCAAGGCGCCCACTCGCCTGGGCCGCGGGTGAAGGCAGGGCCCTGGGCTGGCAGCCACTGTCCTCCAGAGGGGCCACCACGGGGACAGCAGGGGCAGAACAGCCGGAAGGCCCCGGGCGTCTGCCCAAGGCAGAGCCCAGGCTGCTGGACCCGCGCTCAGGGGCATGGGGTCGGCGGGTGAGCCAGGCCACCTCAGAGCCTAGGAAGACGCACATCGAGCAAAGCCAGGCCTGGACGTGAAGAGGTTTCTTCTGGAAGAGGAGGGGTCCAGTGCCTGAAGACACCCGCTGAGCATACGGCACCTCGTGGCACCTGGATGTCATGCTGGGCATGGGGAAGGCACAGGAGGAAGTGCAGCAGGTCTGAGGGTCCCTACTGCGCGGCTGGCAAGGAGGGCAGAGGCCTGCACTCTCTAGGCACCTGCAGGGGCATCTCCTCCAAGAAGTTTAGAGGGAAGCGGATGTGGATCAAACGCTGGGCACCTGCCTCCCACATGGGAGGTCCCAGGTTCCATTCCCGGTGCTTCTAAAGACAAACAAGACAGCGAGCTGACATGATGGGCTGGTGTGGAAAGCTGACACGAGATGACGTGCTGAGATGAGACAGCAAGATGACGCAACAAAGAGACACAACAAGGAAACACAATGAGAGACACAGCAAGTGAGAGCAGAGGTGGCTCGAGTGATTGGGTACCTCCCTCCCACATGGGAGGTCCTGGGTTTGGTTCCCGGTGCCTCCTAAAGAGAAAATGAGCACACAACAAACAGACACAGTGGGGAGACAACAAGAGCAAACAACGACAGGGGGACGACACAGAAATAAATAAATCTTGGGGAAAATAAAGTTTTTGAGCTGGGCTCCTGGGGAGAAGTGTGAAGAGTGAAGGAACAATTCCTGAACAGCAGTTTCTTGGTTCCTGTTTGGATAACTGAACACTTCAAAGGCAAATACCAGAATTTTTTTAAAACCAGAAATCAATTTAATCATCAACTCTTACTTGCCAAAAACAGGCAACCCGATTATGCGCTATCAAGGAGGAACCACCCAGGAGGCGCCTCTGCCGCGGCCCGGAGCGGGCAGAGGCCCGGAGGCCCAGGCGGCTCAGGTCTGGAAGAAGGGACCACCTGGTGGGGGCGCCGGCCAGGGAGGGGCAGGTCGGGGGCCCCCTTCGGGGACGAGGCTGCCAGGCGCCGCGGGCCGCACAGAGGCCGCAGGCGCAGGCCAAGGGGCTGCAGGGACGATGCGGGAAGGAGGCGAGCGCCAGGCAGACGGCACGCTGGCGGGGAGCGGCCGGGCAGGAGCCGGCACCCCGCAGAATGTCCCGTCCAGGCCCACCGGCCCTGTGCCACGCTGCGGCCCAGGCCTCGTGCTCAGGGCACCCCTCCTGGTGTCTGGACCCCCCCCCCCCCCGGCGCTCCACAGGCACTGCCCTGCCCTCCTGGCCTCGGTGTAGGGGAGGGCCTCGGCTGCCCTGCCCTGTCCAGAGGCGCCGCCCTCCAGGCTGTGGCCCCTCCCCTGTGGGGGAGGGGTCTTTCCGGCCCCTGACCTCGCTTTTTGTTTCTTTCCTCGGTCTTGAAAGGTTCTAGTGGTTTACTTGCGAGAAAGAGGAAGGAAGAATGCACCCGGCATGCCAGGGAAATTCTTTCCTTCCAGATTCTCACAGCAGATCTTTGCCTTAAAAGGCACCCTGTGCTCAGACTCCAGACCGGGGGAGGTGGGGCGCTGCTGTCCTCACCCCCCAGTCGAGGTCCTGACCCCCCACACCTGGACTGCCAACCACAGCCCGGGCATCGGCACCCGCCGTGTCCGCTGTGCGCCTCAACCTGCTAAATAACCACTCAGCTCCGTGCCACCTCCTCCGTGAAGTCTTCCAAGATGCTCCAATGAAATCTGCTCTGCCTCCTCTGTCTTCCTGAAGACCTTGACGGGGCGTGCGGTGGCCGCCCTCCAGGTCTCGGGACAGAGCTGACGGTGCTTCCTGCCTCCTGGGGGCTAGCCTCGCACCCACAAGCCTCTGTGCTGTCCACTGCACCGTGGGGGGATGGGAACCAACGAGGGGGAGGAGAGTGTCCACTGCCCCCGCTTCCGCAATCTCACACCTTAACCCAGAAAGGGACAACGCCGCACGAGCGGGCCAGGGCTCTGGTTCCTCTTGCAAGTCACCGTAAAAGACCCCTGACACCTAGACGGAGACCAGAAGCGCGCCTGGCGGCAAGTCGCAGAGGGCGGCGCGGGTCAGAGCGACCGGCAAGCTCAATGGAGACCCCTCCAGCCCTCCCGAAGGGCCTGCTCAGTCTGGGTGCTGCTAGAGCAGAGCTGTGAAGGCAAGACGCCCCTCTCACTTAGCAGTCACGACCCTTTCGAATCACAGGCACAGGACCAGCAAGTCGGGAGAAAAGCCACTTGGCTCCGGGGCACCGCTGCGCAGAGACGCCCCGCAGTGGCTCACAGTGTGCTGCCCCCAGGGCCGCCCGCCCACCCACCGCCCGCAGCATGGCTCCACGTCGCCCCTGCTCCCAGTACCACACACGCTCGCACACGCACGCTCCTGCACATGCTCACATGCGCCAACACGCACACACGCAGTAGCACAGTCAAATGCACGCAGTTGCACGCTCACACACGCCCCCCTCACACCTTGCACATGTTCCGGGACCCCTGAAGCAGGTCAGGAGAGAGGGCAACGTGGGTCCACAGGAATCCCCGAGCACGCCCCCCAGAGCCGCTGGCTGCCTGCGCAGGGGACGGGCAGTGCCAGCAGGTCTGGCAGCCGGGCGCTGTGTCCAAGGTACAGCGTCCAAAGGAGCAGCCAGCAAAGGGGCTCCCTCAGCCTGGGCAGCCCACCCTGTGCCAGCCACCCCACGCCCACCCCCGCGGGGGGCAGGCCGTCACCTGAGCACTTTGCTGACGGCCTGAAGAACCATTTTGCAGCTCAGCCTGGGACTGGGGTTCTGGCTGGGCTGAGCAGGGGCTGCGAGCAGGTGGCAGCACTCCCAGCGCATGGCGGGCGCAGCGAGGTGGGAGCCGCAGGGGCACCGGCCTCTCTCTCTCTCGGAGGCTACCGGCCCGGCCCCCACCCCCGCACCGTGGCTGGCCAATGGGACGTGCCGGGGACGGCCCCGCCTGGAGGGACTGGCTGGGGAGCCGCGGGCGGGCCAAGCTGCTGGGACGAGGGCGTCTGCTTGCCTGCTCGGGCGGCGCAAGGACGCAGAGGCCGGGCAGCAGCTGGCCGGCCGCCAGGGCAGCACGCAGGGTGGGGGGCAGCCCTGTCGGAGGCCCGCGGGGAACCCAGGCAGCACGGGGGGCGGCAGGGCGCACTGCGCCCGGGCCCGGCGGCACCTGGTGTCCACGCCTCGGCAGCTTCCGCACAACTTGGCGGGGACCGCCTGGGAGCAGGTTCTGCAGGGCCGCCTGCCCGGTGCTGGCCAGCGATGGGGGGACCCGGGCTGCCAGCCTCGTGACCTCCCCAACAGCCTCCCGCCCCCTGCGTGACGTGCCGCCAGTACCAGGCAGGATGCCCCAAAGGTGCGCAGATGCCCAGGAGAGGGGCAGGACCCTCGGGGACACGACCGCGGGCGTGCCCTGCCACGCGCACCCAGCCCACCCACTCCACGCCCAGTAAGCCAACGTGAGAGCACCAGCTGTCTGGCCCACATGGCGACAGCGCCCCGGCCGCAGGGTGCCCGGAGCCACTGCCGCGGGCAGAGGACGCTCTGTGGACACCAACACCGCCTTGAGTGACAAGACACTACAGAGCCCGGGTCTCGTCTCCACGCAACGTCCAACAACCAGCCCATGGCTGCAGGTCCCTTCCACTTTCCCCCCAGGGACACCCTGGCTGCTGGATGAGCGGGGCTGGGCGTGTCGACCCGGGCCGAGCAGACCCCCGTGATGGGAGAAAGAATCACGCGGGCAGTGCCGAGGGGACGAGGCCAGTCTGAAGAGCCCTGGGGCAGGGCAGTGGCCACACGGCAGTCACCGGCACCGCAAGCCTGGAAGACGGGAGGTCAGAACTGCACAGCTGGCACGAGCACACACGAGACCCAGAGGCCACGCACACATGGAGCGCCACAGCTGCTGAGCCCAGGCTCCCCTCGCTGCCCGCCAAGGCCCCAGCTCTCGCTCACCCGACGCTCCATGCCTTTGAGTGCCAAGCTTCCTGACACTTGGACACGGGGACGGCAGAGCTCAGGCAGGACGTGGGGACAGGGAGACAAGGCCATGCCACCACACGATACCGCCGTGCAGCCGCAGCCACCCAGACCCCGCTCCCGCAGGTGGTCTGCTCCCAGGAGCAGGTGCCTCCAGGCCCTCTGCAATGCCTCAGTCACTCCTGCACCCGCAGGCTGGCCGCTGCCCTGCAGTCCCCACTGGACCCCAGGTCACAGCCCTGCTCCTGCAACAAGACTGCTTCCTCTCCAGTAGGGGAGACAGCAGTGGGCGGCCTCAGCGTGAGGCGAGGGCCCCAGGTGGCAGGGGCTCTGAATGGGCTCCAGCGTCGAGAGTAGCCAGGGGCAGGCGAGGAGGCACTAGCACGCACGCTGGGGGAGGAGCCGGGCAGAGGACGGCACACATGGAGCCCAGGGCAGGGAGGGCACAGCCGCTGGGAGGCTGCAGCAGGCCAGGCACATGCGAGTGTGGGGCAGGGAGCACAGAGCAGGGAGCAGGGCAGGGAGCACGGAACTGGGGGCACAGAGGAGAGTGCTGGGAGAACACAGCAGGGAGCACGGGGAAAGCAGGGGGCACAGACTGGGAGCACATAACAGGGAGCCAGAGCGGGGAGCATGGAGGTGGGAGCACAAAGCTGACGGCATCAGGAAGGGAGCCAGAGGTGATGCGATTGGGCAGGGGACGTCCTCGGGCAGCCTGGGGCTGGAGGAGGACTCCCTGAAGGGCTGGGCTGGGAGGGACAGCAGGAGGCCGCCGTTCTGAGGGAGCACTCTGGCTGCGCAAGGGGCCAGAACACAGGGAGCGGGAGGGTTGGTGGGCAGGAGGGATGTAAGGGAGAACAGTGGAGGGCCTGGAGTGGGGGTAGGGCACCGAGGGTCTGCAGAGCCCACCAGTGCAGGAAACCCTAAAGAAGGCCGGCGGGCCTGGGGCAGGGCACAGCTATCTCGGCCTCACTTGGAGTGGAGCAGCAGTGCAGACACGCAGGTGGACAGGCAGCTCCACGGGCCTGGAGCTGAGAGCGGCTGGCTGGGGGTTTACTAGGGGTAGATGCACAGATGCCTGAAGATGCCACACGCTGGGGCAGGACCACTGCGCAGAAGCCCCACTTAGCGGCAACTGTAAAGGCAAAGAGAGAGCAGGGAGGCAGGAGAGCACGGCCCCTGCTCAGGAGTCGAAGAGCAACTGTCCCTCACTCTGAGCCCAGAGTGGGCCTCATCCTAGGCCAGTGAAGGACAGTGGGGGGGGCAGGCTGAGGGAGACGCCGGCCCTGGCACAGCACATGGGGGGCCGCGAGCAGGTGGGCGTGGGAGCGGGCTGCGGGCAGACCCCCTCCAGGCCAAGGAGGTCACTGCGTCTTGGAGGACGTCTCCTTGGCTCCTGAAAACGCTTCCACACTCACTTAGCAATTCTTTGCCCATTTCCCTTTACACAGAGAGGCCGAAAAGCTGAAAACTGTTCACTTCTAGGTGCCAAAGTCTTTTTTTGCTTTAATAAAAGCTCTGAACAAAACGGAAACCACCGGCATGTCGGCCAATCACACAAGAGGGAAACAGGCAGCCAGGGGCAACGGCGGTGGGGACGCCCCTCCCAAGGGCAGGTCCCGGGCCCTCTGCACAGCTGGACAAAGCTCAAGCAGGGCATGCGGCCGCAGGCAGCGCCGGCCTCCCAGCGCAGGCTGCAGTGCCTGTGCCTGAGCTCAGGGCTGTGACCCCCACGGTGGCAGGCGAGCCCCTGCCTAGCGAGGATTCCAGAAACCTCTACGGACGAGCCCCTGCCTAGCGAGGATTCCAGAAACCTCTACGGACGAGCCCCTGCCTAGCGAGGATTCCAGAAACCTCTACGGACGAGCCCCTGCCTAGCGAGGATTCCAGAAACCTCTACGGACGAGCCCCTGCCTAGCGAGGATTCCAGAAACCTCTACGGACGAGCCCCTGCCTAGCGAGGATTCCAGAAACCTCTACGGACGAGCCCCTGCCTAGCGAGGATTCCAGAAACCTCTACGGACGAGCCCCTGCCTAGCGAGGATTCCAGAAACCTCTACGGACGAGCCCCTGCCTAGCGAGGATTCCAGAAACCTCTACAGACGAGCCACCTGCCTAGCGAGGATTCCAGAAACCTCTACGGACGAGCCCCTGCCTAGCGAGGATTCCAGAAACCTCTACGGACGAGCCCCTGCCTAGCGAGGATTCCAGAAACCTCTACGGACGAGCCCCTGCCTAGCGAGGATTCCAGAAACCTCTACGGACGAGCCCCTGCCTAGCGAGGATTCCAGAAACCTCTACGGACGAGCCACCTGCCTAGCGAGGATTCCAGAAACCTCTACGGACGAGCCACCTGCCTAGCGAGGATTCCAGAAACCTCTACGGACGAGCCCCTGCCTAGCGAGGATTCCAGAAACCTCTACGGACGAGCCACCTGCCTAGCGAGGATTCCAGAAACCTCTACGGACGAGCCACCTGCCTAGCGAGGATTCCAGAAACCCCTACGGACGAGCCACCTGCCTAGCGAGGATTCCAGAAACCTCTACGGACGAGCCACCTGCCTAGCGAGGATTCCAGAAACCTCTACGGACGAGCCCCTGCCTAGCGAGGATTCCAGAAACCTCTACGGACGAGCCCCTGCCTAGCGAGGATTCCAGAAACCTCTACGGACGAGCCCCTGCCTAGCGAGGATTCCAGAAACCTCTACGGACGAGCCCCTGCCTAGCGAGGATTCCAGAAACCTCTACGGACGAGCCCCTGCCTAGCGAGGATTCCAGAAACCTCTACGGACGAGCCCCTGCCTAGCGAGGATTCCAGAAACCTCTACGGACGAGCCCCTGCCTAGCGAGGATTCCAGAAACCTCTACGGACGAGCCCCTGCCTAGCGAGGATTCCAGAAACCTCTACGGACGAGCCCCTGCCTAGCGAGGATTCCAGAAACCTCTACGGACGAGCCCCTGCCTAGCGAGGATTCCAGAAACCTCTACGGAATGAGCCATCTGCACGTGACTGCAACTCGCTCACCAAAACTGCGCCCCACGTGTGTCCTCCCACCCGCCAGTAAAGAGCAGTGTTGCCATCAACAGGAAACGCCCCGAGCTGGCCAGGGCGAGAGCAAGGAGAGCGGTACGAAAGGAAGGGCAGTGCCCAGCTGACAGCGCCGGCCCCTGCCGGGCACGGGGCTGCCCAACGCTCGCGCCTCCTTGCTCGCCCCTTTGCTCACGCCGACGTGGGTACGTGGGTGGCTGGTCATGCTCACCGCCTCACTTCCTGGCACTCCTAGATGCCGCAGCCCCAGAGGCAGCCACTTCCCAAGGGAGCAGTGAAGAGGGAAGGCGCGTCACGCTGAGCCCCACCTGGAACCCGCCCCGCCTCCTAAGAACAAAGCTCCTAGACCCTGGCCAAGGGCCCGTTTGGAACTCGTTCCCGGGTCGGGGGAAGCCCGGGATACTTCCACATAGGCCTCCCCCTTGGCCCGAGAACTAACAGCGGGGAAACCAATGAGAGCAGCGGACAGCTGAGCCCCTCAGTGAAGCGAAGGCCTTAAAAAGCCTAACCCAGGGCCCCAAGCACGCGCCTCACCCCACAGCACACCCACAGCCACGTTTGGAGTTGCCAACGGTTTTTATTCTCTTGTTTCTTGTAAACTCTACTCCTTTCCCTACTTTATGGCATGTCCCTAAATTCCTTTATGCGACATAGCCAAGAACCTCGAAGCCCAGAACCCAGAACGTTCTGCTACGTATCTGGAGAGCCAGCCAAGAGACAAAGAGGCAAGGAATGCTTCTCGACGCCCACCAAAGACGGTGAGTCTGTAACTGAAGCCTGTCTGTGCCCTCTTCTGCTTCATTAGCGAGGCCCCTGAGACTCACCTGGGGCCACGGAGCCTCTAACTGGAGAAGAGTCTTAGAAACCAAGACCTGGGCACCGGCTGCCCTGGAGGGCAGGAGCTGTCTTCTGTCAGCCAGGCTGGGCGGCCTCAAGCCCACGCAGAGCTCAGCGCAGGCCCCTCTGGCCTCCCACTCCTCCAGAAGAGACGGGAGAGCTGGGAAGCCGGAGAAGCCATGCCGGCGCGGCGTCCCTCCCGGAGGCGCCGGGGAGCCCGTCGCACTGAGAAGCAGCAGGAAGAGGTTTCACGTCAAACCCAATTACAACACTCCAGAAAGATGCACACACAAGAGCAGGGACAAATGCAAGCAAATAAATTAGAATGAGAAAACCTCAGAAATAAAGTGATTTCAGAGAAGACTTAAAAAGAGAAAACTAAAAAAAAAAAAAAAACCCAGAAATGAAAGGATAAACCATTTTTGAAATGAAGTCTAAACTAAAAGAAACACAAAAGCAAACGTAATAGAGAAATAAAAGATGGAAAGGAGAAATTTTTTAATAAAAAATGAAGAGATTTCCACTTTGGCCCAAGGTGGAATAACTGGACAAGGCTTTGACCTCCGTCATCAACAACTACCAAACTGGGTGAAACATATGAAGCAACTCTATGCAGACACTGGTCAGGAAGCAGCGCAGGGCTGGGACGCCCGAGCGAAGGGAAATGGAGGGTGAGCAGCGGCGGCGTGCAGGGCTCTGCAGGCTTGCTCAGTGGAAGAGGCAGAGGCAGAGCCCAGGGCTGCTGGAGCTGCTGCACGGCGCAGGGCAGGGTACAGAGGAGAATGTGAGCAGCGAAGCGGGGCGTGCACAGGGCCCATTCCCACAAGGCCCGACGGAGAGCAGCTCTAAGACACGGGGGTTTCCACACCCAGCACTGGAGAGGACCTGGCATCTGCCTGAGACCCCGTGTCAACAGTCCTGCGTCTGAGAAACACGGCCGGAAGGCTGCAGCCCGAGGACCACCAGGACTCAGGAACCACCGTCCCCAGGAGCCCTTCCGGGGAGCCACGTAGTGTAGTCTCAGGTGGGTCTCTAGGCCAGCACCACCTGGTTGCTGGTCCTAAATGCCAATCCTCAGAGCTGCCAAACCTCAATCCTTACCGCCTCAGACGCTCTGGGGTAAAGCCCAGAAGTCTGGGGTAAAGCACAACTTCCAGGCGACTCTGCTGCCGGTGAAGACTGAGAGCCACGGTGCTGCTGAGTGAGTGTCAGACAACCAAAGGCTCAGCTGCAGCAGAAGCACTGCGGCACTCAGCAAATACACGCAGCTCACAGAACCAGCACTAGACGACAGGAGCAAAGAGACGTCACTTCAAATCAGATGTGAGTGGAAGTGGGCAGGAAGAAGGCCCATTAATAGCCAATCCTAACACTGTTCACATTAGGAAACCAAGAGACAACAGCTAAAAAAACATGAGACAGGGTTTTTACAAAGGTAACTAGTTTAAAGAGTGTAAACATTCTAAATAATGTGTGTTTTTTTTTAACTGAGAGGAAAAACAACTCTTTTTGTGGGTGTAAAGCAGCACTGAGTGCGTGAACGTGGTTGAAAAGGGAAGTTCGGGGCTGCACATGTTGCTGGAAGGAAAACTAGAGGATAAAACGGGAACCGTGTAACAGTGAACTCTGGGGTGGCTGAGGCCTGGGGTTAATAGAACAAATAGAAGAACGTTCTTTCAGGAGCTCCAACACAGGTACGTCACCACTACAGGGTGTTGACAGGGGTGATAGATGGGGGAAATGCTCCTAAAGTATATGACTATGTGCTTCTATAAATACCTCTATGGGACCTAAATGAACTGTCAAAGGCATGTTTTCTTCATAGTCATAGGCCCACACAGTAGCTAACAAATTATTAAACTTATATCCTGGGGAAGTCCTGCTTCTTTCTCAAAGATAGCAAAAATCTCTGTTCTATATAAGCCTTGCCTAATAAAAGAAAACAGGCCAATATGCCAATCCCTCGATCTTAATCCTTGCACTCAGAAACCTTATTCTTGTAATAATGAAACTAAGCCTAATTATAATTAATGCCTAAGAGTTATCTCTTGAAAACTTCCTCATTACTCAAATGTGGCCTCTCTCTAAGCTAACTCTGCAAATAAACTCATTACCAACCCCCCATGTGGGACATAACTCCCAGGGATGAGCCTCCCTGGCACTGAGGAATTAGCAAGCGTTAATCAGTAATGCATCTGGAAAAAGACCTTGACTAAAAGGGGGAAATATTAAATAAAACAGAGTTTTTAAGACTAAGAGATTTCAAAATGAGTCTGGAGGTCATTCCACAGGTTGCACCTATGCAGGTCTCAGGCAGATTTCACTAACTGCCTGTAGTAGTTTGATATTGTTGATGAAATCCAAAAAGAAATACTGGATTATGTTTGTAAACTGGTCTTTTCATCTGGGCATATTAGAGTGTATTAGATTCAGAGGTTTTACTTTTCTTGACTAAATAATGATTAAAGCTTTCATTTGGGCTATGTGGGCAGGGACGCAAAGAAAAACTGCACCACAGAGAAGGGAGGTTGGAGTTTTGAGCTGGAGCTTAGGAAATAAAGACACAGGAGAAGAACACAGAGAAATAGAGACAGCTCCTTAGACATGACAGAAGCCCCAGGAAGAGAGACAGAGCCGTTCGCCTGATAGTCTACAGATGGCCTTGTGGAGAAAAGAGAGGAGCTGAGCCAGGAGAGAAATGAGCCCAAGGAAGAGAGGAACCCAGGAAGCCTGAACCCTGGCAGACAGTGGCAGCCATCTTGCTCCAACATGTGGCAAAAGACTTTAGTGAGGGAAGTAACTTAGACTTTATAGCCTGGTAACTGTAACCTTCTATCCCAAATAAATACCCTTTATAAAAAACAACTAGTCTCTGGTATTTTGCATCAGCACCCCTTTGGCTGACTAATACACTGCCACAGTAAATAAAGCCTCAAACAAGAGTGCTCCCAATAGTTCTAGGGACATCCAGGCACACAGGCAAGGCACGCAGCCTCTGAAATCAACACTCTTACTCATGAGTCCTCCACTCCTTCTACGTGAACCTATAATTTCCAATACACCTGTTAAATATCTCTCTCAGAAACTTAAATTTTCAGATTGTTCGTATGCCAGTTGAGCTGCAGCCAACTCCTACCCTCCAGTTCTTCAGGCTTGTCCTGGAAAACTATCAGAACAATGATAATGGACAAGTCTCATCCCCAAAAATGAGTATCTCTAAGTACAAGCAAAACAATTCCTTCCATCTGCCCCATAATACCTAAGTCCCCTCTCAGCCTGAAGCAGTCAGAGTGGATACCGTCCTAAATCCCTCGAGACTGAGCAATGAAGAAATCCAAGGGGGGAGTGTAACAAGAGGGATGTGCCTTCCCCCCATCCCTCCCATGCCACCAAACTCTTCCCAGTTCACCTCAAGCTGAGCTCAAAGGAGCAGAGCAGCTGTTGGAGGGCTGGCCTCGTCATGGCGGCCGACTGCAAGAAGGAGGGGTGGCTGGGGAGTGGGTGGTGGCCCGGTCTGGGTGGAGGGGTGGTCCCCCGCCACAGCTGATCCGTCTGGCCTAACGGCATACTGTTCTTAGAGCAGCAAAGCCACGTGCTGGAAAGCAGCCGAGGAGCTGAGAACAAGTTCGGGAGGCAGCCAAGCCCAGCACCCTCCAGAGCCCCCAAGTCAGAGGGATGCCAAGACCGGTGGCCTGAAATGCCACAGAGGCCACGCATGCCGGCTCCCAGTGAGTGGTCGGAGGGTCCGGGCTTGGAAAGGCCAAGCCTGCTTGCAGTAGGGGCAGTCCCTCCCCCTCCCTCCCCTGCAGCCCTGCTTCCCCCAGCGCCACAGGCCAGCTGCCAGCTGCCAAGAACAGGGTGAGTGTGGCCCTGCCAAGTCGCTCCGCCCTTCCCCACTGGTATAAAAGCCTCTGCTGCAAATTTAGAGCAAGCTCAACCCCAGAGGGAGGCCGCAGCACCCCACAGAGGGAGAGCAGGAGAGCCCGCCAGGAAGAGCCTGCCCAGGAGCCGTGCTCTCCCCAAGCACGACCCGGCTGTGCGTCCCTGTGCCATCTCAGGCGCTGCCTACGTTTATCTGCAGGCACACAACAGAAGGGCTGGGAATTCATTTTCAAAAAGCCTAAAATTCAGGTAAGAAACAGCCTTTTGTTAGAAAAATGCTGGAGTAAAACACAAGCACGATATGCACTTTGGAAGGAGGCAGGTGAGTCTCTAGAACCCCAAAGAGGTAAGAATCCCAGAAGAGGCACGAGCTGAGGGGCCTACCCTGGCTGTCCCCACCATGGGGACCCCTGACCGGCAGGCCTGCAGGGGAGAAGTCCTTCACTGGGTCATGTCCCCAGTGCCAGCTGGACAGCCCTACCTGGGCCAGCCCCATGCTGCCCTCCAGAGCTGACACCATGAGCCACACACCCCAAGAACGCAATCTGGTCCAGGTCTGGCAGAAATTCCGTGGCAACTCTGGTAGAATAATGGAATCTTAGAGAAGAGCCAAAGAAAACACAAACATAAGAAAAACCTGCTGGTCTGGCAGCGGGGCATCTGCATACAATACACGATTCCAAAGCCCAAATTATGCCTGGGTTACAACACTGAAGAAAGACAAGAGTGTTGGAAATACCCAGAAGAAGCAAATTATTCAGAGACAGAGCAGAGAGTAGGGTCGGGAGGCTGGGGGGGCCTGCAATCTCTGTGTGGGGTGATGGGGAGCTTTGGTGAAGGATAGAGGTGAGGGTGGCAACGAATGCCACTGCAGGTGGTTAAATGGGGGATTGTGTGTCATATGTAGGTTAAAGAACAAAAGGGATGTGAGACACTCCCGACAGGCCCCAGTGGGCACCAGAGCTATAGCGAGGCCACCCAGCTCCTGCTGTGGACACAGGCGGGGACAGGAAGGGAGGCCACCAGGGCGGGGCCAGGGTGGGGCCCACCTGCCTGACCCGCACTGCGGCCCATTCCTCTCTAATTGGAAGGTGGTCTCCCCTCCGTAAGTGAGAGGGGAGGTGCTCAACGGGGGGGGGGGCGCCCAGCGATCCCTGAGGGGGACGGAGAGCGGAGAGTGAGGGCGAGGCACAGGCCAGTCGCCAGGCGCGGCTCATAGCTCGGATTCCTTGAGAGGCCCGGCTGGTGGGAAGGCGGCGGCGAGCTGGCAGGGGCGCCAGGGGAAGTGCCGGGGACACGCAGGCCCCGGGCACCCCCAGCGCTCCCCTTGGAGGTGAGCGAGCCACAGACCCGCCCTGCCGTCCTCTGCAGAGGCCCTCCAGGGCCCGGCTCGCAGGGTCTTCACACACACGCCCCTGCACTCGCTGACCCTCAGCCGGGAGAGCCTTGCACGGTGTCACCTCCTCTTCTGCGAGCCTCTGTCCCCCGACTCGCCAGTGATCTGTTTCCTCGTCAGGAGGCCCCAAGAGTCTGAAAGTGTCCGTTTTGCTTTCTGCTACACCCTCGGGTCCAGAACAGGATCCAACATAAGTAGCTGCATAATTTATGGTTTTGAATCAAATAGTACCTAATATACAAAAAGCCTTTGCAAACAATGAGAAAAAGATGACAATCGGAATGTTTTAAATATCCATGAGAGAAAAAAATACAGGCTGTTAAGAAAAGAAAATCAACTTCACTAGTTTAGGAGAAATGCAAGTAAAGCCAGCCGCTACCCCCTTCTTCCCTCGAGGTGGCCAGACAGGACGGCTGCTGCACCCCTGCCCGCAGGCTGTCTCACAAACGTCCAGGACTGACAGTGTGAATTCTGAACTCTAGGAAGTTTGACCAGTTAACCTTTGGCCTTAACATATTTTAAATTCCCTTTTGAGAATTACTTTAATATTTTCAGTCCCTCAGTCTAAGATGCATGAAGCAATTCTACTGCTTTTTCTTCTTCTCATCCTCAGAGCTGCTATCTGTGCAGGTGCTACTGCTCCCGGTAAATCCGTTTTTGTGATGAAACTCATCTTTTTTCCCCTGTGAAATACATGCCATACTTTGTTATACATTCATGGTATGCATCTATCAGACATGCTTTCAGGATAATGCATCAGATGATCAGACGATGAACTTCTAAAGCTTCTGGCTACATGTTATTCCGTAAGCCTTAATACGCTGCTGCTGTAAGGCTAGGAGTTCTCCCACTGCTAATAAATGTGCTCTATTTTTCTGTTGACAACACTCAGGGTTTTCCTGACTTCTTGTCCTAAGTGAAAAGTTCAAGAAACTTATTAGTATCTCTACACTTTTTGAATGGTACAAGTTTCAGATTTCTTGTCGCATCATCCATTTTCTTCTGGTTCCTTATGTTCTTAGAGTTACACTTGTCTGAGGAAAATCATTCTAGAGGAACCTAAAAAGGGACAAAAAATCAGAAAGTACTTAGGAGTCTAATCTTGGTGCCTTTTGATAAATTCAGTGTATCAGAAAAGCAGCCAAATAAAAAGCAGAAGTGAACAAAAAAAGAAAATGTGAATTTTCATTCTGTTCAAACTGCAGTCTAATTTTCCAGGAACTTTGTCTCTGGTCCTGGGAATACGGAGAAACCTCCTGCTTAACTTCCGAGTGCTTATGGCTTTGTGGGTGACTTCTGGCTGATCCCCTTGCGAGGGGGCTAGTGCCCCTCCGTGCACCTGAGGGTGCTCCGGGGACGCTGGTGGGGGAACGTGGACTCTGCGATCAGGCCCTCCGGTGAGTGTGGTTTTCAGCTCTGCACCCTGCTTCCCACACTTCATTTTGTCAAGTTACGTACACACGTAGTTTTGAAAACCAACTAAGGCTCCTAACAAGAAAACACTTTCCACCCCCCATGGCAGTCCCCAGAGGCCACCACAGCAGCCCTGTCGGGGCACAGGGCCCTGCCCCCGGCCTGCACGCCGCCCTCGCATGTGCTGGCCACTGCGCGCACCCTAACCTCCTGCCGCCTCATCTGTAAAACGCAACAGCGCCCACACCGACCTCACTGCCGTGAGGGCCAGGGCAGCAACTCGGGGAAGGGGTGGGAACAGGCCAGCCCCACCGCCTCCTTGGGACTGCCCCTTGGTGCAGCCCTCCCTGCTGCTCCTCTCGTTCTGTTTCAGGCACTGTCCATGGATTCCTGCTCAGAGACGAAGACTTCCTCCCCTCCCGTCCCAGGACAGGTGCATGTGCACCCACAGCCCGCCCTCCCGGCCTTCCACATGTGCCAAGGCCTCGGCCAAGCCAGACGCTCACCGCCCGGAGCCCAGGCCGACCGCCGGCTCCTGCTTTCGTCGCGGGCAGCTGCTCAGCGGATCTGCTCCCTGGCCACATCCCAGCCGCCCTGCATCCCTCTTGGGCACCAAATCTCCTCGGAAGCTTCCTGGTAAGGGGTTCATGGGAAGTAAGTTATTTTTTTTTGAGAACTTGCTCATCAGAAAATATCTTTGTTCTATTCTCATGACACTTGGCTGAGAGTTTGGCTGGTGGATAAGTCCTTTTCTGACGGTATTCTGAAGACTACTTTCTGGTTTCCAGGTTGGAATTTGGGACTCTAATGAGCACTTTGGAGACTGACCTAGTTTTCTGTTTTATTTTTCCTCTGGGACTTTTAAGAAAACTTTCTTGATCCCTGGCATTCTGAAACCACTCAGTTGTGTTCCCTGTTGTGGGATTTTCTTCGTTCCTTGTGTTGGGCACTGGGCGAGCCTATTCAATCTGAAAACTCATTTCCTGTGATTCTAGAAAATTTTTAAATTCTTTTTTTAATTTACGCCCTCCTTTTTCTGCTTCCTCTCCAGAACTCCCAGTTGGATAAGGAACCCCCTCATGATACTTCCACTTTCTTATCTTTGCACTCTGATCTTCGTTCTCTGACATTTTGCTTTATTTTCTGGAATGTCCTCAATTTTATCTTCTATCAGTTCTACTTTCAATTTCCAAGAACTCTTTTTCATTCTCTGAATGTTTCTCTTCTTAACAGTCTGTTCTCACCTCTCATGGATGCCAGACTCTTCTTGTCTTGGAGATTAATGATGGTTTTCTTACTTTATGGTTTGGAGTTTGTGTCTTCCTTTTCTCTGTTTGTTCTTTGTCTTTCAATGTAAGGGATTCCTCAAACATCTGGAGATCTCTGGCTGTCCATTCCATCAAAAACCCTGGGGGGTTCCCGTCTGGCTAGTCCCATTAAAACATCTGGGGGCGGTGTATAGCACAGTGGTGGGTGCGTGCTTGCTTCCCGTGTACAAGGGCCTGGATTCAATCCCTGGTGCCTCAAAAAAAAAAAGAAAAAAGTCTGGGGGGAGGGGTAAATGGCTGCTGTGTTGTTCCACAATGGAACTAATAAGGCTCCAGAACTGTGTGCTGGCATATCAGGAATTTGAATTTAGGGTTTAATTTCTCAGAACATTGCCTCCATGAAGAATTTTACAGTACCTCCAAGACTTCACTTGACCGCTTGATTCGGCAAAAGGCCCTTAAGGAATAAAAAAATGGGTAGCTCCAATTCTAGATCACATTCTGGATCATAGACTAGTTATGGATCAAGATCACACTCTAGAAAGAAGAGATACAGTTGTAGGTCTCATTCTAGTATCTACCCAAGATCTCATAGTGGAGATCACATATATTCTAGAGATTACTGTCAAAATTACAGAAATAGTAAGAAGAATCAGACGTCCTTATGGGGACAGAGGAAGGGGCAGGCAGTATTATGGAGTAGGAGGAAGAGGTTATCAGCCAGTTGGCATAGACAGGTCTGGAAGCAAAGACTCTCCAGGAGTCCAAAAGATGATGTTTCTTCTTAGAGACCCCAAAGCGGAGCTCTCTGCTTGTACAGATCCTCTTTTCCTTGTTCCTCGTCCCCATATAGCAAATAACCCATCTCTAAAAGACAAGGGTCTCAGGACAAACAGACTAGAAAAGCTGAAGAGGGATCCCAAGAAGAGAGAGAGTCCTCCAAAAAATAAATCACAGGAGGAACCAAAAGATCCATTTGAACAGAACCCACCTGAATCTATGGTCAAATTTAATAAACCAGCCACATCTGGTGATGGCAGCCTGGCCTCTCAGCTCGTGGTCAACCATGGTCGTTCACCCACTGCTACACCTAGTTGGAGTTCACCCTGCCTGCTGCCCCGCGCTCAGCACAGCCCGCCCTGTAAAAGGCACCCATCCCAGCACTCGCGTCCATCCCGCAGTCCCGAGGTGCGGGTCAGGTACTGCAGGCGATTGTCTAGCGGACACAGTCCTTCCAGAACAGTCCAAGTCATCACATCAGTCCTGCGGCGCCATCAACCTCTGAACAAAGTTACGGAAGGTTCAAAAGGAATTTTCCAGTTGGAGGAAAGGGGACGGCAGCACTGTCTTATGAGTAAGGAAATCCCTGTCCCCAAAGGGAGCTGAGCAGGGGTGGGATGACTTTCCCACTTTTGCAGCCTTAGAAAGACTCGCGTTATCATTTTTCCTATAAAGTGACGATTTGAAGTCCTCGACTCAACAGCGTCCGTGCTCCCCACGGCCCACTTGCCGTGGCCTCCCCTGGCCGGGGGCTGGCTACGCAGGACTCCCAGCAGAACATAGCACCCCAGGCTGCCTGGCCTCGGTGAGGGGCCGAGCGTGCCTCCTCTACCCCAGCCCAGCACTCCCACACGCGCATGCCGGCCTTCAACCCACCCCTTCCGCTGGGCTGGGAATTACAGTGTGGCAGAGCCAGGGAAGAGCCGTCTGATGCAAATGTTAAACACGCAGTCACAGAAGAACACTCAGGAGAATGAAGAGGCCTCCTGCACTGGGCACGGCGAGGGGAGACCCCATTCTGAGGAGGGCTTTTCCAGAGGAGAGAAACAACTGACCTGCAGGGCTTTTCTGGAGAAAACAGAACACACACAGCAGGGATTCTTAACCTTTTTTGTTACACAGACCCCTATGACAGTCAAGTGAAATGAACACTACTGTAATTTATTTTTTGCATACATTCATAAGTGAAGGAAATGCTAGATTTCAGTTAGAGGTCAGAGAAGATAGAAACAGTAAGTTCATCTTTTCAACTCAAGCTCATGGACCCCTGAAATCTGTGGGGTCCATGGACCCCTCGTTAAGCACCCCTGCCCTATAGGGTCCATGATAAGCAACAGCTGGTAAAATCCAGTTTGGGTCCCACAGAGACCGCTCATCAGAATGGACAAGCATGCCCGGCCCGTCAACGTCCATCTGGTCCCACTTCATCGGAACCCCTTCTGGAAAAGGGAAGCTCAAGGTCGGCCCACGGAAACGCCGTGGCTTCTGCGTCTGCCCTCTAGGAGCCCCCCCCACCCCCTCGTGGACGGCCTTTCTGTCTTCTGAATGAGGTGCTGCCAGATTCACGAATCGCCCAATAAAGCTGAGAGATCCTAAACCGCAGGAAGCTTTTCTTCTATCAAGAGACAAATACGGAAAGATCTGAAATAGCCTCATCAAAAGGTCCTACTTGCAACCGGCTCATCTCACAGGAATGGGTTAAATTTAAGAACAAGTTTTCTGGAGTACATACAGCTTCAAACCACCACAGATTTGAAGAGACATTTCTCCAACGAAGATATACAAATGGCAAATAAGCACATGAAAAGATCACTAGTGATTAGAGAAATGCAAATTTAAGCCACTGCTCAATGATGTGTTTCTGTTTGGGATGATGAAAATGTTCTCCCAAAACACAGAGGTGAAAGTTACATCAGAGTGTCAATTTACTTAATGCCACAGAATTGTCTACCTGAAAATGGTTAAACTGATTTTTACCCCATGTATTGTGGTGGTTTGGAGCAACGTATTCCAGAAACACATGTTGGTAAACTTCGCTCATTCCTCGGGTCTGAGCCCACTGCAGGTAGGACTTCCTGATGCGGTTCCTCGGGCGGGAGCGAGGCCCGCCTCAGCCAGGCTGGCCTTCCAAGGGACTGGAGGCCCCCAGAGGTGGAACAAGACCCAAGCCAAGGGCAGCGGCCAGAAGGGGAGCACCAGTGGGACCCGGGAGAGACGGCAGAGGCCAGGAGGGGCCACCACATGCCAGGCCCCGCAGCAAGCCGAGGAGCAAGCATGGCCGGCAGGCAGCCTAGAGCACCAGGCTTCCGGACAGAGCATCACCTTGAGGATGCCTTGATTTGGACCTTCTGTATCAGCCTCAAAACCCTGAGCTATCAAATTCCCATTGTTGGGAAGTGGATTTGGCTCAACAGATAGAGCCCCGCCTACCACATGGGAGGTCCAGGGTCCAAACCCAGGGCCTCCTGACCCATGTGGTGAGCTGGCCCACGCGCAGTGCTGATGCGCACAAGCAGGGGTGTCCCCCACGTAGGGGAGCCCCATGCGCAAGGAGTGCACCCTGTAAGAAGAGTTGCCCCACGAGAAAAAAGTGCAGCCTGCCCAGGGTGGCGCCGCACACATGGAGAGGTGACGCAGTAAGATGATGCAACAAAAAGACACAGATTCCAGGTACCGCTGACAATATAAGCAGACACAGAAGAACACGCAGTGAATGGACAGAGCAGACAATGGTGGTGGGGGGGAAGGGGAGAGAAAAAAAATCCCCATCGTTTAGCCAATTCTTGGCATGGTGTTTGCTCGGAATACCATGCAATAGCCTAGAAAACTAAAACATGTATATTTTACCACAACTAAAAAGAAAATTTAAAAATAGACACTACCTCTCTTCATCTTCCAGGCTGTGGGCGATGAGATCTGGTGCCCCTGAGCTGGGGGGAGTCCAGCCCTCCCCCGGGCTTCTGGTGCGAGGGCCCGTCCCCCAGCCCCTTGCTCCATGGCCAGCTGGGGGACCTGAATCCACAGGCATGTGAGCACACGTGTGCAGGAACACGTGTGCAGGAACACGTGTGCAGGAACACGTGTGCAGGCAGGTGCAGGTAGAGGCACGTGCGAGCCATGCCAGACAGGCGAGGCAAGCGGACCACAGGAGGCCGCCCCACGCTCCTCTGGGCAGCTCCCAGTGTCGCCGGCATCTGGCCGACTCCAGATCCAGCGGAGCCTGCCATGTGCTTGCCCGAGCCGGGCACTGCCCAAGCCTCTCTAGGCTGCCCGTGGCCCTCACTGCCGCCCCCAGGGGTGCTGCTGTGGGCGGGTGCACGGAGGGAGGCTTCAGCACGGGAGGGAGTCACGCTGAGCCCACTGGGCGGGCTGGACGCTGCCCTCCTGCCACCACCCCACGCTGCCTTTTTACACCTGTGAAGATTCCTATTGAGAGAGACCCCAGAGCCAGGTCCTGCAGGGGCCGAGGCAGTCGGTGCCATGGCTAGCAGCGCCCTCTGGCGGAGACAGAACTGGTGGCCGGCAGGAGAGGACCGGGCTCTTCCCAGGCCGCAGCCCTCACCGCTGCCCTCTCCTCACCTGGGCCGCAGCCAAGTCACAGAGGGCAGCACAGGCCAAACTCCAGCTGGTCTGCCTCAAGGACAACCGCCCAGCCTGGAGCACAGGCCTGGACTTGGCAAGGAGGCCGCGTCTTGAGGAGCCTGGGCAGCCCCAGGAGGGCTTCTGCCGACACCTGGAGATGGGTTCTCCCAGACACACAGGCCAAGCAGACACCGCGAGTGCTCGAGACAGGCCTGCAGCCCCTGCGGCCAGCTCCAAACCTGGGCAAGGCAGCCCGTGGCAGGCGGGAGAAGCACAGACGAGGCACCGCGGCCCCTCACAGGTCTGGGAGCGGCTAGGGCGCAGCAGGCACAGCTCATGCCAGCCACGGGCGGCAGCCCCGAGGCCCACGCGCCACGGGACGGCAGCACTGCCCCTGCCTCTCCCGTAAGCTCTGGCAGCACAGGCCCTCATCAGCCCCTCTGGACTCCTGGAAGTGGCACACTCGGGCCCACCTCATACCTGCTCCACAGGGACGTGCGGGAACCCCGAGCTCTGCACCGAGAGCTACGTGCTGGAGCCATGCATGTGGCCCACACCTGCAGCACCTCGGCCACCTCCCTCTGCAGAGTCCCCAACTCCCCCATCCACCAGAGATCCCACCGAGGTGGCCACGGAAAAGCAGGGGCCAGGGCCGAGCACGCCAGCCTCCCCGCCACGCAGCCCACTCGGCACAGCTCGAGCAGCCTTGGTGACACGGTCGTGGGTGTCCAGCCCGCGACAGCCCCTCCAGCCCCCTGCACTAGGCCTTCACTTGCTCCGACTCTTCCCCCGCCCCAGGCTGGGCAGGCTCTCCCCGAGAAGGCCGGCTCTCCAGACGCCAGATGGAGCTCCCCCAGCAGGGCAGAGCTGCGCACCCAGGGCTCACAGCAGCCCAGCACTGAGCCGGAGGACCCGCCACCCCAAGACCGGGTCTGCGCAGGCTGCTCCCCCCCCACTCGCCACTCTGCTGTTGGCCGGCGACTGCAGGTGCCATGAGCACTCCTGGCCTCCCAGCCCCGCAGAGCGGCGCCCGGCGGCTCGGCCCACACTGCAGGCCACTGACGCCCCAGCCCTGGCTCCGCAGACCAGCGGCCCTGGCAGCGGAGAGAGTCACGCGCTTGGCCGAGGCTCCTCGTAAACCGAAGAAGCAAAGGAGCCCAGAGGTGAGAAGAGGGTAGGCACATGTGCGCTGCCAGCGGAGGGAGCAGGCACCCTCCGTCCTGTTCGTTCGACAGGCACCATCGCCATCCTGGGTGCCAGGGGCATGGCCAGACACCAACCAGACAAAGCCCCCCTTCAGGAAACCGACTCTCCAGGGGAAGCGACTCCCCGCAGGCCACGAAGCACCATAAGGAAGAGCGGCGCACAGGAGCGGGCGGCAGCCTCCTGGGAGGGGCGCCGGCACAGGGCAGGCAAGGCTGCGGGCAGGAGGCGAGTGCGAAGGCCCTGAGGCCCCAAAGGAGGGGGGCCAGAGACCCACAGGTGCCGCGGGGCGGCAGCGGGAGAGGGGCTGCGGGGCTGGGAGCCAGGACCAGGCACGGGGTGCCTTGTGTCCACAGGAACCAGCAAGAGTGGGAGCCGGTGTGGCCCAGGGCAGTGGAGGGCGCCCGACAGCGCGGCCCTGTCGGCCGACTGCTGCAGAAGCTCACTCCGGCGTGCTGCATGAGGAGCCACCAGAGACCCTACGGGTGGGCGGGCAAGAGCTGGCGGCCAGGGCGTTTTGGAGGGCAGCTCCTGGCATCAGGCCTGAAGGAAAGAAAGAAGCCGCTGCGACCCGGGGTCACGGCTCTGGTGAAAGCCACGGCAGGAACTCACCTGGAGGCCTGGGGCCGGCTGCAGGGGAGGGGAGGGAGGCACTTACGTGGGCTGAAAACTAGCCACGCAGGTGGGCGGCTGGGCGTGGCTGGGGCTCAGGACCCGCTGGGGGCAGCACGGGGAGCCTTCCAGCCAGGACAGGCTCCAGCCAGGACAGGCACCCGCCGTGGGCAGAGCAAAGGAGCCGCCAGCTGAAGCAGCCCAGGGTGAGGGAGCATGGAGGTGGCTCCAGCAGTTGGGCACCCGCCTCTCACACAGGCGGTCCCAGTTTCGGTTCCTGATGCCTCCTAAAGACGACCAGCAGATGCTGCAATGAGCAGACAGCACAACGAGCAAAACACCACAACAGCAGGTGCCAAAGACACCACAACAAGCAGATGCTGCAACCAGCAGGGAGTGGAAGTGGCTTACAGGTTGGGTGCTCGCCTCCCACACGGGAGGTCCCTATTTCAATTCCCGGTGCCTCTCAAAGAAGAGGAGCTGCCCTGACGAGCTGACAGAAGAGGGCGCCATCTCAGGGGGGTGGGGGGGGTAAAAAACAAAAAAATAAAAAAATATATATTTAAAAGCAGCCCAGGGCACTCTAAAGGGCACAGAACAACTTTTAGAAGGAAAGCTGGAGGGGAACAAGGGTGGCTCAGTGGTTGAGCACCTGCTTCCCACGTGCGGAACCCCAGGTTCAAGCCCCAGGACCTCCTGGAAACCCAGCAAGCGGGGGCCGTTCACGCGAAGCCTCAGAGACGCAGGAGAAGCTGTGACTCCCCCGTCCTCGTAGAGCTCTGAGAACCACAGGACAGTCCTCAGAGGAAACGAGCCCCCGCCCCGCCCACCCCTTCCGGGGCGCATCTCGGTCCCTTCTTCCCCCCGCTCCCAGGACACAGGTGCCCAGGCCACACTGCAGCCCCGAAGCCAGAGGCCGTCCAGCCCCTTCCCAGGCTCATCCTTCACCCTCAGCCACCAGCTGTCTCCAGCCGCTGGGACTGCACCTGCCCGGCAGGCCCTGCCCCCCACCCCACAGACCAGGAGGAGGCAGGGGCCTCGCTGGCTGCACACCACCTGGCCCCGTGCCCGCCAGCCACAGCAGCACCCCCAGTTACGCTCCACACCTCGGCCTCAGGCAGGCCTCACACTCACGCAGGGGAAACGCGTGGACAAGGGAGGGCCACAGGAAGGGCTTCCTGTTTTGCCGTTCTTGGTGGCAGAAGGCTGCACCTGCAAAAACGATCGGGGCCTTGTTTCCAGAGGCACCAGGCCCAGCCCAGCCAGCTCAGGGCCACCGGGATCTCTGGGAAGGTGGGCAGCCGGCCAGCTGGTGGCCCAGGGCAGTGCCACGGCAGGCTCCAGGGGAGGGCGGCGGCACGGCTGGACCTGCAGCGCCCAGAGGAGCGCACCGCCCGCCCGAGAGCTGCCCACGCCCCCTCGGCCCATGGCACCCTCTGGCCGGCCAGCCACGTCCCTCCCTTGCAGGCCGTCGGGGCAAGATGGCGCAGCAGGGGGCCACCAGCGGGGAGGCTGCAGCACGTGTGTCAGCAGGAAGCAGGCGCTGCACACAAGGCCCACTTCCTGGCACGCTGGGCAGAAGCCGCTAACGCAGGGTGGGGACACGCCAAAGGCCCCCAGCGCCCAGCCTGCCCTCCCGGGCACAGACACGCACCAGCACGCCCACCTGGAGACTGAACACAGGGCCGGGTGGCGAGCGGGGGCTTCGGGGGCTGCCACCTTCCTCCCACCCGAGTCCCTGCACTCGGGGAGTTCCGCAGCTCAGCTCCCGCCTGGCCATCACTGGGCGGCTCCGGGCTCTGCTTGAGTCTGGGGTCAGTACTTGGTGCGGCGGGGTGACCTGGGGCCTCAGACCATGCCTGTCCCCAGGGCCCAGCACTCCTTCTGAGACCAGGGAGCGAGTGGGGGTCTGGGTCATCTCTTCAGTGGCCTTCAGCCACCCTGCCAGGGAGGCAGAAATGGCCAACTGTGGCGCTGATATGAAGTGCCAGGCACGGGACAGAGTGGCGGCGGGCACCAGCGAGTGGTCAGGAAGGCTGCAGGATGCCCAGTTAAGGCCCGAAGCTCGTGGGCCAACTCTGGAAGAGGACAAGGCCACACTGGCAGGGAAGCCTGAACAGGACGGTCAGAGACAACCGGCTGTCTGCAGCCGGCCTGGTCAAGAGACTCAGCATTCCCAGCCATGCCATTATCTGAAAGGGATTTTAATGCAACCGTTCAGTAAGGCAAGAGCAAGAAAAAAGACGGCGGGGCGGAGCAAAGGAGGCCGGGCGTGCCGCTCACCAGCTCAACGCTAGATACCCCCGAGCCAGCAGAGGCTGCGCTCCATTCTCCCTTCCGTTCCCTTCTCTCTTCCCCGTCACCAGCGATGGACAAGGCCTCCAGCCAGGCCTTAGGAGCTGGGGTGAGCGCACTGCGCCACGTGGGCGCCCGAGGCACGGCTCCCACAGGCGTGAGAGGCACCGCTGCCCAGCTGGCCCAGCCCAGGGCCCCTACCTTGGGTGGCCACTGTGGCTTGCTGGGGTTTCTGGCTTGCTCTCAGCACGTGCACAGTGCCTGCCTGCTGTGCTAGCCTGGGACTGGGCCTGCCCTCGCCTCAGTGGCTCTGCCCCGCAGCGCTGGGGCACCCTGCCTCTGAGCTGACACTGGGCAAGGTGCAGCCTGCCCCGCCCCGCGTCTCTGGCGCAGGCACCCCGTGCATCCCCAGACTGGAAGGGGAAGGCCGCCCTCTTGCTCCCCTCCCGTCACGGTTAAGACATGGCATGGGTTTCTTCCAGAGGGGTGGAAGCAGACTTACTACCTAAGAATCTCACTTCAGGACAAGAGCAAGATGGACACTGCGGGCTGGGGTTGCAACGACTGGCCAAGGCAACGGGCACCTGTGCGCAAACAGCTGCAGTGGTGGCCGGCACTCAGCTGGGGCGGGGAGGGCGCCGGGGCCGCAGAAGACCTCGCGGCACAGGGCCGGACGACCCATGGAGGAGGGCTGCACAGGCATGGTCTGTGGCCCCCGGCAACAAAGCGCAGACAAGAAAAGCTTCTGGGGTGAGGTGGTCCTGAGTGTGCGGCCAGAGAGCGTGGCAGGTGGGCCGTCTCCACGGCAGGGACACCCCAGGGGGGTGGGGGGCGAATGAAGCCAGACTGGGGCAGGGGCCCTTAAACCAACGTGCCTGGTGCCCCGTAGGAAGACATGTGCCCTGGAGAGATGGGCGGTGGCCGCACGGAGCCAGGGACAGAGGTGGTCATGGCAGGGAGTGGCCGAGGGCTCTCGGGTCTTGACCCAGGACACCCGCCTCAGCACTGAGAAGGCGCGTCGCAGTGCTGGTTGCAGTGGGGCGGGCAGAGTCACACGACGGGAGGCCACGGAGGCCCAGTGCTGCCCACGGGCTCCTGGGGCGTGGCGGAGGCCAGGCGGGCAGCGGGGCCCAGGGGACCCAGGCCCTCTGTGTCATGGCCTTGCGTGCCTGGGTGAGGGTGAGCGAGGGGCAGCGGGGCCACACCTGCAAGGGGGACAGTGATCTGCAGAAGACGAGGGCACACGAAAGAAGAAAACAAGCGGACGCGGAGACGCCCGCGAAGCACCAGGCCTGGGGGGCGGACACACGCACAGCAAGCACCCCCGCAGACCGCAGACGGCGGCCACCCGTGCCCACAAAGAAGCAGCCGACCTCCAGTGACCCCGTGAGAGCAGGCCCCGCGCCTCTGAGGGTGAGGACCCCAAAGTGGAGGGCACCTGTCCCTCACCTGAAAAGCAAGAGTCTCCAAAGCACTGAGACCCCAGAGGCTGACTCCGGCTGAAACACTAAAATGCTGGACCAAAGGGTGTTTCCACGTCATAAGCCTCCAAGCATCGCAGCACCGAAGGGAGCGTGGACAGCTGAGAGGCAACAAGCCCAGGCACTTCTGGTCTGAAATCCGCCAAGAGCAGGAATTCTGAACTTTCAATGTGACGTCCCAAGGACCCAAGGGGCCCCATAAACTAAAGCTGCACAGGAGGGAGCGGGTGACTTCAGAACCAACCCGCCTTCTGAGGAGGGCAGCATGCAATCGGCTCGCAGCACGTGCAGCCCCCAAGGGCCTCAGAGAAGTACACACGAAGCCTCTCGGCATCCTGGGCCTCCAACTGCTCTACAAGGAACTATTCCGGCACAATGATGGCACACAAAGAAAACGAGACCCAGGGAGACAAGCCACCCTGGGGGAGGCCCAGCAGCAGCAGCGGCAGCAACGCACGGCGAAGACTTCCGCCATCCCCGTCGGGCTCCCTGTGTTCTAAGAAACCCACCAAAAAACTCTTAAGAGGGAAGGCAGCAGATCTTAAAAGAAGCCAAACAAATTCCACAATTAAATAGGCCATGACCCAAATTTAAAACTCTGTGGACAGGCCCACCCTGCACATTAGACACAGTAAAGGGAGATGCAACGCAGTGGAAGTCGAGTCAGAAGAGAGCACCAAACGCGTGTGGTGGGAGCAGCGGGACGAAAGTGAGCTCCATGAGGATCACCAGGACAGCCGTGGACAGAATGGGGCTGGGGCATAGCTGATCAGGGCTGAGGATTTTCTAGAACTTACCAGACACTGATTCAGAATTAGGGATCCCAATCAACCCCAAGCAGGATAAATGAAAATAAATCTATTCTAAGCCATCACAGAAAAACTACATATGACCAAAGATAAAAGACAGTGTTGGGAAGGGGATTTGGCCCAATGGACAGGGCCTCCGCCTACCACATGGGAGGTCCACAGTTCATACCCCGGGCCTCCTGACCCGTGTGGAGCTGGCCCATGTGCAGTGCTGATGCATGCAAGGAGTGCCGTGCCACGCAGGGTGTCTCCCACATAGGGGCACCCCACACGCAAGGAGTGCGCCCTGCAAGGAGAGCCGCCCAGTGCAAAAGAAAGTTCAGCCCACCCAGGAATGGCGCCGCCCACACAGAGAGCTGATGCAGCAAGATGATGCAACAAAAAGAGACACAGATTCCCGGTGCTGCTGACAAGAATAGAAATGGACACAGAAGAACACACAGTGAATGGACACAGACAGCAGACAACTGAGGTGAAGGGGAAGGGAAGAGAAACAAAAATAAATCTTAAAAAAAAAAGTGTCAGTGCCACCTGGCAGCCAGCGTGGAGATGCTCATTTGGGCAAGAATCACCAATAACAATGCTAAAAAGTAGGTGGAAGTCTCAAAGCACCTCCCACGACGCACTCACTAGTTGAGGGGACGAGGGTGACTTACTGGTGAGGTCTGGTGGGCACCACCCTCACAGAGGTACGCACCAGGAGCAGGCCACAGACGGCCGAGGCAGGTCGGGGCCGCTCCTGCTGGAGGTGCGGAGCCCAGGCCAGCCGAGCTGGGCAGACACACACTGACGGGCCACCCTCCTGGGAAGCGGCCTGAGCGCTGAGGGGCTGGGGAGACCACGAGACAGCACAGGCCTCTTCTGCAGTAAAGGCATGAATGGGACAGCTGGCAGAGCTGGGTCAGGCCTGAGGCACACTGTGGTCACCAGAGTGAATGGATTGTTGTTTCAAGAAACGGATACTGTGTTTTCTTTTTAGTTTTTTAATTGTTTGTATTTTCAATTATTAAACGTACAAAATAAAGTTATTTAAAAAAAAAAGGTATCCAGTGATAAAGGCCATCACAGAGTTGCAAAGAGGCAGGGGGGCTGTTGATGCAGAAACCTGAGACGCACGTCCGCCGTGGCACCCGGTCCTGGGAAGGCACCCAGGGGCCTCCTCCTGTCCTCCTGTCCTGCCGCTGATTTGGGGCTTTCCTACATGAAGGAACTGATGTCAACAGGGGACCTGGAGCTCCTCTTCCCCAAAGGAGCCCCTGCCCCACCCCGCTCTGGCTCCGGGCCATCCCCCCACCCCATCACTTCTGAGGGGGCCAGCCTCAAATGGCTGCAGTCCCCCAGCACGTCCTGGGGCCTGTTCAGAACTAGGAGCTCCCCCTGCTGCTACGTCACTGCTCCTCCCAGCAAACTTCAAGGCAGACATCACAGCCCCCTTGCATCACTGGGGAAACCGAGGCTTAAAGCACGTTTTCTCCATTCTGTGCCCTCACACCAGCCGTACTCTGCGCACCTCTGCGACTGCCCACAGCACTTGCCATCATTTGTTTATCTGTCAGTGGCTGCCAATTGGAAACACGGATGGATGTGAATTAAAATGATTTGATACTACATTGTGACACAGGATACGTTAGTGACATCACATTAAAAGTTCAATGTGTTGTCCTTCTGCAACGTGTGCTTCACCGTGCCGTGCAGGGCTGCTATGAGAGGGGAGCAGCGCTGTGCTTCTGATTTTCACTGCACAGACATGTGCCTTTAGCTTCAGAAGAAATAATCAAGGAAGCTCAATTTGGAACAAAATAATAGTACTTGTTTTCAGACTTCATTGCTACTGTGTAGTAAAAATTAGCTTCCTCTCTTAAATTTAAAATTAGGGAGTAGATATGGCTCAAGCAGTTAACACTTGCTTCCCACATGGGAGGTCCCAGGTTTGGTTCCTGGTGCCTCCTAAAGACAAACAAAAATGAATACTGAAATATTTGGGGACAAAGAGGCAAATCAATCAAACCATTAAGGAAAAAATATGTGTATATAGAGAGAGCAAACAAGATAAACGTGTTAATATTTACCTGGGTGAACCATTTTTGCCACTTCTCTGCGAGTTTGAAATTGTTGAAAAACAAAACAATATACCATTAAGAACTGGCTGGGGTGGGGGAGGAGAGCACTTCCGAAGAGCCAGCGTTTACCTGCCCACCAGCCTCTCAGCAGTCCTCAAAGCCATGACGCTCCATGTTTTAAGGGGCTGAAAGGAAACAACCAAAACTACCACGCACCCAGAAAACCCCTGCCAGAGCGAAGGCGGGTGAAGGCGGGTGAAGGCGGGTGAAGGCGGGTGAAGGCGGGCCAGGCGGGTGGAGCGGAGCACTCGGCCCGCGGGCCTGTGTGAAAGACGACGCCAGCGGGCGGCCCGGGCAGGGGAGAGCTGGCCAGGGCAGGGCACCAGCCCAGAAGCCTGGGAGGCCAAACAAGGGCACACGCAACCGAAGTTGACATGAAGTAAGTAACTGTGGGGGAAAAGGTCAAATCTAACAGCAATGTCTAAACGTAACATTTGGAGGCTCAAGAGGAGCAGAGTTTAACCTGAACAAGCCAGCGACTCCTTAACCACCAAACTGAGAGAAAAAACTCAAACATCCCACTGAGGAGGAAACCCCGCACACAGCCCTGTGCGAGGCGCCCTGAGCCTCCTGGCTGGCGCGGTGGGTCCTAGCCCATTTCTCGACAGGACCACCTGGGTCTTAGCAGTTGTGAGCTGTGAGGTCACCTACCCACGCAGCAAATCTCCCCAACCAGGGCCACCTGTTCACTCCCAGGATCTCTTTTGGCAAACGGTTTCTTAATTTTAATGTAAGCTGAATTATCTAACTTTTCCTTCATAGTTAGTGCCTTCTGGTCCTGTTCAAGAAAACTCCGCTTAATCCAGGGGTCAAGAACAGCAACTTCTCAACCAGTAGTGTCCAGAAGAAATACAATGCACACCAAAAATGCAAGGCCCCCCACACACACACAAAGTAAGCCACATGCAAACCTTCAGATTTTCTGGTAGCCACATTAAAAAATGAAAAGAAACAGGTGGTGCTAATCTAACATACTTTACTTAACCCAATATATCTAAGACATTATCGCTTCAGCATGTAATCAACACAAAAACTTTGGTGTTTTTCTTCCCTCTTTTTAAATCCAGTTTGTGTTTTAGACGCCAGCACATCTCGCTCAGACAGTGCCAGACACCCATGGGGCTGAGCCCCCGGTGGGACGGGGCAGGCCGTGGGCTGCTGTCCCCAGCTCTGGACGCTGAGAGGCATGGGTCAACCGGCCCTTCTCCCTGGGGAGGTCCAGGTGACCCAGCAAGACTTACTAAAAAGTCTTTTCTCTCTTTTTTTCCTAATCAGTCTCACCAGAGGTTTTTCACTTTTTTTCTATTTTCAAAAAATCTGGCCTTGACGATTCTCTCTGGTAATCACTGACTTGTTTCGTTAACTTCTGCTCTTGTCTTTACTCTCCCGCCTTCCGCTTCCTTTGGGCTTATGCTGCTGCCGCTCCTGAAACAGCTGGTGCTGCGCCAGCGCCGGCGGCCACTCCTCTCAACGTGCACCTGCGTCCTGCACCGTGATGCCCATTTGTTTTCTCTTCCAGTTAAAAACGCTTTTAAGTCTCCTCTTTGTCCCCCTGGTCACTTAGAAGTGTGTTTCCTATTTCTAAATATGATGTTATCTCACCTCCTCGTTACTGGTTTCCAGTTTCAACCCGCTTTCACAAGCACGTGCTCCTGCTCCGGCTGACTTCAGTCGAGGTGGCCCTGCAGCGCAGCAGGGTCGGCTCCTGGGGCTATTCCTGAGCGCCAAGAGAGCACGCTGCTCACACATGGCCCCTGTATTTTCTCATCCCAGCTCTGCCACGCCATGGTCCACCCCGTCCCACGGCACTGTCCCCGTTCCACCTCTGCGACTCCGTGGTCCTCCCTGCCAGTGGTGCCATGTTCCAGCCGTCCTGGTTCCCGCTCTGCCTGACCGCGCTCCTCTCCACCCCTGCTCTGCCAGGCTGTGGTCCTCCCGTCCCCGCAGTCTCCGTTGCAGACGGACCGTCACTCCTCAGGTGGCATGCCTGTCTGGCCCCTGCCGCAGGCGCGCACACTCATGGCCAGCAATCCTGAGAGCTGCGGTGTATGTGAGGCAGAGCCGTCCACTAAGTGGGGATGGAAGTCCAACCCAGGCCTCTGGATTCCAATCGCCTCCCACGGATTCTGGCTTTTGCTTCTATCTGCCTCCAGAAGAACCAGTTCTAACATCTTAATGCTCAGGATTAATATCCTTAAAATATAAAGAATTCATGCCAGTCATAAGGAAACTAGGCCACTTCAGGAGTAAAACAAAGAGCAAGACAGATGATTCATGAGTAAAGCACATGGCCCAGAAACACCTAAAAGATCACCTGCTCGGCCCTTCAAGGGACAAGAACACAACAAACACTGGTTTCTGCCAGGCAACATGGCAAAGATTTTTTTTCTTAAAATAACATGCAGGGAAATGGATGTGGCTCAAGCAGTCGGTCTCCCGTCTACCATACAGGAGGTCCAGGGGCCTCCTGGTGAGGGCAAGCTGGCCCACGTAGGGTGCGGCCCATGTGGGAATGCAGCCGTGCGTAGGAGAGCTGCCCCGCGTGGGAATGCTGCCTGGCATGGGAAAAGCTGCTCCACACAGGAGTGCCGGCCAACGCGGAGAGCTGGTGCAGCAAGATGACACAACAAGGGGCACAGAAGAGAGACAATAAGACGACGTAGCAGAACAAGGAGCTGAGGTGGTGCAAGAGAGTGATCGCCTCTCTCCCACTCCTGAAGGCCCCAGGATCGGTTCCCGGAGCTGCCTAATGAGAATACAAGCAGACACAGAAGAACACACCGCAAATGGACAGAGAGCAGGCAACGGGGGGAATGGGGGGAGAAATAAATAAAAATAAATCTAAAAAAAAACCAGCAACATGCAGTGCTGGTGACGAAGGGGTGAGGCGGACGTGTACCAACGCTGCTGCCTGGACAGGCAGGCGGGGCTCTCACAGGCACGTGCCGCTCTGAGCTGCCAGCCCTCTCTGAAGTCAGCCGTCTACGCTGGGCACGGCGCCTGGCCGAGGTATCCTGCAGCCTGGAGATGCCTTAAACACCCGAGAATCAGAGCAGTAACTAAAGCAGCTACAGCACACCTGTGGGCAGCCACCAAACGCATCCTGTGTGACGATTACATGCTGGTTTGAGAAAAGCTGTGTATGGTATAAAACCACTTTTATTTCAAAGTGTATCACAATTTTCTTTTCTGATTTGTATTTTTTCATGAGTCCATTTTTTGACAGCAGACATGTAAACCCAGGTCCCAGGAGAGCAGGGGCTGTCTTTCGCCCCAGCGTCACCAGTGCCAAGGACAGTGTGGCAAGGACACCACATGGGCCCAATAAACACCAGGCAAGGGACTCAGTGTGGTCCTACTAGAATCAGAATACAGGGGCAAGGAATTTTTTGGTAGATTGTGGAATTCCTCAGATTCCCCACAATCAAAGGCAAGCCGAGGGCCTGGTCTGGGCTTGTCCCTCAGGGCTACGCCCCCTCCGCTCGCGCCACCAAGCCACTGCGGGTAAACACCCAAAACCAACTGGCTGCCCAGGCCTGACCCCGAGACAGGGCCCCGAGGCTACGATGAGCGGGGCGTGCCTGGACGCCAACCTGAGAGGGAGGCGCCGTTCCGTCCTCTGCCCCTTTCCGTCCACTCGCAAGTGCACCCAGCCCACATGACTACGAGAGCCCCCAGGCTGGTCGTCAGCTTTCTCTGCCCTCGGCTGAACTGGCCAATCGCGCCCCCCGGCAGGGGGTGGCAATGGCGTGGGGAGGCAAGCCTGGGCCCAGGCAGCCGGCCACTGTGCATGGCTCGCCAGCCACGCCCCGACGTCTGTGCGGACAGGCCCAGCCCACGCTCTCCCACCATGGGGCAGTGGCACTGGGCAGCTGCGTCCTCGCTGGGGGCGTCCGGGGCACGGCAGCGGTGAGCGGCGTCCCTGGCCTCCACCCACTCGACGCCAGGAGCACGAGCCTCCCCCGCCGAGTTGAGACAACCAAAAACACCTCCAGACACTGCCGAGCGCCCCGTGGCAGGCGCAGCGGCCCAGGGTTGAGAAGCACTGGCCTCAGCAGGGTCTGCGCACGCAGCCCTGGCCCCGGCAGCTGGCGCCAGGGCCTCTGCAGAGACAAGGAGGGAGACGGGCCCTGCGCGTGCCGATGAAGACACCAGCTCCGGCCCAGAGGCAGGCAGCAGCCAGCTCAGCCCCCAACCTGGCGGGTGGGGACACCAGCACACCAACATGTCTCCCACAGACCCTCTCTGAGTCCTCCCCCGAGGGCGTCTCTGAGCCACGTCAAGGACCCCAGCATGGGGAGCGTACTCGCTGGACATTTCAAGGGACTGGAGAGGAGCACGACAGAGCCCAGCAGCCGTGGTCGGATGTCAGCAAAAATCAGGCAGGCCCGAGTCGTTTCAGTGGCGCTCACTGAGCTCCGCCTCTGCACCCCAATCCGAGGCAGACTCGGCCAGAGGCGCCTTCCCCGCCCCAGCAGCCTCGCCACCATCCTTCTCGGGGGACGGGGCCCGCCCTTCGAGTGGACTCAGCACAGCCCCTGAAGGAGCGGGCTCGTGGCCGCGTCCTCAGGCTGCTGGGTGAGAGGAGGACACACCACCCAGAGGCATGTTTGGTTTGGAAGCAGCCAGTTAATACCTGCCACCTCCTCAATGGCCAGCGGTTCCCTCCCTCTGCTCTGCCCCCTGGGCTTCTCTCCTGGACGCCCGCGGAACCACGGAGGCGAGCCAAGGGCCGCGTCCTGCGAAAAGCCCCAGTCCCGCTGCAAAGCTCCAGCCTTCTGGAGGCACGTAAAGGCCTCACGTCTGGAGGGAAGCGCGTGGCAACAGGCTGCCCCGCCAGGCCAGGAGAGCGGGGGCCCGGCGCCCAGCTTCACCTCCGGGCCGCCAAGAGAGCCACTTAAGGTTATGAGGGAAAAGCCTCTTCTCCCAGAGTGTCGTTCAGGCCCCCACGTGCTCGCTAAGGCGCTGCTTTGTGAGAATTAAAATCTCACGCCTAGCTGCCCCCCACCCCCGTGGTGGTCTCCCTGCATTCGCAGGGCAGCTGCCCAGGAGGGACGGAGTGGGGAAAAGGCAGCGCCCCTCCTGCAGCAGCCCTCGAAGCCCAGCTGCCTCGGCTTGGCTGGCCCAGAGCGCTGCTGGTGCCCACACTGTGGGCTTGGCGCCTGGGCCTGCCTGCCCGGGGCTGGACAGCCAGACACGGGGTCAGAGGCCCACATGCCTAAACAACCCACCACAGTGGCCACTGGAAGTCCAGGGCGAAAGAAGAGCCCACTGCCTGATGGTGAGCGGCCCTGCACGCCGCCGAGAGGATGCCACGCCGTAGGGGGAGGCGAGTCTGCAGCAGGACGCGTATGAGCCCACCCCCCCGCCCAGGCAGGGCCCCCAGGACAGCGCCCACGGGCCAGCGAGAGCCATCCGGGACCAGGCACCCTCGGGTCCAGCCAGTCGCCTCCTGGGGCCATGGCACGCACTAAAGCGAGGGTCTCCTTGAGAAGCCGCCCATCGGAGGGCACTGCTCCAGAACGGCCCCCCCACTGGGCTCCGGCCTTAGGGCCTTGTGCCAGCACTGCCAGTCACAGGCCTGCTGCCCACCGAGCCAGGCAAGCACCCTGAGGAACAGGCTCGATAAACATCGGGGGGTGGGGAGGGAGGGAGGCAAATAAGGCAGCGGAAGGGACGAAAGCCCACCGCAAGGGCAGGGCGAGCCACGCCCAGGGACGCCACAGCCGGCTCCTGGAGGGGCCTCCGTGGAGGGTGGGGGCAGGAAGGACCAGGAACGGGGAGGGGGATGGGGCCGGGAGGGCAGGGATGAAGGGGTGCAGGGGCTGGGAGCAGTGGGGTAGAAGGAAGCAGGCAGGCGGAGCCCCCCTGCAGTGTGGACCCCCGACTGTGATCCCGCAGCCACCCACAGAGGGCTCCAACCCAGCCCACGTGCACGCAGGAGCGGGTGGGCCCTCCTAAAGGCCTTTCTGTGCGGGGAAGCGAGTCCCTCGGCTGGACAGACCGCCCCTGCCCCAAACGATGGTCCTGAGTGCCACCACGTCAGCGTGGCGATGGAGCCGGGGTCCTCCCGGCCCTGCCCGCAAGCCCCTGCACGGAGGCGCCGTCTCTCCCCTCCCTCGCAACCTGCCCCACCTCTAGTCTGGACAGTTCTGGGACAAGTCTGGTCAAGAGGATGTGGCAGGAGTGAAGCTCGACTTCCGGCAGCTCCTGCTGCAGCTCTCGACACTGGCTCTCCTGCTGGAGACGCCCATGGGTGGGGCACCCATATTTGGGCGCCACGGGCCCTGGAGCTCATTTTCCATGGGTCCTCCAGGTCCAAACTCTTTTCCTGATGCACAAGGATGCCGTCGGCCTCCTCCGCGCGCTCTCAGGAGTGGCACATTACGAGCCACAGCGCGTGGTGTAGACACGGCTCCAGCTCCGGGTACTGAGCGCAGGCAACGCCGTCTGCTCACTAAAAGCCTTTCCCATCTTAAAAAGCAATTTATGTTAACAGACGCTGGGTTTAGTCTTTCTCTTAAACAAACTTAAGAATAAGTATTTTTAAGTTTAACTTTAATTTCTAAAACGGTGAATGTGGGTCACTATGATCTACACAAACGATGCCTTTTGGGGTCCTGAGACTCCTGCTCTAGACTGCGGGTGAGAACCCACTTGGGGTGAGGCCAGGTGGGGAGCTGCAGCGCCCCAGCAGATAACCAGCACCAAGCACCCGGGAGCGAGGCCCCAGGGCCCCGAGCTGCCTCCGCTGCAGGGAGGCCACAAGGAACCCTGTGGGGCCAGAGACTGGCCAGCCAGACCCCAGACCAGAGACGCGCCAGACACTTGCCGTTCTGAACCCGAGTTCCAGGTGCGGAGTCGGCAAAAGGGCAGCAGGATGCCGCGGTGCCCAGGCTGGGAGGGCGCCAGGACAAGCCTGAGACCAGGGGTGCAGATATTTGGCAGGATGGGAGCCACGCCACCACCTGGAGGTCGCCAGGCCACACCTGGGGCTGCATCCTGCGCTGCACCTGGCAAGGGCAAGGCTGTCCCGCCACCCGCTGCCCACCCTCCACGCTGCTCTGGAAGGTGCTGGCGCCAACTGGCCACCTCCACCGAGCGCACAACACGGAGGCCTGAGGCCGGCTGGGCCTTGTGCTCAGGCGTCCCGAGAGGCAGCTGAGCGGAGAGGCGCACCCCGGAGCGGGCAAGGGGCTGCAGTCAGGGCACACATGGGACAGGCAGGGGCACCGGCACAGGGCACATGCCCATGACATGCACGGGGCACTCAGCTTCTGGCCAGAAAGCAACGTGCTTGGAGGCAACCAAGGCCCATCTAAACAGCGCTCCACTGCCCAAATATGGGATGAGTTGAGCATCAAAAATAATAGAGCCTAGAACTGGCTGCAAGGGGCTGATTAAGCAAACGCCCTGAGTCCTCGGTGAAGGGGAAGGAGGGAGACAGGGATGGGGCGGCAGGCAGAATGTGAGGAGGCCCGTCCACTCCCCTTCAGAGCCACGTGGGCGGCTCCTGGCTCCAAGGGGCTGCCTGCCCCGCTGCCCCACCCATCCCCCCCTTCCCCTGCCTTGCCATCCCACCTTGCTCTTCCTGCCCACCTTCGCCAGCACGTCACCTGCCGAGGAAGGGCGCTCTCAGCACGCTGCTCAAGGCTGGGCCCCTTCCCAGGGGGGCCCGCAGACCCGGCCTCCACGGCTACCCGGCTGAACCCAGGGCCCCCCACTCCACGCATCAGAACACCCCAGGTGAGGACGGAGCCCCCACCAGACACGCCGCACCTGTCCCGCTGTGGCCCAGCCGAGGCCCGGGCCCGACCGCACACACCAGCAGCGCGCCCCAGCAGCTCGCAGCCCACGCCCGAGCTAATTTTACGCTCCTGAGCTCACTCCAGCCAGCCCAGTGGTTCAGACACCCGGCTGCAGAGGGCTCCCTACCCCCGGGCCTCTCCACGGGCCAGGACAAGTCCTGGGAAAGTGGAGCGGGGAACGCTAGAGCACACAGGGGCCCAGTCCACCCACGGCCCAGCCGTCCACGAAGGCTGAAGGGGAAGGGGCACAATGGAAAGAAAAGCCCCCGACCAAGGGAAAGGGGGCGGTCAGCTCCTCCATCCTGTGCAGCTTGATTCACACCGGCCAAAACCGCACCCCCCCAGCACAGCTGCAACATTCAAAGGCAAAGGAGAGGCCCCGCTGACCTCGTGCCCACACACCTCAGCGCTGACACGCCAGCACGGGCCACGGCCCGGGGCAGCACGGTCATGCCGGCACAGAAAGCCTCCTCATGGGAAGGGGGCCCGAGACACTGTGGGCACGACCCGGGCCCTGGGCAGAGGTGCAGCTGTGCTCAGAACGTTTTACCCAAGCCAAACCCAGCCGGCACTGCACCCCTCCCTCCTGAGCTTTCAAACTGCCTTCTCAGCTTCAATTGTTTCTTCTTCCGTGTTCCCAGGCCCTGCCCCATGGTGCTGCGCTGACCCCAGTGGGTGGGCCCAGCCACCAGAAATCCTGCGCAGGAAGGAACACTCACAGGCAGGCCAAGAATGGTCAAGAAGCACACACCACCATCTTCTCCCAATAGGCCCAACATGCCGGAAGAGGAGCACGGAGAGAGCACGGAGAGACACGGGAGAGGAGCACGGAGAGACATGGGAGAGGAGCACCGAGAGAGCACGGAGAGACACGGGAGAGGAGCATGGAGAGAGCACGGAGAGACACGGGAGAGGAGCATGGAGAGAGCACGGAGAGACCTGGGAGAGGAGCATGGAGAGACACCGGAAGAGGAGCATGAGCCAATCACAGAGAGACACAGAAGAGGAGCAAAAGCCAAGCAAGGAGAGACATGGAAGAGGAGCGCGAGCAGAGCAGAGAGACACGGAAGGGGAACACAAGCAGAGCACAGAGACACACGCCACCAAGACCAGAATCCACTCCAAGAGGAGCCACCAGGGTTCACATGCCCCGACGAAGCACCAAGGCCCGCGCCAGTGCTCTGAAGTCTGCGTGCCTCTGCCAGGTTAAACACAGCATGGCCAAGGCTGAGTTCTGTTCAGAACCTGCCACATGAGTGCACCTGAGAGGAAAACAAAGGGCGCCTGCTCTGACATTTCCAGGGCTGCTGGAAGACCAACCCGGCACAGACATGGCCCACCTTCCCGGACCAGACAAGCCCAGCTCCCAGAGAAGGTGCTACAGCTGACGACAACCCCAAGACACCCTACCAAGTCCTCCCAAGCCGCAATTAGCAATCCAAATTCACAAGGACCCATCAGCCACACCAGATCCCTAAGCAGGGCTTGTGCAGAGGGTCAGTGGCTCTTCCAGAATACTACAATCCCTTGTGAGCAATGAGGAAAAAACAGCAGGGCAAAGACCAGAGTGGAAGCCGCTGCGCTGGGCAAGCCCCCACCCCAGGGTGGGATGGGGAGGTCGCGGCAGGTGCACACCAGCCTCCCATCTCCCCAGCAGAGCTTTTCCATGGAACCTTTCATGAGTTCACACCCAGCCCACTGCCTGCCAGCAGCACAGTTCTGAGGACGCTTTGCACACGTGTTTCCAGCTGGACACTCCCAGCAGGAAAACAGGAGAAATGACGGGTTGTTTCGGGTGTCAGCACACAGGTCACATTCTAGAAAGGACTCTGAGGGACTGCTCCACTCTCCACTAGAACCACAAGGGCGACAACACCCCAAACAGCAGCGAGCCCAGCCCCAACCCGCCCAGGTGGGGCCCACAGGGCAGGCGTTCGAGGCTGTTCCTCTAAAGGCCCCCAGTCAGGGCCTCCAGGGGCTGCCAGCTAGGAGAGCTCAGTCTTAATTGGATGGCTCTCTGCTCGTGCTTCCGTACGTGCCATTCCTTCTGCCTGGATCCCGTTTCTCCTCCTTTCACATGGAAAATCCTTGGCATCCTTCAAGATGACTCAACCTGAGCTTCGTGCTGGGCCGCCATCTAGCCTGGCCCCCCGCTCCAGCGCCACGCACTGTGAAGTTCCCCCGGCCCTGACCATGGCCTCCTGGACCAGGCTGAGAACCCGCTGAGAGCAAGAACAGGAACTCCGCCTCCCGACACTGGCCTGGCCCCACAGCAGGGCTGAGACGGCAAGCTCCCAGCGCGTCAGCAGCCTGGAGGTCCGCTTTGGCCAAGGCCATCTGCTCAGTGACCTAAAAGGCACCCCGCAGCAGTGCGCATGACCGCCAAGCGGTGGAAGCCCCCAAAGACCCATCCACTGGTGAGTGGACAGACGAGCCACAGCAGACGGCCACAGGGCAGAATGCCACCTGGCAATGACGCAATCAGTGCACACAACGTGGGGGAGCCTCGAAATCGTCAACGGACCATGCACCACACAATTCCACTTCTGTGGACTGTCCAGAGCAGGCAAACGGACAAAGGCAGACACAGATGGTGGCTCGCTGGTGGTGGGAACGGGAGCGGCCGCAAGTGGACACCAGACGGCAAAGTTCTACACTTAGGTGGTGCTGCTGGTTATGCAACTCTTAGTTTTACTAAAAATCACTGAACTATGTACTTAAAGCAAACTTTACGGTATATAAATCACACCTCAACAAGGCTCCTTAACAGTCTGGAGACTCAGCGAGCCCGCGTGTCCTTATAATAGGGTTACACGCCCGGGGAGGCCAGGCAGGAAGAAGAGCCAACTCGCCCAGCCCGCAGAGCCCGGCTAGACGCAGCTCCCCAGGTGCTGTGCCTTCACCTGAGTGAGACTGCTGAGGGCAGTCATTTAGCAAATTCCTGCCAGCTGAAGGGCAGTACGGAGGCTCCCGAGGGAGACTTAAGCCTTCGCTTGAAACCCGCAGACCCTGGCTGCTTACCTGCCCCACCCACCCACTGCTGGAAAATCAAACAGCCTGATGTCGAGGTACCTGTAGACGAAGAAAAGGGCCGAGAGGACCCTGGAATGGAGCCTGCCCTGGCCCCTCGCCCACCCTGCGGGCCTGGGGGTGAGGCAGGCAGGCTGGCAGCAACAGCAAGTCCCCACAGACTTCACCCTGGTGGCCCCACCCAGGCCTGTGGCAGGGCCGGGCTGCTCCTATCTGTCAGAGCCCGAGAGAGCAAATCCTCCCAGCATTCCCAGACGCTGAGGCTTCTGACTGCTGCTTTCTCAGTGGGTAAAGCTGAAACTGCACTTCTACCTCCTGCTAACAAACTCCTGGCCCTGCCAGCAAAGATATGAAAAAAGCTTTCCCTAAACTACCAAGCCCTGCAGAGCAGACGGTCTCTGTTTTTCCAGACTCTGGGATGTGATATACACCACACGCAGTTTCCTTCTGGAGTTACCACTGCCATCAGCTGTCCAGAATCGAGAAAGCCAAAGACTACAGAGGCTTACTACACAAGTGGTGACCCTTCCAAGTTAGAAATAACTGTTGTTAAGATACATACACATGTGCAAGTTAACTCAACGCCTATTTCAACAGCAAGCCCGAAGCAACACCAGGGAGACTGAGTCACACACTGCAAACCCTTCTTCAGAAAAGCCCTGGCAAAACTACACCGCCCAGGCCTGCCATGCTGCGCTCAGTTTCCTGCTGCCCCGAGGCTTCCGGAGGACCTCCCTTCCTCAGAGCAGCCAGGAGAGCTGAAGATAAGGCTGCTACCATCACTCAGCACAGCAGGCCCTGAGTTTCTCTGTTAGTGAAAGGGAAGACGTGGTTTTTCACTGGTGCATCCACACACCATTCTTCCGGTTATTACAGCGATCAGGAGAGAAGGTAGAGAGTGCTGTGTGCTGTTTGCTGTTCTTGTACAGTTCACACTTTCTTGCTGCTTGGGGTAAACAACGCAACAAAACCCTTTCTTTAAAAAAAAAACAACAAAACTTTTAAAACATAAGAAAAAGAACTGGTTGACAGTGAACAGTTTAAATCAATAAAAGTATCAGGATAATAAAAAAAATAACATTTCCCCGACTCTGAAGCCAGGGTAAAGAAAGCCTCAGCGCTGGGCACACAAAAGGCCTTCTGGCAGAAGCAAGCTTTTCCACGGCTGAGTCCCTGCCTGCCCACCAGCTTTCCTCCAAGGAGGAGCCAACTGAAGTGAACAGTGAGGAGGTGGGAGCTGGCGAGTTTGTGCCTCACTCTGGGGCTTTAGAGTAGATACTCAATAAACGCATGATATGAGCAAAGGGATGGAGGGACAGAGGAGGAGGGGTGCAGAGCCCGCGTGCCTTCCCAGCCCAGGTCTCTGTTCTGCAACCTTGAAAACAAGATCTTGGGGAAGATCAATACTTGACAACTGGAATGCATCACTGAAAAAGGGAGGAGGAGCTCACATCTAAGGAAATGTTAAAATGTCCTATATGCACACCACTGAACTGAAAAATACATAACACAAAGATAACCAAACTCCTTCCCAATCCCTCTTTTATGATATCTTCCTTTTTCGCCCCTCCACATTCACAGAGCCAGGCAGCAGCAATGGCTCCCGTCCTTCTCAGGGCCACCGACACAGCAGCTCCAAACCTGGACTCTCAAAGCCCTCTTGCCAGACTTCCACCTAGCTCTGGGACCTGGACCTGGTCTCCAAAGCAAGGGCCTGTGGAATAAGGGCTCCTGCTTACCTGGTGGTCTGGACCTTTGGTAGATTTCTGGATATTCAGAATGCCATACAGACCTCAGTCTTAAAGGGGACTGCACATGTGGTCAGAGTCCCTGCTCTTTATGGGAATGAGCATGTTACGGGTGACACACATCCAAAGTACCATCAGCTCCCTTCTCAGCAACTGACTGGCCAAGTGGGCCTTCCATCAGAAAGCCCTCTCAGGAGCCAGGTTGCCTCCAACACAGCCCATCCCGAAGAATCAGAAACCCAGTGTCTCTAACGTGGAATAAAGCAAACAGAGCTCTTTGCCTTCAACTCTAGGTGCCCTTGGGTTTTAAAGGTCTCCTCCAAAACAACCACCATATGCCAGCCCTGCATTCCTAGAGTTTACCATTCCACAACTCTTTGCTGCAAATACATTTTCTATTTTACAGATGACTTAAAATTTTTAAAAAAAAGCAAGTGGAGGAAAAATAGAGAGGGATGAAGTGACCACTCTACAAGCCACAGTGCTGGATCCGAACCCAAGCCCGTGAAGCAGTGCTGCCTCTTCCAGAAAGAACCGCCCACGTGAGGAGCCCTCCCCAGCGCAGGTCTCCTCCATCACCCACATGGCTCCCAGGCTCTGGCTCCCCGCCCACCTGGCCACACTCAGCACTTCCTTTTGGCCTGCTTCATTCATCCATCTTCATGCTCTGTCCTCCCCTTCAGTGAACTACAGGAAACTTGCAGGCAAGGGCTGTGTCTAATCCAGCTACTTGGTTATTCCGAGAGGCCAATCACTCTACCATATACCCCGCCGGGGTTTGAGAAACACGGAAACCGCTGTCAGGACTTGAGTGTCTGGACAAGCCTTTCCATGTGCCCGAAACCAAGAGCAACAGCTCCCCAGCCCCACCCAAGCCTCTGGAACACTAACCTGACTCCCAAGGGGTGCTACTGAAGAAACACGGAGATTGGTGAAGACACGGAAGGATCAGGCTACTGGGTGAAGAATGCCTACCCTTCTTGTTTCTCAAAAGGAAAAAAGAAATAAAGATCACTTCGGTCAAAATAACTTTTGGAAGGCAAGGTGACTTTTTACCTTATTTCCCCGCAATCCAATTTCCACCACGTAAACGCTAAAGCAGCGGGCGGGGCGGCCCGGGCCGGGAGCCGTGCGGCCGCTTCCTTCCTCCTCCGCCCTCCTTGGCTCCGCGGCCCCAGGCCGACGCGACCAGAAGATGCTGGGGCTCGGGGACCCCCCACGCTCCCGCCAGCTCGCGGCTCCCCACTTTGACCTGTTCGTTCGCACTCCCAACCGGGGAGAAGAGTTGGGCTGTTCTGCTTGGTTTTTTATTTTTGTTCTGTTTTTTTTTCGGTTTTAAGGCACTGTTCTTTGCTGCTCTTCAAGTTAGAGATTCTAGAAACAAGTTACCTGCGGCGGGCGGGGGGCGGAGCACTCTCGGCAGAGCCCCCAAGCCCACCTGACACCCCGGCGGCGGGGTCCCCGCGGGCCCGACCTCTGCTGGGAGCCGCGCCCGGCGCCCCGCGCCCCCGACTCCCGAGCCCCGGCGCAGGACCCCGCCGAGGCGGCGGCGCGGGGCCCACGGCCGGGAGAGCCCGGGCGCCGGCCCGACGGGGCAGCCCCCCGCAACACGCGGGGCACCCCGAGACGCCGCGCCCCGCGCCCGCGCCCGCGCCGCCGGCGCCCACTCACCCCATGAGCCAGTCCATGGCTGCGCCGCGCCCGCCGCCCGACTCGTCAGCCCCTCAGCCCGCGGCGGCGGCGGCGGCGGCGACCGGAAGTAAACACTCGCTTGCACACGCCCACACGCGCGCCGCAGCCGGAAGTGACGCGCCCGCGCGCGGCCGCCTGGGAAGTGTAGTCCCGGCGGCCCCTGCGGCCGCGCGGGCGGCCGCGCTTCCGGCCGGGTAGCTCCGGCGCTCGCGCGCCACGTGCGCCGTGCGGCGTGTTCTCTCGGGGTCCCCGGCCCGCCGGTAGGTGGGGCCGGCCGTGCGTCCAGGCTTCGAGGAGGCCGCGGCGGCGCCGTTTGCTTCTCTCCCAGAAGGAGAGATGGACCAGCCTTTGCTTCCCTCCTGCTCCGGCAGAGCCACGAGGGAAGCAGGAGCGAGGGCGCAGCTGTACACTGGTTGTTGCAGGCTGTACAGTGGGCACGTGGACGTGAGAGTGCCGGCGCTGGAGGGGGACGCGGGGCCCGGAGGTTAAGAGTCTTCTGGGATCCCCTCCAACCCCCCCACCCCGCGAGTGGTGGAAAGGCGGAGCCCAGACGTAAGCCTCCTGGCTCCTGGACGCCAGCTTCCTCCACCCCCGACGGCTGCCTCATGGAAATCCTCAGCGCCCCTGCTCCTCCGCACAGCCCCAGGGCCGCCGAGCTCCCCCGCTGCAGGGGCAGCCCAGCCCGCTGCTCTGTCAGCCCGAGGAAAACAGCCCCTCTGGGCCTCAGAGAGCCTGCACGCACCTTTCTCCTCCAAGACCCTTTCCTGCCCACCTGGCCTTTTCTCCAGGCTCCGGAAGGCTCGAGTGTCAGCCTGGGTTCTCGGGGCCATCAACACAAAGGTTTATGGTGAAGAGAAAGTTTTTTACAGAATCGCCGGAGGGGTGGGTTGGAGAACCAGGCTTCTGAGACCCTGCATCAAGGACCACCGTGGTCTCCATTCTAAACCCCTTCTCCCCTGACTTCTTAGTAGTAGAGGCCAAGGAGTGAAACGTCTTAGTTTGCCAAGGCAGCTAGTACAAGTGCTAGACAATGGCTTGGCTTAAGAACAGGACTTTATTGGCTCACAGTTTAGTTTAGGAGGCCGGATGTTCCAAATCAAGGCTTATGCAAGGGTTGCTCTTTTCCCAGGTCAGTAGCGCTCTGGTGATGGCAGGCGTCCATCACAGGGCGTTGTCCTCTCCTAGCTCTTCTGTTGCCCGCTGACTCCAGCTTCTGGCTCCTTCCTGTGGCTCTCTATAATGCCTCCAGCTATCCAGATTAAGACCCACTCTACTTCGGCTGGGCCACACCTTCACTAAAATAACGTCTTCTAGAGGTCCATTTCCAGCTAGGCTCACAGCCACAAGGGCGAGGGGAAGAGTGTGTCCTCCGGGCACCATTCTTCTCCTGCCCACACTTAAAAAGGAAGCGGAGAATGCTGCTACCCCTTACACCCTTGAACGTGTGCCCACCGGGTCTCCTTAGCTCCTGCCAGGGTGCCAGGAGCTGCTTAGCCCTCCAGCACCATCATGTTTGTGAAACTCTGCTACTAACCATGGCCTGAGATAGAAAGAAAAGGTCAAAGGAAAGAGGAGGAAAATCCATCTGCTCTGTACTCTATTGGAAAGGAAGTAAATACAAATAAATACAGGCCACGGTCTTCACTTCTGCAGCTGGGCACAGGGTGCTTGGTGACGTGGCTCCCTTTCTCCACATCCATGTCCCCTTTGCCTTCAGCCAGCACGTCATCAGCCTGCATCTCTTCACCTCATGGAGTGGCCCACCCATGCCAGCATTCCCAAGGGACTCAAGCCCTGAGTAACCCTGTCTGCCTTTGGCATCTGGGTGTCGTCATCGCCCATTTGCTCTTGCCCTTGGACATGGCAGTGCTTGCAGGTCCTGCAGGCAGTCTCCAGGTTCCATCCAAATCCCTTCCTGTCCCCATTGTGTTCCGGCCAGCCTTTGTCCCCTTGATGTCTGGGGTTGAATTCCAGCTCTCCATCAACTAGCTGGGCGACCTGGGCGAGTTATTCAGCATCCCTGTGCCTCCATTCCCTTACGAGGATAATGGAAGTGACGGTGCCCTCAAATGTTTCTTAAGAAATCCTTTATGAGGCCCCAGTGGAGGCTGAAGGTGAGGAGGAGGTGAGGTATGACTCAGCGTGCTGGGAGTGGTCCACCTGCCCATGCAGTTACCTTTGGGCTATCTGCATGCAAGCTGAATCCAAAGCCCCCTGGGAGGAGGGTAGGCTGCCAGGCCTGGCCTACTTTATGGCCTGATAGCACCTCGACTGTATGGCCAGCTTGAACGGCCACGTGACTTTCCGTGGTCTCAGGCGCAGCCTGAACTGGAGCCCAGCAGCAAGCTGGAACTTGCTTCTCAAAGAATCATAATTTTATTTCTTAAGAGGATGTGGCTTTGCTCCAAACCCCGGGGCCCTCTGATCTGAGTCTTCCATTTGCGTTTGCCCTAGTCTGCACACGGCGTCTCCTTGAGCGCCCACTGGGCCTGTTGAGTCCTGAGTGCCGCATACAGACCTGTGGGGACCGCAACCTCCGCGAAACTTTCCTGGAGCTGGAGCACTTTCAAAACTGGCACACTCTGGGGCTTCTTGCTAATTGGATGAAAGCAGCACGGGTCAAGGATTATCAGTTACCTGCCGGAGTGCCATTGCATTCATGATCTTCTGTAGAAATGGAGCCCTGTACAGCATGGCTGGATGAAAAACTGTTTTTACCTGGCTTCCCACATAGGCATGTGGGAAAGGGATAAGTTTAATTTTCACAAAGGGGCAGCCAGAGCCAGCTCTGCTCTTTGAGCAGGTAGAGTAGGGGTTCTAGCGGCTTTGGCATGCCAGGAATTTGAAAAGTGGGGCTGAAACAAAGGGGGGCCAATGGTGTGTGCTGGGGCGGGGCTAAAGCGGGGGCCAATGGTGAGTGCTGGGGCGGGGCTAAAGTGGGGGGGCCAATGGTGAATGCTGGGGGCGGGGCCAGTAGTGAAAGCATGCCCAATTTGAAAAGTGCTGCAGGAGTGAAAACAGCGCTGAGCCCACCCGGCCCTCCAGAGTGTAGGGAGCAGGGGAGCTGGGAATCAGAGCAGGAACGTGTAAGGTAGTTAGGTGTCTTGGATAGGCTGCAACCCCTGAAGTACCCAATCAATGGGGAACAGGGGAGGGACCCACATGTTAGGTTTAGGGTATAAATATCACTGTTTCTTGACGTTTGGCGCACCAGCCATTTTACCCAGGTCGAGGACCCGTTTTTGCAAGATCGTTAATCAAATTCTTTTCTCCTCCACAATCGGGTGACCTATTGTTTTGTTACAGGCGAAGCTTGCTTTCTCACAATCTTGGGGGCTCATCCAGTACCCAAAGCTTCAGAGGGGACCCCCAGGACAGAAAAGGGGAAGGCGCACCCCACTGATTGAGTGGTCTCGGACTCTGCCGCTGGGGGACCGCCTTTCACAGCTGGAAGGACCCAAGACCAGACACTTAGATCTGCCAATTGTAGGTGAGAAAAGGGGAAGGAAAACCTGCCTCTCAGTGACCAGGATGCCCTGTGCACGGGCCAAGGTAAGAAAAGGGGCTATTAAGTGTTGGCTTGGTGGTGGGCAAATTCTGATGAGTCTGGGCTTGAAAGAAGCCCAGACAAGATGTCAACTTTACTTTTATTGTTCTTTTTGTGTTTTTCTCTTCATTCAGTGTATGTTTTAATACCTCTGGGTGCTAATTTTAAATTGACAATGAAAATTCTTAAAAGAGCTCTATTCAAATGGCTAAAACTAAAATAATTTTTTAAAAAAGGAACTTATGTAATAAATAAATAAATAAAGTATGGAAATCTTGAAATGCCTAAATTGAGAAGAATAGTTTATTATTTTTTCACAGAACAGAATGAGGGATATGAGACTTAAGTAGATATAGAAAGAAATAAAAAGTTTATTGGAGTGCTGACTAAAATTTGTTAAGTTTGTTTAAAAGAATGTGTTTTTTCCTAAGATAAGATAGCTGGTTTTCATAAAATCAGGGTGGAAGCATGTAGGACAGAACTTGAATGCATATGGCAAGTTGTAGAAGGTCCTGTAGAAGGTAGCACTGAGTAAGGGAATGTGTTTTGTGAACATGGAATTTGTCCTGAGATGAAGCAACTATTGTCTATGTGGTTATGGATAGTTATAAGAAGTTTGTAGAAGCAATGTTTAAACCAAAATATTTGAATGGCTAATTCCAGTAAGTCATTATTAAACAGAAACTGAATTGATTTTAATAGCAGAAAGTAGCTTCATAACAGGAAAAACTGTCAGAGGCTACCTCAATCTTCATATTAAAGTGGTGGTAAAGGAAGACAATCTTGATTCCATTGGACATCTCTATTGCTGAAGTAAAATACTTGTTACTTAATGTCATCGTGGTAAAGATGTAGAAGTAAAAATCTCCGTGGTGCTGAAGGACGCTGTGCACCAGGCCAGTGGAGTCCTGGAGCCGACCATCCCAGCTTCTCTCTAGAGTCAGTGCTGCAGCGTGCTGGCTGTGTAGGGGACAGGCTAAGTGGAGCAGTGATTACTAGAGTGCTGTGAGCAGAACATAAACATAATTGGCATTATGACCTGCTCCCATGGAGAGACACCTTGTATGGTATTGCAAGCCTGCAGCTTAGCTCTATTAATTGCAACTCAAAAAGAAACGTATGCACTCATTAGTGCATTGACTGGTATTAAGTATCATACCTATATCTCACTTATTCAAGACATATGCTTGATGATTATGGTGATATCTTTTCTACATCATATGCAGAGAGATATTGAACATGTTAAAATGTTCTGGTAACTTCATTTTCTATGTAGTTAATAAACATGCTTAATCCAAGTCTCCCTCCTAGCCCTACTCTAAAACCTGTCCCACTCCTATCCTGGGGAGGACGGGCAAACCCACATGCCATCCTGCCAGGGCTAAGCATTTCCTTACCAGGAAAGAAACAGTAAATGAGGTGGCTGGAATCCACTTCAGCTTAACCCTTTCAAGATAGTCTTTGGGTAACTTTTCCTTACCCAGGACCTAGAAACCAGTTTCTCATGAAAACCTACAAAATAAAGCCCATCAACTTTGAGAAGTTGCAGCTTTTAGGCACCTGGCCTTTTCTATTTTTGTGGCCCAGTATCCTTTCAATGATACCCTATATCCTCAAACTTCAAATTAAGTTTATTTATTCCATCTTGTTAACCATACAGGGATTTCAGCCAGTTTCACTCAGGGTGCCATAGTTGTCTTCCTCCAACCATGATTGAATAGGAAGAGGGTTTCACACCTTGTCGGGAGGACTGAAGACCTTCCTTCCTTAGAATTGAAGATCTCTTTCTTAAGAATTATACACAGGAAGTGGATTTGGCTTAACAGATAGAGGTTCAAACCCAGGGCCTCCTGACCCGTGTGGAGCTGGCGCACTTGCAGTGCTGATGCGTGCAAGGAGTGCTGTGCCACACAGGGGTGTCCCCCACGTAGGGGAGCCCCACATGCAAGGAGTGCACCCTGTAAGGAGAGCCACCCAGCACGTAAAAAGTGCAGCCAGCCCAGGGTGGTGCCACACACACAGAGAGCTGACACAGCAAGATGACACAACAAAAAGGGACATAGATTGCCAGTGCCACTGACAAACAGACAAAGGAAAACACACAGCGAATGGACACAGAGCAGACAACTGGGGGAGGCAGGGAAGGGGAGAGAAATAAATAAAAAATAAATCTTAAAAAAAAAAAAGAATACATACCCACTTTATCCTCTACTTTGTCATCCCTCAGGCATCATGGTTTGCTGGCCCAGACCCGGCCTCTCGAATTCACTGTCCATCAACACCAACCCAGCAGTTTGGTCCTAATCAAGTCATGGAAGGAGTCCAAACTTCAGCCAACCTGGGAAGGACCCCATCAAGTTTTGTTGACAGCTGAAACTGCGGTCTGGACAGTAGAAAAAGGCCGGACCCACGACTCTCGAGTAAAAGGATCAGTACCTGAACCAGACGATAAGTGACCAACAACACTGTCCAAGTCCTGGGAAGAATAACTCCAACTCCAGATCCCTTAAGGATCACTCTGAGAAGGCAGTACTTGGGAGGGCGTATCAGAAAGGGGGAGGGACTGCTCAGACTCTATGTCAGTGAACTTTGCAGGAAGATATCCCTCCACTAGAGAGATGGCTACTATCTACAAACACCTTGTCTAGTGCCTTAAGAGACGAGCAGATGGAGGATTTAATGTTCCTGAAAATGGGAATAATTATACTGACTGTGATGTTTCAGAGTCAGGCCATGACAAACCCTGTTAAACTGACAGTGAATGCAACTGAAGGCCTCGAGCCTCAGCCTGTGCAGTTTGCCGCCTGCCCAGGAAGAAGGTGTAGAGACTTAGGACAGCAGTGGTGGCTGAGTGGGTGAGATAAATATCTATGCCCGGAGTCACCGAGAGGTTATCTCAACCTCCCCCGTCTCGACTGGAGCTTCGTGTGGTGGACTAGCGAGGACAGGGGGGGGACCCCGGGAACGGAGGAGGCCGTACTCACTGGGAACCGTTAGAGGACAAGACGGCCTTTCAGAAAGGTGATACCCACCAGACTGCACAAACCTCCAGTGTGACCTGGTGGTAGGAACCATTAGAAAGGCAGGCAGATTCAGCAACAACAACCACTATTCTTCCCCTGACAGAGTGTATGGGATGGGGGTGGAGGTCACAGGTAAAGCTCCTCTGGGGAGGTTCTGTATTCGAGTCCTTCCTCCCCCTGCAGATGTGACGTCAACAACGTCCCCTCCAGCTCACCCTTCGGAGATGCTAAGGGAAAACCCTCCAAAGGCCAGGTCCCCGATGCAGAATGACCCCAAAGCAGTCAGGATACTTAAGGCAGGGGATTTAAAGCAGACCACAGAAATAGAGACAGGATATGGGGATGGCATTCCTGGGTAGAATGGGTCAAAAATACAGCCCAGAGTCTGAACAAAAGCAACTGTTACGCTTGTGCAACAGGCCGGCCCACTGCTCGTATCGTGCCCTTTACACTAGGTATGCAAACCCTGAAAGGGAGTCTAAGAGCACGGTGTGCCTCTGCCACATGCTGCTCCTGGTCACAATTGAAGTACATTGTCCTCTCTCTCCTCTCCTGCCAAAAAGGGAAACATCAGAGCTGTGCCAGCTTCCCGCCTTGGTCCAGGAAGTCCCTCTGCCTGTCTCTCTAGATGGGGAAAAGAGCTCCAGGACCTCGGGACCGTGGCCCTATGCACACAAGTATGGAACGTGAGTGAGGATAGAACTGGCAAGTTCTCCAGCTTGGCCACACCCCGAGCAGACCTGTGGTGGTAGGTACTGCGGAAAGGGTGTTCTCTGACCGGTGTCACCTGAAAGTGGGAGGAACCTGTGCTCTGGTTCAGTTGGCCATGCCATTCACCCTGGCATTTGAAAAAGAGGAAGAAACACGAAACCAGGGAGAGAGAAAGGAAAGTTTACTTGGTTCCTTTGATGACCAAATTTATCTAGATAGTATAGGAGTTCCCTGGGGAGTCCCCAATGAATTTAAAGCTAGAAATGGGGTAGCTGCAGGATCTGAGTCATTCTTGTTCTGGTGGGTCACCATTAACAAAAATGTGCATTGGATTAACTATATATATTATAGTCAACAAAGATTTTATCAGTTACACTAGGGATACACTTAAGGGAAAAGCAGAACAGTTGAATACTACTAGCCAAATGGCCTGGGAAAATAGGATAGCCCTGGATATGATGCTAGCAGAAAAAGGAGGCATTTGTGTTATGACTGGAGGTAGGTGCTGTACCTTCATCCTCAGCAATACGGCCCCAGACAGGACTATCGCCAAGGCCTTGCAAGGCTTAACAGCCTTATCTGAAGAGTTAGCAGAAAATTCTGGCATTGACAACCCACTCCTGGGGTGGTTAGAGAGGTAGTTTGGAAAATGGGAAGGAGTGGCCCCGTCTGTCCTGACCTCCCTTACCATCGTGGCTGGGGGACCCACAGCAGCTGGATGCTGCATCATCCCACGTGCCCAGGGGTCAGCTCAGAAACTCATTGAAATGGGCCTAAGCAAACAGATGCCCACAGAGCACAAGCTAAACCACCTGCACCCCTGAGAGAGGAAGATCTCCATGATAAAGTGTGAGGAGGCGCTTAGCAGATTTGAGAAAGCAAATTGTGAAAACTAAGAGTCTAAAAGAAAGTGTGGGGATTTGTAGGAAAGGGTTATGTTTAATTTTCACAGAAAGGTGAAGCCAAAGCCGGCTCTGCCATTGGAAAAAGGGTTCCAGCGGCTTTGGCACCAAGAATTTGAAAAGTGGCACCAAAGGGAGGGTGGGGCCAAAGCAAGGGCGAGGCCAATAGCGAAAGTGGCCCCGAATTTGAAAAGCTCTGCCAGGAGTGAAAGCAGCGCCCAGCCCTTGGAATGTAGGGAACAGGGAGTGGTGACTCAGAAGGGGACCATGTGAGTTAATTAGACCTCTCAGACCGTAACTCCTGAAGTACCCAATCAGTGGGGAGCAGGGAGGGACCTGCATGGTAGGTTTAGGGTGTGAATGTCAGTGTTTCTTGCTGTTTTGTGCTCTGGACATTTTATCCAGGTTGTGGGCCAGTCTTGCAAGATCATTAATAAAATTCTTTTCTCCTTCACAATCAGTTGAGCTTTTGTCCTCTTACAAGTGCAGCTTTCTTTCTAACATCTGTCACCCTTTCCTCTACGGTCAGCTGGGCTGCCAGTGCCCGAGCTGCATGGCTACAAGCACGAATGACCAGTACAAGGCCAAGACCGGAAAGTGGACCTGCCCTCTGCCTCACGGGGCTGCGCTGTGACAGAACACGCATGGTGCTGGGTCACGCTGGGCACTTTCTGATGCTGCCAAGAGAAAGGCAGAGGCGAGTGGAAGGAAGCAGGTGAGGGGTGCCGTGGTCCTCCTAGCCGACACCCCAGGGACCTGGGGTTGTCCACCTGCAGCGCGGCCAAGCAGTCCCAGACGCTGGCTCCAAGTTTACCCCGTGCCTGGAACTCCAGCCCCCGTGGCCGACCAGGCGGTGAGGCTGCCAGGGGCCCGGCTGCCAGGGGCGGGCTTCACTCCCGAAATTGCAGGGTGAGCTGAAGCCCTGAGACACCTGACTCCCAGGGGAGGAGTCCCGGCAGCCCCCTGCAGGAGAGATGAGGGCGTGGACAGGCTCCCTGATGGCCTCAGGCTGCCGCCCGCTCCCCACAGCAGGGCGTCTCCACTCTCAGCCTTCAACTCTCCCTCGTTTACCATTGTTTAAGAGAGGGAAGCTGGGGAATAAACAAGCACGTGCGGAACTTACCGCTGGCCTGGATGCTGGTGGTCACAGCCGCCCCCACACCGTGCGGAACGTTTTCTCCCTCCAGGAAAGTTCGCTCGAGCCCCGTGGGGTCAGACCTCCCCAGACCTGGCTCCCTGCAGTCACTGACCCGCCCTCCTGCCTACAGCTTCGCCTTTCCTGAAAGTCAGGCAGGCGGATCCCAGCCCCCGGCCTCTTGTGCTGTCACGTTTGGCAGGGCATCTATTTTTGGAATTCACAAACCTTATCATCCTGCTGCACTGACCATGTTTCCCCCCACTTTCTGTCTTTGCTCCCTGAAAGCTAAAAACACCATTTTGTTGAGCATCTTTCACATGTTTATTTGCCAGTCCTCTCTCTTCTTTGATGACTTGTCTGTTCAAATACTTTGCCCATTTTTATTGGGTTGTTTGTCTTCATATTGTGTTGTAAGAGGTCTTTATACATCTAAATACAAATTCATTATCAGATAGGTGTTTTTAAAAATATGTCTCCCACCTGTAGGTTGTCTTTTTAACTTAATATCTTTTTTTTTTTTTTGAGGTATCAGGGGCCAGGGATTGAACCTGGGACCTTGTATGTGGGAAGCCGGTACTCAACCACTGAGCCACATCAGCTTCCCTGAGTTGTTTTTTTAAAATATTAATTATTTATTTATTTCTCTCCCCTCCCCCCACCCGTTGTCTGCTCTCTGTCCATTCACTGTGTGTTCTTCTGTGTCTGCTTGCATTCTTGTCAGCAGCACCAGGATCTGTGTCTCTCTTTGCTACATCATCTTGCTGAGCTCTCTGTGTGTGTGGAGCCACTCCTGGGTGGGCTGGACCTTTTTCGCACGGGGCGGCTGTCCTTACGGAGGGCACTCCTTGCACATGGGGCTCCTCTACATGGAGGACACCCCTACATGGCACAGCACTCCTTGTGCACATCAGCACTGCACCTGGGCCAGCTCACCACACAGGTCAGGAGGCCCGGGGTTTGAACCCTGGACCTCCCATATGGTAGGTGGACGCTCTTATCAGTTGAGCCAAATCTGCTTCCCCCTTGCTTATTATTTTTGTTTTTTCAGGAGGTACTGGGACCTGAACCTGGGACCTCCTATCCCAGCAGGTGCTAAATGGCTTGAGTCACATTCACTCCCCAACAATGTCTTTTCAAGAGCAGAGGTTTTACATTTTGATGAGGTCTTTTAAAGATTTCTTTTTACTATTTACTGCCTATGCAAGACATCTAACTAACTTTCGTGGGTCCTGCTCTGATTCCCCGTTCCCCATTCCCTACACTCTGGTGGGATGGGTGGGCTCAGCACTGTTTCACCCCCAGTGCGCTTTTCAAATTTGGTGGTGCTTTTACTACTGGCTGGCCCACCCCCAGCACTCACCATTGGCCCTCCCCCTCTGGCCCCGCCCCACACACACCGTTGGCCCTCCCCCTCTGGCCCCGCCCCAGCACTCACCATTGGCCCTCCCCCTCTGGCCCCGCCCCACACACACCGTTGGCCCTCCCCCTCTGGCCCCACCCCCAGCACTCACCATTGGCTCTCCCCACTCTGGCCCCGCCCCCAGCACTCACCATTGGCCCTCCCCCTCTGGCCCCGCCCCCCCACACCATTGGCCCTCCCCACTCTGGCCCCGCCCCAGCACTCACCATTGGCCCCCTTCATTTGGGCGTCACTTCTCCAATTCTTGGCGCACCAAAGCTGCTGGGACCCCTACACTCCCTCGTGGAGCAGCAGAGCCGGCTCCACTTCCCCTTTGTGAACATTACACTTGACCCTTTCCCACAGTGGGCACGTGGGTCTGCCCTGCAGACTCTTGGCCAATGCCGCTTGGTGCTCGCTGGACAGTCCCTGTCATCAGCCCGGCCAGGCCACACAGCCAACACAAGCGCCCCCCCCCCTTAGAAAGAAAGCTGCACCTGTAACAAAACAAAAGCTCACTCAATTGTGCAGGGGAAAAAGAGTTTTATTAACGATCTTGCAATAACGAGGGCGACCTGGATAAAATGACTGGTGGGCCAAACAGCAAGAAACACTGACATTTACACCCTAAACCCAACACGCAGGTCCCGCCCTGTTCCCCCTTGATTGGCTCCTTCAGGGGTTACAGCCTATCCAAATGTCTAACTAAGTCCCCTGGTTCCTGCTCTCAGTTTCTGTCCCGCACTCTCTACACTCCTGCAGGATGGGCAGGCTTGGCGCCACTTTCACTCCTGGCGGCTTTTCAAAATGGCGCTGTTTTCTATATAGGCACCGCGCTTGCTTCTCAGCATTGGCCCTTCTCTATTTGACCCCGCCCCCTGCACTCACCATTGGCTCTCCCCACTCTGGCCCCGCCCCCAGCACTCACCATTGGCTCTCCCCGCTCTGGCCCCGCCCCCAGCACTCACCATTGGCTCTCCCCGCTCTGCCCCGCCCCCAGCATTCACCATTGGCCTCCCTCGTTTCTGCACCACTTTTCAAATTCCTGGCGCGCCAAAGCCGCTAGATCCCCTTTCTTACCTCCCACCTAGAATGGCAGAGCCAGCTCTGGTTGTTCCTTTGTGAAAACTAAACATAACACTTTCACACAACCCCTCCCCTCTTTCTTTTAGACTCTTAGTTTTCACAATTTACTTTCTCAAATCTGCTAATAGCCTCCTCACACTTTATTATGGAGATCGTCCTCTCTCAGGGGTGCAGGTGGTTTAGCTTGTGCTCTGTGGGCATCTGTTTGCTTAGGCCCATTTCAATGAGTTTCTGAGCTGACCCCTGGGCACGTGGGATGATGCAGCATCCAGCTGCTGTGGGTCCCCCAGCCACGATGGTAAGGGAGGTCAGGACAGACGGGGCCACTCCTTCCCATTTTCCAAACCAGCTCTCTAAGCCCCCGGGAGTGGGTTGTCAATGCCAAAATTTTCTGCTAACTCTTCAGATAAGGCTGTTAAGCCTTGCAAGGCCTTGGCGATAGTCCCATCTGGGGCCGTATTGCTGAGGATGAAGGTACAGCACCTACCTCCAGTCATAACACAGATGCCTCCTTTTTCTGCTAGCATCATATCCAGGGCTATCCTATTTTCCAGGCCATTTGGCTAGTAGCAGCCAACTCTTCTGCTATTCCTGTAACGCATCCCTTGTGTAACTGATAAATCTTTGTTGATTATAATGTATATAGTTAGTCCAACCCACATTTTTGTTAATGGTGACCCACCAGAACAAGAATGACTCAAATCCTGCAGCTACCTGATTTCTAGCTTTAAATTCATTAGGGACTCCCTGGGGAACTCCTACACTATCTAGATAAATTCAGTCATCAAAGAAACCAGGTAAACCTCTTTTCTTTCTCTCTCCCTGGTTTCATGTTTCTTCCTCTTTTCCAAATGCCAGGGTGAATGGCATGGCCAGCTGAACCAGAGCACAGGTTCCTCCCACTTCTCAGGTGACACCGGTCAGAGAACACCCTTTCCGCAGTACCTACCACCAAAGGTCTGCTCGGGGTGTGGCCAAGCTGGAGAACTTGCCAGTTCTATCCTCGCTCACGTTCCATACTTGTGTACACAGGGCCACGGTCCCAAGGTCCTGGAGCCCTTTTCCCCATCTAGAGAGACTGGCAGAGGGACTTCCTGGACCAAGGCGGGAAGCTGGCACAGCTCTGATGTTTCCCTTTTTGACAGGAGGGAAGAGAGAGGACAATGTACTTCAATTGTCACCAGGAGCAGCATGTGGAAGAGGAGTGTCATGCACGTAAACTCCCTTTCATGCTCTTCCATACCTAAGGGAAAGGGCACAATGTGGGCAGTGGGCCGGCCTGTTGTACAAGCATAACAGTAGCTTTTGTTCAGAATCTAGACTGCATATTTGACTCATTCTACCCAGGAATGTCGTCCCCACATCCTGTCTCTATTTCTGTGGTCTGCTTTAAATCCTCTGCCTTAAGTATCCCGACTGCTTTGGGCTCCTTCTGCATCAGGGCACTGGCCTTTGGTGGGTTTTCCCTTGGCATCTCTGAAGGGTTGGCTGGAGGGGGCGTTGTTGACGTCATATCCACAGGGGGAGGAAGGACTCGAGTACGGAACCTCCCCAGAGGAGCTTTACCTGTGACGTCCACCCCCATCCCGTAGACTCTATCGACTACTTGGTCCCTGGTGCTGCTCGCAATTTCCAATTTGTCTGCCTCCTTACTAGTTATTACTACTGGATTGTACTGAAGACGTTTGCAGTCTGGCAGGGTATTACCTTCATGAAAGCTTATTTTTACCCCTCAATGACCTCAAAGTTGGTGAGACCCAGCCCATATTCACGGTCCATCCCTTACACTGGGTAGTCCACCATACATCGCCGCAGGACGGGCAAAGGGGGGCTTGACTGTAACCATTCCCCACTGGCTCTGGGCATAGGTGTTTATTTTCCCCACTTGGCCATCGCTGGTCCTCCCACAGTCTATTACTTGGCAGGCGTCAAACTGCATGGTCTGAGACTCCAGACCTTTGGTTACATTTACTATCAGTTTAACGGGGCTTGTCAGCACCTGACTCTGAAACATCATAGTCAGTATAATTATTCCCATTTTCAGAAACTTTAAATCCTCCATCTGCTAGTGTCTTAAGGCACTAGGGAAAGTGGATATAGATAGTAGCCATCTCTCTAAGTGAAGGGATATCTTCCTGCAAAGTTCACTGATACAGAGTCTGAGCAGCCCCTCCCCCTTTCTGATATGCCCTCCCAACTATTGCCTTTTCAGAGTGATCCTTAAGGGATCCAAAGTTGGAGCTATTTCCCAGGACTCGGGCACTGTTCTTGGGTACTTATCATCCAGGTAGGGTACTGGTCCTTTTACTCAAGAGAATGGGTCCAGCCTTTTTCTGCTGTCTGGGCTGCAGTCTCAGTTGTCAACAAAACTTGATGGGGTCCTTCCCAGGTTGGCTGAACTTTGGACTCCTTCCATGACTTGATTAGGACCCAACTACCAGGTTGGTGTTGATGAACAGTGAATCTGAGAGGTGGGGTCTGTACAGCAAACCACAATGCCTGAGGGATGACAAAATAGAGGACAAAACCAGTATATAATTCTTGGGGAAGATATTCTTCAACTCTAGGGAAGGGAGGTCTCCAGTCCTCCTAGGAAAAGGCAAGCCAAAGCATTTCATAAGGGGAGAGTCCCAGCTCTTTCCTAGGGGTGATTCTAATCCTCATTAGGCATTAATCCAGGGTAACAATGTTTCTGAAACCAATTTAGAAAGATGCTTCTTTAAAGTCTGATTCATTCTCTCCACTCTCCCGGAAGACGGCAGGTGCCAAAGTGTATGGAAGTTACCTGGAACTTCCATACAAGTTCCATAACACCCAGGCTTTGCATAATATTCTGGAGCACAGGGAAGTAAAGTAGCTACCGTTGTCTGGGTCTATATTTTCCACTAACTCACAACAAGGAATGATTTGTTCAAGGATAATTTTAGAAGTTCCTGGTGCTGTAGCTGAGACCAGAGGATATGCCTCCACCCATCCTGTCAGATGATCTACAATAACCAGAACATACTTTAGCCGACCCATTGGGGTCATTTCAGTGAAATCAACCTGAATGCTCTGGAATGGCCTGAGGGCTCCTTTCCCCATTGTTCTTGCTTCCGTAAGATTTTCCTATTGACCTTCTGGCAAAACACTGCACTGCTCACTTATTTGTTTAGCTACAGTATAAAGGCCTAGGCATCCAAAATACTTCAGAACCAGATCACACTTGGCCTGTACCCCCCATGACTCCCTTGGTGTAAGATGCTGATGCCTCTCTCATCACTTGTTTATTCAACATTTGCCTGCCATCTGGGAGGGGCCACCTCCCTTGATCATCCAGGGTTGCTCCTAACTGCTCCAGCTCTTTCTCCTCCTTTTCAGAGAATGTGGGGACCCTGAACTCTTTGGGAATGGAGGTATTGGGATCATCAGCTTCAAAGGGAAACCAAGGGGTGCTTCCCTAGCCTCTTAACCTGCTAACCTGTTGCCCTTTGCCTCAAACGTATGACCTTTCCGGTGTCTGTTTACATGCACCACTGGTATTTCTGTGGGTAAATTAGATTGGCCAATACTTGTTTATTAATTCCCTGTGGACTAGCCCTTTTTCTTTGCTGTTAATCAACCCCCTCTTTTCCCAAATTTTCCGAAGGTGTGGACTTTCCAAAAGGCATACTTAGAGGTGGTGTAGAATGTACCATCCTTTTCCTCTAATAATTGGAGGGCAATCGGCCAGCTTCTTTCACCTCACAAGTTAGTCCATCTGCAGTTGTATAGCCATTGTGCCTCCTTCCTTCTAGGACCCTGGAGGACCCGTCTATGAATAATTTTTCCCACGAAGTTCCCTGAGGTCAGATTGGACTCGGGTCTGATACTCAGTCAGGTCTGAACAGTCCTGCTCAGGAGCCTCCCTTTGGTCAGGTCCCTTCCAAAGGAAGGAGGCTGGGTTTAGGCTGTGGTCTGTTGTCAATACCAAGTCATTTTTTTCCATTAGGATAGCCTCACACTTCAGAATTCAGGGATCAGTCAACCACTGTATTTGTCAGCCAAAGGGGTGCTGATGCAAATTACCAGAAATTGGTTGGTTTTTATGAAGGGTATTTATTTGGGGTAGGGGCTTACAGATACCGGGCCATAAAGCATAAGTTACTTCCCTCACCAAAGTCTGTTTGGAGCAAGATGGCTGCCAATGTCTGTGAGGGCTCAGGCTTCCTGGGTTCCTACGTTCCTGGGGCTTGCTTTTCTCTGGGTTCAAGGTTCTTTTCTTCCTGGGGCTGGCTTCTCTTTCCTCTGTGAGCTTACTTCCCAGTTCTTCAGCATCAAACTCCAATATCAAAACTCCAACATCAGAAACCCTCAATTCTGTTCTTTGCCATGTCTTTTATCTGTGAGTCCCCAACCACCAAGGGGTGGGGACTCAATGCCCAGGTATAGATCAGGTTACAAGAATAATCCAATATCTATTTTTGGAATTCATAACCATATCAAACTGCTACGACCACCTTCCCGCTTTCTGACCTGATAAGGGGGGCTAACAACTAAGACTCCTCCAAAAGACAGCTTCACAGCTTGAATGCATCTAGGCCATCCCCTAGAGACAGGATCCAGGATTTTGGAAAGGAAAGCTACAGGTCTCTTTGACTTCTCCAGATTTGGGTCAGAACTCCCAAGGCTGTCCTTTTATCTGCTGTAACAAGCAGGTGGAAAGGTTTCTCTAGGGAAGGGAGGGCCAGATCAGGAGCCTGCACCACTGCCTCTATCTCCCTGAGAGCTCACACCTTCATTCTTACAGGGGTGCTGAAGGACGATGGCCACTCTTCTGTAACCGCTTCCTGCTGGTTAGGGGCAGTGGGCCTTACCTGACAAGGTGTGGAACCCTCCTGCTATTCTATCATTGTTGGAGGAAGACAATTCTGCCACCCTGGGTGAAACTGGCTGAAATCCATGTATGGCTAACGAGATGGAAGAAATAAACTTAATTGGAATTTTGAGGATATAGGGTTTCACTGAAAGGATACTGGGCCACAAAAATAGAAAAGACCAGGTGCCTAAAGTTGCAGCTGCTCAAAGTTGATGCGTTTTATTTTGCAGTTTTTCATCAGAAATCGGTTTCCAGGTCCTAGGTGAGGAAAGGTTACCCATAGACTATCTCGACGGGGTTCAACTGAAGTGGATTCCAGCCACCTCGTTTGCTGTTTCCTTCCTGGTGGGAAAATGCTTAGCCCTGGCAGGATGGCATGTGGGTTTGCCAGTCCTCCCCAGGATAGGAGTGGGACAAGTTTTAGAATAAGGGCTAGGAGGGAGACTTGGATTAAGCATGTTCATTAACTACTTAGAAAATGAAGTTTACCAGGACCTTCTAGCATGTTCAGTATCCCTCTGCATATGATCTAGAAAAGATACCACTACAATCATCAAGCATATATCTAGAATAAGTGAGATATAGGTACAGTACTTAATACCAACCAATGCACTAATGAATATAAGTTTCTTTTTGAGTTGCAATTAATAGAGCTAAGCTCCACGTTTACACCATACAAGTTGTCTCTCCATGGGAGCAGGCCATAATGCCAATTATGTTTAAGTTCTGCTCACAGCGCTCTAGTAATCACTGCTCCACGTAGCAGGTCCTTCACACACCAGCACGCTGCAGCTCCACTGACCCTAGAGAGAAGCTGGGATGGTCGGCTCCAGGATTCCTCTGGCCTGGTGCACAGCGTCCTTCAGCATCACAGAGATGTTTACTTCTACACCTTCACCACGATCACACTTCAGCAATACAGATGCCCAAGTGGAACCAAGATTTACTTCCTTTACCACCACTGTAGTATGCAGATTGAGGTGGCCTCTGACAGTTTTTCCTGTTATGAAGCTACTTTCTCCTATTAAAATCAATTCAGTTTCTGTTTAATAATGACTTACTGGAATTAGCCATTCAAATATTTCAGTTTAAACATTGCTTCTACAAACTCCTTATAACTATCCATAGGAAACGGACTTTGGCCCAGTGGTTAGGGCGTCCGTCTACCACATGGGAGGTCCGCGGTTCAAACCCCGGGCCTCCTTGACCCGTGTGCAGCTGGCCCATGCGCAGTGCTGATGCGCGCAAGGAGTGCCCTGCCACACAGGGGTGTCCCCCGCGTAGGGGAGCCCCATGTGCAAGGAACGTGCCCCATAAGGAGAGCTGCCCAGCGCGAAGGAGGGAGCAGCCTGCCCAGGAATGGCGCTGCCCACACTTCCCGTGCCGCTGGCGACAACAGAAGCGGACAAAGAAACAAGACGCAGCAAAAAGACACAGAAAACAGACAACCCGGGGAGGGGAGGGGAATTAAATAAATAAAAATAAATCTTAAAAAAAAAAAAAAACTATCCATAACCACATAGACAATAGTTGTTTCATCTTAGGACAAATTCTGCCTCCACAAAACACATTCCCTTACTCAGTGCTACCTTCTACAGGACCTTCTACAACTTGCCATATGCATTCAAGTTCTGTCCTACATACTTCCATCCTGATTTTATGAAAACCAGCTATCTTATCTTAGGAAAAAACATTCCTTTAAACAATCTGGCCAAATTCTAGTCAGCAGTCCCACCAACCTTTTACACCTTTCTTTATCTACTTAAGTCTCATCCCTCATTCTGTTCTGTGAAAAAAGAATAAACTATTCTCGATTTAGATTTCCATACCTTATTTAATAATATAAGTTTTTTTATTTTTATTTTTAGCCACTTGAATAGAGCTCTTTTAAGAATTTTCATTGTCAATTTAATATTACCGCCTGGAGGTATTATAGCATACACTGAACGAACAGAAAAACACAAAAAGAACTATGAAAGCAAGGTTGGCACAGAGCCAGTCCTCATCTGCCCCATATTTTGGCCAGACTACATCGGGCGGTCATTTCCTTTCTCTTGGTCTGATTATTATCAGTCCAGTGTTCCAACATCCTCCCTAATGGACTATCTGGAGGAATGTCCCCAGGGGGTCTTACAGATACCCCCTCCCCGGTTAACCGACTGCCTCTGTTCCCCATTCTGAGTCTTGTCTGGGCTTCTTTCAAGCCCAGACTCATCAGAATTTGCCCACCACCAAGCCAACACTTAATAGCCCCTTTTCTTACCTTGGCCCGTGCACAGGGCGTCCTGGTCACTGAGAGGCAGGTTTTCCTTCCCCTTTTCTCACCTACAATCGGCAGATCTAAGTGTTTGGTCTTGGGTCCTTCCAGCTGTGAAAGGCGGGCCCCCAGCGGCAGAGTCCGAGACCACTCAGTCAGTGGGGTGCGCCTTCCCCTTGTCTGCCCCCCGGGGTCCCCCTCTGAAACTTTGGATCTCAGACAAGCCCCCAAGATTGTTAGAAAGAAAGCTGTACCTGTAAGAGAACAAAAGCTCACCTGATTGTGGAGGAGAAAAGAACTTTATTAATGGCCTAGTAAGAATGGGTGAGCAATCTGAATACAATGGCCAGCCCGCCAAACAGCAAGAAACACTGACAGTTATACCCTCAACCCAGCACGCAGGTCCCACCCTGTTCCCCGCCGATTGGCTCCTTCAGGGTTACAGCCTATCCGAGGCATCTAAGTTCCCGGGCTCCACTCAGTCCCCACTCCCACTGTTCCCTACACTTCATGGGCTGGTGGGCTTGGCGCTGCTTTCACTCCTCGTGGCTTTTCAAATTTGGTGCCATTTTCACTACTGGCCCCACCCCCACCGCTCACCATTGGCCTCTGTCTTTGGCCCCGTCCCCACCCCTCACCATTGGCCTCTGCCTTTGGCCCCGCCCCCACCTCTCACCACTGGCCTCTGCCTTTGGCCCCGCCCCCACTCCGCACCATTGGCCTCTCGCTTCGGCCCCGCCCCACCCCTCCCCATTGGCCTCTCACTTTGGCCCCGCCCCCACCTCTCACCACTGGCCTCTGCCTTTGGCCCCGCCCCCACCCCTCACCATTGGCCTCTGTCTTTGGCCCCGCCCCCACCTCTCACCACTGGCCTCTGCCTTTGGCCCCGCCCCCACCCCCACCATTGGCCTCTGCCTTTGGCCCCGCCCCACCCCTCACCATTGGCCTCTCACTTTGGCCCCGCCCCCACCCCTCACCATTGGCCTCTCGCTTCGGCCCCGCCCCACCTCTCACCATTGGCCTCTCACTTTGGCCCCGCCCCCACCCCTCACCATTGGCCTCTCGCTTCGGCCCCGCCCCACCTCTCACCATTGGCCTCTCGCTTCGGCCCCGTCCCACCTCTCACCATTGGCCTCTCGCTTCGGCCCCGCCCCACCTCTCACCATTGGCCCCTCGCTTCGGCCCCGCCCCACCTCTCACCATTGGCCTCTCACTTTGGCCCCGCCCCCACCTCGCACCACTGGCCTCTCCCTTTGGCCCCGCCCCCACCCCCACCATTGGCCTCTCGCTTTGGCCCCGCCCCCACCCCTCACCACTGGCCTCTCCCTTTGGCCCCACCCCCACCTCTCACCATTGGCCTCTCGCTTTGGCCCCGCCCCCACCCCTCACCATTGGCCTCTCTCTTCGGCCCCGCCCCACCTCTCACCATTGGCCCCTCGCTTTGGCCCCGCCCCACCTCACCATTGGCCCTCCCAGCTTTGATGCTGTCCCCAGCACTCAGCATTAGCCCCCTCGTTTTTGTACCACTTTTCAAATTCCTGGCTGCCGAAGCTGCTAGAACCCCTTTCCCTCCCTCCTCCGACATCAGAGCCCGCTGGGCTCCGGCTTCCACTTTGTGAAAACTAAACTTAACCCTCTCCCACCCCCAGGATGCTCTCCTCCGCCTCTGCACACGACGTGGGCTACACACCAGCCCCGCCGGTCTAAGCAGAAAAAATGAAGAGGACTCTGGGGGCTCCGGAATCCCGGGATGGGGGCAGCCAGGCCCAGAGGGGCCCAGCCAAGAACCGGCAGTGGGGAGCAGAGGTGGCTCGGGCGGTTGAGCACCTGCTTCCCGCAAGGGAGGTCCTGGGTTTGGTTTCTGGTGCCTCCTAAAGACAAAACAAACAAATGAACAAAGCAAATGAAAACAACCAATCAGGAAAGCTGATGTGGCTCAGTGGTTGAGCACCGGCTTCCCACACACGAGATCCCGGGTTCTACCCCCAGCCCCTGGTTCCTAAAAAAAATTTTTTTTAAATACAGAACCGGCAGGGAGGCCGTGGCCACCCCTGTGGGCCCCCTCCCCGGAATGCCCCGTGGCCGCTGCCGGGCCTCGCTCCAGGGCCGTGGGGTCTGCAGGGTCCTCGCCCTGACCCCGGGAGGGCGAGGAGGGGAACGTCGGGTACCTTCTGTGGTGGGAAGTGGGTTCCCCGAACCTGGGGCCGAGATGCTGAGGCTGCGGAGCCAGAAGCCGCGGAGGCGGGGCTGCTGGGCGTGGCGAGGGGCGGGCCTCCCGCCTCCTCCCGCACCCCGGGCCTCCCGCACCGTGGGGCCTCCAGCACCCGGGGCCTCCCGCACCCCGCCCGCGTTGGTCAGATGGGAGCGCGGCCCCTGCCCCCGCGCCGTGGACAGCGTGCGTCCCAGAGGAGGGGCTGCCTCCCCCCGGGTGTGGGGACCGGACGCAGCCCAGGGCCCAGCGTCAGCCTCGCCCCGTCCCCGGGCGCCTGCCCGCCCCGCGTGGCGCTGCTGGGCTCCGTGCCAGCGCCAGCTCCTGGGCCGGGCGGCAGTGCTCGCCAGAGACCCCTGAAGGCGGGCGCCTCCCGGGCCCCCCCCCCCCCGGGGACATTCACCCTCTGGTGGATGAGGGTGCCGTGGGCAGGGCGGCCCTGGAGGCGGGGAGGACGGCTGGCCTGGCCCTCCTGGGCCTCTCCCCAGCCCTGCTCAGGCCTGGCCCGGTCCCCAGGCCGCTGCCCTGCCCCGCCCTCATGGCTTCACCTACGGTATGGGGCAGAGGGCCCGACCCCAGCCCCCAGCCCCAACAGCCAATTAGGACGCCGTTGGCGGTCAAGAGTGGGCGGTCCAGCCGCCGCCCTCCAAGAGGCCTCCGCGCGGGGTGGGCCTGGTGACGTGACATGTGACACTTCCCCACATCCCGGAGGCCCTGGAGCAATGGCTTTCTCTCACTAGGAGCGGGTTCTCGGAGGGCTTGGGGCACTCCCAAGTGAGACCTGGGGCAGCGGAGGGGCCTGCCGGGGCAGCAGAGGGGCCTGCCAGGGGCAGCGGAGGGGCCTGCCGGGGGCAGCGGAGGGGCCTGCCGGGGGCAGTGGAGGGGCCTGCCGGGGGCAGCAGGGGGGCCTGCCAGGGGCAGCGGAGGGGCCTGCCTGGGCAGCGGCCCTCTCCGTGCCTTTGGTCCTAGGGCTGGAGGGGTCCTCGTCCCCTGCCCCCTCCCTCAAGGCACCCCCTTCCAAGCCTTCGGCACCCTCTGGGTACCCTCCTGCGGCCACACCCCCAGCCCCCTCCCCGCGGTCCTGGAGTTAATCCTCACTGTGCCAGCAGCCATCGCCCAGGGAGGAGATGTGGGGGGCAGGTAGGCAGCTGGATTCCAGAACAGTCGGCTCCTGAGCCCACACCTACCCTCCCCAGCCTGGCTCCAGAGGGCCTCACGTCCCCCAGGCAAGCAGACTGGGGAGGGTCCTTTCCATCAAGTGGCCGGAGAAGTGCTGGACTGCCTCCTGAGACCCTCAGGTGCAGCCTCTTCTGCATGCACAGGTGCAGCCAGCTGGGGTGCCCCGAGGTGGGACTGCTGGGGGCTCGTGGGAGCAGCCAGGCTCAGGGCCGGGGTCTCTATGGGGAGCAGATCCCAGTGCTTACCCAGGTGAGCTGACACCTGAGCAGGTGTGTGACCAGTCGACACCTGCCGCAGCCCCCAGGTGAGAGCCGTTGGCATCCCTGGGCTACAGGTGCCAGGTTGCAGGGCTGGGAAGCACCCTGAGGGGCTTTCTGCTGCCAGGCCTGTCACCACTGAGCCACAGGCAGCGGGTACACCGCCCACCTCTGGGGCTCCCATCCAGGCCTCTCGTCCTGGCCAGGCCACACCTGGTGCTCCAGGTACTCCCGGCACCTTCTCTAGGTCTCCCCCTCCAGTTAGAGCTTCCTGCCAGCCGAGGCCCACCAAGAACCAGGCACGGCTCAGACAGAGCCTCTGCCCTGGGGAAGCCACCTGCTCTTCCACCTGTGGGCTGCTGGCGTCCGGAGAAGAGCTGGACCTGGGAGGCCGGCAGCTGCGCCTGTGTTTGCTTCCTCGTCCAAAGGCTCAATTCTGTGCCATCCACCCCCATTGCTGACCCCTAGGGACTCATGTTTGCAGGTTGAACCTTCGGGAAAACCTGACTTGGGCTTTGGCGGGGCAGTGCCTCGGGCACAAGAGGCCAAACATGTGTGCCGTGCTTGCCCGGGACGCTGGCACTGCGTGGGGCCCAGGGTGAGGTCACAGATTTACCAAATGCTGTTGAACCGCGGCTTGCCTTCAGGCAGTCATCCCGGGTTAACTGGGTGCTTTCCTCACCAGCCCCCGCTGCTGAGTTTTCCACTCTGAGTTTCAAGTGTCAATTTACAAAGCATCACAGCACAGCTGCCTCTCAGCCTCACAGCTCCCTCCTCCCGCGGCAGAGAGACAAGCAGGCAAACTGCACCCACTTTTCCCCTCAACGGCAGGGAACGTTTTCCTTTTTTTCCCCCAACTTTATTTTGTACATTTAATAAATTAAAATATAAACAATTAAAAACTAAAAAGAGGAAATGGATATGGCTCTACTGATAGAGCGTCTGCCTACCATATGGAGGGTCCAGGGTTCGATCCCCAGGGCCTCCTGGCCTGTGTGGTGAGCTGGCCCACGTGCAGTGCTGCTGTGCACAAGGAGTGTCATGCCACGCAGGAGTGCCCCCGCGTGCACCATGTGCAAGGTGTGTGCCCTGTAAGGAGAGCTGCCCCGTTTGAAAAAAGTGCAGCCCCCCAGGAGTGGCACCACACACACAGAGAACTGATGGAGCAAGATGACACAACAAAAAAGAGATGCAGTTTCCCAGTGCTGCCTGATAATGCAAGTGGATGCAGAAGAACACAGTGAATGGACACACAGAGAGCAGACAACGGGGGAAAGGGGAGAGAAACTAAAAACTTTTAAAAACTAAAAAGAAAACACAGTTGAATAAAAGCATACATTTCTCAATTAAATGTACTGATAACTATAAATTTTTAAAATCATACAATATGTTACATAATATATTTAGTTCATAGTAACACAATCGTACAGTATTTGCTCTTTTTTGTCTTGCTTTGCTTAACGCTGTCCTCCAGGTTGTCACGTGCTTCACGCCTTCATTTCTTCTTACAGCTGCATAATATTCCATCATGTGAACAGACCACAGTTTATCCGTTCCTCATTAATGGACACTTGGGCAGTTTCCAACTTTTGGCAATTGTGAGTAACGTCGCTGTGAACATGGGTGTGCAGATGACCGTGCGTGTCCCTGCTCTCCGTCCTTCTGGGCATACACCCGAGCGGTGCTGCAGGGTCTCGTGGGAGGTCTGTGTTCAGCTTCTTTAGGAGCTGCCGCGCAGTCCCCCGCCGGGCCGTGCCGCCTGCATCCCCCCGGCAGTGGGTGAGAGCTCCTGTGCCTGTGGCTTTCAGCTCCCCTCACCCGGGTCGGCGGCAGCCCTGGACCCACGGGACCGACTGCCGGCCACTCCGGAGCAGGCGGTCAGCGACACGCCAGCTTCGGGACTGTCCCGCTGGTGCGTGCCTGCCACCCTCCTGTCCCGGCGTGGCGCAGCCCCTGGCGGCCCCTCCTAAGGTGTCGGCCCGGCCGCTGCCCCTCCCAGGCCCCACCTCACGCCGGGCCAGCACCCCGCAGAGCGCCTGGTCGCTCTATGACGCGGAGCCCTGGACCAGAAGCGCGCCCCACGCTGGCACTGCGCCTTCTACCTGGGACGCCCTTCTGCCTGGGAACTCCCGCTCAACCCTCGGGGACCCTCGCGGATGCCCTTCCTCCAGCAGTGCACCCCTGCGCTTGCCGGGTGCAGGTGCCACCTGGCTTCTGTGGCTCTGTGGGTTCCCCAAGGCTGTGGGGGGGAAGGGTCCATCCTGGGCAGCCCCCCAGTGCCAGGCACACAGGGCCTGCCTCCCAGGGGGCTCCAATACACGTTGACTGAAAAAACCCATAAACGGGAGCAGGAAAGTTGGTGGGACCCCACCCCACCCCCTTTACAGAAAACCTAAGCCAGAAGAAGGGCTTGGAGGGGTGAAGGGGGCAGGGGAGTGCGCCCCCAGCTCTGTGGCAGCCTGGCATTGCTGGGGCGGCCGGGCCTCCCACTCGGAGACTCAGGGCGCCTCAAGGGCCACCCTGGGCTCCTCTCCTTTGGGGGTGGGGTCCCCAACAACCTCTCAGGGGGAGGGGAGAGGAGGGAAGGCAGGGTCTGGGCCCTCAGAGGCCTTCCTTTCCTACTGCCCTCTGGGGTCTCTTTTGGGGACCCCTTCCTTGCACCCCAGTCCCTCCCTTGCCCGGCACCCCACAAGCTGAACTTGCGGCTTTGGGCTCCTGCCAGCCATCTGGACAGGGAGGCACTGGGGGTCAGGGGTCAGGGCAGCTGCCGGCCCAGGGCTCAGGGTCGCTAGGCCATGGCCTCTGGGAGGATGGGGGACAGCTCAGTCTTCCTCCTGGCTCTCGGGGCCACCAAATGGGAGGTCTCCTCAACCATTGGTGGCAGCTGACTTCTGGATGGGCACCGGGAATGCTAAGTCCTGGGCTGCGGCCCCTGGAGCGTCTGGGAGGCCCAGTAACCTGCAGGTGAAGGTGCTGCTCCGGCAACTCTGAAGGAAGCCAGAAGGTCCCGCATGGAGCCCCCACCCCCACCCCAGGCTAGGAGATGGGAGCGCCTCAGCCTGGGAAGAGGGGGCTCTGCAGACCCCACCCCCAGGAGCCCCAGGTCCCAGAGGGCTCTGCAGACAGCTCAGTGTGGGTGGCACCCGCTGAGGCTGGGCAGCCGCCCCAGGTTGGTGTCACCGCGGGTGACAGGTCGGTGCCGGGGGGGGACGATTCGAGGCCCGGGGTCAGGTTTACAGCCTCTCCGAGGCGGGTAACCGGGGCAAGGGGCGGAACTGGGGAGCTGGGAAGGGGCCGCGGCTCTGCAGGCCGCACCGGCAGCTGCGGCATTTCCGGGTCTGAAGGTCAAGGGAGGATGCGGCTGGAGACCCAGGCGCGCAGGCGGCAGCACCTGCGTGTCCCTGACGCCGTGGGCGTGGGAGGCCGGGGCGGGTGGAGGGTGCGGGGCAGTGGGGGTGACTGGGAGGACGGAGCGCCGCGGGCGGGCCGAGGGGCGGCGTCGGAAGGAGGGACGGGCGGGACTGGTGATGCCCCGGGCCGGGCCCGCGTCCTGCGCCAGCCTGCGGGGCCGCGGAGTCGCCTTCCCCCGCTCGGGCAGCAGGCGGCGCCGGCGGGCTGCTCCCCGTCGGGGGTTGGCGGACGCGGGTGGCGGGACAGCGCGCCCACGCAGCGGCCCCTCTGCGGGCGGGCGGGTTCCGGGGGGCGGCGCTCGCCGCCACCGCCCGGACAGGTGTTTGCCCACCTAGGGCCAAGACCGTGGGAGCCTGCAGGGTCTCTCTGCGCCCCGCGGTGCCCGGGACCCCGAGGAGCCGAGGGGCGCGCGACAGCGGCGCTTTGGAGATCCAGGGCGCCCGTGGCGGGTGGGCCGGCGACCGGGGCGTGGGCGCGACCTTGCCCCGCGTGAGGTCATTGCGCGCGGCCTCCAGCCCTCGGAGCTACGGGCTGCTCTCGGCTGTGCGCGCAAAGGGTGCGTCCGCCTGCGCCGAGACGGATTCCGGGGGAACCCGGCCCCGGAGGGGGTGGCCCCCGCGAGGGCGGGGCTGTGACGAGGGTCTCCGGCGGACGCCTCCCCCGCCTCCGCTGTCCCGGGCTCCGCCCCCAGCGGGCTGATGTCTCCGCCCGGCCCCGCGGCCTCTGCCCGGTGCCCGCGGGACCGCGCCCCCTGCCCCACTGGCGGGCCGCCGCCCTTCCTTCCTTCCTTCCCCCCAACCCCACCCGGGGGAGTCCTCGGCCTCGGGGAGCGCGGGGCAGCCAGCTACCTGCGGGCAGAGGTGAGGGCCCCGGCCGGCTCCTCCCGCTCTGCGTCCTACTGCCCCAAATCCGGCCCTCGCCAGCCTCCCGGCGCGCTTGACTCAGCGCGGCCCGACCCGCAGGGGCCCGCGCCGCCCACGGCTCCTCCCGCGGCCCGAGCTCCTGCCGCCCAGCCTGCCCGCTCCCTTCCCCGAGGGCTGACCCCCAGCAGAGGTCGGGGGGCCTCAAGGGGAGGCGGCTTCCTGGAGCCACCCGCACCCCTGAGCTTCCCGCGGAGCCGCAGCAGAGCCGGCGAGGTCAGCCGGGCTGGGGTCTGCCCCTGCCCCCGCCGCCGCGGGGTGCCCGGGGCTGGGAGGTCGCCCCTCTGAGCCCCGTTCCTGCACCTGGTGATGCCGCGGGGAGGCCCCAGGCAAAAGCACCGAAAGTTCCTTCCCGGCGGGCGCCGGCCAGGCCCAGTTTCCGGGGAGCACGCATCCCTCTGGGGTGGGTGTGCGAGAGGGGCCAGGGGCTTAGCAGGGGCGCGGGGGGACGCGGCACGGGGATTCCTTCCTGCTCCTCCAGGGAGCGGTGGGGAGCCCGAGGCGCTGAGTTGGGGGGACCCGAAGGTGTCTGGGTGGAAGCACCCATCTGTCTGGGGCGGGGCGCTCGAATGGGCTTGGTTTCCCTCCCCAGGCGGCAGCATCCACCCCCTCCCCCCACCCCCGCCCCGGCACCGCCGGGACGCGGCCCCCTCCCACTCCCCTGCCCCTCACCCTTCCCCCCAGCTCTATTTCCAGCTCTCCTTGGCTATTTATAGCTGCGTCGCCAATTGCGTCAGGCCGCGTCTGGCTTCGGCCGGTGCCAGCAGTGCCACCGCGCTCGCTCCCGCCGCCCCGGGTGGGTGTGCGTGGGGGGCACGGCCCGCCGGCGTGCTCGGCTCCCGGGGCGCCCGGCGGGCGTCTCCGGTGCCGCAGAGGAGCCGGAGGAGGGCCGGGGGCTGCCGCGGCTCGGTTCCCGGAGGGTGAGGGGAACCCCCCCTGCTGCTCCCAGCGCCTTCCCTCGGGAGCCCCCCCCCCCCCCCAAGGCCTCGCTCGAGCTGCGCATTTGCCGGGACCTGAGAGCCCCCTGGTGGGTGCGGCAGGGACGGTCTCTCCCCGCACCCAGAAGGAGGGCGGGGTGCCCCTGCCCCACCCCTTCCCCAGGCCGAGGCCCCCTCCCCTGCCTTTCCACTCGCCTCCAGCCAGCACCCCTTCCCTCCCTGCCCCCCCACCTGTCCCCCCATCAGGTCTCTCCCCAGGACCTCGGGCCTTGAAGGCTGTGAGGACAAGTCCTTGCCCCGCAGTCGGGCTGGGCGGAGCCTGCGGCCCCACGGGTTCTGGTGAAGTTTCCGGCAGCGCCCTGCTCTGTGGGGCTGGGGTGGGAGGGGGAGCTCGTCTCGCCCTCCAGCCTCCCGGGGATGCAGCTCTCAGCTCCGGGGCTCACTCCCTCGGTGAGCGCAGCCACGGGGTCCGCGTCCCCTGGCGGACTGCTCCCTTCTCCCCTCTCCCCTCAGAGAGCCCCCCAAGGGCCCCAGGCTGGCCACCCGCCTCTGGGACAAGTGGCCCCATCTGGAGTGGCAGGGCGCAGGCCCTGGGCTGCGGGACGGGCTCACCAGTGCAGACCCCTGCTCTAAAGGACGCGGGTGCTCTAGAGGGGCTCCCGGGAGCCGCTGCTGCGCCGCGTCCGGGTGCTGGTGCCGGCCTCCCAGGGCCCCCCGCGGCCCCCACTGGCCACACACGGCTCTCTGGGAGCCTCATCCACCAGCGCCCCCCCCCCCCACTCCTCGGATGCATCAGAGGCTCCGGCCCTCCGGCCCAGGGCAGGACCCGCAGGGCCGAGCTGTGCTGCTGGCATCGCACCTGGCCCCGGCACCTCGGCCAGCGTGGGGCAGCTCCTGCCCTGCCCCGGCCCTGCCTCTGTGCTGTGTGGCAGTCGCCAGCCAAGCCCGCCTCCCTCCGGACAGCTCAAGTCCCTCTGCGCCGAAGCCCCCGAGAGCCGGGTCTCTCTGCCTTGCCAGTGCTGAGCTGCACACCTGCCCACCCCGTCCATACGGGGACAGGCCCGCGCGGGACCCTGCCAGGGGCAGCTCAGGGGAGCAGGGCTGTGGCCCGGCTCCGCCGAGGTCAGGGCCGCGGACTCGTCCCCTCTCCCTGGACCACGAGGCTGCCCGGGCCTCACGGCGGCTGCCAGCCCTGAAGGGTGTCTTCCAGCTGTCACTGGACACTCGCTAGTGCCTTCCACGTGCCAGAGCCAGCGCCTGTCCCAGACCAGGGGAGCCGGAGGCCTGTGCCAGCCTCTTCACGTGCCACAGGCGGCGGGGGTGCACTACCCCACCCTGTTCTAGCTCGCCCACCCTCCCATCCACCCACTCACCCGCCCACCTCCTCCCCACCCATCCATCCACCCACCCACCTCCCATCCACTCATCCATCCATTGACCCACCCACCCAGCCAGCCAGCCCCTACTCACCCATTCTCCCACCTACCCTTCCATCTACCTACCTCCTCCCCACCTACCCATCCACCCCCTACTCACCCATCCACCCACTGACCTAGCCACCCACCCACCCATCCACCCACCCACCATTCCAAGGCATTTCAATTGCCAAAAGCTCTTTAGCAGGGACTGGGGGAACCCAGAGGGGGAAGCAGGGGTGCCCACCTTTAGGAGACCCCAAGTGGCAGAGACCCTGGACAGTATAGCAGCAAGAGCACCTGGATGCCCAGCTCTTGCTTCACCACTTACCACTCAGACCTGGATGAGCTGGAAATTGGCATCAGCCTCACCCCACTGCCCCCAGGATCCTGAGACCCCTGTGCCCCAGCTGGTCATCTCAGAGGAGCCCTGTCACCCCCTTTCCATAGCTGCAGACATTCATGTGTGTTGGGGGGGCACCCACAGTGGTGGAGACTGCCACCGGCCTTTCCCCCCACCCTCTGTTTTATTGATTCCAAGGGGCTGCCAGAGTTATAAATAGATGTTCTTGAGCTAAAAATAGCCTTGCAGGAGCCGCAGTGCTGGTCGCAGACCAGGGCTGCAGCCTCAGCCTCCGGCGCTGCAGGAAGCAGGGCTGAGACCCCACTGCTGCCCCAGCCCCGCAGCCCAGCTCCGCCCCCTTCTCTTCTTTTGCCTCCTTTTCCTCCCAGGTCTCCAAAACACGCATGCACACATTGTACACACACCAGTGCTCACAAGCACACGCACTCACGCTGCACACATGCGCACTCACACTTAATACACGTGCACCCCCCCACGCGTGCGTGTGTGCAGCACAGGCCATGCACGCGCTCTGGCCTGGCCACCTTGGAACGGGGACGCCCCCCAGGGGCGGTGCGCCAAGGCTCCGGGACGGCCAGGTGGCAGCCAGGCCTCGGGCGCTCGGGCGGCAGGACTTCGCTGGCCCGGCGGGAGGCCAGGGGCTCCCGGAAAATACCCAGGTGGCGCTGGGCACAGGGGAGCACGCGGGGCTTGCCGGCGTGTGATGGCGATGGCCGAGTGGACACGGAAGTGACCCAGAGAACTCACGGGTCGGAGTCTTCCCCGCAGACGCGCAGGCCCCGCGGCCGCGTGCTGCACAACTCGCTGCCCCTGCAAACCCGCGGGCACCGGACGTGGCTGCAAAGACCCTGCCGCAGGGCAGCCCTGGGGGCCGGCCAGCACCCTTTGCCAGACACCCTGGGTACACCTGGGCTTTTGTGCCTTGTGCCCTCTGCCTTCTACAAGTCATTGACAGCGCACCCTAGGGTGGGCGCTGTTTTACTTTCTTTTTTTTAGGAGGTACCAGCGATTGAACCCAGGACCTTGGACATGGGAAGCAGGTGCTCAACCACCGCGCTGCATCTGCTCCCCTGGGCCACACTTCTGCTGAGAGGGGCAGGCGTCCTGCCACGTGCAGCGGGAGTGAGAGGGGCTGATCGGGCAGGGGATGTTGAGGAACAAAACTGGGTTTTTATTTTTAGAGTTCTAAATTATTTTAAACCTTTTTTCAAAGCATGTAGAAACCACAAAGGGGTGCGGCCCCCGGCCTGCGGGGTCTCCTGCCCACCCCCCCCCCGCACGCCCCCCCCCCCCCGCGGCCCTTCTTCCCCCTCCAAGCTCGGCTCTGCCGGGCTTGGGGCCAACTCTGCTTCCCAGACCCAACACACCAGAGCTTCTCTGCCTCCCCCCCCGGAACTGCCCCCACTCCCTCACCTCCTCACTCCCCCGTCCCCCGCCCCCCACCCCCACCCAGAAGAGGCAGCTGGAGGCGCAGGGAAAACATCCATCTCAGGATTTATTACAACACATCGTTTCCAAATACAAAAGGAGGGTACAGGAGAGCAGAGAGTGGCCACGCTGGTGGGGGGGGGGGGAGGTCTGAGGCAGAAGTGGGGGGGTGAGCAGCCCCTTCCCAGAGAGACTGGACCTGGGGCAAGGGGCCATCTCCTCGGCTGGGGTCCCAGCAAACCCCGGGAGGGGGCAGACCCGTTCTGGGGGGAGGGGCCGCGAGGGCGGGAGGGGGGAGGGGAAAAACCACCAGGGGCTCCTGCAGCACACAGGAGGGGGCGGCCGGCCACCTCCCCATCTTGGCGAGTCACTTTCGGGTGACTAGCCCACGAAGACAAGAGCACGGACAGGCCACGGCCCCGGAGGCCCCCGTGCCCCCGCAGGACAGAGGCCCCAAGACACTCTGGCTGGAGAGAGGGGCAGGAGGGGGGAGGGGCCCAGCCAGTGGCCCCAGGCCACTGTCTCCTGGCCAGCGCAGGTGGGGGCAGGCAGGGAACCAGTGCATCCCCACACCTGGTCAAGCTCCAAAACCCAACCCGAGAAGAACGGAGGGGGGGGCGATTTACATAATTAATAATAATAATTAACCAATAATAATAATAAATACTTAAACCTCTAATCCATAGATTGCAAATACAACAATGATAGCTTATCTTCTTGGGGATCCAGGGCGGGGACAGAGGAAACAGGACCAGGAGTTTTGCTCAAAGGAGAGGGGACAGGGACACGTCTGTGGGTCAAAAGAAGAACAGAGAGAGAGAAAAAACAGCCAGCGGGAGGGGGCTGGGGGCCCCTGCCTCCCACTCCGGACTCGGTCCTGCCGGGTGCCCCTCCTGCTGGGCGCCCGGCTTCTCCCCGTGGCGACCAGGCCCCACTGCCAAGCTCCAGGACAACAGAAGGGGCGAGACATTCGCTCTGCCCCCAAAGCCTTGGGCCCCGTGGCCCGGGGGGGTGGGGGGGCGTGTCGGGGGGCAGCTGGGGTTCTTCTCCTGCCCTTGCCCCCAGTCAGGCCCACCTAGGCCAAAGGCGCCTGGGGGTGGGGGCATGCCACCTTGCAGGTAGTGGGGGAGACTTCAGTGGGTGCTCCAGGGGGGGACACCACAGGGACACCTGGGGACTTTATCTGCCTCGAGGTGGTTCTCCCAGGCTCAGGACCCCACCCCTGGAAGCGCCCGGTTGACAGGCCCTTCCCACACTGCCCAAGAGGCCCTCGAGACCCGCTGGTGCGGCCCCAATTCCAAGTTCCTCCTGGGGCTGCGGGAAGGGGTGAGACCCCCCCCCGCTCAGACCTGGGCTCCTGCCCAGCACCTCAGGGTCCCTCCCGCCCTCCTGGTCCCCGTCCTCCACGGGGCAGGTGGTTCTGGAGACCCTCAGCGAGAGAGGAGGGGGCAGCCGCCCCTGCGCAGCCTTTCCGAGCCTGGGGGCAGGCACCGTGGATCCTTACAGGCCCTTCTGCCCGGCCCCGTTCCCCAGTCCCTCTGAAACCCCGGCCTGGTCACCGAGGCGCATCAAGACAGGCCAGGGAGCAGGTCTGGGGGGCAGCGGGGGTGCCCTCGGTGCCACCAAGGCCTGGCTCCTCCAGCTGGCGGGGCCTGGCAGCCCCTCCTCGGCCGCACCCCAGCTCCTGGGGCAGCCCCCCCACCTACGGCCTGGGTCCAGAGCCAAGGAAAGACAGAAGGGGGGATGGGCAGAGAGGGGGCGGCTGGGCCGGGGCGGGGGAGGGGGGGGTTCTGCGGCTCAGTTTGTGGCAGTTTTTTTTTTCTTTTTTCCCCTTTTTCTTATCTAAAAAGTGCACGGAAGCTCTGCAACCCTCTCCGCAACGGCCAGCCTTGTTCCTGCGGGGGCGGAGGGTGGGGCAGCTGCCCCAGGCCGGGCACCCAGCTTGCGACCGAAGGTGGCCTCATATTGCTTAGAAACGTATGTTTCAGTTTAAATACCAGACAGTAAAAATAGAGCCCGAAGGCCCGCCCCGCACTGCCGCCAGTCATTGCCAGAATGAACAGCTTAAATAAATAAAAAAGTGAAATAGTTACTTCTGATAAAAACCGCGGTAAAACCGTTTACCTTTCTTTGTACTCGCTGTAATGCACGCCCGCAGGGGCGCGCGCTGCCAGTCAGGACACCTCGATGACCTCCACGCTGCCCGAGAAGCTGGCCTGCTTGCCCAGGGCGGCCAGCTCCTCGCCGCGCGCGCGCCCGTCCCCCAGCGCCTCCTCGAACTCCATCTGGCAGCTGCGGCGCTTGAACTGCGCCTCGGGGGCCAGCTCGTCGGGCCAGCCCGTCCGCGCGTCCCGCGGCTCGGCCCGCGCCGCCTCCCGCCGCCGCAGGTCGCCGGCGCCCGCGGTCTGCGCGAAGGGCGCGAAGAGCGCGCCGCCCGCGCCCTCGGGGCTGAAGCACCAGGCCGCGTCGGGCGACGGCGTGCCCGGGGAGTGCAGCGGCGGCGCCCAGCCCGCGGGGCCGGCCGGCTGGCCCGGCCCGGGCAGCCCGGGCGCCGACAGGGCCGAGAGGCCGTGCCGCGGAGTCTGCCGGGCCGCGTCGCCCAAGTTCAGGCCGAGGCCGTGCGCCGGGGAGCGCGCGGGGGAGCCGGCGGGGGGCCGGGGCCGCCGGCGGGGCCGCGGGCGCGCCTCGGGGCCGGCGTCCGGGCTGTCGGGGCCCGGCGAGGGCAGGCCCAGCGCGCCCCCCGCCGGGCTGTCCAGCTTGCAGAGCTTGGGGGCTTCGCCCGGGTCGGGGGGCCCGGGGCCCTCGGGCCGCCGGCTCGGGGCGTAGGCGGACTTGATGTCCAGCGAGAAGGAGCGCTTGAGGCGGTTGGTGTCCTGCAGGCGGTCGGACGACAGGTGCAGGCCGCGCAGGCCCTGCTGCAGCGCGCTGGTGGCCGGCGCCGGGGGCTCCCCCGCGCTCGCCGCGCCCTCCCTGGCGGCGGCCGCGGCGCTCCCGGGGGCGGCGCTCTCTGAGGTAGGTGGTGGCAGCGGGGGCAGCGGGGCGGCGGGGCCCGGAGGCGGCTCGGGGGGCCCGGGCGGGGGCGGCGCGTCGCCCTGCAGGGCTGCGAGCAGCTTCAGGCTGCGCTCGTACTCCAGGAGCTGGCCCAGGAAGTTGAAGTTGGGGGAGATGGACGGGCGCCGGTCCTTCACGAACCTGCGGTGCCAGGCGGCGTCACCCGGGCGTCCCTCCCGGCCACCCCCTGCAGCCGCCCAGCCGCGTAGGACAGGCCGGGAGCCACGCCCGCCCCTCCACCACCCGGACCCCAACCGTGGGCGCACCCTGACCCGCTGGGCTGCAGTGCTGGCCGGGCCACCCTAGGGCTGGTGGGGGGGGCGAGGGGCCGCCCCAGGGCTGGTGGGGCGGGGAGAGAGGCCACCCCAGGGCTGGGGGGGGGGAGAGAGGCCACCCTAGGGCTGGTGGGTGGGGGGGGAGAGGGGCCGCCCCAGGGCTGGTGAGGGGGGGGCAAGGGGCCGCCCCAGGGCTGGTGGGGGTGGGGGGAGAGGGGCCGCCCCAGGGCTGGTGGGTGGGGGGGGAGAGAGGCCGCCCCAGGGCTGGTGGGGAGGACGAGGGGCTGCCCCAGGACTGGTGAGGGGGGGGCAAGGGGCCGCCCCAGGGCTGGTGGGGCGGGGAGAGAGGCCACCCCAGGGCTGGTGGGGGGGAGAGGGGCCACCCCAGGGCTGGTGGGTGGGGGGGGAGAGGGGCCGCCCCAGGGCTGGTGGGGCGGGGAGAGAGGCCACCCCAGGGCTGGTGGGGGGGAGAGGGGCCGCCCCAGGGCTGGTGGGTGGGGGGGAGAGGGGCCGCCCTAGGGCTGGTGGGGGAGGGAGAGAGGCCGCACCAGGGCTGGTGGGGGGGGGGCGAGGGGCCGCCCCAGCTGGTGGGTGGGGAGGACGAGGGACCGCCCCAGGGCTGGTGGGGCAGAGAGAGAGGCCACCCCAGGGCTGGTGGGTGGGGAGGACGAGGGACCGCCCCAGGGCTGGGGGTGGGGAGAGAGGCCACCCCAGGGCTGGTGGGGGGGCGGGGGCCGCCCCAGGGCTGGGGGGGGGGGAGAGAGGCCGCCCCAGGGCTGGTGGGGCGGAGAGAGAGGCCACCCCAGGGCTGGTGGGGGGGAGAGGGGCCGCCCCAGGGCTGGTGGGTGGGGGGGGAGAGAGGCGGCCCCAGGGCTGGTGGGGAGGACGAGGGGCTGCCCCAGACTGGTGGGGGGGGGCAAGGGGCCGCCCCAGGGCTGGTGGGACGGGGAGAGAGGCCACCCCAGGGCTGGTGGGGGGGAGAGGGGCCACCCCAGGGCTGGTGGGGCGGGGAGAGAGGCCACCCCAGGGCTGGTGGGGGGGAGAGGGGCCGCCCCAGGGCTGGTGGGGCGGGGAGAGAGGCCACCCCAGGGCTGGTGGGGGGGAGAGGGGCCGCCCCAGGGCTGGTGGGTGGGGAGGACGAGGGGCCGCCCCAGGGCTGGGGGGGGGGAGAGAGGCCACCCCAGGGCTGGTGTGGGGGAGAGGGGCCGCCCCAGGGCTGGTGGGGGGGAGAGGGGCCGCCCCAGGGCTGGTGGGTGGGGAGGACGAGGGGCTGCCCCAGGACTGGTGAGGGGGGGGCAAGGGGTCGCCCCAGGGCTGGTGGGGAGGACGAGGGGCCGCCCCAGGGCTGGTGGGGAGGACGAGGGGCCGCCCCAGGGCTGGGGGGGGGGAGAGGGGCCGCCCCAGGGCTGGTGGGGGGGGGAGAGGGGCCGCCCCAGGGCTGGTGGGGGTGGGAGAGAGGCCACCCCAGGGCTGGTGGGGGTGGGAGAGGGGCTGCCCCAGGGCTGGTGGGGGGGAGAGGGGCCGCCCCAGGGCTGGTGGGGGGGAGAGGGGCCGCCCCAGGGCTGGTGGGGGTGGGAGAGAGGCCACCCCAGGGCTGGTGGGGGGGGCGAGGGGCCGCCCCAGGGCTGGTGGGGGGGGGGCGAGGGGCCGCCCCAGCTGGTGGGGCAGAGAGAGAGGCCACCCCAGGGCTGGTGGGTGGGGAGGACGAGGGGCCGCCCCAGGGCTGGGGGGGGCGGGGGCCGCCCCAGTGGGGAGGAGGGGGCTACCTGTAGGCGTCGTCGGAGGACATGCCCATGGTCTTCATGATGTAGGCGATGGCGATGGTGGCCGAGCGGGAGATGCCGGCCAGGCAGTGGACGATGACTTGGCAGCTGGACAGCTTGGCTTTATCTGGGGGCAGGGGGGCAGTGGGGCTCAGGTGAGGGGCGCCCTCCCTCACGGCCGAGGCCAGGTGCTGCCCGGGGACGCGGCGCGCCCCTCCCCGCCTCCCCGGCCCGGGGCAGGGGTGCGCCCCCACCGATGAACTCGACGGACTTGTCCAGCCAGGGCAGCAGCTTCTCGCAGTAGCTGTCGTTGACCGGGATCCGCATGAAGCGGCTCTCGCAGATGAAGTCGGGCTTGGGGCACGAGTTGCTGGCGTTGAGGACGTAGCTTATTCCATTCTGGGTCATCAGATCCTGCGGGGAGCGGGGAGGGCGCAGGTCGGGAGGCGCCCGCGGGAGACCCAAGCCCGGGGAAGGGAGGAGGGGGCGGCCGGACCACAGGAGAGGCCCCTGGAGTCTTGGGGTGCAGGCAGGGTGTGGCCAGGGCCCCTGGAGCTCGGGCTGCCCCTCACGTAGGCCCGGGCGCGTCCCCCCTCCCTGAAATGGAGCCCCAGGCCTGGGGGGTGGGGGTGGGGGGGTGCGGGCTCCTCCGTAAGCCCCGCCCACAGCCTCTCGTAGGCTCCAGGGAATTTTCTGGGGCGTGGCGTCACCCTTTCCCCTGACACCATTTTTAAAACACGGGATTCTTTCAACGCTGGCCAGGGCCCTGATGACCTCAGCAGCCTGGCATGCGGGTGCAGGGGCGGAGAGCCTGCGTCTCCACCCAGCACCCCACCCCCCGCCAGCCCTGGCCCCCCTCGGGTGCCCCCTGCCCCTAGCCCACGCTCCTCCACGCTGGGGCCCCCAGCCCCGTTCCACCCCGGGGGGCTTCCTCGGCGCCCGCCCCCCTCACACCTTGTTCAGCACGTCTTTCTGCGAGCCCAGGTAGAGGTGAGGCAGGATGCGGGTCAGGCCGACGCTGGCCACCGGCAGGCAGGGCTGGGAGAGGCTCATGGGCAGCAGGGCGGCCGGCTTGCCCTCGCAGAGCCCGGGGAAGCAGGAGGAGAAGGTGGCGAAGCCCCCTGCGTGGGAGAAGGGGCTGCGGGTCAGGCCGGCGGGGACAGGCGCCACAGGGGCCCCCCCTGCCCAGCCCGGACCCCCAGCTCGACCCAGCGGCCGAGCCTCCCGTGAGCACCTGCACTCTGCCCCGGGTGCTGAGGGCCCGCGCAGCCAGCGAGGCCGAGGGCGCCGCCCGCCCGCATTCCTCCCCGTGCTAATTAGGGGCCGCCAGGCGGGGGACGCTGCTGCTGCCAGTAACTGCGTGGCGTGGTGGTGCTGCCCGCGGGGCCAGCCACGGGGTCCCCTGCTGAGGGTCCGCTTCACGGCGGCTGCGGAGGAGAGGCCCCGGCAGGCCCCCCGGGGCCTCTGCCCAGCGCCCACGCAACCTCCTGCCTCCTGCTGGCCGGAAGCCCCAGGCTTGGGTGCCGGCGCTGGGACACGAGGCTGCGGAGTGCAGCCCTGTCCTCTGCACCTGACATCGCCCCTGGGACGGGCACAGCCTGCGGGTCAGACAGAGCAGAGGCTGGGACCGCGGCACGCGGGGCTGCAGTGGCCACAAGTCCCACGTGGGGCTGGCCGGTCCGGTGCCTTCCAGGCATGCCGTGTCCCCCCCCCCCCACCCAAGGCTGGTGGGGGCTCCTCTCTGGGCTGGAGAGGCCTGAGCTCAGGCCCCTGATGTCTGAGTTGGGGATGGAGGGTGGGGGGCACTCCCCTGGCCTCCACGGCCTCGTCCCGCCTGCTCAGGGCATTGTTGGGAGGTCCAGCAAGGCCACGGCCACGAAGACATCCAGAGGCCTGGCCACACAGCTGAGGGCTCAGAGTGGCAGTGCCCGGGGGCCACCTGCCCGAGGCAGGGGAGGGAAGGACGGCCTGGCGGCGCCCCGGGCTGACCTCATGGCTGGGGCATGGGCTCTCCTGAGGCACAGTCCAGGGCCCTCCTGCAAACCAGGGGGCAACTGCCACCCACTGGAAGAGACGGGGGCCAGGGACCCCAGTGCTCCTTTCTGCTCCCGCCCACAGAGGCCAACGCCTGACGCCTCGATGGTGCCGAGGACGGAGAAGCCACGGGCCCTCCTCTGGAGGCCAGTGTGTCCCCCCAGCATGCCTGCTGTGTCCCCAAGGAGGGCTGGAGCCGGGGGCCCTGGAGCTGGGGAACCTCCAGGCTGGGGAGTGGAGGCTCCAGTCCTGGGGAAGGGTCTCTCCTTTGGGACAAGCAGGTGGCTGCCAGCAGAGGGACAGGAGCGGGGCTGGCTCCAGCACTTCCTGCCCCTCCCGCCCCCTCTGGCTCTTCTGCCCGGAGCCTGGCACCTTCCTGGGGGGGTGAAGCCCACTGCGAGCACGGCCCCTCCCTCCAAGGAGGGAAGGCAGGCAGCTGTCTGGACAGGTGGGTGACCTTGGAGTGAGGCCCTGGCGCCCCCAGGCAGAGCCGGGCAGGCCAGCCCCTCACCCCCCAGGCCCCTGGAGATGGAGCTGGCAGGGCTCTAATCCCAGAGGGAGTGCAGCTCAGGGGGTGTGTGGAGGGAGGGCCTTGGGGGGGGCTCAGGGAGGTGTGAGCCCGCACACCTGGCCTCCCCGGAAACTTCTTTCCCAGCCTCCGCAGACCCCGCCCCTGGAGCCCGACAGCGTTCCCTCGCGCCCTCACCAGGAAATCCTGGCCCACGTGCAAGCGTGTGCACCTGGGTGCCCCCCGACCCTCTGCCCGCCCCGTGTTCCCAGGGACGCCGCGGCCACCGTCAGGGTCCCCCATGTCCAGACGTGGCCGCATGGGACACCCGCCGCGTTCCACAGGGCTGTGCCCGTAGCGCGCTCCCCATGGGGCCGCTTAAAGGGCCAGGCTCACATCCCACCCCCGCCCTCCGCAGCAGGGAAGGGGGCTCGGGGGTCTTGAGGAGGGGTCTCACCTCCCCCGCGCCCCTCCCAGCCCCGCCTGCCAAGGGCCCGTCCCAGCGACGCAGTCCACCCCGGCAAATGACCAAAAAGCCAGCCCACGCCCGTGCCCGCGCGCGCCATCCCCGGAAGCCACTTCCGCACGGGCTGGGGGGTGCAGCCCCCTCCCTCCCTCAACGGTTTTCTCATGGGAATTCAGGGCAGACCTCAGGCTGCACCCACTTCGGGTGGGGGGCTCCCTGACCTCTGGGTGCTGACTCTGTGCCATGGCGAAGCCACCCCTTGACCTGGGGAGCAGGAGCTCAGCCCTTACCGGGCAGGGCAGGTCTTGGGGAGCCCCACCCCGGCACACCTGGCCCCGGCACACCTGGCCCCGGCTCCCGCCCCTTCTCCCACCTTCCTAGATTGGCCCACACTGGGGATGGGGCAGGGGGCAGTGCTGCCCTTTCCCGTCCTGGGGGATGACCAGAGGGTGGCTGGGACCCAGGGGCCTGCGGCTCCCCCCACAGGACCCCCCAGGCCCAGTGCCCCCCTTCTCTCTTGGACTGCCCAGCTGGGGATGGGCTCCCTCCAGCAAACCCGTCTCTAGCCTGACCTTCTCCTTACTGGACACCCACTGGCCAACACCTGTTGGGTGCCAGGTGTGGAGGCTGAGCTGTGAGCACATCAGGCCAGTCCCCGGCTCAGAGCCCTGGGGGGTGGGGCAGACATGGGCACGGGAAGCCCCAAGGAAGCTCTGGGCCAGGATGTCTAATCTGGGTGGGCTTCCTGGAAGAGGGCGTATTTGCTTTGACGCCTAAAGGACAAAGAGTGTGGCAAGTGGTGGACCAAGGGAGCAGTGATGGGGGGGAGGGGAGAGGAAGGGAGGGAGAGGGCGGAGGGAGGACGGCTGCCTGGCATTTCCTGGTCAGAGGGAGTCTGTGCACGGCCCTGGGAATCTGGGGGTCGTGTGTGAGTGTGTGTGAACTCTTGGACCCAGAAAGCCACGGAAGTGCAGCTCTTGGCTACAGCCCTGCCCGCTGGGTTCAATGTGGTCCCTGAGAGGGTGGGGACAGGGGACTGCAGGCCATCCTGGGCCTTTTCTGGGTGTCCTGGGAGTGTCGGGAGCCCCCCCCCCCGGCCAGGGATGGAGCCTGGGGGTCTCCCGAGCTCTCCCCAGCAGCCCTCGGGGGCCTGGGGACAGGTCGGGAGGGGCTGAGCCCCTCTGGTGGGGACAGCATGGAGCGAGAGTCGAGGGGAGGCATCGGGCAGAGGACCGCTGCCCCGGGGCCACCGCAGGCTGGACGGGGCTGGAGGGGCTCTGCCGCCGACCCGTCTCCCCAGGACCCTCGGGCTAGTCCCTCCTTCTCTATGAGCCTTGGTTTCCCCATCCACAAAACCCTGGTGGGGGGGTCCTGCAGGTTCAGCCTAGCGAGCCACCCCCACAGAGCGGGGGACAGGGAGCAGGGCAGCCCCGGGACACGAGGGGCGGAGGGCAGGCCAGCGTCGCTGCCGGGCGGGCCCCGCTGACCGCCCGCCCCACCTCTCGCCCCTCCTGCTCTGCTCCCACCCAGGAGCCGCCGTCCAGTCCCGCGGTTCCTCTCCCGCTCGGGGCTCTCCCTGCCTCGTGGCCTTTGCATCTGCTGCCCCAGGGCTTTGCTCAACTGCCTCCTTGACCCCCATCGGCTCTGGGCCCACCCGGCGCCTCCTCCGAGAAGCCCACCCAGCGGCTGCTAATGTCCCTGGCGGGGCCCCCTCCGCAGCTCTTGAGGACCCTCTGGGTTGGAAGCGTGTGCTCCCACTGGCCGCCGGCCTGGCTGCTGGCAGGTGGACTGCGCAGCCCGTTTGGTGGACGTGAGCCCACCACAGCCCCTGGCTGGAAGCCGCAGCCCTGGGCTGTCCCAGGACCACCTGACCTGGCTCTGGGCTGGGGCCACCTCAGGAGACGGGCTTTGCAGGGCTCGGCCGGTGCCCTGGGGCACTGGGGAGGCTGCATGTGGGGACCTTCCTAGACTCACGCCTGTGCAGCCTGGGGGCTGGCTGGCAGGCTGCTTTTGGGGAGCAGGCAGCCCTGGGGGGACTCTGTTTGTCCTCCAGGCAGGGTCAGGCTTGGCCAGGCTGCTGCTAGGCAACCTGTGCTCAGCTGGAGCCTTCCAGGGGTTTGCCAGGTGTGGGACCAGATGTCTCAGATGGGGCCTCCGGGTGGGGGGTCTATGCCTCCCCCCTCAGAAAGGGAGCTCCCCACTTGGGGTCTCGCACTAGCCCAGTGTGTCATATAAGGGGGCCTCCTCCAGGGCACACCTTCGCCCAGGTTGGGGCTCCTGAGAGTGGAGGTCCAGAGGAGGGAACAGAGAGCCCCCGGGAGCTCCAGAGGTGCTGAGACCTGCCCCTGTCCCCCACTATGCCCCAGCCGAGGCTGGTCTCCAGGCTTTCGGTCGGGGGCTCCTGAGATGGGATCCAGAAGCCCCCCTCCGTGGACCCCTCCCTGCTAAGCTGGGCATGGGGGGGAGGGCGCGGACCCAGGCCCCACCTGCAGTGCCCTGGTCGCCCGCAGCTCACCTGTGAGGATGGCCACACTGGCGAAGCAGCCGTCCAGCTGGCTGAGCAGGACGGAGAGGAAGCTGTCTGCGGCCAGCACACTGGCGTCCCGCGTGCTCTGGTCGTAGACCACCACGTCCTGTGGCTCTCTGGCCTCCACCTGGGGGCGTGAGGGGACAGGTCAGGCCCTGCCCGGGCACCTGCTGGACGCCCCCACCAACCGCGGCCAGCCGAGGGCGGGGCAGGGGTTCTGGGGCTGCGGGGGGGAAGGGCAGGGCAGGCCCCCAGGCACAGGCCTCGCACACTCTCCTACACCTGCCCCGGCCCATGGCGTGCTCACACCCGGGCAGGTGTAACGTCACACCGGCAGGCCGTTGGGGCAGGGAGGGGCAGAGGGACACTCGGCCCCTGCACAGCCCCTCCCTCCTGAGCTCTACCGAGGGCACGGACGTGTCCGGGCGCCCACGCAAGGAGAGGTGGGCGCTGCGACCTTACAGGTGCAAGCCGAGCGCAGGGCTGGCTCCCTGGGTGGCTGCAGCGGAGGGAAACTGTTCAAGGGTCCCTGGGAGGCACATTTCGAGGACTTTGAAGGTGGGGTGCCTGAGCCTGAGGCCCCAGTGTGAGCCGGCGGCACACCTGCAGCCCCCCAGCGACGGAGAAAGGGCGCTTCAGCAGGACCCCACCGCAGGAGGCAGCAGCTGGAAGCCCTCCCCCCAACCCAGGTGCCGGGGAAGGGGGTGGGCTGGGCCCAGGGCCCCCAGAGCAGGCGCAGCCCTCCACCAGCTGAGCCGCCAGCCTGGCCCGGTGATGTCACCGGTGGCCAATGGGAGCGCGCGCTGGTAGGAGTCCTGGGGTGATTCATCACCGGGTTCCCCTCCTGGAGGCCGGGCTTCTGGCCTGGGGGGGGGGTTCCCGACGCGCAGCCGCCCTGCCTGGGTCCCCTCCCATCCCAGCTCTTTCCTGCCTGGGTCCCCTCCCATCCCAGCTCTGCCCGGGTGACGGCGACGCCTCCTGGTGGGCCTTGCCCCTCCCCACCCTCCTGGCACACAGGGGGGGCAGCGCAGGAGGAGGTGCTGCCGCCCTCGCGGGCTCCCGGGCTCAGCCTGGTGCCCCCAGCTGGCCTTGATGCTCCGGGGGGTGTGAATCGTCCCTCCCCGGGGGGGATGGAGGGAACACGGGCTTGTCCCACCAGACCTTCCAGGGGACACAGGGGGCTTCTGGCTCTCTGAAGACTCTGGGAAGGAAAGGGGGACCCCGCATAGGGCAGGCCTGAGAACTGGGACCTCTCAACGGGAGCCCCTCTTCCACCTCCCGTTCCCACAAGTCCTTGGGGGGTGGGGGGATAGCCAGCGCTGGCTGCCCTCGCGCCCTGGGCTGGCCACGGCAACACCACCTGCTTTCCTGGGGAGACACTGCGCAGGCCCGCCCACCAGCCCCGTGGGAGCGGGGGGCACCTGGGCAGGGTCAGGAGGCTCTGGAGGGGACGAGGACTATGAGACGTGACCGGAGGCTGGTGTCAGGGGGAAGACCCCCGGGGGGGGGGCGGAAATCTGTGCAGCGGGAGGAGGGGCGGGGCCCACCGGGCAGCCTCTGGCCGCAGTGTCCCACCCGGCGGGGCCCAAGTGCTCCTGCTGCAGGTGGTGGGGGGCTCAGGTGCTTATGCTCCAGGTGATGCACCCCCAGCCACGGGGGGCGCCTGGCCGAGGAGCCCGGGTGCTGGCGCTGCAGGCGACGGCCCAGGGTGGAGGCGTGCGTCCCGGGGGCCGCAGGGCGCGGGCAGGCGCCGGCTGGGTACCTGGCCGCGGGAGGCGGGCTGGATGAGCTCGGCAATGGTCACCTTCCCCTGCTGGAGCCTGCGCTTCAGCAGCTTGGAGCAGCAGATGTTGACGGAGCTGAGCACGTGCCAGCTGTTGTACTCCACGAAGGAGCGGCTGTCGATGACTAGCGGCCCCCCCGGCCCGCCCCGCAGCAGGCTGGCCAGCTTCTTGGCGTCCATCACCTTCCGCGGGAGCCGGTCCCCGGCCATGGTGGGGTGCTGGGCAGCGGGGAGGGGGTGGGCCCTGAGCCGAGGAGGGGCTGCTCCGTCTGCCTAGAAGGCGGACTGGCTGGACATGGCACTGGACCTGCGGGGAGAGGCGGGCGGTCAGCCAGGCGGCAGGCTCCCTGGCCTGGGCACCCGGCCCGCTCCCCCGGCAGGCCTGGGCCGGGGGCACCCGTGGCGGGATCTGAGGCACTGGGACTTTTGCGCCCAACATGCCGGGGGGCTCTCCCCTTGGCATGAAGCAGCGTCCTCCCTGGCTCCCACACGAAACCAAGTCCCTGATAACGTTGGTGAGTGAGCGAGGACCCACGAGCTGTGGAGGTGGGGGCGTCCCTGGGAGGGGTCCTGAGGTCCCACGGCAGGAAGCGGGGGAGGGCTGGGTCCCGGGCTTTGAGCAGCCCGAGTTGGCCAGGGAGGCCCGTGCTGGGGGCCCCTCCCCTGGGCTTCGGGCTCATCGACCTCTCACATTCCAGGACATTCCGTCCCCTTCCCCACCGCCGGGGTGTCTCCCCTCTGGCCTCCACATCTTCTCAACCCCCGGCACCGGGGGCGACCCGGGGCCCAGACGCCCCCCGTGGTTCCCGCGGCCGGGCCCTCTGTCCACCTCCTGGTTTTGACTTCCTGCTCTCCAACTGCCCCTTGGAACCCCCCCTTCAAGCCCCCCGGCTAAAGCCTCCTCTCCAGGCAGCTGCCCAGACCCTGTGGCTGCTGGGATCGGGGGTTCTTGAGGGCGGGCGGGCAGCAGGGGCCCGCGCTCACGATGAAGGGCAGTGGGCCTGGGACCCTCTCGGCATGGCCCCCAGCAAGGGGTGGGCCGCTCTGCTGTCTCCCACACAGGCTGGACAGCGCCGGGGCAGGTGCAAGGCCGGTGGGCCCTGGCTGGGACCCCTGGTGGTGAGACCGGCCCGTGCCACCCGCTCCCGGCTCCCCTAACTCCATGCTCTCATGACCCTCCCCCTGTGCACGTGGCGGCTGCGCCCATTCCCGGCTGCCTCTCCTGTGGACCCGGGACCCTGCAGGGGGCACCCCGTGAGGGCCCGCTGAGACAGACCCCGATTCGCAGCCACCCTGCTCCATGCCTGTACTCGTTTCCCCCACTGAGGGTGGGGGCAGCTGGGGCTTTTCCCGGGACAGACCAAGCAGGCTCCACTGCCGAGGGGGGCCCTGCTTGCTTGCTCAGGGGGGTTCTACCTGTCTACCAGGGGTCCCTGACAGAGGGGTCAAGGCTAGAGACGGCAAGGAGGGCCGGGGGGCCAGAGCAGGCTGGGAGCGTTGGCTGAAGGGAAGGCCTGAGTCCCAGAGAGAATGGGGGGGGGTTGGGGCCAGGAGGGCAGTGGGCAGGGGTTGGACGGGAGGGGAGGGCAGGGGCTGCAGGAGAAGAGAGGGCAGGGACTAAGGGGGGGAGAACAGGGGCTGCAGGGGAGGACAGGTGCTGGAGGGGTGGGCAGGGGCGGCAGGGGAGGGGAGGGCTGTGAGGCAGAGGGGCCCCTAGGCTTTGCACCTGGCCCCCAGCCGGTCCCCCCAGGGTCCCCCAGCACGGCCTATTAACTACTACAGTATTGTTATTTGCAGCCAAGGGGGACTCATTAGCAAGTTAGCACCTCCGTCGTCACCATGGCAACAGCAGAGGTGCCAGGCAACCGCTGCTCCTGCTGCAGCAGCCACTGAGCAGGCTCGGTCTGCAGTGCGGGCCGGGGTGCCCCCTCCTCGCTGGCTCCCAGCCCACCCCTTGAGCAGGTGCCCAGTAGCTGGGGCCCGCGCGGACCCCCGGCGGGGCGGATTCTTCCGGGCCCACCTGAGCTACTCGCCCTCCGCCAGGCACTACCCACCTTGTCCTTTCTTGCCCGCTGCTCACCCTGGTCTGGCCTCTGGGGTTCATCTTCTCCCACAGGGTCTCGTGGGAACGGACCCCTGCCCAATCACCTCCCCCAGACACGATGAGGTGGGGTGCTGGTGGTGTTGGGGGGAAGCGCAGCTCAGGGGGCTGGGCCCAGCCAGGGTGGGTACCATGGGGCCTCTGCCTGCCCGTTCTGGCTGTGGGGGCGGGGGGAGGCAGGTGGGGGACCCAGGCACAGCCCTGGACTCCCCATCAAGGACTTGGAGACAAAGGGCAGCGACTCCAGGGCACAGGAGGTCCCCCAGGCCGCCGTGGAGCCACCCCACCTGACCGCCAGGTACGCGGCTCACCTGGTCTGCGCCGGCGCGTGCGCTCTGTGCTGCTGGGACACCCCAGCATGCTGTGCCTGCCCGCGGGCCCCGGGGCTCCCTATGTGCCCCCCCAAGCATGCACACATGACCGTGTACACACATCCATGCGCTCACTGCCCACATGCCCGAATCCGCGCCCCCACATCCTCACCCTCGGCACGCGGGGCCCCCGAGAGTCCGGGACTTCTGTACCCAGAGCTGCTCACACACCTAGGCTCCCATCCCCGGGGCACGCTCACATCCCTGAGCACACACCTGGCCAGGGACAGCCGGAGTCCTGGCATCTGTCCCAAACCCCCATCGCCTCCAGGGCTCTCCCCAGCCCCTGCGCCGCTCTCTGTGCCCGGGGCGCCCGGGCGCGGTGTCCTGAGGGGGCAGGCGTGGGCCTGGCAGCTGGACCTCCGCGTGCCCACCAGGTCAGCCACCTTCCCCTCACCCCTCACTCCCCGCAAAGGCCGGCGCCCTGCGTGCCTTCCAGGTTCCCAGGCGTGCGCGGAGGTGACCGCACGCTGCCTGGGGCTCGGCCAATGGAAGACCGAGTGAGGCGGCCCCGGCCCAGGAGACGGTGGGGGCATGGCCGGAGCCTCAGACAGGGTGGCCAGGCATGTCGTCCTTGCAAGTGCAGGCTGAGGGAACACCCAGCGTCTCCTGTCCCCACCCATCTGTAGAGCTTCAGCCATCTCGGTCCCCCTAGCACCCAGTGAGGCAGGTCCAGGGCCTCCCCCGGTCACTGACCCCTGGTGCCCACCCAGGGCCAGCCCAGGTCATCTGCTGGTCACTGCCCCGTGGGCCAGGCAGAGGTGGCCCGCCATGCTGCCCTCAAGGTCAGAGTCTGACCCATCCCTCATGGTGGGCTCGGCCCCCTGCTCTGTTTTCCCTGGGAGCGGCTTATCTAGGCGACACAGCCAGGTCACGCTGTGGATTCCCTCCACCCGCCGGTGCCCCCCAGAGTCCCTCTGCCCCGTTGCCCCTTCTGGACCCAGAAGTCAGGCTCAGCCCAGGAAGAAAGGTGGTGCTGGGAAGGGTACGTGGACCTGAAGCATCTTTCCCCTCCCTGCGTCCGGAACTTGACGTTCCTGAGGCTGCCGGGAGGCTCCAGAGGGCTGAGGGCAGGAGGGGACAAGAACCTGCCCAGCAACTCCCCCTCCGGCCCCAGGGCTATCTGCAGCAGGAGGCATTTCAGTCAGACTCCAGGATGAACCTTGGGCCCTGGTCACATGATCTGCCCCTGCACGGCGGGGGGGCCGACTGCATGTCTGAAGAGTGCAGGCCTGGGGGGGGGGGGGGGGCTGTCCTTCCTGGGGATGGTCCTTTCAGCCTGTGGGGCTGCCCCGGGACAAAGAGGGTCAGAGGGAGGCCAGCCCCGGTGAGGCTGTGAGGCCGGGAGGGGAACGGAGGCCCCTGGACGTCTGCCGGGCCCCGGGCCTGCAGTGCCCCCACCAGCTGCACAGCGGAGAGCCCTTGTGATGCCACTTCAGGCCCGGCCACCGGCCCCTCCGCCCCGCAGCCCCGCACTCTGCTGCAGCACCGGCCTCACCTCCCCCTGCAGAAGCTGCGCGTCCAGACTAAGAATTCCCCGGGAAGGGGTGCGGGGCTGGGCCACCCTGGCCGCCTCCCCTCCAGGCCAGATACTCGGCACCCCGACCTGGGCCGTCCCCAAGGTGGGCAGAGACGCAGAGGGAGGCCCCGGGCTCTCAGCCTGGCAGTGCCAGCCCCTCCCCCGCACGGCGGCCTCTGCAGCAGGCGCCTCTTTATTCCGCAGAGGCCGGCCCAGCACCCCGGGGTGGGGGAGCCGGGCAGCCGGGCGGCGGGCACAGCGCTGCGCCGTCGCCCCCGCGCCCAGGCAGGGCTCCCGTCCAGGGCCTCCCGCCGCCCCGGGCCCGTCCAGAGTCCAGGCCTGGGCAGCCCCCCCACCCCCCGGCCGGGGCAGGCACGACCTCCCCCAGCTCGGCACCAGACCGGGGCGCCTAGGTGGGCGCCGCGGCGCGGACAGATCCTGGCGGGTCCCCAACGGCCCCCCGGGGTCCTCCCCGCCGCAGGAAGAGACGGGATTGCGCGAGGAGGGCCCGCGGGGCCGGGAGGGCTGGGGCGGGGGTGGCCGCGGGGGCGCCCCGGCCCGTGTCGCTCACCTCCGAGGCCGCGCTCCTCCTCCCGCGCGCCCGCCCCGCGCGCCCGGAGCGGCGCCCCCGGCCCCGGCGCCCCGGCGAACCCCGCTCACCTGGCGCCGCGCTCGCCGCTCCGGGGCGCACCTGGGGGCCGCGCCGCGCTCACGGCGCCCTCTCGGCCGCGCCGCCCATGGGTCCGGGGGAGACCCGCGCCGCCGGGGCAGGGGCCGGGGGAGCGCGCAGGCCGCGTCGCCGCCGCGGGGAGCGCTCGCTCGGGCCGGGGCGCGCGCACTGGGGCGGGCGCGCGCGCGCGGCGCGCATCCCCCCGCGGCTCGGCGGGCGCGGCGGGCCGGGGCGCGGGCGGGCCGGGGGCGCGGGGGCGGGGGCGCGGGGCCGGCGGGGGCCGCGCGGACCGAGTGACAGGCCCGGGGCGGAGGGCGGGGCGCGGGCGCGGATGAGGTCATGCCGAGCGAAAAAAGGCCCTGACGTCACCTGCAGCCAATCAGCGCGCGCCGCTCCGGGGCGGGTGACGTCAGCGCAGCCCCGGCCCCGGGCGCCGAGGGGAGGCGGCGGAGGGGGGGGTCCCGGGAGGGGGCGGGGGGCGGGTCCTGCCGCCGCCGCCCTCTGCCCTCACCCCTCGCTCGCGGTCGGCTCTTAAAGGGGCCGCGCGGCGCGTCCGGGCCGGGAAGGCCGGCGCGGGGACCCCGCCTCCAGGAAGCCTTCCGGGCCCCAGGGCGCGGCCTCGCCGGGACCCCCAGCCATGCCCGACGCCGAGCCGCGGGGCGTCGGACTCACCGGTCTTGGGTGCTAGGGCCTCTCCCGCCGTCCTGGGCGGAGCGCTCCCGCCTTTGTTCTAGGGGGGCCGCCGCCCGAGCCCCGACACTCGGTGGCAGTTCACCACGGCCAGGCGCGGGCGCAGCCCTGTACGTGGAGCCGCTACCTTCACCCTCTCCGCGACCCCTGGAGGTGGGCGCCGGCGTCTCCATCCTGCTCGGAGCCAACTGGGGCGCAGAGGCGAGGCGGCGTGCCTCAGATCGCGCACCTCGGGAACTCGGGGTGCTGGCATCCGAAGCCCGCGCGCTTCCCCGGTGCCCCGCTGCCCACCCCCACCCCCCGCCCGCTGACCGACGGCCAGCCCTTGACGACCTAGGGAAAAGCCGCCCCAGACAAACAGCCTCACCGGACATGCCCCCACCCCCCACCCCGCAGACTGCGGAGTGGCACCCACCGCCGACCACGGTGTGAACACCCACGTGGCCTGCTCAGGCGCTGGGCGTCCAGAGCGGAACAAAAACATATGTAATTACACCTTGGGCAAATGTTCCGCGGAAAAACAAACAGGGGTGGAGGTGGGAGGTGCGGGGTGGGGTGGGGGGCAGAGGAGGGCGGCGGGCAGCTCCCGGGGCCTCCCGGATGAGGTGGCCGCGAGCAGTAAGTGCCCCGGAGGCTGAGGTGAGGGCTGCGCGGAGGAGAGCTGCGGCAGGGCAGCGCTGGGCTTAGGCGCAGAGGCTGCCCCGCTCCTCTCCTGACTCAGCGGTTGTCTCTGGGTGGGGAGGGGGGCTTCTCTGGGCGGGCCCTGTGCTGGGCGCGGTGGCCACAGTCCTGAGAACTGGACGGCCACCTGCGGGGAGATCCCAGGCCCTGGAGCCTTTGAAGGTAATGATTTTTGGGGTGCGCGTGTGACTGCCAGCGTTCCTCTGGGCGGCTTTTTGGAGAATGGGGATGTGTGGACCCCCCTCTGGCCCCGAGCCCCCAGCCCCTGCGGGACCCCAGGTCTGAGAGGCTTGTGCCTGAGGAAGGTGCCCCTTCCCGGAGAGGGAGGGGGCTGGAGGCGGCACTCGGCCCCCGCAGTTTGGAGGAAGGGCGTGACTGGCCTGTCCCCTCCTGCGCCGGGCACCACGGCTGGAGCTGGGGAGGGCAGTGGGCCGGGCCTGGAGGGTCCGCCTTTCTCAGATCCCACTACCAGGCTGTGCCCACCTTCAGGCTCCACTTTGCATACAGCAGGCGGTTTCTAAATGCTCACGGCCCGAGCAGAGTCCAGGCAGCTGCGTGTAAGGGGCGGGGAGACCTCCCGGCTCAGGGCCAGCAGGGAGGATAAACACAGGGGTTCGCGGGGGAGGTCGGGCTGTGGCCGCTGGGCCTTCTGGGAACCCGGGGGCTCGTGGAGGTGGGCGGGGCTCGCCAGGCCCCTCCTCCTTACCTGCCGCAGCCTGGGTTCCCGCTGGGGATGGGGTCCCTGGCTGCAGGGGTTCCCCAGCTCTGGGAGACACGGCTGGGCGTGCAGGCCTTGCCTCAGGTCCTTGGACACGGGTCAAGTGGGGGTGGCAGGAAGACTCAGGCTGGGCACCGGCGGGGCCAGGGGGCTGGGGGGTACTGGGAGAGTCAGGGACACAGGACTTGGCTTCTGGGGGGTCAGCGACAGACCTCGAAGGGCCTGGGACAGGACCGGTGGTCGAGTGGGTGGCGCTGTCAGCTCTTATCCAGAGGGCTGCCACCTGGGCGGAAAGGCCTGCCCGGGCCCTTGACTAGGTCCTTGCCTCAGTTTCCCTGCTCTGCCCAGCTCGGATATGATCAGCCTGGCAGTGCCCACTGGACCCCTAGGAGTTCCGGGCAGCTCCTAGCCAGGCTGCGCAGGCGGAAGTTTGGGGGGGCGCGGGCGGCACGCAGCTTCCCTCGAGGGCGCAGCGCGCCCTGGAGAGGGGAGTCTTGCAGCCACGGTCGCTTTCCAGTCCTGACGGTGGTGGTTTCCTGATGCAAAGTGGAGGGCCCATGAGCGGGGCCGGGGTGGCCCTCCAAGGCCACGCGCTCTGCGGCGCAGGGTCCCCGGCTCTACGCCTGCGCCGCTTCCAGCTGACCAGGCGCCTCTCCTGGGGCGGTGGGGCCCCGAGGCTCGGGCCGCAGACGGGGTCGCCGCGGCGCGGGGGCCCACCCGGAGGGCGCAGGTGCGGGAGGCGCCAGGCGGCCTGGGGACGCGCGGCGCGCGCGGGGCTGTCGCGGCGACGGTACCAACTCGCGGCGGGGTCGCGGTTCGAGCGCGGGCTGCCCCTGGCCTCGGCTTCCCCGCAGGGTGCAGGCGCCGGCCGCGGGCTCCCTGGACCCAACCAAGCCCGCAGTCGGGGGCGCGGGCGCGTCTCGCGCGGAGACCGCAGGTGCGCCCCGCCCGGCTCCGCGCTCGGCGCTCCGCGCGCGCCCCCTGCCGCCCTCGCCCTCGAAGCGGCCAAGGCTACGGCTTCGGGGTCCATCCCTCACTCGCAAAAAGACAATCTTCTTGCTGATTTGCAACTCGGTATCTCAACTACGCATGTACAGTAAACATTTATCTGAGCCATTACATCTCCCAAAGCCTGGCTTTAAAAAAATGGGATATGATTAACCGAAATGCATATCTCAGCTGTTCGAGGAGATAGTGCCAACTGTATACACTCATGCCATTCAGCACCCATAACAAGACCTCGGGCTCTTCCATCACCCCAGAAAGCTCCCTCGTTCCCCCTTCCACCAGGCCCCCTACCCTTTGACCCGTCACCGTCAATCAGTGTCTCATCTGAACTTCACAGAAATGGGAACCCGCAGAATGTATCTTTTCCTGTCTGGCTTCTTTCACTCAGGAAATGGCTGTAAGACTCGTCCCTGTGTTTGCTTTCTCACAACCTCATTTTAAATGTCTGTATGGAATCATATATCATGGATGGGGGAAGTTATTTGTACTGTCCTTTATTTATTTTTAGAAATTTTATTGAGATTTTCACCCAAAGTGTACATTCAGTGGGTTTTGGCACAATCACAGACCATCCTCTATTTTTATGCATTAGATTTTTTCTATATTTTGGCTACTAAAAACAGTTCTGTATGCTTTTACTAGACATTTCAGATTGTTTTCTTATCTGATTTTTTTATTACAACATATTTTAAACAAATGAAACAAACACAGAGAGCAATATAGCAAATACCCATATGACCCAACCATGTCAACATTTTTTCCAGTTTTGGGATGGATTAGGAAAAACATTGCATATCTTCTGGGAACCCCCTTGGACCGCTCCTTCCCATCTTTCCAGAGGCACCCATCATCCTCACATTGGTGGGATCTGTTTCTGGGTTCACCTTATGATTTTTCTGCATATAAGTGCCCAGGCACAATAGATAGTTTTGTGTGTTTTAAAAGGGTTACATGTGAAATAGAAAAAAAAAAGGCTTTGTATATAAGTGACAGAGTGTCACAGTTCTTCCTTTTCTCCCCCCACTTTCCAGCCCATTTTTCCTTGTGTCAGGTGAGTCTAGTTCATTCATTTTAACTGCTATTTAGTATTCCACTATGTAAGTAGATCAACGTTTATTTGGCCATTCCTTTACTGGCAGACGCTTAATTGGTCTGCAGTTTCTGCTGTAAGAAAGAGTGCGCAGGAAACGTTCCAGCAGGTGTCTCTTAGCGCCACGGCACTCAGCGCCAACCCTGGCCAGCGTCCCTGGGAGCCCGTGAGAAATGCAGACCCTCAGACCCCACCCTAAGGCTGCTGAGTTAGCAAGCTCCAGGAGATTCGTCTACACGTAAATTTTGGGGGGTCGCTGTTTTATTTTATTTTTTTTAATTATCAGAGTAAGATAGACTTTTTTGGGGTGTACAGTTCTATGAATTTTAACCGAGGTTTAGATTCACGGGCCATTGCCACAATCAGAATACAAAACAGCCCCGCAACCCCCAAACCCCCTTTGTGCTCTCTCTTTATAGTCATGCCCCCTCCCCAACCTCTGGCAACGACTGATTTGCTCCCGGTACTATAGTTCAGTCTTTTGAGAAGGTCCTTTGAGTGGAATCATGCGGTGTGTGAGCTTCTGAGGCTCACGGGTGCTGCGTGCAGCTTCTTGTTTTTTACTGCTGAGCTGTCCTCCGCGGTGTGGAGAGCCTGGAGTTTGCCAGTTCACCCACTGAGGGACATTTGGGTTGTTTCCAGTTTTTAGAAATTGTGAATCACCTAGACATACTCATACAGGCTTTCGTGTGAACACAGGTGTGATGGGTCATCTTGTGTGTCAACTCGGTGAGGCCGTGGTGCCCAGTTCCTTGGTCAAACACTAGTCCAGATGTCACCGTGAAGGTGTTTTGTGGATGGGATCGCCTGCAGTCGGTGGACTTTAAATAAAGGACAGCGCCCTTGGTGATGCGTGTGGGCGTCCTCCAATCGGTGGAGGGTCTTACGAGCACCCACTGGTTTCCTGGACAGGAAGAAATCCCACCTCAAGACTGCAGAGCGAACTCCTGCTGAGTTTCTAGCCTGCTGCCCTGACCTACGGATTTCGGACTTGCCAGCCCCATAATCATGAGACAATTGTATAAAATGTCTCTCTCCCCATATATAAAAACAGATAAAATATAAACACATCATGTGAATATATATGCACATACATAAAACCTCCTGTTGGTTGTTTCTCTGCAGAGCCCTGACTGATCTGACACGTTGCCGTTTCTCTAGGTAAATGCCCAGCCATGGGATTGCCGGCGCACATGGCACATGGATGCTTAATTTGAGAAACTCCCGAAATGCTTTCCAGAGTTATCATGCCATTTGCCATAAACTTGGAGAAATACTACTCCATGAACTTGGGCCAGTCTTTCTCTGAGGTGTATGTACTGGGTTGGTTTAAACAATGGAAATTTATAGGTTCAGGATTTTGAGACTCGGAGAAGTACCACGTCAAGGCGTCATCAAGGCAGTGTTTTCTTCCAGGACTTGTGGCGCTCTGGGGCTGGCTGCTGGCCATCCTTGGCCTTGCCTTTTGCACCACATGACGATGCCGCGGTGGCCTCTCCCGCTTCTCCTGAGATCGCTGCCTTCCACCTCCTGGCTGCGCCCCCTCTGGCGTGCTTTCTCTCCCAAAAAGGCCTTTAGTAATAGGATTTGGCCCACCCTGAGTCCCCTGGGCCACACCTTACCTGTTTAAACATCCTCTAAAGTCCTACTTACTCTGGGTTCACACTCACAGGAGCAGATTACGTTTAAGAACACGTCTTTCTGGAGTCCATAGCTCCGAACCACCATAATCCACTCTCCAGACCTCAAAAAACATGTTCTTTCTACGTGCAAGACACATTCATTCCATCACAACATCCCACAAGCCTTAAGCCATTTCAGAAACAAGGCAAGTACAAAGGCCGGTCAAGACCAGTCACGGGTGTGGTCTCTCCTGGGGCCGGCCCCTCTGCCTGCCCACCTGGGAGAGCTGGGTTTCTGCCTCCAGTGTGCAAGGCAGGGACAGGCGCAGGGTGAGCATCCGCACCCCAACAGGGGGCACCTGGAAGGAACACGGGGCACGGGCCAAACCACCCCGAAACCCAGCAGGGCAAATGCTGAGTCGTCTGTGGACCCACGCTTTGTCCTCTGCCCTACCCCTTGCAGGTGCTTGTCCGGCCTCCCCAGACACTAGGGTGAGGGTGCCCCCGCTCCGAGCTTTGGGGTGGCAGCACGCTTCCTGGACAGCAGGTGCAGAGCCTGCCCCCTCAGGTCCAGGGCTGACCTGCCCTTCTGCGCACACAGGGGGTTGCCCTCCTGGCCTGAGGAAATGTCTTTGGGCTAGACCTGGGCTTCCATGGTTCTGCTCGAGCCCCCACAACGCCTTTGGGTTTTCTGCACATATAACCACGTTAAGGTGGTTAAAGACCACCTGGCTTTTTCCATTTCAATCTTCGTGCAGTTTATTTTCTTGACTTATTGCGCGGCTGTTCATGTAATACACAGAAAGGATGCTAGTGGACATCTTTTGTCTTGTTCCTGATCAATGGAAAAATATTAGTATATTGCTAGCTATATTTCCTCCTACTCCTGGTTTGTGATGAGGGTTAACTTTTTTTCAATTTTTAAAATTGTCTTTTTAAAAAAGATAAATGGATCACACAAAATGTTACATTAAAAAACATTAGAGGTTCCCACATACCCCACTCCCCCCCACCCCTGCTCCACCCTCATCAACACCCCCTTTCCGCAGTAAGGCGCGGTCACTGCACTTGGTGGCTACACCCTGTCACACCACGTGGACCACAGTTTACATTGCAGTTCACACTCTCCCCCGAGAGTTAACTTTTTAACATTTTAAAAATTATGAATGGGTATTGGATTTCATGAAATACCTTTTTTATAGCTATTGAAATGATCACATGATTTCTATTTTTTATTCTATTAATGTAATAAATTACATGGATTGAGTCTTTTAAGCTTTTATTTTGAAAATATTTCAAATTTACAGGAAAGATGCAAAAACAATACAAAACCCATACAAAGAGCTCCAGCATCCCCTCCCCTCATTCCCAGACCCACCACCTGTACCATTTTGCCACATTTGTTGAACCATTCTTCCTATCGTTCATCTATCTTCCATCTATCATCCGTTTATTATCATCTATCTATTTATTATATATCAATTTTCTAAACATTTAATAATAGGTTTTATATATCGTACTCCTTGAACACATAATACTTCCATGTACATTTCCTAAGAAAAAGTATATTTACATATGTAACAACCTTAAGTGAAGTTATCAAGCTCAAGAACTTTCATACTGATATAAAACTTTCAGTCTATATTCCAGGTTTTTCATACACCCTAATAGTGTCCTCTGCGCCTTTTCTCCTCCATGATTAAATCCAGTCCAGGTTCATGTATTGCATTTAATTGCCATGGTCCCTTTATTTTTATTTTTTTTATTTTTTAAAGGTTTATTTTATTTATTCCCCCCATTCCCTCCCTTTCCCCCTGTTGTCTGCTCTCTGTGTCCATTCCCTGTGTGTTCTTCTGTGTCTGATTATAGTCTTGTTAGGCAGCTCTGGGAACCGATTCTGGGAACTTCTGGAGTGGGAGAGAGGTGACTACTCTCTCGTGCCACCTCAGCTCCCCTGTTCTGCTACATCTTCTTATTCTCTCTCCTCTGTGTCTCTTGTTTTGTCTTCTTGCTGCGCCAGCTCTCTACGTCGGCCGGCACTTCTGCGCAGGGCGGTGTTCCCACGCAGGGCTGCATCCCCATGCAGGGTGGCTCTCCTGCGCAGGGCTGCATACACGCACGGGCCGGCACTCTGTGTGGGCCAGCTCACCACTTGGGCCAGCTTGCCCTCACCAGGGCAATGCCCAGGAGGCTCTGGGCATTGAGCCCTGGACCTTTTGTATGGTAGACGGGAGCTCAGTTGGTTGAGCCACACCCATTTCCTACCATGGTCTCTTTAGATGCACTTTTAAAAAAAAATTCTGGAAACATCTATACCACATGAACTTCCCCATCTCAACCACTCCAAGAATACCGTTCACTGAGATTAACCGTATTTATGCTGTTGTGCTACCCTTACCACCATCCACTTCCTGATATTTCTCATCCACAGTTATGTATTAACTCTCCAGTCCCTCTCCCCCTGCCTCTGGTAACCTGTGCTCTATTTACTGTCTCTACGAGTTTACATAATCTAGCTATTTAATGTAAGGGGAACCATAAAATATCTGTCCCTGTGACACTGATTGTTAATTTTTCAATCCTGGTCATGCTATTATAATCCTTTAATATAACTAGATTTGATTTGGTAATATTCTGTTTAGATTTTTACATATGATATTAAAGATTTTTTACATATCATTTTTCTTTCTTGTGTACTTATCTAATTTCAGTATCAAGTTTATGCTAACCTCATGAAATAAATTGTGAAGTCTTATTTTTCTGCTGAGTTTGTGTAACACTGGTATATTCATTTCCAATTGCTGCTGTAACAAATAACCACACACTCTGCAGCTTAAAGCAATGTAAGTTTATGACCATGCAATTCTGGAGGTCAAAGTTTAAAATGGGTCTTATGGGCTAAAATCAAGGTGTCAGCGGAGCTGCTCTCCTTCTGGAGGCTCTAGGGGCAAAGCCATTTCCCTGCCTTTTTCAGCGTCTACAGGTTGCCTGCATTCTTTGGCCCATGGCCTGCTCCTCCACCTTTGCAGGGTTGTGCACTAACCTCTGCTTCTGTAGTCAGGTCTCCTCTCTGACTTTGACCCTCTTGTGATTACAGGGTGATCACCTGAAAAATCCAGGACAATCTCCCCATCGCAAGATCCTTAATCACATTTGCAAAGTCCCTTTTGCCATGTGTCTTAGTTTGCCTGAGCTGCTATCACGAATACCACTCCATGGGCTGGCTTAAAAAGTGGGAATTTATAGGCTCACACTTTTGAGGCTAGAAGAAATCCAAAATCAAGATATCAGCGAAGCGTACGTGTTCTCCAAAGCCTGGCCACCAGCCCCCTCTGGGGCTCCTTCCCTTCCTGCCGCAGGGCGATGTCCTGTCCTCCTCTTCCAGGTTCCCACTGACTTCCCCCGTCTGTGACTTCTGGGTCCTCTTTCTAAGGCCCCGTAATCTGGATTAAGACCCCTCATCGTTCAGTGGGGCCGCACCCTGACTGAAGTAGCATGACCAGAGTCCTGCTTGTAGTGGGCTCACACCCACAGGCGGGCAGATGGAGACTGAGAAGGGCTTTCTGGGGCACACGACGCAGTCGGCCACACCTTGTGAGGTAACGCAGTCCTCAGTTCTGGGGACTAGGGCGGCGGCGTCTTTGGAGGATCATAATTCTACCTTCCACAGTCGGCATCACTTCTTCCTTTAGAATTTGGAAGAATTCACTCTTAGAAACTCCTGGTCTGGTGCTTTCTTTGTAGGGAGGTTTTTAATGGTGGATTTGATTTCTTTAATGGCTATAGGACTAGTCACACTTTCTAATTTTTCTCGTGTCAGTTTTGGTCAAATTGTGTTTTTCAAGGAATTTTAAAAATTTCATCTAAATTTTCAAATTATTTGTGTAAATTTCTTCTCAGTACCTAGTTACTGCTTAGGTGCTGCAGGGTATGTAGTGATATCCCCTTTTCATTTCTGGTACTCATAACTTATTTTTTCTCTGTGTTTCTCAATCAGTATTACTAGTGGTTTATAGATTTTTTTACTCTTTTTGAGGTTCCACAAATGGCTTTAACTTCCTCTGCTTTACGTTTTATTTTATTGATTTATGCTCCTATTTTTATTTCATTTATTCTACTTTGTTTGGATTTAATTTGCTTTCCCTCCACACACCGCCCCCCCCCCCCCGCTTTTTGAGATGGAAGTTTATATAATTAATTTTCAACTATCCTGCTTTTCTAAATATATGTATTTTGAACTATAATTTTTTTTTTCTCTAAGAACTGCTTTAGCTGCATCCAACAGATATTTCACGAATTTGTGCAGAGGCCATGCTAATGTCAGTAGCATTCCAGCTGTAGTTGTTTGCTGTGAAGTGAGTCCTTCACCCAACAGATGTTGATGTCATATTTTTATTCTAAGCCCATTTAAAATATCTTCTAATTTCTACTGTGATTTCTTATTTGACTTATGGGTTATTTAGAAGCCTGTGACTTAATTTTCAAATATCGGAGACTTTTGAAAATTATCTTCTCATTGAGCACTAGTTGTTTCCCCCTTGCTGAAGAATTTACCCGGGAAGATCTCAGTGATTTCGGTTTGGTTGGGTTGGTGAATTCTGTTGTTCAGATCTTATGTCCTTTGTTTTCTCTGCTTGTTCTATCAGTTATTGAGAGAGTTTCATTAAAATCCCTAATTATATTTGTGTATGTGATGTTTCTTCTTTTAGTTTGACAATGTTTGATTTACATAATAGAAGCTCTGTTACTTGGTATGTAGAAACCTAGGATTGTTGTCTCTTCCTTTGAGTGACTCATCATCACAAAATGTTCTTTCTTATCTCTAGTAATAGTTTTATCTTAAAATCTATGTTGTCTATATTAATATGGTGACATCAGCTTTTTTTTTTGTTTAGTATTTGCACAGTCTATTGCTTCCAACTTCCCATGTGTGATATTTAAACTGTATCTTTTTTTTTTAAGATTTATTTATTTATTTATTACCCCCTCCCCCGCCCTGTTGTCTGTTCTCTGTGTCTATTTGCTGCGTTGTCGTCTTTGTCCGCTTCTGTTGTTGTCAGCGGCATGGGAATCTGTGTTTCTTTTTGTTGCGTCATCATGTTGTGTCAGCTCTCCGTGTGTGTGGCACCATTCCCGGGCAGGCTGCACTTTCTTTTGCGCTGGGCGGCTCTCCTTACGGGTGCACTCCTTGCGCGTGGGGCTCCCCTACGTGGGGGACACCCCTGCGTGGCAGGGCACGCCTTGCGCGCATCAGCACTGCGCATGGGCCAGCTCCACACGGGTCAAGGAGGCCTGGGGTTTGAACCGCGGACCTCCCATGTGGTAGACGGACGCCCTAACCACTGGGCCAAGTCCGCCGCCTAAAGTGTATCTTTTTAACAGCACATAGTTGGGTTTTCCTTTTTCTTTTCCAATATGACATTTGATTTTTAATTGGGATGTTTATTTTGCTTTTCATATAGTTACTGATATAGATTGCTGATATTGTAGGGCTTAAGTCCACTGTTTTGCCTTTATTTCCTATTTCTTTCATCTCTTCTTTCATCCTTCTTTCTTGCCTTCTTTAAGAGTCATCAAAATTTTTAATTCCATTTCTCTCCCTGTTAGCTTTTGAGTTATGTGTTGGTGTACATATACAGATATATAGAAAGGCCTTTACAACTGTTTAACTCCCTTATCCCCTCCTTTGTGCTACTGTTAAATATTAATATTTTACTTTTACATATGTTAAAAATATGGGACATTAATTTATTGTTTTAAACAGTCAATTTTCTCAATTCCCCACATATTTACCCTTTCCTATGCTCTTTTAAAATTTTCTTATAAGTATGAAACTTCATGAATTTGCGAGTCGTCCTTGCGCAGGGACACGCTGATCCCCGTGTCGCTGCGCTTCCACTCCCGGTGCTGCGGGAGCCGCGCCCTTCCTTGTGTTCGTTACTCAGTCCTGAAGCTCCAGCCCAGCGCGCTTCCTCGGGCGCTTCTCGCCGGCCAGCCTCTTGGCCCCGCACCCTCCTCTGAACGCACCTTTCTCCCAGCTGCGCTTTTGAAGGTGAGGGCAGGCGGGCTGCTGGCGCCGGCCGCGGCTGTGAGCGGGTGTCCTGGAAGCTAAGTCTTGCCGTCTGGCCGCCGGCAGGGGAGGCCTGTTGGCAGGGGCCCGGCTGGGGGGCTGCGCCGTCCCCGGGGTGACTGGGCGTGAGGAGTGGATGCCAGAAGTCAGGGCTGGGGGCTGAGAGGCGAGAGGGACCCCCGGCTCTGTGCCCAGGTCGGGGAGGCCCAGCCCCAGTCCTTCCCCGGGTGGATGTCATCTGGACAGAACCTGGTCTGCCCCCTCCTGGCCCAGCCCTGGACCCCCTCCTCGCGGGCCGGGGTCCCTCTCACCTCCCGTCCCTGCACTGGACCAGTCGCAGGGCCCGCTGTGCCCACTGCCCTGCCCGCGGGGAGGAGGCCGCTGCCCTCGGCTGTTTGGAGCCTTCCTGGGATGACGACCGGCGGGGGGCAGTGGGCGTCAGGCCCAAGGCAGCCAGTCAGTGGCCGATGGTGTGAGGGGCCGAGCCGGGCCCCCGGAGACGGCGGGAATTTGGACGCGCAGTTGAGGCGGTGGGAGGCAAGCCAGAGGTCCACAGAGAGAAACGGAGACAGCTGCGGTCTGAGGCGAAGCCCCCACGGCGAGAGCCGGGCCCTCAGCCCTCCCGCGGCCTCCCCAGCTGCCTTTTCCACGTCCCCGCGAACCCGCCCCAGCGCCCCTCTTCCCACCTTCCCAATAACCCAACTGGGAGCCTCCTGGTCAGGGCGCAGCGGGGCCCGGGGCCGAGGTGGTCCCCAGAGCCACCCCCACCCCCACTGAGCCGGGCCCGGCAAGGCCACCACCTTCCTCCAGGAGTTGGCCCAGTGCCCAGGGGCTCGAGGGCTCGGCCAGGGAGGACCCCCTGCCGGGACGCTGCCTCAGGGCTCCTGGCGCGGGGCGCCCTCGTGGCCCCTGCTGGAACCCGGCCCTGGCCTCAGCCGCCGTCCCAGGGCGGACCCCCCACCCCTAGGCCAGAGGAAAGAAACGGGCGAACACAGCGGCACGGCAGTGGGGCTCTGGGGGTGGCTTTATTGGACACTTAGAGGGCGGGAGTTCAGGTCCGGGACGGCAGGACGAGCGGGGCTGGGGAAGGCCCTTTGCGTCCCCGTGGAGGGCCACCCCGCAGGAGGCGCCGGTGGGACCCGCACGGGCTGGCATTTGCTTTGGTGGCTGCAAAACATCTCCAGAGCCTGGGAGAAGGGACACTAGAGTCATTCTTGGACTCAAGGGCCCAGGCATCTGGGCAGGACGTCAGAGAGAAATGGCTGCACACGGCAAGGGAGGGTGGGAGGTGGGGGAGGGAGGGAGAAAGTCTGGCTTAAAAGGTGCCTGGGAAAAGCAGATGAAGGCTGGGATGGAGCAGTGACCCCTGACCAGGGATGGTGCAGCCTTTGGGAAGAGTCCTTTGCAAACCAAAATTCAGATCTTGCACTGGCAGCACATGGGAACACAGCAGCTGGGCTGGGAGCAGCAGGGCTGATAGCAGCTGGACTGGCCACAGCTAGGCTGGCAACAGCCACAGGAGCCACAGCCCCCCTTGCCACAGCTGGCACAGGAGCAGGCTGGCACACAGCGGCACACGGGCTGGCAGCAGCTGGACTGGGAGCAGCAGGGTTTGCAGCTTCCCTTGCAGCCCCCACAGGAGCCACATCCCCCCTTGCAGCCCCCACAGGAGCCACAGCCCCCCTTGCCACAGCTGGCGCAGGAGCAGGCTGGCACACAGCAGCACACAGGCTTGCAGCAGCAAACGGGCACACAGCAGCCAGAGCTGCAGCCCCCCTTGCAGCCCCCACAGGAGCCACAGTCCCCCTTGCAGCCTGCCTGTGAGCCACAACTCCCCTTGCAGCTCCCACAGGAGCCACAGCCCCCCTTGCAGCCCCCACAGGAGCCACAGCCCCCCTTGCCACAGCTGGCGCAGGAGCAGGCTGGCACACAGCAGCACACAGGTTTGCAGCAGCAAACAGGCACACAGCAGCCGGAGCCGGAGCCACAGCCCCCACAGGAGCCGCAGCCCCCACAGGAGCCGCAGCCCCCACAGGAGCCGCAGCCCCCACAGCCTCTGGAGCAGCCCATGGTTCTGGGGGGTTGAGGGTGGAGCAGGTGAGAGAGCAGGTGGGGAGGGAAGGCTCAGGTGAGGGCCCTGGGCAGGGAGCCTTATATCCCCACCCAAGGTCAGGTGTGCTGGGCACATGGTGGCTTCTTTCTTCCTGTTTGTGCCAATTGTAGAGCTTCTTTCCTCTTGTTTTCCTCTAAATATTAGCCTACAGTGTAGACTCCCACAAGCCACTGCGCTGCTCAGCGGGCACCCCTCCCTTGTCAAATTGGTGCCCAGACTTGAGAGAAGCACCTGGAGGTGCAGCCCGTGCCTGTAATTAGACAGTCCCTGTTAACTGTTTAAAGAGATGTATTTTAAATGCACAAAAGCTATAAAGGATAATATGCCAAATAAAGATGGAAAAATCACTCGGTTTGAGTAAAATTGCTACGCTAGATTAAGTCCGTTTCTCCATCTGGTTTCCCTTCCACCACCCAGACAAATCCCTGCGCTGGAATTTACCACACCCGTGCAAGGCTTTCCGAGCTTACTAAACATGTATGTCCTTAAGTATTTTATGTTCTGTGTTTGAAAACTTTATGTATTTAGTAATACACTGTTGCTCCTTCTACAAATTACTTTTTTTAAAAAAATCAACCATTACTTTGATGAAATTTTGGCAAGGTGATAAGAATGGCTATAGTTTATCCATGTTCTCTGTTCTATAAATATATTGTCCTTTATGTATCCAGTTACCAGTTGGTAGACATTTTGTTTCCTTTTGTTGCTATTTCAAACTATACTGCAACTTTCTTGCCCAAAGCTCCTTGTGTTTTTTTTTTTTTTTTTTTTTAAAAACCAGGTCCAGAGAATGAACCCGGGACCTGAAGCTGGCGCTCAACCACTGAGCCACATCAGCTGCCCTGAGTTGGTTTCTCTGTTTGTTTGTTTTTAGGAGGCACCAGGAACCGAGCCCAGGACGTGCCATGTGGGAAGCAGGTGCTCAGTTGCCTGAGCCACATCTGCTCCCCTCCTTGCACTTTTGCAGTGTCTTGGGCTATGCAGATTTTAACAGCTGTCCTTCAACGGGGTCACCCAAATTTATGTTTCCAATCAGCTCTGAAGGAGAGTTTCCATTTCTCTGGATCCTTACCCAAACTTGGAATTGCCAAACCTAAATATTTGCCAACTTGACAAAATACTGTGTTACTTGGTTTAATCTTGCCAAATAGCCCCTGATTATTCATGACGCTGCACGTCTTTCCAAAAGCTCCCTGGCCATTCAAGTCCCTTTCATGAATTTCCTTTTCCTTTGCCGACTTAAAAAATTAGGCTGTTTTTAATTTTTATTGATTTCTGAAATGCTGTGAATTTTCTGGAATCTAATCAAAATACATGCATTGCAATTTTTTTTTTCCAATTTGGGGCTTCTCTTTGATTTTATTTGTTGAGTTCTAATTATACCAAGTTTTGAAATGTGGAAGTAAAATGTAAAGTATTACTATTTTTTTCTTTAGGGTTTCTGTTTTTTGTTTCTTATTTAGAAGTTCCTCCCTTACCCAAGATCACTCAGATACTCCCCTATTTTTTTTTTTTCTAAAAGTTTGAAAGCTTGGCTTAAAAATTCCACCTGGAATGGAATTTTGTATATTTTTCAAGATAGTGATTCCATTTATTTTTATTTTTTTTTCAGTACATGCAAGCAATCTTGCCAGGCCCACTTGTGTCTGCCCTCCATGTGCAGGGCCAGCCCTCCCTGGTTAACTGTCCACAGACGGGAGGGCCTGCCAGGCTGCCGACCCTCTGGCCTGCCGCCCCGGCCTCTGACCGCCACGTTCCGGCATCCTGTGTCCTCAAAACGCAGCGCTACAAAACAACCGGGTAACCGGGTCGGAGCTCTTGCCCTTCCTCCTTCCATTTACATCTTAGAATCACCTTGTCAGGTTTCACAAAGAATCCCCTTCAGGATTTATATTGTACTTGCTCTAATTTATAGATTAATTTAGGGGGAGAATTTGCATTTTAAAGATTTTGAGTATTCTTTTCCATGAATATTACATATTTCTCAATTTATTTAGAACATCTTTAAAGCTTTGAATAAAATTTTAAAAATTTCACCATAAACAGCTTGCATCAGTTAGATTCATTTCTATTTACCCCGTAGGTATTTTTTTTTGGGGGGGGGGCGCTTTATTTGTTTGTTTGTTTATTTTTAAGATACTTAGATTACACAAAGGTCACATAAAAAATATAGGCATTCCCATATGCCCCGCTTCCCACACCTCCCGTATTTTCCCACATTAACAACATTCTTCATTCATGAGGTACGTTCACTGCAATTGGAGGACACTTGGCAAGAAGATAATGGCCTGCAACTGTCATTGCAGTGTCAATTAGGACGATTCCCATGACCTGAAAACGCCCCCGTATTCACCTGTTTTCCCTCTCCCTCCTCTCAGAACCTCCAGTGGCCACTGCCTCCACATTAATGAAATAATTTCTTTCATTGCTAGAATCAGAGTAAGTCTATAGTAGAATATCAGTAAGTCCACTCTAGTCCATAGTTCATTCCCCAATCCTGAGGGTTCTGGGACGGTGATGCGCACTCTACCTCTAACTGAGAGGGGGCTGTGATCCCACACGGCTGATAGACGGGACTCTCCTGCTTGCAGTTGTAGACTCTCTAGGTTCCTCGGTATACCTCCTTGCTACCTGTGGGTTTTTTTTTCTGTTATAAATTATATTTTCTTACTGTAATTTGTTGAGTTTTGTACATTGATCTTGTTCTCAACAATCTTGCTGAGTTTCTTTTTAGTTTTAATCCTTTCTCAGTGGGTTTTCTTTGGTTTTCAATGTTGACATTCAATCTGCAGTGAATTTTGAAAGCGTTTACTGTTCCTTTTAAATCTTTACACCTTTTATTTTGCTTAATGGCTCACTGTTCTGTACAGAGCAATGTTCTATGGAACAGCAGGCATTCTTCCCTTACTGTGTTTAAAAATAATGCTTCTAACATTTTGTCATTTTGGGAAATATTTTTTTGTACATTTTTGATAGAAAATTTTATCACATTAAGAAAGGACCCTTTTATTCTTAAGTTTCTGATAATTGTTTTCTTTTGTTTGTTGAGTTTCATCAAATGCCTTTCTGCAGCTATCATGATGATCAGATAGTTTTCTCCTTTAACTAATACAGTGAATTTTATGTTAGATTTTAAAAATAAATAATCTCACACTCTTTGGGGTGATTACAACTTGAGAAGTGTATGTTATTGTTTAATCCACTTCTGGGTTGGTTTTGCTAATATATACTTCAAAAGCTTTTTTCTAATTTTTAAGAGGGTGCTGGAGATTGAACCCAGGACCTCGCACATGGGAAGCAGGTGCTCAACCACTGCGCTGCATCCACTCCCCTAATAGATAATTGTTATGCCTAGGTTCATATATATGATTGGTAATTTGGTAATTTTTGTTTCTTCCAATGCCTGTGTCCTTTTTTGGTATTACGCTTATACTAGCATCATAGAATGAGGTAGGTGGGTCCCACACTTTCCACTTGCTGAAAAAGCTTAGGAATTGTTCATTTCTTGACCACTTGGTAGAACTTGACTGTAAAATAATTTGGACTTAGGAGTCTGCACAAGGACAGTAAAGTTTTGCTCATGAAATTTATGTATCAGCTACATTCCTAGCCAGTTTTCTGTCTCTTCTTCTTTTTCATTTTCCCCCTAAATAGCACTTTAAATTTTTACATTTTCTAGTTATGTTATTTTAATTTTAAAAATTAAATTGAATTTATTTAATTTCCTTAATAGACTTTATATTTTTGAGTAGTTTTACAGAAAAATTATGCAGAAAGTAGAGTTGCCACAGACTCCCCCATCAGTATTACCTATTAATTATGTTGATAAACCAGCATTATTAGAATTATATTATTAACTAAAATCCATGGTTTAATTTAGAGTGTATTTTTGTGTGTGTGTTGTATGGTCCTTTGTTGTTGTTTTTTAAATTTTACTGTGGCAACATATATACAATCTACATTGTCCTATTCTAACCACTTTCAAATATACAATTATTTGTTTTTAATTATATTGATAATGCCATTCTACCATCACCATCATCCACACCAAAACTTTTCCGTCACCCCAAACAGAAACTCTGTACTGATTAGGTGTAAACTCTCCATTCCCCAGTCCCATCCTCACCAGGTACCTGGTGCTCTACTTTGTGTCTCCATCAACTTGCATCTTCTAGTTTAGTTTGCTCCTCTTTTTCTAGTTCTTCCAGTTGTGAGGTTATGTTACTGATAGGAGATCTTTCTTATTTTTAAACTAAGCAGTCAGAGCTATTAGCTTCTCTCTTAGTACTACCTTTGCAGCATCCATATGTTTTGGTCTGTTGTACTTTTGTTTTCATTCTCCTCAAGATATTTCCTGTTTTCTTCGTTGACCTGTTGGCAGTTTTAAGAGTGTATTATTTAATTTTCACCTATTTCTGAATTTTCCAGTTCTCTCTCTGTTTTCTAGCTTCATTCTACTGTGGTTGGAGAGATACATTGTATAATTTCAATCTCTTAAAATTTATTGAGAGTGATTTTGTGACATAGCATGTGGTCTAACCTGGAGAAAGAGCCACATGCATTTGAGGAGAATGTCTGTTCTGCTGCCGTTGGATGGAGTGTTCTCTATACAGGCACACAGGAGATACTGTGGGTTCAGGTCCGACCCACCATAGCAGGTGAATGTCAAGTCACAGGAATTTTTTGGTTCCCCAGCCCATAGAAAAGTTATGTTTATACTGTACAGTAGTCTATCAAATGTGCAATTGCATTGTGTCTAAAAAAGCAATGTATATATCTTGATTAAAAATACTTTATTGCTACAAAAATGCTAAGCATTACCTAAACCTTCAGCGGGTCATGATCTTTTCTCTGGTGGAGGTCTTGCCTCGATGTTGGTGGCTGAAGGCTGGGGTGGCTGTGGCACTTTCTTAAAATAAGATGACAATGAGGTTTGCTGCATTAATTGACTCTTCCATCGCAGGGTTATTAGTTGACCTAATATCAACATTGTTGTGTCTCAGGGAATAGGGAGGCCCGGGAAGAGGGAGATGGGTGTGTGGCCAGTTGGTGGAGCCATCAGAACTCACAGCACTTATCAGCGAGGCTCCCCGTCTTACGCAGGTGCGGCTCATGGCTCTCAAACAGTTACACTAGTAACATCAAAGATCACTGACTGCAGAGCACACTAACAGATATAATAGTAATGAACATGTTTGAAATATTGTGAAAATTAACCAAGTGTGACACAGAGACACGAAGTGAGCATGGGCTGTTGGAAAAATGGTTGCCACAAACCTTCAATTTCTAAAACAACAAAAACAAAAGCCAAAATTATAATATCTGCAAAGCACAATAATGTGAAGCACAATGAAATGAGGTATGCCTGTCTGTTAGGTCTAGCACATTTACAATGTTGCTCAAGTCCTTTGTTTCCTTGTTGATTTTCTGTCTAGATATTCTATCCATTGATGAAAGTGGTGTGTCGCAGGCCCTGTTATTAAGGTAGAACTTTAATGTTTGTTTCATACATTTTGGGACCCTGCTCTTAGGTACATATGTTTATAATTGTTTATTCTTGGTGAATTGACACTTTAAAAAAAAAATCAGTATAGTGTCCTTCTTTGTCTCTTGTAAAATTTTTGGTCTTAAAGTCTGTTTTATTTAATATTAGTATAGCTACCCCAGGTCTCTTTTGGTTAGTATTTGTGTGGAATAGTATTTCCTTCCTTTCACTCTCAACTTTCTTGTGTTTTTGAATGGAAGGTAAGTCTTTCGTAAACAGCATATATTTGGGTCATACTTTTTAAAATCCATTTTGCCAATCTCTGCCTTTTGTCTGGAGAGTTAACTCCATTTACATTTAAAGTAACTATTGATAAGGTAGAGCTTACTTTAGCCATTTTTTTTCTATTTGGTTTTTATAAGTCTTATTCCTTTGCTGTCCCTCAATTCTTCCATTAGTGACTAGTTTTAAAAATTGCATTGATCTTTTGCAGTGAACTGTTTAGTATCCCTTCTCATGTCCTTCTGTGTATATTTTTCAGATATTTTCTTCATTGCTACCATGGGCTTAAGTTTAACCCTATAATTCTAAAAAGTCTCATTTGATTTGATACAACTTAATTTGAATAGCCTACACAAACTGTGTTCCTACCTCTCCATTCTCCCACCTTTACACTCTTCTTGTCATAAATTACATAAATTTATATATTACGAATACAAAACCATAGATTTATTTTTTACTTTGTATGCATTTAAAGTTTAGATCCTGTAAGAAGTAAAGAGTGGAGTAACAAACTAAAAACAAAATAGTTCTGGCATTTAAAATTACCTGTGTAGTTACGTTTACCGGTTCTCTTGGTTTCTTTATGCACCTTTGAACAACAGCATATAGTCCTTCCCTTTCAATCTGAAGAACTCCCTTTAGCATTACTTACAGGGCAGGTCTAGTGGTTACGAACGCCCTTAGCTTTTGTTTATCTGGTAACATCTTAATCTCTCCCTTATTTATTTTTATTTATTTGTTTTCCTCATTTAAAAAAAATATATTTTTATTAGAGAAGCAGTGAGCTTACAAAACAATCATGTATAGTGTGCAAAATTCCTGTACATCACTCCTCCACTGACACCTTAAGTTGTTGTTTTGGATCATTTGTTACAGATTATGCAAGAACATCACACTATTACCCCTAACTGTGGTACATAGCTTACATTTGGTATATTTTTTCCACACACCCCTATTATTAATACCATGTATTAGTATTGTACATGTGTTATAGTTCATGAGAGAACACTCTCATATTGGTACTGTTAACCACAGTCCATCATCCAGCACATGTCTCACTGTGTTATACAGTCCCATGCTTTGTATGAACTATCCAAAGTATATATTCAGTGGCTTTCACTTTCATCACAGAGATGTACAAACTGTTCTCCTTTATTTTCGAAAGACAGTTTCACTGGATATAGAAATCTTGGTTGGCAAATTTTTACTTTCAGTACTTTAAATATTTCATCCCACTGCCTTCTTACATGCATGTTTCTCATGAGAGAACATTGCTTTTTTCTTGCACCTTTCAGGACTCTCTCCTTGTCTTTGCTATTTGAATGTTTGACTATAATGTGTCTGGGTGTGGTTCTTTTTAATTTTATCCTGATGATGTCTTGTTGGGCTTTTTGAATGTGTATATTCATGACTCCTCTCTCTTTTTTCCTCTCTGCATACCCATAATGTGTATATTGATATGCTTTATGCTTCCCCACAGGTTTCCTACACTCTGTTCATTTTTTTTTTTTTTTTGATTGCAGACAGGAAGTTTATTGGGAAGCTCACCCAATGGAAGGGGTCTGAAGAATAGACTTCAGCATTTTTTCCCCTTTCTCTCTGGTTGCCTTATTGTCTTGTGGGTGTGTTGCTTCTCTGTGAAGGGGCCTGCACCTCTCCATGCCACGCAGGGACCTGCACCTCACCACGCAGGTCTGGGATGCCTTTCTTCTTTTTTACCAGAAGGCCCTGGGGATTGAATCTGGGTCCGTCACATGTTGGAACAAGATGTCTGCTGATGTCTGTCAAGGGTCCAGGCTTCCTGGGTTCTTTTCTTTCTGGGGCGCCACATGTTAAATGGGAGCTCAATTGCTTGAGTCACAACTGCTTCTTCTGTTTACTTTTAAAACTTTTGTTCTTTCTGCTTGAATACTTTTAATTGTCATCTTCAAATTTACTGTTTCATTTGCCATTTCAAACCTGCTGCTGAAACCCTCTAGGTGGTTTTTAAAAATACATTTTTCTTTTTTGAGGTACCAGGGCTGGAGATTGAACCCGGGAGCTTGTATTTGGGAAGAAGATGCTCAACTACTGAACTACATCAGCTTCCCCAAGTTGGTATTTTTGTTTTTCTTTCCATTGTTTTTGTTGTTTGTTTGTTTCGTCTTTAGGAAGTACTGGGGATCAAACCTAGGACCTCATATGTGGAAAGTAGGTGCTCAACTGCTTGAGTTATTGTGGTCTTCATCTCCAGTATATCTGCTTGGTTTCTTTTTAAAAAATTCTCTCTCTCTCTCTCTCTCCATAATATATATAAATTTCCTTATGTCCTTCAGTTCTTTCTCTATGTTTTCCTTTATCTCTTTGATCATATTTAGGATAATTTAAAAATATTTTTCTGAAATTACCAAAGGTGATCTTAATGTCAATTTCTGAAGTTTTATCTTTTTCCTTTCAATGGGCCATCAATTCTTGTTTGATTGTCATGTAATCTTTTGATGCACTCTGCACATTTTGATATTTCAATGAGTTAACTCTAGGTTTTAGCCCTGGAGCTGTCTGTTCCCTTAAGTTGGTATCCAGCTGGTGATATAACAGAGATTTCCTTGAGTGCTAGGACCTAACAAAAACAAGCAAATTAATTCAGAAAACACTTTCTCCAGTCTCTTCAAACTGGCTCTGTATTGGTTGGTTATCTCTTTCAGAGTTTAGCCCTACTCTTAAGAAGATTAGCATGAATTGGAATTTGAGGGTCCTCTCCATTTCTTCTGAACTGTGTCTTGTCCTGGGCTTGTGTCCCCATTTACAGGAATCAGAATGCTTCCTCTACCTCAAATGAAATAGACTTTCTTCTCTTCCTGGGTGCTCTGTTGTCTGTCTTAAATCTGGTAATCCTCTGCCCCAAGATGCTTTGTCCTAATTGTTTCTTATGCTGCGTTAGCTGCTCACAAGCTGCTTCTGCTTTAGGGAAAGTTCTAGGAGGGTGAACCAGAGCAGAATGTCTAGACAGTGCCATTGGATTGGCACTGTCATACAGGCACCCTAATATTACATGGTCATACAGGCACCCTAATATGTGCGTAAGGTTTACTCTGTTCTCTCTAGAACTGTACCAGGGATCTACAGTGGGAGCACAGCCCAACTCCACACTGCGCCAAAAAGTGGATGAAAGGGGGGACAGCAAGGGTGCCACACGCCTCTCCTACCATTTTTGAGTTGCATTTCCTTGATTCAGAACTCATCCAGTTACTGCAATCCTTTAACTGTTTTCTTGAGTTTTGAAAAAGATGGATCTGTCAGTTTTTCCTAGTTGTTCCAAGATTTTGGGGTGGTATGGAACCCTGGAATACCACTATCTTGGTTGACCAGAAGCCTTTCCTACCATTTTTTACATTTCCTTTTTCTTGATTTGGCATGTGCCTAGTTATTGTAAACATTTAACCATTTTCTGGAGCTCTAGGTTAGCAGTTCTCTCAGTTTTTGCTTGTGGGTTAAAAACTCTAGATGAGGATGGAGCCCTGGGGCATCTCCTTCCACTGTCTTGGTGACATCACTTCCTGTTTCCTCTAATATGTCATTTTATCAAAGTCTTCAAATTAATTGGCACATACTTTTTCATAGTAACCTCTTATTTTTAATAACTGCTGAACTTGTAGTTATATGTCGTTCTTTCCTTTTTCCTCAGTTTATATGTGCTCTTTCTCTCTTCTTTGACCTGATCAATTTTAGTAAAATTTGTTGATTTTCTTAGTCTTTTCAAAGACTGGTTTTTGGTTTTACTGATCATCTTTATTGCATATTTAAAATTTTGTTTTATTTATTTATTTAAAATCAAGAAATGTGGGGAGTGGATGTGGCTCAAGTGGATGAGTGCCTGCTTCCCACATGGGAGGTCCTGGTGTTCGGTCCCTGGTACCTTCTAAAAACAAAAACAAACAAGCAAACAAACAAAATATCCAACTCAGGGTAGTCAATGTGGCTCAGTGGTTAAGTGCCAGCTTCCCGCATATGAGGTCTTGGGTTCAATCCTCAGCCCCAATACCTCAAAAAAATTTTTAAGGAAAGAAATGTGAGTCTTCCAACTTTGTTCTTTTTCAAGATTGTTGTGGCTATTTGGGGTACTGTGAATTTTCATATGAATCTGAGGATCAGCTTTTCCATTTCTTCATTAAGGACTGCTGAAATTCTGATAGGGATTGAATTGGATTTGTAGATCACTTTAGGTAGTATTGAGATCTTAACAATATTAAATCTTCCAATCCATGAACGTGGGAAGTCTTTCCATTTATTTGGGTCTTTACATTTTCTTTCAGAAGTGATTTGTACTTTTCAGTGTACAAGTCTTTAACTTCCTTGGTTGAATTTATTCCTAGGTTTTTTATTCTTTTAAATGTTATTGGAAATGGAATTATTTTCTTTAATTCCTTTTCGGTGTTCATTATTGGCATATAGGAACTCTACTGACTTACTTAGGTGTATTTACCTTGAATGCTGCAACTTTGTTGAATTCATTTATTGTTCTAGTCTCTTTCTTGTGGTTTCTTTGGGATATTCTCTATATAGGATCATGTCATCTGTAAATAGGGGTAATTTGACATCTCCCTTTCCAATTTGGAGGCCATTTGTTTCTTTCTCTTGCCTGACTGCTGTGGCTAGAACTTGCAGTACAGTGTTCAATAACAGTGGTGGCAGCAGATGCCTTGTCTCATTCCTGATCTTAGAGGGAAAGCTTTCAGACTTTCACCATTGAGGATGATATTTGCCATGGGTTTTTCAGATGTGCCCTTTTCCATGTTGAGAAACTTCTCTTCTATTCCTAGTTTTCTGGGTGTTTTTATTATGAAAACCTGTTGGGTTTTATAAAATGCCTTTTGTGTATCAATTGAGATCATCATGTATTTTTCCTTCTTTCTAGTAATGTGGTGTATTATATTGATTTATTTTCTTATGTTAAACCATCCTTTAATTCTGTGAATAAATCCCACTTGATCTTGGTGTATAATCCTCTTAATATACTGCTGGATTCAGTTTTCCAATATTTTGTTGAGGATTTTTTTATCTATCTTTACAAGGTATATTGGGTAGTAATTTTCTGTTTTTTTTTTTTGTGTGTGTGTGTGCTGTCTTTATCTGGCTTTAGCATTTAGGTAATGCTGACCTCATAGAATGAATTAGGAAGTAATCCCTCCTCTTCTATTTATTTTGAAAGCATTTGAGAAGGATTTCTGTTAAATCAGCTTTAAATGTTTGGTAAAATTCAGCAGTGAAATAATACGGTCCTAGGGTTTTCTTTGTTGGGAGGTTTTTGGTTAGTGATTCAGTCCCTTACTTGTTGGTCTGTTGAGATTTTCTCTTTCCTCTTCTATGAGATTAAGTAATTTGTTTGTTTCTAAGAATGTGTCCATTTTATTTAGGTTTTCTAATTTGTTGGCATGTAATTGTTCATAGTACCTTCTTATAATCCTTTTATTTCTGTAACATGGTAGTCCCCACTTTCATTCCTGATTTTAGTTATATGCATCCTTGTTTTCTTTTTATTTGTCAGTTTGACAAAAGGTTTGATTTTATTGGTCTTTTCTAAAAACCATCTTTTGGTTTTGTTGATTATCTTTTCTTTTTCTATTTCTATTTCATTGATCTCTGCTCTCACCTTTACTTATGCTTTCTTCTACTAACTTTGGGCTAGTTTGCTCTTTGTGTTTGGTTTATTCTTCCCCTCTGGATTCATAGGGTGGGCTAGGTTACCTAGGTGTGGTTGATGAAGGGTGTCGCTCAAGGCCTCTATGACTATGTCCTTATTGATCTTTTGCTTGGTATTCCATCATTACTGGGGTACTTTATTGAAGTATCCAACTCCTATTGTAGAACTATCTATTTCTTCCATCGATTCTGTCAATTTTTGCTTTGTATATTTTGGGCCTCTGTTGTGAGGTGCATATATATTTACAATCATTATATCTTTTTGCTAGATTGAACCTTTTATCAATAAAAAACCTCCTTTGTTGTAATCTCCTTTGACAAAGTCTGTTTTGTTTGACAATAACATATAGTCACTTCGGCTCTCTTTTGGCACTTATTGGCCTGAAATATCTTTTTCCATCCTTTTGCTTTCAACCTCTAACATATAGATGGATCATGCTTTTTCATCCAATCTGCCAGTCTCTGCCTTTTAACAGGGGAATTTAATCCATGACACTTAAGGTAATAACTGAGAAGAAGGAATTTACTCCTATCATTTGGGTATTTGTTTTTTGCCTTGTATATTTTTTTGTTCCTTAATTACTCCATTACTACCTTTTTTTGTGCTTAGTTGCTTTTTTGTAATGTACCATTTTGAGTCCCTTCTTCTTTCCTTTTCTTCATAATTTCCACTCTTTTCTTAGTGGTTACCTTTGTAAATACAATGAACATCTTATCTGATTAAGAACCTACTTAGCTCATGGCTACATCCCTCCCTTATTACATTGTTATTTTCTCAGATTATATCTTGATTAGTTGTCTACCCATTAATATAGATTTATATTATCATTTAACACATTTGTCTGTTAAGCCTTATGGGAGGAAAGGCAGTTACAAACCAAAAGTATGACAGCAAAGGAATTTATCTTTACCCATGTAGTTACCCTTACCATTGCTCTTTACTATTTCCTATGGCTTCAAGTTCCTGTCTAATGCCTTTTATTTCAGCCTGAAGGACTCTTTTTATCATATCTTGAAAGGAAAGTCTTTTGGTAATGAATTCTTTTAGCTTTAGTCTATAAATGTCTTATATTCTCTCTCATTTTTAAAAGATAATTTAGCCTTAAAAAGAATTCTTAATTGACAGTTCTTTTCTCTAAGGACTTTGTATGCCATCCTACTTGAGTATAGATTGTATACATCATGTTCCTTGAACACTTAATCCTGCCATGTATATTTCCTAAGAATAAAGCTATCCGTTTATATAACCACCTTTATATATTTCAAGTTCAAGAAATTTAACAGTGATATAAAGCTTACCGTCTACCTTCTAGTTTTTTCATATGTCTCAATAACTTCCTTTCGAGCCTCCTCTCCTCCATTATTGACCCTGTCCAGGATCATGTATTGCATTTAATTGTCATTGTCTCTTTAGTTGATCATTATTTTTTACATAGTGGGAACATATTACAACATGAACTTTCCCATTTCAACCACTCTCAAGCATATAATTCAGTGGGATTCACCACATTTATAAAGTTGCAGTATGCAAACCACCTCCCATTATTAGAATTTTCCAGTATTCCCAAATATAAACACTATACCCATTTTTCATGAGTTTTCCATCTCCCCCATCCCCTACCCCTGCCAACTTTACTCCACTTTCTGACTCTATGACTTTGATATTTTCTTTGTGGTTACCATGGGGCTTAAATATAACATCCTAAATCTATAACACTCTCATATGTTTTGATACCAACTCAACTTCAACAGGATACACAAACTATGTATTTGTCCCCACTGTTATGTAGGTCTTGTCACAAAATGAAGGCTTGTAATTATGAGTCCAAAACCACTGATTTATCATTACATTTTGTGCATTTTCTTTTTAAATCTTGAAGGAAGTAAAAAGTGGACTTACATGTCAAAAATACAATAGCACTTATGTCTACCCCTTTGGTGCCCACACTGAAGAGCGCATCTCTCATGCTGCTTCCACCTAACATTTAGTGCCCTTTCCATTTAACCTGCAGAAGTCCCTTTGGCATCTCTTGTAGGGTGACCAGTGGTGATGAACTCTCTCAGCTTTTGTTAATCTGGGCATACCTTAATCTCCCCCTCATTTTGAAAGACAGTGTTAAACTGGGCATAGAATTCTTGAGGGGCAATTTTTTGCTTTTAGAACTTTAAATATGCCATCCCACCTCCTTCTTGCCTCCTGGTTTCTGAAGAGAAAGCAGCACTCAATCTTAGTGAGGCTCCTTGTGTGTGACCCACTGCCTCTCTCTTGAGGGTTTCAGAATTCTCACCTTATCTTTGGTATTTGGTGGTTTGATTGCAATGAGGACCTCTTTGGATTTATCCTGTGTGGAGTTCATTGAGCATCTTGGACATGTATATTCATGTATTTTGTCAAATTTGGGGGACTTTTCAGCCATCACTGCTTTGAATATCCTTTCCACTTCTTTCTTCTCTTCTGGAGCTCCTACAATGCCTATCTTGGTACACTTGATGGTGTCCCACAGGTTCCTCAGGCTCTGTTTACTTCTTCTCATTCTTTCTTTTCTCTGTTCCTCAGACTGAATGATTTAAATTATCTTCAAGTTCACTGATTCTTTCTTCTACCAGCTCCAGTCTGCTGTTGAACACCTCTAGAAAAATTTTATTTCTGTTACTGTGGTCTTCTGCCCTGTTTGGTTACTTTTCATAAATTCTATTTTTCTACTAATATTCTCCTTATGTCCATTTATCATTCCCTGATTTCCTTTACTTTGTTGTACATGTTTTTCTTTAGCCCTTTGAACATACTTAAGGCCATTTTAAAAAATCCTTTATCTGATATATCCCAGGTCTGGTCCTCCTCATTGATGGTTTCAAATTTTGTCTTTGTCTGGGTCATAACTGTATGTTTCTTTGCATGTTTTGTAATCTTTTGTCAAAATGAAAGCTTTTGATATTTTAATGTTATCATTGAAATTCAGCTCTGAGGCTGTATCCAGCTAGTCTTATGACAGAGCTTTCCGTGCATGCCAGGAGCTAACAAAAAAAAAGAAGGAAAATAAAGGAAAGCTTTTTCCCAATTTATATACATTGACCTGTGCAGTGCTTCCTGTTGGGGCTCATCATACAGTGGGTTTAGAGAAGAGCTCCAGGCCAGAGTGTAGGGCTGCCCTGGTCCTTTCTGCACATGATCTTGTCTTGAGACCTAGGAATTCCCTTGATTATGTGGCTACAAATGTCCCCCCTTCCCTAGGAAACAGATTCCTCAAGGGCCCGGGCACCACACTGTCTGTCCTACAACCAGCAGCCTCTTGCCCCAGGCACACTTGACTGCTCACCCACAGTATCCTGGAGGAGGACTTGGTTAGCTGACTTCTACACACAGGGCAAGTTCCAGGAGAGTGAGCCCCTCAAGCTGTCCCCAGACATACACGCTCCTAGGATGTGCACAATGGCTACTCTGCTCCCTCTAGAACTGGGACCAGGGGTCCACACTGGCCACTCCATGCCAATCCAGTAAGTGGTTGTGAAGGGCCATTCAGGGCACCATGAGAACCTGCCCCTTTCAAGTCATCTTTCTCTTGATCTGGCATTTGTCCTTTTACTGAAGTTTTTACATTGCTTTCTGGGACTTTGAGAAAGATGTTTCTACAAGTTCTTGTTAGGAGTTCAAAGCTTCTGTGGGGAGACAGAGCTCTGAAACATTTAATTTGCTTTCATGTATCTTTTAAAAATCAGCTTTATTGAGATAAAATTCATATATCACTCTGTTCACCCATTTATAGCATGCAAGTCAATGGTTTCTAGTGTTTGTGGAACTGTGCAGCCATCACAATACATTTTAGAACATTTCATCACCTCCAAATGAGCCCTGTATCCATTAGCAGCCACTCCTCATTGCTCTCCAGCCCTCTCTCCCAGCCCCTGCCAACCACAAATCCACTTTCTGTCAATGTGGCTTCATCTATTCTGGAAATTTCCTATGAATGGAATGATGCAATATTGGTCCTTTGTGACTGGCTTCTTCCACTTTGCATAATGTTGTTAAGGTTTATCCATGTTACAGCATGTGTCAGGACTTCATTCCTTTTATGGCCAAATATTATTTCATTGCATGGTTATACCATTTTTGTTTGTACATTCATCAGCTGATAGACATTTGGGTTGTTTCCATTTTTGGCTGTGATGACTAATGCCTCTGTGTAATTTTGTGCACAAATTTTTGTGCAGTTATGTTTTCATTTGTCTTGAGTATATACCTCGAGGTGATTGCTGGTTCATGGGCTAACTATATTTAATCCTTTGAGGCACTGTCAGACTGTCCTCCTGTATCTTAACTGATATTTCCCAGTTATTGTCTTTTGTCTATCAGCACTACATTCTGGGTATTTTTTTTTTCTTTTTTCAAACAAATCAATTTTTATTGATACATAGTAATAAAGCATACAATTCCTCCAAAGTGTACAATGGTATTTAGTATAATCACATAGTTGAGCATTCATCGCTTCAACCATTATTAGAGCATTTTCATTATTTCAATAATAAACAAAAGCCAGACCAAAAACAAATAAGAAAAATTTTCACCTCTCAATCTCTCTATGCTTCTCCTGCTGTACATAGCTGCTATTTCTAGCTATTCTTGCTTATTTATTTATTTAATTTTAAGCAGTTTTATTGAGATATATTCACATACCATATGATCTATCCAAAGTGTATAATTAAGGGCTTTTAGTGTAATCACAATGTTGTGCATTCATCACCACAAATGATTTTAGGACAATTACATTACTCCAAAAATAAAAACCCCACACACTTTAGCAGTACCTCTCAATCTCTTTATCCTTCCCCATTGGTATTTTCTTTAGATTTACCTTCCAGTTCACTTTGTCTCCCTTTGGTTGCAACTAATTTCATGGTTAATCCATAGATTGACTATTTAATTTTCAGAAATTCTTCTTTGTCCTTTCCCAAATGTACATGATCTATTGAAAGTATTCCACACTGTTCCAGTTTTTTTTTAATTTATTTTTTATTTCTCTCCCCTTCCCTGCCTCCTCCCCCACCCCACCCCAGTATCTGCTCTCTGTGTCCATTCGCTGTGTGTTCCTCTGTGTCCGCTTGTATTCTTGTCAGTGGCATCGGGAATCTGTGTCTCTCTTTGTTGTGTCAGCTTGCTGCATCAGCTCTCCATGTGTGTGGCGCCACTCCTAGGCAGGCTGCACTTTTTTGCGCGGGGTGGCTCTCCTTACGGGGTGCGCTCCTTGCACGTGGGGCTCCCCTACATGGGGGGAAACCCTTACGTGACATGGAACTCCTTGTACGCATCAGCACTGCACATGGCCCAGCTCATCACATGGGTCAGGAGGCCCTGGGTTTGAACCCTGGACCTCCCATGTGGTAGGTGGATGCTCTATCGGCTGAGCCAAATCCGCTTCCCTGTTACAGTTTTTAATAATCAAATACTTTAAATGCATTATGTTCTTAAATAAGAATGCCAAGTTGAAGTTCCTGGGGTTCTAGTTCTGCTGATTATTGTTTTGGCCCCCTCTCCTATGCTAGACATTTTTTCCTGTGACATCTAATTTTGGGTTCATTAGTGCTTAAACTGTAGGAATCCTGTGGGGCAGTGCTGAAGATGTGTTCCTCAAGAGAGCTTTTCTTAATTTCCAACCTGGGATCATTTCTGGGTCATGTCACTCTTTACCCCACGTGAGTGAGCCTGAGTTTCCAGGGGGCACATACTCCTTGTCATCTGCCTTTCACATTCCCTGCAAGTGAATGTCCTGGGTTTGTGCAAGGCAGCCCTTCTATCTTCGCCCAATCCTGTCACTTCTGAGGTGAGCATGTGAGTTTGGTTAAGACCACAGGATACTTCTGTTAGCAGAAGCTGCCAGCATCAGTTCACCACTCTGCTCTTTGGCTTAGTCCTTGATTTTGACCTCTAGGCATTTCTCTTACTTATTCTGGTGTAAGACTCTAACATGCTGCTAACTCTGGTGTTGAGTGGAGAGTAGGCTGAAGGAGAAGAGAGACTTGTTAGCCTACTGCGGAGGCAGAACAGGGCAAAGCTGGAGATGGAGCCACAGGCTCTCCAAATCATTCTACAATAGCCCAAGGTCCCCTCCACCCCCAGAGGCCAGAGCTCGTGGCCGTGGTGGCCACAGGTGGTTTTAAAAGTTCCCATCATGCAGAGTGGTGACTCAGGCCAAGCTGTGCCAAGAGGTAAGGTCCAGCAGTGGTCCAGATTCTTCAGGGATGAGGACAATGAGGGAATGTGGGGGTGCTGGGCCAGTTGCCAGGACCTGGCCAGTGCTTGGTCATCCTGGTCCTTAAAGGCAGTTCCAGTCCCCAGGGGCCGGAAGGCTGAGAAGCATGTCCTCGCTGCTAGTGAAGGAGCCAGTCATTGGCATGGGGAGCAGTTGGGGGCCTGGTGTAGGGAATGGGGGGCTACAAAACCCATTCCTTACTCTTCTTCTTGAACCATGAGCAGTGACTACTAGGTATTTCTGGAAAACACAAAATTCCAGAAGCAGTCTATATTAGTCAGCCAAAGGGGTGCTGACACAAAGTACCAGAAATCTGTTGGTTTTATAAGGTTGTTTATTTCAGGTAAAAGCTTATGGTTCTAAGGTCCTCACGAGTCTAAGGCAAGGTTGATTTCTCACCCAAAGTCAGTTGCCACCTGTTGAAATAAGATGGCGGGCCTGGTCTCTCCTTTCTTGGCTGCTCAGCTGCTCTGTTCTCATTGGCTATAAACTATCAGGCGAATGGCACATCTCTCCCCAGGGCCGCAGAATCAAAGTCCTCTTCTGTGTGTGTGGAGCTTTCTCTCTTTTCTTGTGTATCTGCTTCTGTCTCCTTGATTGTCTATTTATACAGCTCACCACGGGGGCGGGGACTCAACCCTGCATGCCCTAATGACATGGTTGAATCAGAGCCTTGATCTTGATTTAATTAAATAAATGTAATACCATCAGAGGGTATCATGCCCAGAGGAACAGACCAGTTTACAAACATAATCAATATCTTTTTTTCTTAATTCATAAATAATCTCAAACTGCCACACAGTCCAAGGAGAAACAGAAAACTTGATAGAATAATAACAATGATAGGAATTGTAATGTTGTTTGAAATTCTCCCTACCATCCAAAACACCAGACTCAGATGGTTTTATTGGTGAGCTGTATTTTATACAAGTTATTCAGAAAACACAGAAGGTGAGTTACCCAGCTTATTTTATGTAACCTTAATAGCAAAACTAGACAAGAACAATATGAGACAAAAGGTATAAACCAATTTGTCTTATGAAAATAAGATGGAAAAAAATCCTAACTCAAATGTTAGATTACAGGTGCCAAATTGAAGAATCATACATCACAATCAAGGAAAGTTTTACCTAAGAATCCAAAAATGGTTCAACATCAGAGAATATATCATTAAACCCACCACATTAATGAAATAAGGGG